>NC_132935.1:3608558-4808558 GCF_034638445.1 Ciconia boyciana
CATATGGGCTAACCAGTATGGAAACTTTCTCCCCGTTGCAGAAACTGCTGACATTTGGTTATTATTTGGCAGACAAGGCAGGGAATGGAGCACAACACAAAGGGCAAGTGAAAAGAAAAAATACAGTACAGAAAAAGATCTGAAAGAAATGTCATGTTCTCTTTGCTAGGTTATGTGATTAAGGGCTAATCTCTCTGAACACAAAGACCCAGGGAGGCCAACGGATCCTTGTAACCTAATCAGTGACTCTGCTCCCTGGTGGATGAGTCAGCCAAAGAAACACCTTCTCAGGAATGCCCTGCAAACTGGAGGGATTATTGCCTGAGTGGGGTTAGGACTTATTATGGGATGCAGAGGAGGAAAGAATTTTGAGATTGTTTAAAACTTATTACAGGAGGTTTTAAGGAGATTGAGGAAATGTGCAAGACTGCTGATGGGAGTTTAGCAGAAGGACCAAAGACAGGGGAAAGAAGGGAACAGGGTGGATCAGGAAGGAAAAAAAGAATGAGAAAATAGAGGGAAAAGGGTTATGGGTAAACAGTCTGCTGGTCAGTATGCTTGTCAGGCTGAACCCTTCACTTCATCACCATAATCTATCCTGTCTTCTTAAATCCTATTGCTATCTCCAGTGCTAATGAACTCGCTATTGTGAGCAGTATATAACCATGATGAGCTGCAAGCCAGGCTGCATGTGAGCAGGATAGGAGGTCTGGTGCCAGCTGCTAGACTGGGGCCACCAGCCTCAGGGGCTTGAGTGTACAAGCCTCTGTGAGGGACTGGGACCTAGGGGCCAGTTGCTGGATAAACTGTCTAAGTCCAGCTACTGCAGAGACCTATACTGTGTGTATATCCCCATAGCAACTTCAGATGGGCTGGGGAAGAGGAAGACAATGGAGTTGTCTGTGCTGTTAATGTTTATGTGAGTGCTGTGTGCGTTTACAGGGTGCTGGTAAAGGTACTGCTCTCTATCTGTGTTCATCTTCATGGCTGTTCATGTGTGTATTGTGTATGTTTGTGTGTGTGTACCTATTGGGAATACATGTTCAACTTTGCTGCTGGCTGGACCTGGGGACACAGATCTGCGACAGCCTCACAGCTATCATGCTGGGAGAAGAGGAACTTCCTGGGTCCTGAATCCCATTGAATTTGGCTACTTTTAACATGTACAGCTTCACAAAGTACAGGAGACAAGATGGATACCCAGATGGTCAACTCAAGGTACACAATTGTTGCATGTGTATCCCAGCCTAATGATGTACTGACTTCTGTGACATGGCTTCACGTGGTCATGAGTTGAAGATCCTCATTGCTTTTTGTTGGAGAACAGAACTCAGCAAGATCAAAGGCCAAATCTTCAACAGGACGACTATGCTGCAGAAATCATACCACTTACCCCATGGATACAAGGCACTACTGCAATAACTTGGCACTGCATTCATGGTCACAATGGAGCAGCACCAATTTACCCCATCTTCCTAAGTAGAAAAGTAGCCTGCTTTTTTCAGACCAGCATTGATAGGTGCTGTACATCATCCTTTGCCTATTATCCACTTTTTGCTTTACTGTCCCCCCTGTTTTATTACTGTATCTTTGATGTTGTATGAAATCAATTTTGCAAGGTTTTAAAAGGTGGTTAAAAGGTGAAACATAATTGATTTTTCCCCCTTTATAAAAGCAAGTAACTGTACAATACACTTCCTTAGTAATGATCATTACATTCTGGGAGTGTTAATGCCATTCCTTTGCCTACATTTAATATGATTATCTAATTGGTTTTCATTTACATTTGGTAATAAAAGCCAGTCTAAATATTTTTAATAAAATTTCCATCCTGCTGGTGACCTTTCTGCTGACTTTCAGAAGCTCTTGCCCCACAATAAATGAGGGAACCTGGCAGAAATATAGATGGCTTGTTTTGCCCTTGACATTAGTTTTTATCTGGCCATGGAAAAGAGCTCTTACATATTGCTTTGTCCCCTCTACCTTCCCCTGTAAAGGACTATACCTTGTAGTTTTTTTCTGCAGGAACATTTCCAGAATAAAGTCTTTTTTGCTAAAGTTGCATGTTTTGAATTTAACATGCCTAATCTTGGTTGTCAGCAATTTTGCAGGCTCATATTGAGGCTGAATTTGCTTTCACCTAACTTTACTATCTAAAAGCGGAATACTTAATCTGAGCCAGTTGCTCTAAACTTCCTGTATATTTATTAGAGACATCTCGGCTCTGTCTCAGAAAGGGATGAAACACCTTCTGGTGCTGAATCTGTCAGTCCAGCAGCTACAGAGGGAGCCTAGCTCACTAACTTAGACTAGGCACATCACTCTTAGACAGATACAATAAATGAAAAAAAATCCCTTTCCTTACACATAGTTCTAACAGTAACAGCTGCAGCTTACCTAGTTCATTCAAAACAAGTTTAGTGCCCTGCAAGGAGGTGAGGGTGCAGCCATTTTGCATTTGGAATCCATAATGTGCACAGAAGCATTAGAGCACATGAAAGACAGGGTCTATGTGATGTGGTGCCTATAGGGAGAGAGAGACTGGACTTGGCTTGTCCTTTCCAGTTCTACAGCCCCAAGTAACAATTACGTCGTGTAAGCATCTGATGGGACATACAAATGGAGTTCGTGGCCTCAATTCAGATCTGAGTGTCTGACTGGCCAACCAAAAGCCAACATCCTAAGCTGGAAGCAGACAGACACAGTGAAAGCTGACTTACTATCTCTTTCCTGTGCCTAAAATACATTTTCAGAGGAATAATTATAGAAATATGACTTTGTTCTTTGTCTTATGCAGATAAAGGGAAGACTTAATCACTGAGAGTCTAATGCAAAACCTCATCTCTGTCCCCATTAAAAATCTTTCTGTGTTTTAAAGTAATAACACTTTTAAAGTTCACCTGACTAAATAATGTGCTGGGTAGCTATTCAATGTCTGTTTAGAGCTGACTGTGACAGCAAGATGTGCACCAGATTATAAGAAAGCAGTTTTCCAGTACTCCAAGTTGCTGTAGTTTTAACCAGGACATCAGGTTCTAGATAGTATTTGCACAAATAAGTTAAATGTGATCTAGCCGACTTTTTCAATCGACAGCTGGACACCTCCTGTTAGCTTCACGTGAGTGTGTACTATTCAGAAAAAGTTATTTTTTATGCTAATAGAAAGTTATTTTATCTTTCTTTGAGGGCAGTGCTTGCAGAGCAACAAGTGTGCAAGATGATGGGTTTTTTTCTCCTGGGTAGAATATCCAAAAGTTTCAATCAATCTCTAACGGAAGGGACACTTTTTCTTCAGGAAGTTGAAGAGGCAAAACATGTAGCTGCATTACAATATCTCTGTTTGGAGAGGATATGTAGGTCATTCAGTTGGCTGAAGCTTTTGAAGCCACATAAATTTCAGCAGTGATGGGGCACTGCATTTTGTACACTCTAAATATAACCTCGTGCCTCAAAATCCTTTGAAGACAATGTAGAGGAAAAAGCATGTGAGAATGTGATTCCTTTGACCCATTTAGACATCTGCATGAAGATAAAATGGATCTGCCCTCAAAGCACCTAATTCTTTCCACTGATTAAAACAGCCTAATCAAAGTTTAGCTTCTTTATATCACCAGATGAACCACAAATAACACCTAGAGAAATGCACCTTCCTGTTGTGTCTTCACATACACAGGCTTCTACTGGGCCTTTCAGTGAATACAGAATTAGAGATGGGCTGAGCCACAAGCCTTGGATGCAAACTTCCGCATGCATTAGGATGCATTAGGGCTTTGGAGGCTAGATTAATCCCTGCTCACTTCATATTATTCAGGAAGAAAATGGTTACATTTCAGGCTCTAAACAGCCACAGACATACCATAGGGCAGGGGATACAAAAGCTGACGGCCTGAATGACTGCTCATTCTCACAGCTTATTGGCCTTAACTAAATGCCAAGCAGATTTGCTTTAAGATTTTGAAATCTTGCATCTTTGTCTTGAGTAGGATGCTTTCTAGTAATGTGTGCTTTGGGGCCAGGCGATTCACAGTGTTATTGCTGTTTGCTGAAAACATGCATTTTTACTCAGATCTCATAATTGAAATTCAAGCTGCACATGATGCAATTTGACATTAATTTCAGTTATTTGTGTCTGAGGTTTGCCCCATCCAACAAGAGCAGACAGTAAAGAAGAGCACTGGAAATGGAAATACACAGTGCCATTAGATGCAAGGCTTGATTTGTAAATTACTTAGATAGCAATAAAACTGGGGATGGAAATAAAAGTGGCAAAGCTCAGCTTTCTAAATGCTAAATAATTCAAGGGGGAAGGGTGAGGGGGAAAACAGTACAGAGCAAGAGCTTCATGTACGAAAACAATGGCATCTGAGCAAATCAGAAATTTCAAGTTCTGACTAAATGTAATTTCAGTTCAATTAAAGCATAACATCAAGATTGTGGGCTGCTAAAATCTGGGATGAAGCATGTTATTACTGTGTGCAGTTCTAAAAGATTTACAGCGAAACCTGAATCTAGGAAAGATATTCTCTGAAATGGTACCACAGGGCTCTTTACCAAGCAGACAGCTATTTTACAAAACTGGGCTGTAGGAAGTCAGAGCCAGCAAAATTCAAGATGAAAATTTTTTTTTTTTTTAATTTATTTGTTTTTATATTTGGGAAGTTAACAGTGAAAGTAAGTTAGCCAGAAGAATAGATTCCTGATGAAAGAGGGAATATTTTGTGTCACCTGAACTTTACAAATTTGGAGTTGAGGGGTTTGGTGGTGTTACTTTCTTTTTGTTCTAAAGATAGGCTGTGTCCGATTACAGGCTCCTGATTTTAGCACAACAACTGCTGAATGAAATTTTGTGGGTTTTGTCTAGCAGGATGCTATTTCAATACAGGGTGGGGAGGAGAAGGGAGGGTAAGCAACAAGCAAAATGTAGACCACATGCAACCAAGTAGATGTTATCATCTGCTCCCCTGCCCTTTCCTCAGGAGAGACTGGAACAAGTGTTTAAGCATCAAATGCTGCCCTAATAGCAAAACATTTCCTCCAGTGCTCACAAACAGTCTGATACAAAGCTGAGGAATATCATTATCAGAAGATCTTAATGAAATAAAGGCTTGGGAATGGAGGTAAAAGATATACAAGTTACCCAACAGTGATCCTGTTTCTGCTATTGTGGCCCATCCTGGAGGGCTCTGAAAGTTTGCTTGATTTTTAACCACAGTTGTAGTCATAATAGGTTTTTTTAATTGCAAATTTAATAATCTGTACTGTATGGGAGCCCATCTAACCTCTAAATGCCACAGAATTATGCTATGGCATACAAGGGACAAGTGAGGCACCAGTCATGGAGAAACACCTATGATATGAGAAAGACAGAGAAAGGAAATACGTTTGGATTGCATCTTGATAACTCCTTCAGCTACATCATGGTTCTTGTTGGCAGTAGGGTATGGATGATCCACACAACATTGCTGAGATTACTTAGGAAAGTAGCTCCAAAGACTAGTAGTCCCACAGAGGGAGCTGAACACATTATGGCATGTTTTGAATGTGGTCTGTCTTGTACGTGTCATTAGCAAGCCTTCTGGGCACTTCTTTTATTTTAAGTAGACAGTGAAATAATACTTATCATTTGTTCTACAGTAACAAATAAAATCTGCAAAAGAAAAAAAATCTTATTGTTCTCCCAACTCCTGAAAGTGAAGCAAAGCACAGTGACTTCTGTAGTCCTCTAGTGTGATCACTGAACAAATACGGTACACACAAATGTGAAGGGGTGAGTGGTCTCCTAAGTAGCCTAGTATGGTAGCCATCTTTTTTTCCATCTCAACACCTACATCTGATATAGTCCTCTGAACTCCCTCTACTATAAATGGAGAAAAATAAGACCCATCAAGTGTGACTCATCTCATCCCAAAACAGCCACATAAGTCAGAAGACTTGTACCCTAAAGTCCCATTCTTTCTGCTTTGTCTGTGAGATGATTCAGCTCTGATGGAAACATCAATGCACTAGAAAGTGAAGAAAGATGTGTTTTCAGAATTGTAGTAAACAGAGAAAACTAAAGATAGGAGAAAGAGAAAGATCCAAGCACTGATACATCAAGCCATTTGCCCTGGGTCTCAAAAGAGAAATATATCTTCACCCCAAAGTTTTTACATTGGAAAAACTATTGAGGACCATGTCCCTCTCTAGGTATGATGTACAATTGCACAGGAAAGCCTCAGAGACACTGAGAAGTGAGACCAAGTGAAATTCAGAACTACTGTTTTCAAGCTGGATTTCATCTTGAAGGCTGCTTCAATCTAAGATCTGAAGAAAGGGGCTTAAAAGCACCTGTGTTTTTTTTCAAGAATATCATAAAAGATATTTCCTATTTCTACTGACCTTGCCTCACCTCTATTCACAGCTACAAAAAGACCAGTGTTGCACCTGAGGTAGGAAGTGTCAGAACAGTCGTTTTTCCTTGCAATATCTTTGCCACCTTTCCTCTTCAGAAATAATCACAGCTGAAGGTGAGTATTCTGATAAAAAATTCAGGGAAGGTGACTATTCTGTTGTGACCAATGCTACCTGTCATGAAATGTGGAAATGTTTGCTTCAGACCCTTTTGAATAAGAACGTTATAAGTAAGGGCACAGCCAAACCTGAAATCATGCTGCACTGGAAAAAATATGTGCTAAATGCTTGTGTTTATTTGGTCATTTAACGGCTTACACCTGAGCACCACAAACATTTATTTGGGAAAAACCCTGAAGAAACAAGAGGAAATGTTCTGTTCCTCTCTATGCATTTCCCAATTGTTTTCTTTCTCCATTTCATAGTCTCTAAACAGCTTGTGAGGTTATAATTTCCAGACAACACTAGAGAAATTAGCCACATAAGCCCTTCTTCATTCAGAAAGGTTAATTCAGTCACATTCCTGTTCCAGCCAAAAATTCCTTTCCCAAAGTCATTACAGATCTGCTGTGTTCAGCACTTGGTCAAGCACTGATCTAACACCGAAGAACACAACAGATTTTGTATACACATATCCAAGATCCGTGGATAACTGTGTTATGTTTTTCTCAGACTAGGAATTTTCTTTCCAGGTATGATAACCAGACATGGCGGCTACTTTTCATTTATTTACTTAGGTAATTACTTACTTTTTATGTATGTTTTTCTCTGCTTATGTTCAGATTCTTAAAGTTACTGTATTGGTACAGACTGATGCCAGATAGTGCTTATTGGCTGAATCTTGCAGGAATTTTCTTGGAGGTGGCTGCACTAGCAAGTTGCATCTGGCATTCAGTAGTTTGTCATTGTAGGGATGCTCTTCTATACAATGTTATTGACAAGCACTTCTTTTCCTGTATTTATTTTTTATTGTACCTAATCCTTGAAAAAAGAAAATATTTATGGGTTAGGTATTTAGTTTTACAAACCTCTACTATTTAAATAAATTTCAGAATATTAACTCTAAGAATTAGTCATCTACTTGTCCATTGAGTAAACATAATTGAGTAAACATAATTTGTACCCATTACCTGGGTACAAAGCAGGGCTTTCAAAGCATCAACAAAAATATAAAGTCCTTTCCATTAAAAAAAAAAAAAATCTGAAATAATATGCATTTCCAATTTCTCCTAGCAACACACATCTGCCAAATAGTACAACCAGTATATAATGCTTTCAACTGTTTCACTACAAAATGTAGCAGCCTTCAGAGCAGGGGAGGATATATCTCACTGACTGATAGAATCAGAATGCCTGAAGTCATTTATTGTCTGAAACACATACACATCTTCCAAGCCAGTTAAAATATGTAAACTTCAGTGAAGAAAACAGCAACACTAAATAAAACTTCTCAGCTCTGCCAAGGTCAATAGCACCACAAAAAGGCCCCTGGAGCTCAGGAAACAGACAGCAGACAGAGCTGTATTATATCATATTCTCCACACTGACAACTACCTTACACTGTGAATGATAGACATAAATTGGAGCTATTTGTTGAGCAAGTCTGCTTCTCAGTCTGAATAAAGGAAGGGACAAGTTGATTTCTGGAAGTAACAGTTTTGGTCTCTCTATTTTTGAGGGAACAAATAAAACAAAGTGAATTCATTTCTTATATTAGTTGAGAAAACCTTCAGATGACCTTGGAAAGAATGGGGAAAATGAAGAAATGGCTCAAGGAAAGACATGGACAACTAAAGAACAAATACAGGTAGAAAAATAAAAAAATCCAACAGGCTCCACAAGGAATTTATTATCTTGAGATGGTATGAATAGTAT
This sequence comes from Ciconia boyciana, assembly GCF_034638445.1. Classification (NCBI taxonomy): domain Eukaryota; kingdom Metazoa; phylum Chordata; class Aves; order Ciconiiformes; family Ciconiidae; genus Ciconia; species Ciconia boyciana. The sequence continues at coordinate 3,616,824 of NC_132935.1, forward strand.
AAATTCTGGAGCATCCAGTAGATTGTTTCAGATGTTGTTCATGAATGAGGAAGGACAGTTTTGTCCTTTGGCTTTGATCTTCCAAAACCTCATTAAGATACAGGAGCAATGCCTTCCCAGGCAACTGTGAGCAGCCAAAATTTCCGAAATTGCTTTGACCAAATTGTCAAAATTCTAAGTATCCATCAATACTATTCATATATTAACACCAAGATAACTAGGCAGTCATGACTCACCAATTTGTTCTGGCTATCAATGTGCATTGTTTTTCATTCAATAGTGAGCACTGTATCTGGAATAAGTTCTAAAAAGGGTGGATGAAGCATTCAACCAGAAACTAAATGAATCATTTCACCTTGGTTGGTTTTTTTTGTTTGTTTTGTTTTGTTTTGTTTTGTTTTGTTTCCGGGAAAGGTAATTAGAAGGGTTCAAAGTTCCTGGCACAGGTTAAAAAACCCAAGCTAATGAACTCGTTTGTTAACTGAAAGGAAAATAAATGATTGACAGCATCAAATATTTGGAAATGCTAGAACAGGAATTGATGAAATCACTCACACCAGGACTGATTAAACATAATTTCTCTGTTTCTCCATCTAAATACTGCAGGGGCATTAAGTTTCTCCTTTACAATGTTAATTTGATGCCTTGACAAGGGAGAAAAATTACTTAAAATGTGTAAAAGCTACTGATGGTTATTACTTTGCTGCAATATGACTCGAAAACATTAATCTAATGGGAGATAACCATAGATGTTTCATGACTAAATGGGATACATATCCGACATGCACTTCTACAGTCTGCAGAATTGAGGGAGTAGCAAATAGCTAACACAAAGGTAAAAGACAGAAAAGAAATTAACACAGTGATAATGACCAACAGAAACTCATGAAACAGCACATGACCTCTCTCATATTCTCTCCTTTACCAGTGGAAAGCCCTTTTATTTTCTTTTCATTTGCATTGTTGCAAAATCAACCAGATGCAACATGAATGTTTTTCTTTTTCTCTCCTTTCTTTTCCCCTAAATCTCCTCCCAAATTTCTCTCTTTATTTCCTGTAAGACATAGCACATTCAAAGCAGAAGACATGGCTAGGTGGCCTGATTCAATATTAGGCCAATTAAGGGAGCTGGGATGAGAAATGGACTGGCACCATGATGGAACTGGCAGGCTGGAATAACTTAGTTCACTGATTAGCAGTGAACAAGCAGAGCACATGTGGTCTTTAAAAAAGACTGACAGCCAGAGGGAAACAAGCAATGTTGCATTTTAGCTGTCTCTAAGGATTTTGCAGGACATCATATAAATATTTTTGATGAACGGATTATTTACTGATGATCTAAGGCATGCCAGTCATGATTCTATTTATGTAGCATTGTATCACCTTGCAATTTTTTATGTAATTATCTTCACAGTATCTTTCTGATCCTAGTTAGTACTAATATTTTTATTCTATTAATGAAGACTTAAGCTCTGAAAGACTAATAGCTAGGTACATGAAAGGACCTGGGAGATTACCTGCTGCCAAACCTGAAAATATTTTACATACCTGAAATTGGAATTAAAAGTCTCACCAGTTATGATTTCCCACTGAGTAACCCTGAAAGCTTTTAAAGCTTTCAAAACCATGAGGAGCAGGACACACCTTTTCTCAGTTAAGAGGTGTACCGAGAAGGAAGTCTGCATCTGAGCTGGTTGCCAAAGTTGTTTTTGTAATGAATGGAAAAGGACATTTAGACTGTGATTCATTTGATTTATTTCAAACTTTTTATGATGAAGAGCCTTGTTTAGAAGAGCATATTGACAATACCTCTTTTGCTACCCAGAGACTTAATATGACAGGCTCATCTGAGGTGTCTGAAGTTAGGCAAAAGGAGCAGGTTTCACCCAGGTTTCAGGTTCCTCCAGAGACAGTCTGTGGGTCTGCAATGTCTGTGCAGGTCCAGAATTACCTGAAAGCTGTGAGCGTTTAATTTCCATTAGTCCTCTCAAGATTAATCATTCCTTCCCATCCGTAGTTTTTAGATCCCAAAATCCAGGTACTCTTCAGATTTACAATTTAAGAGACATCATCCAAAATAACACTGAAAGAAGAGCTGGTATTGTTTCTCTGCCTTTATTTAATATTTCAGCAATTATTCCCTCAGCTCAGGAGAGGCCTGGGCTCAGGTCCCTCTGCCACACATAGTCATCAGGCAAGTTAACAGTTTCAAAGGTTTTGTTCCAGCTCTGCTGAGAGTAGATCTACTGCTTTAATACGCTGCTCATGCTAGCTCCACCACAGCGGACTTTTTGCCTAGAAAATGGACAAACAGTACTTGGATGTTAGGTTGGAAGACAGGCTATCACTGCAAATGCCCAATCACTAATTTTGAAAATGGAAATTGATCCTAGTAATGGAAATTGATCCTGGTGATTTGCCTTTGAAGTAGAGACTTGCTGATTTCCTTTCTCCTCTCTATTTGCATATTAGCCCTTCTTTGGAGGTGGAAGCAACTTTTTCTTTTTTATATTAACAGAAGTCACATAATGAACTCTTTGCAGGAACCCACCAGGTACAAAAAAAAAAAAAAAAGTGTAGCAGATATGAACATAAGACACATAGGAACAACCTGAATCTTGTGAGTACAGTCCTCTGCTGTGGGAAACAGTATGTTTTAAGGCTCTTTTAAATAGTTATTTTCAACTACAATTTATAATATTTGCAATAATTATATTTTGTGACCCAGAAAGAGGGTATGCAGAAGCACCTGCCAGTTACAGAAATTATTAGGAAAGTGTATACTGTATAGGTATACTGTACAGTGGAAAGGCCCTCGTTCCGAAAAAAACACTCAAAAATCCAGACTGCATGGGAACGAATTGGAAGAACATAATCTACTTAAACCTGGAAGGCAGATAAGGGAATTACTAGGAAGCATTTAGTGGTTCTAATGTTCCTACTTAACACAAGGAAGGTTGTTTCCTTTGGAACCTCATTTTGCTTCTGGTGAATCCTCATTGGAGAGTAGAAATGAGCAACACGAATTGCAATGTAAACTATCTGCTTTCACAGTACTTTAAGTGCAATATCGCAGATCTCCCACATCAAGACCAATGGAAGTTTTGATAACAACTCCTGTGAAACTAGACATAAGCCCTATCACAAGATCAACCCCTGTTTTGGCACTAAATTTACATACTTCTTGAATATAACTCCCAATAAGGAAATAATGAATTGGAAGACTGTCACATAATTATATGGGCAATGTGAAACCCAGGCAAATAACAGTGTATGTGTTCTTGGACAACTTGTACATGGCTTAAAGAAGATGTAAAGATCTGAGGTGCTGTAAGACATGCTATGAATCATCCAGAAAAGTTGTCTGCTGTACAGGAGTGGGTGGATTTGCTAGTGTGTTCCCACCCATTTATACCCAAATGCTTCCTCCTCATCCAAAGCTGTAGAATGTCACAGGAGAACCTGTAGTTTAAAACCCCCTCTCCTGCATCATCTCTGTGATGCTGCATGACTCCCACAGCTGCATTTAGGATCCATACTGCCAACATACTTCAGCTAATTCCCAGCTGGTGGGTGCTTTTCAGGAGAAATGCCAGTCTTACGAAACACATTTCATTTTCCAAGAAGGCTTCATCTCCCTATTTTCAAAATAATATTAATTCTTAACTGGAAGAAACTCTCCTAATTGCCTTGCATTACATTGCAGAAAAAAAAATATCTTCTCACCCTGCCCAATACTTCCATGAAAAATAATGGAACAAAAGGTTTGTCTCTCTGAGTGAGACAGGTAGTATCCTAAATTTGAAGGACAACCAGGAAATCTCCTAGAATGCTGAGACCAAGGAATATCCAAACCTGAGAGTCCTTAGGACCAAGAAAAATCCTCTGTAAGACCTGAGAGCTCAATCTAAAGCTGATGTTTCTTGAATTTCTTGTTTTGAAGTTCCCTGGTGGGATGCATGGGAGCCCCAGGAGCTCCTTCTGAAAAGGAAATCTTCTCTAAGACTCTGACAAGACCTGATCTCTTTCTGGTAGAAACCGGTTGAAATGGATTCATTTACACAAAACTTTGCTTGTTTTTGTTGAATGTGACTCTTTGGGGGGGGAACCCAGATTTCTCTACTTGTGTGGAACTGTTCACAGAAAATCTCAGACGTGTGGGAAGACAGACCTTTCTTCTCTCTAAAAGGTACAAAAAGTGACACAAACACACAAACACACGCAGTCGTGTGTTCAACTGTATTAGCAGACACCAAAATAAGAGTCTGGGGTTCCATTTATTCTGGCAGCTTTGGTTCTGCCTCTGTCTTTAATTCATTTTGGAAAGAAATTCTGCTTTCTTTGGCCTGATTGCATCCTTGCTTTGGAAAGGGATAATCATCCAAGGGAGCTTGCTCTTTCATGAGTGCATTTTGCTTCACATTCAGACTAGCTGCCTAGTTTCTGCAGAAACTCTGGGGTTTTTTGCATTGTCAGGGAGCAATTGACTAGAAAGAAAGAGTGGGGCATGTTGTCATTCCTACCTATAAAATCCAGATGTTGTGACATTAATTTTGTCTTCTGGAGTTTTAGGGGTTGGGAAGGCTTTCATTAAGAGTAAAAGGGACGAGGTGAGGTGGTTATGTGCTCCCATTTTAAAGGAAAATAATCCTGTATGCAACATTAACAAGTACATAAATGAGAATAATTAATCTTAGATGGATAGAGACAAGCCTGATTTGATAGCTTGATGCATACAGCTTTTTCTCTTTTTCTGAATAAATTTATACGATCCTTTCCTTATTATGTGCATTGCAGCAGCATTTTGTAGTTCTCAGCATTATGCTGATCAGGCTAGCAGGGAAAACAGAGATGCAGAGCTCAGTTCAATTGCTTAAATAGATGCATTCAGTGTGATTTGAGATGCCCCAAGGTACTTGAAACATTCACATGGGTTTGGCAGATATGACAAAGGTCCTGTAACAAGTGCATATATTTTTGGAACTGGACCTGGAACTGGAACTGGAATTGGAACTGGAAGCCACTACCCCAGAATACTCCAGATGGCTCTAGATGCCTGTGCTTAGGTACTAATATGAAACAACATATTAGAATATTTCATTATTTTATAATTATACAGTTCCAAATTAATTTATAAATGAAACATAATGTAAAATTACGTATGTTATATAAAATAATTTTTACTGTGCCCAAACAGGTTTGCTCACGATTATCCCAGAGACGAGTGACAGAGCCAAGAGCAGTGCCCAGTTCCTCCTGAGTGCAGTGTGGAAAGTACTCCATCCTCACCTCATCCTATGCTGATCCACATATGTTCAGGGACAGGTAACACCAGTGTAAAGTGATGCTGTCTCTGTTCAAAACAAAGTCAAGCAGAGGTGGCTACTGAATTCAGTGTGATATTTTTCAGTGTTACCATGGAAATTTCTAGGGGATTTGTTGTAAAGCATGTGTGGAGGAACTAAGCCTGGGAGCTGCTAGGTAAGGCATATAAAATGTATAATTCTTCAGTGAACTCGATGTGGCCAAAGTTCTAGCGGATAGCTCCTCTGCTTTCCTGCTGTGCTCAGTCCTGAGTGTGACAGAATTACAGCCTAGCACAGCTCTATGTTTCCAAACACCTCTGTCTAGACTCAGGTCTGAACAAAAGTTAATTGATGGCTTTAGCAGTGAAAGTTTTTATAGTAACTTTTTGTTAAAATTTCTAAGTCTTTAAATTGCAAAGGTGGGGAGGAGGGAGTGTGAGGGGAAGCATGAGCTGGTGCCATGTGTGTCATGGAGGGGAGGATGGGGAGGAATCCAGGTCTAGAATTGCAGAGGTGTCTCCTCTAAGTGAAGGCTGTGTATCTTTTTGTCATCTCTTCCAGTGGGAAAATCCTGGGGGTGAATTCGCAGTTCTGTAATTGTAATATCCCATCCATTATGATAGTCTTGGTGGGGGGACAAATAAATAAAAAATGAAACCTTCCCACCTGCAATGTTCTTATTTTAAGGATCACTTGACATCAGTTGTTCAGTAGCAGAAACACATCAACAATTAGATACAAAAGTACTTCTGGCACTGGGAATGAAAGCAAGTTGAACACTGCCATTAAGCTGGAAATGTAGTGGATTTATCTAAACCTCAGCATTTATGCCCTTCTTGCACATAGTTAACCTAGCAGGTAGAAAAATGTTTTGCACAATGTCTATGCACATCTCATGCCATTCAATAATCGGAATATGCAGGTGGCTCTAGGATGTCACATATCCCCTTTTTCACAGAATGCAGAAAAGATCCCTGCCTCAGTATTGGGTGAAAACTGATGCTTGCTTTTTCCAGTTGAAATAGCTGTAGGACTTTTTAAACACCAACATCATATAGAAGATAAAGCTTATTCTTTCATATAACAGAATTGCATATTTATTATTTACAGTTCACAACAGACAGGCAACACCATGAAAGACCTTAATCTCCTTATTGTAGAGCAGAATCATAAAAATCTTGCTGTTCTGTGGACGGAAAGAAGACAAACAGTGAGGAAATTAAGTTTCCATTTTCCCATTTTAAGCTGCGGCAGTAAGACACGTAGAGTACTTAGTGACTTGCCCAAGGTCCCATGAATGGTCTGTGACAGGGCCAGGAGCTGCAGCCACAGCTCAGAATCCCAAACAGTGTTTTCTCAGATAATTTCAAGTATTGGTTCAATGCCTGCCTGTTGGCTTTTCTGTCCTCCTGCATGCAGTGCTTAGCATAGGATGGGAAACCAAGGCATATCCTTCTAGATGCTGTAAGAAACTTAATCTGAGGTCATTTACTTACTGTGCTCCAAATGCTAGACTCTTCTTGAACTTGTGTTTTTGTGTGCTGTTGTATGCCCACAGCTCCCAGCACAGGGATGTCCCAGACTTGAGCTGGTGGGGGAACACTAGGTTGTACGCACTGTGGCGTGGCCACTTCAACCAGGTGTCTAAAACTTTCCTGCACTGCTCATCTCCTTCCCCAAGCCAGCCAGTCTAGCAGAATTATATCCCAGTACTTCTTGATCATCATCTTCATGAACACAGGGGTTTCTTCCAGATATGAGAATGAAGCTTGACGCTTCTAGCCTAAGACATCCCCAATAGCTGTTTCCAAGAGCTATGCAGCTAATCAGAATTTTACAACAGATATTTCAGAAATAATTGCATGCTAGATTACATATGGGGTGAGGCAGCTAGTTTGTTCAATAAGAGAAATGTTACCAAAGTCCTCCTGCCAGTGCATGAAATATTTAGTGTCTTCTGCTTTGCTCCACTGTATCAACAATTTAATCTCTCATTTCCTATTCAGACAACAATTTAGCTGGATTAAGAGAATTTGACTGACATCTAATGCAAACACAACTGTATCAAATAGACTTCTTGACCACTTCTGCACATGTACTCAAAAGCTGCTGGAATATAAAGCCTGAAAATATTTGTAAGCAAATGGTTTTATCTATGGAATAAAAAAACTAGCATTAATATTTCACATTACAAAATTAATATAGCATATATAAACATTTATTACTTAACCTTTTCTTCTGAGTGGAGAGATTATGACATGTTTATAAAACATCTTTGATAAAGGAAGTTTCAAGGTATTTTGCAAGCAAAATTATACAAAATAACCACATGTCCTAATGATGTTTGACATTCAACATGTATAAGCTCTGCCAGCCCTCAGCTCAGGAAATGAAGACGTGTCCGATTGCATATTCAGGGTAGATGTATATGTCCTGCTTTCTGGAGACCACATCTGTGGGGCCTGATTATTACCACTGAATTTGATGGAATTAACATAATTTTGCCTGCTCATTGTTCTTTTTTTCCTTTACAATGTTGAAAATTAAATTAAGCTTTGTGGCATTTTCTTTTCATTTCTCTTTCTTTTCATTTCAAAGAAATGTCTTCTTATTTTTAAGCATTTGGTGAGAATGATTGAGTATTGCTGGCAAATCAACAATGTTTGTATCCTACTCCCATTGCCTCTTTAGAAACAGTTCCTCTTTTCTTTATCCCCATGGCAAAACAGTAATTTAGATCACTGAAGTCATAACAGTGATATTTTCCCCTTCCAAATAACTCCAGCTTAAAAATGCTTTCAGGTAAGACTGAGGTCAAAGAGACAGTATTTGGTAGAATATTTTCATGAAAAAGTTTGCATGGGGAATATGCTACTCAACTTCAAAGTGCCGCAGTGCAGATATTGTTTTGGAAAAACTTAAAACGTTCTCAGAAACCTGGTTGTTTTGTGTTTTTCAAGCTCAAGTTTCATGACTAGTATACTGTGTTACTTGAAAATATCCAGCTCTCTGGGAACAGGGAGAGGCTTATATGAACACCTGGCATGGCTGAAGTTTTGAAAGATGTACCACTTCCTCCAGTGGTTCCAGTATCAGCACAACCTCAAAGTGCTGGTAAAAGATGCCCCGTATGTCACTTTGCAGCTTGACTTCTTTGTCCCTGCTGAGAGCACTAACTTTTGATTCCCAACTCACCAGTTTTCCTCAGAAATACAGACTGTTTCTACTTTAAGAAATAATTCAGACCAGCAGCAGTGGATCTGCACTGAAGAACAGTTGTTTTTAAAGACTTTGTATTCATATTATACACATCTCAGGTTTTTTTGCTTAATACTAGATCTAACCCAGTGGTGTGGTCTGCATACCTGTTTACAGCTTGATTGCTTTGGGTGAACCCCAAACTTCTTCTATTCTAATTTCTTCCAAATGGAGTTCAGTTTGTGGTCTGCCAATAGAAACCAAAGTATGACACATGGGAATTATTGCAAGATCCTTCCCAAAACTTCTCTCCTGATTCAAACTAAAACACTGATGTAAGAACACAGACTACCGTGATGACATCAAACCTCTCCTCCACTCTGTACACAAATCTTTTGCTAAATACCAAGTGGTGCAGGAGTTCTATGGCATTGTCTCCAAGATGCTTTATCGCCCAGATCAAAGCTGGCTACCTACCTATATGTGTCACCTAGAAGTTATGACATGATATGCAAGTCTGAAGGAGCAGCCATGGTTAGGCAGGCTGAATGTTGTTATGTTCAAAATTTTGTTTATGGGCAGAGAGGCAGCACACCTTACATATACATTAAGTAAAACCAAGAATTTATTGTTAGTATAATTTAAATCTTACCAGTCTAATTCAAGACTCATCATTAGTCTAGATCAAATTATTACAGAAAAAACAAAGATAATAATGTGGGTAAAGTACTTATGTACAGAGAAGTTCATAATAATAGAATCATAGAATCCTAGAGTACCTCAGCTTGGAAGGGACCCATAAGGATCATCGAGTCCAACTCCCTGCTCCTTGCAGGAGTACCTAAAACTAAACTATATGACTAAGAGCATCGCCCAGATGCTCCTTGAACTCTGACAGGCGTGGTGCCATGACCACATCCATGGGGAGCCTGTTTCAGTGACCGACCACCCTCTCAGTGAAGAACCTTTTCCTAATATCCAGTCTGGACTTCCCCTGATGCTGCTTCATAACAATTCCATGTTCTGGTGACCTCCTATAGCTGGTCACCAGTGAGAGGAGAACAGCACTTCCCCCTCCAGGGCCCCCTTTGAGGAAGTTGTAGACTGCAGTGAGGTCATCCCTCAACCTTCTTTTCTCCAAGCTGAACAAACCAAGTGACTTCAGCTGCTCCTCCTAAGTCTTGCCCTCGAGGCATTTCACCATCTTAGTAGCCCTCCCCTGAACACACTCTAGTAGTTTGAGGTGCCCAAAGCTGCACACAGTACTTGAGGTGGGGCCGCACCAGTGCAGCATAGAGTGTGGGACAATCACTTCCTGCAATCAGCTAGCTATGTTGTGCTTGATGTACCCCAGGACTCAGTTGACCCTTTTGGCTGCCAGAGCACACTGTTGACTCATATTCAACTTGTCATCAATCCAAACCCCGAGATCTCTTTCCATGGGGGTGCTCTCCAGCTATGTATAATCAGGATTACCCCATCCCAGGTGCACAATCCTGCACTTGTTCTTGTTAAATTTAATATGGTTGGTCATTGCCCAGCTCTCTAGTCTGTCCAGATCTCTCTGTAAGGTCTCTTTATCCTCAAGGGAGTCTACAGGTCCTCCTAGTTTAGTATCATCGTCAAACTTACTTAATGTACATTCAATTCCTGTGTCTAGATCATTTATAAAAACATTAAAGAGCACTGGCCCTAAAATCAAGCCCTGAGGAACCCCACTGGTGACTGGCCGCCAGCATGATGTAACCCCATTTATTCTTTGAGCCCAACCTGTACACCCATGGTATTATGGACTTGTCCAGCTGTATGCGGGACATTTTGTCCAGAAGGATACTGTGAGAGACAGTATCAAAAGTTTTGCTAAAATCCAAAAAAACCCCACATCTACTGGCTTCCCTTGGTCAACTAGATGGGTGACCTTGTCATAAAAGGAAATTAAGTTAGTTAAACTAGCAGTAATATAATTAAATCTGTTAATCCAAACACTTCTTAGCTTCTACCTCTTTTGCTGGAACTATGCTAACCCTTCCACTGCTCCTCTGGAGCAGTGTCAATAACTCTGGAGTTGATAACTCTCAACCTGTAACAGTAGACATTCTATTTCAAGAGTTAATCTCATAAGAGAAGAGGCAGCCCTTTCTAGAGAAACTGGTAAGACAGAGCAATTACATTTCCCAGGAACTAAAGTCCATCACAGCTTCTCACCATACGCTGTGGTGAGATGGACAGGTTTACAAAAGCACGGTAATGGCAGAAAAATGGGATCAGTCACCCAATCGGTTGTAGCATGTCTTTTCTTCAGCATGCCTTTTTGAAACAAACTCAGAGTAGTGCATACAGGTAAAGAAAGAATAAGATAATAATAGAGTAAAACACCGCAATGGGTGGTTGTTTTCTTGAGGAGACCTGCAGAAAGAGACCAACTGTCACATCACAAATGTGAATGGTAGCATGTAATGCATGGCTGGATGACTAAATGTCTATTTAAGATAGGTCTGAATTACTAAAAGAAACGGGATTGTCCGGGCATATGTTCATGCATGGGAGAAGCATGATAAGCAGTCATATTTCATGCTTAATAAAGTGTCTAACTAACACCTTATATTCAAAAATGTATTCCCACTGGCAAGTACCCAGTGTATCAGATTATGAGAAGGGATTTATTGAATAGTGTACAAATTTCTGTTATTCCTTATTTATTTATTTTCTATTTCGCTTTGTGAGGAAGAGATAGAAGAGCAAACAGTACAATTTTGTTGATCATTGGATACACGGGAGGTGAACACACAGTTTTCATCAGGATAGATGCACCATCAAGGAACTCAAAAGGTTAAGAAGGGAAAGCAAATGCTACATCTGGGAATTTATAGGCCCCCGGAACAGCAACAAAAATAAGTCATTCAACAGTCAGATAGTTAGTAGAACTTACTTCCATCATTAGTATGAGATCATATGATATTTAAATTTTATTTTTTAGATTGTAATTTTGGTCTAACACAGAAAAGAACCGCTTTATGAAATGTTGAACATATTGCAAAAAAAGGAAACAGTTTCTTGGTTAGAGGTAGGGATCTCTGCCTACAAAAAAATAGATCCTAGAAAAGGAACTTTAGAGAAAAGTAAAAGAAAGAAAAAGTGATCAGAAAACAACAGAGGTAGTCTCTTTGAGAAAAGATGAAATGAATAGTCCTTACTTCAGAATATATTATAACATAGGCTTGAAAGAGACTGTATCCACAATTCCAGATCTGGCAACTACTCATGTTCTCATCTGTAAGCAATAGCTTAAACTGTTTAGCAAGATCATGACCTGAATATGTGTAATGGATTAATCATTCAAAAGGACTCAGTTGAAAGGGGAATATACCAGAGACAGACACAAATTATTTTGGCTATAGTAGAAAAAAAAATCATGCATTAGAAATAGGAATCTGGAACAAGTGAATGAAATTATAAGAGAGAAAATGTCATCTAAATTTTGGGAATTGTTCCCAGCTGGTAAGATGTGACAGACTATAAAGCATCTTCACTGGAGAAGCAATGGCAGTGTTACCACTTGGGAAACTTAAATAGAAGAGGACCTGCCCCAAGGAGCAACAGGGAGGGGGTAGGAAAGCAGCAGCCTGACCTAAAGGGTCTTTTCTATCTAGTGCAACCATGACTCTATGTAATAGACTTGCGAGCTTCTCAAAAGCAAAGTATGAGCTGAATCAATCTCAAAATGCACCAGTAATAGGGATGGAAAAATGCTGAAACCACATTTCAAGGTGATACAAGTAGAAATGACAAAACGGCATGAATGCTGGGAGCCAGCTTCATGAACTGAAATACAGACCATAAAATGAGTAGTTGGTCTGCACAGCAGTGTTACAGCCATCTTCTTCTGTGCTGCTGTGGATACAGAAAGCAATATTAGCAACATCAGCATGACAGTATGCTTAGCTCAATATACTTTCCTCCATAATAATAATAATAACAGTAATAATAACTTTAAAGCTTAACAGGGTGTTTCACCCAATTATGCCACTTCCTCAAGGCAGCCTGAGCTATCTTCACACTGAACAGCGCACTGTGTCAGTGGGACCAGGCAGTATGTAGTGGCAGTCCACAGAGCTAAATTTTTGTTTTGAGCATAGCCATCTTTCAGCTTTACAGGCAAATTTGACATTGAATTTTTGAGCAGAAATTGAGTTCAAACTGCTAGAAGCTAACACTAGCAGCAGCAGTTGCTGCATGATGAGAGGAGTGTTAGGTTTGCCAGGTAGCCGGGAAGTGTCTGAATGGGGTTTGGGGTGCTCTGAGGTTGTTGGAAGCATGGTGGTAGAGACCAATCAAAGGCTGTACTCTGCAGCAGCCAGCAATCAGCTACCGCACCAGGCTAGCCTGGGATGAGTGGACGCAGCTACTATCTTGTCACCAGAGCTTGCTATCAGGGCAGCTGCTGTCCAGGTGAAGAGCTGAAAAGACTACATCCCTGCCTCCTGGGTGGAGGACAGTAGGCGTGCTTTGGTGGAGCCACTCAGGCAGCAGCTAGACAGAGTATTATTCGAGCCTTTGCAAGAAGTACCAGGGCCCTGTGCCACTGACCACCAAGGACTAGCAAACAAAGAGCTTCAACAGTGAACAGACAGCACTTTGGAGAAGGAGGCACCATGGTCTCTGGTGACCTGTGGGAATGGGAAATCACCTCACTCCCCTTCCTCATATGTACGAACCAGAAAAAGATATGAAGCCTTGGCAGTGGACAAAGCCAATGAACAAGATTTACAGGGAGAAGCTGCACCAGCAGCACATAGTAAAAACTGCAAAAGGAAGCAGTGAGTGCTAGTAGTGGGTGACTCTCTACTGAGAGGCACCAAGGCACCCATCTTCTAGCCTGGTATACAGTCAAGGGAAGTTTGCTGCTTGCCAGGAACCAAGATCTGGGATGTCACAGAGAGATTGCCACAACAGGTTAAAAGCACAGACTACTTTCTCATAATTCTTTTCAGTGTGGGCACCAATGACACAGTAGAGCAAAACCTGGGCAAGATCAAGCAGGACTTCAGAGCCCTGGGGTGCAAGTGAAGAGCACAGGTGTCCGTGCAATCTTCTCCTATGTCTTGCCAGTCAGAGATAGGGGTGCAGACAGAAGTTGACACATCATGCAGACCAATACATGGCTTCATGGCTGGTGTCACTGCCACGGCTTTGGTTTCTACAATCATGGGATATTCTTTGATGAATACAGCTTGTTGGGGAGAGATGGGATCCATCTATCTTGGGAGATACTTTATTGAGGCCTTTCAATATAGAAAAGGGTCTTATAAGAAAGACGGAGAGAGACTTTTTACCAAGACCTGTAGTAACAGGACAAGGGGCAACAGTTTTTAACACCCTGGAAGTGGTCAAGGTTAGGGTAGATGGGGCTTTGAGCAACCTGACCTAGTGAAAGATGTTCCTGCCAAAGGCAGGGGGGTTGGTCTCTTCCAACCCAAACCATGCTATGACCTCTTCAAAGGTCTCTTCCAACCCAAACCATGCTATGATTCTATGACATAGAAGAGGCAGGAGAATCTTTGCTAGCAGATTGGCTGACTTAGTAAATCATGCTTTAAACAAACAAACCTGGGGGGTTAGCATCCAAAGCTGTGACACGTGTATATTTATAAGCAACGGAGTGGATGAGTGCACCTACCAGAGTAGTGAGGAATGCTCCCCAACCCTCTCCAAAGACAGGAACCCTAAGGCCAGCCTCCTCAAGTACATGTACACCAACGCACTTAGTCTGGGCAACAAACAGGAGGAAATGGAGCTCCAGGCCCAGTCAGAGAGTTATGTTGTCATAGGAACCACAGGAACGTGGTGGGAAAACTCACATGACTGGAAGACCACAATGGATGGCTACAAACTCTTTCAGAAAGATAGGAAGGGAAGAAGAGGAGGTGGAGTTTTATTTTATGTAAAAGAGAAATTTGAGTGTATGGAGGTAAGCTATAGAGACCTGAAAGCTCTATCAAATGCCTTTGGATCAAAATTAGACAGATCGCCATCAAGGGGCATCTTATGTCAGATATCTATTACCAACCTCCCAATCAAGACGACAAGGCTGACACAACCTTACTTTGGCTGTGTAAGGAAGACTCGGGCCAACAGAACCTGCTCCTCATGAGTGACTTCAATTACCTGGACATTTGTTGGGAAAGCAACACAGCAGTCATCCATCATGTTCCAGGAATGCATTGAGAACTGCTTCCTGCTACAGATGTTGGACCTGCCAACTAGGAATAACACAGTGCTAGATTTACTGCTCACAAACCGAGAACACTTATTGACAACGTAAGTACCAATGGTAGCCTTGGATACAGCGATCATAACATTGTGGAGTTTAAGATCCTGCTGAGCACAGTGAAGACCAGTAGCAGGACAAAGACCCTGGATGTTGGAAGAGCCAACTTTAGTATGCTCAGAGCCCAGCTATGAGGGATTCCATGGGACTCATGGAAGGCAATGGAACTTGTGAGTGCTGGGAGTTATTCAAGAACAGCCTCCTGGAAGCAAAAGAACAGTCCATCCCCTACTGAGGGAAAGGAGGAAGGCAGAACAAGAGACCTCTCTGGCTTAACAATGAGCTTTTGAGTGTACTTAAAAGCAAAAAAGAAGCACACTGACTATGGAAAGGCAGTAGACCACCATGTTCTTGCACCTGGTGAATGCTGGCTCCTATTAAGCCTGGAACCATATTTCCAGTGTAAGAACCAGAGATATCCTGACAGAAGGGGAAGCAATTAAGAACAAAAGAATGGTTAGACCAGCTTGGACATGGATCCATCCAGCACTGGATACCATCTCCAATCATGCCTAGAGTGAATATTGAGGAGAAAACATGAGAGCAGGAGGAGCATCCCAAGAATACCTTCCCACCCTCCAGTAAGTTGCAAATTCTGGACTTCCTAAGACAGTTGTTGTATCTTCCTATGTAATAGACATGATTAATTTTCCTCCATTGATCTATCCACTGCTTTTTGAATCTACAAAAGGTCTTAACATTTACAGTATCCTGTAGTGAGGAATTCCATAGCTTATGTTCACACTGTATGAAAAAAAGATATGTTGCTTGCTATCTCATTTTACTTGATTCCTTTGTGTTCTACAGAGAACATATACTTTGCAATTACCTTCTACGTGCTGCTAGTATCTATACAGACTTATTTCACCTCCTCCTTCAATCATCTCTTCCTGATTGAAAAGCACCACTCTACTTAGTTTTTCCTCCTATGAGAGCTTTTGTAGACCTTCACTCATTCCTGCTCACCCTACACCTTTGGAAGTTAGATAGAGCTTTTACTGAACATAAGGGAAACCAGGATGGACAGTGGTGTGTAAAGGTCATTGGAGTTTGGGTGGGCTCGTGGAAGTTACCGTAGTCCTCATTCTCCTTGTTCATACACACTAAATCACTCACTAAATCAACACTGACATAAAATCAGAATAAATAGGAAGTGCAGAAAGACTCAGTGAGGAAGAGCAATACAGATATTTTACTGCCTTCTTGACAGTCTTACAAGTATTGCAGAGCAGGTTGGGTCTTCCTGCACCACTGCGATGAATCTGTTTACTCTCCTCAGAGGTCTTTGTAAGGGAAAAAAAACCAAAAACTTTATTACTGAGAGAAGTTGGAGACCTGTCTTTGCTGTTTCCCCAAGACTCTATGGCCCCTTTCTATTTGTGCAGTGTACTACCTCCTGGACCTGGGTTATGCCAGTTTCTCTCTCAGGGTATATGATGCTTAGTATATTCTTGGAAGACATCTGATAGAAGTTTTTCTTTTTATCCAACAGCAAAAGTTGTTCCCAGTTTCGTAAGCTTTTATGAAAACAGCTGGTCCATCACCTTACAATCTTTGGATACAGTTAAGATACATGAGCTACACAGGGGAATTCAATCCTCTGTGTGCTCTAGGAATTTAGAATAGACACATTTGATCATGTTCAATGTAAAAAAGAAATGCATTGTTCAGTCTTTTTCAAAAACTACCATTTATATTTGTTCAGATATGGAGGTGAACTAAAGAGGAGAAAAAAAACAGCTATATTTCAAGTTCAGCTGCAAAATTTGTGTTGCCTTTGCTGACAAAGGGGGAGAAATACGGCTTCTGTTCATTCTGTAATTCCTGTTGTTATCTGAATAGACACCAAAGACTAAGAGTAAAATGCCGGTCCTGTTAAATGCTCCTATTTTCTTCAGTATAAATTGAACTCTTCTCTCTAAATATTTTACAAGACATAACTTTTTCTCTAATTTCTCTTCATCTTTCTCTTTACTTCATTATTTTTCTACTGGGAACAAATGCCAGATTTGTTAGAAGTTATTACTTTCCCTATGGGTCACCTCTAAGCTTTTTTACCATGTACTTTTTCCTTATTCTGACAGAATATGAGGCATTATCAGATATGCCCTCTGCTTATTGAGTTCTGCCTGATACTATAATTGTAATATACATGAGCTAGTACTTCATGCTTACATTGTGCCTTACATTCAAAGATCTAATAGTAATTCAGAAAGAAGTATAAAGTATTAATGACCTGTATAAAAGAAGGGGAAATATAAAATGAAGAGAGGAAAAGGAAGTACATTTTCAACCTTATTTTATTTTGGTTCTTCAGAAAGAAGAGAATATTTCAGTTCAGAGGAAAAGAAAATAAATAATATAATTTCATTGTTAATGAAAAAAGCAATTTTAAACTTGAAGGACTTCTATGAAAATTTTGATTTTGAGACACTACCTGATTGAAAGCCTGCAACCATCTGTATTTATACATATCATCCTATTAATTCACAAAGCAACATTGCCAGACAGACAGTATTATTCTTCAGGTTTCATAGATTTTGAAAACTGAGTATGTCAGAGAATGCACTAAGTCATACATTAAATTTGAGGAAAAAGCTGAACAAAGAATGTAGGACTCCTGAATACAAAAATCAATCTTCTACCCATGTTACACGCAAGCTGACACATACGTTGTTTGCTGCAGCTCCAAGAGATAATTCTAGCTATAGAGCAAAACCCGGAAGCTGACTCTTGGATTTTGCTACTTACAGTCCATTACTTGTTATCTCATTTGAAAAAAAAAAGGCACTTAAACATTTATTTGGGATGAAAAATAAAGCAAAAAAATCTGAGATATTAATATCAACTCTTAAAATCTCTCTCGAAGTCCTTAGGTAAACAAAAGACTACATTTACAGAGTATTGTAATTCTTTCACTACAGACTGCATATATTATTCTGGAGGGCAAAAAATGAAATATTGGCAATGGTCCATCAATCTGTTTGTCATCATGTAGGATTTTTCCTTGATTTGGTCTCAAAATCTAAGGCATGGTTGACAATGCAAATATCTTTCACTGCAAAAGCATGTTGATTTCCAAAGCCATCAATTGATAAGCTGTGGCTTTTTCTCCAGATTCTTACCACAGAGATGAAAAAGTTTAGTACCACACAAGGTATTATTGAGGTGCTTTTGACAGCATTTCACACCTCATTTGCTGCCAAAGTTATTACATTTTAGTCAATGGTCAAAGAGTAAATTGACTCTAAAGGGCTCCTTTAAAGCACTGAGGCATGAGATTAGAACAATTTAGAAATTATCTTGATCTTTACTTCATCGTGTGCTCAAAGTAGAGGTGCCCACCCCTTCTAGCTACTTTCCTGCTTATTTAAAAGAAAACATTTACGTTTAATATAAGCCTTAAAATGATTGCCATTTATATGTGGCTTCTGGCAGTTGAATTATTTGGAAGGGTACCTTTGATAAAGCAACTGTTTGAATGTAGATTGGAGTAAGTACTTCCAATGACAAAAAAACTTGGCCAATCTGGAATGAAGGTTGACAAGCGATGCCGAGTGCCTTTCCCAAGGTTGAAATCAGCAAAACTCAAACAACTTGCCATAATGGTGAAAACTGAGTTCAGGGAGACATATCCTGAAGACTATCCTGTTAGCACCATGATCTGATGTACACATTTGTACATCTTTTTATACCTATGTAAAAGTACTATTGTGCTCTCATAGCTTACTTCACAGGAAGAATAGCATGTTCCTTAATTGTTCTGCTCTTCGTCAATAATGTTTCACAAAAATGAGCACTATGCATCATGATTCCTTCACAGCATCATCATTAAACCACTTCATTACTTTCAAGTCCCACTCAAGGTTTATCCATTGCAAAGAGACCACCAGGCTTTGCTATCCAAGACAGTGCTGGAGTGGAGCACTCAGTACCCCTCAAAGTACGTATGTGCTTCTTCCCTTCAATCGTAAACATACACAAATCTCCAAGGTCACTTAATCTCAGAAACTCTGTACCAAGTTGTTCCAACTAATGCTACAAGTATTCAAAGTTGCTGCTTCTAGCTGAAGTACTTTCAGATCATTAACATCTGCTATTGCAAGTTCTAGGGGTAAAAATAAAAGTTATTTCAACAGGTTGCTTAGTGTTTTGACGTCTGAATGCATCTAGACTCAAGATTGTGAAGGTAATGATTTATCTTTAGGCATCCACAATACATATGCTGTGTATTTAGGTGCTACGGGATGGAGGTGAAAGTCTCACATCTCTCTGCTGCCTGATCCCTTTCTGAAAGACTCACTGTTTTCTTCACAGTGAGGACATGCAGCAGCATCAGACTGGCTCACATAAATTGAGGAAGACATGTTAGTTTAAACTATATACGCAAGGGGACAATTAGGCCTCCAGTCTTCTTGCCTGCCTCCCTGCAGATATTTTATATTTCCTGGAGGAATTCCTACAACTCAGGGCACTTTGTGTCAGCAATGACAAACTCCCCACTCAAATCACTTAGCCTCTGGGAAGTTGTCACAACACCTAGCCTGGTTTCATGAATCTACATTACCTAAAAAAAGAGCTCTGAAGTGGCTAAAAACAGGCAGGGTACCCCATTTATCTTCTTCTTTGTAACACTGATTTGGCATCTGAGGACACACTTCTTCACATACAATCCCAAGCCACTTTCCAGGAAACACATTTCCGTGCCTGATGGTTTACTGACGGCAAAATATTTTTGATGTATTCCTTAAAAGTTTCCCAGTTCTTTTCCTTGGCACCAAGAAACCATTGGAAAAGCATGGTTGTCATTGTAAAAAAAAAAGAGTAAAAAAATCCTTTTTTTCACTCTCTAACAGAGTTGCAGGAAACTCTTTAGTTAAATCAATTGCCGGTAATTAGAGTACTACTTCTAATTGTGCCTAAATTGTATTTGATTGGGGCTATTGTGTTAGCTCTTGCCATGAACTGTATTTCATTGCATCTGAATTATTCTGAGTGATCCTCTAATCCTCTCACTTTCCTTCGATTCAAAGATGAATGTCTTAGCTTTACACTAGTATATTATCAAAACCTCCTCTCTAGATTAATGTGTTAGCAAGAACCATTTTTCATTGAATGTTAGGCCTGACAAAGAATTATTATTCTAATGTGTTGGGGAGATTAGCTCATTTTCACTCAAATTCTGCCTTCCCATTCATCACTCTCCTGCTGTTGGGACTTCCAAAATGATTTATTCAGGCAGAAAACTTAAGTATGGTGGAGGAGAGCTCAAAATACACAAATGGCATGGGAAATGCTATTCCTTTCCACTCTGCTCCACTAAACGCGACTCGTGAGTTGACAGTGTGTCTCTTCCTTTGAATTGCTATGAACTGTGACCTTAGGGAAGTCACTCTTCTTAGTCCATCTCATGTTTACTAGTAGCATTTCTCTAATACATACAAAATAGCTCCTCTCTTCTCTATCAGGTCAATCAAAACCATCTTTTTATTGCCTTATGTTGCTAGCATCAGCCCATATTGCTGATACCTCACTGTCTTCTAATTAAGTTTCAGTTTATTCAGGGCTATCGCAGAGCTCAAAATATGGCCCTGTTTATCCCATGAATCATCTGGACAACAATGCCATGAGAGTGTTAAAACTATGAATAAAACTAATATATTTATGATGACTTAGAATGGCTAACAGAAATCCATATGTCGTATTTAGTTGCCCTGGTCAATGGTACTATATGCAAATTGATACAGTGAAAATCTAGCAGATGGGACTCTTGACTGACAAGGAGCTCAGGACTACAAACCTTATAATGAAGTCAAATAGAAAAGAAGTCATTCAGGATGATGGAGGAGCATAAGAAAAAAGGTGAAAGGTTGACATAACATGAACTAAACTGACAAAACAGGCAATGGGAAGAGGTCATGAGTTAAATTGAGAGAAGAATGAGGTAGTCTGAACTGCAAAGAGCTTGGGAGGTTAAGATGAAACCAGTGAAGAAATCCAAAATGCATCTTAAGATCTGGTGAAATTTGGGCAATGAACAAGGTGGAAGATTTCAGCAGTTGTTCAAAAAGGAGTCATATAAGGAAGGAGGACTGGCAAAAAAAAGAGTAGCAAATCTTTCTTACAATGCATAGCCCTTGAAATTTTGTCATGGGACGCAGCTTACATACAGATTAAGAAATTTCTTGATATCTATCCATTGATAGTCTAAATGAAATATTATTAATCTAATAAAAATATTTTATTAGTTCACAGTATAGATGTATGTCTCTGAGGTGTCGAGCTGTCTGCTATCATTCAGTACTGATCTTAGTGGTAGAATCTGTGCTATTTAGGCTTCATTTCAACTGACCAAGTGTAGGTGTCTCTATAAGGTGACACAAATCGTGTCCTAAACTCCATTTACTCTATTGACTAGACTTTTATTGACTATAAAGGGAGCCCAAGGTAACTTGTTCCAGTCTGTGCTATCAGGGCCTTCATTAAAACAAATGAATCTCACCCCTGAAGCAAGAGATGAATACCACTCCTGCTTGTACTACAGCTTTCATCATCACCTTGGTGTTTCTGATATTCTTCACCTCACAAAGTATCTGAGCCACCTTTTCCCGCACCAAATTTCCTCAGATTCTTATGCTTTGGAATAGGCTGTAAAGCCTACCTTTCTGCTGCTCAATTGCTTCTTACCTGCTTTCAAATTTGCCATCTGCCCTACCTCTTGTTCCAGTTGTTTAGGTGCAACGTTGTCACCTTTCATTAAGGAGTTTGTCTCTGGACAAGGTATTCCTAAATTAATTGTGAAGAAGAGATTCCTTTAGAACAACTCTCTATTGCTATTTCCCAACTTTGCTGTCCATGATTAATTCTGATGACCTCCTCATCATAACCTGCTGGGTTCCCTGTGTTATATGGAAAGCCCTGCCAAGAAGAGCCCATAACCGGGATGTTAGTAACTGCACATATTTCTTCTTGAGTCACAGGCTGACTTGGAGGTATTTTTAAAAGATTGACTGGATAAACCCAGATCAATGTAGTGTAACTTCAAAGTTACACATACTGTGAGAAGGTGTTAGCTTAGTTCACCTTCAGACATCCTTTACAACCTAAACAGAATAACTAATAACTCTATATCTCTATGGTAAGGACAAAAAGGACAAAATCCCATAGATGAACATTTCTTGGGAAATTACAGATCTGGTCATCTAAGAGTCACAGAGGAATTCTTCATGAGTAGAAAGGTACCTTTCCTTTCAGCAAGTACTATTTTGAGATTTATATATTAGCTCCTGCATTCACTATTAGTCTGTCGTCAGTATTCTTCCAACAGCTCTCCATTTACCTTTGGACCTAACTGCCACCAGCTATTGTCAGAGTGTAGATAATGTTCCCTAATATTTTCTATAGAGCAAGAAGAGAGGATTTATTTAAGATGTTCAAGAGTGATCAAGAAGAATGATCGTGAAGACAATCTCTTCTTCTTGAATATTTACACCTTGGAAAAAGTTAGCACAAGCATGGCAGTCAACACAGAACAAAAATATGTAGGGCATTGCAGTACTTGAGCTCTTCGCCACCAACGCACAATTCTGGTGAGCTCTCTTGTTCACTAGATAGTGCGCTAACACTCAGATCCAGTTTTTCTGGGTCTTCCTAGAACATTCAACTCTGTTGTTCATGAGGTTGTTTCTGTGTCTGTCCTTGTCTGTAATCACAAAGTTCCTGTGGGCTAGATCTGCTCATTCTTTACTGCAATGCAAGCTGTACCAGAGGACTCTTCCACATAGATGCTCACCAACATCAGCATTAGCAATTTCTCTCAGTTTATTCTCTTTAGGTGAGCTCACTAGTGAAGCTTGGTAAAATATGGCTTTCGATCACTATATAGCATCCAAATTTTCGGTTTCTCTCCTAATATAGTAAGTCTGGACATGCAGATAAGTGTCTCCTCTGAGCCTCAATTAGTGTCCCCCTCTGGCCCTAATGTAAAATGATTAATTTGTGTTTTACTTATTTGAAGGGCCTGAAATAGTGTGAGGTATGTCACAGCCCACCAGAGAGACATTATTACAGCATGACACAAATGATTATAGCATACTAATGATACTGCATGCTGGAGTATTAAAGGATGTGAGGTGACACAATCAACAGCTTGCCTGAAGGAAGAAGAATATGTCTGACATTCATCTCCTCTTTACATATGGACCCTATACAAATGGACTATGGTTAAATGTTGTAAATGACATATTCAACCTAGAGTATATTTCTTTTATTCCAGTTATGACTAAGCCAAGTTAGTAAGCACCAGGCTGGGAGTTCATCATGGTCTCCCCAGGAAAACAGTGCAACCTCACTTCTACTAGATATAGAATGAAAAATATATCAATTCCACTCCACATCATCAGGACAAAAAGTTCCAACAACTGGGCCTTGAAACAATATGAATCTAGGCTATTTCTAATGGCTCAACCTGAAGCTCTGCTGAGAACTCTGCTTTATAGGGGTGAAAATAGGAGCAAGATCCATTTTACCATGACCTGAATAGAAATCTCCATATCTTCTAACCCTCAGTAAACAAAATTTTAAAGTCAGGCACTGAGGGCTCCTATGGGGCCTTCTTTATCTGCAACATACTTCCATTCATTCTGCTCCATTCTTGTCTCTTCCTTGCCCCCCTGCCCTGCTAACATGGGGCCAAAGAAAACTTGGGCCTTGCAATGACAACATGCATCCTGGCAGCTGGAAAGTCCCTATCAGTTCAGATAGCATTCCCCGCTGGCTGAGAGAAAATGGAGGAGTTTACAGATTGAGTGTTTGTGGCAGGGATATTTTCCCTCCCCTTGCCTAGATTCAGCTGATAGATCAGAGCACAAATAGCCTGACCTTGTCATCCTAAGTTGTTGTGGCATTTCCAAGAATGCTCACCCGCTCCTGCTCTTCATTTCTAGCTGCTTTCGCTTTGTCTCGCAAAAGGTTTCTGCAACAGTAAACAAACAAACCAAAAAAGAAATCCTATGGGAGAACCCCCTCCAATAACCACACTGCTCCCCAACAACCCTGTTCAGTCCTGTTTTCATTACTAGCTTCTCTTACCACAGTAGATAAGTATTTCACTGCCTAGTAGAAATGTTCTTACTTGATGAAAAAAAAGGCCATGATCATGTAGTGGCTACAGCTTATGACCCTGCACCCAAACCCACAGCAAGTTAAAGAACAGAGCTGAGATCACAGATCACAACAAGGTGGCGTGTCAGGCTCTGAAGGCAGTATCTGTGTCAAGAAAGCTTTAATGAAATCAAATATTGGATATTTAATTGCACCAAGACGGGAAGACTTGTTCATGTGGAGAAAACAAAACAGAGCAACAAGTTCTGGTCACCCTTCCAGTTGTTACTTGGTTTTCACGGAATTAAGCCTTTTCCCAGGGTCTTGCTTTAGCTACCTTTCAAATGAGTATCTTAAATAGCAAAGTTGTGGGATTCATTAAATGTATATCCTCTATGACTCTCACAGATCACACAGAGCAATACACTGCCACAGAAATAATTCCCATGGTTTACTGGAAATACCAGTTTAATTTCTATTTTTGCTTGGGTAGTTAGAAACTTCTATTCTGTGGCTCTGTTCCACCAGGGAAGAAGTTTGAGTGCCTCAACAATGGGTTCTGGTGTCATTTGAAATGTCTCAGCGTATCCTGTCTCACAGCCCTTTGCTAACCCAACACAGCACAGGTCTCCTGCAGTTTCCATACTATACCTACTAGCAGATACCTCAAATAACTGAGGGCTTTTAAATTGCCTCTAGAATTGCCTCAGACATGTCTGTGTGGGTACCTGAGTTCTACCCCAGGTAGGGACGAAGTCTGTTGGCACCCTAAGCTAACTCCAAGGCATTCTCTTCAGGTTAATACAGCACAAAAAATACATTTAACTTTGTTGGGATATGAAAGTAAGACATGGATGGACTGGAGAGAGACCATCTTTGCAGTCACTCAGAAAATGCAAGTTCAGTTAAATTAGAGCATTATGAGTGTGTGAAAACAGTCAGCAAGTCACAGCTCCATTCACAAGTTTTGATTTATCATCTACATGCAAGAAGAAACTAAAATGAGGACTCGGTCCAAACTGCAGAGATAGAGACCCCAAACACACTCAGCACCTTAGTCCAGAGATACATTCTTGTTCAAAGAGTTTGGCTAGAAAGAGAACAAGCTGAACAGAATGCCCTGGTAATAGCCTTATTTTGGTTCTTCCTAAACAAAGGGTTCACTGATGTTGAGCTCACAGTGGTCGTTTGATCAGCTGGTTATTGGACTCAGGTGTCTTGTGATGGCAACAACCAGTGCCCAGTGTTGTTCGTTACTCCAAAATGTGTGCTGTTCTGTCTTTCTATTTTAATAGTAAAAAAACAGTCATAGGGTGTGTCCTAGACTGATCAACTCAATTTCATCCTTCTTGTTGGCAGCTGTTTCTAAGAAAATCAATATTCATTGAACCACAACTGTTAGGCGTTTGGCTCTCTCCATGTCAACATCATGACAAAGCCTCACTGCCCTCACTGGCCATGCTCTCCATGTTCTCATCTACACTACAGGACAAGCTGGTCCTCTATGTCTGATGGCCTCTGATGTCATTAAAACAGACTCTAAAGATGTATCAGTTTACATCAGATGAGGCTGTGGATCGACATCTTGGGTGAGAAAGTTTATTTCAGTATCGCCATCCTCAAGGTGGAAATATGAAAACAAAATTAAGAGGGAATAGGAAGTGGAATAGTGTTGCCCTTCCCAGTTTAGGAGAGAGAGGGAAAGATTACTCATCGAGATGAGTTGTAAGGGAAAGGGTCAGATCCAAAGTAGGTCCTGCACACCTCAGAAATTTCTCAGAGCACAGCCAAGACGCAGTAAGGACCAGGTCCCTCGCCAAATTTAGTGATGGCTGCTTTATTTCTAAAACACTTTCAAATGCAAAATCCGTGCTGCTACACTAGCTTTGTGCTAGAGCAGGCTCCTGTCTGAGCTCCCTTGTTACCTCACAGACTTAAAACCCATACCACCCATTCCAGAAAGGCAGTTTACAGCCAAGGTGGGAAATCCTGTGTTTTCTTCCCTTTGAATACCTGTCTCTTTGGAGGAGTCTGCAAACTACTCAGTAGTCAGTGTACTACAGACTCACTGTTGTAGCGTAGTGGTAAGACCACTCCTCAGGCTCTGCAAACTAGTCTCCGCTCTCACAATAACATCTATTTGCTCTCCTAGCCCATTCTTGATTGTCTAAATGCTCCCCCACTGAGCATACAATATGTAAAGTCATAACTCAGATCTTAATCAAGCTCAAGGACATCAATGGAAATAATTGGACTGACTTAAGTATCTAGTTCTTGTGATTGATGTACTGAGTGCAGGGCTGGGAGACCTGGGCTGCATTCTTGAAATTACTTAGAGATTTAACTCCCTGTTCTCCACTGGTGCTAGAAGAATTTTTTATTTCTCAGGGAGTCCTCAGCAGATCTCCCTTTAGGGTTGTCACCTAAGCACAGCCCACAAGTACCTGAGCTCCCCCACCTGTGCAACAGGTTACCTACACCAAACAAACCAAGAACTCCTAGTTGAAATGGTTTATTTGACGCTTAGATTTTTTTTTTCTTTATTCTCATCATAAATGGTGATTTAATTATCTCAAAGGTATTCTACATTTGGAACAATATGCTTTAGTAAGATTTGTAATACAGTATTTTGCTCATTGGGGAGTAATACTGCAAGGGATTCACATTCAACATCGTGATGTCTGAATTTCTGATGAGACAAGGGTCACTTGTGGCATTTCTGCTCCTTAATTATGTGCACGAATTGCAAATGCACACCCAGTCAAAGTAATGCAAGTCCCACTTAAAATTCCTTGTTCTTCTATTTTTTACCAATTAAGCTGGAATAAGAGCTGAAAGTGGCATCAGCTCATAGCGAATGGGTTCAACACTTCGAGATAATACTTATACAACATTTACCACATTATTTTCCCTGAGGCACTCTCAAATGATCCATGACTTTATAATGTATGTAAAGTGGTTTGAACACATACACAGAGCAAACTACTCTTGCTGCGTTGTTATTAAATTTGGGTTATTATTACCGTAAGTGCTTGTATTAGTATTATTAGTAGTAAATGATAGGGCTTATTATGAAAAAATTGTTACAAGTTTTAGTAATTGTTAAAACTGCTCCCATAAGATACTTTGTTCATCTGTCCATTCATGCTAGGTCACATAATGTTCCAAGTCATCAGCAGGTTTAGGGCTTTGTTTTCTGCGAAGAAAAAAAAAAAGAAGGAAAAAGAAAAGATACCATTTTTTCACAGTTTGGTGAATAATACAGATGCTGAGATGTTATAGAAGACTTCAGCGAAACACAGATGTTAAACTTTCTCCTGCACACATATACCTTGGCATTTTTATGCTCCCACAGACTTGGAAAATAGCACTCTCAAACGTTTTCAGAGGGAGGGGGATGTCAGATAAGATGAAAGAAGTGATTTAGGTCCAAACACCTCTTGCAGTGAATAAACCCGTATTTAAAGTTTCATTTCAATTGTGTCAGTTCCCATTTCTCACCACCGTTTAATTCCTAATGCTGTTCAATTTGCCATCACTATGCTCCCAATATTCATTATTTTTTTCATCATTATGTTTTTATACCAAGCATGGAAATACAAGTTTGGTTCAGAGATTGCTCGTCACTTGTCTTACAGAGAACAATCTCTCCATTGCTATGCTTGATTTCTTCTGATGAGACTTGGGCTAGAGTGAAGCAACACCACTAGCATGCATTGCAGGATACTAGATTTATATTTGTCCAGGATCATGAGTTAACTTAAGAGTGATTTTGGTAACCAGTATCAAACTGCCAAGAGCTACTTGGCCCTGGCAGAGTAGCCTTGGCCTTTCAAAGAGGTCATGTGGGAGTTAAATCAGTTTATACTGGTAGAGTCATACCTATCTATGCCTTAGTAAAGAGACTTACATTACTAAATTAATAACTCAATTATAAGAAAAATTAAACAAAGCTCTTATTTGTCATGGCATTCATTCAAGAAATTACCAATTAAGCATTTGCCTGATTCTGCTGGCTTTAAAGAGTGTGCTTAAATGTGGACTGGAAGAGGGATGCTTTCCTGAATCAATTTATATCTCCACTGTTCAAAGAAAACAGAGTTGGTTCTACTTCACTATCTCCAGGGCCAAGAATGCAAGGGGCAGAAACACGCTAACTCAGACCCGCACACTTTATGGATGTTGCATTTCTGTTAATAAGCCCCATAAAGCCATCAACCCCACCCCACCCCCATCCTCCTCCCGTCTCTCACTGTATATGTTACCTGAATTTTCAAACTCCTACTAGGTAAGGTCTCCATTTAAAGCTGCATTTTGCAGCACAGGTATTCAAGGATGCTTCATCACAGGAGAGCAGTGGTCATCTAGCAGACCACTACACGGGTACCTGTGGAAATTCTCCGATAGCCTTGTGGGGTGGCACTCTGATGACTTCTTGGGCACAAATGATTCCTAAAGAGTGTTGTAGTAAAGAATTACAGAAGCACTTTCCATGTAGAAGTGTCTAACATCTATCTTTTCTTGTGCAGTCTTAAGGAGTTTAGCTCAACAGACATGTAAAGATTGATTTCCAAAATTACACTCCAGTTCACTGGTCTCAGTGCTGCTATTGTGTTATGTAGAAAGGGTGAAAACAAAAGCAGGAAAATATGAATCTGGAACTGGGAAGAAGTGAGCCTCCCTGCTTTTTCCTGTGTGCATTTTAACAAATCTTTTTTTGGTTTTGCATGTGAGTTTGTACATAATCTTCCACATAATACCACAGAGCATTTTTTTTGTTGCATATTAGTTTGGAAGTAAAGTTCTGTGCTGACCTTACAAATTCGTAGTAATTAAGAGAAAGAGCAAAGGAAAGAGAGAGAAAGTGAAAGATAATTAAGAGGAAGAATAAAAGGAAGGGGAGGAGGGGGAGGAGAAGGAAGAGAAGGAAGAGAAGAAGACAGGAAGGCAGGAAAGAAAGAACTTTCATAATGAAGTTTTTTAGTAATTTACTTCTGAAATGGTTTTTCCTTCCAAAATTTACTTAAAGACTTATCAATTCTAAAACAACACTAAACCCAGATGCTTCTATTGGAGTAAAAAAAAAAGATTTTGTGAAACTAGAAAGCTCATTTTGTGGGACTATTTAACAGCAAAACCTTTTCATTTCATGGGTCTATTTCAATATATTTCCCTCTTTCCCTATATTTTCAGCTTGACTGGGGAATTAAAACATCTGTATTCACTGAACTATATGAAATTTTTGAGGTGCCCAGACAGAATAATAAGGGTCTATAAGTCAGCCTTCTTCTTATGTCTTACCTCTCAATATAGAGTCCATAAATTAAAATGTCGGAGGTATCTGAAAATATTCACAGCTAGGGCCTGGGAAAGTGTTCATTCTTACTCCAGGTAAAGAGGACTCCATTTTGCCTTAATACAACTGCAGTGTGTATTACTGTCTAGGTGCCTGGCTTTGTTTCAGCAAATCTCACCCATCTAGAAGAAACATTTCACAGTACCTCCATCACTACATGATAAATTGTAGGAAGGCTTTAAGCTTCTATAGAATTGTTTTTGAGGAGAGTAAAACAATACTCTGTGGCCTGTTTTAATTTCACTTCCCCATTTGTATGGCTGATACATGCTTACCATGTCACTTTAGAAAGTACTGCATTTTCTGCCCCAGTGCCATTTTAACATTCTTAATCCCAGCAAAATCAATGACTGTCCAACAGACTCTACATCAGGGAGAACTTGAAACCTCTATTTGTTTGTTATAAACCAATAGTCTGGAAATCATGAGAGCTACAAATAAGGATTGATGTGCTGTGCAGTCTGGCACAAAAAGAAAAATGGCCTTGTATAAGTAAGAGAAAAACATGGAATGAAACAGAGCAGCGGAGGAGACACTTTTCAGAGAACTGGGACTGGAAACATGATGTTGTATCCCTACCACCTTGTTGCATGGGCTTGGAGCTCTGGCCATTCAAAATTTTGCCAATGAGATTTTATGAAAAAATCTTCTTTCTTGTTATCAGCAAATATGAAAGAGACATGGGGGAAAGTTTCTTTTTTAGTAAAATATGTTTACTTTTTAAAGAAAAAACTAGTTCAATGTCTAGCTCTTGCAGGAAGAGGTTCCTAAGCTTTAGCTCTTTGTCCTTTTCTTATCTGATCG
The DNA here is from genome assembly GCF_034638445.1 of Ciconia boyciana. NCBI lineage: Eukaryota > Metazoa > Chordata > Aves > Ciconiiformes > Ciconiidae > Ciconia > Ciconia boyciana. Next base: position 3,646,918 of record NC_132935.1, read on the forward strand.
ATCATAGGAAAACAGGCTTTCCTGTGCGATTTCTAGGAACAGAACTCTCACCTAACGATAGACTGGGTAAGTTTTGTGATATTGGGTTAGCATACCAAAGATCCCTACCTCTCCATAAAAGCACTGTGTTGTGTTGATGGACTACGTATTTTAGATATCAGTTCTCCTTCAAAAACACAGAAGGTTTTAATAATGCAATGACTGCTTGTGCCAGTAGTCCAGGTTGAACTCTGGTCCAGATAATCCCTCCCAAATACACCTGCAGCATTTGGATGTTCTAGATCCTCACAGCAAGGTTGGAGCTCCAGAAGCAACAGGTTTCCATGAGATTTTTCCTTTTATCTCATGTTTTGCCCATTCTTGAGGTATCAGTGGAAGTGCTAGTCTTTGGTATTTCACCTCTTTTTTGCTATACTGTGTCTGTCAGAAATATTTGCAGGAAAGTGAAAAAAAAAAAAAGAAAATACTGCCTGTTATCCTGATTCACCTGAAGATGAAGAAAGAGTTCTTAATATAGGAAATCCAGGGATTTATTCCAATTATCCCTTTCAGATGAAATGAGGGTTTAGGAAGTGTTGTAACTATCAAGCATGGAAGTGTGAACTGCCCTGCTGCTAAGGTCACGGGGATCTCATTTCTGTGCTGGAGGGGAAGGGTATTTAGTATTTAGTGATTTAATATTAAGGGGAAGCACCCAGAAAGGGGAAAAGCCAAGGCTTTGTGGGAAAACTTAAAGTCTCTGCATCTTCTACTGTGGCAGCTAAGAAAAAAAAAATGACCTCTCATACATAGAAATCTAACAGTAGAATTATATGTACAGCAGGTATCTTGTTTTCATAGATTTATCCTCCATATATACTTCACCAGTAGAGCTCGGTGTCTTCAGGACCTCACATGATCAGATCTGGGGCTGGAGAGCTGACTGGAAAACCCCTTTATGCAGCAAAGACAAAATATAGTGAGGGGTTTCCAATCAACTTGAAAAAGTTCTGTGTGAAATGCCTGTTCTCCACAGCCTTGTTTTGTAAGATTATAGTAAGCAACTGGAAATAAAACCATGCCACTTTTGACTTTTAAACACATTCTTATGTTTAAAATACACACTCATACACACATACCATTGGGCATGAGGCCATGAATCTTGTTTAGTGGGTGGTTATAGTTGTATGTAAAGAGTGGAGATTAAATTAAGCATTGCAGGAAGGTAGTGCATCTTTTCTGGGCAATTACACATACGTTGTATAATCTAATGAGCTGTTACTGGGCCCTAATGGAACATTTAAAGAGAGTTATTGTATTTTTTCACAGTTTGGTGGATTGGAGAAGTTAATTGATTTACCAGGGAAAATGCCTCTCCCTTTCCCTAGACCCCCACCTTGTTTTAAAAAACATACAGAAATAGACACACAGCAAGGAGAAAGACTAGAATAGGTAGTAATTGAGTACAATACAATTTTAAAAAGATCAGTTCCACAATATCTTCCCTGCTAATAATCCACAGTGATAACAGTAATACTCAGCTCTGCAGTAGCTCTGTAAATCCATAGATTCCAAAGTGCTTGCAGGGAAGAAAGTACAGAGCATTTCCTTCTTTCAGCCTGTCATTAAAAAAATATTTTAAAAAGCCAGTGTCATATTCAACTACAATGATTTTCCCAATATTTTGTGCATTTTCCCAATTATTTTGTTCATCATGTGTACAAAATATGGAGATTCAGGGTTTTTTGTGAGCAGGATTTGGCCTCAGATAAAGGTCACCACTGGCTTTCAGTAACCCCTCTGACCACTGATTAATCACACTGTTTAGCTAGGTATAAGCAACAACTTCTCTTGAGTTTAGTGGAGGAAACAAGAGCTGGACCCTCATGTGAAAGCAGGCAAACATCATTTCCCCAGATTGTGGTCAATCTCTGCTACAGTCAAAACTGCTCTGTTTCTGGGAAACTTCATCAGGACAATAATTTCAGTCTAGTATTTTCTGTGGTGGCTTCTGAACATGTTATCCAGATGGGATTCAGGGTCTCCCAGGGGTCTGCTGAGCCTGAAGGCATCGTCTCTTAGTACAGATAACAAAAACCTGTGTGGTGTCACTATGGTTCTGCTCCTGTTTTGTCGACAGATAAAGGAATTCACATTCAAAGTTATCAGCTAAGTACTTTTTTTCTTGTCTTTTCTTTCTTTTTCCTGATGATTTCATCAAATCAGTCAGGCAAAGGCAAACAGCAGAGAGGTGTGACAGCTTTCAAACAGACTGCTACAAAGGTGATCTCTCAGCTGCCGAAATGCAAAGAACAGTTGGGATCACGCCAGACTAGTGTTAGTGGCTTTACAGAGAAACACCTCCTGGAGGGGCTGCCAGCACCTTAAAGCAAGTCTAGAAAACAGAAAGTGGATGAGAATGATAGATATATTCTTTAGAAAAATGTTGGCCCTGAGAAGCACTGAATGTCAGAGTTGGAAACCAGCAGGTGAAGTGACTAATTTCTTTCCTGTTTCTTTTCACTGTGCAGGTTAAAGCAAAGAGGTGTTTCTAATGAGACACCTTAGAGGCTGAAATTTTGAGTTTGAAGTAACTTTCTTCCTTACATGAGGCAAAATGAGAACTGTTTCTGGGAAGGGCAGGAGAACATCCTTCTATCTGTCCTCACAGCATCCCTGATTTTACTACTTCCCTTTCCACATCAAATTCTCATAAGAAACTGTACAGATTGTTAAAGTACAGGAAATTACCATTTCCCATAGGAAATTATAATTCTACCTATAATAAGGCAACCTGTCTGGTTGCATTTTAAAATTGTATTTTAGGTTGCTGGTAACTTTGTCTAACTTTCTCATTTAGCAAACTTTTCTCTTACAACGTATCTACCATCAGTATTCCTAGAAAATTTTAAAATAACTGTTCATGTGTTTCACTTGTTCATGTCAAGAAAAGCTTCTGTTTCTCTGAAACAGTAGAGCACCATCACACTATGCTATTTGGCCAATGTGAACAGAAAAGAACATTATTTGAAAATGATATGAAGAACATCTTCTCAGTCAGTTTAGCTCTACAGTCTTTACATATTCTGTCCTGGTTTTGATTTGCTGGTTCATCCAGGATCACTACAGAGTCGCTGGACTTATCTGAATGTGACACTGCAAGGTTTCCTTTCACCTTCCCACCTATTGCAGGCTGGCTGGTATCAAGGAACACCAATGACCATGCCTCTCATGTTCTATTGACATCCGTCCTTCCGCACTCCCATGAAATAACGGGAAAAAGATACAGAAAGGAGGAAACTCTGATGTAAGTATAAAAGAAACAAAGAGGAGTGAGACTGGGAAGAATAAAACTGAATACACCCAACAGTAGATTAAAACAGAGAATTTGCTGATACAGAAAGAAGCGGACTGGAGAATATCAGGCTGGGTTTGATGGTGAAGGGGATAGTTAGCTGGGTGGATAGATGAGGCTGGAAGTGGAGCCAGTTTTGGAAAGGATAAGTTGCAAATAACAGGTCCAACAGGCAGTACAGTATCAGGGTGAAATAGAGTCTGGTAGGACAGAAGAGACTAAGACAGCTGGATAAAAGGGTGAGGGATGCTAGGGATGTAGGTGAATGAAAAACGGAGAAAACTGAATGGGAAGGAAAAAACCAGAATGAACAGAGGGACAGATTAAGCATTGATATGGAAATAGGGGATTGGATTTAGCAGGGAAATGTGAGAGAGACAAGGAACTGAGCCAGGAAGTGAGAGTCAGGACAAGTTAAGAAAAAAGACAAGGATTCAGCTAAGAAACCTGTACAAGTAATGCTGAAACTGAAAAGCAGAAAGTTTGGGAGTGAAAAATTAGGTGAGGGCAGAAGCAAATGAGACTCATGGGAATAAGTGGGAGAATTTGCAACCATTGAGACCTGTTTCCCTACACGGATAAGAAGGGACCCCAAGGGACCCCATTCTTTCCTCTCTGGCCAGATCTGTGAAAGTATCTCACCTCACTTGTGTGCTGCTTCTCCATGGCTGGCAATTAGCTCCGTCCATCTTCTATTACAAGTGGCAGAGGCTGGTGCATTATCCCTGCAGTCAATATAAGATGAACCAGGGAGGTGCATGACAGGTGTTCCATGGGTTTGATTGACTGTATTTCTGAATTTGCTTAAGAAACAAACTAGGAAATAATATTTTAAAAACACATTACATGACTATAAATAAGGTAGCCCTACCAGCCATACCATAGACATCTTAACGAGATGAATCTTGTCGGGTGATGCTGTTAGGGATACCCATGCAATCAAGACATGTTCCTTGAATATAACTTCATTTTTGTCCTGTGCAGAAATTTTGTCCAGTGGGCATTTCAGGAGTTTGTGTATTTGGATATTTCCAGATGTTCATCAGTGTGGCTAGATAACCAGGTGAATAGACGCTGCATGAACACATTACATCCAGCTCAGCCTGGATGCAACAAGTTCACTCTTCATGTGCAACTCAGTGAATATCCACAGATCCCTTCCTCAGAAAGAAATGCAGCGCCTCGATCTATTTCTCAATACACAAGACCAATGAAGCCTGGAATTCCATAAAAGATATTCTTCTTTATCACATACAGTTGTCTTATCCTCAAATCAACTCTGTTCATTACATTAACTGAGAAGGTAGTTCTTTGGAAATGGAAAACGTGAGCATATGAGTGAAGACTGTATCATACTGCATATAGACTGCAAGGGTAAGATAATGAGCAACCTTGGATTAATTCAGGCATTTTCAAACTTTGGGGTACTAATTTTATAACTATAAAAATGTTATTTTACTATGTTTTGTAACTATTGTTATAAACTATTGTTTTGTTCGGGGGGCGTGGTTTGGGTTTTTTTTTTTCAGTTTGCTTGTTTTGTTTTGTTTTCTCCCTGTGTAGAATATATGAAGGAGATACAGCTGCATTTCTGGGTGTGTATGTCAGTAGTTCATAGAAACAGTGCCATCTACTGACATAAGAACAAGTCATCTTTTCCTTCAATTACTTAGGACCAATAAAGCCACCGTTGATGGACCTCTCCGAGGACTTTTTGACTATCCAGTTCTCAGGAACAGACTACATGCTTCAGGGAGTGGGAGTCTGTTGGGACAAGATGACTATTCCACCTGAATCTTCTCTTGGCCAGGGAGATCCCTGTCTCAGCTTCCCAAACATCTGTCCTGCTTCATGTTAAACTTTCATTCTCTCTCCCTTCTGGCTCTATGTCCAAGCTTTTGATTTGTTTCAAAAGTCTCTGGAGACATATCTCAGCCTCCACTGGCTACTGACTTAAAAAAGGGAATTGCTTTTGCAATTATGGCCAAACCAGTGCTCTGTACAGTTGTTTGTTTTGGTTTTGTCCTTGGTAGAGAGATTTTTATTTCCCCTGCAAGAAAGCAGGGAAAGAGGAGAGAGAAAAAGACTATAAGCTAATAGTGCCACCTTCTTCAGCTCTCAGGACAGAAGTATATAGTCTCAACAGCAATTTCTGCCTCTGCGTGGCCAACATTTTTTCATCTGCCAGCAATAGTGAGGTCAGTTCATAAACACAAGCTGGTAACTCAAGGTGATGCCAGCCTTCGTTTATGGCTGCAGCCTGCAAAGAGAACAATTTTTACTATGATAATTCAATCAAAGCTCGCATTACTATCCACCAGTCATAATGTTTGCATTCCTGACATGAACTCTTCTGCTATTTGGGTACTTTCTGCAAGGAGTTGGAAAAGGGACCAATTCTTCCACATTGAGGAAAAATGAACAGGAAGAAGCTACAACACTGTTGAGTGCAGGCACTGAATAGAGAAATGTGCCAGAACCGTCCTTGTTACTGACCCCTGGCTTGCCACACAAATGAGCATGCATTTGCATACACAATAAAAATGTAATTAAAAATCAGCAACATATTAAACTCACATTGAAATCCTCAGGAATGTTGCTGCCATTGGGCAAAGAGGAAAATACTATAACAAGATACCAGTAGTTAAAATCTAATTAAGCATGCCTATTAGTTGTCCATTATCAGCACTGAGTTCTGTAAATAAAAAATATTAATTGCTATAGGCCATGCTGTTAACTGCCAAATAAATCCATAAATATTTTTTACAACATTCAATGATAGTTAAGTATGCAGTTCATGTATTTACTTTGTTAAAAAAAAAAAAAAAACAAAAAACAAAACAAACACAACAGGCTTCTGATTACCTTAAGCTTGAAAAGCATTATAGAAAACCACATTCCATTGTGCTGTTGTCATTCACTTTGGGTCTAATTTCAAATAATTATATTTCCTGGACCTGAACTAGTATTGGTCTATTACTGAAATCTAGTTTGATTTCCCCCCTTGCTCCCACCCTGCATCTCTTTTTCTTTTTTTAACTCACCCTCTATGGAATGATTCATTCTCTACTAATTAAGACTGGAGAATTCTGTATACAATAATTGCCTGTGGGTATCTTCGATGATTTTCAAATGTTACCTTTCATTTTGCATGTCTAACTTGGAACACCTTAAAAAGATCTTATTTTCTTAGGGCTACTGCGTGGTACCTTTTGGAAATCAAAATCCTTTGTCATGTCTCTGTCTGAATTCCCCACCTTACAAATTGAGGCACACAAAATCACTAATGTCTTTCAGAAATCCTGGCTTCATTGATATTTAACAGCCAATATAAATCCTTCCAAACAAATGCTCTCATTTCCCATAGCAGTGAGGATTCAGCATTCATTTAAACAGTAGTGGTGAATGCCTAGCCCTTTGAAAATCAGGCCACGTATTTTACGTGACTAGATATAGATTTCAGAACCATTGAAGGAAATTTGGAAAAAATACTCTCCCCATTGAAAAAGAAGTCTTTAGAATTGGTAGTACGGTGCTAATGAACTAGATCTGAAAAGGCTTTAATTGTCTCTACCAGGACTTTGGGCTATAAAAAAACCAAACCATTAAAACAGCAGCAATGACAGTCATAGCAAAACCTCCTTTTACAACCCTTTTAACCCAGACATTTGTAAAGTCTGCCAGATATTATCCCTTTTCTTTAACTGGGGAAAGTGAACAACACAAAGTCTAAAGGATTTATGCAAGATGACCCAAGGAATCCTACACAAGGTTTTACTTGCATCCTTTATCCTTAGCCTTGAAGATACGTGGCAAATCTGAGCAAACTACCTAGGCTCCCTCTATTATCAGTTGACAGTGCCAAGCACCCCTCAAAGGAGAAGATCCCCATATAATGCAAGTGTCCAAGGGAGATAAAATGTTTGTCATCCCCTTATTTGCATCTCAACTAAGGACTTTCCAAGGCCTGTCCTCCAGCCCTGATATCCACTCAAATAGTCTTACTATATGCACGCTATTGAACTCTCCAAGCCTTCAACATGGTGGCCACATCCAAACTACCCTTTAGTCCCTGACTGGGCTAATTCTTGAGCTCTGCCTTGCTGTTATTTAGGAGACTCGAAGGTAGATGAGACCCAAGGGTTGCCAAAGACCATTCAGATAGTTTAACAGTGTCAATGGTATACTTCACCTGCTTGGGTCTGTGCCCAAACACTGTTAAATTTACACAGCCTTTCTGTCCAGACCATTGTTATCCCTAAGACTTTCTAAATCCTAAATCCTTTTAGACTACAGTGATAACAGAAAGCTAAGAACCATGTTACTCTCCATAAATTTGTATGTCTTGACTGTTCCAAATATTAGAGGGTTTTTGAGCACTGCCTAGGTAACTAGACTGCCTTTAGCTAAAAAGTAGAATCAAGATCAATGCTAAGGTTAAAATCCATTTCACAAGGATTGGGGTACTATCCATAGTCCTAAGTACATGGTTACTTTACACAGAAGATGCTGTTTGATTACTCAAAACTATGACAGGTTTCATAATTATGTCTATTTCATCTGCTTTAGCCTATTTAATTTTTAAGCAGATTACCAGTCCAATGCTGCAATATGCTGAAATGACAGTATGTATGATTTTCCTTTACACTTGTGAGTTTGCAAATCTAAAGCCAGGGTGGATTTCATAGTCTCAAAAGATCTCTGGCCTAACAACAATAGAACAAAAAAACAAAACAAAACAAAAAAAAAACAAACCAGGGAAATCTGTCTGTGGGACCGATGGAACGTGCTTAGTGTTGATTATTTGAGATTGCTTAATTTTGGAGAGATGGCTCTATTAAAGTTGGTATTATCTTCTTTATATAATTTATAAAGAAGAAAACATACTTAATGTCATGGGTATATCTGCAACTCCCTAAAAACAGGTTAAATTAATCCATAGCTTAGACAGATTGTTTCCTTTATGCTGTAGTTTATTTATCTCTAAATGATTCTGACAGCTTCAGTGTAGACATCCATTTCTACGTTATTCAGAGCAGAGAACAAATGACAAGTTTGAAGGACTTTGTATGGTACGCAGTGTGAGAGAAGGACAAGAAGACAAGGCAGAGGCATTGTCATTCCTGAAAAACAAATAATTCAGGGAAGTCGCTGTCAAGGAACTTGCCAGACTGCCATGATGTGGCACCCACCAGCTCTTCATAACCCAATGGTGAGAAATGCGACTGTACAGCTGATGTCTTGGTGATTTAGGGAGCTGTGTCTTAACAAAGGCGTGTTAGATACCCACTCCGCTCATTCACTTCTTTAGTATTGGGCATGAGCAGTGAGTTGTTATGGACTTTGCCTGTGGTCTTTCCCAGTATCTTTATTCTGTACTTGTTGGCATTTATCATCCCATTGACTTTTCCTTTCCTTTAGAAAGATCTTTTATGAGCAATTGATACGTATTCATATACATATTTTCCTCATAAAATTAGGAAGATGGACTACCAGTATGTGTCAAACCTGACTTTGAACTCACTGAAATTAGTATTTTCTTCACTGGAGGGTATGTATACCACATGCCAGACTACCCCAGCAAAATCCACTAGTGAAATTAGATTATGTCTAACAGGGAATGATCCTGTTAAAGGCAGTCAGAAATGCTGCAATCATTCACAGGTCTTGTTGAAGATTTAGGCCTTTATTTCTTCCTCCTATAACTGAATTTCTTTCAATTTAAGACATACCCTAGAGATTCTGAAGAAGTGCAAACAGGCCTGCTGATAGCATCTCATGATATATGTGTTTTCTGTCAGGATAATAAAAGAAAAATTACTATGTTAGTTAATTTCTCTTCAAACATCCTATCTCACCTTTAATTGAAAGTGAAGATATGTTCGCATATATCTTGAGTAATTAAAACCCTATGGCTTTTTCCTTATCTAATTAATGAAGAAAGTGAAAATTGCATAAATTGCAAATTGGGCATAAAAACAAACAAAATTTAATTAGGGTTTTGTGTGTGTGTGTGTGTGTGTGTGAAGATCATAAAATATAAGAGAATCTGGTTAAAGGGAAATTTTAATAACTGCTTGCAGGTGTTCAAACTATAATTAAATTTGTGAATTAAAATGTTGCAAATAAATTTTTAACAGTCATGTTACAAAAAGGAAAGTCAATTGAAGAAACAACCAAAAAAACCCAAATACCAATGCTTGGCAGCATATGACCTTTGAGAGGAGTCCAATAAATTATAGTAATCGTTTCACTTTTCCCAATTTAGATAGATGCATTATTTTACTGTGATGACATTTACTTAACTTTTGCATGTTTCTCAGTCCTCCTGAAGGCAACAAGACTAAAATAGATGTATAAAATAATCCCCCATTAAATACGTTCCTGAAAAAGGATTTAAGCTTGTAATTAAGATTTTTTCCTTCATTTTGGAAAACATTTCTCAGGCAAGCAGCAGAAACAGGCACATATTTATGTACTAAGGAATTCATACACTCTTTTGTTTCCGCTACTTAAGATGCAGAAGTTTTGTTTGTGCTCCTTTCAGTACTGCAATGCTAGACTAGTATGTATGTTACAGTATCACTGTATTGTTATAATTAGTGACTATAACATGTATATTTATATATATGTATATATATACATATGTGTGTGTGTATAAGTAAAGAAATATACTATGTAAAACTGTGCCTTCAGGCCCTGTGGAATTCGTATCTTTTTTGGGCTTCACATACAGTAAGAGAAAATGGAGTGCAGAAGAGAAAATCCATGCCCTAACGCATTACAATCCAACTTCACAAAGGTAGTGAAGCGCTTGTGTTCATTCAGGAACCAGTCTAAATTGGTTATTTAGGTTGCATCTATTGTCAAGGAATTGTAATCATGGCCATTTGTCCCACCCATGAGACATGCTTCTTGGTATGAAATAGGTCATTCTTTCTGGTGGTTTCAGTTTCTGCCTATTGACTACAGAAGGAGCCAGGATGACTATCTTGGACTAGAAACTTACATTTTAGATGCTAAATTTGGGTAAGAAGAGTCCCCAGAATGAACATTTCTCTAAGTCTTGAGCGTCCAACCAGAGAAGACACATCGGACTAAAAGAAAGCCCTGTTATCTTTTCTTGTTAAGGAGCCCTGAGGTGCAAGGAGTTAATCAATTGCTCAAATGCAATCACTGAACTTCTCATTTAAGATCTAATACTTTCCCCAGTCAAAGAGCTTCCCTGTCTATAAATTATCCCACTGTCTCTCATTGAAGAAAATAGATCCTTTCAAAAAGTAAGTAAAAGAGCAATTATAAATAGTCTCTATGTGTGAAATATTGCAGGAGAGGTATAATTACACTACCTTTTTTAGATAAATTACATTATTATATCATCCCAGAGGTGTTCAGATACCATGGTGATGAGTGTAGGACTGATTACTTCAGTGTATTTTGAGATAGATAATAATATATTTGTATTGCAATTTTCATACTAAAGGAGTCCCACGAGCTTCACGTAATAATATATCCCATCTCCTACCTAGATACTGGCATTTTTGGTGCATGTGGGAGAATGTAAATGAATCAATCCATTAGTACTGCTTTTTGAGGAACTGCTGGACTTTCTCAAACAACCAGTCTGACATTCTCAACCAACCACTCACCAGAGTAAGGCTTTCTTGCTTTTGGAGACCTTGGGAGGACAGAGTGCTCAAGCACCTTCATATCACCTAAAAATGTGAAAGAGATTCCCCTGGGAAAGTGAGACCCTATTCATTAAGCGTGACCCCAGCTACTGCATAACACTATACACAGGATCATGGAGCAGGAGAAAGGCCAGAGTCTGTCTGTAAGAGGTGCACAGGGGAGCAAATCTCATGTTCAGTTCATGACACTTGATGGACTTGGAAAAATGAAAGCTGAAGAGGATTCAGAGAGCGGATCAAATCTAGGCATCATGCTTGTCACTACCTGGAGAAACAGAGTTTGGGGAAAAGATGTTACTTCTCCAAGCAGCTCGGAGAAGAAACGGTAGGAACAAAAAAATTTAAGGAGTTGTGGATCAAAGAAATAATAAAGATGTGGAGATCTTCAATGTACCATATAGTAATATTCATAAGAAATAATTCAGTTGTCTCAGAGAAAATCATCAGCAATGGAACTTGATCATTCTGGACTGATCTAAGCTGTTCCCAGTATGCAGCTTGTATACAGATACTTTATTTTAAAGCATAAGACTAAGGGTACTTAATGCCAGTTGATTACAGTGCCATAAAATTGTCCTATATTACCTTAGAACTTATCCTGAAAGGGATAGGAAAGCAATAAATGAGAGAGAGAGAGAAAGAGAGGAGGGTATTGGAGAGCTTTGCATGGAAGCTGACAGTCGATCAGACTTAGCCAAGAGCACCAATATGCATTTGAAAAGAAGAATTTGGGCAGGATTTAATTGTAAAGTCAACATGGGTATAGAGGAAGCAGAACAGTGGAAGCCACCATTCAGCTTTTGAGCATAGCAGGCACTGACTTTTTAATTGTTGATTCAACATCAGGACATTTTTTAAGGAAAGAAGAATTGTGTAAGCCTCTTTCGGAATCAGAGATGAGGGCTGGACTCAAACCCACCAGAGCAATCTCCAACTTATTTTGGAGGGGATTTGGAGCAGAACCTGACAAAATACAGGCAAATCAGCAATTCTATCACATTTGTATAGCAAGATGCTTTACAGTGCTGCACCATCATGTATCATTAATGCCAACCTCTGGCTATTGGTGTTCTACAGAGTCAAGAATTATTTCATGTGATTGAAACAAAAACTCAACAAAGGTCAGATACATCGGGGAAGAAATTTCCAAAATAGATCTAGCTACTTCTTCTCAGTTGCAGCTTTAGCTGACAGCAATATTGGACAGAATAAATATGCTGTGCATTACAATTTTCTTCTCAAGAAAGATAGTTAAAAACTTCCATTTTTTAAATTCTCATTTCTAAATTGGGTCAACTAAAAAGAAAGAGAGAAGGAAAACAGTAGCTTCAAATATCAATAAGCTTTTCAAAGACTGGTATTGACAGAAGCTGAATATTGCATTTTAATGTAAACACATCAGGCGAATTTTGTTTTCCAAAGAGAATTAAAAATATAACAACACAATATGCACACAGAAAAACTCATAATTACATATGAAAATAATATTAAAGGGCAAGAGTTTCAGTTCATGCAAATTGATTTACCTCTACTGACTTTAGTGCAACTTTGCAGATGCATACCATTTCTATTAGTACCTTTCTCAGTGCATCGCAGAGATTAAACCCAACAGTAACAAAAAATCCGCTGTAAGCAAACAGGGGGGAAAATATTCCAAGAACTTGATAATACCATTTTTTGAATCAGTGCTATATTCTCACCTGGAACACAAAGTTCATCTTATACATCCATTCTCAGCTTAAGATCTACCATAAATAGAGGAGAGCTAACTATAAAAGGTTAGAGCCCTGAGAGGTTTTCATGTGAGGAGAGGCTGAATAGCAGCAAGAAGAGCAACTGCAAAAAGAACATGTGGAAGTTAACAAAAAAAATGGGCTGAAGGGAAATCACTACATTGCTTTTTATTGTGTGTCACTAAGAAGAGGTAAGGCAGTGCTGCTTGAAATTAAAGATGAAATATTTAAATTTTTAAGCCAAAACTATAGAATCACAGAATCATAGAATCATAGAATATCCTGAGTTGGAAGAGACTGACAAGGATCATCGAGTCCCACTCTTGACACCACACAGGGCAACCTAAAATTTAAACCAAGAGCATTGTCCAAATGTTTCTTTAACACCAACAGGCCAGGGGTCACGATCACTTCCCTGGGGAGCTTGTTCCACTGCTTGACCTCCATCTCAGTGAAGAAATTTTTCCTAGTATCCAATATGAACTTCTCCTGATGCAGCTTTAAGCCATTCCCTTGCATCCTATCACTGAGCACCAAAGAGATCAGCACCTCCCTCTGTTTCCCCTCATGAGGAAGTTGTAGACAGCAATGAGGTCACCCCTCAATCTCCTCTTCTCTAAGCTGAACAAACCTAGTATCATCAGCTGGTCCTCATAAGTCATGCCCTCTAAACCTTTCACCATCTTTACTGACTTTCTTTGGACACATTCGAAAATTTTAATATCCTTCGTATATTGTGGAGCACAAAACTGCACTCAGTACTCGAAGTGAGACTGCGCCAATGCTGAGTATAGTGGGACAATCACTTCTTTTGACCGGTTAGCTATACTGTGCTTAATGCACCCCAGGATACAGTTGGTCCTTTTGGCTGCCAGGGCACGTTGTTGACTCATATTGAGTTTATCATCAACCAAAACTCCCAGATCCCTTTCTGCAGGGCTGCATTCCAGCCTTTTGACTCCCAATCAATATGTACATCCAAGGATTACACCATCCCAGGTGCAGAATCCGGCATTTGTCCTTGTTGCATTTCATAAGGTTGGTGATTGCCCAGCACTCTAATCTATCAAAATCTGTCTGTAAGGCCTCTCTATCTTTGAGGGAATCAACAGCCCCTCCTAATTTGTGTTTTTTTTTCAAACTTAGTGTGCACTCAACTCCTCAATGGTCATTGATACAATATGAAAGAGAAAATGGGAGACCTCACTGCTATGTGAAATACCAAAAAATTAGAAGGCTTCTTATGGTAGCCTGTGCTTCCATATGTGTGTCTTCACACCAAAATTGGACTTCATGGAATTGTTCATGGTGGAAGATGCTGATGGCTACCCAGATAAAACCTGTTTTCCAGTGTTTATAACGTTGCAGACTTTCAGCTGTTTGAATTAGGGATGTTGACTCTTGACTTTAGGCATCAAGAAGCTAGGTATATACTTGTCAGGTAAGCTCCTTCTATACTGCATAAAGAGAGAACAGCACTCCCAGATGCTGATCCATCTCAAACAGCATAGCCATGTAAGCTGGAGAGTGCCCTTGTCCCTCTACCAAGGCTACAGGGAGTTTAGCGGAATAATTTAGACTATCTATTGAAATTTTACCTACCAGAGAAAGTGGGCTTAATTCTACCCTGGCAACAAAGTGTTCTGTATCAGACATCTGATTTACACTGGATGATTCTGAGAATTTGAGATAAAATGCTTCAGATTAATCACAGAGTAAGAGCATGGCAATGTATTTTTCTCACAGTTGCACAATACCAGTGACCTCTTCTTCAAGAAGCTCTGTTCATTCTATGTATTGGAGCTGAGACTTGAAATCTGGCAATGACAGTGCTGGACTTTGTTTCAGAGAAGTGACCTATATTCTACAATATTATAATTCTATTATATTATCCACCTGAAAATATACCCTACTTTTTTAGACACTAAACAGAGTCAGGAAACATCTTTTCAAGGCCTTACAGAGCACCTCAGCCCATTTTAGTGCCTCCTTGGAAGATCACAATCTGCTACTTCTCTCACTCACCCGCTTAAATGAAGTGTCAAATAATTTTCTATAGTTTTAGATTTATTGTCTGTACATTTCCTGAAGTCAGAGTGAGATTATGATGGTGACCTTCATTCTTCAGTTTCATAGGATCATCATAGGACCAATAGGATAATGGCTGAAAGGGGTCATAGAGGATCTCCAATCCAACGTCCTACTCAAATCATGGTCAGCTATGAGTTCAGACCAGGTTGCTCAGGGCTTTGAGCAGTAACATCTTGAAAACCTCCAACAGAGACTGCACAACCTCTTTGAGCAACTTGTTCCTCTGCTTGACTGTCCTCATTGTGAAAAAAGGTTTCTTCTTATATCCACACCGTTTTTTTTTTAATGTTGGAGCACTTGGATTTGAACTGTAATAATGTTTTAAATAAGTAACCACAGCTTAACAAGTTTCTGAATGTTAGTTTAGGCTGGATAACTGATTAAGAACACTCCTTGTTCCTTGTAAAAAGTGTGATGACTCACTGTATCTTGATTCTCTCTCACTGAGATTCAAACTAATGTGCTTTATTTCATATTTGTTGGATGCTAAGAATGTGCATGTGGTCAATTACTGCAGCTAAGCTGACAACTGCTGACTGTTTAAACCCCCATAACTGTGTTGTATCTGGGTCAAACAAAATAATAAGTGAATGACTTGTACTTTGAGGATTTATGTAGAAAAGAAAGTTTCCTGGATCATACTCGCAATGGAACTTCTACCTAGTTCACACTGTTGTGGTGGGTTGACCCTGGCTGGATGTCAGGTGCCCACCAAAGCCGCTCTAGCTCTCCCCTCCTCAGCTGGACAGGGGAGACAAAATGTAACAAAAGGCTCATAGGTCGAGATAAGGGCAGGGAGACATCATTCACCAATTACCATCATGGGCAAAACAGATTCAACTTGGGGAAATTAGTCTAATTTATTACCAATGAAATCAGAGTAGGATAATGAGAAAATAAAAAATAAATCTTAAAACACCTTCCCCTCACCCCTCCCTTCTTTCCAGGCTTAACTTTACTCCTGATTTCTCTACCTCCTCCCTGCCAGCAGCGCAGGGTGACGGGGAATGGGAGTTACGGTCAGTGCATCACATGTTCCTTCCTCCTCAGGGGGAGGACTACTCACACTCTTCCCCTGCTCCAGTGTGGGGTCTCTCCCATGGGAGACAGTCCTCCACAAACTTCTCCAATGTGAGTCCTTCCCATGGAGTTCTTCTGCAGTTCTTCACGAACGGCTCCAGCATGGGTCCCTTCCACGGGGTGCAGTCCTTCAGGAACAGGCTGCTCCAGCATGGGTCCCCCATGGGGTCACAAGTCCTGCCAGCAAACCTGCTCCAGTGTGGGCTCCTCTCTCCACGGGTCCACAGGTCCTGCCAGGAGCCTGCTCCAGCGTGGGCTTCCCACGGGGTCACAGCCTCCTTTGGGCATCCACCTGCTCTGGTGTGGGGTCCTCCATGGGCTGCAGGAGGATATCTGCTCCACCGTTAACCTCCATGGGCTGCAGCAGGACAGCCTGCCTCACCATGGTCTTCACCACGGGCTGCAGGGGAATCTCTGCTTCAGCGCCTGGAGCACCTCCTCCCCCTCCTTCTTCACTGACCTTGGTGTCTGCAGAGCTGTTTCTCTCACATATTGTCACTCCTCTCTCCGGCTGCAATTGCGCAGCGTTTTTCCCCCCTTTTTAAATACGTTATCCCAGAGGTGCTGCCACCATCGCTGATTGGCTTGGCCTTGGCCAACGGTGGGTCTGTCTTGGAGCCGGCTGGCATTGGCTCTATCGGACATAGGGGAAGTTTCTAGCATCTTCTCAGAGAAGCCACCCCTGTAGCTTCCCCTCCCCTGCTACCAAAACCTTGCCACGCAAACCCAACAGAGCCGTCTACTCCCAGTATTTGATCTCCATGCTCTGTGAATGGTTACCACAGGCAAAGGGATGTGGGTTTTTTTCTTGATTTGCTGATCAAGTATTTTGAAATAGAGAAAAAAATTATGGCAAATACCTAGCAACCAATAAACACTCTTCTGTCTCAATCTCATACGAGTTAATTATTTTTCTTGTTAAGCCTACTTACATTTAAGACATCAAATCAGTATCCCAACATCTTTATCTTTTGTTCAAGCCCCACAGCTTTTAAGGAAATGCTTACATCCTTCAAAGACCATGGCTGGAAGAGCAAAGGCTCTCATGTTATTTCTTTGCAAGGAGCTGTATTTTATCTAGGATACTCCATACTGGCTTTAAAACTGGGAAATGCAACATGAGTTTTCGTGGTGAGAATCCACACACCTATACACATGCACACATTCATATCTTAGTATGCATAATTAACTCTTTATGGCAATTTAAAACGTTTAGAGCCCAGAGGCCAACATATAAACTATTCAAAGAAATAGGAAGTTACTGAAAGATCAATATGAGAGTTATCTGAGAGAGATATATATATACACACTATGCAGTATAATAAGCTTTTAATTTTGCACTTTGAAGTGTAAAACTTTTACCCAAGAAGATTTGTTATAATAAAAATTCAAAAGCAGTAGCAAGCAAAATATCAATGGATATTTTCACCTTTCAGAGCCCAGAGGCAAGTCCATCCTATTTTCAGGCAAGAAGGTAATTCAGCATTTAGATTATTTGCCTGGTTACTGCCTCCTCTGAACTATGGCATAATAGCCATGCCATCAGGCAGGCTATGGACTAGTGTGACTTCATGGCCTGATCTGGTATGGAAAATCCTATGTTCCAGACATTTGAACATTATATTTGATACTACAATACATATTCCTTGAAGCTCAGGAATTAGGAACCACATTGGAAGCTGAAAGATATTAAAAGAAAATTAAGCCAGTGGGAAATATTAACAATTTAATCAACATTTTTAAAAGTGAAATTTTCTTCCTTACAATTCTGACAGGGTAGAAGAGCTGACGGAAGTCCTACATCCTCTCTGTTCTCATCTACAGATAAATTGTTTACTGTAGGGGAAGAAGACAGCACTTCCACCCCCCTCTCCCTCTCCTAAAAGCCTGTTTGTAAGGCAGGGACACAGACATAAATTCAAATTCACCTTTCCCTTTCTCTCATCCTCTGCAGTCCCAACAAGTGGGGCCCCAAGCTGCCTGTTAGATACAGGGCTCTGCCTCTGCTCCCCCACTTAATTCTGTTTTCTCTGCTCCCACAGGATATGCTGTCTCTGAATACCAAAGAGGGTCCAGTGGGTAACTAATCACATTATGATACATCCAAACACTTGTAGTTTCTGCAGAAAGCAAGAGAGGCTTATTTTAGCATTGCATGGCTGTAATTTTTTCTTTAGAGAAGGTTAAGACTACATTTTCACTCTTAAATCTCTGACTCTCTGGATTTTACTGGAGTTATGCAGATATCAATCAGCGTAAAAACTACACCCTTGGAAATGGCTTTTCCATATATACCCTGGTTCAGTGTGGGTACTGCAACTGATAACTTGCTCCTGGAGCTTTGCATTCATTGAATCGTATCATTTGGGGTTAGTAAATATGGTGATCTTCCTCTGTCCACAAACTTCTGTCTCACAACACCATCACAAAAGACATTTCAGTTGGGTATCCATTTGCTTAATTTTTAATTTCTCCTGTCTCCCTATTCTGTGTATGTTTGGGGTTTCTGGGAATGGCAAGCAGTAGTCCACACTAGCTTACCTCCACATAGAAAAAAAAAAACCTCTTATTTCCTTGCCAGGCACTAAGGAGACTTTGAAAGAGGCAGGACTTGGTCACAGAAACAGTCTTCCACATCTTCATGGCCACTCCTATGTCCCCCAAATCCTCTTCCACTACTGAAACCATCCAGGAAGCAGTCTGTGAGGTGATAAGTTTTGAAGGTTAAAAAGAGAGAAAGGACTGAAAAGGCAGAAGCAGAAATCCTGCCTCAATGCCAGCCTGAGATTTAGGCCAGCAAGCAAAGCAGAAGAGGAGATGTTACATTGCTGCAGACTTTATTCTACTTATCTAGAAAATAAACATGAAATTGAAGTCATAGAATCATAGAATCACAGAATGGTTTGGGTTGGAAGAGACCTTTAAAGATAGAATCATAGAATTATAAAATCACTTATGTTGGAAAAGATGCTTAAGATCATTGAGTCCAACCATAAACCTAACACTGCCAAGTCCGCCACTAAACCATGTCCCTAAGCATCACATCTACACATCTTTTAAATACCTCCAGGCATGGTCACTCAACCACTTCCCTGAGCAGCCTCTTGCAAAGCTTGACAACCTTTTTGGTGAAGAAATCTTTCCTAATATTCAAACTAAACCTCCCTGGCACAACTTGAGGCCATTTCCTCCTTTCCAATTACTTGTTACTTGGGAGAAGAGACTGACACCCACCTCGCTACAGCCTCCTTTCAGGTAGTTGTAGAGAGCGAAAAGGTCTACCCTGAGCCTCCTTTTCTTCAGACTAAACAACCCCAGTTCCCTCAGCCACTCCTCATAAGACTTGTGCTCTAGACCCTTCACCAGCTTCGTTGCTCTTCTTTGGACGTGAAGATCATCTAGTCCAACCCCCCTACCATGGCCAGGGACATCTCCCACTAGATCAGGTTGCTCAAAGCCCCGTCCAACCTGACCTTGAACACTTCCAAAGATGGCCATCCACAACTTCTGTGTGCAACCTCTTCCAGTGTCCTATCAACCTTCATCGTAAAAAAAGTCTTCCCTACGTCCAATCTAAACCTACCTTCTTTCAGTTTAAAACCTTTGCCTCTTGTCCTGTCACTACACGCTTCGGTAAAAAGTCCTCCAAGCGGAGATCAAATTTACTGTATCTTTAGTGCTTAACTAAAGTGCTTAACATTATGTTGTGGTTTAGCTCCAGCCAGCAGCTAAGCACCACGCAGCTGCTCGCTCACTCCCCCCCCAGTGGGATGGGGGAGAGAATTGGAAGAGCAAAAATAAGAAAACTCGTGGGTTGAGATAAGAACAGTTTAATAATTGGAACAAAATAATAGTAATAATAATAATGAATTATAATGAGAAGGAAAACAACGAGAGAGAGAGAGAGAGAGAGAGGAACAAAACCCAAGGGAGGGAAAAAAGGGGAAAAAAATGATAATAATAATAATTAAAAAAAAAAATAATACAACTGCTTACCACCTGCCAACTGATGCCCAGCCAGTCCCCGAGCAGCGATCACTACCCCCCAGCCAACTCCCCCAGTTTATATACTGGGCATGACATCATATGGTATGGAATAGCCCTTTGGTCAGTTTGGATCAACTATCCTGGCTGTGCCCCCTTCCATTTCTTGGGCACCTGGCAGAGCATGGGGAGCTGAAGGGAAAAAAAAAAAAGTCCTTGACCAATGTAAACACCGCTTAGCGACAGCCAAAACATCAGCATGTTATCCATATTATTCTCATACTAAAATCCAAAGCACAGCACTATACCAGCTACTAGGAAGAAAATTAACTCTATCCCAGCCGAAACCAGGACACATTATTACTGACAGTAGCAGTGTAGTGGCAACACAGAAGAATCCTTCTCAGAGAAACTGCAGTCCAGTTGTGCTGCATGCTATTGAACATTTAGTAATTAAAGACACCCCAAAAAACATGGCCAGCTGAAATAAAAAATTTTACTGTTATTAACTCAGCTTCACATTCAGGAAATTGAGTCACACAACAAAGACATTCCTCTGAAGTCATTCATACATTCCTTGAATGGGCGAGAGACAACGCCTCCCTTGAGGACCTGTATGATATCTTAATAGCAAGGCCCACTTTCCCATCAGCTGAGAGCTCCAGGTTGAACATCTCCCACTTTTCTGATTTTCCTCATATCTTAATTTTCCCTCTTTACCAGGTCTGCACAAATCCATTGGACACTCTTGTCTTTTGTTCAGCTTGCCTTTCTGTTACTCTGATATAAGCTCTGGCTTTGAATCACTGATTACTTGTGAACACCTTTAAGGAAGATGCATCTGGGGTTTGTGTTCATAGGATCATAGAATCATAGAATAGTCTGGGTTGGAAGGGACCTTTAAAGGTCATCTAGTCCAACCCCCCTGCAATGAGCAGGGACATCTTCAACTAGATCAGGTTGCTCAGAGCCCCATCCAACCTGACCTTGAATGTTTCCAGGGATGAGGCATCTACCACCTCTCTGGGCAACCTGTGCCAGTGTTTTACTATCCTCATTGTAAAAAATTTCATCCTTATATCTAGTCTAAATCTACCTTCTTTTAGTTTAAAAACATTACCCCTTGTCCTATCGCAACAGGCCCTGCTAAAAAGTTTGTCCCCATCTTTCTCATTAGCCGCCTTTAAGTATTGAATGTCCACAATAAGGTGTCCCCAGAGCCTTCTCTTCTCCAGGCTGAACAACCCCAACTCTCTCAGCCTTTCTTCACAGCAGAGGTGTTCCATCCCTCTGATCATTTCTGTGGCCCTCCTCTGGACCCACTCCAACAGGTCCATGTATTCCCGGTGCTGAGGGCTCCAGAGCTGGACACAGTACTCCAGGTGGGGTCTCACCAGAGCAGAGTAGAGGGGCAGAATCACCTCCCTCGACCCGCTTCTTTTGATGCAGCCCAGGATACGGTTGGCCTTCTGAGCTGTGAGTGCACATTACCGGCTCATGTCCAGCTTTTCATCCACCAGTACCCCCAAGTCCTTCTCCACAGGGCTGCTCTCAATCCACTCCATCATAGAAGGCAATTAGGTTGGTCAGGGAGGACTTGCCCTTGGTGAAGTCATGCTGACTGTCTTGAATCACCTCCCTGTCCTCCATGTGCCTTAGCATAGCTTCTAGGAGGATCTGTTCCATGATCTTCCCAAGCACAGAGGTGAGGCTGACAGGTCGATAGTTCCCAAGGTCCTCCTTTCTACCCTTTTAA
The DNA here is from genome assembly GCF_034638445.1 of Ciconia boyciana. Lineage (NCBI taxonomy): Eukaryota > Metazoa > Chordata > Aves > Ciconiiformes > Ciconiidae > Ciconia > Ciconia boyciana. The sequence goes on from NC_132935.1 coordinate 3,668,587, forward strand.
AACATGGGTGCAATGTTTCCCTTTTTCCATTCACCAGGGACTTCACCTGACTGCCATGACTTTTCGAATATCATGGAGAGTGGATTGGCATCTACATCAGCCAGTCTCCTCAGGACTCTGGGATGCATCTCCTCGGGTCCCATAGACTTATGTATGTTCAGGTTTTTCAGGTGGTCACAAACCTCATCTTCTCTTACAGTGGGAGGGACTTTGCTTCCCCAGTACCCATCTTGCAGTGCATCCACTCAAGAGGTATGGGAAGAGAGGTTGCCAGTGAAGACTGAAGCAAAAAAGTTGTTGAGTACCTCAGCATTCTCCTCCTCCGTTGTTACCAGTTTTCCAGTCTTGCTCATTGTGGGAGTACACTTTCTTTCACCTTCCTTTTCTGGCTGACATACCTGTAGAAGCCCTTCTTATTATTCTTTGCATCCCCTGCCAAGTTCAGCTCCAGCTGTGCCTTGGCCTTCCTGACCCCATCCCTACACAAGCGGGCAGTGTCCCTATACTCTTCCCAAGATACCTCTCCCTGCTTCCACTGCCTGTGCATTTCATTCTTGCCCTTTAGTTTGACCAGTAGGTCTCAACTCATCAATGCTGGTCTCCTGCCTTCCTTGCCTGATTTCTTACACCTGGGTATCAAGAGCTCTTGCGCTTTATGGAAAGCATCCTTAAAGATCTGCCAGCTCTGTTCTGCTCCCTTGTCCCTCAGGGCAGTTTCCCAGGGGGTCCTATTGACTAACTCCTTGAAGAGCTGGAAGGTTGCTTTCCTAAAATTTAGGGTCCTGACTTTACTCTTCACCTGACCCATATCCCTGAGGACCGCGAACTCCATCAGTGCGTGATCACTGCAGCCCAGGCTGCTCCAATCTTGACGTCACCAGTTAGCTCACTTGCATTGATGACCAACAGGTCCAGTATTGCATCCCCTCTGGTAGGGCTGTCTATTACCTGGCTTAAGAATTTATCCTCAATGCATTCCAGGAGTCTCCTGGATTGCTTATAGCTTGCCATGCTGCTTTTCCAGCAGATGTCAGGGTGGTTGAAGTCCCCTAGTAGGACGAGAGCCTGCAAGCTTGTTGCCTCCTGTAGCTGGAGGAAGAAGGCTTTGTCAATAGGCTCCCCTTGACTGGGTGACCTGTAGTAGACACCAACTACAAGGTTCCCTTTGTTGCCTCAGCCTCTAATTCTTACCCAGAAGCTTTCAACCTGCTCATGGCTATTCTTCAGGGACAGGTCTTCACACTCTATCCATTTCTTGATGTAGAGGGCAATACCTCCGCCCGTCCTTCCTCGCTTGTCCTTTCTGAACAGCCTGTAGCCATCGATAGCCACACTCCAGTCATGGGATTTGTCCCACCAAGTTTCAGTAATGGCAATTAGGTCGTAGCTTTCTAGCAGCACAGTGGCTTCCCACTCCTCCTGTTTGTTGCCCATGTTGCATGCATTGGTGTAGAGATGCTTCATCTGGGCTGTCGGCTGTGTCACCTTCTTAGAGGAACACCTCTTAATTCCTTTGAGGTATTTCACTGCTGTTTCCCTGTTGGCTATCACCTCAGGAGCCCCTGGCTCATGTCCATAAAACTTCAAGTGTGCTGGAGTGTAACCAGCACATCTCAGAGCAAGAGGCTGAGGGCCCTCGCTAGCACCCCATCCCTCTAACCTTGGAGTGTCATCCCTTGGTTTGTCATGGGCAAACCTGATATTATTGCTCTCCCCTCCAAGTCTAGTTTAAAGCTTTGTCAATGAGCCCTGCTAGCTTGTGAGCAAAGACCTTCTTCCCTCTTTGGGAAAGGTGAATCCCATCTGATGCCAGCAGGCCTGGTGCCATGTAGGCCATCCCATTATCAAAAAAACAAAATTGTGGTAGTGACACCAGCCACAGAGCCATGTATTAATAGACTGGGCCCGTCTGTTTCTTCCAATGTTGCTGCCTGCAACTGGAAGGAGAGAGGAAAAAATAACCTGTGCTCCAAATTCGCTTACCAACCGTCCCAAGGCCCTGAAGTCTCTTTTGATTGCCCTTGGACTACACATTGCAGCTTCATCACCACCCACGTGGAAGAGCAGTAATGGGTAGTAGTCCAAGGGCCATACCAGGCTAAGAAGTTTCCTAGTGATGTCCTTAACCCAGACCCCAGGGAGGCAGCAGACTTCCCTAAGAGGAATTTTGTCTGGCATATTGGACCCTCTGTTCCCCTCAGAAGGGAGTCACCTACAACTATAACCCGCCTTTTTTTAACTTGTGGAGATGGTCATGATACAGGGGGTCAGCCTTTCTGACCTTGGCGACATCTCTGGTGTAGATGGACTCTCATCCACATCATCCATTGACTGGTCTTCCACATCCAGAGCCTCATACCTGTTGTACAGAGGCACCTGGGAAGGTGAGGTGGGCAAGGAGGGGATTCGCCTGCCGCCCCGAGCGTAGAGTTGCCTCCATTCACTCCTTTCCTTTAAGCTACTGCCTTCAGCCTGGCAGGGGTTATAGGGATACAGAATCCCCTTAATCTTGTTTTTTTTTCTGGTGGCTGTTCCTGTTTCTGTCTCAGGGAGGGCAGAGCATGGTTCCACCAGTCTCTTTCTCAGACTCCCTGATGGTCCTTAACCTTTCTACTTCCTCTTAGAGCTCTGCCACCAAGCTGAGCAGATCATCCACCTGGTCACACCTCACACAGCTGTTCTCACTACTGCCATCAGTTACCAGTGAAAGGCTCTGGCACTCTCTGCAGTCTGAAACCTGGATGGCTGCATCTTTTCGTGGGAGCTCTGAGTTGCCACATCAGTTCTGGCAAGTGCAGAGAACATGGCTTTCTGCCGGGTGGATACCATAGCTAAGCTCCTTCTGAGAGGGTGATGACCACCAATTGAACTCACCTCTTGAGCTGGTAGGGTGACTACGACCTTCCTGCGTGCCCTTCTGCACAAACTGCCGTGCAAACTGACACACCATGCCCTCGCTGATTCGCCATGCTCTGCAAACTGCTGTGCCACACCTCGGCTGACATGCTACACTGTTTGCCACTCTGTTGGCAACACTCCTAGTCGCTCGTGCTCCCCAGGTTGCTTTTTATAGGCGTGAGGGTGGTTGTGGTTGCTCTGGCAATCCCCAGGCCTCGTCAGCATCTCCCGCGAGAGCTGCGGCTCCTGGTGGGTCTCTCCACTGCCCTCGTGTTTCCTTGCCTCAGGAAACCCCGTGTGCACTGAGATCTGCCACTCCAGATCAGCCTGATAAGTGTTCCTGCCAAGAACTGTCCTGATGGCTTGGACAGTGAAAGAAAATAGTCAAGGAACATACATGAACGTAGCCATCACATACAGGAAAAAAGTCCACTGCTTAAATCAGAACTTTTGGTTGGGAGATGTGATCTACTTAAACCCTTATTTTCTGATGGCTAAAAGAATGAAAAAGAAAACACTTTGATAAAAGTTTTGTGTCCTTGTAATTTTCAGTCAAACTTCATATTGCTTTCTGAAGAGATCATAAATGACAAAAAGGTTTGGATTGGGCTTTGGATTTAAAATTGTATGCAATGTTATGTGTATAACGTATGTAATGAAATTCGGTGCACACCAGGAGCATACAAAAATGTCATCATATCCCACACAACAATTTCTGGATAAATATTATCCCAAAGTTGCTTACAAGGCTAATGAATGGAATCTCAAGGTTAAAAAAAAAAAATAAAAGGAAAGAATGAGATTGAAAAGAAAAGAAAGAAACAGGACAAGTGCTGATGAAAATAATTTGAAAGGAATATAGAAAAGCAGATCCAGCACCCTCCATTTCTATTGCTACACAGTTTGTTTTAAGGTTGTTTAGACATGCAGCGAGAAGAATGAGGATATGTACTTTTTAGTGTTTTCTAAAAGTTATTGGTTAACATTTTTCTTTCCTGGAACTGTGTAAAGTTTTCAAGGCTGTAAGGGGAACTGATATTACAGGCAGAGAGATAAGAAAAATATTTGTAATAACACTCCATAAACCCTCTGTAAAATGTTTCAAAAAGCAAGGCAGGCATCTAAAGAGCAACTACAGACAGAAACTTTGTAATGTGACTTTATACCACCTCTTCATCCTCCATGGAGGAGTGAGGAGGCTGTTCACCTCAAGGGTGGATGATAAACTCTGGGGAGCTTTTCAGTTCCCCTCCTCCCACACACAATATTTTTCAATTCCCATTAGAAGAAAAGTCAAAGGTGCAGCCTAAAAAGGAACTATAGCAGTGCCATACCAAGCCCCCCAATCTTAACTAACTCTGAACTATCTCTAAACACTGCCTCAGACTTTCTCTTGGACACAACAGTTTTGAACACTTTTCATATGCACATCTGAGACAAGATTAAAGAGTAATCCCCTTTCCACATGGGTATGGCAGTCTGGAGTGTTTGTCCTTCTCTGCTCAAGCCTCTACGCCTGACATGCTCCTAGGATAGTCAAGGGACAGAAACTGTCCTAATGCTAGAGTAATACCAGGAATTCTGAGGAAGACTGAAGATGCACCAAATCTAATCTCCAGGTACACTTAGCTGCTTATCTTTAGAAAGTGACTATAAGCACAGGGCATCTGTAGAGAGATCTTTCTCTAGCAAACTTTCCGAGTTCTTTGCAATCATGTTAACAACCTTCAGAGTCAATTTTTTAATCCAAGCAGTTATCTTAATAAAGACTTACTGATTTTCTGCTTTTTTTCCTTCATACGCAAGTGTAGCTCAAACTGGAGAGGCCAGAGAATCTGTGCTTTACATTGTTTTATGAAAATATCCACAGGAAAGGGGATGTTTGATGTGTGACATCTGGTCCAGCACAGAGTGGCCATTCTTTCCCTTGCCATCACAACCAGCCATTAGTTACTTCCTTGCTCCTAGGCAATTCAGAGATCACTTAGGGGCAACATAATCTAGACATTTCCTTGGCATATTGGAGAAGGTTAAATATCTTCCTTTCAAATTATTTCTTTAAAAGTATTGTTCCCCAGAGATTTATCCATGCATTCATGTTTCAATTAATTATGTTAATAAAGTCAAAGTTTAATGCTAATAAAGGTTAAAAGGTTTTAGTTAAATAACATGAATTAAGCTATTATCAAGGGGTCCCAGACTAGTCTCTCTCTTTAGTATCAGAATTTAAGACAGAACAATTCTCAGGTGTTAAGTTATTTTGTATAAGAGGCAAATTAACTGTGTGCTTTTTGCAGGTGGGGAGGTGTTAGAATTTTTTTCATCATTTATGTTCTCTGACCTATTTAATGAGCTCATGTTGTAATAAAATCTATTTCTGTCCTACAATAAAAAATGGGCTTAGAGGTAGTGGTAAGCCTAGGGAGAAAGAAGTGAGAGCAATGGATAGAAGATGGGAAGAAAGCAACAGGACAAAAAAATGAAGAAAAAAGATGTGGTTTACCTTGCTTTTGCACAATTGGATCTTTCCCTTCTTCCTTGTGGATCATGGCTAATTCTCTCTCTCAACTTGTATGATATATGCATTCCATTGCCCAATGCTCATCTGCCATTAATGTCTGATTTTCCCTTAGTATTATTATTTGAAAGTATCAATTATTAGCTCCTTCAAGTGTTCAGAACATAGACCCCTGTGTTTCTTTGGCACTGGAATTAAAACCATGGCTGAAAATTCAAATAATCCTGATTTCAATGATATTTTGGTCTTTTTCTATTATACTTTTTATTGTGTTTGGGATAGACTCATGAAAGTACTGACCCTTTGTGATGCTCTTTTTTAAGCACATATGACCTCCTTATGACTATGACCTCCTGTCACTGGTGCAAAGCCTGATCTAATCACTCTGCTATGTGAACATCTTCAAGATTAGACACACCTAAGGAAAGGCTGATTTCTGTGGATTCAAATGAGATCTGGTATATGTCTGTTGATGAATGTGGTGCATTAACCTTGGCCATCCACCAAGCCTCTCTCTCACCCCAACTCCTCTACAGGACAGGAGGAGAAAATAAGATGAAAAATCTTGTTGGTCAAGATAAAGACAGGGAGATTGCTCACCAATTACTGTCATGGGCTAAACAGAATCAACTCGGGGCTGATTATTTTAATTTATTGCCAATTAAAAATAGAGTAGGATAGTGAGAAACATGGACAAAACTAAAACCACCTTTCTCCCACTGCCCATGCTTCCCAGGGTCAACTTCACTCCTTCATTCCAAACTCTTCTACCTCCTCTCCCCCTAGCAGCACAGGGTGATGGGGAATGGGGCAGTGCGATCAGTTCATCTCTGCCATTCTTTTCTCCTCATGCTCTTCCCCTGCTCCAGTGTGGGGTCCCTCCCACAGGGTATAGTGTTTCACAAACTTCTTCAACATGGGTCCTTCCCATAGGCTGCAGTTCTTCACGAACTTCTCCAGCATGGGAGCTCTCCATGGGGTACAGTTCTTCAGGAACAGGCTGCTCCAGTGTGGTTCCCCATGGGGTCACAGGTCTTACCAGAAATCCTACTCCAGTGTAGGCTCCTCTCCATGGGCCGCAGTTCCTGCCAGGAGCCTACTCCTGTGTGGGCTCTCCATGGGCTGCAGCTTCCCTCAGGGCACTTCCACCACCTGTGGCAAGGGGTCTTCCACGGGCTGCAGGTGCATATTTGCTCCACTGTGGTCCTTCATGGGCTGCAGGGGGACAATCTGCCTCACCATGGTCTTCACCACGGGCTACAGGAGAATCTCTGCTCCAGTGCCTGGAGGACCTCCTCCCCCTCCTTCTTCACTGACCTTGGTGTCTGCAGGGTTGCTTCTACCACATTTTTCTCGCTCCTTTCTCTCACAGCTTGTATGCAGCATTGTTTGCCTTTTCTTAAGTATGTCTTCCCAGACCCGAGTCACTAATGGGCTCAGCTTTGGCCAGCAGCCCGTCCTTTTTACAGCCAGCTGGAACTGGCTCAGTCCAACACGGGGGCAGCTTCTGGTCTCTTCTCACATAGGCCACCCCTGCAGCTCCTCCGCTACCAAAACCTTGCAACAGAAACCCAATACAATGAAGATAAATTTATCGAGGAAAAAAATAATCTAAACCATGGTTACAAAATGCTGGACTCAAGAACCAGCTGTTATGACCCAGGAAAAAAACCTTGAAGTTACAATTAACCAGCTCTGAAATAATGAGCTTAAGCTGCAGTACAGTCAAAAATCATAAAAATTTTTGGCATCAGACAAGGCAAAGCATGTTCTTTTGCCACTCTGTAAAAACTTAGTGTGCCCTCATCGTGAGTACTATGTGGTTCTTGTCTGAGCATCTCAGTGTAGTTAAGGAAAGTATAGAGAATGGTAGATAAAATGATAAAGGAAGTGGAGTCTTACAAGGACAGATGCCTTAAAAAGAGGGACTATAAAGCCTAGGACCGTTCAGTTTAGAATAGACAAGGCAGAGAAGGGAAATTATTCAATTTTACAAATTCATAAAGATGGCGGATGAGGTGAGTGTAACAAATCCCACAGTGCTAGAGTCAGGAACATTTAATAAAACGAGGTAAACTAGGTAAAAGAAAGTACTTTTTTATACAATTGGTAGTGAAATTCTGTAGTTTGTTGCCACAGAATAGAGGCAGACAGGATCAGAGGTTCAAAATGAAATTAAATTGACGGACAGCAGGTCCATAAATGGATACTAAAAAGATTAGGCAGACAGACTCTCTAGCATCCCTAATACATCATGCTCAGAGAATACAAGGAGAACGAATGACAAAAAGTAGCCAGACATATGTGATTTTCCTAGATATCATCTCCTATTGCCCCTGTCATGGAGAATATAGGGCTAGGCAGGCTGTTGATGTGAGCGAGAAGATGCTCCTGGGTGCATCTGCATTGGCATTGCATTACTCAGGCACCTGCAGCTGTACCTCTTAGCCAAAAAATCTGGATGGAACTTCATCCTTTTAGGCAACCTCTGAGTGCTAAAGGGCCAGAAACTCAAAAGGCTGGGAATTTAGCCTGAGTCAGGAAGGTATAATCACAGGAGGAGACCATGAATATTTTAAGTTGTGATAGGAAAAGGGAAAGAATCAGTCCCTGAGGTGGGTCTCTTTGAGCACACATAAGAAATTGATCTAGCCAGAAACACAGGCAAAGGGAGTAACAGAAACATCATGATTTTTTTTCTAGATGAGGAACTAATTCTTTGTCTCCACTGTGGAGGACAGTGTTGATACCTGAGCCAGCTCCAGTTTGCAATGTCCACACAGAGCAGGGAACCATGCATAGATACCACTGTGGCTGCATGAGCATAGAGAAGCTTTTCTGCTATTAAATCGTTCCTCTCTAGCAGACTAATTAATGCATTAATTAAAGTCAGTCATGGAGCTTAAACAGACCTTGCCAATTTAAGGGCTTCTACACTACACTTTTTCAGCCAGTGAAGAGATAGACCTAAAAATACAGGGAAAACCAAAAAGAAATCCGAGTCAATGTAGAGCAGAGCTGTGAAAGGAAGCCACACCATTGACACATGACTCCACTGCCAGAAATACATGTCCATGTCCACTTTCCCTATAGCTGGCCTGGTTTGTACCCTGTCCAGATCTGGTAAGAGAAAGAGAATGGGAATCACCTTTCTTTTGCAACCCTAAGCTTTTGCTTCCTCACATTCATCTAAGCTTTTCTAATGTAAAAAAAATAAACTTTCTGGCACCAGTAATTTCTCATTTTCAAATGGACTATGTATTTCAGCTTTATAAGCAAATAAATAACATACCCGGCAACTGTATCTAGAACTGTGGGTATATGACAGCTGCATGTCTTTACACCTTTGTGTGTAAAACCCAAAACGCTGATTTTTCTTTCTCCCTAAATTAGGCATTACGTGCCTGTCAGAACTCTTGACATCATGGGTTATGAAAGTCTAATTTCAGCATGACTTCTTAGCAAAAAATTTTTGAACAGTGTTTAAAACAATATTGTTCCCATAAATTTTACTTAGAAGAAAAAAATGAGGTTTTGGAATACAATTTTGGTCATTTCTGAAATATGTTTACAGTAGATGAGTAAAAGAAGAATCTACATAAAACCTACAATTACAAGAGAAGAGGCTGTGTGTATACCACATGTCGAAGGAAATTCAAGGAACAGGCAGGAAACCCAGAAGAATCCAGGGTGTTGTATGAAGTCATGCTGGTTTCTCAGTCCTTACCTAGATGCTCATGAAAACCCCTGTGAAATCAGGGCTACTCTAGCCACTGACTTCAGTTGTCTGTGAAATGCAACGGGGACAGAAATATTTCCTTGAACAGTCATTTCAGCTTCAAGTATTTATGAGTTTACTATCTCTGGCTGATCAAGAAGTCCACTTTGGCCAATAGCCAGTGCTTTTCAGTAAAGGTATTAATTTCTCCTAACATACAGATTTATAAAATCATTTCAGTTGCACTGAGTCCTGGACATCACTGGGCCAGTCCTATATTGAAAGCATGTTTAAGTTCATACATCAGATTGCTCAGGGCCTCATCAGCCCAGTTTAGAAAATCTCCAAGGAAAGTGGCACCACAGCCTTCTGGGCCCCTGTTCCAATATTTGACTATGTATTTTGCAGACAATTTTTCCCTTATATCAAACAGAAATTTCTCCTGTGGCCACTCGTGTCCGTACCTCCAGTCCTTTCATAGTGCGTCCCTGAGAAGTCTGGCTCCATCCTCTCTATAATGACCCATCAGCAATTAGATCTGCCCACCATCTTCTTGTCCCCAGAAAGACTAAACCCAGCTGTCTAAGCTCCCCTCATGCATCCCATCCCCTGACAATCTTGGTTACTTGTTGCTGGAGTCATTACGATTTGCTGATATTTCTTTTTTATTGTGGGACCCCAAACCAGACATACTACTCCATATGTGGCCTCACAAGTGGTAAATAAAAGTCACTAATCACTTCCCTGGATCTACTAGTTAATCTTGTGCTCATGCTGCCCCAGATGTTATTTGCCCCCATCACCACAAGAGCACACCAGTGACTCACGTTCAGCTCTTTACCCACATTACTTAGCAGCTTGGGAGTCCTTAGACTGATCCAAAGCAGCATAGAGAGAAAAGTCTGACTCAATCAGATAACCATCAGCCCACGCTTGCCATCAAGACCTTTCTGCTGTCAACCCTGAAAATCCTTAGGCCCTTGCTAAAAGGTTGCTTTAGCCCAAGCTCAGTCATCCTATGAAGAAGGAGCTCATTTGGTACTTTGGTATGGACCAAATTTCCTAATAGTATATTACAAATATGTCCAAGGGGATGGCTGGATATAAAGGTAAAACACTGGTGGGCTTGCTTTCAGTCTGGTGTTGTAACTACTCAGTCCAGTGCCCCTTCATTTACCAGTTCACTGAAATAACATCACTTAAGAGCAAATCCATCTACATTTTCCTTCTCCAAGCACAGCATAGCTCAGCTCATCCTCAGAGTTCAAGCAGAACAGATATTTCCAAGCGAGCGTGATTGAACAGAAACCACTGCATGTCAGTAGTATGAATTCCCTGAACTTTAGCCTCAAAGGGAGGTGAGGAAAAGTGTGTGTCAAAGTGAGAATGATCCCGGACATATACTGCATACTGTAGCACCTTTTTTTCTTTCTTTTTTTTTTTTTTTTTTCCTTAGCATTTGCAGGAACATGAAAGTGAGTTGCTGTGTTTGTTCAAATGGCACAGAATCTAAAAGCAATTTGTGGTGACAAGGTCACAAGGGGCAAGTGGAGGCTTTTTATAACTCTGCAGAGAGCTGGTGAGCATATCTATATTGTATATACACAGGGAGAAATATGAAATATTTTACTGTTAATGATACAGCCGCAGAAAAAAAAAATAGATTCAGATCTACAGAGGGTAATGTGTGAAATGATACTGAATTTTCTAGGCAACCTAACTATTTCCAGGCTTGTTAAATGAGGGCAAGAACAGCAGAGGAAGAACACAGAATTTATAAGAGCAGAACAAGAAAAAGACACATGAGAAAAGATTCATGCCTGATTGAATCATAGATTCTAAATCAAACAGAAGAAAGACAGCAGGAGGACTATCCGCAAACACTTTAGTGATTTTTAATACTTATTAAAAGATGCCAGATTTATTTTAAATGTTAATAATAACAATTTGCATACACATTTATTCACTGTTAAAGTAAAGTGGCCCAAAGTCCATTAAGATTTACAGAGTGATTCATAATTATTTCTCAGGGTTTTTGGTCAGACACCTGTTTAGTTAAAAATACGTTGCGTAACTGTTGTCTCACAAATGGAGTTAGTTACCCAGTGTGCAACACCCAATACGCACACAGAGCAGAAATATCAATTTATTTCTGGTTTTGCACAAAACCAGGTGCTAGGTGGTAATTCCACAAAGCTAGCACACCGCTTATTCATACAAGTGCAGTATTTATACAGTCTAATTACACATATGCATAAGCAATTACGCAAAGCAGTTTTCTATTGGTCTACATTTTCTTGTCTTACTCCTAAAGCTACAGTGCTACTTTAATATTCTGCGTATGCTCAAAGGTGAGGGGTCTCTGCTTGGGCCGGGGTCTCTGTCTCGAGGGGTGTGACTTTTAGTGTTATAATGAAGATAGTTTGTGTGAGGGTGCTTCTTATCACACTTCTACTAGTAGCTTCAGATTGTTCCCAAAACATCTTAATTAGCTACATATTTCTCCAGGATGTGTTTCACTCCCAAGGACAATAATTTTTGATTAGACATTCCATGTTCCGGTCTGAATCCCCCTTATCAACTTTACCTAAGTCCTGGCCTTCCACCAGCTCCTGATTAACTACACAACCAGAATAGACTGCTGCAGCTGAGCTAGGACAGAGGTGAAATCTGGAGGAATGACAGTAAAATGGTATCCTAACTTCTGAAAAGTCCCTCTCATGCCCTTCACACGGCAGAAACCAGACTTCACTTAGTGTTTTCTTTAGCAATGCACCTCACAGATTCCAGGCCAAAAATGGTACCGCTGTACTTCAGGAAGACAAAGCTCTTAGTGAACGCAACAGCTTTTGGACACATTGTTCCAATACATATGGGTATCACAAGCCTGAATTTTCCAATATTCCCCTTTCCTCAGGAGAACAGCTCCCCTTGTAGTGACCATTAGGCCAGTTACAGTTAACAATCAACAATTGAATGACTGTATTTCCTGGGGAATGCTAATTAGTAGTTGCAGCTTGACTCTCTGAGATATTTATAAAGGTAATTATAGTCATAAATCAGACTCTTTGGAACCATCTTCATTGTGCTGTTAATTTGTCCTTCATATGTAAACTGTATAGAAGATTGGGCTATACCTCAGTTTTTATTTTAAGTCTGCACACCACGCAGCATAGTTGTATGCCGGGTTCTGTCCAATTCTTCAATTTTATGGCAACATATGGTCTTAAACTATTCTCATCGACTGTTATCACCTTCTTCTAGGAATCTTTGCAGAGTCCAAATCCAGCTGAAAATATATGAAAATATATGCTGAAACCCAACACAATCCAGATCGCATCTTGTGATAAGAGACTAAATTCTTGTCTCTGGATGGGGAAAGTCCCTGCAGTGGAGGAAGGTGGCTCAGGAGAAATAAAACTAAAGAGACAGGAAAAAAAAGCCAGTTCAATGATTATGACACACTGGCATATCTCTTGCTGAGAATGAAAATCCCAAAAGACCAGAGATGCTGTTCCTTATATATTCTCTGGAGACTGTCAGGTACAAGCAAATACCACAGTCATCTACTACCACCTATTAGGGGCAATAAATCCACTTTGGGGCTCAGACACCCACTTTGTAGTGTGAGAAGGTGTTAATAGTAATGAAGAGAGACTAGCCATGTTCAGAAAAGTTTGTAACCCATCTGTGGTATGGAGAAGAGAACTTCAGTAGGTGTAAATCAGCTAAGCATGACTGAAAACTCCACTAGCTACAAATCTGGCCCAGTGATTCTGCTTGTGATTCATTAACAGAAATTGGCAAGTTTGAAGGCTTTATTTTGAAGCTGTGTCAGTAAGAAGAGGTAGTGATTTTATCTGATGCTCTGCAATTATTGACTAATTTTAGGTGAGAAAAGGCTTTTAGAGTAGATATGAGTGCCATTATTTTACGCACAGTTTTACTAATTTCAAAGTTTGGAAAGGCACTAAGGCTTCAGCATGTTGGAAGTTTATTTTTAAAAGTGCCTCAGAGTATATGATTCCTCCTCCTCAGAACAGGATGAATTAAATGAAGAACCTGTTGGGGATCCACCATTAGAATCTCTTATAGGGAACAGTCAGTGGAATATGTCTTTGATTCCTAATGCTGCAATATTTGCATCCTCAAAATATTCTAATACAGGGTGGGGGAGCTTTCAGATATAGTGGAACCTGAATACTTCATTCATTGAAATTAAGAAATAGTGACATCCATTAAATGAATGAAAAGTTAGATACTTACCATCTATTCTTTTTCTCTGGTCATAGCCTAACAGATAACAAGAAAAGGTAAGAAATTATTAGCAGGTAAATTCACTAAAAATAGATCATCCCTTCTCTGGAACAGAAAGGTTGAGATTTTGCTAGCTCTTATTCATTAAGGTCCTGACCTGGTCAGGAACTGAGTCAACTCAACCCGATTTGGAAAACCCTGAAAACAGCCAGAAAACATTTCTCAGAACTGGGTCCTGATGTAAAGCTAAGCTGTCCTGATATTAGATGCATCAGCCCTTCTGACACTTCACAATTATTACTCAATATCTTAGATATCCTTTCTTTAGCAAATTTGCTGTCTCTTTGGGAGAATCATAGCATCATAGAATGGTTTGGGTTAGAAAGTACCTTCAAAGATCATCTAGTCCAACTCCCCTGCATGGGCAGGGACATCTTTCACTAGACCACGTTGCTCAAAGCCCTGTCCAACTTGAGCTTGACCACTTCCAATGACACGGCATCCACAACTTCTCTAGGCAACCTGTTCCAGTGTCTCACCACCCTCATCATAAAAAAATTCTTCTTTATCTCCAATCTAAATCTACCCTCTTTCAGTTTAAAACCATTGGCCCTTGTCCTGCCATTACAGGCCCTGGTAAAGAATCTGTCTTTCTTATAAGCCCCCTTTATATATTGACAGGCTGCAATAAGGTCTTCCTGGAAAGAAGAGTGGTTCAGAGAAGCCCTTTGTTATTGATAAGGCTGGAATCTTAACACTGGGTTTTTAATAAGTTCTTATACTCATATTCAAGCTTTTGTGGATCCTGCTTTAACTCCTTATGTTAATTAGAAAATGAGACTCACATTTCCTTCCTATTACTTTGATTAATGCTTTTTTTCTTCTGCAACATTTGAACTTTGGCTCCTGGGTTGCAAGTCACTCATGAAGGCAAGGGAAACGACACATTATATCATCTGCATACAGCAGATGTTGATATTAAAATGGGAACGAGTAGGCTTTGATAGAATGGGTCTTTGGCGGTAGGGATGAACCATGATTTAGCCTGAAATTCCTGTTCTGGAGCGGGCTGCAGGCCTAAGAGGAGTTCAGAAATTTTTCCTTATTGCAAATTATAGCGCTATTTTCTTACAAGATATGATTATTTGGTACCTAATTTCATCTTTCCCATCCTGGTAAGTATGGTCCAGTCTATGAAGTTGGTACTTCATTTGGAGGGGAAAATCAGTTTAAACAGTCTTGCTGTGGATGGCAGCTGCAATTCATGGGTACCTTTCAAGTGTTTGGAGTATTTGGAAAAGCAAGGTTATAAAGGTCTCATTGTGCATGAGAAAATCCATGAGCATATACTGCTGTAGCTTTTCAAGTTTGAGTGTCTACAACATCACTCTGAACTAATATGCAGCTGATTGTTTTTTCTGCATGTGCAATTATATGCATGTCAGGTTCTTGAAGCATTCATTTATCATCCAAGTAATACAGTACATTTCTTACCTGCCAGGAACAGGTACTCAAGAACATTTGGTTTCTGTGGTTTTTAGGTTGTCCAGCACACATATGAAAAAGGAAAAGCAGTTTTTATAATGTTTGTTAAGACAGATTTCTCTCTAAAGACAGCAGATGGTTGCTTCCCTCTGGTGCTGATACTGCTTTCGACTAAGTTTTTCAACTATGCTCACACATGCATTAAAAAGACACACAACACAGACAAGTTACTCAAAGATAAGAGATGCTGCCATTCTCCAACTTAAGTTGGGTAAGTGGTTATCAACTTCACTCCAGCTAACTGTGCCTCAATGATTTTAATTGCTGGGTTTTCTGACCTGGGCCTTTTTGACAGAACTGGTCAGAGTGACACCATGGGAAGTTACACAGGCAGACATGAAAGTGCAATAATTTCTAGCAGAGGAGCAGGATGTTAAGAAAGATGGTGTTAAGAAAGTGGTATGGAAGGAGGGATAAAACCTCTTAACCATGCTCAGCCAGGACAATATGACTGATCATAACCTACCTTCTAGCTGAGACACACCACCCAGCTAGCAGCACTCACTATCCCTCATCTCGACTTAGAGCTGGCCATCTCAAAGTGAAGGGGACATTTAAAGTTTTGGTGTCTTCACAACTCCTATTCTATGCACCTAATTGCTAGGACAGCCAAAGTCAAGCAGCCAGCAAAAGCCACAGAAGTCAGTCTCCAGGGCTGTCAGACACGATGGAAAGGTTGATCTCACTGCTTTTAATTACAGTGTAGATTTCTACACCTGAACCTTGGTCTCCCTTCTGCAGCCCATGGAAAGAAACAGGCTTGTTGAGGGTGCAGTCAGTCTGATTTATTTTAGATACCTATTTTAGGATGAGATATGAATCATGTCTTAAACTTCACTAAGTTGATTGACTCACTCTCCATTCACTATAAAGAAAGCTTTTTGGGGGACATAGTTCAGATATAGCCACCTACACTGTAAATATGTACATTTCAGTAAATGACTCCTCCTTCTGGTTATGAAATAAGTAAGAAGTAGTCAGTATCTAATCGTGATTGTGCCCCTGTACTTGGCACTGGTGAGGCCGCACCTCGAATACCGTGTTCAGTTTTGGGCCCCCCACTACAAGAGAGACATTGAGGTGCTGGAGCGTGTCCAGAGAAGGGCAATGAAGCTGGTGAAGGGTCTAGAGCACAAGTCTGATGAGGAGCGGCTGAGGGAACTGGGGTTGTTTAGCCTGGAGAAAAGGAGGCTGAGGGGAGACCTTATTGCTCTCTACAACTACCTGAAAGGAGGTTGTAGAGAGGTGGGGGTCAGTCTCTTCTCCCAGATAACAAGTGATTGGTCGAGAGGAAATGGCCTCAAGTTGCACCAGGGGAGGTTTAGACTGGATATTAGGAAATTTTACTTCACTGAAAGGGTTATCAATCATTGGAACAGGCTGCCCAGGGAAGTGGTTGAGTCGCCATCCCTGGAGGTATTTGAAAGACGTTTGGATGAGGTGCTTAGGGACATGGTGTAGTGGTGGTCTTCGTAGTGTTAGGTTTACGGTTGGACTCGATGATCTTAAAGGTCTTTTCCAACCTATACAATTCTGTGATTCTGTGATTCTGTAATGAAACCTCTCTCACAGGTATTCTGACCTCTTTTTAATTCTGCCTATATTATAAACCTGGATCAGGCAAACTAATGGTAATAAGTGCTCCAGAGGACTCTCTTTTCCTCTGAACTAAAAAGACAGAGCAATCTTCAGTCTGCACTCACATACTTTACACAACCTTTGGGTGCCATTCATACATCTGCAGACTTATACCATCTTTCCTTTCAGCTACTTCTTTTCCAGGTTGAAGACTCCTAGTCTGCTCCGTCGTTCCTCAGATCCAAGTTGTTCCTGAGATTTTATCATCTTGTTGCTCTACACTGAAGCTTTCCTAGTTTTAATACAAATGGATTTACACACAGTTCTTTCTAGAATCATTTGACTGTTCTCTCTACCTTCATTTAGTCTGTTCTTTCAGAGACTCTTTTGAAATGTCTGCTTGCACATAGCCCATGAGGTAATTTTACAGGGAGTAGAAAGTGGAAAAAAGCCAATATACACCATGGATGTTGTTGCACAAACAGAAATGTAGTTAGAAAAGCATACTACACGAGTCCATGTAACTGCACTTGCATTACTTCTGTAGCATTATTACCTTGTTGGAATATACATAGTCGATACAGGCTCCCAGTCAGAGACCTGGGATGATAAACTGGAGAGCCATTTCAGGAATATCTTGTTTGTGCATGTTTGTTTGTCCTTGAATATTCCCTTCCTGATCATCAGGTTAATGGCTTTGGAAGGGAGGTTTTTACTACAGTAATGGGAGGATTAAAGGGAGATATTTCATAAAAATAGATCCATGGCATCAAGTGTTTAAACCACTGATTCTTCACCAGGCACAGGTTCTGGGATGACAGGATCCAAAGCTGTCGAACTGTCTGCATGAGAATAAAAAAGAGCAAGCTAAGGGGAAAAAAAATCAGGGAACAAGCTCATCTAAACATCCCTGATGTTTATATGTGGAGAATGAGTGAAACTAGGGGGGGCTTGTTGTAACTGAAGGTAGGATCAGCAAGTATCCCGAAGAGGAGTTCCTCAGGGGAAATGGCAAAAACTCTGTGAGTTAGGCCATACTGCCATCTTTGGATCCAAGGTTCAATGGGAGTCAGAGACAAGTTCCAGCTGACAGCTGAAATTCCAAATTCAGTTCATTACCCTGTGTGAGACAGGAGCTCCCAAACCAGCCTTCTCCACAGAGACATCATGAAATGAAAAAGAGAAGAAGCTGCGACTTCTTAGAAAGTAGTGAGCTGATTACATTTTAAAAGTTTTCACTCCTTCCTGCAGACGGCATGAACACAAACATTGGGAGGGGGAAGAAGTGATGATTGGTGTTTAATATGAAAACACAGTGATGTGTCTTGCCACTGCATCCTGTCTTCCCTTTCAGCATTGTGCTCGCCATTCCCAGCACTGCAGTCTCAGCACCAAACGTGTCCCACACACCCTGCTAGAAGACAGAATGCCCCCCTGACAGGTAGTTGACTCTGTTGGAAGATGTACAGACCCCCAGGAAACATAGTTCATTCTGCCTGAAGACATATAACTCTCCAGAGAAGGTAGTTACTGAGAAAAGATTGCAACACACATGAATCTGTGGCCTATGAGTGTTTCCTGGCAGACTGAAATGGGGAGAAACTTTATCCTGAGCCTGACTGGATGATGTGGACGTTGTTTTCAGGTCAAAAAAGCAGAACAATGAACAAGGCTTCAGAGTGGGAGTTTTAGGACAAGTCAAACAGTGCAGAGCCAAAGAA
Source organism: Ciconia boyciana (assembly GCF_034638445.1). NCBI lineage: Eukaryota > Metazoa > Chordata > Aves > Ciconiiformes > Ciconiidae > Ciconia > Ciconia boyciana. The sequence continues at coordinate 3,686,822 of NC_132935.1, forward strand.
AGAGAAGAACAAGGTGGGATATGGGATGTGGATTTGGGGGATATTTGGGAGCTTTTTTATATCCTTTTCTGTGCTGGCAGACAAAAATGTTTCTGTGACTAAATGTTTGACCGGTCATACACTCTAAAGGATTGCTCTGCTAAGCAAGGGATAGGCAGAGACTCACCCCATTTGTAAGGTGGTAAGTAAGGTGGTTCCTCCTTACTGAATAGACCCTGTGTTGATTACAACCCCATTTGTTTCCCCAAGGCCATTTCTGTGGTGCACTCAGCAACTTCTCAGAGCTATTCCTGAGTTAACCTTCCCAGTTCACTTATGGGCATGGGGTGGGAGATCATTGGGGAGGGTATTATTAATGTTATACTTACAAATACACAACACTGTTCTGTTGTACTGAACCTGAGAGGCTGACATATTGGTTTTCCAGAGTATTTAGCAATCTGGTATACTCAAAGGCAAATTCCGATGAGTTTCTGTTGTAGCTGGGAGACCTCAATCAAAAACAAATGTGTCCTTGAATGTCTTACCCCCTCCATTCAGAAAATGATGATGTAGTCAGCAATGACTATGCAATTCAAGTGACGTGTTCAGTGGCAGAGGCAGGAAAACAATCCCGTCCTTCAAGATAGCTTCCACTTACCCGTACATGGAAGCCAGCCCCTCTCTTCTTGTACACTTTCCTCTTTCCACCACCTCCCTTAAATTCCACATTCTGTAAATAATACTACGAGGATCCCTCAGGCAACAGACCCTTTAATACATGTCCCTGATATATCCTCAAACTTGATCTATCTATTCCCCATTGAAGAGAGCAGGGATCTTGTGGAAGAAATTGTGAAGTCATCTGATTACAGAGAATATCAGAAAGCATAATTAGGATTCCAGCACAGGTAGAGACCTACATCTACATGTCTACGGTTTGGAGCTGACACCCATCCCTGCTGATGGCAAAGGAATGCAAACTGAGGGCACGTGCATCCAGTGCTGGGTGGGTGCTGTACCAAAACCTTCTCATATGATAAAAGACTCCCCTGCCTCAGTACCTAAATTATTTCTATTCCCTTTATACACATCTAACCTATTCTTTCCTTTCTCCCAGCCTTTGCTGCACCTTCTCTTGCTTTTTTTAACCAGTCCCTCTGTGATTCTGTTTTTCTCCAATCCATTCATGCTTCTTCCTCCTTCTTCTAAGAGCTGAGCACTACCAAACTATTGGACAAGCCACTGGAAAAATAGTCCTTTCTGGTTTTCTAGTAAGAGTTATACAGAAAGTGCACCTGCAACCTCATTGGGGTTCATGCAGGGATTATGGGGAATTACCGACTACTCAGTGGAAATGAAATACCTGGCAGCTCTCTTCTGTTCATGGGGAGCTAAGAAATTGTCTGTACATAATTAATTTTCAGTGGACTTTCAGGTAAAGTTCACATATCTGAAACAGCAGCAAGTCTCCTGCCAACTTCCAAGCCCCTACAAAGATTGCAAAAGTCTCTTAACAGAGAAACAAACCTTTTTTTTTTTTTTTTTTTTAAATGTTGAAATAATACTGCATTTTCCCTTAACCTCGTTGCTGAAAATTGTTATTTTATTCCTAGGTGAAAATCTAAAAAACCAACCAAAGTCAACCAGACAAAACATCTGAGCTTGAGGCAGAGACCTGGGGAAGAAAAAAAAAAAAAACAACAAAAACAACAAAAAACCCCCCAAAACTTCACACTACACATAGAAACCTTAGAAAGATACTGAGAAACTCAAATGCAGTACATGTTGTAATGTATTGAATGACCTTAAGCATGTGTTTCCTATAAAGTGATCCATTAAGCTTTTCTCAAATATGCCTAGCATACAGCCCTTGATTTCTCTAATTAGCTCCCCCAAATTAAATAAATATTTAAAATGTATGAAATTTTCAGTTACCCAAATTTATAAACCAAAAAGCAAACCCTTATTTTCCAAAACATAGAAAAAAACACCCCAAATGGAATATATAACAGCTCGGACTAAATTATAAAGAAACCTGGAACCAGCACAAAGCTATTTGAAGCAAGCTGGCACTTTGTTCAAGATGTAAGTCAAAGTACTGGAGGAACATAAATTTATGGGAAAGGAAATCAGAAAATTTCCATCAGGAATTAAGACCATGGAATTAATAGCAAGGATAAGTAATCCTTGGTTTCATTTGGTTAGCAAGGAACAGCAGCTTCTGTTCTCTTGCATCACAGCAGAGTCCTTAATAGTGACTTTTTAACTCTACTTAGATTTCTTTTAGCCTGTTGAGACATCCTAGAGATTCTTAGCTATTTTCAAAATGATTTTGACTAATTGCATTAGGCCCCATGTTGGAATCTTAAATATATTGCAAATAACTGGCGTTTTCATATAAGGATATAACACGCTGCTGTTTCCAGACCTTATCTAATGACGCTTGGTTGTTGATGTTTTATTAATAACAGCAGCTGCAGCAGTAATTCACTGATTCATAATGATTTCAAGGGAGATACCTGATGCATACTATCTGAGAGTTCTGCCTTCATCTTTTGGATGATGCCAACATTGTCAGTTAACGTATGCCCATTCTCATACCTCGATCCACCCCCTCTTTTGTGGTGCCAGTGCCCAGGCACAGAGGACAGCACTATGTAGAGAGATTCAAAGTCTGCTTAGAACCCACTTCAGCCTCTCATTGATGCAGTCCGGATGGATCATCACAAGGTAGGTCTGCCATCCAGCTGTCTCAGAAGAAACTGAGCTCTCTTTGTCCCAGAGTGAATCCATTGGACTGGAGATGCAGCAAGGCTGCCAGATAGCAATGAGATCAGCAGACACATGAGATCAGGATGCCCAAACCTGCTCTGATATTTACTCTTACTTCAGAAGGAACAAGTTTTCTCACTTCCCTTCAGAATAGCAGAGAGGATAACAATCACTTTCTTTCTCTGTCTCCCCCACATTTTTTTTATAATGCTTTTGGCATAGGTGCCCTGATAAGCACAGCATCCTGAAATAGGACGTAGTTGCACAGCACAATGTACAAGTTGGGTTTTCATTGCAGCTAAGTTGCCCATGATTTTCTGAAATGCATTGAAGAACAGCAATGGTCACCTTCATGAGCTTCACGAGTATATTGGAAAGGGACTTGTTAGTCTGTGACTGACTCACAAGGAGGTTTTCTGTTTTAATACTCCAAATGTACACGAAAAAAATATAAATTGTACATTGCAATAGAGTCTGTTAAACAATAGAATACACAACAGCTCTGCATATGCATGGCATACCTACATATGACTCTGTCCTGAATCTTTCTTTCTCCTGAACTTTTATGAATGGAGAAAACTGCCAATGCAATTAAAACTTTGGCTCCTGTGTCATTCTTGTTCCTTTTCCAAGGGGCAAACCGCTAGCCTCATCAGAATTCTGGCTGCTACTGCTATTGAAAACATAATTTCATAAACAAGTCTCCTTCCCAGAGAAAGGAGAAAAGGCTGATATGCTGCAGATATGTAAGGTCATCTCAATCAGCATTCCAGTGCATACAGGAAGCAGTGATCTTTTCAATAAGTCAAGGACTTTGAAAACTGCTTTACCATGCACTGGGAAGGGAATAGCGTTTGAAGCACAGATGCCTTGGCTATTCAGAATAAAATGAAAATCTTTCTGTAAATGCACTCCAGCTAAGCTTAAAAGCTCATTTCAGAAAGTCCTGCTGGTTAAACAAAAGTGAAATTCCTGACTTTCTGTGAGTTGCTACTATTTAAAACAATTGGAGAACATAGCTTTTATTTCACATGGTGATATGTCTCAGTGGTGCTCAGGTTGGGAGAAAGGTTCATGTTTATGATGGAAGAACATGAAAGGCTTTTTGAGCTTTGTCTAGCTGTAAAATCTCCTTACTCATCATGCATCTTGTTATAAAGATCTTCTGAGTGGGTCTTTCATCACTCACAGATCCCAATTCTGTATATGCTAAGGATCTTCATCTTACGTTGTCTCCAGTCACTCAGAGGTTCAGACCTGAAAGGCAGAGCTGTAATGCTTTAAGAGGCACAGGAATACCTAACTAAATGTGCAAAACCTGGGTGATTTACCATGGGATTTCAGTATGTCCTGCACCTAATTCTGGCACTGTACCCATGAAAGGTGGAATTCCTCAGCTGAAGGATGAAACAGAAAAAAATTAAATTTTGCAAGGAAATGAGTCTGACTGCTCATCATTAAAGATGCTTCAGCTCAGCCAAAATGCCTTTTACCTGCAGCAAATAGGCTAGTAGGGAAATTCCCTCCTACCTCCGACTACAATAAAATAAATTAAATAACTTTCAGCAGCACCTTTGCAATTGGATACCCTGCATAACAGCTTCATGAGAGAAGCCAGTAAAGGACCATTTTGATACACTGGAAAAAAGTGTACGATCACCTCCCTCAGCAGCTGCCAAACTCCAGGGCTGCTTTGCTGTTACCTTGCCTGTTACCTGGCATAGGAAATTACATTGCTAGCTTTTATTCATCTCTGCAGATCCAAAGACTAATGTCCTGGATGTCCATGCCGGGGTGTTGGCAGTGGGGGCTGCAGGGTGGCCTCTGTGAGGAGAGGCCAGGGCTGCCCCATGCCAGACACAGCCGGTTCCAGCCGGTCCCAGCCGGCTCCAAGGGCCCCACTGCAGGACACAGCTGAGCCCCTCAGCCAAGCTGGGGGTGCCTGGGGGAAAAGAGGTTTCCGAAAGGGCACAAGGCGGCAGAGGCAGAGGAGGAGGAAGCCAAGGAGGGAGCAGCAGCAGAGGGACCCCGAGGCCGGAGGAGGAGGAGGGCAGGAGGTGCTGCAGGCCCGCAGCAGGGCTCCCCTGCAGCCCTGGAGAGACCCCGCTGGAGCAGAGACCCACCCTGCAGCCCGGGGAGGGCCCCACGCCGCAGCAGGGGGATATTTCCTGCAGGAGCTGCGGCCGTGGAGAGCCCAGGTGGGAGCAGGTTGTCCCTGAAGGACTGCAGCCCTGGGAATGTCCTGCACTGGAGCAGGCACGTAAGGAAGGAGGAGTGGCCAAGAGGGGCTGTGATGGATTGACCATAACCCCCATCCCCACCCCCTGTGCCCCTTGAGGGTAGAGGAGTCGGGACTGAAGAGGTGAAGGTGGGCCTGGGAAGAAAGGGAGTCAGGGGAAGGTGTTTTAGTGATTGTCTCTGGTTTTCACCAACTCCCCTGTTGAGGAGGGGGAGTGATAGAGAGGCTCAGCAGGGGTCTTGCAACCCACCAAGGTTAACACACCACGAAGTAGTTTTGAGAAATAATCACTCTAGTATCACTAAGATTGCATTCATTACAAAGAGATTCACATCTTTATTCTAGCAATAAAGAGATGGAGTTTCGTTGCAGTTAGAGGAGATTGAGGAAGATCCAACTTTAGAAAATATTTTTGTCTCATCAAGGACTTGAATGTCATCTTGTTGCCACTGTCATAGACAGTCCAGTTGTCAGTCCTTGGGCTGGAAGGCACAAAAGGGTCTGGAGTGATCACAGAGATGACCTAAAACTTAGAGGGAAAGGTTATCATTCCACTGCCTTCAACTGGCTTTGGATCAAATTCCCCTTCACATACTCACATCTCCCCAGAGATGCCCGTTGTCTTCCAGGTTATGTGGCATATCTAGTAAAATGTTGTCTTGCTTGAGGCTGCACAACATAAATAACAATACTAATTTCATGGAGCCTTAGGGAAGTGAAGAATTATGCCAAAACACATCAAGGTTTGTAGGGAAAGCAAGACTCAATTTTCATGGTATCATTAAAAAACAACATCTTAAATTTATGTTTAGGTCTATGAAAAGTAATAAATGCATTCCATTGCATAATTAATGCTGGCCTTGAGCAAGAAAGTTTGGGCAAATTCTAAATTTTCCTGCTATATAAAAGGCACTGAAGTTGCAGCTGGTAGAGCTCTTCAACTACTTTCCGGAGCTAGAGAGGAATCTCAGACATGAACCTGTTGACATATTTCTAGCAGCTGTAATTGATGACTGTGGCTCCCTCTTCTACACTGCTCCTTCAAAGCAATCTGCTGTAATAGATGTGCTGCTGAGAACACAGACCTCTGATGATGTATTACTTACCTGCTAAAAGTTGTCACGAGAGGGCACTAGAAAAAGAAATAGTTTTGTAGTTCTCTAAAATAGCTATATTCAGTTTGGGTTCAGAAAGTCATTTGACAGCATTCTTTCCCTTTCTTTATATATTTTTTGTTTAAAAGAGACAGCATCAGCAGCTGCCTTTAAAAAAAAACCAACACACAAAACTTTCCTATGAAATAGTTTATAGGACTTGTTTTGCCATTTAACTATATGCTTAATGTGCTGGTTTTGTCTCCTGCCAGAACTTGGAGAACACAGTAATATTCTAGTCCCAATGAGTGGGCTAGTTTAAATGTTAAGACAGAAGCTTCTGCTAATAGACTTCAAATCCCCATCTTTGTCAAAGCAGTTCCTGGTTGCACAGCATCATGAAAAAAAATGAAAAGAAACCACAAAAATCCACAAAACACAATCCCAAACCTCAGAGTTAACAAATATATATTCACTTTTCAGTGAAACACCTAGTTTCATAGATGTGGGAATTTAGACCTGTCTGTCAATATTCTGTTTCACCATTTTAGGATTTTTACAGTGACAAGGGAAGGCAAATCTCAGGCCTCTTTTAAGACTAGTTTTTTCTCCGTCTCCCACATTGTAAGTCTACATCCAGCAAATACTTCAACCCAGCTTCCAGAACTGGTTGTAGGAGGTGAACCTTATCTTCTAACTCAGGTCCAACTTTCACGCATGAAGTTAAGAAAAACAGTATGAGGGTTCAGCATAACCACACAGCTACACTGGGAGATATGCCAAGTTCATCTCTTCCCAAACACAGTGTGGATGCTTTTAGCCTGTGGTACAGGCAGTCTGAAAAACAGCAGTAAGTACAGCAAGGCAGCAAACATGGGGACGCACAGCACAATACTGTCAGACCCATCCTCAAAGGTCTGCACCTCACCGTGTGGACCTATTCGTAGAGGCTCCAAGAATGGTTTAGTGTGTGGTTGAAGATAAAGCTTAAATTTGGTAATGATGTGCCTGTGTGCATGTGTGTGTGTGTGTGTGTGTGTCCTCACATGGTGGGCAGCAGGTCACAGATTTTATCACTTGAATAGCAACTTTCTTGGCAAGCTGGTCCATGAATCTACAGCATCCTCTCAGAAAACTGCCATAAATCTCAACAACTGCAGAGCAAAGTCTATGTCTCCTCTTCTTTGTGAAGAGCAACTCTCCCTAATTTTGTCAACTACTTAACTATCACAGTGGTGAGTAGATTCAGAGATTATATGCTCCATTACTGCACCAGAGCTGAGAAGTGTATTCCCAGAGGGTTTCCCACATAGTCTGAAATGCTCTAAGCAATGGAAATTCCTTTGGATATCAAAGAATAATAGTCTAACTGTTTTCACTTCTGAGAACTATCCTCCTATTCAGCACTCAGCAATTTGTTTTCAGGTGTCTTTCTTTCAATGTGGAGTAAGGACTATACTCTTCAATAAAAGTTTAGGTAACATTACAACAAATATCAGAGCTTTTTTTTTTTTTTTCTTATAAGTGAGAAATTACTAACAAGCTCATCTGTTATTAGCCAGCCAGCCTGACTTTTTTTTTTTTTTTGGCAAATAATAGCATACCAGCTCCAGAACTTTCACAAATTAGATCTTATAATTAGATTTCAAGAAAATTACTATAAAAATAATTGAGAAGTTATTCTGGGACAACTGCTGGAAATCAACAAGGTATACAGATGTCACTATATTTTCAATATACATAGCTGGTTAACTCTTTGAAGGTGAATTTCTAATGTGCATAAAACCACTTTAGTCTGAACGGAGAAAAAACCACTGAAGATCAATGAGGACTGAGTGAGCACACTGAGGATCAACATTACATAAACTTAATGCATTAGCATTATTGCATTGTTTTAATAACCATCTTATTAAAACCTACATTGAACTTTTTTACTAAGTACTCCTAAAGCAGTTCACACCGAAGAGAGGAAATAATTATTTTCTTGGAGGAAATAAAAAAGGATATTTGACTATGTAGACATATAGGAAAATCTACAAAAGGCCCTAGTGATTTATATCAGCTGAGGAGGTAAAAAAATAAGAGGGTCACAGTGTGGCAATTATTAATCTCAAATTCAGTGCCCCTGAAATATGTTGATTCATGGACTCAGTATCCTGTGGCACAGAAGAAGCCTCTGGCTCTGATAAATTTGAATCAAGAACGGAAAAAGCAAGTTAAATGAAGGATATCAAGTAGCTACTGCTGAAAAATGTAGTCTGAAACCTGTGTTTAGAAGGACGATGATTTGGAAAGGTGAATCTGTGCTACGCAGTCAAAGTAGCCCTGCATGTTGAAGACATTCTTGGAAGAACTTAATGCTCCACTCTACTCAGACTTTATTTTTCCCTCTGGGGATTTTTTGATCTAGATATTGGCTGGTGGAGTACTACAATGGAAAATATAAATCACAGTCACTTCAAAAGCAATGCAGAAAGTAATTGCTATGCAATTGTGAAAGTTACCCAAATATGAATTATTTCACACCTCCTTGAAATGTGGCTGTGTCTTATGTGTACCTTGGCTGTACCTCAAATACTTTGCTTAAGAGGAGAGTGAAATAGTGAAGCTGCAGACAAGAGCTGGTGTAATACATGCAGACATATGACTCTTCCTCTTTCTGAGAATATGTTGTGTGATAAGATACAAATGGGTTCCATACCTCTTACAGATTTGCATTGTATCAGACACATTGTTCCCTCTTTTTTTCTGTACAATGGGAACAGCACAGACATAAAAGGAGTAAATTAATACTTATAAATCTTCTATTTAGCAATGAGGAAATTAAGAAGATATAAGCTAATGTCTGTATTCCTGATGAACTGAGAATATTGTTTCCTAACCAATGAAGGAGCTCTGCTAGCTAGAGAAAAAAGAGAAACTTCACAATTTTTCACAATCCCTTATTTTCATAAACACGTTTGGACATCTGTGACCACAAATTAAGCAGTAGCTCATAACAGCAACAACAGCTCCTCTCTTTAGATTTCCAAGTCTATAAAATACAAAGATTGCAAGAAATTAGGTCATTTATCCCCCTCTGCTCATTTAGATTGGGGGTAATTCAGTGTCCTTCATCTTGAGAAAGCTGAGCTGGACTAGACTTTTTTTCATTTTTCTCCTACCAAACCAAAACCAGCAAGGAGTAGAAGTTAGTATGTAACAGGAGTCATCCAGTGCCTGCAAAGGAGGCTGCAGAAAATAGAAGATGTAGATTAAATCTACCTGTTACTGAAAGGATGTGTGCTCTGATCTCTGTGAAATTGCAAGGAAACTAATCTGTGATCTCTATCATGTTCTCCACAGAAAAATGTTTCCCAAATTTAGATTTGACAAATAATTCAACCCTTCCCTCTTGTGAATGCATAGTAAATGTCAATACCCTACAAGCATCTTATGGTACAACATTACATCTCCAGCTTTTAGACTACAAATTTAGCTGCTCTGAATTGTATTGGCTAAGATGGGTTGTGATTATGCCTTCTTTTTGCCCTTTGTCTTTTGTCATCAGTGTTCTTTAACTGGATGAATGACTGGATGAATGGACATCACTACAACCCAAAAAATAGCTGTTTGACTAATAATACACAGCCTAAGACTCTGGGACCATTGCCGAATATTGGGAAAATAAGTAAAAGTTCTTTCTAAAGAGAGGTGGGTGTTTGGATTATGAAGTGATACAAAGCGATCTTGATATAGTGACCATCAAGGAGGATATGGGACTTCTCTGGATATTCCCCTCCTTTCCATTCAAGTGAGGGGAATAGACATAATTCCCAGCCATTCAAGTACAAGACAGCAGCACAGTCAGCATCTCCACTCTGGAAGAGACACTTACTTACAATACAGAAGTCAATGGAAAGAGAAATGCAAGGACAGTTCTGAATTCAGATGGCAGAAGACCGAAAAACTTGTTCTATACCTGATTTTACTCAGTAAGATGACAAATAAGAGAGGACAGAGTGACAGAATATGCTTGTCAATGTTATACAGAAGGCAGACAATGATAGTTCATTGTTCCTACTTCAGCACACGTAACAGGAAAATTTCCAGGAAATTGAAAGCTGGAAAATTTGGAAATTATCAAATATGGGTTTTATCCAATGCACAGCTGAGCTGTGAATTTCATTGTATGAAATACTACCAAAGTAGTCTGCTTATCAAGACTCAGGAAACATCTGGGATACTCTTGCTACCCATGTATACATTTTATTTTATAACATTGCATGTTAACACAATGCAAACAAATTTTTGTCAGAGATGTAAAGGGTGAGGTTGAATTGTAGCTAGTGTGTTGAGCACACACAAATATGCAGGAAAAGCTTCTATCATTCACTTGGTTTGGACCAAAATTTGAGGCAATCAAATTTGAGGGAATTTGAGGCAATTGAACAGCGAGACTAATCTAATCCTGGACAATGATTCCTATGTTTCACATAGCTCTATATATACCTTAAGTAAATTTTGCAAGGTATTGTTCTTCTGCTTTGCATAATGTGATGCTGATTCTGAAACTTCCAGAGACTATTTCCTTGTAAGCTTTGACAAATCTATATTCTAGCGTGTCTTTTTCAGCTTTGGGGAATACCACAATAAAATAAATTTAGACTACATATTACCATGAACCCAGTAAGAATAATATTACTATACCTTTACCAGGGAAGGCACTCAGGTTAGTGATAAAGGCATAAAACACTAGAAGAAAGGAGAGGTAGGAATTTTCTCCGACACAGTGTTTCATCCCACTCAGTGGGTTGCGAGATGGGTGAATCTTTTTGATCCCCAAGGGTTTGTGTACCGACAAAGGCCAATCTCTGCTCAGCAGAGCCGTGGGGCTGGTAGAGTCACGGCAATGACTCAGAGGAACAGTCTCACTAGCAATTTTATTAACTGGCGAATTCGACAAACGGACAAACTTAACAAACTGGCAATCTCAATGAACGAACAGAGGCAATTTGGCAATGGAGCTATTTTCTGGGCAACCCGTCACAATTTATCCAAAACTTATATATAGTGGAACAGTAGAGAAGAGAAAAGCAAGAAAAGGAAAGGAGAAGAGAGGAGGAAAGAGAAAGGAAAAGTATCACCACCCATGGATCCTGTGATGATGATGATACGTGTGGCAATCCTCCGGTGATGGGCGTATGCATGGTTTCCTGGGGGAGTGTCTTTTATAATCTAGTCCCCGCCTCCGTTCTTGTTCTAGAAAGTTCTCAATCTTCTGCGCAGGCACTGGGGGAGGAGGGTGGTCACAAGGGGTCTCTTGACCGGTCCCAAGCCCCTTCCTCAGAAAAACCCTGTGTGACCTCTGGCCATACATGGTAAGGTCTGTCAGAACGTGGAACTGCACATCCTCCGAATATCCTGCTCTCCGCTCTCACCAGAATGTTTGAGGCATTAACTCTTTCAGTCTCTCACAGACAGATGTCATCATTTTGGTTTGTTTTGTTTTTCATTACTGCTTCACAACCCTCTGCTTAAGGATAAATACTTGTCAGTGCAACATATCAGATGTGCCCAGTTTAAACCATTCAACATGTTCCTAAATTAATACTACCACTTTTCTGTAGATTTTCCTTCTCTTTGGACAAGATAGTTCAGCTGTATAGAAAGAATTTGCCACAAATTTTTCAATACTTTTTAGTTGTTAGCAAAAACCCTCTATCTCAAGTGATATCCCTTTAATCAGAACTGTGTTTTGACACTTATTATGTAACATCACTGGATGCTTAATAATGTTCTCAATTTAAGTGGCACAAGGAAACATAACTAAGTTTTAAGAATATTTATTTAGGGAAAATATATTAAATGTCTTCTTAAACTACCTTTATGTATAGGATGTTAAAAGTCACTTGTCTCATGAATTGTGTTACTGTTTTTACTATGATTTGATCTATCCTAAGGACAGGGACCCTTCTAATAGGCTAGAAAAGGAAGAGCTGATGCTAAAGAATATATTTTTGCTGATGAAGTCTAAGTTCTATCCATTTAGAGTTATATGTGCAGTCTAAGAAAGTTTCTATGCTCTATCTAGAGTCAATGCAGATAGAGATGAACATTTCCAGATGGCAGCTCATTCCAGTCTCAGGCAAGGTGTCTGTCTCTCCTCACTGACTGTAAAGAGGGCTTGAAGGTAGGGTTTAATGTGGGTGTTGTTTTCTGTGTGGGCATCACCTTTTAAACAAGTTACCCTGTGTTCCTTTTTATAGTTGAAGAGGGAGAGTCATGAAGTCATTACAGTGTAGATGCAATGTATCTTATCTCACAGGAGATGCCTACATTTGGTCAGATGAATCACAGCCTGTAGACTACATTGATGTCCTGTGCTGCCCTGCCTAGCTTCCCATCTCGTTGTCCATAAGGATACGAATTGCCAAAGGTCCTGGTCATATCTGCTTGCTCTGTGCAGATGCCTTGGATAGAGTATGGAATTTCCAGTAGCACTAGATATCCACGTGTTCAATGAAGCTGACTAGTAGGATTCAGGTGGAGATTAAGGCACCTTATTTTAAGGGTCTGCTTACATACTATGTGTTTAAGGTCCAGTTGTAATAAATGATGATATAGCCAATACAGTCTAGGGGGCAGTTCAGTGCTGCTCAAAGTAGACAGACACTGCCTGGTCACCTGGACTGCTTTCTGGGCTTACTTGATGCACTAACACAGCTTCCGGGAGGGCGGAATGATTCTCTAAGATGTACTTGCATTTCCCTCTTCCTTACCACCAAGGCAGGCCTCACCAGTTGAGAAGCAGTCCCTAAATTATTCAAGACATGCCAGCCTTTCTGAAGTTACTCCAACCCATTTCTACCAAGCAGCCCTTGGGAAAATCATTTGCAAAATCAGAAGGTTGAAAGCATCATCAGAGTCCTTGGGTAATTTTGACTGCAGGGGCTGCCCGAGAATTTATATAAATAGGCAGCTGGCCTGTTAGTTCGAGGACGGTACTCAGGATAAAAGTCATAGGTCTTCCTAAGTGTAAACACAATCTGTGCAAAGCATACATAAATTAGAAGTATCAGATGAGCACAGAGAATTATGAGGTTTAGACAAGTTCAATTCAGTGCTTTAGCCCAAACCTCAGGCACCAATAGGAGAAGCAGCTAATCAGGTTAGCCCAAAGGAGCATTGTGAGATCAATTGGCACATCATTTTAATGCCCACTGGAGGGAAAGGGAGTAAATTATGGATTCCTGTGCTGCTTGGGACATTGCACATTGCTGCTAATAAACATGTTATGGTGTGAAATATGGTATGGCATGTGAATAATAATAACTTGGAGCAGAAGAAAGGCTATAAAAAGAGGGAAGCTGTGGGAGAAATGGCTTAAAAACCTAAGTTTTCTTCTTTTTGCATGAACTTTTTTCAGGTAGATAAATGTGTGTCATGCATTTGAATGAGTAGACATTTATGTCTCGAAGAGAGAGCACTTTGTTGAGGCTAATAGAGACCATTATCATAAATAGCCACACTCTGGTATATCATACAGCATAGAGCCTTATACTATGGCTCTTGAATACAACCTACCAATATGGGTTTAGGGTAGAAGATGTATTTTTAAACAGAAGGATATACAATCCGTGTTTAAGGGCACAGAATGATACAGAAAACCACAGTCTTTGGAAATTATACTTGCCAATACTATTGAAAACTGGCAATGTGCATTTTTCTTCCGTTTACCTTGTATTGCTTCAATTTTCTTCTTGTTGATGTCCATTCAGTGCACTGGCTTTTGCTGCATTCTGTTAGATTAAAGTATTTTCTCTTTGTGAATATACTCACAGACCATGATTAAACCATATCCTAAATCCTTTAAAGCTAAATGACATCTGTCTATGCCAGGAATAATACTCAGAAAGAATAAAAGAGTACCAGGTTTGTTTATTAAACCTATTCAATATGGATTTTGAGTACCACAAGGATTATGGACATTTTCAAATTTAGTTTCATGCAAGTAATCTGTTGAAAAATCTAAATCCTATGACTCCAAAGAAAACTATTTCAACAATATTTTATCTGCTTTATTCTTGTAGTAACATAAAACTTAGACACATATACTAACTTAGATTACAGAAGACCTCATGAGGTCATCTGTTCCAACCCACAAGGCAAAGCAAGGTTGGCTAATATTAAGTCAGGATGCTTGGGACCTGTATTATAGTCAAAGCAACAATTCTGTTCCAAAGTATGTAGTTAATAACGTATAACAAATAGCTAAAATGAGTACATTTCCATATATGTTTTGTTGTGTCAGCATTTTCAAATGGAAGATTGTTCTATCTGAAAATTTTGAACCCCTGTTATTCACTTTCTCTTTTTTAAAGGAATAGATGATGAAAGCAAAAAACGATAGAAAATTAAGAAAATAAAAAAAGAAAAACAACTTTGAGAAAAAGAATGGTTTGAATGCCTAAATTTTCTTGATAGTCAATGAAAGTATCTATGCAGACAGTTTCTCTCTTCTGGGGCAGTTATCTGGTTATATACATCTAGCTTAGGAGTTCAGAAGGAGGCAAACGCCTGCTACTACAACTCCAACTTACTCAAAATAAATTGTGTTGAGTATGAAATTAGAAAGAACAAACGCCAGGTTGTCAGCCCTTCTCACAGCAGTATTCTTCTACACTATTAGTGATCTTATTTCATATCTGTAAGTCTCTGAATGAGGCAATGCGACTGACACATGAGCAGTTGCAGTAGAAACAGAATTCGTAATTGTTGCCTAAATGTGGCATAGATTTCTGTAAGGAAAAAAATAGTAACTTTCAGTTCTATGCCCAAGAGAACACACAAAATGACAGGAGTCAGCTGGAAAAGTCAATGATAAGAATGATCAATTCTTTCTGTAAGTATCACATGTTCCAAGCACTCAATTAAGCTATTAGCTAGCAAATGTGGAACAACTAACTGTAATTACCCTTGCTAAAGGCTTAGAATCTGTTTGCAGAATTCAGTGCCATGGGCTTCACTGCACTGATGACTGTATTTAGCCTATTTAGAGGAAAAATGCATGCTGCAATTTAAGATCAATATTAATATTATTTATTTTCATGTATGCCTAAATAAACAAAATCATAAAATGCCCCAAGGAAAATTGTTCAGCATCTAATAGGCAAAAAAACAATTAAAATATACCATGATTCTTTAAAATATATATTATATATATACATATATATATAAAATATATGTGTATATAATATACTTATATATAAGATATAAGTTTATGCTATAAAATTATATAAAATGTGTATGTATACTTACATATAATATATACATATTTTATATATAATTATATAATATATAAAATATATAAACATATATATAGCTCACAAAGAAAATCCTAAGTTTTTTAAGCCCCTGCTATAATGTTTCAGAAACTGTATTGAGGATGTATCATGTGACAGAGATACCTGATCTAGTTCTGATTAATGGTGGCAAAGGTTCTGAACAAACTACTTCATGTACTTGAAGCTGGAAGGTCTTCTCTGTTTATCCAGCTTAAATTGTGAAGTGACTTCAGAAACCAGACTGGATTTTCCAGAGCTTGTCTGGGCATCCTGTATCCTAACAGTTTATTCTCCAGGATATTCCAAACTGCAAGAGGAAAATGATAACTTGTTATGCAGCTGTCTAAGACTTTCTACTGCAGTGGCTGAGGAGGAATCGTACTCCCTACTGCAGAATAGTACATTGAGACTGCTATGTTTAGTTATTGACGAAAACAGGAACAAGAATAATGGGAAACTTGTCAAATTGTTCAAGTTACATATCTGAACTGATACTTGCACTGAACATAATGAGGGAGACCTATGCAGCAACATGCACTTGAACCCATTCTTATTTCCCATTTGAATTTCCTTCCACTTTTCCAGCATCATGGAGGGACCATAAAAACAGTAACTTAATTACAATTACATGGGAAAAATGAATTTCTAATTCAAGCAATTCCCTATTCTGATTTATGAATCAGAATGGAGGGAAGAACAGAGGGAAGAAAAAGGAATTACTGATTGACTGTAATTATTGCATTTTCAGTCAGTACAAAAGTCTTAATCCTGATAGTGTTTCCCACCAGAAGTATTCACTAAAAAAAAAAGTAAACATGATGGTTTTGGAAAGTGTCTTTAAAGCAATATTTCCTGCAGATAAAAAAATCTGTGCATATCTGAACATCTAAGACGTTTTGAGGTGAACTGGGGACTGAAAAAAATGTTTAATTCAGTGGTCAAATGGGTATCTGAATATGAAGTATATCCAAAAAGTAATCTCTAGACATTTTGACAGAAGAAGTACCAGGTATCAGCTTGCCAAAATTTATCTTAGATGTCCAAGTTTCAAGCAGTAAAGTAGGGGCTGTTCTTCCATCATCCATGGTCTTTCTCTGCCACGTGTTGCTGTCATCTGGAGCAAAATTGATTGCCTATTTTTTCTACAAGCTTATTATGACTCTGTGCATGTCTGTGTTTGAACTTTGGGACAAATTTTGTATTTGTCTCCTCAATAGAAAATTTAACTACAAGAGAATAGCTGGAATTATGCCAATTGCAAAGAGATTTGAGGAAATCTGAAGAAAAATGTAGACCTCTTATGTGCCACTGAAAGCAATCCAATGACTTGCACCTTCAGAGCAGAAATAGCTTACAGCAAAGTCAAATAGAATTAAGTCCTTAAGCCACATATCCCAGTAAGTGCCTGACCAGTCCCTTCATGAGAATTCCCACCTTTTTCAGGGCATTTGGATTATGCACCCTTAGAAGAAGACACATGCAAGGAAACTTGGACATCTAGGATCGTTCTGCTACCTTAGGAAGAAGAAATGGGGGATGGACATCTCTCATACAACAACTTTCCCTACTCAAACAGACCCTTGCTAATTTGCTTTGGCACAATGGAGAGGTTCTGAAGTGGGCTGCATTAATCACAGTTTTGAATTATTTGGCAATATCCATAAAATATTATAAATAATAGACGAACAAATGGGCCTTGATATATTGCCTAAAATCCAGACAAAGTGACTTGTTCTCTGCTAAAATCCAGGCTGTTACTGCCTCATAAAATGGGGCATTCATCTCTTCTGTGTAATTTACTGACTATCTAAAAATGACTAATAGAACTACACCAACCTGTGACTGCTGTCTATAGGCCCAGTTCTGCAGCTCAGCTCTTCTGATGGCAGAGCTGCCATGGAAGCCATGATTAAATATTACAGGAGAAGACCCCAGTACTACTAAAATGAGATTTATTTTTATATAGCTGGTTTAAAATACATACGTTTGACAGTGCTGAGGCTATTATTTTCCCCATTAAAGGAATATCATTGTTTATAGAGTGCTTAAATCCAGGACATTATGTTTATGATATCCACCCTCCCCTCCGCAACAAGAGTCAGCTGCAATGAGACAGAGAGAAGAGAAAGCAAAGGCATTTCTCTCTCAAAGCTAGATCCTAGGCAGTCAAACTCTGTTTCTTCTCTGATCAGTTCAAAGAAATATCCTTCTTCCTTCAGGACCCTTGATGAAACTGCTGCTGGGTGGAAAGAGCTAGCAATGATTTTTTGTCAAAATGAAAGGGTGTACGTTGTAGTCCTCTGCTGGGTCTGTCAGTTAACATTGTGTATTTTTTCTGTTGGCTAGTTAAAAATGGAGCATACTTACTAAGTTTACGGACAATGCCAGACTAGAAATACTTTGGAGACCAACATTAGAATTCAAAATCACTTTGGTGAACTGTTGCAAGAAAGAAAGTGATTCAGTAAGGACAAGAACAAAACAATACAGTTGAGTTTGGACTTAATCTGACCTTATCTGAACCACCAAAGCACTAAGTCTCTAGTCCACTTTGGTCATCTGGATCCCTTACAATTAATTAATACTGACTTCTCAAGAAAATGAATCAACCTTCTAATTTAAGATGCCTGTCAAAGGAAGGAATAGTATTACCCTTTGAGATAGTTAAGTCTTTCCAGGATGACCAATGAGACCAACAAGCATGTTACACTGGACTAGATGCTAGATTCTAGCTACTCTAGAGCTGATGATGATAGTCAGAGTGAATCTTTTCCATTGTTTTGTAACTTACGGAATATAAGTAAAAAATTAACACTCTGGGCAGGAGTTTGTCAGCAAAGGATTTGGGGATTAGAGTGGATCAAGAGCTTAACAGGAATCAGAGTGTCATGCTGTCATAAGGAAGGGAGGACATCAGAGCTAGTCCTTCCATTCCGCTTAGCACTGGAAAGCTGTCAGTTGAACATCTGCATTCATTTCTGGGCACTGAATTTCAATAAAAATGTAAATCAACTGGAGAGGGTCCAGAAGACAGCACTAGGAGTGATCAGAGGTCTACAACACATGGCCTTTAAGGAAACATTGAAAGAGCTGGAATTGGTTTTGCTAAAAATGGGGCAAATTAGAGAAAATACATGATAACAAAAATTTAGTTAGATCTAAATAAAATCTTTCAGTTGGTGAGGATGGTTAAGTACCAGGGAAGATTGCCTATAAAGTGATTGAATATTGATCTCTGGTGATTTTGATAGGTTGGGCATTTACATATTGTTTAGCTATGGATGATATAATTTCAAGAGGTGGAGCAGTTCGATGATGCTATTGAAAAATTATCTTTTTTGGGGAGTGAAAAAGAGTTTGTCTTATGCTGTGTTGTCGAAGTGGTCTATTAATCTTATCAGATAAGGATAGTTTATAACTGGAAGTTCGTTCATTACTTTTAAACCCTTTGCTTTCATTCTGCTTGTTTCTTTCCTTGCATACAAGAGTGTGTGCACTAGTGTTTAAACTACTTGTGTTTGTTTTTCAGATCACTTTCCAGTTAACAAAATTCACAGAAGCCACAGTCCACAGGCTGAACAACGCTGAACTACGTGACCTCTCAAACTGCCTTTTAGACCTGCCTTACTGCAAGGTCACATCCAGTAAAAAAGCACAAGAGTCTCTTTCAATCAGTGGCGTCACACAAGTTCTTGAAGTTCACCACATGCTTAAGGACTTCGCTCAATAGGAGACTAAAACCACACTAACTGAGTGGTGAATCATGCTACATATTTGATCTGTATATATAAAAAAGGTGAATGTAAAATTCCCTTCTCATGCCCAAAAAATGGCTATTTCTGCACCTTTATTGCATTTTTAATCCCTCTAAATATTTCATCTTTATAGTTTGTATTATTTATATATTACAATCCTTGTCATCCCCTCAAGCTGTGTCAGGACACTGCTTCTCCCTGTACAAAATAAATTGCTTATAAAATTTTTCTTCAGGGGAACTCAGACACAAATAGTAATGTGCACTCCTTCTAAGTCACAGATAACAAGCTGATAAATTGTTGTTCTTAGCACCTGTTTTGGACTTCTTGCCCTGAAGGCTATGCATTCCTGTGCATAATGCAAGGTGGCTCATTATGAAACATAGACTACTTTAGGAGAGAGTTATCTCAGCTAACTTTAGACAGCTAATTTTGGTTACCTAGCCTAAATTAGTTAGCTAGGTTTCCCAAATACTCAGAGGAGAAAGACAAGCACTTCCAGCAGGTGTTTTAGCCCAACTGATCTGAATTATCCTCTGGAGATGCCTGACAGACATCACAACCAACTTAGACACTTTATGTCCTGAAGTGTGGTGGGAATGCATCCAAATCTTAAAGAAAGATTGTTCCCTAGCTTTGTCAGATGGTTAGGCATGTGGGAGTTACTGGTTATATTAAGGTTTCACAGCTAGCTGCTCCAAGACCATGGATTTTAATGGAACCATGTGAATTTATCACCTAAGAAATACAGCTCTATTAGCTTTCTTCTTTCATGTCTTACTCTTGCTGGATCTCATGCATCAGCTCATGTATCTAGTCCATGAAGAAACAATTTTTCAAAGATAGATCTCCACAAATCAGGAAATTCCAACAATCAGGCTAGAAAAGCACCCTTAATTCTGCTCTTTCAGTATTCCTGACTGATTTTCTTCCACAGTAATCAACTTTGGCCAGACATATTTGACAGAGGGGCAAAATCACAAAGATAGGTCCTTCGAAAATCATCGGAAAAGGTGACAAGAGAGAAGAGAGATCCTGTCAATGCTCCTATTCAGAGAAAGATGCAACATCTGATCATCCTTAATTAGAGAATCCGTACAGGGAAGGGACTTTATAAACATCCAAAACATCAGAAAAAGACTTAATCAGACCTTATGCTTTATTAGGTAACCAAGAATCTAGGACCCAAATCAAGTAGAAAATAGGCTTCAACAGCTTCACTGCTCTAGGCATAGCCTGTTTATGCATGTTTTCCACTTTTGTTCATGTATATAAATAACATTAATTCATCTTGGAGTGAACCTCACATTGTGCACAGAGGTCCAGTTGCATGTTTCGGCATGCTTTGAGATGTGAAACTTGCCTCTCTCTGAAAAATATTTTCAAGGAATTGGGATGCTGAGGCATGTTAAATCATGAAGGACAGATTAAAGCTGAATATCAGCATGGAAAGGATGATAGAGAGAGGACCAGAAACAGAGAGCAGTGTAAGATAAGAGAATAAAAAATTATTTCCTGCTTTTCTCATTGCAGAGTTACCTTGATTGTGAGTGTGTAAAGCATGCAAAGACTTAGGGTACTGATTACCAAGCTGGGGTGGTTAGATGCTCCTGACCAATATGGCCTCTGAGACCTCTCAGTTATGCAACTTCATCCAGTCATTTTAGCCTTGAATCCCCTTTGCCACTCAACGCTGCATCTCTTAATCTTACCCATCTCATATTCACTGTAAAACTCCATCTCAGCAAGAGTCCAGCACAGCCATACTTCTTGTGCTTCTTTGCTCATACAGCATTAAGTACAAAACCCCAAACCATGAGATTTGCTAAGTATTGAAATGGATGTCTTTGGCATTTAAGTCTGAATAGCTGCTAGGATGGCTTCTTTGGACTGCTGGATTTTAAAAAGTTTAAAAGAGTTTAGAAATGTAAGAAGCTGTTAAAAAATTATTCTCTCTTAGCCATTGTTTTGAAGAAAGCTTGGTCTGAACTTCCTTCATTTATTTAACACTATTTGGGAGCCAAATGGGAGCCCTGAGATATCCCAAAGAAAATAAAGACTTGCCAGAAAAAATGTTCTAGTGTTATGAGGGCCATCTCCTGGAGTCCTCTGGAGAAGTCAGCTGTACACAAATGATTTGTAAAGAAAATGTGGATTAACATGTCAGAGTCCCTCAGGAACAAGGGTATGTTGGAAGGGAATTATGCAATACTCAAGGCTGGGAGAATCCTCTCCTGGATGCATACAGGATGCATAAGCCAGTGGATGGTTGGATGTTGTCATAGCAGCATGTTGAGCTGTCAGTGGAAGGAAGAGGCACCCTTCAAAAGCTATACTGCTGGCCAAGAGCTTCAAGTGATCCACCAAACAGCATGAGCATGCATATAAGATACATAAAGCATGAAGTATAGGCAATATGTATCAGCAGACAGTGTAGGGATTGCACAGGACGCGTAACTGATGGATGGCTTTTAGGTGTTCCTGATGTCCTCCTTCCCCTGACAGAGAAAAACCAGCAACAGCCATGATCCAGCCCCACATCCTGTGGAGGTGGAGGGGAGCCTTGCAGTGGAGGCAATGCAAAAGACTGATAGGCAGCCCTTGGAGGTCTCACAAGCAAACACACAAACTCTACAATTTGCACTGTTGCAATCACACTGTAGTGGCCACATCTCATCAGCCTGAATCTTATGCCTTGGAATCCTTTCCCATTATTGTCAGTTGTCAGAATGGAGTTTCCCAACTTAGACTATTTGAAAGGGATTTTTCCCAAGTAGAGCCAATGACCATCATCATCACTCTCTCCTCTGCCTGTCAAAGTAGAAACTGGTTTGTTTAATCACTGAAATTACACACATCTCTCTGTGCAAGACAGTAGATTTTTTTTTTTTAGATTCAAATAAATTATTTATTAATTTTCATAATCACTGTGTCTTACTTATTAGTGCTTCTTTCATTTCTTCACTGATTTTTTAAATGCAAGGGTCAAGTGAGGCCTGAAGGCCAGGTTTTCAATAATTGTTGAGTTATATAATACAGAAGTATTAACTAGGAATTAAGAAATATAGAGGATTTAATTATGTGTTTGAATACCTTTTGCTTTGGGGCATACTTTTTAACTGATGTCTCTGTCATCTTTTATGAGATTTCATCAACAATTATTGATGTATGGCTACAAACCACTACCTATAGACATGATTCCATCTATGAAGGCTCTAATTCAACCCATGAAATCACCTCTCCTGAAAAAAAACCCAAAACCTTCCACATATTTGTTAGAATCATACAATAGTTTGAGTTGGAAGGAACCTTTTAAAGATCATCTAGTTCCAATGCCCCCCCACCATGGGCAGGGACATCTCCCACTAGATCAGGTTGCTCAAAGCCCCATCCAACCTGGCCTTGAACACCTCCAATGATGAGGCATCCACAACTTCTCTGGGCAACCCGTTCCAGTGTCCCACCCCTCTCATCATAAAAAATGTCTTCCTTATATCTAATCTACCTTCTTTTAGTTTAAAACTGTTACTTCTTGTCCTGACACTAGAGGCCCTGGTAAAAGTCTCTCTCCATTTTTCTTATAAGTCCCCTTTCTGTATTGAAAGGCCTCAATAAGGTCTCCCTGGAGCCTTCTCTTCTCCAGGCTAAAACCCCAACTCTCTCAACCTTTCTTCATAGGAGATCTGTTCCAGCTGAATGCGGCCATACAGCCAATTTCTTACCCATCAAATAATCCATCCATCAAACCCATATCTCTATAATTTAATGACAAAGACGTTGTGTGGGACTGTGTCAAAGGCCTTACAGAAGTCAAGGTAAATGACATCAGTTGCTGTTCCCATTCAGTCACTCCATTGTAGAAGGCCACCAGATTAGTCAGGCACGATTTGTCCTTTGTGAAGCCATGTTGGCTGTCTCTAAACACCTCCCTGTTGTCTGGAAATAGTGATTATTTCATTTTTGCATATTTTCTCAACATTCATTTAGAGAGGGGGGTGAAGTGTAGATTTGTTATTACTTCATACAGGTATTTACATGAAAAAATGTATATGGTAGTTCCTTTGGTTTGGGTTTGGTTTTCTTATTTTGTGCAAGAAAAAACTACTTATTTTGGGACAATGTGTGGGTTTTGGAAAACAACTGTTTTACCAGTTCATTTGATTAATTTTTTTGTCTTTAATTAGGTTCCAACTGAAATGTGAACATTTAGTTGCTAGAAAGCAAACAACAGAGCTCTTAATTTTCAGCTTTTTAGTGGAAAACATTTCACAATTAGTTGTAGTGCTGTCATGCTGCCTCTGTTCATAAAATTGTTTCTTTCTCTTTATTCCAAGGATTGCATTTGCAAATAAAACTGTGTGAGAACTGCTCAACTGGATCAGTCAGCAGTTCCAATATTCGGTCTCTGAAAGGAGAATGTAACAGATGTTGATGGAAATAGCATCAGAAACAAGACAAGTATAGATTATTACCCTATGTATAAGTCAGGATTTAGACCTGCCCAAGAAGTTGATTGCATCTGAATCATCATACTTCACAACTGCCGATATACCTTTTCTCTGAATTTGTCCTAACCCTTTTCGAGTCTATGTATACATTTGCCTTCCATAACAGCCTCTGATGATGAATTCCATGACTGAATCATGCATTTTGTGTAAAACTATGTAAACTATTAATTTTATTTAAAACTTTGTAACATTATTTTATTTATTTCAAGTCTACTGCCTGATCACTTATTCATTTATGCCAAAGTTAAGTACAAACTTGCACAGAAAAGCCTGTTGATTTTTGTCATTGCAAATTCTGCAATGGGATTTCCTGTATGTCTACAGCTGCTGTGCACGAAATGTGTTTAAAATTAGTCTTTTATGCCGTGCTTTCCCTCCCACTCTTGTGTCTTAGTGTCATTCCTCATCATTGTCAGAGTATTCCAGGAAACCTAGAAATGATCTGTTAAGCTCTATAACCTACCTTTTGGGGACAAAATACATTAGCTCCAATAGCCAAATATTTCTCACCTTCCACAGCCTTTTGCCCATCAGCCTTCATTTTCCTATGGGTTATGTCATATACCCCCATTGCATGGGGTTGGGCTACATGATCTTTAAAGGTCTATTCCTACCCAAACCATTCTCTGATTCTGTGTTATCCTTGCAATGTCATACTCTTATTCTGGCATATAAATGGTCTCGATATTCATTGTCCTTCTCTACACTTCAAGTTACTATCAGTGTGATTTTTAGTCAGCAAAGTTTGCCCTGTTTGCCTGGACAAAGTATCATTGATCTGCTTATGCACCTTTAAGTCATCACGATGAAGATGAATCAGGCTTACCATGCACATGGAGCAGTGCTGTTCACAGCGAGATTTCATTAGATGAACTGGCATCCTGGTGACTCTGGAAGAGCTGTAAATATTGGAAATGTCCTGGAGATTATTTGACACTCCTGAGGCTTGCTTAGCCTTCCCTATTGGACTTGTGAATGTTGTTTGCAATATCTAAATTTTGTGGGCAATTTCAGGCATACATTATTGTTTAACTTTATAGTTCAATTTTAATTATACTCTTATGCAATTATGGAAAAGCAAATATGACATTCCTAACTCTGAGGATTAGCCAGTCTGTCTGCTGTATAAATAGAAGCAGCTGGGGAACTGTTTTGTCTTATGCTTTTTGGTAAATGGTTCATAAACCAACAAAGCGCCAAAGGTTTCTTCTGGACTTATGGAACCTGAAGGGATCCCTTGATGTCTGCTAGGAGTTCAGTTTATGGAGCAATTTGTCTCTAAGCAGGGACATTAACACAACTCTCTCTTCCATTAGGCTGTCTATTTTCACAAAGTATTTAAGAATAAAATGTTTCTGACTTATGCCTCTGTTAAATTTGTCTGAAGTAGGCCCATATTCCAAATATGTCTGAAGTGGGTATAAACAAAAATGTTACTTACAGATTACTTTGAGATTGAGCTCCTGGTCCATGTCTGGACAGTATAAATTAGGAATCTGAGTTGGTATCTCTGGTCTGGGTTAAAATTTAATGGGAATGACCGCTGTGTAAATCTTTTCTCACATCAAGCAATTGAAGTTGTGTTACTATATGAGTAACAGTACCAAAAACTATTCTTCTTCCCCACTGAAATCCATACCCCAAAGCTGGACAGCTTTATTTGGAAAGGATGGCTTGGGAACCTTACTACACATAGGTCAAAAAGATGAAAAGGAGCAGGAAAATCAGCCATTAATAAAATTGACAAGACAATTTTTCAGCAGAAAGTGCAATTTAATCTAAACATTTCAAAGTAATGTGCCCTGTTTCAGTGGCATTTTTAACATGAAAATGATAAAATGACCCATCATCACTTCATCACTAGTTTTGACGAAGTCAAAATGTTTTCTTTTCAGTAAAGCAAATTATCCTTTTAATTTCCCTTTATATGAATATCTTAACATTAACATTGTATGTAGTCCTTTCTATTGTGCAGAAAGTTTTGAATAAAATATACTGTACACTAATGAAACATAGGTGATGATACTAAATAGCATTTTTTTGTCTCATGGGGAAGAATATACTTTTTTTTCATTTTTTTCAGAAATCAAACTTTGCCATGTTGAAATTCTGGAGAAAAAGGTGTGGGTTTTGATCTGCTCTTGGTGCTGGACAGGTGTGAACTAGCATGCATCTGGAGAATACTAAGCAGCAAAAACAGCACTCAACATAATGACCATGCAAGGTATCATGGCTAATATTTGGCTGTTCTTTGTGAGCCTTCATGAATTCATGGTTCTAGTGGCTCTATTTCTATCACATCTTACATATGGTTTTTGAGAAAGTCTTTCCTCTTGTAGAAAGCAAGTCTGAAATCACAGGCGTCAATGGAGCATCTACCTGGAGTGTGTCAGGCTGCAAATTGTCAACATGACACCTGAGCAGCTGCCTTGTTAGCAGAATGTGGCAACAAATATGGCACATTAAGGGTATTTAAAACTTCCTCTGAGATTATTCTTTCAAGGGATATAGATACAGCCAGTGAGACAGGAAAACACATTCTCTTAATCTAACGTCTTTTGAAATCAGCAATGCCTTTTCATTAACTTAGCTGACTTCAGCTCAGGCTCAGCCATGCAAAAGGTGTTTCTCGTTCCATGGAAGGAGCAGAAGGCTCAATCATTAGCACTAGAAGTTTAATGCAACATGGACTGGGCTCCTTTGCTTCTCTACAGAAAGGGAGAGAGCAAAGACATTTCACCTAAGTATTTTCAATGTGCACCCAGACTGCTCTCCACCCCTCTCCTTTCTTTCTTCTGCTGTTAATCCAAACTAATAGTCAGTGTAGCCAAAATATGACCCCTACATAAAATCTTCACAGCAGTTTAAGAAGGAAAATTAAGCAGTAAAGACTTGGTTTCCTGGCTGTGTTTGAACAGCAAGCCATGTCTTTAAAAATAAAATAATGCAGCCTCAGGCTGTTTATCTGTACATGATTGGAGCCAGGGGATTCGTATGGGTACCCACAGTTATAAATAAATGCAGAGTTTTCAACACATGTCAGATTTTGTAGTCATATAACTGATCCCAGAGCTCTTAGATAAGAGGGATGTTCTGATAACCAGAGCTCTCACTGTATTTTCAATTTTACCCTCATTATTTTTAGAGAAAATCCAAAGGAGACAATTGCAATAAATGTGATGAAAAGTCCATTGAGATATAACAGTGAAACCAACCTCTGAGTAGGCTGGCCATTTAACTAATGCTGCAGGAGATAATTGCCAAGAGTCAACTGGGTGAGAAGCTGGGCATAATTGCTGGGAATTATGACTATTTTAAGAGGATTGACAGTGCTAGCGTGCATAGTTCTGTTTTCACGGTATGCAGACCTTGCCTTGCAGTCTCAGAGCTTCCTGGCCAGCTGCCAAAAATAAGTGTTATCATGGAATATACATTTTTACATATTTTCACTTAAGAAGAAGAAAAGTGAATAGCTGACTCTGCTGTTTTAAACCTAACAGTACATGTTGGACATAAATGCATATTGCATAATGCCTTTATTTTCCAGGTGATGCTGTCTGAAGGCAACAAACAGTTGTGTGAGGGAGAAAATAAGTACTGTAAGGTCCTCTACTGAGGAGCTACAGACACCTTTCTATTTGTTTATGGACTGCAAAAAGATACTTATTTGGAAGAGAAAAACAGATGAGAAAATATCATATTTATCACCCCACTGGAAGTAAAAACATTGTAATGTGGAACCAAAACCAAAGAAGTCTTTAAGTAGCCTTCTCTGATTAAACCACTGGGTGGGCCAGGATCACACACTACATCTGCTTCAGTATGGGAGATCCTTTATGGCATTGTTTTGACTAATACCCAGCCTGCCTTTTCATCCAAGTCAAAGTAGTATGGAAGAAGGAGTTTAACCGGGCAGTATACCCTATGAAAGAGGCAAGAATGTACATAAAGGCCTCTTGAGAGGCACTTAGTCCTGGCTAAGCAGGAAACTGGGATGGGCAGAGTTGCATGGGACAGAGCAAGAGGAAAGCTCTCGTGTTCTCCCTGAGCAGGGAGACTGAAGGCCTGTCTGCATTACCTTATGGAAGGCTGCCCTGAAGGACAAAGTAGTCCAGGTGAGCTGGTTGATATCTTACGACAATCTCTTCAAAGCACAGAAGCAGTCCAAACCAATGTGAGAGAAGACAGACTGGCATAGCAGAAAGCTGGGCAAGTAACTCTTTACAGAACAGACACATAGAAAGGAAGTGTGTGGGAGGTGGAAAAGGGGACATCCTACTAGGGAGGAACACAGTAACATCACCTCAGACTGTGCTGGATTAAGGAAAGCCAAAGCTTGGTGACAGCTGAGACATCCTTAAAGATTTTGAAACTTCATTGGACAATCGATCTAATGAAGATCTTGAGAGTCCTGCTTTGAGCAGGAGGTTAGGTTAGAGACCTTCAGAGGTCTCTTTCAACTGAAGTTGTTCTATGATTGTTCTATGATGTTATGACTACATTGCCACATCCTGCTTATGAATGGAAAAGATGAAAAAGGATGTTCAGAGTTTAACATTTCCTTTTGTAAGACCAAATTAGGTCTTGAAAAGATTTTACTCCCTATAGGAAGCATCCAAAAAATGAAAATTGCAGTAAAACCTCAGTCAGAAGTAGTAAGCATTGTAAGGAAAGGAGGGACATATACGAGTAGGATACCTATGATTTGCAAGTAGATAAGGTATTGGCAGGAATAAAGAACATACCAGAACCTGACCAGAGGGACAAGTCATCATTCCTAAGTAAGCATGAAACCAAGTCTACTTCTGAGATGAGTGCCACTTATACTATATGCCATCCAACCTGTGCTATATGAGCACCTCAGTTCTCTGAGCGTTCAGTGCCTTGATAGTGTCCTCTGTGCATGACTACCAGTCCTCCAGCACATTCTCTGACTTCAGCTCTTCCAATGAACAGTCTATGTGCTTGACCATAGGTGCACTTATAAGAACGGAGGATGCATGCAAGCTATGGAACTCCTATTGTTTGCATCCCCTTCCTGACTTGCTCTTCAACACTATTTAACATAACATAACTCAATGTTAATGCCTGCTCTGGGTTTTGTAAGCATGTGGGAACACCGCAAAATGACTTGAAATATGCATTCAAATGATGCAAGGGAGTGTGGATGTTTTATATACCCTCTCCAGGGAAGAGAAGAGGGACTCTGACACTTTCAATCATTTCTCTCTTCTTCCACAAAATAATCAGAAAGCTTTTCCCTTTAGCATTGCATTCATCTTATATTAGGTATCCATCTTTCAGTTTATTGGTGAACTGTGCTATTATGAAGAAAAAAGGGTTTTTTTCAGTAATCAGTAGGAAGGAGGAAGACGTGGATACACAGACACAAAAATGCAAAGCTCCAGGAGGGAGAATCAATTCACACTGAAGACCATCTGCTCATCGATCTATGTTTGCTAGGTAATTTAGGCCTCGAAAGCAGTATAGTTAGCACACTGAAACAGCATTACTTGTTACTGTTCAAGGTGAATAATGTGGCCTTCTAAGGCCAGGGTCATTATCTCTCTGAGTCTGCTCGTGGCAAGGTAGAGGAAAGAAATATAGTGTCTATCTAAGAAGACCAATATTTTCAATTCAGATGTGCCTTGTATGAAAGAGAAGCTCAGTATTTTATGGGGTACAGCATCATTTCCAGCACGTCTTTTATAATATTTGCTTGGGGCTGGCAGAAAAACTAATACTGTTGAGCCAAACCCCTAGAATTGGACAAGTTAATCACAGCAATGGTTACACTTTTCCATATCAATCATAGGATATCCACCAAGGATAACAGGCAATAGCAAGAGCAAAGGAGTCCAATACAAGCAAGTCAGAGCCAGGATGATGGTGTTAGAGCTGAGCTTTCCATTTGACCATTGTTCAGAAGGACATATTCAAATTGCCTGAATTCAGTCTAAACAGGATTCATCCGCACTAAATTCAGATGTCTGTAGCGTAGGTGTCTACGCTAAACCAAGATATCTAATATTCTGCTGTAGCTGGAGGACATTGAGTCAACAGAAAGGCACAAGCTTAGGGTACAATTCCTCTGATTCAGTGTGTAGGTACCTACATTAGGAAGACTTGAATTGTACACCAAAATCTATTGATTCTCTTGACTACAGACTCAATTAAAGTAGCTAAACAAAAACATCCAGTGCTATTGGAGATAGCATATTGCTTTTGGAGTTAATTTGGCAGTCCAGAAGAGCCTGGGTCTCCCAAAGGTCCGGTGTCCTATCTGTCTGATGTTTCAGGTATGTAAAAGTGTTTCAGATATTGCTAAATGCCAGGGCTTACCCAACTGATCTAAGTCCCAGCTCTTCACTGGCAATACAGGTAGCTTAGGGTGCTTTGTTCAGATGTAGACAGCTTTCAGTAACTCTTCAGATGGATTCCACCTTCTTACTCACCAGAGGCATTACCACAGCTAATGCCAGGGTATGACTGAAATATTCATAATTCTCACTTCTCACAGTGAAGGCAATTTCACTTCAAGCTGTGAAAGAAGGAAAAACACTTGAAACATCTAAGCTAAATGGATGACCTAATAAGGATGATGGTTATTTTGGTATTAGCTATGGGGCCAAGTTGACAAAATTAGTATTATTCTTAAATGGTTTTAATAAAATGCCTACCATTCTCTCCCATTCATTCCCTCCCCTCTACAGGGAAGCAAAGCTTTTCTGCCTTAAGTAGCAGACAGCCTGATTTACTCATCACTTTCCTATTTTGTCTTTGTTGTCACCATTGTTAAGTTCAAAGACAATTCATATGTGGTCCAAAGTAGTCCTGACCAATGAGATTTTGACTTTTCCCTTGGTGGGTTGTAAATAGGTAGTTTCCCTCTTTGCTGTACTGTAAAATTGTTGGGTCACCTGGAGGAGTAAAGATCCTAACTGCAAAATTACCATTCTTGCATGTGAGTAAGGATAAAAGATCTGGAAAAAGTCCCTCTCTTCTCCACATTCCTTTTGTACCAGAAAACAATGGAGAGACTGAACTGGGATCATGACTGTGTCACTGAAGAAATCATAATACAGATTCAGAAGTGAAACAAATTCTTACTACAGAAGCAATTCTATTTCAGGTACTTCATAACTACTGAGTTTTGACTATTGTCCTTGATATTCCTTTACAATAGGGCTACTATAAAATTTATTTTCATAAGTAAAAACCAGCCAACAAATAAAATAAGTGAATATGATAAGAGTTTAATCTTATGCAGGTATTCCAAACATTGCAGGAGTCATCAGCAATCTTGAGGTACTTCGCTCCCCAGCAAAATCATCTTTCTCTGGAGCCAATGGAACAGTTACTTTCTGTCTTCACTGATGGAATGCTACTATAAGCCCATTTTACTATAAGCTACATCAAGTCCATCTTACTCTTCCAGATTCTTTCGCTTCATCAGTTCTCTTCTGCCTGTAAGTTTGTCCCTGCTTCCAGGCTATCTCCTCTTCTTTTGTCCTAGTACCTAGTTCTTAACCCTCATTCCTTCATCTCCCTCTGCTGGAATATAACTTCTAATTCTGTACATTTCTATCTAAAGACTTATAATTTAACTATGTTTGACAATTCAGCATCTGAGGACTACGGCAAATCTCTGACAGAGGTCACCCACAAGATTTGAAGTCTTCCCTCAAAGGAACAGAAGAACTAAAATGTCTAAATCAAATCAGACCTATGCAAATCAGATCATCTTGATATAATTTATTTCTTAACAGAGGTACATTAGGAATAGTATTCCATAATCCTGTTCTTAGGAAAAGAGGATTTAATTGAGTATGGCAAAAGTTTTACAGAAAGCTAAACAGAGGTTCCCAAATTGAGAAATCATAATTCTATGTGACATTACTTGTGCCCTGGCTGGAATTAAATATATTGGCACTTGAGCTATTCAAGTTCAGCTCCTGAGGCTGTCTCATGTGCTGGCAAGGTGCTGATTGTTAATCCCATTTCCCAGCTGTCAGAAAAACTAAGCCAGCAAGAATCTGCTTGATTTTCTTGAGATTTAACTGCATGCTCAAGTCTTGCATAATCCCACAGAGGACTGCTGGGTTTACAGTAAATGACTGTCATAGCCCATCTTAAAACCATTCCTGTAGCTGTTTCAGCCCTGAATTCTCCTTGATATGTGATACCTGCCATGCAGTTTTCAGTCATATGACGACTTTGGTGTGTGGTTTGTAATGTCAGGAATATTAATTACTTTGCCCCAAAATTATGTCTCCATAGAAAAGTATTTATTATTGCAATAGAGTGGGATTCAGCTTTAAAAGTTGGTAATTTTGAATTTTGGAGCAAGCCAAACTATCATCCTAGCTTCACAACTGCTATTTCAATGCTCTATTGAGGTGGAAAAGGGCTGAAAAAAGCCTGTGTCATTTTGCCCCCCTTCCATACAGCGTGCACTGCATACAGAAATTCACTTTGCATTCAGCACAAACATGTCACTCTGAAAGGACTGTGTCAGCAGCCTTAATTGCTTGGCTGGTGCCACAAGACTGATGGATTGTAGGCTCCTGCATTTCTAGAGGAAGGATGAGAACAGATGGGATTTTGCCAATTTAAACTTCTGTACATGTTTAATGTCCTATTTATCTCTTCCAGTGAGCCTGAAATGGTAATAAATGAACTAGATTTTTACTGGAATCTGTTAATGTCATGAGAAGTGTTTTGAAGAACAAAAAGCTCTATTAGCCTGCAATGACCTGCAAATAAACAACAGGCTGTGAGGAGTGGTTACCCACTTTCTAATTTGCTTAATGGCCTTTTAATGAGTGGGCTTATGGCTGTACAGTAAATACACTGGTCTAGCACCCTAGAGGCCTCTATTCATGCTATTTCCTGAAACTTTGAGACACCTCCTGTTGTTTCTGTTCTATTTTTCACTCAGACGAGCCTAACAATTCATCCAACCAATCCTTAAACTATTTTAGGGGCCGGAATACAAATAACAGTACTAAGACATTCTTGTTACAAGTCTGAGAATCTCAGTGCCCCATTCATCTACCTACCAGGTCGAGTTTCCCTATCTAAATCTAAATCTAAATCTCTAGCTAATGAGTTTCTGTACCTGAAATGTATTTCACACTTCATATAGAAATGCAGCCTATTTTTGCTGCCACAGAGGTTATGATTTACTAGGGCTCAGAGCTGCAAAAACCATAACATAATGGAATCATTGTTGTCTGGGAAAACAAGCAGAGCAGGCTGCACACACCAGGAAGACAAGGAGGGAAACAGTTTGGGTTACTTTTAAATTTGCAAGCTGAATCTGCAACACACTTTAAGTTTAGTATGGATACCTTCTGATAGTAACGTGTTTGTTTATTCTGGCTTAAATCCCTTGGGCATGAAAATCACAACAGAATTATCTTTCTGGTACTACTGGGTAAGAAATTCATGGGAAACCACCCTCCTGTTTGGTCTATAAGAACATCTTCAAGAATCATAAGCTCAATTACTTCTGAGAAGGAAAAATAACAGGGGAAAACAGCTTTACATCAGTTTTCAAAACTGAAAAAGTTTGGATGAATTCCAGATTGAATCTTAAGTGGTAGAAATATTTTCAATGTTGGACATGTTTATAAGCAAAGTGTTGCATATCTCATAGGTTTTAGGGCTTTATGAAAGAATTACTGCTGATAGTGCACAGCCTTTGTACGCTGTAGGCATACACAGAGACACACGAATTATACCTTTGGTCTCTTCTGCTGAAGTCACACATTTTTTTCAGGATTACTTGCTTTTTAACTAAAGTAAGAGCAGCAGCTTTTGAACCCCTGAAAAACAAAGCTCTTTTTAGATGCCTTTAGTCATGCAAATTAGAAAATGTTGGCTCAAATAATTTAACTAAGATCATACAGTCAAACAGTGACACTTTCAGGAGTGGGTAAATCTCCTAAATCCCCCAGCTTAGTCCCCCCTCCTCCACATAACTAAAAAGTATTAAAAAAAATCATTCAAATTACTTCAACTGGTCATTGGTTCTTCCAGGCCTTACTGAGCACCTTTGTTAATGATTTAGTGCCTGAACACTAAACCCAAAACACTTAGCAAGAGCAAAAAAGTCTGCAAATAAATTAAAGAATAGCAAGTTCCAGTTAGTCTCCTAATAGAGTCTATGATTAAATGGTTTCTATTTAAGCAGCAACAATACCAAACTCTTTTATGCAAAATTGTAAAGGCTAATAGATTCAACAGTCTTTAAACTAGAGAGGAAAGGAAGAAAGAAGGTGTTTTCTCAGCTTAGGTAAAATGACTTGTATTTCAAACATCGGTGTACAAAATACACTTATCCTTTTTCCTTTGCTTTCAGAACAAGGTAAGTAGTAAAGTATTAGCACTTATATGCTAATGGATGAGGGGGAAAAATAGAAAAAAGGGCTAAAAGTATTACTAAATGATAGACAAGTTGATCTAGAAGTCACTGGTTTAATCTACTTGAATGATTTTTATAAACAGAATGCCAGTTTATAGGTAGGTACAATCTTTCTGGGAGAGATAGGGCTGGAAGGAGAGGTTGAAGGATAACAGGATATGTCAGTGGTATTTAAAATATCACAAAATGACATCTTCACGATGAAGACTGTCGAGGAAAAAAAATGGAAGGAGGAACATAAAATAAAATTTTGAGCTTCTCTCTTTCATTGAAGAGCTTGGAGAAAAGGGGGGCTGCATTATGTCTACGTCAACATTTACAAGGTCTAGAACTGATGGTGGGGTTTCAAATGAATCTGAAGTCATTGGAATCTCAGTGGCTGCTGAGATTTTTTGTTTGGTTGGTGTTATTTTTTATAAGTTCACAGGTAGGAAAAATTTATAACTATCAGACTACATCAGTTGACAAGGTGACATGAAGTTAAAATTATAGTCTGGAAATGCAAAGTTTTGTAGGAATTGTTATTTTTAAACATTAGACATAGGACAATTTGGACAAGTAGAACTTGTGCAATCCATGGAGCTGATACTTTAGTCCAAGTACAATTCAGAACTGATGTAGTTCACGGATGTTGTACAACCAAGTTACAGAATGAGTCACACACTGGTTCTTTGGGTGCCAAAATACACATACTTAGATTATCTATGTAATGTGGATCTTTGTCTAAAAACCTGTGCTTGGAAAACTATTAGCACACAGAGTATTATTCAGACTTAGATTAATCCCCTTTAACTTTCAGTACCTAACTAAATCACCTAGTGAGTGGGGATAGTGATCTATGCTCAATCTAAATTCAAGGGAGAAGAATCTACACTTCAGAATGATTCATATCTTGGATAGTTTCAGTTGCCTATGGGAATTATCCAAGTCTATCTCCACTGACTGGAAAGGTCAACAAAAAGGATGGAATCCTAAGCCTAGGCAAGATAAACCATAGAGATACACAGAAATAAAGGCTTCAACATTTCCTTCAGTATCATCTGAAGCTTATGATTAACTTCTGTTTACTGTTTGTCTTCAGATTCCAAATTTTGTATCTTGTGAGATCCAGCACAATGCATTGAGTGTAAAGTGGGAGCTTGGAGTATGCAAGAGGACTAACTCAAAGGTCACATTAGCACCTTATGGACAGTAATATCTTAGTCAGCAAAGTGCATAAGTTTCTAAGATGAAGCCATTCAGCAGCAAAAATAACCAGTGCAATTAGAGCCACAGCAGTGCAGAAAAGTCCATTTATGCATGTATAAATTCAGTAATCATGACTGCTAAAAGTGGAGAGACTTTAGAGATAAATCAGGAAATCCTGTCATCTGATGAATGTCTTCACAGTCACTGGTACAGGGTGTCTAGTCTTAAGATACCAAGAATCAAAATAGTAAAAAATATATATAATATTGCCATTAACGGAAAGTGTCCACCAAAATATATTTTACATAGTTAAATGAAAATATATTGCTAGTAACTTTAAAAGAAAGAATAAAGCCTGAGGGTGAAATTCATCCCATGTAACTTTATTTGCACTGATTATTTTCACACTCAGATAGAATACCTGAGTTGGGCTGTTATCTATATGGATGACTGATAACATGTGATGAGACAGACCAATCACTTCATCTAGATAGTGACTGTCAAAATCAGTGCAATGTCAGGTACTTTGTGAACATAAATCACTAATGAGGGAGTGCATGTAAACAATACAAGAACAGAAGGGGGACTAACACTCTTGAATTAATTGCTGACTCGGGATAATCCTTTACTCGGTAGTGAATAATTAAGAATGAAAATAAATAAAAGACAATTTTATGACCAACAGCAGGATAACTGTCCGATGGTTTGTTTCATTAGTTGGCAGGAAAGTCTTTGCAGCAAAAAGGCTCATTTTTAAATTTGAAATTAGGACAGAATACAAAGAAACATGTAAGTAACTGGAACTGACAGAAAAATAGATTAGATCTCAAACCTCAGATTTCACAAATAGTCCTTAGAGTGGTGAACAGTTTTCCTGATGTCCGAACTTCTGGGGTCAAACTGAAAGATGAAGGGTTTTTTTTTCTTTGACAAGTTAATTGTATACTCTAACAGCCTCTAGGTAAATATATGGAAGTCATCCTATAAAAAAGCTCTGTTAGTGTGTAGAAGAGAAAAGGTGGCTGTGCATTTGTTGATGTTGCCTGAACAGAGTGGAAGTATATGGGGAGTCTCACTGGCATTGCTGTTCTTTGGAAATTTGTAGCTCAGCTCTTCAGCTGGAGAAACCTATTTTCTGAAATTGCTTATGCTTGTGCAAGCTTTGCACACATTTTTGTGGGTAATTAAGCATTGGCTGCTGAATAATAGACTGAAGTTTAATGTAGTAAGGTCCTTCTTGTTCCCTTACGTAAGTTTTATCTTCAAAATGAAAACCTGAAATAGTGTGTGCTACCTGCCTGTTAGCAAAGTTAAGGATTGGATGGTAAAGAGAAAGATTAGGCAAACCTATAGTTCTATCAAACCTTCTTATTCAATCAGTTCAAGAAACTGTTACTCCTTATCTCCTAAATACATGTTAAGATGCAGATTTGTTTCAAGTACCTTCAGCGGGTCTGAGTTAGATGTCTAAACTATCTACTTATTTTGGTCCCTTTGTAGCACTGGAGAGACATAACATGTCTGCTGAGTGATTCATCCCAGTTATGTTAGACATATATCTTAGATTTGGATTAATCACTCTCGGGAACTACCAATCCCTCCTGTGTGATCACTGAGGAAGTTTAAAGAACTTGTTAAGAATTGTTGTCTACTTAGAGGGGAACTTTTACGGACTGCAGCCATATGTGTGTTATCCTACTATTGCCTGCAATTCTTCCAGGTTGATAAGGATTATAGCAACTGCAAAGATCTTTGTTTTCCCCTATCCTCTCTCATCCTCTCCTTAGAAATAAACTGATTGACCATGTGTGATAGCACCTGACAGCTCACCAGAAAGGAAATCAGCAGACCTTGTTTGCGTGTTTACTCAAAGAGGTAAGAATTACCAGATACCTTAAGTAAAGCAGGATCTACCAGGTCTTACAGCTGATCTGAAATAATTTTCCCCTTCTGCCTTCTTGGAAGAAAATTATGATTTGAAATCCTGGAGAAAAAAGCCTCACATTAATTCCCCTTGTGCAGCAGTAATCAAATTTCCCATTTATGCCCTACCAAAGTGCTTGATCTTGTTCTGGACAAAGGTGACAAAAATTCAATACAACTTCCATGGTTAGAATTAGGATTTCACCTGTTTGCTGAGACTACCAACAAGAGGATGATTTGGTGCCAATTACAGTCTCAGCTTTTATGCCATGAATTCTTTTCTCCTGCGGTTCCCAGTTTTGTTTCAGTTAAAGAGTTGATGTGCGATAAAAATTCTGAGTCTGTACAGGTCTAGGCTGGGTTTGAATCAGATACCTGCTAGTGAGATTTCCTACTTCTCAACTAAGCTTCAGTAAATGTTGCCCCCAGCATCAATATAATTGTAATTAAATGACTCAAATAAGTGCCCTCAAGCACCGCCAATAGGAAAAGCAGTTGCTCTTAAAAAAATTCTAAAAATATTTCAGTTAATTTTAAAGACAAATAAAATTTTAAAGGAACAATATTTAAATACCTTAATTTAAATTGTAACTCATGGTAGAAAATTACTAGCTGGTCAGCCTGCACTTAGAGCTAGGAGGTACTCCACTTAACACTAAGTTTATTAGATTGTTTTCCACCTCCTCCGATTTTAACTGCTTAGCCTAAAACTGCATAGGGAAAGCATTTCTCAGGCTTTGGTTTAATCAAGGCAACTTGAGATTGACCAACTGCTTTTACAGACGTGCACCATTTTGTCCTTTAGAGATAATGGCAATGACACTTTCATCTCCATCCTTTAATATACTTCTATTTCACTTTTAATATGAAGCTCAATTAAGAAATAAGTATGACTAAAACAGGTATAAGAAAATATCTTGAGCCTCCATCTATCCCCCGGATTTAAGTAGGAGAGAACACTAATTTAAGACTAGAAATTATTTCTACATTTTACATGGTTTCCTATTAATCAGCATCAGAACGAGAGCAATTTGCAAAATTCATGTGGCATCTATTAAACATTTTCTTCTAAGTAAGTAAATGAAAGAGATTTACTAATTCCGGTAGACGCTTCATGAATTGGTAATGGGTGAGAGGTACTAAACACAGAGGGACATATTAAATCTGTACAAAATGCAAAATACTCCTCAGATCTCCACTAAATTAATTTAATCCCTTTTTGCATGTTTTAAGGCCCATCAAATTTTATAAATATTGATACAATGTAGTGAAAGGCAACTGCAAAGAAAGGACATCACAGAGAAATATAATTCAGAATGACTACAGTGTCTGCACTGGAGTTAGAATTTGGGACGTTCTTCATTTTCACTGTGACTTTAAATCTGGCTGAAAAGGCCAGTTTCACTGAATGCTCTATTCTGAGGTGGGAGGGGGAATGCCTATTTTAGAAATACCTGGGATTTGAATAGCTTTTTTCTCTCTTTACAAGCTATATTAGTTTATAGAATCGTAGAATCATAGAATCATTGAGATTGGAAAAGACCATGGGTATCCAAATGAAATCCATTCAGGCAAGATTTAGAAAATGTTTCTGAGGTGACAAGCAGCACTGAGTAATGGTTTAAAAGACAGTTTTCTAGCTTTCTGGACCAACACCATCAATGCTCAAAATTCCTGCTGGATCAATATGAACTTTTGACATAAAAGGTTCTGTTAATGAACTTGTTCGTGTTTCTACTCTATCACATCCAGTGAAGCACCCGCAGAATACACATCACGGCCTCATACCATGAGTGGTCTATGAATCATGGCGCTTGAATCATGCTCTGTCCTGTCTGTGCCTTTGACATACCCTGGGCAAGTCAACTTTTTTTGTTTGTTTTTAGAAATGCACACTCAGTCACTGGTCTTACTTTGCTGACCTCCCTTTGCTTTCTGGTCAAGTTATCATTTTACCAGGAAGAAAAGCTCATCCACTCTTATTATGTTACCATTTGTATTGCTGTAGCATCCAAAAGAGCAGTCAGAGACAGAAACTGGTAATAAGAAACATGGTCATAGGTAGGTCAATAGCACTGACTCTGAGTGGGTCTGTGGGTGCCACTGTAATATAGACGATAAACAAGCTGTGCTTTAATTGTAAAGACCCAAAGACAGGAAGGAGAAAAGGAACCTGTAGGTGGGTTTATAATTAAAGAAAGAACTATGCCATGCACAAAGGCAATCCCTGGCTGAATGATGGGACAGTGATGTTCACAGTGTGTTCTTCAGAGATACAGATGAATCCTTTCTGATGAAACCCAAATATTGGGAAGTGCTCACTTGAGCAACTTTGCAAACTGGCCTTCAAATGCATAAACCCAACCAAATCTGGGTTCTACTCAAGCCTATAACACAATTCCCACAGATTTTGATCCAGTTCCAAACTCATTAGAAAACATGGCAGAGTTTTCAGTTCTCCTGACTAGAAAAACTGCTTCATAATTAAACTCTATGTCCATTTGGGCCAATTGGTGACTTCAACACAGATGGAGGTGAAAACTCAATTCTTGCAAAGACAGTGAGAGTTTATTCCTGCACAAAACAAATGTAATAAAAGAAGCTTTGACCTGCATCTTTATTAGAGGAAGGTGAGGATGTTATTGCTTCCAGTTGTCTCCCCACCTTTTCCTCCATCCCAGTGGATGGATAACTGAGCTACTGGTAAACCTGAAATCCCACAAGATATAGCACAGTATTTCAACATAACCCAAAGTCAGAGGAGGTTTTCCTGGAATTTCTGGTGGCATTTGAAGCCACTTAAAAATGACTGAGTTGTGTTCCACAAAGGGAGCAAAAGGTGGATGACTGGAGGATTGCTTCCTATTAGCCATACCATGATATGTCTCCCTCCTTGTCAGACAGGACAGGACACTCACATTGCTTTGTGGGAATGACCATGCAATGCTTTAGGGAAATGCTAGCTTTGGGGAAACAAACAGACAAACAAAAACCTGTTTCACCTTTGCTTATAGTCTCCCAAACTTATTTAGCTTTAGCTAGCAAGAAATGAACTGAGTGTAAAATTCAGTTTCACTTCATGGTTCTCTTTCTTATTTGTTTTATTCAGCTATACAGTGCTGTGGTGCCAAAACATCATCCCAACTTATGCATTATTTACTAGTTAATATCTCAAAACAGATGTCTCTAAATAAAATATTTCTTTTTCCTCTTGCTTGTCTGCCTGAGGGGCAAATCTGAGGAACAGAACACGTCCATGATAATGTGAAGTAGACTCAAATCATGACATTGGGATCACCAAACCCCTGTCAGAGTTGGACCCTGGGACATTGAGAAATCTGTAGGAATATGTGTCTCTCCAAGTCAGTGTCAGTATTTCCTGGTTCAGGACTCTCTTATATCTCTGGCTTTTAATCAGCACACCTACTGATTTCAAGGATTATATATTTCTTGCAGATCTCTGTGGCAGAAAGTCCATGTATCAAGGGATGGTCTTGCTGGGTCAGAAAAAGTATTCCCTGGAAGCAGGCAAGCACTCATAAGAGCAGGCACAACTCTGTAAATAGCCACGTGCAAAATGCATTTAACCAATTTAACTATGTATTTAGCACATATTGCCTCATCTCTGTGTTTTTCAGGCTAGTGCTGAACAGTTCATAAAATATTGGGATGGGGTCTTCATGTTTCTTTTTTCCCCCATGGATAATTATTTTGTATCACATTACTGATCTTTCCATTAGGTACTGGTGAGATTTGTGGACTAGCAAAAGGTTTCATAGCAAGAAATCTCACAGAGTTGAAATGCCCCTGAGAACCCTGTTCACAATCCTCTCCCCACCACACAAATGATGTGTCTTTAAAGTCTTTGGAAAACATATGGGCTGCAGGGAAACAAGTCCTCAGCTGGCATGGGCTAATTCTCTGGAGGACTTTCATGTTCAGGATCAAAGACAGGAATGGGGTTGGCATTTCACTGGGGCCCAAATTTGAGCTGTGCCTTCAGCTTGTTGATGAAGGGATGAAGGACAGATCAATGAATTTTGGCAATCGGACTTTCTCCGCAGGTGGAGGCTTTACCCTCAGCTTTAATGAACTGTAAGAAGCACATATGTAAGTTAGGACTCTGTAGTTGCCTATGACTACATATGGACTTTCTGTCCAGATATGAATTAAAATGGACAATTTTAGGGACTCTCTGAAAGGTTGCCAGAGAGAATCTAAGACTGGTCATTGGTAATTTGATTGCAGATATCGATTTTTCATGTATTTGTTCAAATCTGAAAGTCGGTCTGGAGGGCAAGAAACCCAGAAGGTTTTTTCTTCGTATATTTTTTTTTGTTTATCTATTTTTTTTTGCATCACTGACCTTATATTCTCATAGTCTTCACAGAGAAAGTGGTTTTTTGATAGTCTTAAATGAGTGTACTAGGAGAAGCGTAAGTTTCTTCAGCACAGGATCAATCTCCCAAACTTTCCAATTTTATCTAAATGAAGATAGAGATGAGATATTTTACAAGATATTTGCACTTACAGAAAAGAATTTAATCTGTGCAAGGCTTTGTCATTATACATAGTAAAGAGATCTCCCAACCTGAGAAGGTTGCAACCTATGGAAAAGAAGGTCATGAGTGGGACAAAACAATTAGTCCTGTCACTATTTTAAAGAATGGGGCCCAAGAGAGTCGGCACAAGAAGGCCACAGCAGCTCCCGTGGCCTTCATGGGAGCTCATGGTGTGCTTGGGAGAAAGAGAATGTACTGAGTGCCTGTAGGGAGCATAGAAAAGATTACACTATGATTTGGGTGGTAGCAGGTGGGCAGGGCTTATATTCTGGGTACTAGAAGGAGGAAAAGACAAGCATCTACTGAATAAAAGAGGATGAAAATAAGGTGAAGGCAGTAAAGACAGTCTAGAAAAATATATACTTTAGGATCTATTGCTTTGGGTACAGAAGAAAGCCTGAAGTGATTAATTCATGTGCCAATAATCACAAAGCAGATAGGAAGCAAGGTTAGGAGTAATACCCTGCTGAGTCCACGGCCAGAGCTGTAACCACAAAACCATTCTGCTCACAGCTGTGCTCTGCATCTCACAATTTGCATACCTTCCCTATAGATTTACTTGCCCCTGCAACACTTGGCAAAGCACATGTTCTGAATTTCAGGGAAATTTGCAGAAGCAAAACACAGCCATTTCAGAGCTTAATAACTAGCTGGAAAAGGTGGAAAAAGAAAAAAAAAAAACCAAAAAAAACAAGTCAGGGCACCTCGTCACTAACAGCAAATTATCTAATTATAAAGGAGTCAAGACCAAAGTTAACTAATTGTTCACAGATTTCTCATCCTTACCCCTGCCAACCTCTAATATACGTGCACCCCTAGCAATTACCCAGCAGTTATCCACAACATTCACAAAATTAAGCAAATTACAAATGGGCCCACTATGGGCAGCGTATGCCAGGCTTGGCTCTCCAGTGAACCACATAATGCTCTACAGCATTTGGCTTCTCTCAGCAGGTACATTAGTTAGGGTGTATGAACCTAATCAGTTGGAGTGAATGCACACCAGTAAGCTTGCTTGGAAGAGCAGAGACGTTTGACTTTCATGAGAGATGAGGAGAAAAAGAAACTCTGACTGCTCTGCTTTGGCTTCTCTCCTCTCCAGCAGCATCTACACAAAATGTAATCCTGTCTTCAGTCCCAGTCTTCAGTCTTCATACAGAGCAATGCAATCTCCCTAGGCTTCTATCTTTGTCTCTATTGTGCATGTCCAGAGGAGGTAAAGATACCTAGAAGGGACCTGAAATAAAGGCAGTTAGCAAGCATTTTCTGAAAGAACTGCTAAAACTTTAGAGGATGTTGTTGTCAGTTCCCAGTCAGCAACCGGGGATAGAACCAACTAGAGGGAGAAATGGTCATAAGTATTGGAAAATAAAAACAGCTCGACTGAGACAAGACTGAGATGTCTAAGTTTCAAGGGCTGGATTTCAATATCCAGTCTCTGCTGAGTCAGTTCAGCCTGTTCTGCCTCTAAAAACCACATCTGGTTTGTTCCTGAGCCAGCTATTAAAGATGCCTCTGGGAAACTTGAGTGTTTAATGTTTCTGGTCTCTTTTGAGAGTTGTATTGCTCTTATTTGGCTTTGCCAGTGGGAGCGGGTCCTCTTGCCCTTCCTCTTGTCTTTCTTCTTTGCAGAAGGTCCAACACCACCACAAAGGGACAAAAAGGGTCAGTCTGCCTCTAGCCCAGCTAAATGAACAACAGATACTATTTCTGACAATACCTCTGCCTTTATCACTTGGTCTTGAGTGACCATACTTCCAACTTCACATACTAGACAAGTCTTCAGTTAGGGTGGCGTTTCATCGACAGTGATGTATTTATTTATGTTGTATGAACACTGCCTTGTTCATCTCTGCCAAAATGATTTAGGATTTGTCTCCAGCAAGTACTGGCTTCTACAACTGGTACCGCTGGAGACAAAAAATAAAAGGTATTTGTATCCTTATCTCATCTGAAAAATATGGGATAATATATTGAGAACCTCAGAGAGATCAAGAGA
Organism: Ciconia boyciana; assembly: GCF_034638445.1. Classification (NCBI taxonomy): domain Eukaryota; kingdom Metazoa; phylum Chordata; class Aves; order Ciconiiformes; family Ciconiidae; genus Ciconia; species Ciconia boyciana. The sequence continues at coordinate 3,730,599 of NC_132935.1, forward strand.
ACATATTCAGCATATGCTGTATGTTTTTACAATATCATTCTGTAGCAATAACTACACTGTCATTTTACCGTCAACTAAAAATCAACCAGATATTAATATAAGACATTGTAATCTTTGAAGCTCCCTAGATCCATTTCCCGGGAGAGCTCTTAGAGAACAAAAAGGTTGCTATTCCTCTCTGGGGATAGATAATTCAGTCACTCTGAACACCAAGATATCTATGACTGAAGTTCAGAGGGGAAGGTATGGATTGTCAGTATCTAAAGGAATGAATTGTAAAGATTACACTCAGAACTTGCACCTGAATTGATGCAAAAAATGGAAGAAAGAAAGTTCATATAAGAAACCCTCAAAACTGCAAGGTAGAGTCCATGTAATCTATCTATTTTTTTTCTATCTTAAAGTTAGGTGTTTAATGTTAGCTTGTCAACCAGAATCCTTCTATGGTCAATAGAGATGAATAGGCACCTACAGAGAGTGAGTCATCCTGTCTATCTTAGGAAGGGATGAATCATCCACTAGAAGTGCATTTCTTTCTCCATCTTTGGTTTCAGATCTGAAGAGAAGTGTGAGCAACTGAAAGATGTGTTCAGGTTTTTCCAACTGCATAAAATGCCATAATAAAAATATCACCTTTCCTTACAAACTCTGTCTTGATTATATCTGCAAACCATCATGACAGCAATAGTAATGTTCTCCTCTGTAGAAAGAGTTCAGCTTAGGCTAGAGACTTATCTTCCTGGTAGATGAAGTTAGGTGACATGAATCCCATGTAAGCTGTTTACAAACTTTTGTCTAAAAATTACACATACTTTTCCAAAGGCTATGAAGGATGCTTTAAACACTTTTAAATGTTTTTCAGATACATCAAATGTTTATCTGATTAAGAGATATGTGGTCCTCTTTCTTTGAAAGTTGTCTAGGGTACATTAATACTTCCTTATCAAGCTTTGCATACAATTGCCACGAGATTCAATCTGATTAAAAATAAAATGTTTTGAAATGCCTTTGCTTTGTTGGTTTTTTTTCCTTCCCCCACAGAATGGAAATTGTTTTCTGGCCAGTTCTGAATAAACAGTGTAAGAAATTTGCTTTATTGAAACATTCTGTAGGGAAAGAATTTGTCAAAGAATTAATATTATGTCCAGACATATCCTTTAACTCATTATCAACTCTCTCAAACAAACTTAGGAGAAAACTGAAAGGATATGTTTCTAGTTGAACTAATATGAAAGTTATCTGCAGCATGTTTAGCATACATTGTCTAATTGAGTTAAATATTCTAAAGGGAAAATATTTTTTTCTGTTCCAGAAATATGAGAGAACTGTTCTAAAATCTGTTCTACACTGGAGCTCAAATCAGATGATTGTTGTTCCTGGCCATAAAACACATGAATCCTGAAAATGGTCTCATGAGATTTCTAGCCTGAGACTCCAAATCCTAAAGGCCTTGACACCTAAATAAGGCTTCTTTAAGGAAAAACAAGTCTTCAAATCCTTAATCTGCTGAAACGGGAACGTTTAGGGAATTTGGGGGAGACATTTAATTTAGCCAATCAGAGTGAAATGATCCAAAATTTCAGATTGTGGATTGGTTTTCTACTTGTTTTTGTAGTTTATTGAAATTGTCCCTAAATAATGTTTGCATGTATGGCCATGACAGAGACTGCCATATACCTGCTTTTTCTTCTGTATGACCAAATTTTCCAAAGTGCATTGAAGTTTTTATCCTTTTGCCTATGGTTATCAGTTGACCAGAAATCATAGGTCAGCCATTACTATGAATGGCTAGGAAGGCATATTAGATTAGAATGAATACAGAAATCCCAACACATGCATGAGAGCATAAGTCTAATGATCAAAATTTCAGATCTGTTAAGCACATCCAGAGGAACTGTACAACACAAGTGCAAAGCAATTCACTATAAAGTTATGAACCTGTTTCTTTAGTTCATTTTTTCTACCAGTAGGCAAAAATGAAGACAGTGTGTACTAGTAGTATACCTAAGTTCTTTTAGACTTGTTAATGAAATGCGCGACAAGGTTCAGCTGGTGAAAAGTGACATATTTCATCTGGCTCCGTGGGTGTCACGTCAACATGTACCAGCTGAAATTCTGGCATAACAAACAGAGATATTAAGATATGGCCTGTTCTTTCATGAGAAAAGTCAGGATGCCAACCCAATGAAAAACTGTGGAACAGTCATTAAAAAGCATTTTAGCACTTTGGAAACCAAGAGACCACATTAAAAAGTTTAAGTGGACTAATTACTTGAATTACATTACATTACAAACCTAAGCTGGGTTTTTACAGCCCTGTATTTCAGTCCTTGCTGTTTCTTGCTAATGAAGTTAGCTATAAAATAAACAGGATGATGCTCTGTTTTTTACTGACCTACCAAACATGAAGACTTTTTACTGCTCAGAGCAGGGGCAGAATGCAGGGGATGAGGACTGAGTTAACAAGCTCTTTGAAAACTCGTGTTCTCCAAGCTGTAGGGAGAAGCAATTTTGTACATATCAAAAAAATTTGGCTCAACTCACAGTCAAACATGTCTGTCCCCCAATCCAGGGAATATGCAAGTCATGTTTTGGCACTTGTCTCAATGCCAGATGGTTACATACGTGACAACACTAAAAGCAGGAAGGATGTGATCTCTTAACAGTTAGCGTAAGCAAGGTTTTGTACGACTAAGCAGTGGGACATTAAAGTTCACTATATTTGATAGTACAGGCTGATATCTGTAATACTGATACTGTGATGTTACGATTCTCATGCAGCAGTATTGATCATTGTGTCTCTCCTATCACTCTGATGGTCACAGGGTCATGTAAATAGAGCTGCCATGGTACTAAAATCTGTTCCCCAAAACATAACCCTGTTTCTATCCAGCAACATTCTTCCAAATTCCAGGAAGAAAAATTATCCTGAGCACAACAAAGAGCAAAATAGGGCTTCAGACAATCCAGGGTCCTTTTGCTTGGGGGCAAGGGATGTATCTCATTCCTCAGGTTTTGAGCACTTTTAAAAATACAACTGCAGTAATAAGTTCTTAGCTTTAAGCTATCAGATTCAAGTAGTGTAAAAATTCATGCCATCCATTCCAGGCGAGGAACTCCTTACAACAGGCTGATTACCATCGTTGGATATTTGCTACCCATAATGCTGAAATCCACAATGAAAGAATATCAGAAGCTTCTTGCTCCAGTCTTCCCACAGAAAAGGTAAGCCTATTAATTGCTCTGTAGCATTTTTGTTTTACTCTGCTAAACAGGCTTCAATTTTGTGAGTAGAGTGCTTTAAAAAAAAAAAAAAAGCATCACCTGATGGAATCGGTTTAAATGTTGGGGAATCCACTGACTTCAGTATGCACATGCTGAGACATAGCCATGTTGTTTTACTATCATGGCATTCATTAGCAGACTTGGATCATTGCTGGGTTTGCATGGATGGTGTATCATTCATGACACACTGTGCATGGTAACAAGAGTCTTTTTCTCTTCAGGAAACAGCAAGCTTTTCCTCTGGTCATAGTGTAGCTGAGAGCAGTTTGCAGCCTGTAGTTTCTGGGTGACGCTTCTAACAATCTTAGAGAAATTGCCGTGAAACCTCCTCTTGACTTTTGCTGAGCTACAGTCATTAGAAGTGCTGATGTTCCACAAAAGAAATGTGCATAATAAAATATGATCAAACTGGTCTTTAGGGAATCCCTAAGAGAAATTCACAGGTAATTTTCTTATTGTGATTTATCTGATTATATCACAATTACATTTATTTATCTATTGTTTTTAAAAAGAACTTAGACAAAAACCTTTGGCTAAGGCAACTGAAACACTCCACTGGATGCTTCATAGTTACCACTGACTTAATTATAGCGCAGATACTTCAATACTGCAATTAGCACCTTGAAGCCAAGTTCTTATTATATGATTTCCATTGCAGCTTCTCCATGATGTATTTTATGCCATACTGCCAAGTTTCCGACCATTCCTTAGTAGTTTAGCATAGATCCAAAGTTTATCCACTTGGCTTAGGAACAAATAAATCCTCTAGTGTTGTATCAAAACCTTCAGATTTTACTCTGATGACGAAAGGAAATGTTACTAGTCCTTTCCTAAAGCAGCAGCACAGAGGTTCAGAGATGTCAGGCACTCTTTCAAAGTTGCTGTTTATTTTGAATTCAAAGGGAAAAGCTCTTGATGCAGTCACCCAAACATTTAGGAAACTGAAATTGCTGACCCCATATTCTGTATCTTCACCATGCTTAGAGATTTCCTATGTATTGGGGTGTTTCTTCTTTACATAGAAATGTTGCTGGACCATGTTCAGAGAGGTTTGTTTTCAATGACACAGCATTAAATTAGATGTAGCACTGGGGTTCAGATAATTTTTTTTGTTCTCTTATTGACATCCTACTATTTCATTAAGCCAATATCAGATCAATGATATAGGAGAAATAGTGAGAATGTCACAAGAGAAACAGCAGCCAAAAGAGCTTGTCCTGGAGAAGAAATGGACATAGAAAGCAGTGATAATTGCTCATCTTCCAGTAAGTTTTGGGAATCAAGACCATGATATTCACTCTTGAATTTATAGGCAGCTCAGATGAAAGATTTAAATTGTTTATTAAAAATACAGAAAGAAAGAGAAATTTTATTTCACAGTCTCTGAATAGATGATTTAAGTTTGGGAAGGTATCCAAGACTTTATGTATCTTGCAGTCTTTGTGAAAGGAAATTTGCTCAAGACAGACTGCTTGTAGGATGAGAATCAAAGCAATAGAATGGCTCTTGTAGTAAATTACAGGAATGTTGTGCAGAAATTGTTGGAGAAATTAATACATGGATGGCTGTAAAAATGCATTCAAATGTTATTTTTCTTCCTTGGACTGCAGTGCATAGCATACACCAAGCCAGTCACGTTCTGGTGTTCATTATCTGCAGACAGTTAATTTAGTTCAAATGCAGAAAGTAAAAGTAACTCCAAAACTCCCTAGAAAAAAAAAAAGAAAGAAAAGAAAAAAGAGTGTTATATGTTGTATATTCACCAATGAAACAGATACTACTTGGATCAATAAAGTTGAGAAACAGGGGGCTGGGTGATGTTAGACCTTCCTATGTGTTCATCACCTCCAGTAAAAGACATTGCCCTATGTCTCTCTTTGGATTGTTATATATTCTATCATCTTACTTCACAGCTGTCTCACTGAACAGACAGCAACATGACTAAATGCCTCTTTGCCTAATGATCATGTTGGGGTTGGATTAGAAGGAGGTGTCTTTGGAAACATGTTTGCCAATTATATAGATGGGATATGCCTAAAGACATATGCATGATGATATTGATCACTGTAAATATCATAATGGAGAAAAGCAAGATGAGTAAGGACTGTCTTCTTGGGTTAAATGCCACTGTATATCCTACAGTGAATTCACAGTCCATTGGTATTCAACTGGGATGTGAGGGCGCTATTCACATTTTGAGGTCTCACTTCTGAATTCCTTAACTACAAAGCTCCCAGACCGTGTGTTTTGGCTTCAGGGCTAAATAAGCCTGTCCAGCCATACCAAAGCTGTTTCTTACCCTAGTTTTCAGCTGAGAGAAATTGATGCTCTGGTCTTGCCTTCAGAATTGCTGAGAGCCTAAAAGCAATGACATCCAAGAACAATTTCCTAGCATTAACTTACCAGAAAGGATGGCTGTTGGGATGCCATCCCTGGAAACACAATGTTCATGAGTAGGTCATTTCAGGACTGACAAGATGCAGCCTGTTTGAAAAGAGAATTGATCTAAACACATAGAGTTTTAGAAGTTTAAGTTCAATTACTAATTTTTACAATCTCTTTTTTCCAGGGAAACAGCTGCCACTTAAACTCAGATAAGCAGCCCAACAACTCTCATGATGTGTCTGAATAGACACTTCAGAGGAATGTGAAAAAGAAATAAACACCTCACAGTGAAAACATTTGCCCTGCAGGAAAAGAAATAAGATTTGGATGAAACATAAGCTTTAAAGTTTGGGGGCTGGTGAGTTTTTTCTCAATATTTACTATTTAAGCCCTGATTATTCTTTTCAACCATTTCAATGTTAATCCATTATTAAATGGGTTAAAGAGACGCTGAAAAATTCATGACAGACTTGGTAACTGCCAAAATAAGACTCTCAGAAAGTGTTTTTAGAAAGAAGGAATCTAATTAGTTCATTGGTTAATGAAGTAAAACGAAGGAGATTGGCTACGGAATCAGTCTCATTCATTGCTTTCACTAACTCCTAAAACAGGGTGGGATGTTTCTCTTCATGGACTGGTTATTGTCCCTGTGCAAAGCAAGAGGAAAAATGTAATTAGTGTCTGGGCTAATTGGTGACACATTTCATGACATGCTGCCCTGGCAGATACATTATGATATAGTATAATGGATATCACAAACGTGGTATGACGTAGCCCTTTATGTTATATAAAGCGGAAAAGGAGGAAATGCTCCAGTTTCCATTGAATTCCATTTATAAAAGATTGCTGGAAGCACCATCCTATGATTACATTTGAAACTGTTTTTCTGTATCTGTGCTAAATCGATTTCGCAGTATGGATACTGTACATCGACTGCTGTTCTACATTTCTGATAATTAAGAATTTGAACCAATGTGCAGGCTAAATGTTTTTCTTATCTGAGCAGGCTTAAAGATATGATAATTCAACTGAGCCCAAATGAGGATAGGGTTCAACTTCATTTGCTTAAACAGTCCCTTAATTCAGCCAGTGATCTTCCATTCCAGGAACCTTAACAAGCCACCCACCACTGAAGCACGAGTCATACAGTATTATAAATCTCTCATACATAAGCTAGTGGAAAAGCTGTATAAGCTGGTATCATTAATTTTATCTTTCAGCTGAACTGGGCTATGGAAAAAGGGCATAAAGATTCGGCCAGAACCAGCTGCTAACTGGCACTGCACATATTTCAGTACGGGTAGCAGGGGAAACCCAGGGCGATGGATATGGTAGCAACCACATCGCTGCCCTGTTGGCTGCTGTATACAGAAACAATAGTCAGCTGTTGCTTAGCCCAGTGTAAACACAACACTTAAGAAGGACCTTTGATGCTTTTTGAGCAAGAGATGCTTTTCAACCACTTGGAACAAAATCCCATCCAACAAGAACTAATGTTTGCTGCTTGGGAGTCAACCTTTCTATCACAAGGCTGGAGTCTGGGTCTGAATACAGCTGTGGGTAGGATATTAGTGGGTAATTTTTTTACATAAATGACATGCACAATAGAAATTTTGCAGCCTGGCCTCCAGAGGATTAATCAGATTTAAGTATTACTGCAGCATTGCATTTGAGTGAAAGGCCAAAGAAAGGGAGCATTTATCTTATCAGGATATTGACTTTCTTGCAATATTGTTGTGCTACTTTCTGGGAATGTAATAACACAACGTAGTGTTTGCATAGCAACAAGGTAAAGGTTTCTTTTTTAAATGCATGGTTCTGCCCTGAAAAAGCAAACCTAACACCATGGCAACACATAGTGATTCCTCCATCAAATATACTTACAAAAAGTGCTCTGCTAGGTTTAGGCATCATTATTAAAAAGAAGAGAGATATTAACAAGCTTGCTTCCAGGGGTTTTTTTTATATTCACAGGCATTATTACTGCCACCTTATTTATTAGCTAAGTATTTATATCTGCGTAGACTCCTACAATATTCTTCCTGCTAACCCTCCTGCTCTTTTACCATCTGTCGCTTCAGTTGCAACAGCAAAACTGAATTATTTTTTTTAAGCCTGCTAAAATACTGCTAAAAGCAGACAAGTTCCACCCATCTGAGCTTTTAGTTAAAAAGCATGTGCAAGCCTTTATGAGCATATCTAAGAATAAGGTAGACAATATGTGCACATCTGCACCAGGAAGAGCAGTTCCTCCCCTGGTTCAGTAAGTGTTTCACCTTCCCACGCAATCTGTATGACTGCGGAGTCTGTGCTTCAGTTTGTGAAATGGAGATAAGAACTGCTGAGGAAAACCAGCTCTTTCAAAAGCCTGGATCTCCCTCGAAGTGACTGACTTCAGAAGCTAGCAAGACCAGTGTTTGTCAGACACTTCCAATGAAAAAAAAAACCAAAACACTCCAAACGAACAAAAAAACCCCAAACCCCTAAACAAACAACACCACCCCCCCCCGGTGATCTTTTTGTTTTGTCTTTTTTTTTTAATAAATGAAAAAAAAAAGCCTTAAAATCATCCTATTTAGTTAAACTGTAATAGCAAATTACTTTCACATTCAACCAAAAAAGGAGTTTTTTTCTCTTATTTAGCATGCATTTCTCCCCTCTATTTGCATGTGTGGGGAGGTGCTTGAGCCCCTTTATTTATTGGTTGGCTGGCTTTGGCTGCTGTGGACTCCCTTTGAATGTCACTGGTTGGATATCACTGGTTTTACATTCCGGTCAGCTGTGATAGAGAATCATACAGAGAAGTGCAAAGCAGGACTGACGAAGAGGGGTTTCAGTGGTGACCTCTCTGACTAACTCTTCAAAAATGTGATCTCCCTCCAAATTATTTCCACAGTCTGCAGGTCAGACCCTTCATGACAGTGGCAGGTCAGTCTCCGTCCAGGCTTTCATGATGATCTCGCAATCAGTTCCAGCTTCACATTTGATGCTGCAATCAGATCCATGGTGACTGCTGAATTTTGATCATTTTTACTGACAAGTGATTAGGGACTGAAAACCAAAGAGAGCAAATAAGAGGTCGTTGAAAAATGCCCCTACTTATGACAGCATTTCCAAGCCTTTCAAGAGATAGCATTGTGGTACTTAGCTTTCCTTTGCCTCCTTCCCCTCCTCTGCCAGTCTCAGCTTTGAATCACTGACAAGGCAGAGAAAGGAAAACAGAAAAAAGAAAATAGGGCACTTAAATCCACCACCAAATTGTCATTGTTTAGCAGATACTCTCCAAAGGTAACTGTGAGCTAATGTGAACTCATGTAGCCCATGGTGGAAGGGGTTTAAGCTAAGATGGATCTTCCTGCTTTTGCCTGGCATTGCGACTGCCTGCACAGCCAGTTACTGAGATTAGCTGAGGTGCGAGAAGTTAACACACTATTAAAAATGTTGATTGTGAGTTTGAGCCCTTGTGCTATTTCTATCCCATTCTGCCACCTCCCAGCTAATCTTGCATGCTTCCTTAGTGAGCAACACCTCATGCACTAGTAAAAGGTGATGCAAAATGCTAGCGTTTGCATTACTGCAAGTGGCAGTTCATACCTAGGACTTCATGAGTCAGGCTCCCTGAAAACTGCACAGTTATTCTCTGATCATTTTTTAACAATTTTCTTCTAACGTCAGAGACTGACTTTTTGAGTGGACTTAGTCCTCAGACTCTCATCATGTGTGCATGCACTGCCCCATTCATGCACTTCTGTGACAGTTAATGAACAGTTAATGAACGGGCTTCATTACACACTCTCTGGAAGAACTTTCCCTAAAACTATTAAAGGAAAATCTGCTCCAATTCTGAACATCTTTTTAAAATATTTTTTAAGTATAATCTTTCAACAAAGAAAATTTAATTTCTGTGAAGCTAAGCAAGCCATGCAGGCAACATGGCGTAAGAAGTGATCATAAATAAGTCTTCTTTTTAATATAATCAATTTAGAAAGATCTTTTATGGAGCATTCATATCACTGCTTAAGGCAATCGTTCTTCTGGTAGGTATAGCTGTAAAATACATATATGGTGAAAGCAAAAGGACAGAATTATGTCTACTAATGAGTAGTTTAATTGGCAATTTCAACACTCATATATGTATATGATCAATGCTTCCAGCCAAGACTGAGCAGACATCACCTCCAATTAAATATAATCAGACAAGGCCTGCCAGTATTGAAGTTTGGAGTCTTGTACTTGGCTATTGTAAGGAACTCTAAAAGATCAGAAGAAAATTGGTCTCCATATAAACTTGTCAAGCAGGAGGCAATTCCACAGCTTTAACCAAAGCTGTATTAGCATTTGAATGCAGTTGTTGCAACTATATAATTCCCCAAATTCACAAATTTCTGTAAAATGAAAGATTTGCCAGATTTCTAGAGGGAATATTTCCATGGGAATCAGATTAAAACACTGTTTAATATGACACCTGCATATTCAGTACATTTGTAATTTTTAATCGTTGAGTTTTTCCTGTACTGAAGTTTTTACTCATCTAAAAGAAAAAATGAGTGTAGGAGTTATAAAGAGGATTTAGCCAGTATTCTGAGTCTCGGTTGGAAAACATAATTCAGAGACTTTTAGCAGAAACTGCTATTCCAGAAAGATTTTATTCTGTGATGCATTGCTTCATTTCCCTCTCTCTGTCTTTAGGTATGAGCCATCTTCCTCTCCTCCACTTCTCTTAAGCAAAACAAGAGAGTTTTGCTTTCTCCAAATGGTACTTGTCATGCTGCAGTACCTTCACCAACCTCTTGACCTTGCCAACTGGTAACTCTCCTGAGATGGCAAGTGCCCCCAGCTGCCACTGACGCAAGTAATATGGAGAGAAGCAGATATAAGGAGAGGATACCTTGGATGGGAGAAGCTGACAAGTTAAACTGTAACGTAACTTTACATGTATATAATACAGATATTTACATTTGACCTAGTCATTCCAGGTTCATTTTATAAAGCAACGGAGAGAAATATAGCCTTTCAGGGTGCAATTCAGCTGAACAGTTTTACACATCAACTTTAAAACAGGATGCATTCCATGTCATTGCACGTTACCTGTAACAATTAGACCTCTCTGATGAAAAAGGGAATCAGATTCCAGCTCACATGTTGAATTCGACATTTAATAGGGTGAACGTGACCAGAGAGAGGAAAGGAACAATGGGCAGAAAGCAATTTACAGCAGTGCAGGGTGGAATTATGACCTGTATAGGTCTGCTCTATAAAGGATTCCTGTTGCTCTACAGTAAATGAAATGGGAAATTTTAAAAAAGGGAAGAGAAAGAGTGAAATTATGTGAGTTGGTTTACCTCTCTGCTTTAACTGAGTCCACTTCAGTCAAATTAATCTACTGTAGGGGTTGGTGATTGCAGCTAGCTCCTGGGACAGGAATGGACCAGTAAGGTCTCTGTGCAGTACTCCAGAAGAGTAGTGCCGGCCTACACCAAAAAGAAGATCCTTAATGCTCTCTCCCTCATTCCAGTTCCATGGAAATAACCCTGACTTACTTGAATAATGAGAGAAGAATCAGGATGCTGATTTATCAGGGGGAGCAAGTGCTGAAACTGTGAGTGCATCAGTGTCTAGAGTTGGCACAAGCCCTGAGAGATGATGACTGACTTTCATATAGGTCCATGTGCCATACCCAAAGGGAAACGGCATGAGAAAAGGTGAACAAAGTATTAACTAATACTGGGCAGAAGGGATACATTTTCACCTGAAAGTAATAGTCAGTCCACCATAGCATTTGGATTTCCATTTGAGAGAAGCTGTGGATTCTCTGATGTAAACCAATGTAACTTCCTCCTCTTTCTTTCCCACACAATACAGAAGGTAATTTCTTACTTCATGGTTAATTTATTGGAGTTCTTTACTATTCTGCTTTGCTATGATAAATTACCTCCTTAAATCTTTTCTTCTTTTTACATCCACAGTTGCCCATTCTCAAAACACAGTATTGTATCTTTTTGGGTGCCAGTGTTTAACAGAGCTGTGTGCAATACTCTGTGGTACTCCTGATAATGTAAGTGTGGTAGTTGCTTTAACTATTGCCATCTAGCAGCAGAATGTATATATAGATCTATGAATATGCTAGTGGGTGCTAATAAAGAGCAGCATAAACCAGTTTCATGAGTCCTTTGGAAAAAAAGGAAAACAAAACAAAACTGTGCTGTTCGTTCAAAGCACATGCAAATATAAAATTTCTACATTTCTCTCCCAATTTCAAATGCTACTCCCAACCAAAATTGGTGCCTAAGTGGGGTGTAATCTGCCTGACGCTCTGTACATAAGCAGAGAACCTCTATTCTGTTTCTCTGTGCTACCAGGTTATTCAGTTCAGCTCTGCCATGGCCTGCCTTTTAATTTCCAAACAAACAAGGTCAACAAAGCTGGCAACTGGTAGTTAACTCAGTATAATAAGATTTTGATTGCTTTCCTACTGCAGGGAGTATACAGAGAGACAAGTACATTATACTTTTGAGTGAAAGCACAAGACCTATTTCAAGGTCTTCTTTAAATGTATGTATCTTTAAAGATAGGAATACCAAGTAATGATTAAGTGAATAATGAGACCTTAACTTCACATGCTGAGCTGTAATAAACAAGCAGCCAGCAACAGGGGTTACTAAGAAGTAGAGATCTTTTTTTTTTTTTAATAGGGAAGTTGACTAGCATATTTATTCTGGAGCAAAATATTGCAGAATAATGCCTTGCTTTGTCACTGTAATTAAAAGTAAAGGTACCTTATTCTGCAGGAGGGACAGGGAAGGCCTCTTCCCTACCTACATCTGACTCCACGCAAGGTCTTATCTTGTAACAGTCATCATATCCCAAGAGTTGTTACTGGAGGAAATATTGTTCAGTATCTTTATCACTGATCAAGATGAAAGCACTGGATGGACCCTCAACAAATTTATAGATGATATTAAATTAGGGGGAACAACTGACTCACCAAATAAGGGTTTCAATCATGAAGGACCTTGAAAAATTTGAGAATTGGGCCAACAGAAACTTCTTAAGGTTCAGAAAGGGGAAATACACAGCTCTATACCTGGGTGTGACAACCACAGTATGGTTTACCCACAGTAGACAGCTAAGCCCCACACAGACGCTCACTCACTTCCCTCCAGTGGGACAGAGAAGCAAATTGGAAGGGCAAAAGTGTGAAAACTCATGGGTTGAGGTAAAGACAGTTTAATAGCTAAAGCAAAAGCCTCGCACGCAAGCAAAGCAAAATGAGGAATTCATTCACTACTTCCCATGGACAGGCAGGTGTTCAGCCACCTCCAGGGAAGTGGGGCTCTGTCATGTAACTTCATTCACGGTGACTTGGGAAGACAAATGCCATCATGCTGAACATCCCTCCTTCGTCCTTCTTTTCCCCAGCTTTATTGCTGAGCACGATGTCATATGGTATGGAATATCCCTTTGATCAGTTGGGGTCAGCTGTCCCAGCTGTGTTGCCTTCTTGTGCACACCCAGCCTACTCGCAGTGCAGCATGAGAAGCAGGAAAGGCCTTGACTCTGTGTAAGCACTGCTCAGCAATAACTAAAACATCCCTGTGTTATCAACACTGTTTTCATTACAAATCCAAAACATAATCCCACACTAGCTACTATGAAGAAAATTAACTCTATCCCAGCCAAAACCAGTACACCCATGCACCCGAAGAGGCTGGGAATCAATTGCTGGAGTAGCAGCCCTGCAGAGAAGTACCTGGTGGTTACAGTGCACATGAGGCTGACTGCGAGCCAACAGTGTGCTCTCATTGTGATCACATAAAAACACATACTGGGGCATGTTGGGAGGCCTTCTGGGCAGCCTGGAAGGTTGGCATTGGACATCAGGTAAGCAAAACTTCTTTACTAGGAGGAAAGGCAATGCTGAAACAGGTTGCCAGAGGGACAGTGGCATGTGCACCCTTGGAGGTTTTCAGGACTCATCTGGGCACAGCCACCGCTGACCACATTTAGCATTGGCTACAGTCCTATTTTAAACATGAATAGGGATGTCCAGAGGTTCCTTCTAAGCAAAGGATTAATTCTGTAATCTAAATTTCTGAGCCCAAATTATTCCCTCCAATGTTGTGATCTATAGCAGAATCATGTCCCTGTTGACAGAAGGTGGCTTTATTTGACTATCCCACTGTTTCATTTCATCCAATGCAAACTGTCTGTTATTAAACCACTGTCTTTGCAAGGATTGTTTGGATCCCAGATTAGTTCCCAGGACAGAGAAAATTCTTCCTTTGGAGGACAGGATACAATAAGACTGCTTCGAGGCAGTTAATATGGATTATCTACATGTCGGAAGGAGAATCAAGCAGAATTTCCTTAAGTCTTAGTGCAAACATTTCAATAGATGCTCCATCGTTACTGTTGGGAGGTTTTTCTGCTCCTACATGTGCAGCTTGGAAGTCCCAGGAGTGGAGGGATATTTCTGCTACCCATCCATTTCCAGGGAATAGAGTAGTTTCTCTGGACATACTGTTGGATACCAGGCATTTCTTGGGCTGAGGTGGGAGCCTACTTGAATCAGCATTTCCAGAGAGGTCATGCAATTTATCGAAAGCAAGGTCCTTCCACACAACAGGCTTTTTCCTGTTCAGCCAATACTTTATGAATTTCCAAATAAGAAGCCAGATTCCCAAGTAGGGTACATTTGAGAGCAGCTGTGGACTTAATCCACCATACTGAGAAGCTTGATGTTTTATTGTTTCCTTTCCTATGGTGGCAGCAATTTTCTTTTGTAAAAGAGTTGAGAATGCAGATCTTTTCCAAGCGCTAATGACTCACAACAGCTCTATATATCAAATGAAGATATGTTTGCTAATTTAAAAACAGGGAACCTGAGGCATGCGTAGGTGAAGAGACAGCTAGAAATGTTCCTCACGGATACTGTCCCATACTAGGGCTGAGGTAGAATTATTACATTTTAAGTGAATTAAACATTTTTTTCTTTATCACAATGGACAACTGGGGGTGTTTGTGTCAGATTCAGTTGACATGAAAAAGAGCCCAGTGAAAGCAAGTTACCATTGCAACATATACTGCTGCCTGTCACACAGCAGTCGTTACAGAAAATCATCAATTTATACCTCAAAAAAGAATTGCTATATTTTATAGTTAAAATTTAAAACAATTGTACAATTTGTTTCTCCTAACAGCCTGGTAAAAGCAGGATATCATGATATCCAGAGACAACATCTGAGGAAAACATCAGAGACCATTCTTTTTCTACCTTATTTATTTAACATATTCGTTTTTTACGCATCACTTAGCCACTTGTTAATACACATCAGTGTAGTTCCTATTGGTTACAGAAATCAAATATACATCAGCACTTAGCATCATAATACCATGGGTTTAGTGTTATTACAGCTTAACTCTGCATTTTGCTGCTACCAAAATCAACTACAGCAAACTACACAGACCATCTAAATAACAGGATTTCATAGTGTTTTAATGTTTCTATGATCTTTCCTGATAAGGTACATGCAATGCAATCCTGAATCTTTCCTTATAAGGTACACACAATGCACCCCTGAATCTTTCCTGCTTGCATTTCTGCAAAATTTTAAGGCAACTGCTCCATGAAAACTTGTGTTCTTGCCAGTTCCCTTTCTGCCATTGTAATATCCACTGCAGAAACACCAGACAGGGCTTGTTTGTTGAGGGGTGTTGTTGTTGTTGTTGTTGTTGTTGTTGTTATTATGTTTTCCAGAGCATATTTTACCTGGTATTTTCAATCTGTGGACAATTGTGAAAAACTGGGGGCTTCTGAGCTGATTTGGACTGAAGAAAGCAAGCAAGACAAGGAGACCTTTGAATAGGACATCCTGCCTTTCAGATCAGTCTACCAATGAGCACAATATGCCTTGTGGCCTTCTTTGGAATAGCCTGCACCATTACAGTTACTGAGGGAGGCAAAGGAGAAACAAATAAAATATAACTACAATAAATGAGACTGATGTAGGATCTCCTAACTTTTTTTCAAAATTATTTTTTCTCATCTGAAGTTGGCCTTAGGCTTTGTTTCTATATTTTGCAAGACAGGAGCGAAAATAGACTATGAGAACTATCAAAAATCTTAGTTGGTATGTATTGGACTTCAATTGTAACTTCCTGGAAAGCTGCAAGATGACAAAGAAATATATAGGACCAGGGTCTCTTTTATTTTACACCGTTCAAAATCCAAACTCATCCATTAGTCTTCTTTCAACTGAATTGTTGGTTAATACAGAGTGATGGATAGGTTAGAGGCGTGGGAAAGGCAGATGCAACAATTTCTGCTCTACCTGCTGCTCCTTACATGCTGCATAACCTTGAGCAAAGGGTTTCAGCCCCCTATGACTCAGTTTCTGCTCTTCGTAGTGCAAGCTCTGCAAGGTAGGAACTCTCTTTTCTGTATTTCTACAGCAGACAGAGCAGTAATATCCCATTCCCACATCAAGCCTCCAGATATTACACCATGGTGAATAATAGAGAGTGTGAGAAATCAGCCCCAAACCATTTTTTTAAAAAGCTCCAATACCTCATTCTCATTTGTTTCTACAATTTAGAAAACATACGTTCCACAGTGCACTGAGCTATTTCTAATATGCCCAGCTGTGCAGGTTGATAGGCTAGAGATAAAACGATGCTGCTAATGAAAAACAGCTGCTCATTAGTCAGGAGAAAACTGGGTAGGATGTTTAGAGATACAATTATTTTTACTGTTCTTGTCCCTTTTACGGTTATACAGAAATTATATTATTATCAAATCATGTTAGACAGCGTCTCAGGTTGAACATTTTAAAAATGAATGTGGTTCATTAACAACATGATGAATATTTAAGCAGGATTACAGAGCATAATGAACTTCCTTTAATTTTTTTTTAAATAGAAAAAGGCCAATAAATTTGCTAATATTTCACTGGTTAATGTTGCAATTATGTGTGCAGCATCTTTTCCCAGCTTTCTGAACATCTCTCTTTTACTGCTGACTCTGAATTCAAGTCTGATGCAAAGGGCTGAAAAGCTGTATGTTTTTTTCCTTGAACATCAATCAGAAACAGGCTGATACCTTAAGTCTAATCTAAGAGCTAAGCAGTCACCTCACCTACAAGAAACCCCTGGTAAAGGAAAGGAAATAGAGCTAAAGAGTCTGCTCCGATGCTCTGTATCTCAAAAGCAAAACAAAACTGAAACTTCATCCTCTGAATAACCCTTTTTGTGATCTTATCATGTTTCTTACAAAATTGACTAGAATTTCACAACTGCACAAGACTTTCATCTTTAAGATTCTTCCACTTTGTTTGAGAAAAAAGCCAAGAAAAACAAGAAGTAGAAAGAAACAATTGAATATTGTTATTGTTAAAAATTCCTTTTAAAATTTAATGAATTCATTGCAGAGCCACATTTACTTAGGGTCTGGACCCTTATGCTAGAAGGTTGGTTGTGGAAATTTGAATCTTTCTGGCATGAGCAGAGTAGGCTTAGTGCTTTTGAGTCTGCTCTGATCAGACAATCTTCAGCTCAATTTACTCAGCAAGCAAAAGCAGCAAAACAAAAGAAAAGAAAACAGAAATTGATTGAAGATCTGCCTAAGTCTCCAGGGCCAAATCCTTCTCTTGTGCTCTCTCCTGCTCCAGACTTACAGTTTGAAGGCAGAGATATCCCAATACAGAATTTTAAGCAGAGTCAAAAATCCACATTGGATAGCTCAGCAGAAAGCTTTTAAAAGAGATAAGTCTAGCTGAAAATAACCTTATAAAAAATGAGTTTGGGGTAGAAAGTTGAGGAAAGCTGATGTCTTGCAGCAAAAGTTGTCTGACGGTGGTGGAAGGGGAGTGAGGGAACTCTCCACTGAGCTGCAGCTACCCAGAGGTACTGCAGTGCTATTTGGAGAGACCTGCTTCTCGCGGAGTGCTAATAAGAGCACTTTTTGGGGGGTATATCATGGGAAACGCATGGGAAAAAAGTCCCATGTCTAAATGTACATGAAAAGAGAAAGTATGTGCCTTCAAGTGCCTGAAAAAGCATAATATGCTTTGAAAACAATATTTAGCACTTTACCCCAAATTTTATTATTTGGTGCCACAAACTCTGATTTTTTTTTCCCCCATAAACCAAAACTGGTGAAATTAGGGAATTATTTCACTGCCACTTGCTGAAGAGGAAAAAAGGTTATTTTCCAATTGTCTCCAATAGCAAATCAACACATCAGAAAACATACACAGCTCCTCTATCTGCTGGCAAGACCAGAACTGGAAACAGCAACTCCATTTTAATGCTAATTTATCTGGAACATTTGGAGTTTACCAATACATGTCTGCTGTGGAGAAACAGTGAGAAACTGTATTGTAAGAAAACTTCAACATCAATAAATGCCTTGAGGAAAATCCTTTTGTATCCCTTGTATTGCAGGTAAAATAAACAAGAGAAATTATCTGCACTAACTCAGAATCCCAACCTTGGGACAAAGTCTTTGTGCAAGATGCTGTACAAACATGAAATAAAAAGAAAGTTACAGTCCTGGAAATCTAATAGTCTGAGTAGTTAATAAAAGACAAATAGGTAGAGGTGGAGACCAAGTAAGGATGAGAAGTCAATGTTTATCTGGAGATTAAACACTTGTAATGTGCTGACAAGCTACCTGCTGTCAAGTTTTTTGAGTTTCATAACAAAGGAGAATTTTGAAGCATAAGGAAACTGCTTTGCAAGTGCAGAGCAAGAATTATTCCCCCAAAATGAGGGCCAAAACAGTAGCAGGCACAAATCTCAGATGGAAAGTAGCACCTGCATGGCATTATTGAATTTCGCCATAGCTGTGGCTCAGACTAGTTCTGTGTCACTGAGCTGGATGATGCATTGCTAGTATCTAGATATGTGGCTGAAGTTCTGATCTTAGGGACCACCTCAGGTGTCTTTCTGTAAGGTCCTGGTGCTCTTCCACAAGCGTCACCAGTTTGCTATTACACAATGGCTCATGGGACAATCCAGCTGCCCTGAGAATGAAAATGGAGGTTCAAGGCTCGATCCTCTCTTTTACATGATCCTGCCCAAATGATGCCCAGGTAGAAACACATGCCCTAATTGTTTATGTGTGTAGCTCTGCTACTTACTAAAAAACTTCATGTTATGTATGGTGCTGAGTAAATAGTAAATAATAATAATCTACTCCAAGTCCATTCAGTATTTTTCTCTCCAGGTAGCCTCCTCTTGTATCACTGTTCTGTAGCCTAGAGGAGCAGTCAGTCACCCAGCTGAAAACTTAGCACGGCAATGGCCAATTAGAAAAACAAAACAAATGATTTTGCTAACTTCTAGTCTCCATGGAGTAGGAGACTCCAGCTTGGCTTTGCAGAATTATGCTACCTAGTTAGGACAGGTTTCTTTCACCTTGTAAATGAGAGTGATAGTCTTTACAGCATTCAAGGTAATAAGCAGCAGCTTCTTCTGATTAAACACCTTAGCATCAACTGGGGGAAAAAAAAAAAATTATTGTGAATGGACTTCAATATTTATTTTTGCAAATTTTTAATTTGGTAAAGTAGGGAGCTAAATTTCTCTTTAGAGTTTCGCTACTGTTTTAGTCCTGGCCTAAGGGACCTTCAGCAGTTTTGCAGCTCAGCTGCATTCCTCATTATCTGGTCTGCTGTTACGCTGTCCCAGGTTTTACATCAAGGCTCTATCTCAGTACCTTGAGTCCATCTTGTAATAATATATTGACTCATCTAGTCCTAGACCTTAGCCAGCTTTCAAATTACTCATGTCACATTTTGTCAGTGCTATGAGGGTCGGAGTCAGTCCATCTCAAGCTGTAGCAAGCCCTTGGGGATGCAGGGGATGCAGACGGAGTATAAGAGAGAGGTTACCAGGCTCTGCAATATTTCAGGGAAATCAGCAGTGAAAGGTGGGACAAAAATCCTGGGGAGGAAATAAATGTACCAAAAGTAGATGATTGTAAGAAAAATTATTAGGCCCTGGAGAGGACCTGGCAAAGCTCTGTTATTTGCTCTCTTCTGTTTCACCATGCCAGAGATGAATTTTCGTAGGTCATTAATGCTATCAGGAGGGGAAAAAAATTTTAACTTAGGCTAAAATAACCATAGAGAGCAGGTAACCTGGGTTTTCATTACATCAGGCAGCTAAAATTCAACCTGATGCTTCCCACAGGCAATAGCTAGAACTGTTAAATTGAATTCAGATTTACTAGATTGGTGCCAGGATCACAGGCCTTTTTTTTCCTTCCACAAAGACTTATATCATATTACTTTTCCCTATTCATCCCTCCTCACAAATCACTGTCCAAAGGGGAAGGAAGTACAGTAACTTCTTTGCTCTGAACATGACATTATGTGGAAATTTCCTCTTAAGAAATAACTTTACCATTGTGAAGAAAATAATGCACTTTAATAAGGCTCTTTCAGTAATCACATTTGTAGGCAAGAAAAGGTCAGAGGTGGAAAAGGAAAATATGAAGGGCATGAAGAGGTGAAGATTCCTGATTTGTTTATTTACACATCTAAAAACATATGAACTGGAGATTTCATGAAAGAACATAACCTAATTTGTAAAAGAAATGGGTTTTTGCAACAGGACTGCTAAATGAAGCTATCAATACAAATCTTTTTCCCAGGTGGATTATATTCTCTATTTGTGCTCCCAGAAAGGGAACAGAATAAACCAATCTCAACAAGCACACTTAAAATAAATGGTTTTCAAACTAGTTTTAAATGCTTGCTCCTGGGGTAAAGTAAAACTGTCTTAAATCACAAAACGGGGACATTCCAAAAGAAATACAGGTTTTACTCTTTACTGTAGTAGTGATTTTGATATAGTACTGTAAATGAAAGGCTAAGAAAGAGAAGTTTGGATATAGATCCCTGGCTTGTATGTAGTGTAAGAGTCTGAAGTGCTGTTGTATAAACATGAGGGCTATTATTTATAGCTTCAGTCTGCAATACAAGGTCCATGTGGCTGAAATGGCTAAATTTTACTTTAAGAAGTGACTTAGGACTAAACCTTTAAGGGAGCAGAATAGGTTTTGGAATGGAATCTAGGCAGTTTTGATGAAAACATGATTTTTTAGGCAATGAGGCATGAAATTCTCATTGGAATATTTTTTACTGTTGACGTGCACATAATAAGGATTCAGTGACAAGACAGACAGGACTAGAAGAAATGGCTGCTGATTTGAATTCATTTTATTATTATTATTATTATTTTCCCCAGGGGATGCCCAGGTTGTTGTGCTAACACACAAAGGAAGAGTGTTGATTCTGCCAACTGCTTTAGCAAATTTGCAGCTTTTCACCCCTAAAGCTCTCCCTGGGGATAAGTCTTTGAGGAGCAGGGTCTTGCTGCTTTGCTCTCTCTTCTCTTTTCCCCAACTATTTCCTTTGCAATTAATTCACAGTGGTCTCCAAAGAAAATGCATGTGGGTTCTGATCCCTGTCCCACCTCAGCTGCAAACTGAGAAGAGGAGCTTAGTATGTCTTACATTTGCCATCAGAGCTCCAAAAGTGCTCCAGAAAGCAGATGACTCATGACAGTTTCTTCTTTCAAGATCTACTCCACTCCTTCATCATGCAAGCTTCATGCAGCAATAATACAGATCCAGGATGCTGTTTTGCCCCTTACAAGACCAGAAAAGGAAACGTTGTTGGGCTTCTCTGGATTGCACTTAAGTTGCCCACAAACAGAGGCATTTTGGTTACTTCAAGACTCATTCAGTCCCGCTGAAGATGCTGCTGCAAGGACCTTTGCAACCAAGACACCTGTCCCCATCTATGCAGCAACTGACCATCTTCTTTGGGAGAACAGATTTCCAACATGAGCATTATCTTATGCTGAGATTCCCCAAATTTAGGGGTTTTTTAACAAACACTTTATATGTGTCTGTGCAACAAATCTCTGGATAGCAACACTCCTTATAGTAGCACCAGCAAAACCTTGACTGATGGAATGACAGATAATAAAGGGTTAAAAAGTTCCCTAAGAAAGAAGCCTATACCAGTGCCAGTGGCATTTCCCTCTTGGATAGTTCAGGAAGAGGTCTTCGTTTTGAAACTAGATCTAATTAGAGTTTGTTTGGGATTCAGCTCTCCTACTGACTTAACAAGCTGCTGGAAAGTCTAATAAATATTGACATGATCCTTTTTCCTTTGGCAGGGCCTTGTAAGAATTCCACTTCACAGCTCAATGATGCCTCCCTGTGTTGCTTGTGTCACAATATACAGTAGAGGAAAAAAACATGGTCAGCACCCACTTCTACATGAAAATTTAACTAGTGTGTTTCTAAATTTTCTCCAACCAGTTCAGCTGAAACAGTCATGAACTTGCTTTCAAGCAAAGACAAATTCAAGTCCCATTTCACAGTGGGCATCTGGTACCTGCTTGGGTTTCACCCTCCCAAAAGGGGAGGACATGGTGTAAATTACAGTTACGAATCACAATGGTTGCACTTTGGTCTGTGCCTACTTACTCGATATGCTTCCTATTTTGTCAGAGCCCATCGGAATTAAAAGTTAAATTAACCCTGGTTACAGCAGATGAGAATACTTCTTGCCTCTGCATGGGTCACAAGGAGTGGAGAGAACTGAGCAAAGGGAGGAGGCATGGGAGGTAGACAGCAGAGTTTGTTCTGAAGCTTAATTGAGTTTTATTTGCTGATGTTTTGGAAGGTATAAAATACAGCAACAAATAAATCCATAGATAAGAGTAAGTTTATACTTTCAGATAAAGGCTATTCAGTGTCAGTTTAAAGGGGTGATAAAAATTCACAGTATAATAAGAAAGAATAAGTAGAATGAAATTGGGGTGAGGGACAGCTTGGAAGAAAAACAGATGCTGTCTAATCTTAGGTGATGATTTAGGGGCAACAAAAAGAATAATCATACACCATTTTACAAAGTCTTGGTAATTCCCATCTTCTGCTTTCATATGTATCCTGAGCTATACTCTCATGTTGCTTATTTCTTCACTTCTGTATCTGCCAAGGTCTCACTCAGCCCTGTGCCACCGGGCCATGTACCAGTGTCTTTGGGGTTGCAGCTATGGGGCAAATAAGTAACTGATTCCTTGGATACGACTGGAAGAGAATGGGGATGTGATCTGCATTTCAAAAATAACAGTTTTGTCCTCATGTATTGCCTTTCAGCTGATTGCAAATGTTTTTTGAAAGAGTTAGTGTCTTTGTACTTAGTTTGCAGATGGGGGAGATGCATTAGTAGGATGGAGGATGCCTGGCCCACTACATCTGGGCAGAAAAGCAGTTAGATCTCAAGACTTAAACTCTGTAGTTGTGGGATAACTTCCCTGCTCTTTCATGTGCCAGAGAGCCCAGCTTTGCAGCATGAAGTCAGTAGCATATGTCTAAGTTTCTGCCTACCAGAATAGGACCAAGCAACACTGAGTGAAGTGATGCTGCTGAACTTTCACAGCTTTTAGGAGAAATGTGAGCCCATGATACAATTAAGCGTTGCTTCTTCTCCACAGCATATTTGAGGATGGTACAAACTCTGGTGGCCTGGAGATAATGGACATAAAACTCTTCCCCATATCATGCCTTCCCCTACCCCAAAAAGAGCAGCCCAGTTCCCATGTGAGCCTTGCTCACACTGTGGCCAGAGCAACGTGACACTCTTGGGGGTAGCAAACCAGCAATGGAGAAAAGTCATACATATTTTTATCTCTAGGCTTATGTAGCTATGCTGCTTGCAGCACAGCACAGTCTTTCTGAGGAGTGCTGAAGTTGCCCAAGGAGCACCTGCAGCTCAGGCACAACCTCAGCCAGATGGTGCTTTGCTGCTGATTTAGCTATGGTCTTGTTCTACAGTGACTTGATCTATGGAGAAGTAACTGCTACAGGCCCCATCAGTGGCATTTTGATCCCTTGACACATAGATGGTTTCAGTGAGTGTGCTTTAGCTCGGGTAAGAGTGTCTATAACAAATGACAGATACAAATCACAATAAACAAAATTATATATATAAATTATATATATATAAAAAATTAAAAATTACATATATAAAAATTATATATATTATATAAACAAAATCACAATAAATGAAATTATATTATGGCCCATGCCTGTCAGTGTTTAAGAGGCATTTGGACAATGCCCTTAATAATGTGCTTTAACTTTTGGCCAGCCCTGACGTAGTCAGGCAGTTTGCCTAGATGATCATTATAGGTCCCTTCCACCTGGAACTAAACTAAACTATTCTATTCTATTCTATTCTAGTCTAGTCTAGTCTAGTCTAGTCTAGTCTAGTCTATTCTGGTCTAGTCTAGTCTAGTCTACTCCATTCTATTCTAGTCTACTCCATTCCATTCCATTCCATTCCATTCCATTCCATTCCATTCCATTCTATATTTTAGAAGACACACCCCGTGGAAATGGTAGGAGGCCAATTACTGGAGTCATTTAATCTGGGACTGAAGAAAATAGTTTGTGAAGTACTCACGCACAAGCAGGAGAATGGTTTAGATTAAGCTAATATTTCTTTTTCATCTTTTTATCACTCTTACTTTTTTTTCCTGTCCTTCTCTGTTTATGAAGCATCATCAAGGCACTTAGCATGCTGCACACGCAAGAATGCAAATTTGTGCTTCAACTGGGCACATGCAAGTAAAACTCAACCCAAAAGAAATCCACACAGCTGCCTTAGAGGGGCCTGACTATTCAGGGACAGACCCAAGCTCTTCTGCTTGTACTTCAAACCAGCCAGCTGCACAACAGCTCTGATCTCACAGCAATGAAGTCCAACAGAGACAGTATGATTCTGAGTCGACAGATTCACCATTTGCCATGACTGCATGTTTTCTACACAGGCGCTTACATGTGCCCAGTCAGACTGCAGTGTGAAGAGGAGAACAATAGAAGTTTGCCCTTTTGGCAGAAGGTATTTTTTTGGAGGATGCTTATAGGTTATTTCCAAACAAGTGGACGTAACTCCGGGTATGGCACTGGAAATCAGTTTATGTTTTTAAACTGTAAGAACAGTCACTGGCATGCTGTTGGTCTGGGCACCGTACAATACAACAACGGGCAATTTTGAGCCCTCCCTACCCTCTTCCCAAGCACACCAGCAACAGGAGTCATCACCTTGGCTCCCAACAGCGTGCATAGTATTTCCTGACACCCCCATTCTTACCTAGCAAGTAGCATTAAAAACAAAACCGGAAATGTCATTTAGGTCCTTCTGGGATGTCTGGCTTAAATAATTTATTTTTAAAATAAAATGTTCTTGCATCCAATTTTACTGGTTTTAGGTCTTTTTTGATAAAAGCAATGTAAATTATTTTGACAGAAGGAAAACTGAATTCACTCTCAAATCTCCTGGTTGACATTCAAGTAGTACTTTGGTAACAGAGGTAGGTACTAGTCACACAGGTTGTGAAATCTCTCAGGCTCTTCTCTGGGTAAAACGAGGAGAAAAATTCAATCCAGAGACTTTTTATTGCATAAGGGTAGAAACCCATGTCTTCAAAAAGTTCAGAGACTGGAGGGACAGTAAAGGGAAACAATTTAATACTCAAAAGTGCTTGCAAGCCGTACATCTTGCAGTTACCTTGTACTGTCACTGATTTGCAACCATGTGGTCCTTTTATAACAAACTGTCAAGTTTTTGTGTTTTGATCTCATAAGTATTGACCTTCGATCATGAGTTTCCAGCTGACAAGGTGCTTGTGATAATCCAGCCACCCAGTCCAGCGCTACATGCACATGCACACAGGCAGAATAGCCTCTCCTGTCCATAGATGGGGCAGGATATGGTGGATACTTTCCCATCCTCTCTTGAAATACTTCGTCTTGATCACCTGTGAACATTTCCAGACTATGCAGGAGGTGGCCCAGCAGAAGCAGGGCCCTAAGATCAGCTGACTGCTGAAACAGTAGTACTAGATAAAATGACTGCTGACAAGCTCAGCACTTTACTCTCTTCTCCCCAGTTAAAGGGGACACACACTGAAGTCCCCATTCTTGACCCCACTCCCACTCCTTTCTGCCTCATTTTCTAGCCTAGGTATAGCTGGCAGGACTCGCCACTCTTCTCTTCACTATAATAATTTCCAGTCCAGCAAGTCTCTCTGTCTCTGTTCCCTGATCATGTGTTCAGAAAACTTATGGTGAAAGCTGGAGTCAGAGGGTACTTTCCACTCTGCCCTGTATGCCAGAAAAAGCTGAGATTCCTGTGATGGACCACTTGGTTTAATGTGAGCATGAGGCATTTTGTTTTTCAAGTCCATGAAGTTAAGAGCTATTAAAAGGCAGCTGCTTATTGACAAGCTATCAAATAAATTTGGAATGCATCCTGCTGTGTAGCCATCTGATGAAGCCGAATGGGAAAGCTAATGACCCTAGCGATATACTTGCTATAAAATATGGCCTTTATTTCAGCACTTGAGGTTTATTCTGCAGTGGGGTAAGGAAGGCAAATGTAATGCATCCCATTTTCCTCCAGCGCAGAATTGCACATGTACATATTGGTTACAAACCACCCAGATGACTTGCTCTTTATAGCCTGCCATGCACTCCTCCTGCAAGCTTGATAGCGCAACTGAGCTAGCAGTCTGAAGCAAGCAAAGCAGCTTATGATTTCCTTGAATTTCTGTTATTTGGAGTTATTTCTCAAATATGGAGTGCAACATCAGTTGGGGTATATCAGTTAATTAGCTCTGCCAGTTTTCTCCTGCTGAGAAGCTGACCCAGTTGTTATAAATAATTCAGAGCCTTTTCATGCTCCGTGTGCTGCAGTGGTGTAACTATCTGTAGAGTTTTGCTGATAGTGACATCTCTTATAGTCATGTGACCAGCTGGGATAAAATCAGAGATTTATTTTGATTAGCATTGCAGTTTACATGGCATTGCTTGTGTCCTCTAATTGGATGAAAATAACTGAGAACATGATTTTCAATAGTTAAAATGCATTTGGAAATAATCTTTCTAGCAGAGACTATTTTTTTTCTCCTTCTTTGTCTGTATAGCACCCAACACAATAGCAGCCTCGTCCCTGACCATGCCTTTAGTGTTAGCAAAATTCAAATAATAATTTCGAACCGAAATACACCCAAGTGCAGAGGGTAATCTGCTGTTTAAACTCTCAAAGTGAAGGATGTAACCCATTTGTTCTTGCAATGGGATACATTACATGTACTGCAAACCTTCTGCACTATTTGCTGAAGTATTGACTGTTTTCTTTAACGCTGCTGCACAAGGTAAGAAGCAAATACAATGAAGGCATTAGGCACATTTTACTCATAGACACCTAACTTAAGCTGACAGTAAGAACAAACACTCTTGTACGTGTAACTGTGCATCTGTCTCCAATCGCCATATACACAGTCAATAATACTGGCACTTAAGGCCATATGTTTCTGATTTCAGAAGTTAGCTCAATGAAAGACCAACAAATCACACTGTCCATGTAAAATAACTCAACAAATTGACTTATTTTTATTTTTTATAAATAACTGAGCAGCTGATTATAAGGCCCCAGTGGCAGTGGAAGAGATGTCAAACATGGAAGTGAGATTTTGGGGAACGGTCATTTCTGGGGATCAGAAAGAAAGACAGGGGAGAGATAAAATCCAAAATCTTTATCTGTCCAAAACCCCACTCGTCTTTCTTAGCCAGTAACCTTCATATTGCCTCAAATCCACCCCAGATTCCCTCATTCACATGAACTTCTTAAACCTATTTGTTGCTGTGACAATATTCAGTGTTACTACCCCCTGAATGAAGATGCAACATATGTAACTGTGCATCTTTGGACTGACAATAATCAGTTTACATCCATATCTGGATGCAAAAGAGTAAGCATGGTGAAGGGCAAGCTCATTAGACTCTATTAAACACCATGGTCTGAAGGAAATCACTATCTATAAATCTCCAAGCCATTTTCATGCAGGAGCTGGGAGGCTTTATACCAGGGACAGAATATTATACTCACAACATGCCTTTCTTCCTATGCATTTTTCCCTAAGTATCTATTACCAGCCACAATCAGCGATAGGCTGAGTACTGCACCCCATATGGCCATCCTGATGTCATATATTCTTGCATTATGCAAAGTCAAGTTGGTGCTGAATTAAGTGATATTTCAGCCTCTGTAAAATTCACCTCAGCTAGCTATGGCCATCTAAGCAGACTTAGGACCTTGCCTATTTCTCACATGACTACATGTGGTGTCTACAGCATAGGCATCAACATCCACAGGCCACCTTAGGATCCTCCTACAGCCAGCTGGAGACTAGTCCCTATGTCAGTAGAGACTAAGGAGAGATTCCTGATTTCGCTAACTAGTTCTGCGTGTTTTAATCAAACAAAAGCACACTGACTGTGACTAATTCTCTTATAACTATAAAGGGAGCTTAGATTTAAACACCTAAAATCAGGTGATGTGTGCTATCCTTAATCTAACATAGGCAATAGAGTGAAAGAGGTATTTCCAGAGATCAAGACATCCCACCTTTGATGCCTTGTGAAGAATGGAATGTAGATGACACATTTCTTTGGTATCCTACAAATCTAGACTGATTTTTAATGATTAATTATATTCTTTTTAATGAGTAGTTGTATTCCCTTTGTTTAAAATAAAGAACATTATGAGTCTTCTGGCCAGGTATATCACTCTAGAAGTGGAAAACAAAGGAGGTTAAGAACTGAAGTGCTCTTTAAACCCTGGTCTTTTGGGTGATAGGATTAACTGATGAGATCTTTCCCTACCTATTGAACTTTCTGTGTCACATCTAAAACAGAATGCATAAGCTTTTCTGTAAAAGTCCTGCTTTGGGCTAATTTAGGATTCCACTTCTTGGGAACCGAGCATCTATTTTGACTTCACTGCAGGCCAGTCAAACACAAGTCAGCTCTTTTCTGGGTTCCCTCCATGTTACCATCACTAAGCTCAAGTTAATAAGCCTGGCTTAGAGGCTCGTTTCTCTTGGGTAACACCTAAGGGCTACGAGGGTGAGCACAGGCTCCAGCCGGTGTCTGCACTGCGTCACTGGCCATCTCATCCCTGAAGGCAACATGGGCTAAAAAAGGCTCTGTCATTCTCTATTTGAATGCTGAGCTCCAGGTTGCACTGCTCAGTGTCCCAGCAGTAAATCTCAGTGTATACATGCTGAATACATGCATTACATGCATTACAAATACATGCATTACAAATCTCTCTGTAAATACATACACCCCCACACTTGGCTTTTATCTCCCAGCAGGCAGCTGCAGAAGAGCAGCCTCTGACGGAAGAGCACTTTCTAACATCCATCTCTGGAGACTGACTTTTGCCATGAAGCAGACACTTTACAGCCCCTCCTGGTCATTGGGGGAGTGTTTTGTGTCTCTGCTTTGTGTGAGTTCCAGCTGTAATGACTTTGCATACCCTAGTGCCAAGGGCTGTAGCTAAAACTGTGCCCTGCATGCATCTAAATTAGTAACCACATTTTTTCTGATGAGACAACAGCTCCACAAGTAAATTAAGGAAGGCTGAGAGCATTTTCCAGCACTGAGGCCAGCAATGACCTGTGTTTATACAATTAAACTCTTTTAGTCTGTAAAGCAAAGTTGCTGCGTCCAGACTGCCTATTGGGAATGGTTTTGGGGCTGTGCCAGCTATCAACCAGCATCCAGGAATTGTAAGGACAATGCCCAGGCTAAAACGACAGCAGGGATCATTATAAAAATGTTTATCAGCAAATTCCAGTGCCCAGCGACGTTTCCTGACACTGTTTTATTTCCTAGGATAGCAGTAGTCCACTTATAACCTCGCTGTATGAGGACCGGGGTTCTGGACACCCTGGTAGCAGGTGACCTATAACACTCAACATTTGTTTGAATATAGATGTTACAGTAGTTGCAACAGCAAGCTGAGTTGGCATGCACAAGGGTTGGTGTTTGCCTGTGAATCTTGCAAAACTCTGGGCTTCAGAAGTCCCTGGTGACTGTAAATTCTGCAGGGCAAACGGAGAATTTCTGAGGAGTGAGGGAGATTATTTTCTTTCATAGATGTTTCATATACTGGGTATTGCCTTCATAAAACACTCCTTTTTCCATGTAGAATATTAAGTGATCAAAGCATCTCAAAGCAAATGGATTTGCCAGTACACCCGGTATGTTGCTATGCTATTAACATGTTGAAAGCTCTTTCTGTCATCAGTTTTGTTATAGCTGATTGATTGGAATTAAAGCTCTACAGAGTCAAACTTTGAAAGAAGGTGGCTGTTTATTTTATTTCAAATTTTTTTCGACAAACTTTTGTTCTAGAAACTCTCACAGTGATAATTGTTAAATAATGAAAATATATAATAATAATTCTGCTCTATTCTGTGTCTTGAGCTTTATATAGCACAATATTATGAATATTCTATGTAATTTTTTTTTTTTATGTGATGGAAATGTGAAGTTATCTTAACAAAGCACGCAGAGTCACACATTGTTATTTTTAACCTTTATGGGGAGACTGAGCAAATAGCCCACCCGCTCAGAAGGAAATAACAATACTTCTTATTAAACATAATTGTTTCCATGGGATTGTAGGGCTGAGAGTACAGAGACAATAAAGTTCCTAGCCAAAAAGTCACTTCATCTTCTTGCTTTATAATCGCCCATTGTACAGCTGTTTCGCTCACAATGAGGGTGGCAGATCTCTATAATAGGGCTTTAGAATCTCTAAATTTGCTAATGAAAAGTATTTAATCCCTGCTCGCCAAGACAAATCTTTAATTGGTAAGTCTGGTGGTGCTGCTGTGCTGCAAGCATTATGTAAGAAGCCAGGCTCCGTTTGCACGCATTTGGACACCATGGTTACCAGCAATGCTATGCATGAGGGTGGGGAGCACAAATCCTGAACTTTCATCACCACCACAGCTGGTGGGATAATCAATGATTTGTATCCTTGCTCCAGAAGTAGGCTTTCATCTCCTCACTGAGGCAATTAATAAAATACCAACACAGCCCTGTAGAAATGGAGCCGGTTCACTCCTAATTTAGGGGCTTATTACACATGCCATCTCCCAACTCCTCTTTTCTGCTGCCTTAGTCACACCACCAAAAGCAGACAGGATGTTTAGATCATGCTGGAAGTTAAAAATCCTGCCTGTGAAATGGCAGTTATCATGTGTTAGATTAGAAGGATCATGAATTTCAAGCAGCAGGATGAATTGGAAGGCGCAAGTTTTCCACTGAGCATTTCATGGAGGAAAACTGAGGAAATAGAGGCTCTATAGACTTGAACCTAGCGTGTTTTCTTTCTGAGAATTGGTGTGCATCTTACAACATCCATCCAGGGCTTTCTTTGGTTCATGAAATGACACAAGATGTCCAGAGGAGGGGAAAGAAATCCTTAACTTACACCTCTGTGAGTTGTTATTTCCTTCTGGCTGCTCAAAGAGGTCAACTGACTGGTGGTAACTGGGTGCTGCCAGGACTCATGGCTGAAAGTCAACGGACCCTTGTGAACTCTGGGTGGGAGACTGCTGCTAACCAGCCAGCACTGATGCTCCTAAAGACAACGTCTTGCTGCCAGAACTGGTAGCATAGCCAAGCATATGCTGAACTCAGATCTCAATGGGCTTGTGGGCTACTTCTCATCAAATTTGGGATCTCACCTCAGAACTCTGTGAGAAGCAGTCTCTTTAGGCTGCCTTCTCTACTGAGTTCAGTAATAGCCCAACACCCAAGCCCACAGGCACATCTCCGGTTTAAGTTTTTCCTCACTTCATTCACCACATAACATATAAATATGTCTTTGCATTGTGTTTCAAGATTCAAAGCATCAGTGAGCAGTAAGAGCTCAAAATGAGACATGGAGAATGGAAGAGATGTGTGTCTCTGCTCTAAATGCAAGAGTCTACTTTAGTATGAGATGAATTGCAGTCCCTCAAGTCTATGGACTAGATTTCTATGATTATAATGGGAGCCTGGACAACTTAATCCAGATGGACACATTTACTTTATAGACACCTAAAAACAGGGGAGGTGAATCCCACTCCCAGTGTCTTCACTGCCAAAGAAATGTACTAATTCTTTACAAGTAAATCCCTTTCACTCTTTTTCTTTTAGACTTGGTACCTATTTAAATACCCTAAACAATGTGAAGCATGGAATGTAAATGGAATTTAAATACCCTAAACAATGTGAAGCCAGGAAGGACTATGAGAGCAGTAGCATAGACTATTCAACAGCTTTGTGAGGACAGGTCTCTCTTCGGAGCCAGATGTCAATTCAAGTTCCCACAGGTGGAAAACAGTCTGAACCAACACCTACTGCACCCTCCATGAACATGCAAATCAGTAAATTAGTAGACACAGGAATCTCCAGATTTTACTGTTATTAAATAAAGTCTGTCACTGTTGCAATAATTGATATATTTAACATTTATTTATTTAACATTTTATTTATACCTTTTATTTAACATTTGCAGGTATTTACCCAAATATAGATGACCAGACACTTAAACCCAGCTTTACATAATCTTGATGAAATGCAAAAACAAGGCGATAAAAATAAAATAGATTCAGAAAAGTTATGCTGCATTGACTAGCTAGGAATAATCAGTGTGCTATGTATAGAGATGCATAGATATAGATGCAGCTACATTAATTCCCTTACCAAAAATGAAGTGGAAAATAAGGCACACTTACTTTTCTATTACACATAATATTTTCTTTTTTTCCATCAGACCTCAAGAGAGTATTTCTGTGACTCAACTGGGAATGATAAAACATCCCTTTCACTCTCTGATCACTCTTTACTGACACTGTATCTAATATAAAAATAGCCCATAGCCTTTATAAAATTCAACAAAGTGCAGATTTTTGACAGCAATCATTTCTGAATTTAGTAATATTTTCTTTTATTTACAGTTAGGAGTGAAACAAGGCACAAAAAAACCCCACCAGTCCCTTTTACAAAACCCACAAGTTTCACTGCAACAAAATTAAATGATACAGATTTGACACAGAAGTAAGAGACGTGATAACAATATATGTGCATTTTTTGGGATGGGGGAAATGAAAGAATGAAGTAATTGCATTTTTATCTTAAAAAGAAGTTAATAAATTACCATTTCAAAGTGGGATTTACATATTCCATCACTTTGCAAAGATTAGTTTTTTCTTTGATAGTTTTTTCTTTCTCATTTTATTATTCTGCCTTTTGGATGAGATACTCAAACAAAAAAAAAAATTCCAAAGCCCATTCCTTTGCAGTCATTAAAAGATGCTGTGGCACTTTCCACAAGAGCTGAAAGTGTTTTAAACGTCAATGTCCTGGCAAAAGTCCAACTTGGGTAATTACATTCCGTCCTGCCTCAAAGAAATCCTTTCCTCAAGCTATAATTTCATTTGGAGACATTGTTCCACACTTCTCTGCCTGGAAACGATTGCTCCGTGATCTCAGCTGCCACATTGCAGAGAGGAAATAGCTGCATTTTAGTGCAAGTAAGTGTTTTCTATAGACTCGCTGTCATTCAGACTTCCACACTGTGCACCTGAGTCCAATACACACTATACAAGCTGCCTGCTCACAGTATGCACCTGGGTGAAGCCCTCAATATGCTATATACAGTTGACTTGTATAGGAAGTATACAAAATATTGCACTATAGTTCACAAAACAGCAAGTGCTGTCATTTATCATTTGCTGTGTGTGGGCACCTTATGGTTGCCATGGTTTGTAGCAAGAAAGTTAGAGGTAAATAGAGTAGACAGACTATATCACTAAGTTTCTTTCTGATAAAACATTATAATGAATGATTCAGAAATGCAAAATGGCCATAGAGACTTCAGAGAAAAATGTTTTCCTATAAACACAAGGTGCATCATGATACTATCATTGATTCCTATGACAAGTTCTGAGTCCTCTTCACATTGAGCATGATGAGAGGTGATCTCCCACTGTCTTTTCAGATTGTCTCCATGAAATTTAAGGTGCAGGCTATGTTCCTCATCTTCATAATTTATTCTATCATGGAATGGGAACATCTTAGGATCATAGAATCATAGAATCTTTTAGGTTGGAAAAGACTCTTAAGATCGTTGAGTCCAACATTAACCTAGCACTACCAAGTCCGCCACTATACCATGTCCCTAAGCACCTCATCCAAACGTCTTTTAAATACCTCCAGGGATGGTGACTCAACCACTTCCTTGGGCAGCCTGTTCCAATGCTTGACAACCCTTTCGGTGAAGACAGTTTTCCTAATATCCAATCTAAACCTCCCCTGACACAACTTGAGGCCATTTCTTCTCATCCTATCACTTGTTACTTGGGAGAAGAGACCGACCCCCACCTCTCTACAACCTCCTTTCAGGTAGTTGTAGAGCATGATAAGGTCTCCCCTCAGCCTCCTTTTCTCCAGGCTAAACAAACTCAGCTCTCTCGGCCATTCCTCATAAGACTTATGCTCTAGACCCTTCACCAGCTTTGTTGCCCTTCTCTGGACACGCTCCAGCACCTCAATGTCTTTCTGGTAGTGAGGGGCCCAAAACTGAACACAGTATTTGAGGTGAAACCTCACCAGTGGCGAGTACAGGGGGACAATCACTTCCCTAGTCCTGCTGGCCACACTATTTCTGATACAAGCCAGGATGCTGTTGGCCTTCTTGGCCACCTGGGCACACTGCCGACTCATATTCAGGCAACTGTCGACCAACACCCCCAGGTCCTTTTCTGCCAGGCAGCTTTCCAGCCACTCTTCCCCAAGCCTGTAGCGTTGCATGGGGTTGTTGTGACCCAAGTGCAGGACCCAGCACTTAGCCTTGTTGAATCCCGTACAATTGACCTCGGCCCATCGATCCAGCCTGTCCAGATCCCTCTGCAGAGCCTTCCTACCCTCAAGCAGATCAACACTCCTGCCCAACCTAGTGTCACCTGCAAACTTACTGAGGGTGCACTCGACCCCCTCGTCCAGATCATTGATAAAGATATTAAACAGAACTGGCCCCAGTACTCAGCTCTGGGGAACACCACTTGTGACTGGCCACCAACTGAAGTAAACTCCATTCACCACAACTCTTTGGGCCTGGCCACAATCTTGTCTAATTGTAGACAATTAAAAGATCTACATTTAATGTAATGTAGGTTTCAAGATCTACTCTGCATCAATGGAGAGCAAGAGTCCCATAAGTAAACCATCCCTTCTTAAGATGGATGTCTAATAATATGAATATACTGTCCAATCCTTGAAGTTACTATAGATAAATTATGCAAGATGCTGGACTCCTCATTGCTGATGTTGGCTGAGATTAGTTTTACCCAAAATGGAGAAAATTTGGATGTGAATCAAAACACAGGGTGTTAAAATGAAAAAAGAGCCTGCTGTAGCACAGCATGAGTAAATGGTGAAAGCTGTCTCCCACCCTCAAGACACAAAACTACACAGGAGTACTGCCCAGGACTATGCTCTATAATTCATCCACCTAGAGAGGGCAGTACTCCTGTGTAGTTCACCCTCTCTAGGTGGCTGAATTATAGAGCATTTTTATGAGTCTACTTAAGGGAAATGGTCTATCGATTCAGTAACAAAGCTTGTGCCCTCTGATGCCAAGGTCTCAGCAGAACACCTCTGGCTATGTCAATCCGCAGCTTCCAGAGGTTTTGATAGAGGACTGATGTACTCACAGGCAAAGGGATTCAGCATCTCAAGCAACATAGATAAATAGAAAGAAAGATTTTCACAGTCTTCAACAGGTGCTACATCAAGTCCTAACCCTTAGCTTCATATCTTAAGAGGGAATTTTCCTTTTCCTGGATGGGACTATGCCAGGACGATTAAACTCCGACTTTGCCAGTTTGGAAAGAGATTATGTCCTTGACTTGATGTCACTATTTTCTTTCCCCCTAATTAAACACAAAACTCAGCATAGGGGTAAGAATGAGAGAGAGCAAGAGGGAGAGAGAAAAGAATTAAGGAGAAGATGACCGGAAAAACCAAGCAGTTCAAGTCTTTTAATTAAGTATTTAAAAGCTTTTTTGTGAGTCTGCTTCTCAGAGATATGACTGTTAAAGAAAATGGATTTTCCTACTTCCAGCCAACCACAATATATGTACATATTTATACACACCCACAAGCACACACAGACAAATGTACAGAGAGAAGGAGGAGAAAAATTTATAATGAAAAAATTGTTGAAGTTGTATCAAAAGAATAAGACACAGAAAGAATCTTTTCTGAGAAAATCCATTTTGTGAATCCATGACCAATCCCTGCAGAACACGAATACACACACATACACACACACAAAGGTAAAGAATGAAACAACATAGCTCTACTTAAAAACACATTCGGCTCTTGGCATATGTACTCAGGATTGCAGCTAGCCCCTCCAGTTTGTAAACTGCCCATCCTTTTTTAAGCACATTTTTAAATAATGTATTTTACCACTCTATTAGGAAAATAAATAAATGAACATCCAAACCCCAGCAAAAACCAACACAGGCATCTTGTGGAGGGGGGGTGAGCTAAAAGACCAGACCAAGCTAGAGTGGGGAAAGAGAGCTCACCGTAGAGGTTTATCAGACATTCATGGTGCCATTTGCAGCTTGAATATAAAGACAGCCTTAGGACCTTCCTCTCACTCTCTGTAGAAGGCATCATTGAAGGAAGGAGAGACATGCTCAAGGGGCAAAGAGTGGGGAGGTGTCAGAAGAAAACAAATTTGGGGGTAATTAGTTGGCTGAGATTCAGATGTTCAGGCCATGAAGGTGGCTGTTATCCAAGGGAGCCCAGAGTTATTCGGCAGTCCCTCCAGCCTGTGCAGTCTCATGAAGGTCCCCCTTGTTATTAATACAAATTTCATTGATCAAAAAACAACCAGAGAATCAAATAGCTTGGGTTGTAAGGGATTTCTGGAGGTATCTGATGCAACCTGTCATGTGAAGTAGGGCCAGCCTCAAAGTTGTATGCAGCTCACATCCCTCCTTGGTGCATCTTGGTTCCATGAGAAGACCGAAATACAGGCAAGAGGGAATAATCTTTCCCTCTGCCCTAAGGCATTGGGCTGTTTAATGCAGCTGGTTGACTGTGACTTCTCTAGCAGAGTTTTTAAACAAACACATACTTTCACACATCAATGTACATACACACAGACATAACTTCATATGTCTTCTGAGGATAGATGGACACGTATGCGCAAATGAATGAATAAATAAATGTGATGCATATTCACTTGTCCTTATACATATCAGTAGAATAATTAACTTTTCCACAGTTTGGTTTTCTGTACAAAAGAAGCCCAGTGCCCAGATCAAAGTAAGACTGTGGGACCTGTTGTAGACCAGAGTCACCAACAGACCAAAACCCCATGGTCTTATCAGGCTCACATTGATACATTGGGGAAGGCAGCACTGAGCATGATGGGGCCATACAGTGCAGCCACTGCAATTGCTCACATATATGGCAAAAGATCTCTGACCAGTTTTTCACCATTTTCAAAACAGCTGTGGCCATGTTGCTCCTCCTCTGGGAGGGATTGGTCCCTAAATCCATATTTTGTCACCTCACCTAAAACAGCATGATTTCCAGAAGAACTGAAAAGCAGAAAGTAATAAATACAGCACCTTCAGGAAAGAGAAACACCAAGATCTGGAAAATCTGTCTTTTTCAAACAGGTCTGAAAATGTAGGTGACCTATTGCTGGGCTTGGATGGCTTCCATCCCAACCCTTTTTCTGCTAACTTTTTAGCTAGCCCCTTTCTTTCTCCTTTTAGATCTCGCTTTTTCAAGCTCCAGCCCGCCTCTTCCCAGCCAGCTGTGTATATGAAATGACTTTGGGACATGCTGGCAGGGAGTAAGTTTAAAAATAAACACGGTGATATTCACCAGGAAGACACTGAATGCTGCAGGCTCCTTTCTAGGTGATAAAGATTTAATTATTGCACGCTGGCCCTCCTTACCATCTTCCCAGCTGTAACAGGTGCCTGAGTTTCATCTTTCTTCCAGTTTTTTCTCAAGGTAATTAAATCTTTATCCCGGAGATAGGTATATGCAAGTATGTGAGTCTCTTCCTGCTTTAAAGGGAGACATTTTTATTTTTTATTAACTCTACTAATCAGCAGAGGAATTATACATAAACTAAGCTAGGGAGGCTACAGGGTATTCAAGATTTTATCTGGCACTGTGTTTGCCAGTAAAATAATCCCATTCTGGAGAAACCTGCTATGGTTTTGATTTTAAGCATAGGTAGTGTTCTTTTTGTGATCCTGATAGCTTTATTCCACCCAACCCTGGGATTTATTTCTAATCCTGAGCAAAAGGATTTTTCATGGGAGAGAAAGAGGCTGCAGTAATGAGGACAAAGCACCAGCCTGCAGCAGGACTTATCCTCAGGCTCATTAAGTGGCTTGGGGCATGACCCTCCATGGTACATTTTATAATGGATCTCAAGTCACTTTGATCGCAGTGCATTCAGATGCTCCTGAAGTCTCTCTGTACTTCCTATCACCAGACGTTGCACTACATGGTTTGTGAAGAAATACAGAATGTAAAACAGTGCCATTAAGACACCTGGACTCCAGAAATGTGAATTTCACATGTAACATTTTGAAGATAACAAAAGTGAATCTTTCTAGACTCCCTAGTGGTGAATGGCTGGAAAAAAAATTGTTGGAAGATTCACGCTGAGAAACTCAGGGCAAAGACTGAAGTTGGGATTTGAGTACTGTGTTACCTTGACCATGCACTGCCCTCTTTACATACGTGCATCGTTCATCCAAGGAATGGCTTGATATAGGATGTCATTGCAAAAGGTATATGAGCTTAAGGGTGGACAGAATATATGCATGAAAGAAAAATCAATTTTGAAGTAGTAAATACATAACAGAAATCACACTTAGTCCAGAAAGTCCATGAGACATGAATGACTGTTCCCTCAGAGGAAACAGCATATGAGCCTGTGCTCTTCTGATGCTGTCAGAGACAAAAGAACGAGCTGAACCGATTTTACTCAATATGGCCTTTATTGTGTAGCTATGCAAACTCTACTATTAATGGAAATAAGGCAACCATCCTTATATTGTTTCCTCTGCATGAGAAAACAGAGGTGGGCTGATTTTTGACAGGTCATTAGGCATATCTCCAACCCCAGCATTTTATCTTTATGCTTTGAAAATCTGTGTTCAAATCTTTAAGGCATGCGACAAATGAAGGCAAATGATGCTTACTTCTCCCCTACTGTCCCATGCTTGGGAAAAGAAGTCATTGGTAAAAAAAATCATTGACTTCAGAGGCAACTAGCCTGGGTAGGTAAATTACGGGATTGAAAGTTTTCACACATAGAGCTGAAAAAGTTAATTTCTTTTCTGTACCAAGCCACCTTCAGTTTCTTTCGTGCCTGTCAGTAAGGTGCCATTTATACTGGCTACTGAATTAAGACAAGGCTGCAGATCAATAAAGCTTCAAGGAAAGATGTTCCATATTTTTCTTCTTCAATGTAGTTGTTACTGGGTCTGTAAACTCTAAGTTATAGAATCGGATCCTCAGCTGTTGTAAACTGGCTTATGTGGATTGTTACCGCTTACAACTTCACTGAAATTTAGTTCAGCTGGTGCACATTCAGTATCGAGGTACCATATTGTACCACCTTGACTTGCTTCAAGAGATGTTTCTGTGTGAAGTTTCTGGAAATTTCCTGAGACCCTCAGGGTAACAGAATCTAGTTCTGTTATTGCAAGCCTGTATCACGTTACTCCTTGCAGACATTTATCAAGCTCCACGAAGCCCCATTTTGGCTTCTTCTTGCCCCATTGTTCCTCCTGAAAATCTGTTTCCGGAACATGACTGTGTTAATGATTAGGAACGTTCTTCTAATTGCCAGCCTAAATTTATTCATGGGCAGTTTATTCCTTATTTGCTCTTCTACAAACATTGTCTCTGCACTTATTTTCTTACTATTACCCCTTCTTGACTTTGTATGTAGTTCAGACCTTGTAATGAATGCTCCCTCTGTTATGCGCATCAATTACGGAAACCTTCTCTGAGCAGGAGCTCCACTTTGAGCATGCAACTGGGACTTCAATGGGTGCTTAGGCACTTTCTGAATTGGAGCTTTAAATGGTGGGATTGTACCAATAAAGGTAAGAAATGTTCTCCACTAACTGTTTCACCCTGAAAGGGGGAAGAAAGTGAAATAAAGTAATTGGAGCTTGGGGAAAGGAAGGAGATACTGAATTTCTTGCTGCTCTTTCTTTCCACTTTCTCTTAGTTTAACTGTGGTGCAAGTCACTGATTGCTGGAAGGTTAAATAGCTTGAGGTCATCTGTCCTTATCCTGTCTTCTGAAGCCACTACCACTGGCTCATGTCAGAGAAAGGATACAAGATTGGATGACCCTTTGATCTGACCTAAGTATAGCCATTTTTGTGTTATTCACTTGTATCAGCTCACACAGTCAAACCAAACATAGGGAAATTATAATTCAATTCACAGGAGAGGAGAGATTTGCTTTAAAAAAGAAATGCTAATAAAAAAATCAGTTGGAAGTAAGTTGTCCACTTTTAAGGAAAAAAGAGACTTTTTTGTTTGATGCTATTTATGCTTCCCAAAAGAATCGTAGTTTGTAGGCTTGGTCATAAATAGCACTCAGTTGAGACAATGTTTTATTACAGTGCAGGGAAAGTTGTCATTTTCACATGAGTTTTCCTCCGAAGGTGGCTGGGAAATAGAACTTCTATCCTCTGGGAAATTTCAGCCTCTCAGAAAGCAGTTTTCATTTGTCAAAGAAAATTTAAAAATTTACACATAGTGTAAATTGTCCATCAAAACTGATTCAACCATCAAACATTTTTAGTTTGTGAAGAAGAATATTACAGCTAATCCAGAAAAAGAAATTATGTTAAACATAATTTTGAGACAAAATTAGAATGATTAAAATAATTTAGCAAAATGAGACAGCCTTTATAAAAATAAATAGTATCGGGTTTTGATCTGTTTTTACAGTTCAAAATTGCAGTATTTCAACAAAAGCATTTTTTATGTAAGAAAAAAATGCTTGATCAAAAAATTTTCAGCAAGCTCTGTCTGTATGCATAGGGAACAAGAGGCAAATATACGTATGCCAAAATGGGATAGCACTAGGGGTGGTCATTTACAGAGAGCTGCAGAATATTGTTGGCTTTGGCTGGGTCCTCACCTACAGTTTAACTTCAACCACACCAGGGATGGTTGATGACCCTCAAGTCTGGCAGTGGAGCGTGCTCATGACCTCATCTCACAGGGCCAGCTTTTTGCAGGGCACACTGTCTACTCCACACTAGATGATGCTTGACTTCAGGTCTCCTCTGAGTCCTTTGATGGACATCTTTGGTCTTAGGATCTATTAGCATATTTGATGTGGTTTTACTTTCAGTCCAGAGTGTGTAAAATAATTTAAGAATTGTGTTATAGCACACCACAGTCACATATTTCTAGCGTGAAACTGAAAGCATGTGCCAGGCAGTGTGGCATGAACTGGTCCCAGGACAGTGGTGGGTGACTGCATCTGTCTGTCTCCTACATAATCCTACAACAACCTCTCCCTGGCATAAACCCCAGATGTTGCCTGCGTCCCTACAGGCCTTTACTCAGCCTCCATCAGACTCTCCCAAGTAGCATCCTCAGGCAAATGTGTTTCATCTTCCAGTACCACTGTGTAATAAATCATTACATGAGGAATCCTTCCCAGATAAACCTTGGTAACCTTTTTTCTGCCTTTCTTTTTCTTTCACAAAGCCTACACTGTATTTCTTTGCACTTGAATCCAGCAAATTCCTGTGAGATGATAGTTAGCTCTGAATTATTTTTTTTAACTTTTGGGGAGTTCACCTTTCTCCATGGTCTGCTGCTTAAACAGAGGCTGGGCTGCTCAAGGCAAAAATGATTACTGGCCTGAGGAGTAATATTGCTGAATGGCAGAATAACAGAATGATAACACTAGCCCTCTAGCACCGGCAGATGCTGATGGAAGAAGAGAGGCATGCACACAGCCTTCTCACAAATTAACACCTCCCTGACACATTCCTGTAATGTACTGTTGTAAATAATAAAATTTACCTTAATAAAACTGGCATACATTTAAGAAAGACATCAGCATTGTCATATTAAAACTGATCTCTAAATCAAACCCAGAGCAAGCATTTTACATCCAGCAAACGCCACGTGGAAAAACTTCAGGGAAGGTGACTGCTGGGAAACATTTATGTAATCTTTATCCTCATTTCTGAAATACCATCTTAAAGCTATGGACAAAAGCATGAGCTCCTGAGCTCACAGAAACCTGAGTTTTTGAAAGAAAAAAAAATCTCTCTTAACTGCTATTTCTTAACTCATTGTGTAACATGACTGCTAGTTCTGACATAAGGAACAGTAGGAATGTCATAATTTTTGCCCATGTCTGCAGAAAACATGCTGTCAAGCAGGTGGCAGGACTTCCTCAAGGTCTTTGAATATGACCATCTCTTGCTTTTCCAGGTTGCTGCTCATCTCTTCTGAGCCCACCTCTTGCCTGTGTATTCTCTCGTGGCTACACTCAACTATTCTCTTAGAGCAAAGGCTCCAGGCCCCAGTGCACATCTTGTCTTCCCCTGGTTTGATTTTAGATGTTCCTGATCCTACTGGTAGCAATTCACTGACTGAGCCAGTCCAACACTCCCTCTTTCTAAAATATCTACTTGCATCTTTGCTCCTATCATTTCAGGAGATGATAACCTGTTTTTTGGCCCTGCTCTCTCATCCTTTGTGGCTGCTGCCTGGGCTGGCACAGAGGATACCAACTTGGAAAAGGGCATTTTTTCTCTCTCTCTTTTTCATTCTGGACTTCTAAATATTGGGGTTGGTTACCTTACTCTCTTTGGGCCATCAGTGAAAGCCATCAGTTGGATCTGGGTTATTCACCCACATACCAGTCTGCGTTCTGGTGCATCTCCTCCCCTCATAAATTGCCAGCACAGAAAATGAGCCTCAGTACTGAATTTGCCCAGAATCCTGTTTGAAATTCACAAAATCTACTGAAAACCTGCTCCGAACACCACTTATTAGGGAACAAGCCTCTTGTCAAGTGCTTGTCAGGAGCTGACCTAGATTTTTGCCCAGAGCTTTACGTTATAATTACTTTAATATCCCTCATGTCTGGGAAAGCAACTAAGAGCTAAAAAGCAGTCTTTAAATCCCACAAGAAAAAAAAAACAAACCAAAACAGTCCTTTGAACTCTCAACAGAGGCCAGACTGTGGTAGAGTGACAGTGATGCTGCAAGGTAATGATCCCTGTCTCCGAAACCAGAGCAGATATCAGTGGCTTTTCCTCAGGTGGCGTCAAGCATGGAGATTTCATTACACTGCTTTTGCCACCCTCCTCCTTCAAGGAGAAGGTCTTCAGCTGCCACTTTGGTGCCTCTGTCACAGTATTTTTTATTTTACAAGTCCTTTTCTTTTCTTGCACAGAAACATCCCATTCGTACAGGTGGTTCAGGCTTCCTCAGCAGAAAGTGGAGGGGATGCAGCTCATTTCCCTGTGGTGCAAATGCTGGAAGCAGCTGGAAGCTGTTCGGTGAGAGGCAGCATAGGATTGCTGCACACCACCGCTGAATGTATCTTGGGGTAGCAGCTCCAGGTGATGAGGACTTCTTACAGCACAATCTGCAGAAGGATTGCTCATAATTCATGGCATTTCTGCCTCTTTTCCACCTATTGCATTAGGCTGTTTCAGTCTGGCAGAACTATTCCTAACTACAGTGTGGCCATGGTTCCCAAAACTGAAGCTGTTGTTGCATTGCGGTTGTTGCAGTGCCTGAGAGGGAAGCTGCTCTCTGTTATGCACTGTGAATACACGCATAGTGAAAGTATCTAGTAAGAAACAGTAACCCTATTTGGGACATAACAATTTAAGACCTTTTAAAAGAGACAAGAAGAAAATAACCTTGTCGGTACTCATACAAGGTGAGGTATAACTCAAGGTACGAAGTGACTTGGGCAAGGTTAAACAGGCTTCTATGGCAGAACAAATCACACTCAGATCTCCTTGGTTTCCAACAAAACCATTCAATCACCAGACCATCGCTTTCCACCTCTATTACCTGCCTTGCAAGGTGACCTGCCAAGTCTTTGAAAAGTTCGAATAATTTGGTGAAAAAGGATCTGTCTTCCATGCATGTCCAACTAATGAGACACTGGCCTAAGATATATTAGCATTGTTTTAGGGAGTTTGGTGGATAATACAGTAATTACCTCAGCCACACCTGCACTGTAGGCTACAAAAGCACTTTCTATACTATGCCTTGCACAACAAGACATGGGAGTATGGGGGGTGAGTACAGGGG
This sequence comes from Ciconia boyciana, assembly GCF_034638445.1. NCBI lineage: Eukaryota > Metazoa > Chordata > Aves > Ciconiiformes > Ciconiidae > Ciconia > Ciconia boyciana. The sequence goes on from NC_132935.1 coordinate 3,774,585, forward strand.
AAGAGGCAATCATATCCAGCATTGGACAGAGGACTGGAACACCTCTCCTATGAGGACAGGCTGAGAGAGTTGGGGTTGTTCAGCCTGGAGAAGAGAGGGCTCTGGGGACACCTTATTGCGGCCTTTCAATACTTAAAGGGGGCTTATAAGAAAGATAGGGACAGACTTTTTAGTAGGGCCTGTAGCAATAGGACAAGGGGTAATGGTTTTAAACTAAAGAGGGTAGATTTAGGCTAGATCTAAGGAAGAAATTTTTTACAGTGAGGGTGGTGAAACACTGGAACAGGTTGTCCAGAGAGATGGTAGATGCCTCAACCCTGGAAACACTCAAGGTCAGGTTGGATGGGGCTCTGAGCAACCTGATCTAGTTGAAGATGTCCCTGATCATTGCAGGGGGGGTGGACTAGATGACCTTTAAAGGTCCCTTCCAACACAAACCATTCTATGATTCTATGAAAAATGAGGATGAGATGCCATGGCTGGCCTGAGCCACCAGTCCTGGGACGACTTACGGATGAGTAGGGGTAGCCTAGCTCCCTCTTACTCTTCTGGCAGATTCACATGCAGTGTCAGCATCCTGCTTACAACCAAGCTGGATAGAGTTGAAACTGCAGTTTAAAAATGCAATTCAGCAAGTGGAAGAGGCAGATGAAATAACTTGAACCTTAGCCATGCTGCACTGTAAAGACTGATTCTGCAGACTCCTGCTTTCCCAGGGGACTTGAGTTGGTACATGTAATTTCATGCACATTTTAATATTGAAAGGGAAGCTTTCCTTCAAAAACATGTGTATCAGAAACTTCAGCACTTTTGCCTGTGTGGAGAGTGTTGAAAGTACTCGTTGGACTCACTCCTTAGTCAAAACCATTTCTGGTGAACTTCCTGAGGAAAAATATTTTTTCTGGCTCTAATTAACTTTCTGTCAACCACTAGCAAGGCAAAAGGATAAGTACATTTTTTTTCACCAGAGATAAGACTGAGAAACTGAGAACACAGCTTATGCTGACAGGCATTAGGCACTATTAGACTGATCTATCAGCCTGAGTGATGATGGCCTCCTGGAAGCAGTGAACACATCACCACTTAAAGCATTTAAAACTGATCTGGACACAGCACCAGGGAATATTCTGGCAGAAACAATCCCAAACTCGACTGAGGAATAAAGTAGATGGTCTAGTGATGTTGGTGTGGGGGTGTTTTGCTTTGGGGTGGGCTTTTTTTCATTTTTAGGGGTGTTCTTTCATGTGTCTCTAAATGCCAGGAGCCACATCAAGAGAAGTACTGAGGTCCTGCACCTTTCACAGAAAGACAGTGAGCACCATGAATTTGTAACAGGTCCATGAGCTAAGGAAACCCTCCAACATGGGGTTAACTTCAAGCATGTCACACATCCCAGTGGAGGATATTTTATTACCAGATTTAATTGAGTGTGTCACAGAGCATTTACTAAAGAAACTGAGAAGAACAGACAGATTAATCACTCTGATGGGGCCAGTTTTCAAAACATACTTTAACACATAAAGGCCCTGCATGCACACTTTCTGAGCAGTAACATTTTCACATCATGTCTTTCCCAGGCACAAAAAACCATCACCTGCAATGCACTGGGATGCAAATTTTGGATTTAGCCCAGATAAAAAAGATACAGATACACAGGAATAATTGACACTGGTGCCTGAAACACTATAGGCAAGAACAGCTACCAGGAGCACCTTATTTCTCAAGAATATTATGATTATTTTAAAGGGAGTCCTAGAAAAACAATTGCCCCAAATTTAGCTGTAACAGGATCAACTTCCCAATCTCATTTTGTTGAGATCTACACTACTGCCTGAAAGAAAGGGAAAATGAAGCAGGCAAAAGCGTTTATCTGGTGAGGATTTTTGCTTATGAAGGCAGGCTGAGTTAGCCTGAGGGCACCTCGATACAATCCCGTATAACATAATAGATGCTATTAAGGCAAGAATATTTTTCCCTCTGATATTCACAGGCTTCTTTTGCTCATCAGGGCAGTGATGAGACTGGATAAATAGTTAATGCATTTTACATCCTCTGACTTTATGGTGGTAGTCTTGGAATAGGCCTCCTAAACAGAAGACAACAATCCCTTTATCAAAGCCTTGGCTGCCTTTCAGTCAGGTGAGAAGCAAAATCAAGTCATATACTGACATTTAATTCATGTGCTCTCCAGGGCCGGAGGACATACAACCTCTCTTTGTATTATTTATATAGAAATACCTGAGGAACCTAAGGGGAGTGTGTATCTTCCACCATTGGGGAATGAACGCTCTGAGAAAAGTGGCATTGGTCTGCTGGGAGATATGGCAAAGTTTAATTACACCTCTCAGTTGGGAAAAGAATCTGACCAGTCTGCTGTCTGCAGGAGAAACCCAAGTTGAACAAAGCTTCTGACACTAGAGAAGATAGTTTACATAACTGTTTGATTCTGATCATGTTTTTCCAATTTTTAGATTAATTTAATAGGCCCTAACTCAGATCTTCCTTTAGTAGCTGCACACCTTTAGGCATTTTGGCATCGCTGTTGTCACACAAGTATATAAATGCTTTCCTAAATCAGGATTATAATTTAATTTAGTATTGATGTATTGTACTCCTGTGCTTTTTTTGCTTTTTCTTTTTTTAAAGCCTGTGGACACTGCCAGTCAGAATAGTTTCAATGCCAGCCATGTAAATTCTAAAACCCGAGTTAGGTTTCTGCTGCTGTAAATAAAGAGTGTGTCATGAATCACAACCACAACCTTAGGTACTTCCTCTGCATGGGGCTGTAGGGCTGAACAAGATCATTTTATCTTTCCTAAGGTTGCAAACCTTTATGCTATTTCCAGTAAAGGCAGCACAATGGGTCCTTCAGCCACATGATGGTACTGGGTTTTGGATGCCAACAGCAAGTTCTGGGTCAAGTGCACAAGACCTTTTAGTTACTTTTAAGAAGCCAGTGGAAAGAACAAACTTCTGGTACCCTCATTTTGAAATGAATCCCACCATAGGTGTACAACATGACATAAAATTACTTCCATGCTGATTTTAGTCCCTTCTGGGTACGATTCATATACCTAGACACAGCTCTCTAGAGCCATTGGAGGTGCTCAAGGTTCTCCTCCCACTGGTGCTCCAGAAAGATTTTTCTCCTTTACATCCTATGTTCTACCTGCCAGCCCAGCAGAGATGTCTCAAACACCCTAAAGTGACTCAAACTAAATGCTGATTTTCAGACAGGTTATTAAAGCTCCCCAAGGAAGAGTTGGTAGGTCCTGACCTCATGAGGATCTTGTGAGTAGGAGGCACTGAGATTCCTGTGGAATCTCCTTTGATGGAGAACCATAAAAATATCCCTCAGACTCAAATTCCCCCCTTCTTCTCAGGGCTGTGTGTCAATAGCAACACCTGGAAGGATCACAACTGAGATGCTATGTACAGCGACAAGGGTGAATGCTTGCCTACATCTATTACCCAGCTCACTAAGAGACACTGTGCTTTTTGCATGCTCAGCAATTAAAGAAAATCGATCTTTCCACCTCCTCTGTTAACAGTGAGATATTAAATGTAAAGGAAAAGCTCTCTTACATGACACCAGGGGAAACTCCGTTCACTTCAGCAGTGCTTCTGGCAGTGGTTCCTGGTCCTGAGCTCACAGACTGAGGCTGCTCTGTCTGTCAGAGAGGGGCAGCCATATATCCATAGCTTCCATTTATCCACTTTCTGCCCATGCTTTTGCCAGCACTAAAGCAATGAAGGATTACTAAGCACAGTGTCAGCAAAAAGCAGAATTTTTGGCAAAGAAGAGACACTTTGGGAACTGCCACGGTCAAAAAAACCCAAAAAACAAACAAAAAAAACCCCAAAAGGTAGAAGTTCTTGATGTATTCGGAGGATGCAGGGCACAATTACATGGTAATTTAACCTTGTAATGGCAACGGTCTCTCCTCCAAACCAGAAGACAGCAGCTTTTTTCTAAGCCTTTCCACAGTGGTGCTGCCTAGGAGGTGATCTTTGCCAATATCCCCTTTTGCCTGTGCTCCTCCACATACTGACTTGAAAGCATAGATAGCATTTAGCAAGCAGAGTATACATAATTACTCACAAGGTCCTTAGAGTACTTGCACGTCTCCTTTTTACAAAAATGGCTTAGGCTCGCTCATGCCCTCAAGGGGGTCTCAATTTTTGTCCTGTCCTTTGCCATCTCCTGACAGCTACATATCATATCACCTTGAAGGAAATTAAGGGGTGGTGGAAAAGAACATCTGAAATACTCTTTCCTTTTACTTGCTCTGACATTATGAGGGAGTGTCTGGTTCTGCTCAGTTAGCATATAATTTACCTTTATCACTGAAAGAAGCTGTGAGTGTAGAACCACACCTGACTAACTCTCATATTAAAAGACCTGTGTCAGCTCCAGTCAAAGTCATGCAGCATCTGTAGTTAAAGACAGATAATAACAAGATTATAAATCTATGGAAAAGAAATACCATCAATTTAATGTGAGTTTATAATGCAAGAAAATTAATAGAGCTTTATCTACAACACATATTTAAATAGCATCTATCACTGCCTCTATTAAAGACAGACTCCTGGGCTAAATGGACCACTGGTATCACCCCACAGGATTTTTTTCACATCTCATACCTAACTCCTATAAGACATTTCATTGTAACATTTGAATAAGAAAGTGGAAAATTCAGAAAACAACATGGCACAGATCAGATGGAGCAATTGTCGGTCAGCAGATAGTTCGTATATTGCAATTATAATGCAAAACTATTTTTAGCATGGTATGCTTCTAGTGGAGTCTTAAAGACTGTCTTTCGTGCTCATTGTGCAGTGACCTGGAATAAATCCTTACTGATAAGGCTGTCAGAGGACCCATGAAGAGGAAAGGATGAATAATGTGAACTCTCCCCAGGGAAGACGTGACTGAAAAACATTTGTCCCTACCTCAGCCAGGCTGAGGAAATAGTAACGGGGTCTAATCCTTGCCTGGCTTTTCAGGGATATTTCAGGGATATTTCAGACCACAAAAGAGGGATATTTCAGACCACAGTTTATTCCACCAAAAAGCTAGGACGTGTTCAGAGTTTCTACCCCCTCTCCAAACACAAGTATAATGGCTAAAAGGGCAAAAGGTTCCCTGAGTGCTCAAAGGGCTTTTTTGGGGTTAGAAAAGGTCTATAGCCTATGAATTTTTACCTACTGTGGCTGCAACTGGAAAATCTTTTCCATTTACTAATATTTATGCTTCAAGGATGTTGCCCAGTTGGAGCAACCTAAAGTATTCTATGATTCTGCATTTGAAACAAAAAAGATTTCAATGAGAAACTTGGTTTCTTTATTTTGTCAAGACAAGGTCAAGGCATGGCATAACAGGGCCATGCAAAAATTCAAATGGGGGCAAAAGTTATAATAGTAATACTCTCTTCTACAGAAAGGATGATACAACAGAATCCAGTGCCTGAAAATGTCGACAAGGCCAATATGACCTTAGAATAATTGGCCACTGGAACAATGCACCAAATGCTCTCATTGTTAGATATTTTCATCTCTAAATCTGTTTATTGGTGTGTTGTGGGTTTTTTGGTTTGGGTTTTTTTTTTCCCCTAAAGAGCATATCCTGCTACAGGCAAAATTAATATACTTGAATCAGGGTTAAGTCCAGTGAAGTCATGTGTTATGGAGGTGGTCAGAAAAGATAGTCACAGAAATTCATCCTGGCTTCTAAATGAAGTTGTTTTCTAATTCTCTTCTCAGCAGCTGCACCTCAAAGCATTCTGTGAAGGAAGCTGGTTGCACTAGAAATGGGGACACGCAGAGGAAAGGAGTTTGTTCCACAACACTCAGGAGTCCAGCAGCAAAACTGGGCATGTACCCTCATCTCATGCATGCTGTATGGAGTCTTACTGCATTCTGTCTCCAGACTCTAGGCTGCTCATAGGAAGCCCTAGTTATGATATCTCATGCACACCCTAGTCTTGTACATTATTAACAAAGGAAAATGTCGCTGCTCCACGTGCTGACAGCTGAATTGTAAGGGTGGGTGGGTGGGAATTACACCAGAAATATCAACACTGCTTTGATAGATCCTTGAACCCCTAGGGAAAGCACATCTTCATATGTGTTTCTGGCTTGCAACAGCTTTGCGTTTATTTTCTTTAAAGACAAAATTACCATCAAACAGGTTCAGGAGTTCAGTTTGGATGCTTAGAAAGCTGAATCTCATTCCAGAGGAAAAATGAGAGGCTGATTGTGTAGCCCCACAGGAGATTCATTTGCACGGGACTAGCACAACTTCACAACACTAAAAGCTAAAATTTTGCAGAACAGAGTAAAACACAGAAACAAAAAACTCAAATTCTTAAGAAGTGGTCAAATCAGGAGATGCAGATTTTATTTTTTTTTTTCTCCTGGGACTGGAAATAGCCATTACTGTTATGCAGTGCTTAGACCAAAAATAAGATGTGACATTTTGAAGTGCATACAATCTGGTAAAATATAAAATATTTAATAAATATGTAAATTGGTCAAGCTGCTTCCCCAAGGAGGAAAGCTTCAGTCGTGCTTTACAGCCCTCATTCGCTTACGCAAATACTTTAAGAGGATCAAGGATGGATTTTAAATGAAGTTAAAGTTTAACGAGAAATATATAATCCTTCAAGGAAGAGATTTTGTCAACTTCATTTATAATTTCTTGCAAGTTTCAAAAGTAAGAAGTTGAGGGAGTAGCTTTCTGAAGCTTTGTGCATGCAAACTAAGAGAACTGAAGCAGTCCACCTGAATGGTGCAGTCATGGATGTAACAAAATGTAGAAATTGCTCAGGGAGTTCTGGATTTACCCAAGGATATATGTAAGTTCACTGTTCAACTGATTCCTATAGGATCAGACACAGTCTTCTGACATTTCCTCTTTGGACAGACTGGAAACTTGAAGGGACATCCTAAGTCACCAAGACCTAAGTCACGTGTCATATATCCCTTTTGAAATCACTTCAAGTTCTATCTTACAGTATTTAAGTGTTCTGTTTTGCAAAGAAGCTGAATCTTATTCCTCTAAAACCTCATTTCTTTAGCAGTTAGGAACTGTATTTAAATTTCCAGATCATACTGATTCATATCTAAAATACACCCATACATACATACATCCTCCTTAAAAATAAAAACTTCTATAATAAACAACATAGGAGAGTTTACAGAAAGTTTTCCACACTCTTAAACCAGCCCTGACATCAGTCCTGCTTTTATGATAAGTTCAGTTTCTGGAAACTGCTTATGAGTTAAAGACAGTTTCATATGACATGTACAGTGGCATATTCTCATGATACAGGTTTTTTAAAAGCCAGTAACAGTCCTGAAAAAGCTGTGAATACTAAGGAAGCTATTGAAGGAAAAATAAATGGCTAGGTAAAGAAAATAAGAAAGAAAATAACCCAGAAAATGTCTTTGTAGTGGGGAAAAGCCCAGCAAAGGGACATGCTACATTTATATTTTGTAACCTAGGTCTGGGTTACAAGGCAGGATGAAAAAAATAAATACAGATTGAGAATTGTTGAAGCTGGAGAGTGTTTACAACTAATGAAAGGGTTGTTTGGGGGCTGGTATCAGAAGGCAGAAATTTCCCTTGACACATGCTTTGCTCTGCACACTTGTGCATTGCTCTGTTAATTTTCACCCTGTTTCTCTGAGTAATTTCACACTAGAAATAATTGCTCTTCTTACCAGCAAAGCCATTATCTCGTGCTTCAGTGATGTCTGCTCAGAGACCAGCGTTCTGCTACAGGTGCCCATCAACTTGATAAAGGTCCAAAGAGGTGTTGTGGTGATAAAGAAAGTGGAATGGAGTGAGAATAGTTTCTTTTATTTGAAAACCAAACTAGATCTGCATTAACATCACATCATTCACTCAGCACAGTAGTCAGATTTTCTTATCTTCTCTGACTTCACCTTCGCTGCCCATGCGGGGAGAAGAGGAGGATGAAGAGAAGGACTGTGAGAGGGGAAGGTCTGAGAGATCACAAGCTCATGAGGATCTTTATTTTCCTCGTCAAAAGCAATAGTTTTATACAATTCATTTGTTGTTTTGATCAGGTTACTGTAATATTGTGTAAAGTTTTCTGGACTGTGGCATATGTCCCATGGCAATATACTGAACACCAGTTTCTTGACGTATCCACTACAGCCAGAATCACTGCTTCACCACCATGTAGACATGTTGCTCATCTCTCCCTCGGAACTCGGCGGGCAGACACAATTTCTACAGCCCAACCATGAAGATGACGCTTGGTGCTCCTCCAGATGTAGACTAGGCTATTACTGCCAAATTCACTCTTCCTACACAGGTGCGCAAGATTGACATAGATATTTATGGAACGTTTCATCTCCCTTCACTTTAGCAGTTCAAAAATAATTTATACAATGTGTTTGGGCAACTAAACCCCCACAAGTGTCAGTGGAGAGAGACAGTCACCTCTGGAGCAGAGTTTCAGCAGTAAGCAAATCATTTGCCTTGTGGAAAACCTTCTCAACCTTCAGTGAGCTTTTCATGAAGACTAAATTAATGTCTAGGTTATACCAGCTCCCTATCTTCTACCTGGCCAAAGTTCAGTGCAATGAACCTAAATTCAAGAGATTTGCAGGAAATTCAAAACTCTTGCTGTTTAGAACTGACATTCCCCTTCCCCCAGCTTCCTCAGGTAATGGAGATGTGTGAGCAATTATTAAGATGTATTACAGATTCTTGTTTTGCTTTGGTTTTTTTATTATTATTATTTTGTTCAAATTCCTACGTCTTCATACTTTTTTTTTTTTCTTATGGGGAGTGCAGGAACCTTCATCTCTGCAGTCACTTACCATCTCCCTTCATCTCATCTGTGCCTGTGCAGAGCAGTATGCAAGACTTTTTCTCTGATGTAGTTGTAGCCCAGTAGCACTGTGAAACTAGAGAGACCTGTACATGTAAGCAAATGCCTACTGAAAATTAGTTACACAGGCTGGCAGTCAAGCAGTTAAACCAGCCATGGAAATGGTTTGCAATCTGTTCCACCAGTCTCTCAAGTTTCCATTGTCAAAGTGGGATTATTTTTCAGCAAAACGGCCGCCTTCCAGTACCAGCCTCGGGAATCAGTGTAATTAAAAACAACAACAAAAAGTTTTATTGTTTTTAGACATATCTCTAAGCTACGGAGGAAAGGGAAGGAGAAATCTATGGCGAATTAGAATATTTCTCCTTACTGTTCATGCTTATCTGTCTGTATCCAGTCATGAGCTGAAGAAGCTGGGTTTGATCTCTTGTACTTGAGACAGTCTTTGCTGTTTAAAAAGGAATACAACCTTGGTGTTTATTCATGGTGACAACAAAATCTTCCTCACCACTGGGAACTGCTGGGCCGCTGGGAAGAGCAGAAAGGGTGCAGCTTTCCTCAGCTGCAGGAGCAGCCTGTGCTTGGTGCTGCTTGAGCACAAATGACACAGCTTTTAATGAGTGTCTCCCATGACCTTCATCAAGGACACCTCCTTGCAGAAGGGAGCAGGGATGCTGTTTTCCTGGTTTGCTGTGTGTAGGGTGCCTCTTAATGGGATTTCATGTCAGATCTAGAAGTCTGGGGGAGGTTTAATAAGCATAAAAGGCTAACCTTCTCCCCACTTTACCCTGAAATTCACTTTCTCGGGAGAAGGGCAAACTATGCCTCTGCTCTAGGTTAGCTTGAACACTCAGAGCAATCAGGATGATGCTTTTGTGACAGTTAAGCCCTATCTTTGAAAGGGAATTGGCTGTTCCTTAAGCAAGCAAATGGCATGTAGTGAAGACAGAGAAAAACTCAGGAAAAAAATTTCAAGCTTCAATATTACTTCAGTCATGTTCCATCATATGAAAGCTTCTGCTGTGTACACAGTTGAATGTACTTTTTACCATCTTTAATATCCAGCCTCAGAGAAATGTCCAGCTTTAATGTCTGGCCTCAGAAAAATCCACCAAGACCCACAGGAGGCCTCTGCTCAGACAGTCTGAGAGCCACAAGTCACTAGAAACTGGGAAGCTGTTATGGGGAAATAGCACTTGACTGACCTCCCCTTATATTCCTGCCTAACCATCTGCAACTGGTCAATATCAGGGACAGGATGCTGAAGGACAAGATCCAATGGAGTCATTCAGTCATTCTTATGCTATTTTTCAACACCAACAACTTAAGTGCGATGTCGATTTTTCTATTAGTTTCTGCAGAAATGCAGCTACTTCCAGGGAGGATGTTTTAGGGCAGTCAGTAATGCCACTGCACAGCTTGAATAGGAACTGAGGAATATTTTTATGCTTTTGCAACAAGAGACAGAAAATCAGATAAAGATAATAAAATCAAGCAAAGTGGATTTAGTGAGGATATGAAGGCTGCAGCTTCTGGTTCCAACAATAACAGACCATCACTACTGAATTTGAATGGCCAAGGTTATTGGGGTAGATCTTCCCACTGCTGGGACTAAACTGTGACTTTGGTAAAAAAGGAAAAGCGAAGAGCAGAAAGGATATGTGAACAATGTCTGAAAAAAACCCACCTGTGTCTCTACACAAGAGAGCAGGGCAAGATAATTCAGCTGGTGGGGCCAGAAACATCCTGTAACAGGAGCTGGCAGTTAGTAGGCATGCCTTAAAGGTTATTGTCATCAGTCCATACCCAGTTAGCCATCCTTTCTGACTGCCAACCAACGTCTGCATGTGTGTGCATGGCTAGGTAAGTCTCCCAACCACTGAGTCATGGGCAAGCAGGTGTTTCCAATACCCCATCCCTGCAGGGCTGAGAGCACTGTCCACATTAACACATTTGGCAGCACAATCAGTGTCAAAAACTCCCATCTCCCTTCAGACAGCAGGCAGCAGTTTAATTCCTGTCTCTTCATGGAGCCATGTTGCAAACTGAATTAACTAAACATCTGCAAGGGAGGAAAAACAAACAAAATACCACCCACAAATCCCCTAAAATGCATCAATCGTCTCTTATTTTTAGAGCCAGCTTATTTCATTGACCTGTTTTATAGCTGCATTGACATAGATAAGGAATTAGTAAACTATAGTCCTGGACAGGAACAAATGATTGGGAGCGGGGAAAGATGGAAACCACTTAAATCCACTTTGCCACAGAGAACTTGCAAGCATGGAAGAAAACCTAACGAAACATGCATGCCTTGAGAATTAAGTAATAATTACATTTATATGATATTACTTATAGCTGTCGTGGTTTAGCCCCAGCCAGCAACTAAGCACCACGCAGCCACTCGCTCACTCCCCCCTGGTGGGATGGGGGAGAGAATCGGAAGAGCAAAAGTAAGAAAACTCGAGGGTTGAGATAAAGACAGTTTAATAGGGAAAGCAAAAGCCGCGCACGCAAGCAAAGCAAAGCAAGGAATTCCTTCACTACTTCCCATGGGCAGGCAGGTGTTCATCCATCTCCAGGAAAGCAGGGCTCCATCACGCGTAATGGTTACTTGGGAAGACAAACGCCATCACTCCAAATGTCCCCCCCTTCCTTCTTCTTCCCCAGCTTTATATACTGAGCATGATGTCATGTGGTATGGAATACCTCTTTGGTCAGTTTGGATCAACTATCCTGGCTGTGTCCCCTCCCAGCTTCTTCTGCACCTGGCAGAGCATGAGAAGCTGAAAAGTCCTTGGCTAGTGCAGCAACAACTAAAACATCTCTGTATTATCAACACTGTTTTCAGCACAAATCCAAAACATAGCCCCATACCAGCCACTCTAAAGAAAATTAACTCAATCTCAGCTGAAACCAGGACAATAGCAAAGTGGTATTCTGGCTTTACTCATGACAAAAGAAATTTTCAAGACAGGTATTTTCAAAGAAACTGAAGGGACAATAGCCGCCACCCCTGCCAACTTCTTCGTATGGGCATGGTTTGGTTATGTGTGTATAACCCTGCTCCCATGTAATTTAAAGATTTATGAACTACGACATTGTCCTCCAACCTCCTAGCCTGCATCATCCTGCCCAATTTAGCCATGCTTGTGGAAGGAAAATAACAGTGTGTAGATCCTTCTGGATAATCCCCCTCACCAGATTCCAGTCCCCATTTGGATACTGGCTCCAGTTTCACCAGTAGCTGTGGATCTGTTACCTGTAGTCCAAGAGCAGGAATTGCTAGCGGAGACTATTCCTGAAGTAACCTACTGGTGTTGGTGTTGTAGAATAGTTGGGAAAGAGATGGTCCTATTCTTGTCAAGATCTGAGCAGCCCAGGCAATAAATATTTATATATATATACACCATAATAAAATATATATATTACATGCATAATTATATGTAATATTACACTATATATAACATATTTATATAGTGTCCCTGTGTATGTGTGTACATTTATGTATTGTAGATCATTACATAAAACTTCAAGAAAATAAGGAATTCTCTGGGAGAATCACCAGCATTTTCTCATCATAGTGGCTTGTGATCAATAGCATTTTATAATCCCTTCTTTTGACCTGTTTTAAAGTTTCTTTCTTGGAGAAACTGAAGAACACTCCCAGTCTGAAAGCTGAGTAGTGTGTTAGTGACAACCTACATATCAGGAATTCACATATGGTTGCCCTAAGGTTTAATTCTGAAAAATTGGGAATCCACAAATATCACTTACAATTCTTACAGCATTTCTCAGCATTTCTGGTTTTTGCTAACTGACCTGGGTGTTTGGTTCAACACAAAGGCAGCAGGAGGCATTCTGCCAGTCTGACTTATGTCAGAGGACCAGAGCCCAAGCCCCATGGCCTAAAAAGAGGTGACATGGCTGTAAGAGTTTTTTAGCAAGGCAATGCCCAAGGCCACTCATCCAGCAGGTGTAAAACACCAGCTGGGAATTTGGCCCTGCATGTGCAAGTTAATATGTAATGCCAATATATAAAAGTATTTCACGGCTGCCTCAACTAATTGCTAAATGGAATTCAAGTGAAAAATTGAAAGCAAAAGGAAACACCACTATAAAGATTTTTTTCTTCTTCTTCTTTTTCTTTTTTTTTTTCTTTTTTTCTGAACTGCTGTGCAGGTGTTCCACTCTCCAGAGGAGAAAAATGTTTGACAGCAAAGGATATTTGTGTTGGCAGTATCACTTGATCCATGTTTCAGGAGCCAAATTGAAAACATATTTTCATAAGGTACAGCCGTAGATCATTAGAAGGAGCCAACTTCTATGGGTTGCACAAATACGTCTGAGAGAGAGCAGATGTGTAAATTAAAATATAACCCAAAACCTGACAGAAATCTCTTTGGGGATGGGAAAATTCAGTAAGGGCAGCAGATTTTTGTGTTACCATCTCTGCTAACGGTCCAGGATTGGTTCTATCATCTGCTGCAGTACATTATTATATGGTTGGGCTTTGCTGTTCCTTCTGCAATGAAAGCTCTACCCCACCTTTCTTCCCGTTGCTTGGTTTCCTGCTGTTAGTAAAGGATAATCCCATCTCTCAGCGGCTGGTCTTGAGACCACATCGCATGGTCCTCCGTGGGGATCCACATCAGCATAGACCCAAAATGACACAACTTTCAGAGAAAACACAGACATTTGAGTCACCCATGAGTTTCTCCAGGGAACCCACAAAACAGGACTACAAATTTCTGTTCATTGTGAGTAAACCCAACATGCTATGGCATTGTAAACACCAAGATGAATGGTGCAGTTGATTCACTTGAGGGAAGGGATGCCATCCAGAGGGACCTTGACAGGCTTGAGGAGTGGGCCAATGTGAACCTTATGAAGTTCAACAAGGCCAAGTGCAAGGTCCCGCACCTGGGTTGGGGCAATCCCCAGTATCAGTACAGACTGGGGGATGAATGGATTGAGAGCAGCTCTTTTGGAGAAGGACTTGGAGATACTGGTGGATGAAAAATTGCACATGAGCCAGCAATGTGCACTTGCAGCCCAGAAAGCCAATTGTATCCTGGGCTGCATCAAAAAAAGTGTGGCCAGCAGGTCAAGGGAGGTGATTCTCCGCCTCTACTCCACTCTCATGAGACCCCACCAGGAGTACTGCATCCAGCTCTGAGGTCCGCAGCAGAAGAAAGACATGGACCTGTTAGAGGTCCTCCCAGAGGAGGATCATGAAAATTATCAGAGGGCTGAAACACCTCTGTCATGAAGAAAGGCTGAGAAAGTTGGGGTTGTTCAGTCTGGAGAAGAGAAGGCTCCAGGGAGACCTTATTATGCCTGTTCAATATATAAAGGGGGTTTATAAGAAAGATGGAAAGAGGGCTTGTAGTGACAGGACTTACCCCTTTTTACCAGGGCTTGTAGTGACAGGATAAGGGGCAACGGGTTTAAACTGAAGGAGGGTAGGTTTAGTCTGGACATAAGGAAGAAATTTTTTATAATGAGGGTGGTGAGATGCTGGAACAGGTTGCCCAGAGAAGTTGTGGATGCTCTATCCGTGGAAGTGTTCAAGGTCAGGTCAGATGGGGTTCTGTGCAACTTGATGTAGTGAAAGATGTCCCTGCCTATGGCAGGGGGATTGGACCAGGTGATCTTTAAAGATCCCTTCTAATCCAAACCATTCTATGATTCTCTGATTGCCAGGTGGCTGGAGAACTGAACAGGCTCCTAGCCTTGTCCCCTGGGACTCAACTAACATTTCCTGGGCAGTGGAGAAAAGAGGCTTCATTGTCTCCTCCATGTGGATGTGATCCGTGGTTCTTCCTCTTCAGGTCTTCCTCCTTGCAATAAGATCAATCAAGCAAGATGCTAATCAGTGAGAGCTGAGGACTTTTTGCCAAAACAGGTCACACTTCCCTAAAAGCATGATTCATTCTCAGTCTGAGATGGGAAAGGCACAGCATCGCACCGTTAGAGATATGAGAAATCATTAGGCGTCACTATCACAGGCTGTCCTCCTTACAGAGAGATCTCCATTTTCTTCTTTCTCCAGAGATGTGATATCAGGTACCACTAACAATGTTGTCTATGGGCAGAGGAAACACACCTTATATATAAAGCCAAGAATTTATTGTCAGTATAATTGAAATCATAACAGTCTAATTCAAGAATCATTACTTGTCTAGATCCAATGATTGCAGAAAAAAAAAGAATAGTTCAGAAAAACTCTCAATAATAGTAATAATGCAATTAAAAATTTAATACATCCAGTTCTTAGTTTCTATGCCTTTTCCCTGGTGTTATGCTCATCCTTCCACTGCTCCTCTGGGTCTTAAAATTGTTAGCTTCAGACTGCTGAGGAGGGTTGTTGCTATGTTGAGTCTGGAGGACTTCTGGGGTCTTTTGCTGGGAGGAGTAGGATATTGATGGTTTCTTATCCCTCACTCTAGGATTGACCTGGGGTCATTTTTACACATTTGCTATTCTCTTTCTTCATCACTCTATAGCTCCACGTTACAGCCAAATTTGCTATATATGGTGCCTCTGACGTAGGCTAGATACTACACTCTGTACTTTGTTACCCCTAAATACAGTTTCGTATCACTCCAGCTCTTTATTTCTTTAAGTGACCATTTGGGTCTTCAGTGCCAAGCCCATGTTCCATCTTTTATCAACCCATACTTGTACTTCTCTGTGTCACATCCGGAGTATTCACTTCTCAAGGCCTCTGCTGCCATGGCAAGCCTGTATTTCTCTATACTACATCACTGTTTTAGAGTCATAAATATCTCATTCTACATGGAACAATTCCTTGTTACTACTGTCTATGCAAAACTGTGGTTGCACCATACAAAGACAAACACAAGCAGAACAGATTAGCCATAGACACCTGGTCAGTTAGAAAAATTGCTTTTATAGCTAAACCATGTAAAACAAAACTGCAGGCAGGTCAAGAAAATTTCAGACAGAGCAAAGCTGACAAGGCCTTTCAATCTCAGTACAAAGCTTATGGCCCATGACTACCACTGACAATACCTTATTGCAGGGCTACATACTCGTACACATGCTTTCTTCTGTCCCACATGACCTATGGTGAGCATCACGGTGACACCTAGTAGCCCAGAAGGTGCTTCAGGTACCATCATTTTTCTCCCATGATATGGTGATGACGTTAGAGCCACACCTGGCAGCAGGCACGGATTTTGTTGCACCAAACAAACGTTCTCATTAAGGGAAATCAAACGTACTATTTTCTAGCACTGTGCAGACAGACACCTTGTTTCACTTTTTAACCTTATTAGCCATTAGAGTAATTCTCAAGGATTCTATTATATATGTCATGAACAAATCTCTGAAGAGAAAGATATTAAAGTACGGCAAATGAAGGATTCTTGTCATATCAAGAAAATAGAAAAGTAACTCAAGCATTACTAACATTGTAGAGTTCAAGCCATTCTTGACATGAGAATATGAACCTCCTTGGAATTACTTCCATTTGGTTTGGAGGCTGGAAATTTACTTTTTGCTTTGAAAAAACATTGTTTGTTTGTTTGTTTTTTTCTACAAAGCAACCAGTAGTCTGTACTTCTGTAATAAGTTTCTCTACATCTCTTTTTCTTACAGTAGCATTTTCTTGATTATATTTCTTAATATATTTATTTATTGACCTATCACATACCTAATATAATATTCAGAATCCAATCCACCTTGCCACAACTTTTAAAGTGCTTATCATAAACCTTTAATACTATCAAGTGTTTTAAAGGGTGTCTGATCAGGACAAAAATCCCAAATACTCTGATTAAACATATTCTTGACAGTATTTTGAGTTTCAGACAACCCTTGTTTGCTTTTAAAAACTAATTTGATTTTTCACAGTATTTCCAAATGCAGCAAAAATCTATTAGATATATGAGAAAGTTGCTTGTTAATTATTGTTAGCATTAACGATGACACAGTTATTAGATGCTGGAACTAGCTAGAAAAGAAACATCAGTCCATCCAATTCATAACTTCTGAATCAGAGAACTGCATTGATGAAAAGTGCCATTTATTTTTAATTCTCTATGAAAATATGTCACTGTGTCTTAATAAAATATGTAACATTGAAATCCAAATATTAAGAGAGTTTTAACATTACTTTTCCAGCTGAGTTTTTTTCTTCATAGTCATTTACCTCTCTGGAACTTTCCACATTTCTCAGTTGCTGTCTAGCGCTCTTGCTAACAGTGGTCCCATAAGCAGTGGAGATCCCCAGGAGTGCCAGCGAGCTGATAGATCTGCACAGTGTCACATTGAGCCTTTTGAACTTATGACGGTGTTGCCTCAGAAAGATTCTTTCCTCAACAAACTAATGAGGCCCAGATTTAAAGGAAATTTGGACATCCGAATTTCATCAAAATAAACAATGCCATCATAGTTCAAGCAGTCCTAGTTGCAGCTGTCAAGAAACTGCATGAGTATGGAGGGAAATGTAACTTTATGATTGCTGTATTTATATATTTCTCCATAAACATCTACTATTAGACATGACTAGAAACTAAATAGTGGACTCAATAGCACCTTAGTCTGACCCAGAGAGAGGTTTTCACAGAATGACAGAATGGTTGACTTTGGAAGAAACATCTGGGGGTCATTGTGTCCACTCAGGCAGGGCCACCTAGAGCCACTTGCCAAGGTCCATGTCTAGACTTTTTTTCAAATATCTCCAAGGATCTCCACAACCTCCCTGGACAACCTGTGCCAGTGCTTAGTCACCCTCACAGTAAAAAAGTGTTCTCTGTTTAGATGGAACCTCCTGTGTTTCAGTTTGTGCCCATTGCCTCTGGTCCTGGCACTGGGCACCACTGAAAAGAGCCTGACTCGGTCCTCTTTGCCCCCTCCCTTCAGGAGGAGGTGCAAAATGTATTTATATACATTAGTAAGATCCTCCCTGAGCCTTCTCTTCTCCAAGCTGAACAGTCCCAGCTGTCTCAGTCTTTCCTCATATGTGAGGTGCTCCAGTCCCTTAATCATCCTTGTGGCCCTTCATTGAAATCTCTCCAGTATGTCCATGTCTCTCTTGTACAGAGGAGCCCAGAACTGGACACAGGACTCCAGATGTGGCTTCACCAGTGCTGAACAGAGGGGAAGGGTCACCTCCCTTGACCTACTGGAAGTACTTTGCCTAACGCAGCTGAGGATACCGTTCGCCTTCTTTGCAGCACAGGCTCGTTGCTGGCTCACGTTCAACCTGATGTCCACTAGGACCTCCAGATCCTTTTCTGTCAAGCTGCTTTCCAGCTGGGTGGCCCCCAGCGTATATTGGTGCATGGGGTTCTTCTTCTCCAAGTGCAGGACTTGGCACTTCCCCTTGTTGGACTTCATGATGTATCTGTTGGCCCATTTCTCCAGCCTGTTGAGGTCCCTCTGAATGGCAGCACAACCTTCTGGCATATCAGTCACTCCTCCCAGTTTGGTGTCATCTGCAAACTTTCTGAAGGTACACTTTTCCCCATCATCCAGATCATTAATGGAGATGTTAAATAGGACTGGGCCCAGTATTGACCCTGGGGTACACCACTAGTCATTGCCCTCCAACAAGACTCTGCGCCACTGATCACCACCCTCTGGGCCATGTCCATTCAGTCAGTTTTCAATCCACTTCACTGTCTGCTCATCCAGCCCATACATCAACAGCTTTACTATGAGGACCTTATGTGAGACAGTGTCAATGGCCTTCCTGAAGTCCAGATAGACAATGTCCACTCCTCTCCCCTCATCTATCCACTGTTCTCCCCTCATCTACCAGGCCAGTCACTTCATCATAGAAGTTTATCAAGTTGGTCCAGCATGACTTCTCCTTGGTGAAGCCATGCTGACTACTCCTGATGATTTTCTTGTCCTTAACATGCCTGCAAATTGTTTCCAGGACTAGCTGTTCCACCACCTTCCCAGGAATTGAGGTGAGGCTGACCAGCCTGTAGTTCCCTGGGTCCTCCTCCTTGCCCTTCTTGAAGATAGGTATGATATTTGCTTTCCTCCAGTCTTTAGGCACTTCTCCCAGTGATCATGATCAATCAAAGATGCACAATTCTTTGTATCCTTCTGCACAAACTTCTGCACAAACTGCTGTGTCAGTTGGCTGCCTCTTTTAAATGGCCTAATGGATCAAGTCCTTAAATTCTCTATCTCAGTTTTTTTGACTGTTGTTTTTCTTTGTTGTAGATGTGTCTATTCTTTGGGAAATAGTCTATGTCTTGCTATACCTGCTATACCTATATTATGACCATAATTTGGTATAGATAATGTGCACCTCAAATAACCTGCACCCAAATTAGCACCCAAATTAGCTCAAAGACACTCCAGGAATCATGAGAGAGGCTAAAGGAGCTCATGGGAAGTAGGACCTTTGGCAGATAAGAAGGAGGTTAGGAGGAACAATGATTCTAAGACAAATTTCCAGTTTCCAACCATGTCTATAAGCCATGTTGCTGTTTGTATCAGGCATCTGGTTTTCCTTCTACATGCAAATGTAATACTATTAATCAGTATTGTAAAAGTGGTGCAAAGTTTGCAAAGTGGTGGTTGCTCAGAAAATCATCTCTGGGTTAGGAAGCTGCCTCTTCTAACAAAAAACAAAGGGCTCTGCCACCAAATTACTTTCACACTAGAGACAATAGATGGCAGGAAAGAGAAGAAACAATGGCACAAGAAAAGGATTCACAGTGCATAGCCTGGAGTCCTGAGTTCCTATTGTAATTTAAAGGACTAATTAATTTAAACTGCTGCCCTCCCTTTCTGTTTTCAAAAATGTCAAAGTCCAAAGCAGCCTGAAGTAAAATCTGTCCATCATTGTGCAATACTCTGTTTTCAATTCTTTAGCTATATAGTACTGATTTTCAAACCTCTGTTCTCTGTCTTGCTTTCCTTCTCTGCTGGAACTCCAGCGTGAATGTGCATTTCTTTCCATTTTTGGAACCTAATCTCCCTGCATGGCTGTGATTTACCACTACAGCTGGTCTAACAATAATTGTTCTATTTCTTTTAAGCATACTTTTATCTCCAGTAGCATTCATTTAATGAAAGCAGAGACTTTGCGTTTTAAATATATATGGGGGATGGATACATAATGAATATTTATAGATACTTAAAATATTTAGAATGTTCAGAAATATGTTTATATTTTTTTCTCCTCAGCATAATTGCATTTTTATGATGTTTTCAGTAGTAAAGCATTTTTGCTCTACTTTGGCAGTCATCTTGCTCTGTTGTCCTTTTTCCATGTATCTGTTTGACTAGATCTTTTAATAGTTCCAGTCTAAGACTCCTAAACAAAGCAGAAATGTTTCTCAGCTCACAGGCACTCCAGGAGGTAATAAGGTCAGATGGATATTGAGGTTTCTTTTTTCTTTTTGTTACAAAAGGATTTATTTATTCTTAAGAAAAATCTCCACACATTTCCATAAATGGCCATAGAAACTTGTAGTTCTGTAAACTGTAGCAGATGCATAGTAAATACAGACTAAGTTCAGTACTGAAAAAACTGAAGTCCAGATACTTACATTCAACTAGTTTATTAACAGCAAATGGTGGTTATTTTAAATAAATTGTTTATTTAGATAGAAGTTAAAACATGTGGGGTTTGGTTTGTTTTTGGTTTTTTTTCTGATTTGTGGGCAGGATTTTTCTGACCTCAGTTTAGCTCTCTGAAAATGAGATACCTCATCTAATGTAGCCCTGTGAGCTAACTTTTACATTTTCTGCAGAAAAGGACGCAGCAGAGTGTGCTCTGGAGATGTCTGTATCTCTGTGTCTTTGTACCGAAGGTGTGTGGACAAGCAGCTGCAAGGAGACACCTAACTTTTCAACTTCCAAAGTGAGGTAACATGAGTCCTGGTGAGAGCTCTCATCCAGAATTAACATTCTGAGGGATTTTAAATGTTCTACTGATTTTTAATGAATAGTCTCATTTCTAAACATTATCCTGACTTGATTTCAACTAAGTTTTTTTTTGGGGGGGTGTTATAAGTCACAATACCACAGATGTAATAAAAAATTATAGCTATACTGACTACTTTATGATAAACAGTCCCTGATTCAATATTAGTAGAACTGCTTTTTAGAAAGAAAAAAGCATCACACTCTAGCTAAACTTGTGAAATGCATTGTGGGTACAGCATCTCAAGAATAAGGAAATTCTTTATACATTAAGATATTTATTAATATTAATTTTGACAACTGCATTAGGAATATATAGCTTGTACCCTCTAGATTATATAGTATATTACACATAGTTATATCACTTATAAATATCTGATGTAGTTATGAATATAAATATTAACATGCATATATCTGATGCAGGCAGAAATACATGACTGGTTGCTGTAAGATTAGATGCTGAGCTATTACTTTAATGGCACTGTGCAGCCTTCAGTCCTCAAAGGACAAGTCCATCCTGTCACTCCTTCCATGCTCTTTGTAAAATTTTATAGTCCCAGCTTTGAAAAAATGTGACTTTTACAGATTAAAACTCCAGTTTTAAACCATCCTAACCATCAGTGAAATGTTTGATGGGGTTTAAATACGGGACTTGAGTCTTACTATTGGAGTAAAGCGGGGGCTTACAGCTTTTGTTGGACTAAGGTTGTCGTGGTTTAGCCCCAGTCGGCAACCAAGCACCACACAGCTGCGTGCTCACCTTCACCCCTCCGTGGGATGGAGGAGAGAACCTGAAGAGCAAAGGTAAGAAAACTCGTGGATTGAGATAAGAACAGATTAATAATTTAATAATAATAATAATAATAATAATAATAATAATAATAATAATAGTAATAATAATAATAATAGTAATGACAAGTAAAATAACAAGAGAGAAGAACAAAACCAAAGGAAAAAAAAAGTGATGCAACTGCTCACCACCCACTGACCGATGCCCAGCCAGTCCCCGAGCAGTGATCGCTGTCCCCCAGCCAACTCCCCCAGTTTATATACTGAGCATGACGTCACATGGCATGGAATATCCCTTCGGACAGTTTGGCTGTACTCCATCCCAGCTTCTTGTGCACCTGGGAGAGCATGGGAAGCTGAAAAGTCCTTGACTACTGTAAGCATTACTTAGCAACAACTAAGTAACTAAAACATCACTATGTTATCAACATTATTCTCATCCTAAATCCAAAACACAGCACTATACCAGCTACTAGAAAGAAAATTAACTCTATCCTAGGTGAAACCAGGAAAGAGGTCTTCATGGCTTCAATTTGTCCTCTCAAGTGTCAAGTTTTTTTCCCCATCTGTAGGCTGCCCAGCACTCTTTAGTAGAGGTCTCTTTCAAGAGTAGTTGTTTTTCCTTGGATGAAAAAGTAAGCGAAGTACATCATTGCTGTTCAGCCACTAGTTCCTCTATGAATATCACCAAGAAAAGCATATTGAAGAAAAGTGTAAACAGATTAATATCAGACTGTAAAGCCAGCTTGCACATGGCTCTCATTGTTCTTAGTAACAGTTCCCTGCCCATCCAACAAAACAGACATTCACCAAAATGAGTTTTCACTTCCACATATCCATGGAAAAGGGCACATGAGGACTTAGTGTGCCTGAGCTGAGGAGATATACTGCCGAGGTAAACAGCAGAGTTTCACATCCCTACATGCAACTGTCATGCTCAGGGCAGAAGACTTCAAGTTAGGGAAGGAGTGGAAGAAACTCATCTTTGTAGCCAGAGCAGACTGTGCAAGGCAAGGAACCAGAGACCTTTGCACCTTGCAGCTGGTTGAGAAGCTGGAGAGACCTCCAGTTGCTACAACCTTTTGTTTGGAGCAACTTTTTCTTTTTTTGGTCATGCCACTGCATCCTAATTAAGAAAATGAGACAAAATCACAATGCAGCAGAAAGGGATTTGGACTAGACGGACACTGGGAGCTCCTATGTGATCTTTCTTATCTATGACTTTGTTTACCTTCTTCTACCACTCCTTTGGATGTGGTGGTGGTTGTGCTGGGGTAAGGAAAGAGATCACCCACTAGAGCTGTTGCTGAATGAATGCTGCCATCTCATCTCTGCCTACAACTACTCATCACTTCAACTGAAAAAGGAGGTAAACAGCCACAAGGCAAAAGAGGTGACATCTCTGCACTGTGCAGCAGAGGAACAGTGAAATGCACAGAGAGGATTTAACCTGTAAGCTGTTTGTCTCTGTTGTCATTGTCATTAATCAATTTGTGCTTAATGCCATTTCTTTTGATTCACTAACTCTCTGCTGCCAAATCAGTGTAACCCTGTCCTCCTCACTGTCTGTCTGTCTCCTGACTTTCTCTCTACCTCCTTCCTGCTTTCTCTTCTTCCCCTGTCCCCAACCCGTCTCCAAAAAGCCATGTGCCATGAGTTAATAGAAAGCCAAATATTTTATATAAGAATTTAAGTACTTGGGCTGCATGTCAGACTGGAGGCTCCTTTGGGCATGGAGCACGTCTGCTTTTGTGATCATCATCACAAAATCACCTTTGACTGAATCACCTACTGTCCTGAAGCTGAGGCGCTGGCCATTACTGTAATAGTCACTACAGCCTGTTGGAAAATGCCAGCAATTTCCCATTGAAAAAATTGTTCTATTGAAATAGAAATGCCCGAGAAGGAAAGAGTGATTTTTGCCAAAAGTTTCCATTGGGAAAGTTGAAATGTCTCCTCAAATGTACCACAAAGCTTTTGGGGGAGCCCATTGAAGATACTGGTTCATGGAGTTATAGTTTGGCCAGGATATAAGCCTTGAAAGGGGAATGACTGACCAGGACTACAGCTTCTATGAAACTCATAGCAGGGGTCAAATGGCTCTGAGATGGAAAGTTTTGTTCTCAATCATTTTTGTCAGACCTTTCCATTCTATCAAAACCTTCAACATGTTGACTTTTTATTCCAGCTTGTGGTAAACATAATACATGGCAATACAACAGTTTTCCTTAAAGATAGAGACTACAGTTTTAAAAATCAGTTCTAATTCAAAACCAGAAATTACACCCTCCCGCTTTTCCATCATATGCAGATTACTTAAGTTATATACTGTACAGCATGACTTCTCTATCCATTGATGATATTAATAAATATTTGCTTTGTACTGTAACATCCCACTTACCGTAAAGCTGAGCTGTGCTCAAGCTGCAGAGCCATAATAGCATTATCTGGGGATGTACCAGGATGTGTTATCTCTGTTTTTAATGGCACTTCAATAATTGCTTGTCATATTTAATCAAAGAGTCTGAAATGGTGATGTGACTTCCTGCGGGTACAGAGAAGGAACATTTATTTATGGAAGAGTAGAGAATGACTGACCATGACAGACCAGTCAGATATATGTGCAGTCCTTGGAAGTGTGCTATGTGCTGTTGTTAAGAAAGCTATAAAACTGCTTAGTCTATACTCACTGAAGACCAAAATGTTTTTGAGTGAGCAAGTATTGATGAAAGTGAATGGTTTGTTATACAAAAAAGATAAGTATGTCTGATCTTAAGATATTCCCCTTATATTTATTTATCTCACACATTATTCTTGTTTTTCACTAAAGCTGTACAAAACATTGATGTTTTTCTTTTGAGGTTTTGCTTTGGACAAATAATTCAAAAAAAATTGGGGATAACTTCCTACCAGCTTGTAGAAAATGTCATCTTTGTTTTCAAACCTAATTTACCAGTTCTGATCCTTTTCTTTCCTTAGAGAATCCAAACTCCAATATATTGGAATTAAATTTACAGCTAATGATGGGAGAACTTAAGAAAAAGAACTTAAGAAAATCAGTCAGTTATTGTAGAGGGTTCTTCTTTCAAGTAAAGATGGCTATTGTTTTAAATTATATAAATATCTTTCTTCAGAAAAGTAAATGGAAGTAAATGTCCCTGGTAACATAACAGTATGTCATAAGGACACAAAACACTAACAATACTAAAGTAATTAAAAAAAAAGCACTGTCGTGGTTTAACCCCAGCCAGCAACTAAGTACCACACAGCCTCTTGCTCACTCTCCACCAGTGGGATGGGGGAGACAATCAGAAGAGTAAAAGTGAGAAAACTCATGGGATGAGATAAAGACAGTTTAATAGGTAAAGCAAAAGCCACTCATGCAAGCAAAGCAAAACAAGGAATTCATTCACTCCTTCCCATTGGCACGCAGGTGTTCAGTCATCTCCAGGAAAGCAGGGCTCCATCACGCATAATAGTTACCTGGGAAGACAAAATGCCATAACTCCAAACATCCCCCGCCTTTCTTCTTCTTCCCCAGCTTTATATGCTGAGCACGATGTCGTATGGTGCGGAATATCCCTTTGGTCAGTTGGGGTCAGCTGTCCCAGCTGTGTCCCCTCCCAGCTTCTTCTGCACCTGGCAGACCATGAGAACCTGAAAAGTCCTTGATTTAGTCTAAGCACTACTTAGCTATAACTAAAACATCTCTGTATTATCAGCACTGTTTCCAGCACAAATCCAAAACATAGCTCCATACTATCTACTGTGAAGAAAATTAACTCTATCCCAGCCAAAACCAGCACAAGCACAAATAAATAAAAGCAAAACTTCTCTGCACCTACACATTTACTAGAAAAAGAAAATGACAGCACAGTAGTGAGATACAATGCATAAAAAAATTTTGAGGTTAATCAGTGTTCCTCTGTTCACTCACCTGCTAAGACATAAACAAAGAACAGAAGAATTTAGAAGTACAATAGAAATAGATTTTAAAAGAACACTGAAGCTCATAGAAATGTTTACATCCTTGAAGGTGCAGTGTCAAAAACTATACTCTGAAGATAGGAAAATATAGAAACCTCCTAAGTAGAAGACTTATTCTAGAAAAGAGGATAGCTAATCTTTAAAAATAAGTAATGGCAGTGCCTGGAAGAAAATTCCTTTAGAAGTTTACATGGAGGTGAGATGACAGGTGACCTTGACACAGGTAAAACATCTTGGTCTGAAATTATAGCATCAGCAAATTTTGCAAAAAATATACAGAGAAAGTGCAGCAGAGCTTCACATTACCTTCCAGTTTTCCCATTAGATATCTATAATAATATAAATTTTTGACAAACAAGCTGCTTTTATGACATTTCTGATGACTGCATTGGGGACCTACTACTTATTTGTCCCCATGACGTTAACTCTTCCAACATCTCACACTTAGGAGATTATGGCTTTTGTGCCCTATCCAGCCTAGTTTGCTGGTTTTACATCACCTAGTTCTTGAAGCCCTGTGGCTAGGCTGTGAGTAACTGTCTCCGTATAGTTCACTGCTCAGCAGGAGGAGAGAGGTCTTTTCTCCAAAGCAATGTCACCCCATCAGGATGGGGATGAGAAGAAAACCCAGCAGGAAGGAGAGGAACGCTTTATTTCTTTCTCTCTTTCTCTCCTTTCTTTTTCTTTCTTTCTTTCTTTCTTTCTTTCTTTCTTTCTTTCTTTCTTTCTTTCTTTCTTTCTTTCTTTCTTCCTTCCTTCCTTCCTTCCTTCCTTTCTTCCTTTCTTCCTTCCTTCCTTTCTTTCTTTCTTTCTTTCTTTCTTTCTTTCTTTTTTTCTTTTCTTTTTTCTTTCTTTCTTCCTTTCTTTCTTTCTTCTTTTCTTCCTTTCTTTCTTCCTTTCTTTCTTTCTTTCTTCCTTTCTTTCTTTCTTTCTTTCTTTCTTTCTTTCTTTCTTT
The DNA here is from genome assembly GCF_034638445.1 of Ciconia boyciana. Taxonomy (NCBI): domain Eukaryota; kingdom Metazoa; phylum Chordata; class Aves; order Ciconiiformes; family Ciconiidae; genus Ciconia; species Ciconia boyciana. The sequence continues at coordinate 3,801,105 of NC_132935.1, forward strand.
CTTTCTTTCTTTCTTTCTTTCTTTCTTTCTTTTTTTCTTTCTTTCTTCTTTTCTTTCTTTCTTTCTTCCTTTCTTCCTTTCTTTCTTTCTTTCTTTTTTTCTTTCTTTCTTCTTTTCTTTCTTTCTTTCTTCCTTTCTTCCTTTCTTTCTTCCTGCCTTCCTACCTTCCTGCCTTCCTTCTTTCCTTTCTTTTCTCTCCCATGACTATCTTTATGATGGAGCTCTGGTTTAATTTTGGAAGCCAGCATCTTTTCTCTGACTGCTTGGCATGCATCAGTCACAGGCTTGCAAGCCCCAGGGCACTGTAAGTCTGAAGATTGCTCAGTAGAAGAGAAGTTACTTTCTGCAGCAAGAAAAACCCCGGAGAAGCACATGCCTACAGAGGAGAAGGTCGAGTGTAAACACCTCAATTCCCCCAGTGAGACACTGGCTTGTGTCTTAGTTTCTCCACCTGTAAATTGAAAATGAGAATTTGGTGTGTGAGGTTAATAATACCTGTTTAATTAATCCTGTTCATTAATCCCCTGTCAAAGGTTGGTGATGCAAAATAAGTGTTATGTCTAATTACTGCCTTTTCTTTTTTCTTCTTCTTTTTTGCCTTTCTTGTTTGCATGTGTTTATTGACTGTTGACAGCATCCAACTCGCCTGCTTTTAGGAACATGTCGCTTCAAGTCAGCATCTGCTCAGTGTTTCATTTTTAGCTCAAGAACATATCGCTCTTCAGACACAAACAAGTGATACCCCAACATCTGAATCTATTTGTGGAAAAGTGTGGTGAGGATAAAGCTCCAAGAACATCTTTCGCAGGGCTTATTAAAAAACAAACCAGTATTTTTTTCTCTCTTTCCCTTAATACCACCCCAGGTTAGAGAGTATTGTTGTTCCTCCAGGCCAGTAGGATGCTTGGTATGTATCTCTGCTCATCTCCACCCTGATTAAACAATATCCACTTCTATGCACACATGCATTAATACCCTTCCTCCCGTGCTGTTTTCATTTTATACCTTTGTCACATTTCTGAAGACTAATTTCTCTAAATGTTAGAAGTTATTCCTTGACCAAGGTCTAAATGAATTATAGCCTGATAATATGTGTCAAATTAGACTAAGCACAATGTATATGAGCAGGAGAGGGTGAAGCTGCTTCTGATGGTCTCATTGGAGTTCACCATGTCAGCTTTGAAAGGTTTCTCTGCTGACCTTAGGACCCATGCTGCTGGCACACATGTGACTGCTTAAAATAGACTGAAGTTCATGTGCAGTTTTTAAAAGAAGTAAAAATGAGATAGAAGAAAGAGAGGTATCAGGATAAAGCCAATAAAAATGTTACTGCAATTCTAATTTCTCTATTTCAGTCACTCACTAGTCTTTTCTGGCCTGGTATTTTTAGGTTAAGACTAGTGTCTTGACTTAACAGGTTCACAGGCATTTAAAAGATCCAGTTTCAACTACACAGGTTGTGCTCCAGCTTCTTAGGCAGCTTTGGTCAAGTCATGTAACTGCTGAGTCTATGAACTTCCACATGCAAGATGAGGACAACAACTATGTCCGCAAGTGGGAGAATATAAATATATCAATGAGCAAGCAGTGCCCAGATGCTGAGGAACATGCAGGGACCATGGCAGCATTGCCTCCCCACTGATCAAGACCTGTATTTATTCATGTCAGCAGCTGATGACAATGTGTCTCTATTGCATTGATCTGGCAAAAGACACAGAAAAAAATGCCTCAATTCAAGACTGGGACTTTCCAAATGCAGGATCAGAGTCCAGCCTGTGTCTTGTCATGTTGACCAAGAAAAGACCTCACAACATGTACTCCATGTGGCTGTGCTCTACTGCTCATCATTCACTCTTTCAGTCCTCCACCCCACTAATCAAACAAGTCACAGGTAATACAAGATAAACTGTCTCCAATCCTCAGCACCACAGAGGACAGTCAGCATCATGTAATTCATGGGCTCCGCGATCATGTCTGCTTTTGTATGTTCTCCAGACTCCTGTTTATGCCTGGAAATTGGACAAAGTCACTCAGGCTTTAAGGAAATATATGAGGGGAAGGAAACAGTGATGGTGAAGAAATCTTCCATTTTTCAGGTAGAACTTCCCACACGGGATTATACAATTGCTTCTGATAGCAAAGGCAAGGATACAATGACCTTTCCAGTTCTTTGCCCCTGAAATGTTTGACAGGGAACTGAATCAGTTCTAGCAACAGGAGTTTAAGATAAAAATAGAAAGTAGTCTTCTCTTTAGCTTTAACTATGAGGTGCTGAGGCATTTTCCCAGCATTTAAAATAGGTTTTCTGTCAATGACATATGACGTGTGTCTACTTTGCTCCTACTTCCTTTAGAGCTGATTTAGAAAAAATGCTCAGACAGGTGAAATTTCCAGAAGAGATTCAAGCCCCAAAATATTCAGTGGTGAAACTGGTATATTCTGCGTATACATCTGTCTTCCTGTCAGTTGGGAGTCACCTGTAGATCCATTGATCTTTCTGCTTCCCACCATGAATCCCCAGATAACTGCTGAGAGCTTCATAACCCCACTATTCTGTTGTGAAAGGGCAGAAAAAGAGGTTCTCTGTCTGAATGAAACAGAGAACATGTAAAATGTATCTGTTAATGGCAGATTTCAGCCAGATACAAAGATGGGAAGGAAAATCCCAACTCAAAATGTATAGCCTATTAAAAGTTTGGAAAACAAGGCAAGTTATTTTGCTATCCAGGGTTGACATTACTTAAGTGATGACACAGATAAATGCTTTTTCTTTCCTGGATATTTATCTTTATGCAGGTGGATGGATAGATATTACAGTCTGCTCCTTGGAGATACTGCATGGAAGGAATCAACCCAATTCTTGCACAATTTGTCCATGTTTCTCTATATATCCTATTAAAACAAGTGAAAAAACATCTTCCTGGCTTTTAATTGTCTTGGATCAATTGATGTATATGTAGATGTGTGTTTTGTGCCCTAACATCAGGTGAAGTCTATGAGTGCATGAATCCATCATGTCTCTTGAAAATTTCTCTCAGCTTTTGTTCTCCTCACTGTGCTGTTGATTAATTTCAATTAACTTAATCTAAGATGGTGAAACATTTAGCAGATACAGGTGGCACATCATTGTTATTAATGCTGTCAAGGCTAATTGGAGTGTTGTTGCATTCTAATATTGCCTTGAATTTGTCAGCTTCTTTCAAATCCAGATAAATAAGTACATGGATTGGATTGCAGTGCAAGTAATGAAATAGCTTTTCAAGCCATGTCTCCAAGCACTTTTTTATCCTACCAACATTAGTAATCTAAAAGGAGATCTTTATTTTCCTTTTTTTTTTTCCTTCTGCTTCTGTTGTTTTTAAAGTAGGCTTTTGCCTTTTTAGATTCCTAGAAACATAGAAGCTGGAAATGCCTTAGAGTCCAATGTTTTAAAGCAATGTTATTTCTTATATACTGATAATTTATAACAGATCCCCTCTCCTACCTTTAGCCTCCTCCCAACTGTTAATCATTTTGCACTCTGTAAAAAATGACGTTTTTACTTTACACTTCTGTATGGATACTCAAAGATCCAATTCAACACAGCATATGAGCACAAGCTTATTTCACCTCCTTTGAGCACAATTACGTTTAAGACACACTTAACTTTAAGAACATACTTAAGTCTCACAAAGTACTTTGTTGCACAGGGGCCAGAGTACAAAAAAATTTTAAAAGCAGACTTACCAACAGAAAAGTTTTTTGAAAATATTGATCTGGATGTATCTACAACTTAGTTTCCTTTCAATAAAAGAAGGGTGAAAAACAAAGAGAAAATTTTTCTTGTTAGAAATTATGCAGCTAAGGTTCAGGCTATCTGAATGCTTATCTTTTTTTTTCCAGTGGGTATGGTGCATAGTTGTCAGATGGGAAAGTTTAGTTTTCTTTTTTTACTTACTATTATCGTAGCAGTTATTTATTTTGCTTCTGTGAAGTTTACTCAAAGAACACAAAAGCATGAGGGTTTTTTGCTACTTAAATAGACAATGCTGGAAGGGAAAGACTGGAATCCAATTACCATCCCTGAGCAGTAACAATCATACATGTTACAAACATTAAAGTCTGTCTTTAAATCACCTAACCTATGATTCATAATTTTTAAGCAGAGTACATCTTTCACAATTTGCGTAAAGAGAGAGATAAAAAAGAGAAATCAAGGAATACTAGCTTTGCCAAAGAAGAAACCAAATAGGTCCAAGATGTAGATCTCAGGCAAGAACCTAACTCGCCTGGACTCCAAGTAAGCACTCAACCCAAAAGCCTTTTTGTTGCAACCTATTGCATATCCATTTCCCATTCAGTTATCTATTTTGGTGGGATAAAACATACAGTGAGAACATATTAATTTATTTTTGAACTGTAAGAATTAACTCCTTCTTAAATGTGTGAGTTTCAGTTGAGGTAGGAAATGGAGTGCTACGTGCTTCCTTTGTTAGAAGGGCTGCCGGCTCTTGAAGATTTTTATCAAAATTTGTCCCAAGTATATTATGGCTGCCCCAATGAATCCATTTGCAATGGCTGATATTTTACAGTAGTATGCCATGGGAATGAAAATAACTGCTTTTCTCCTCTTTGCTTATCTTTCTTACTCTTAAGCAGCCTGAGAAAGGAAGCCACTTGAATGTCATTTGTCAGGTGGATGCACTTCTTGCATCATTAGTTCAATTCCAGACTTCCAAAGAAATCATCCTTCTTCTGAAGACAGCAGGAGAAACACATTACCAGGGAATAACTCACAAATCGAGAGGAGGAGCTTTGTTTCTATCATTTACATCTATCACAGCAATACTTGGAACAGGAAAAGATTCCCCAGTACCTCAGATTAGTCCAAATAGCTATTGCCCCAGTCACTAGAGATGTTAGTTACTATTTATTTTTGCCCTTCCTCTTTCCATTAGGTTGCAGCTTGCATCTACTCCCTGATTCAAAGTTATGAAAGCTAGGGCCATTGTCCTGCTGTACATGGGCAGACTTTAAATGTAAAAAGCATGCTTAGATCTGTAATATCTTCTCAAGGCATCCAAGAAAGGCAGCAGCTCATAAATTCTGCCCTTGAGAAGCTTTTCAAGAGAAGCTTTTCCCCACTCAGGGACAAGATGTCATCGATTAGCTGTTTGGAAAAGTCCTGCGTTTTAGAAAGTCACTGTCTTCTTTTCCACAGCAAGCACCTAATTCATGAAAGAGCAACACACTGTGATGAAGAAACCTTGAAAGTTTTCCAGAATTTGATTAAAAGTCCTAGATACAGCTTTCTGAGGGGTGTCACAAAGCTATAAATTCTTGATTGATAAGAATGCGGGAGTTTATACTGTGACAGTTTATATAAATTTTTTTTCATTTGGTCTTTTTCAGGTGGGAATCACAAACTCTAATTAAACACAGTTCACAAAGATGGGTTGCCCCCTTTGACAAACAAGGCCATGTGACACAAGAGCTGGGTCCATGTTTGATTTCAGCAACCAAGGACATGACCATCCACAGGTTTGGCTTATTTGGCATGCAAGGAGAAATCACAAGGATGAATCAATTAAGGTGTTGCCATTAGCATCTCTGCAAGCTGCCTGCTTTCTTACCATCACTGCTTCAGTACTGTTCTACCAGCCCATCTAAATCCTTTTAAGGCAGTGTTATTTGCAGCATATGCAGAAGGTGGTTAAATTTGAACCTGTATTGCTGCTTTAATTTCCACATACCATTAATTTATTTAATTTCCAAAGTGTTTATTTTTGAAAGTGAGGGGGTTATGTTCTTTGACCAGTTTCTCTAACAAAACTAATTTTCCCCTCTTCAGGTCTTTGAGTTTTGCTCATGCTAGCTGTTCTGAAGGGAAAAGGCTTGTTAAAGACATTAGTTGATCTCAAGATGCATGAAATCCCAAAGGACTTTCACCTAATATATTTATTTTAAAGGCATAAGGGAGCAAATGAGTCTGAAATAATTGCAACATAAAATCAATGATAATTGCTTTGTACTTAAGAGCATATCCCAGACATTTTGCTGTGCCTTCAGTGATATGCTAGGCAATGCTCATTCTACTGCGTCTTTCCTTCTAGCTCTTTGCAATGTGCTTGTAAAAAAGTATTTGAATTAGGAGGTTGACTTTGTTCCTTTTTGTGGCACCAGATCCCTCTCCTTAACCATCTTCCTTAACTTTATCTGTTCAAAACCCAGTAATCATATCCCGAAGGAGACATTTATCCTCCTCCAACAACCAGAAAAATTAAAAATGCTTTATAACTGCAGGCACTTCCTCTTTGTTTGTGGTGCAGTTAATCCCTCCACTTCTTTCTTAGTTCTGAAATTGCTGTGATTTTATTTGACCCCTAATTTGGCTTAAGATCTCTTTATACCAGCTACAAGCTATGCTTCAGCATAACATACAGAGGTGTCAGGGCTGATCTGAACATGAGTTTTGACAGTGGGGTAGTTGTAATGCAGCATGATCCACCCCTGTCCCCTTGTGCAGCCCCTTACAAGCAGGGCTTGAAGGGGTGGTTATTCAGCACTATAGCCAGGGGCCCCTCTCACCACTCATCTAAAGCAGAAAGCATCTCCCGTGCCATCACTTTGTGCACAGTGACACAGCCAGTTGACAACAATAAATTGAAGCCCAGCCCTTCAAATCCAGGGATGCCCTCATTGGACACCAGCCCAGGTAAACAGAACAGCTTTTTTTTGCTGCTTGGCTACATCTCTGCCTCTGTCAGGTCTTCCAGCACTTGTAACCCAGGGAAGAGTTGGAAATTGTCTATTCAGGGAAACAAAAAGGCGATGGAAATAACTATACGATGTTGAGGATGCTAGCTTTGCTCTCCTGGGGTAATACAGCTGTGCGGCACCTTTTGTGTGAGGTAGGATGAAAGTACATGGAGCATTAATGGGCTTTATTGTAAACAATGTAATTCTGAAAATATGCTTGGATTCATTGACCTCTGCAGACTGGCAGGCTGGATAATTCCTTGTCCTGGGCACTCTGCTCCTTTTGGGTAAGGACTGCAATATTGCAAACACCGTCCTCCTCACATGGAGACAGGCTATTACCATGATATTCCCCAGCTGTGCTTGTCATCTTTGCTGAAGCAATTGCTAAAGGAGAATCTACTCTTCAAAACAATGATAGTTAAAGATTGGAGTTACTGGAAACTTGTCCATCATCTCTGGTTTATCAAATATAATGTTTCAGAAGGCAAGAAGGTTTTGTCTTGTAAACCATTCGTGCTCAATAAAACATTTATGTGGCTCCACTTTCTACAAATGGGGATGAACACAGTAACAATAATGCTGAGGTCTCAAATTCATTGAGGACATCCGTATAAATCCACACAGTCCTCTCGAGTATACACGCTAGGAGCCCACCTAAAACTGATATTTAACACATCATCTGAATCCATTACTCTATCTTAATGTATTTGTGTGGTTTTTCAGTAGTTCCCTTGGAAAATTGCATGTTTAATGTCCCCTGCTTGACTCTGCTTATATAGGAGAGAAAAATCTGACACAGACACCAGCTTCAGTTCATCAGCTCACACTAAGAAGACATGAGTTTTCCACCCTGGAGATTGTTTCTGCCACAGCTGCTCCATCTGTTCTCATTTCTCACCCTAAAACCAGCTGTGGAGGAACTGTCATACGTAGCATTTCACTGGCACTGCCTTCCAGCAACTGAAAGATTTTGGGAACAGAGACAGCTTCTGCTGGAAACCTTTCTAAACTGAAATCTTTGTAAAGTCAGGGCTGAGAGCTACTGCCCTGGAGTAAATCCCCTGATAGTGTCGATTTATGGAAAAAATGCCATCAGATTTAGCATTTAGGAGAGAATTAATCTGCTGCCTGAGTTGAGTGATAAAGGGATCCTCAAGGGGGAAGCTGCATCAGGCAATAATAACAACAATAAACCTTTTATAAAGAATCTAGGCCTCCTTTTGGTTAGCTTTTGAGACACAGATTCACGAAACCGTTATTTTGAAGGTCAATATTATAGCCTGCCATAGTGAAGCACAGTGAGCTAAGGACCTTGTATAACTGTATATAGTACTTTTTCTGCTACAAAACACCTTTGAGATACCTGATGTCTTCATCTACTTGCCCCATTCACCAAACAGTAGACCCTCTTCAGTTGATATGTGAAGCAACTTGTTTAAACAAACAGGCATAGCAAGAAACTCCTCTCCTCTTTGTGCTGTACTTGTGGGCAGTAAATGCTTGCTTTCTGTAGTGGAAGAGAGTGATTTAAACAAAAGAAAAACACTGTCATGAGATCAAAGGAGAATACAACTGCTGAGGTGGTAAGTGTCTCAGAAAAAAAAAAACAAATAAATGGATCCATAAGTAGACGAATAAGATTATAAGAAAATGGAGATAGATAAAAATAGAGAGCTAGCCTGAGGACACTGCACAGGACACAGTTTTTATTATTAAAACAAGGCTAGTCCATAGATTTCCAGCACCAAACTCCCAGTTTTCTGCTCGTGCTTGCTCAGTTTTGGATGGGTTTCTGTGTTGTAAGTGTCTGCCATAGAAAGGGCTGAACACAGTGACCCAGGATTCACAACCTCTTTTCATCCTGTGGATCCTAAGTTTAAAAAAACTCTCAGAGCTACTTCTGCAAGGTTCATCCCCATTGGCACCATGGAGCTTTACCTCCCAGACATCGCTTCCAGAGCCTTTGTGTCTCCCTTTGTACAGGATGATCCCAAAACCAGAAGCTGAGAGCTCAGATCACATGGCGCTGAGTGCTTTAGAAACACAATAGAGAGATATATGTATCAATAAGAAGGCAAATACAAAGATAAATTTGAGCAGGTAAATAACAACAGGGATATAGCTCTGCCTAAGTGCATAGATTGAGATGGATTGACTTGTTTATCCTGTTAACCATTGCCTCCACAGTAATGCATATTCAGGTCTCTGAAAAGGCTATTTTATTAAATATAATCTGTCTGTATTTTCCATACGGTTTTCTGTATTTATGTTTCAACAACAGTGAACGAGTATTTTGTAAATCTAGCAGTTCTGCCTTCCTTTTCCATCAAGCATCTGCAGCAATAAGCTCTTGTAATTAACCAGCTCCACTATTGGCACCATGTTGAAGTCAAAGTGCTACCAAAAGTTGTAGCACAAACAAAAAAGCTTTCATCAGTATGACTTTGATTAGCCTTTAATTAGATGGCTCTTGGGACTGGTCAGAATGTAATCTTTCCCAATATTATGCAAGGTCAGACACTGGACCTTGGCATGTTCTCAACTAGAGAAATTACCTAATTGCTTAATGGATTGAAGTTCTCCAAAACTGTCAGAGTTTGGATATTGACACCTGATTTGAAGCTTATTTGCGTTTATAACTAGCTGTAGGGGACCCCATGGCTGGGTTTTATTTGAATTCTTCCTCAGTGGAGCTGGAAAAATAAATGATGAGGATTTCTCTCAGTCCATTTGATTTCATGTTCAGAATGCAGGAATTGCCATTTTCACAGGATTTTGTTCTTTATATTTCCTGTTCCAGATGAAATCCAAAAGCCCAGCACTTGGTGTCCCAGCTGAATCCCCTTGAAACAACCCCACAAAACACACTCTCAGCCCACTGGTTTCTCTAGTACCCAGCTCCTAGACCTATGGTCTCTTTGTTGACTGGCTGACACACATGTGCATGTTCACACAGGAAAATAATCAGGAATAGACTTTGGCAGACAATAGGACAGATGACAGTGGTCAGTTGGTGGACTTGGCCAGACAGGAGTATTGAAGCACTTCCATGCAACCAGCCCTTTACCCCCATCTCCTCTCCATTCTCCCATGCTTTCTCTTCCCCATCCATCCTGACCCCGTCTTCTCTCTGCCCTTGTGCCCTCCCAGATAAACAACTCACCCCTAACTATTTTTTCTCCATTTGTCCCAGTTTTGCTATAGCCGTACCCAACTTTGGTATTTCTGATACCATTACCTATGTAATCCCAGCCTTATTTAGTATTACTGATATGGTAATCTAGGCACTCTTGGCTTTTTAAGACCCTAAGGGCCCCAAATATTCCCCTCCAATTAGGGGTGAAGTTTGGTTATCTTTCACACAACTCCACCTGTGAAATCTGGACATTCCTCTTGGTGCTACCAGTAACTTTTATCAGCTTCTCACTCTGTTATATGTTATGTTCACCAATTTCTCACATCATGTCCAAATTTTTGCACAACCTGTTCAGTTAGCTTAACCTCAGACCAAAGCCTAGCCATCTGCTTACGTACCTTAAGGTTTACCATCCTTGTGGCTATAACCAGAAGAGAATTAAAAATAAAAATAATAATTAAAAAAAGAGTAAAAAAAAATTAAAAAGGAAGAAACAAGGAAAAAGTGAGTAAACCCTGGATAATAAAACTGTATGATCTCTGGCCAAGGGGAATACATGGGGCAGAGCAGGTATTGCTTTACACAAGATTAGCTTCTGGAGATGTTTCCTTCAGCAGCACCACTCTCCATGGGATGTAGAGTCTGTAGCCCTGGATCAGACAATGATTTTCAGATGCAGAGATTTTAATGCCAGGAGTACACTGGCAACGTAATCTGACCTCAAATATCGTACAGTACACAGCTTTTTACCAAGTTTCTCCTACAGAAAAGCAACAATAGGAGTTTGGCTACAGCCCCCAGTATCAATACAAGCTGAGGGATGAAGGGATTGAGAGCAGCCCTGCAGAGAAGGACTTGGGGGTACTGGTGGATGAAAAGCTGGATGTGAGCCGGCAATATGCGCTCGCAGCCCAGAAGGCCAACTGTATCCTGGGCTGCATCAAAAGAAGAGTGGTCAGCAGGTCGAGGGAGGTGATTCTGCCCCTCTACTCTGCTCTGGTGAGACCTCACCTGGAGTACTATGTCCAGTTCTGGAGTCCCCAGCAAAAGAAAGACATGGACCTCTTATAGAGGGTCCAGAGGAGGGCCACAAATATGATCAGAGGGATGGAACACCTCTCCTATGAAGAACGGTTGAGAGAGTTGGGGTTGTTCAGTCTGGAGAAGAGAGGGCTCCAGGGAGACCTTACTGTGGCCTTTCAATACTTAAAGGGGGCTTATAAGAAAGATAAGGACAGACTTTTTAATAGGGCTTGTAGCAGTAGGACAAGGGGTAATGCTTTTAAACTAAAAGAGGGTAGATATGAAAAGATTTAGACTAGATAAAAGGAAGAAATTTTTTACAATGAGGGTGGTGAAATACTGGAACAGGTTTCCCAGAGAGGTAGTAGATGCCCTATCCCTGGAAACATTCAAGGTCAGGTTGGATGGGGGTCTGAGCAACCTGATCTAGTTGAAGATGTCCCTGATCACGGCAAGGGGGTTGGACTAGATGACCTTTAAAGGTCTCTTACAATCCAAACTGCTCCATGATTCTATGATTCTACAGCATTGCCTCACAGGAAAGCTGTTTGCTTTTTGAAAAGTTATCAAGAAACGGAAATTTCATTACTTTCTGTGGTGGTTTAACCACGGGAACAAATCCTCATCACTTTTTAAAAAGAAGTGTATCCCTCTGTTGAACTTGTTGGACATGCAAATTGTTGTGGATTTTTCCACAGGTTTACATAGCCCTGTAGAGCCTGCTGCTTTGTTCCCCATACCATCAAGTCAGTTCTCACCATCTTTGCAATAAGCTAACTGGTATTTAAAGACCTTCACTTTGAGAGAAATACCTTGTGGCTCTTCCATGCACCTTCTCCCTGTTTTGCACTCCAGAACTGTTGTGACATCCCAGGGTCTGTGGTTTCACAGAATATAGGTAAAGTCCTCTGTCTACCCCAGCTCAGCAAACCTTGTTGAATAAACCCATGGGTGTTGTTATCTTTTGGCCACAACATCTGCTTGGGAACTCAATTTTGTTCCAGGTTTTTGTTTATAAAAGATGATCTTTTTTTTTCAGAAGTACTGTTTCAGCCCTTCTAGGGAAATTGTACTGTCTCCTGTCCAGTCAGTAAGGGTTGCATTTGTTCTGCCCACATATAAGATTTTGCATTTGTGCTTAAAGCACATGTTTATGTGTACTCCACCTGCCAATGGATCCAGACTACATAGCATGAGTGATTACCCTAATCTCTACTTTCCTCTTACAAGTCTTTTGGTTAACCACACACTTCATCAGCAATATGTTTATAAGATCTTGTTGATGTCTGCAGCCTTGCTGACACCAATGCTAAAATACTCTATACAAAGAAAGACAGTAAATAAATCCAAGCATTGGATTAAATATTCAGCTGAAATACCATGCTGTGAGCTTTTCTTCTTTTTAATCTTGAGTGGCCCAGAAATCTCTCTTGAGACATGGCTTTCCTTTCTTGTTAAGGTGGCCAATCATTTCGTGTCCTAGGAATGCATATCTCTTCGCATTTGGCAATAAAAAGCCTGTCCTTGTCTAATGGTATCCACGTTAAGAGATCCCATAGTCTAAGAACAAATGACCTAGTATTTTGCACCCCAGCAATTCATGCATCATGTTTAACTATTATCAGGAACAAGGTTGTAGTTTATTAGCAGCAGAAAAATTGGATGACATTGGGTCAATAACACTGGGACCCCATTAGAAACACACTGCTAGTTGTAGGGCCAGCTTCTGGCTTCTCAGCCAGGAGACAAAGTGGAATTCCACTACCCAAAGCAGAAGATGTCAGTTAAATACTCCCATTTCTTCACTAAGCAGTCTCTATGCCCTTATCAAGACCAGAAAAAAAAATGCTTTCTGTCCTTATTCCTTCTCTCTCTCAAAAAAAAATATTTTCTTCTGTTTTATTTCCCACAACCAGAAAGTTAAACAACTTACCAAGAATACATTTATCTCTCACATTGGGTTGCGTAGGCAAAGAGTCAAAGTGTTTGGATATAGCGTGATTTCACACTGATGGGATCCATGCACTGGAAAACCTTTTCCAGCTTTTTCCTAAACAATTCTTACACTGTGTGTGTCTGTTTTATCTGTTTTAAGTGATCACTAGGCCAGGCTTGTCAGCAGTATACTGCAGAATTAGAAGGGGGAATAGAGGCAGTTCAATAACAGAAGAGTATCAGGTGAGGCTGGCCTAGCTTTATTGCATGAAGAATAATAGAGTTTAGATTACCAGGTGTGGTGCTTCCTCTCCGAGCTTGAGTTCAGGCAGATAAAATCACGTCAGAGTAGGCATTAATCAGAATGATTTTCTGTGAAGCAAAATAATGAGATGGATGCGCTGTTCCACAGGTATTGCTAGGGGAGCTGTGAGCTCTGGCACACAGACCAGACCTGGCTCTTAGACACAGTCACCAAGGGATTTCCAAAGCAAACATTGGTTTGCATACTGAGTTCAGAAACCACTATATTGGAGAGTGGCAGCGATTTTAAGAATTCCTTTTCTGTAGAATTTTGTTCCAGTTCTTCATTTTCTGAAGGCCATTGGCTCACTGCATCCCCAGGCCCACATGGAGAAGGGGTAGAAGATTTGCATGGCTACATTTTGAGGAGAGGTTGATGTCACATTATGCAGAGAAAAGGGGAAAAGAGATGCAAGTCAGCTGCTGTCACAGGAGGGAAAGGCCCTGTCCTATCCTCACCATGGTGGTTTCTCCAACTCTACCTTGGCAGCACAAGTGAGCTGTCATGTAGGAAGTTTCTTCTGCTGCCTCTGGCACATTTGTCTTGCAGCCCCTCGCAGGATATAAAGCGCCACAACTTGCCCTCACATTTCAGGAGGACACTTAATGCACTAGTCTAACTTCACTCTAACGAGGCTAAAAAAAGGAAGGCATCTTGAGACAAGCAGGGGAGTAGAAATCCCTGTGTATCAGACACCTGCAGGCAGACAAATCTGAGCAACACCAGGATTTCATATTATCAGAAAAAAATTTACTCTAGTCATACTTTTTTTTCATTGCTCCTCTCCTCCACCCCAGAAACAGATTTGAGGCATGATACATTGAAATCAATGCCATGTTGGTACACATCACTCATTGCCCTGCTCCTACTCAGAAGATTGTCATTTCTGGGCCATAAATATTTCTAGTGAAGAGATAATGGTCTGGGTTTCTTCCCTTTTCAGCCAGTGAGGTCACTAAGAGCTACCCTATTTATAATCAATATTTCGTCTGCCATCCCTTTTGTTTACTGACCTTGAAACTATTTCACATTAATTCATCAGGAAGGCGTGTCCTTTGCTACTTTGGCGTTTACTTACTGTTAATAGGGTAAATGTGTGATAAGTATTTTTAAAGAATCCATCCTCTTTCATACATTCCTGGATAATAATTTTATTACAGGGCTCCTTCTTTCATCTGTGTTATCTGTTTTCCATGGACAGAGGCCTTTCATCAAACCAGATAATTTTATTTGCTGAGAGACGCTTTTGTGCAAAACCTGATGCCTAATTTATGAGATAAGCTGGACTGACAACAAAATGACCTTCTCCCTCTATCTGGTTATTAAATTGTTTGTGATCTAATAAAATGCTGGTAATACACTCCGTTTCAGCAGGGCTTTAATTTCCTACCTGACATTTAGATTAAAAAGAGTATGGATTCAGGGAACAAATTTGTCACGGTCTGAAACAGACTTGAGCTCAAAAGCTGAGCTCTGCTACCCCCCGAACACCTCAGAGGGAAGAGTGGTTTGCAGCCCATGCATTTGACTCTGAGAAGGCAACAGCTGCTGGCATAGAGTCAGCAAGGCAGGATCTCCCTCCTCCTTCACTGCAGTGTTACTCACACCCAGTCAGCTGCTGGGTGTCTAAGAACAGCAAGGATGCATGTGGACACATGCCATACAGACATCTGCCCTGGTCCTGGCTGTAATCTTGACCACAGCTATTCATGAGACTGCATAAAAGCAAATCATATTTCTTTCTGTCGTTCCCACTAAAAACAAATATTGCCGAATAATTCTAGAGTAGTGCTTCATTTGCCAATCAGAGGACAGTGATGCATGAGTCCTCACTCTTCTGTTGTTCTCTGGGCATTCTCAGAGATGTCATCATCACATTATCCAAGCTCTTTGTTTATGTCAATACAGTCACACAGGCAGATGCTCAAGCCGGTTCTCAAAGCCAGACTCAACTACCTTCCTTGCTTGCTGCTCTCCAGACAAACACAGGCTCAGGAAGGGAATTAGCCTACTGTTATCTCAGATCAGTATACATTTTCATGCAACAAACAGAAAGTAGGACATGTCTTCGTACCACAATGCTTTTCTGTCTAATACCAAGTCTTGCATTATTTCAGTAAATGCAAAAATCTGTTCACTGCTCTTTCCAATGCACTGAATAAGCATTCTCTGTAGAAGATCCAGATTTTCCTACAGAACAAAAGTACAGAATGAACATAACCAATTTGCAAGGATTGTATTGTCATGAAATACTATTTGTAGCAAGCAGAGCTCTCCACCAGGAAACACTGTACCCTGAATCTATAACGTACACTGAATCAAAAGATGTAAGACATTCTAATACTCTTAGCTTCTTAAGAAAGACTGAAAATACAGCATTTTAGTAAATGAAGAGGAAAATTGAGTGGGAAAAACTGAGAGGGAAGAAGCCTCACAAACAGAAAAATACCATAATGTATCTCAATAACTGTAGAAACTTACCTCATTGAAACCTTAAATTTCTCTGGCTTCTTCAGTCTTCACTCAGCCACCTATTTTATGTCACTCAATTTGGTATGCGGCGCTTTCTGGCAGAAAGAAAAAAGGAAAAAAAAAAGGTTTAGGAGCATGTGACAAGGGTACTGTATAGGAGAAAAGGAAAATGAAAGGGCAGCTGGGTCCTACTTTAGAAAGTTTATAAAGTCCTAATTACTGTGGGAACAGACAGTGGCATAACTCAGCTGAGAGCTGTTTGAGGTTCACTTCTGATTATGAGATTCTTCCACTGGGAGATCAGGGAAGGAGAAGGAAAAACCTTTCTTAGGTACACCTTACTGTTGGCTTTTATAAAGCTTTGATGGGATCTTCTCCCTTCTAAGACTTTGGCTCCCTTTTTCAGGTCTGTTTTGAGTGATTGCTGTACCTGTGTATTCTGGTTTTGTTTTACATCAGGCCTGCTTTCACTCCCTATTTCTGCCAGAATATCTACTTCGTCCAATCTTATTTGTCTATCTGCTAGGTTCTCTTATAACATTTTGTTCCCCTGCCCTACTTTGTGTGTGTCAACTTGCTTCTTTCAAAAGCCAAAAAAATTTAAAAGTTCTTTATGTAACAGAGAGCAGAAGGGGCTTTTTTTATCTTGAAAAGAGAGGCAGCACCATTCAGATCTAATTTCCAGGTCTAAATCCAGAACTAGAACACTCATGAAAATAGGGAGGAATCATATGTGATAGAGATATGGGTCCATTGATGATAAAAGGTAAAAAGGGTCTCAGAAAGGCCTTATGTCTGCTAGGCATGAGGGGCAGGAATCCTTTGGGTTACTCATTTCTCTCATGGCCACTCAGATGCACCCTACATCTGTGACCCTATAATGCAGAAGAACCTTGATGAAGCAAACAATATTCTCTCTTTTTGTAGACACCCAAAAGGAGAGTTATTTTACAGAAACCATACATCAGCAAAGCTAGTATTAGACTTATGAGTTGTATCTACACTTGTAAATAAAATGGCCTTGGAGCCATTCTCTGGTCCCATGACTATTCTCTGGTGACAAAGTCAGTGGTGCAGTTGTATCCAAAGATCTAAGAAACATTTGCCTTATTTAAAACTCTTCCCTGGTGGGAGCAGATCTGGCCAGTGACAACCTCTGGGCTCTTCTCAGAAGTTCTTGGAGACTGTCCTAGTCAGCTAGAGTCCCTGGCAAAGTTTTGGGTTCACAATGGGGTTCACTGTGACTTGGCGTCTAACCAGTTGTTCTGCATGGCTCTGTCTGGTTTAGCACTATACTCCATTTGTGCTATTTGATCATGGTATTGTCCTTGTTTTGGCTGGGATAGAGTTAATTTTCTTCCTAGTAGCTGGTATAGTGCTGTGTTTCGGATTTTAGTATGAGAATAATATTGATAACACACTGATGTTTTAGTTGTTGTTAAGTAATGTTTACACTAGTCAAGGACTTTTCAGCTCCCCATGCTCTGCCAGGTGCACAATAAGCTGGGAGGGGGCACAGCCAAGATAGCTGATAGTTGATAGACCTATTGCATACCATATGATGTCATGCTCAGTATATAAACTGGGGGGAGTTGGCTGAGGAGTAGCGATCGCTGCTCGGGGACTGGCTGAGCGGGTGGTGAGCAGTTGTATCACTTGTTTTTTCTTACTTTTGCTCTTCCGATTGTCTCCCCCATCCCAGCAGGGGGGGAGGGTGAGCAAGCGACTGTGTGGTATTTAATTGCCGACTGGGGCTAAACCACAACAGTATCTTGTGGTGGATAGCCAGAACCAATCTTCTTGATTTCTATGGAACTTCCAAAGCTACTAAAAGAGTTATGGACAAAAAGCTCTCAGAAACTACAGATTAAGCTGCCTCACAGTGAAAAGGAAGTATTCACTTATTTACCTTCATTTGTTTCCAGTACGTACTTTTTTTTGCTTCCTTCCCCTAACATCTGAAATTTTAAAGGCAAGGCAGCTAAGGTATATAAAGTGACCATGTAACTCACACAACAGTTTTACCAAGTTTTGATTCATCTTCCAAAAGACATTGCTTTCAACTGTCTGTGAAACCTGAAGCATTGCCTGTAGGCAACCTGTAAGAAGTTATGTGAGGAAATATAGATATTTCCTTTGCACTTTGCATAGGTGGGAGCTGAGGATCAGTCAAATGAGCACAATAGTGTGAAATCAAGTGGATGGAATAGGAGATTCAAAATTGGAGCTCTAGGAGATCTACTGTTCCTTCTGTCATTGACCTTTTGCTTTGAACATGACACCCAGGAAGCATATGATGAAGCTGAGAGCAGAGCTTCCCCAGATCAACCCTGTCTGAGCTGGTACCAGAAGGGGAACCCATGGATGGGCCATGCTAGATCCTTTGAGTACCACCCCAAAGCAGGCTTCAGAGCTGCTTTAAGGGCCAAGCAAGCAGTTTTCTCCAGCAATCACCTTAGAGAGAGTTATCAAAGAGGAACTAAAATGCCTGTATCCCTCTATTCACTTTTTTCATTGGGAAAAAAGTCTGAAAGATATAGAGAGCACAGAGAGCGAGCAACAGGGATGGGAAGAAAGGATGGGATTAGCAAGAAAGGTGTAGCAAGGTTGTGCAGGGAGAAAATTAGAAGGGCCAAAGCTGAGCTAGAGCTCAGTCTGGCTACTGCTGTAAAAGACAACAAAAAATACTTCTTCAAATACATTAGCAGCAAAAGGAGAGCTAAGGAGAATCTCCAGCCCCTAGTAGATGGGAGAGGGAACACAGTGACCAAGGATGAGGAAAAGGCTGAGGTACTTAATACCTTCTTTGCCTCAGTCTTTAATAGCAGGGCCAATTGTTCTCTGGGTACCCAGACCCCGGAGTTGGAAGATAGGGACGGGGACCAGAATGGAGCCCTCATAATCCAGGGGGAAATGGTTAGTAACCTGCTACACCACTTAGACACTCACAAGTCTATGGGGCCTGTTGAGATCCACCCGGGACTACTGAAGGAACTGGCAGAAGTGCTCACCAAGCCCCTTTCCATCATTTACCAGCAGTCCTGGCTAACTGGGGAGGTCCCAGTTGACCAGAGGTTAGCAAATGTGACACCCATCTACAAGAAGGGCCGGAAGGAGGATCCGGGGAACTACAGGCCTGTCAGCCTGACCTCGGTACCAGGGAAGCTGATGGAGCAGATCATCCTGAGTGTCATCACACGACAGGTAGAGGATAACCAAGGGATCAAGCCCAGTCAGCATGGGTTTAGGAAAGGCAGGTCTTGCTTGACCAACCTGATCTCCTTCTACGACAAGGTGACCCGCCTAGGGGATGAGGGAAAGGCTGTGGATGTTGTCTATCTAGACTACAGTAAAGCCTTTGACATGGTTTCCCACAGCATTCTCCTGGAGAAACTGGCTGCTCATGGCTTGGATGTTTGTACTCTTCGCTGGGTAAAAAAGTGGCTGGTTGGCCGGGCCCCAAGACTGGTGGTGAATGGAGTTAAATCCAGCTGGTGGCCAGTCACAAGCGGTGTCCCCCAGGGCTCAGTATTGGGGCCAGTTCTGTTTAATATCTTTATCAATGATCTGGACAAGGGGATCAAGTGCACCCTCAGTAACTTTGCAGAGGACACCAAGTTGTGCAGGAGTGTTGATCTGCTTGAGGGTAGGAAGGCTCTCCAGAGGAACCTGGACAGGCTGGATCGATGGGCTGAGGCCAATTGTATGAGGTTCAACAAGGATAAATGCAAGGTCCTGCACTTGGGTCACAACAACCCCATGCAACTCTACAGGCTTGGGGAGGAGTGGCTGGAAAGCTGCCTGGCAGAAAAGGACCTGGGGGTGTTGGTCGACAGTTGCCTGAATATGAGCCGGCAGCGTGCCCAGGTGGCCAAGAAAGCCAATAGCATCCTGGCTTGTATCAAAAGTAGCATGGCCAGCAGGACTAGGGAAGTGATTGTCCCCCTGTACTCGCCACTGGTGAGGTTTCACCTCAAATACTGTGTTCAGTTTTGGGCCCACTACAAGAAAGACATTGAGGTGCTGGAGCGTGTCCAGAGAAGGGCAACGAAGCTGGTGAAGGGTCTAGAGCAGAAGTCTTATGAGGAGTGGCTGAGGGAACTGGGGTTCTTTAGCCTGGAGAAAAGGAGGCTGAGGGGAGACCTTATCGCTATCTACAACTGCCTGAAAGGAGGTTGTAGAGAGGTGGGGGTCGGTCTCTTCTCCCAAGTAACAAGTGATAGGACAAGAGGAAATGGCCTCAAGTTGTGCCAGGGGAGGTTTAGACTGGATATTAGGAAATTTTACTTCACTGAAAGGGTTATCAAGCATTGGAACAGGCTGTCCAGGGCAGTGGTTGAGTTGCCATCCCTGGAGGTATTTAAAAGACGTTTCGATGAGGGGTTTAGTGACATGGTATAGTGGTGGTCTTGGTAGTGTTAGGTTTACAGTTGGACTTGATGATCTTAAAAGTCTTTTCCAACCTATACAATTCTGTGATTCTGTGATTCTGCGATACTCCAGACCTGCATGGGAGGACAGTGAGAAACTTTAACTCAGTTCTGGGTTTATCCATACAGCCTCTGGGCCTGATGACCTTCATTGGATTCGACATTGCATAGTTTGCATGTACTCGTATGTTTGGAGCAAGGTTAAGATCAGCACTACACTTTATGGCATGGCCTCAAGTGTCCCCATCCCAAGAAAGGTGAAAATATTTGCTTTGTAGAAAAGTCAGATTTTGAAACTTGTGTGAGGTCCTACGACTCTTGCAATCTTCAAGATGTCTTCACCAGTTAGTTCCTCACACTAATTAGTTGAGCAGGTAGTCTCAGCTCCCTGTACCATGTAATTGTCCAGATAACGCAACACCCTTTACCCAACTCTTTGAAACATGATATGCGCCATAGTATTACGAGCGCAAGGCTAGCGGCTTCAGCAGAACTGACATAGCTTTTGACATCAGAGGACTTCTGAAAGAATTTTATTTTGGTAAAATAAGCAAGTTAAAGCATGTTTTAGACTGTCATCTGACATCCGTTGGATGCAGAAATTAGAAGACTGGTCTCCTGACTTACGCTCAAAACGAAACTTTATGCCACCACTCACAGTTATCAGTACAGACATTTTACAGAAATACATAAATTTACATGGTACGTGAGCATCCTGACTCTGGCAGAAATAGACAGATGAATGAAGGGGTAATACCTGCAGCTACAAAGACAAGGGGGAAAAAGGGCTGATGAAAGAAGCGTTGATTAATTCCTTGAAGGCTGCTTTATGCCTTTAGTTTGGTCTTTGGCAGCGCTCTTAATCTCAGTGAAACTGGAGGATAAATGGCACTGCAGGTGGAGAGCCCTGGAGCCATGCAGGTGCTGATGTGCTGGTTCTGCATCTTTTATCCGGAAAAAGGGACTAAGATATGCATTTCTGGTGAAGGCAGCACTTACGTGTCCTGCTTTGTTACAACTTCTCTCTGCCTGCAGCTCTGCTACCTGTGTCAGGGAATGTGTGAAGCAAAGGAAGACAAGACTTTAAAGACTGATAATTCATGCAAGATTCCTTAGGAAGCCTGCACTCACATATAGCAAGATGTCACAATAAACCCCACTCAGATCTTCAGAGTGCTAGAAAGGTTCAAGGACTCATCAGATGATGAAGGAAGCATTGCAAGTATAAGCATGACTTTATGCCTTTTTACTGCTGCTTCACCTAAGTGTGAAGTGACATTGTATTATGCCATTTATTCAGCTTCTGTCAGCATTGGGTCAGTTGAGGGAGACAACACAAGAATGATGGAAATATGAAGAATGTGTGTAAGGCTCATATAATGCCAACACACTGTCTCACCTGCTTTGGTAATGTAATAAAAATCAGAGATCAAGGAAACCTAATAGGTGGTACAGTAGATGTCTGTAGCTTTATTGCCTGTAGGATATTTTATCCATTCTTGCTTAAAGGTATCAAGCAATGGGCAAGTTTATCCCCCTTTCCACGGTCAATTATTCCATATAAAAATAATGAGCGTCCTCACTGTTAAGGCATTTTCTGTATGATTCATCTCACTTAAGTTTAGATGCCTATAGTATAAAATCTGCTGCTGAACTTGTCACCCTTAGCTTATTCTATAGTAAATGGACAGAAATAGGTGTTTTAAGCACTTCATTCATCTGCCATAAGACCTACGTTAGACCTTAGGAAGACATGACTCTCATCCTTAGCTCTAGGGATTATATTAATTATACCTCCACTGACTGTCAGGTGAGCTTAGGTTAATGGGGATGTCAACGTTTAATGATTTGAAGAATATTCTTTTCTATCTAAAGATGTCCTTTATTCCTCTCATCATATTATTATGACCTCAAATCCCTATCATACACCAAAGAACACTGAATTTTGAGGAACAGATGGAAAGGAGGGGTCACCTTCTTCCTTAGGGCAAGAGTCACATCCTAGGAGCATCTGGCCATTTTCCACCTTACAAATCTCCAGTTATTGAAAATGAAAGTCCAAAAGCAATGTCCTCAGTATCTTCTGCCTGCTTCCTTTGGTCTTAAAAGACCAAAACCTTGTTATTTATGTAGGTTTTGGTCTTTTAAAATATTCCATTGTATCAATTTTAGCTTGTTACAGTGCATTGTAGAGGCTGCTTTACAGCTCATAGCATTTGGGGGTGCACACAGTGAATTTTCTGGGATCCAGCATCCATGGCGTGATTTCCATTGAGTGAAGAAGATTGAACTCAATAAGCAGCATGGTCCCTTCTGCTACTAAGGTGTGATTAAACTCCCATTCCAGCTCCTAAATGTGTAGATTTTACCCCAGGCACCTGCCAACCAAAATTCTCCACACCAGGTATCCCACTTATTCCACCAGTGGTGACAGCATTTTCTTGCTCACTTATTGTCCTCATCCACTATGCTCCCACCGGAAAACATCTATCCAGCCTTCTTCAAGCCATGATATACTGCCCTACCAAACCAAACGCAGATACATTTAAAGTCATCCTATTCGGTGGCTTTTTTGAAGTCAGTGAGGAAAACAGCACTATTTCCATAGGAAATTTATTCTGATGTCAGAATGCACAGGGAATTTATTCTTTTGTCAGTTTTATTCCTTTCAGCCATTAAAGCGTAAGTGGTTTTCACAGGGTTATGGTATGTTTGGCAGTTTGGTGTACTATAAAATATCATTTCTTTACACTCTAATTCCTTAAACAATTCAGATTTATTTGTGTATGTGCATGGGTGTGTGTGCATTTTTCCAGTTGTGGCTACACATACACAAAGACTCTTCTTTCCTGACTTAATCAGCTCATCCCCAAACATTGATTTCCTCTGTGTTGTTTTTTATGATTTAGTTTGCAGACTTTTTTTTTTTTTTTAATTTAAAATTAATGCAATGCTGCTTAAAAGACCTGGGATTGATGGCCCTGAAGGGAGAATGCTGTTTTTTATCCACAGCAAAGGTACACTGCCAGAAGATGCAGCCCAGTCTGATCTGGAAAGAACAACTGCAGAACAGGTGGAGATGCTCAGGGTTGAGATCTGTTACCACTCAGGCATTCAGCCCACTAAAGCTACTGACAAGATGATTCATTACTAAGACTCTTAAGTATTGCTAATTAATGGTAATGATTATGATTTAGCTTCCCGTGACTGAGGGTTTCATTTTCCTCAGCTTTATTTCTTTCCCACTCTTTTAAGCATTGGAATAGTTTTCATGTGTTTTGCAGTCATGGAAATGAAAGTTTGGCCTCCTCACCCCTATACCTTGCAGCATAACAGTTTAATAGCTTAGCAGTCATGGATGTCCTACACTTCCCATCAGTGGCTGCTGAAGACCTCTGTCAGCAACTGAGAGTGCTTTGTCCCTAGCAGGATGAGACCCTCATATGGGGCAAAATGAATTACGTTAGAAAATACAAGTATTTCATGGATCAATGGTCTAGCTAGGCAGCATACTTTCTCCAACAAAAGACAGGAATGGCTGTTTTGATAAAGCATATAGTAAACAGGCAAATAACAGAGTAGTTCTTCCTCCCACCTTCTGGCAGGTGACTCCTGCATGCATAACTCACAAGGAGTTTTCAGTGTTTAGCAGCCAGTCTCAGATTTATCCATTCTGAGTTTGTTCATTCCTTTAACAAGTGTTTTTTCAGACTTTACAGTATTCTGTAGGAAAGTGATGCATATATCATTTGCATGCTGCCTGAGAAATTACTTCTCTTTGCTTGATCTGTTTCACTGGTCACCTCTAATTCTTGCAATGAGCAAGACAGTGAATAATTATTTCCTGATCATACTCTTTCCATCATTCATAAGTTTATAAACCTCTGTCACAACCCCCATTAAACATGTACTTTACAGTCATCTCTTTTCAAGTAGGAAAAACCAAGAGTCTAAAGTCATTCAAATTTTTCCATAGGAAAGATTTCAGCTGAGGAGCTTCATTTGGGACAGACTTTCTGGGACAGAACCATCTTCAGACATCCTGAGTAGACCTGATGTTGTTTGGCAGTGTGCACACTATGTGCAATGACAGTTGTGATGGTGTTACCTGGCATCCTGAAAAAGGAGGAATAAAAAAGTTCTGAGGAGCATGTTGAAGATGTATCCTTCCCAGGCTGAAATTCATCCCATCACCCAGTTAAGCCTCTACTTAAGTCCCCATCAGCCACACATAGAGCTGATGAGAGGTAAGGAAATTCATTAAACCTTACAAAGTGAGAGATGTAATCATGTTTTTCATGCTACTAGTGGTGCTAGAGTAAAACGCTCCAAAATCGGCATTACTGCATCAAAATTCTGTATGCTTAAAGTGTTCCCATTACTGCTAGGAGTCACCAGGCAGAATAAAAAACCAGTACCACCAAATTCACATTTCTGTGTGTTATGATATTTCAGATACTCAGTTGTTAATTTTTTTCTAAATGCAGGAAGACTCATTGAAATTGCTATTTTTTTTTAAGGGGGGCTTTTTTATAGTGAAAATAATCTTCTCTTGGATGTTGAATTAAAACTTGAACTCTAGCTCTGCTTTTCTGTTATAAAGCTTGCTAACTAGGATCTTAATGTTGCCATTTCTAAATTCAAAGGTAAGCACTCACAGATTTAACAGGATGGATGTATATAGAGTGCAGATGATCGGAGTGAATAGCATGTTTACTTCTAATGATCATTCTGCTACAGGATAACAGCCTATTAGCTACATGAGCAAAGTAGCTCTCTTTGCTGTTTGGCAGTGATTCAGTAGAGAAGCATCCAGGTTCAAATCCTGATGAAGATGCAAATCTGAGATCAGACATGCCTGAACGCAGTTGTTGCTGCCTGAAAAATTAGAGGTCAGTTGGGATATTTCTTGAAAACAGTCTCACAAATTTAAAACAGTAGGAAATTAGTTTTCTCTCTTGTGAAATGAATGACTTCCCATAACATTTCCCTCCTGGCTGAAATGTCAATCCAAGTCTCTGAGATGAGAGAACACATACCCAAGGTCTATAAAGAAGGGAAAAAAAATCATATACAAGATATCCTAGTATATTAAAAACCTAGAAGGAAATATTTGCAATATCCTGTAGAGAATATCAGAACGTAAGATCAGTATGTGTAACCCAAGCTGCAAAGCCACATGCAGTAAGTAGGCTGGCATAGTATCTTCTTGCAGATAATACTCCTTTATATCCCAGGGCTAGAGAACAAATGAAAGGGATGCAGAGATGGAGACCATGCTTTTAAATGTTTGCCACTTTGAACTCTTAATTCATGTTATTATGACTTCAAAACCACCTGCCACACAAAAGAGAACATGGAACAATACCATGCACAGAGGGTTTGTTTATTTCCTTGCTTTTTAACCATGATGAGTTTTGATTCAGGTTTGAAAAGAATTTAAAAGAGGGACCAAATTCTGTCTGCATTAAGCAATCCCAGAGAGGACCTTGTGTTTCTATATCCCTATATCTCTCTGGTCCAGAGAATGACCCAATCCCTCCAATTTAGCATAATGATGCACACCTTCTTAGTGATTTATTTGCAACACACAATATGGATTGCAATATGGAAGTGCTTATGGATAGATAAGAGAATAAGATTGAAAGGGACTTTCTCATTGAAGCTCTGCCTTGGCCAGCAACCATATCACATACTCAAAGGAGCCGCTTTGTTGCTAAATTGTAAAAGAGGCTGTGATTGAGTGTGTAATCCCCACACTGGCCAGGAAAGGATCAGAGAGCTGCCAGGGGCTTTGCTTTGCCTGTGTCCACCGTACCTCTGTTGTAATAATCATATGTAAGTATACAATTCACATAATGATTGATGCTGCTATAGAAATCAATTGTAGAGCCCTACCCTATCTCCATAAGAACTTAGACAATGTACCTTTGTCTAATAAGCAGGATGTGGCTGTCGAAAGCAGAAGTTTAACTGGTGTATTACTAGCCTAGTTAGTAAACCATGAAGAACCGCTTAGATCTGCCAAAAAAGTAGGAAACTAGGGGAAAGGTAATTCTGGCAGGGGGAGAGTGCGACCACCAACTCATGGACCACCTACCCCAGTTGTACCACCGGATCAAATGATCAAGTTGAAGAACAACTAAGCATGCGTACTAATTTACATGCTAGGCGAAGAGATTTTAACCAATCATTTAATAGAAGAATACTACATATGTATTAGGAAGTTTAATATGTTAATGCTTTGTGTATAAATAACCGTTAATTTGAAAGCTGTGTGTGCTGTCTTGGGACAGACACCCATATCTGCACAAATATGCAATAAAATACCTCTGTTTTGTGTGTATATTGGCATTTTGCACACTGGGAAAATGAACCCCGATTTTTGGGACAACACCTCCATAAGCACATTTCCTTACCACAGTGAAGACCTGTTTCACCCATCAACCAGGCTGTAAACCCTACCCTCAGCCTGTCCTCTGGCCAGCCAGTGCCTTAGTGTAGCTCCATGTTCCCTTTCCTGCAGCCTGGGTCAGGTGGATGTGAGTGGCTTCAACACCCTAAAGCCCTAAAGCCCTTCAACACCCTAAAGCAGCAAATTTCATAAGTCTTGTTCCTTTTTTTTTGGCACTCTGTGGACTCCTTGAGGCTCTCCAGCAGCTCTGAGGATAGAAAGCAAAGGGCTGCAGGGTTCAGCTTGCCAAAATTTGACTTTGAGCCAGCTCTTTTTCTTCCAGAGTAGACAAATGGAAGGCTAATGGGTGTGAAAGCCTTGGTGAAGGACATTAAGCCTGGAGAGATCTGTTGCTTTGGTTGCTACTAGCCCAGATGTCATTGAGACATTATGTTGCTATGCTGGCTGTTGAAAGACTTGCTGAGGGTGGCTCTCTGCCTTAAGAAAGTGACAGCTAAGTAAGATCCTCAGGGCTTTTGTGTCAAATAGGGAACGGTGCAATGGCCTGTTGTGAACACTGGAAGAAAAAGGTCTCATAGTCCAAAAAGCAGGTGACCTTTTCACCGAAATTTACAGAGGAAGACTATCTGTCATCATTTGCCCAGATTCTAGTAGGATTTATAAAATCTTTCTCCTAGCCCAACCCAGGCTATTTTCCAAAATGTGATGTTTCCCAACCTCCTGGTATAGCCTCCATCCCAAGAATCCAAAATTCCTCTTGTGCATTAGCCTGCAAATGGGAAAATGGCCCACTTAGTGAAACACTGCAGATGTGGGGAAAATTTAGCCAACAGATCATCATGGTAATGATTTCCCCTCATCATGGCAACAAAGGCACAATTAAGAGATGGGAAACATCCGAATTATTTGCTGATGATGAAAGGAAGAAAATTGGATTCATGTTGCCCAACTTTGAATATGGGAAAATGATGTCGACCTCCTTTCCCTGGGCCACAAAACTTGGCTGTTGTCATTAGTCTTTGCATTCCTTCTATTGTTCTCTGAAGAAGCTGCAAATTGTCTATTTTCATCAGTTACTGCAATTAACCACAGCAGAGCTGTTACACTCATGATAACAAAGGACTGGAACTGTACAGTCATTCAGCTTTCTTGAGGCGTTGTAGAATGACACTGAAGTTTAGGAAAATTTCCTCTGGAGTTACCAACTGGGGAGACAAGGTAGTGGGGGGCCTCCTCCAAAGAGAAAACCAAATGAAAGACATAAAAGAAGGAAAACTTTTCTCTAGGACTTCCTCCTTAGAGTATTCTTCAAATTGTAATTTGAAAGAAGAAAATTAGG
Organism: Ciconia boyciana; assembly: GCF_034638445.1. Classification (NCBI taxonomy): domain Eukaryota; kingdom Metazoa; phylum Chordata; class Aves; order Ciconiiformes; family Ciconiidae; genus Ciconia; species Ciconia boyciana. Next base: position 3,828,900 of record NC_132935.1, read on the forward strand.
AGCTCTAGGTCTGTAAATGGATAAAGAACTGATGTGCCTGGGTCCAAATTTTGTGTGCAATCCGTTAGCACATATTGAAGACAGGAGAATGCAAACACACAAATAGCATCTCAGCTTTTTTCCCCAGGAATATAAGGTTCACAGCTGCTTCTAGCTTTCCATGAAGAAAGCTAATTCCAAAAATAGAACGAGGCTGTTTGTTTGGGGACTGTTGGGGAAAGAGCATCTCCATAGCACTTTCTGAACACCAGCACAAAAATACTGACACAGTGGCTAAAGAAAGAAAAAGTCTAATCTTAAATCTATATTACATTGGGTAGGAGGATGAAATTAAATCTGGGGGAAGTAGTCACAATGGTTGGTTTAGCCTTGTCTACTTCTGTAGTCAATGAAGACAAATGGTTTCTTACAATACTGATTCCAAGTAAAAGGCAAGCTTCTGTGTTCTGACTATCTGCAGACATGTGTTTCCACACAAATTCTAAAGAATTAAAATGTGTAGCCTGTTCAAAGCAGGATCAGCTATGATGTCAGACCCAGTTGCTCACAGCTTTACCCAATCCAGTCTTGAAACCCTCTGACAATGTAGGGACTGCACAGCTTCTCCGCTCAACTTGTTCATGGCACTTGGATCCTAAATCACTTTCAAGCTGTTAAAAATCCTGTCCAGTGGGAATTGCTTGTGGATCACTTTACTTATTGGATTGGAAGCCTCAGGGATGTTAGAAAACATGCCTCAGGAGATGTATTCATCACCCATCTGGGATCAATAAACTGACTAGGACAAAAGGACTCCTGCAGAGGGCAGAAAGGAGTATTTCTTCCAAATGCGACTCAGTTGCTCAGTACACGATGAGTAAAGTTCACCTTCCCCTGAATTTCAAGGTCTTGACCAGAGTTTGACATAGCAAATAGCAAGTGCCAAGGTGCTGGTGATTTTTCACTTCCAGCATAGTAAATCTTTCCCATTGTATGTGAGATTCATGGATATAATCCCACATGTTCTGCATATCAGAGAGCTTCCAGCATCTGGAAGACATCGTCATTGGAAGAGACACATCCCTGTCCTTAACCTCTGGTTCTGGTGCTAGCTCTCTACATGGCTCCTACAAATCAGAGAGGAACCAACTCTTTTATCACTGGGGCACAGTAAGACTGTGGAATCTTATTAGTTTGGGTTCCGAGCTGCAGTCATTATCACAACAAGGCAACTGGAATTCAGCACCCAAAAATTAGAGGAAATATTTAGCTTTAATTTTATCTATCAGTTATCTCTCTCTCAAATCAGCATGATCCCCAAAATAGTAACATTTTGAAAATTAGCTCCTAAGAATTTGCAAAACTCTCAGAAGACACAGTATTGAACATAAGAGAAGAGCCCAAGCCAATATATTTAGTTTTATCTTTAGAACAGGGTTGAGTAAGGTTCAAGGATAAACTTGCTGCCAGTCCCTGAACAGGAAAACAAAAACAACATATTGGCTGTCTTCTTTCTAAGTAAGTTATCACTATGTTCTGTGCACAAAATAAAGTATGAATCTAGGGGTAATGTGATCACATAATTAAAGACTACCTCAAAATGTGATCCCAGTTATATGCTTTTATTTGCTTGGTGTATTTGAGATTTTTGTTATTTATCGATGCCCTAGTAAATGCCTAAAGGCAAAAGTCTGAGATTTAAGAGACCTCAAAAGTAGCCTGGGAGATTTTTGCCAGCATTGGAGTGAGGATCTTATGCATAATGACTGGAGAAAAAGAAAAAATGAAGGTGAAATAGAGACAGAGATGGTAGGAAGACCATCAGGAGACATGATGCATCCCCTGCCACAAAGAGTTAATAAAACAGCTAAGTTAAAAAAAGACCTAAGCTCTAATCTCCTTAGAGATAATGAGGAAAACTGAATCTTTGATGGGCTGCAGAAGGAGCCAACATAGAGGTCCTTCATAACCCCCATTAGAGGGGTTAGAAAATCAGAGCAATGAGCCATGAAGATATTGTAGGCAGAGGGTCTAAGGAAAGCTGAGACGATGAAGTATCAGAAAGTTAGGTCAAAGAGAAGACTGTAATTTAATGTGGTCATAAAACTGAATCTTCATACCATAAGGAACTCCAAGACCTTACCATCTGTCCTGGCTAGGCATCAGAACGTGCAGGCAAAGTACTGACAATATGAACAAAATCATAAGGGCAGGAGGAGAGCGACTTGGAAATATGAAAATGTATCAGGAGACAATGGCAGATCATTTTTCCTTTCATATGGACAAAAAAGAAGTGAACCCCTTTGATATTGTCGTAATACACTAATGTACATTACAATATAAATATAGCATTACAATTATATCAAACATAATACAGAAATCATAAGTGATATCTCAGATTAATTCCTTCAATTTAGCAAAATGAAAAGAAACAGTGAAATGATCCACTTGATCACTTTTATACTGAAATTTTCGTTTCCCACAAAAAGTTCAGAAAACGTGCATTTTCTAAATAACAGAAATATTTTCCGATGAGACCTGTTTATAATGGGCAAGATGTTGCTATGTGAAAAAAACAGTGATATAAGCACATAAGAAAGACTGACACTAAAAGTACAACAAAGGAAATAATAATGAGATTTTCCTATTGTTTTGTTTTCCTAGAAAATTAATCTGAACCCAAATAATGGATTTGTTGGCTTGGATAGTTATAATGTTGTTTTTCTCAGTAGTAGGAGGTATTCTCAACACCTCAGTGAAAAAAAAATAAAAATCAAGAACTGAGATTGATGACGTTAATGTCCTTGCTGGAAATTGACAGGGAAATGTCAAGGATGAGCTGAGCTATGGGACAGTGTGGCGTTGAGATAGACTCAGAATAGTGGGGATGATTTTCTGAGTCATCAGTGTCAACTAATAAAAAAAAAAAGGGAGATCCTATGACTGGGAAAATTATTACGAGAGCTGTGAGAAGACAGAATTAGAAGAGCTGAAAGGGGTCAGGATTTCAAGGAAGAGATGAAAGAATACAACCTGTGCAGCACATGGATCAAATAGTCTTTGCGTAAAATTTAGCCTTCATTCTTTGTACATTCCTCTTTGTTGTTGTTGTTGTTGTAAAGAAAATTATCTTCCAGGAAGTCATTACATTGATTCCCTGTCACATTAGCCCCTGCTGAAAACTAAAGTCCTGCCAAATGAAACAATAGGGATGAAAGATTTGATTTTCCTCTCTCAGCTTTTGATGTAAGCTATTCCATCTCAGGTGTCTCTGCTAACAAAGAAATTTTGCTCTAGGTGTTAGCATTATTAATTCTCCCTCATTTATCTGGTTCAGTGTTCTCCACTAAGCTAGTTCACACAGTTGTTGGTATTTTCTAGGGCATAGACACATGAACAAACCATCATGGCACAAGCAAAGGTGTGGTGCCTAAGCAGCATCTATCAGTTACTCTGGAGTGAGGGAAGACGTTCAAACTCTTGCCCTGTAGTAAGCAGGGCCATTGCAACAGGGAATCCAACATGGGGCTTATCCTAATTTATGATGGCGCACATCTATATCTGACATCTGAAGGTCAAATCCCTCCAGCAGGGAAGCAATCATTGTAAATACAGACTTAGGAAAGATGTGTTTCCTGGGTTAAGAACATAATGTCAGTTGTTATTTTTCTCTTTTGATGCATATCAGTAACATTCTCTCTAAAAGAGTTTCTTTTGTGGATCCATTTGTTTTGCTGGATGTCACTTCTCAAGTAACCCCTACGCACGTGGTCCCAAGTTCATGTGTTTGAACAGGCTGCCCTGTTTTCTATAGCTATGTCTCTCCCACTTTCTCTCTGGTGGTTGCACATTACCTGAGGCTGTGTTGGTTGAACTCTAGCAGGTGTTTTCTGTCTGTTCTTTGATATCAAGGGAACAGGCAATTTAGCAGTACAGCTGTTTGAAAACGCTGCGCTGGGAGATTTTCAGCTTTAAGAGCTCATTGCAGGATTTGTTTGTTTTTGTTTTGTAATTACTTCTCATTTTGAAATGTGTGCTGCTCATTATAATACATGACACGTAAGGATATAATTTATCATGTTACCAAGTTGAAACTGAAAAAAAATGCCGTACATTTTCAAAACTTTCTTTTTCCCTTTTGGATTTTTATACTTTCACTGTAAACATTCATTCCAGTCTGGAATGATTATTTGCTTCAAAACAGATCAGCATTTATCATACAAAGGATATTCTGAATTTCTCTCAGCTCTACAGAATTAGATTGAGAAATCAGTGATGGGTTTTTAGTTTAAGGGGAAGTGGGATGTTTTAATCAAGGGATGGTACTCCTTTTTCAAACATCATCCTGAGCTGTGGTGATATGCTGTTCTATGAGAAAGGACATTTTTTAAGTTACATTCACATTCTATTGCCACTAAATATCCTGTAATTGAGCGGATACCACGGACTTTCTGTAGAGAAGCCGCAATAGGTGAGAATTAGTGCATCCACCTGGTGTTTCACCTTTGAAAGAGTGTAAACCAATCTTAACTGATTTTCATGCTTAGGTGTCTCCTCCTTCCAGGTCATTGTCCTGTGTCTATCCTATTGTAGTGTCTCCCTCATTTATTCTTCATTACCACCCATTCTCCTCTTTGCTTGTCAGTGTTTTTGCCTGGATGTAAGCATAACAAATGGACAGAGTGCTTTCCCTGGGGAGACCACAGGCATGGACAAATAAGCTCTGCCAGATCTTTCTGCTACGGCTTGGCACCACCTTGTTCTGCCATTCTGCACCCATAGCAGGGCTTACAGCAAGGAACATGGGTTGCAGCACAGCCCTTCTGTCCAAAGTCCATCCTCCAAGCTGCAGCCACTCAAGAGCAGACAGCAAAGCAAAAATACCAGGTTTCACACTGAAGTAGCTGAGATGTGGGCACAGACATCCATCCCTCTGACTGCCATCGAGGTGATAGATTTGATCCCAGGCTGATGACTGACAGAGGTGACTTCTTAAACCACTGCAGCAAGATTAGCCAGGGCTCTTTTGTCAGTTCTCTCCAGCTGCAAGCAGGGAACATTTTGGCAGGCAGCTGCCCTGACTGCTCATGCTCTGTCTGTCCCTCATACACACAAATGTACATGTGTGTGCACAACCAAACGCACTGAAGGAATCACTAAGCAGATGTACATGCAACAGCTCCTAAAGTGTGTTTTTATTTTGCAATCACAACAGTCGGCACCAAGGAAATTACACATTGATCAAAATTATTGTACAATTAAGACATGATAACGAGCATCCAATACTGCAGCTAATGTAATTACAGTGTAATATCACTTAAAGCTATGCTGCCGGGTGATTAGGCAGGGTGCTGGAACATAAGGGTATCTGTTGTCCCTGTGCTCATTCAACATTTGCCAAAACTGCAGTTAAGTAAACCTGGGGAGGAACAAAAGGGAAAATTGGAAATAGAAATGTCACTAGCAGTCCCATCAATTGTCCATAAAAGTGGCTTTCCAGGGATGGGTAGCAAGACCCAGGTACATCATCAGTTCACATCCAGCCCTAGCTGGGAAGAAGTTGACAGGCACTCTCTGATGATATGTAGGTGATGATTGTATGTTGTTGATCAACATAGCTCCTTATACAGCCAAGACCACGTGTTCTGTGACACCAAATAACTCATTGTGTCAATAATCTCAGCCAGAGCATTAATACTAATTTCCTCAAATATATGTGGGCCTGAATCCAAGTGCAGTTAGTGACAGTTACATGCCACTGCAAGTCAGAGAGAATCAGGTGTTGACATGCTCCAACCTGGCCTTAGGGACAAATTTGTTTTGTGTGTGAATACTCAACTGGCTCAAGGCAGACAGTCTGATTTCTAATTTGGGTGAAGCATGTAGTTCTCACAGGGGACAAGAACTATATGACAAAAAAGAATAAAAGCATTTCCTTTATGACAAAACAATATGTGAGCTTAAGTTATATATTCATTATCACCCACCCAAGGCAACAAAAATTTTATTATTTCAAAATCTAACAGACTAAAATGGCAATAATAACACTGTAAGTAGGAACTCTGAGTGGCCTACTGACTTTCTGTGCCCTAGGTTGTTTTGAAACATTGTATTTGAAGAAGGGATGGAGGGAGGGGCGGAGTTTGGTTCCAGCCAAATCAATTCAAAGGTGCTGGAACATAAAGAAGAGGAAACTGAAGATAACAGTTAGAATTCATCACACTGGTGGAGCATAGGAAACAATTTTATTCTTTCCACTGGCCATGATCCCTTGGCTGTGGACAAGGCTTGTAGGATAGTGACAATCAGCTTGTCTTACAAGCGTAAATACTGCATCAGGGAATATTTAGAGTTCAAGTGGCAGTCTCAGGTTTGTGTGCATAGCATAAGGAAGGCAAATTAGTTCTGCTAGTCATGCTTGTGCAAAAGTTAGGCACATATGTAGGAAAATGTGCATGTTCAAAGCTGTCTGCGTTTCATATGTAAATGAAAAGTGTATCTTCATTCCATATGTAGCATGCCAAATTGAGAGGATCCAAACAAAAACTGTGCCTGTCTTGCACTTCCAGTGTTGCAAATGCTAAAAAAGTGTTGGACCTTCTTTCAAAATGTGGTTCTAACTACCTTCAGCAACATCATTTCATGGAGCAATAACGATCCAATGGAGGGTGACTCAAGATCCAAGCACCATTTAAGATGTCGACTTATTTCTTTAAAATTACATTTCCATATGCTCAAGGGGGAATCTCAGAGTTAAGACATGTAAATAACCAGATGTATAAAGCGACTGTTACTAAGTTGAATGTGTCTAAAAACCTAGTCCTGAAACTTTAACGTGTTTCACTATTCTTTAGCTATATAAAGTGTAGGAAACTATGCTGGTCCAGTCATCTATGCTGTGGTTCATCTCAACTAATTTTCAGAGGTTAGATCCAGCACATATCACATAACTTAAACTTAGGTGTGTACATGTAGATATGTATATATGCATCAGTGTATAAACTTGTGTTGTAGGCAGTGGAGAACTAATCAGTCAGCACAGTCCACCAAGTCTAGACAACTAATAATCTGAATAATCACTAGGGACATAATTAATGTGTCTAAACATATGCTTTTAGTGTGACTTGAGATGCCCCAGGTTATGCTGCCCAGCCTTCAGCTGAGGCTGCAGAATGGCGTGGACCTCCAAAAAATCTTTGGTCATATTTTTCAGGTGAAGGGGAATGGCTCACATACCTAAGGTCTCTGAATTGGCTCTAGACCATTAGTTTTTGGCACTGAAGCCCACCCTTGCTGTCTACCTCAGGTGATCTCAAATGTTCTCCAAACCCCATCACTGTATTGGTTAAGGGAGATTCACTTGTCTCAGCACAGGTGACCTGGTGTTATGTGAGATGCCCTGAAGTTTCCCCTATGGATGTCTGGGGTATAAAAAACATCCACAGGGAACATCCCAGGTCCCAAAACTTCTGTCCTTGTAGTGTCAGGCTGGATAGCTAAAGAAATATATATATGCAAGACAGTTTCACAGGTTCCTATAGTAGTCAATGGTGATCTTGTGCATGTTTCAATTGCGTAAACATAGGGTTTTAGTGCCATTTTTGATGCATTAGGGTATTCCTCCTGGATCCAGTTATTAGTGCAGGAGAGATCCTGTGTTGCATCTGCCAGCTTCCCGTGGAAGGTCTTAGGGTATCTCAGATGGTACCATATATCTATGATGATTAATACAGTCAATGCATTTAGGGGAAAATTCACCTGGCCAAATACAGGAGTTTGTTTTAGGAAGAGGTGAATTAACCTTAAAATCCACTAACACTGTTAACTGTTTCCCCATTAACTATAAAGGCAACCCACAGTGACTTGCTCACCTATAGCTACCTAGCCTAAATGCTGTTAACACCCCATTTAATTAGATTAATCATACCATAAGTGAGAGGCCTTTTTGTAGACAAATTACATTTTTTTCTGTTTTGTTTTGGTAATTGCCTTGATTTAGGCAAATACAGAGTTTTGTCTATAACTGGGATCCTTACAGATATCTCCTTGGCTCTAGGAGCCACAGAGCACACAAAAAGTAAATTACTTCCTTGGAAGAAGAGTACAGATCTTTTTTTGACAACTCTTTTCTCACCTCATTATTTCTCCATCACGATAACTAAAGCTGTCAGATTTCTGACAGAAAGCTGCAAGAGAAACACGTTGCAAGTGGCTGGTCTTCACAGGACTGTTGATTCCTTCCTCCCCACCCCACTCCCCAATGTAGAATCCACAAAGCAAAACAAAGCAGAAAATACACTTTCTTCCACCTGTGCAGGTTTGCCAGAGAAACAGGGAATTTCACTGACAGGTTCACAAATGTAAGACTAGATAATGAACTAATAAATAACTGGATGATGCAATGTGTGAGTGGGCTTCCTGAGCTGGGATCTAAGGAAGGAGTCATGTCATGGATGGGATACTCTCCTTCTCTCCCTTGACTTCTGGGCTTAGGCATTTGCTGGCTGTGCTTTGAGATCCACAGGTGGAAAGCAATGTATAGGAGCTAGGAATTATGTTTGATGCTGGGTCTAGAAAAAAATAAAAGGTTATGTGATAAAAGCTTGTCTCTGCTCACACAAACAAGAGCAGAGGAATAATTGCAGATAGGGAAACTCAAACAGTACCCTGATCCAGCTACTCCTAGGCCCATCACAGGAGCCATCACCCCATTTAAAGTCCCATCCCCACACACACAGAGGAACAAATAAGGGGGCAGCTCCAATACCCCAGTCAGAGCCAGGAGCCCTTGCCCCAGACCTCCAGGGCTGTCACAGGAGAGTGCTGGTCCCATGGGCCAGAGGGACACTCACCTGATGGGTCAATGGGAGAGGTTCTCAAGGAAGCCTTACAGACCAAGGGGAGTCACTGCTTAGGGGTATGGGACACATTATGGGATGCAGAGGAAGTGCATTTTTGGATTGCACAGGGCTTGTTACAGTATGTTTAGGGAATGAACCCCCTAAGGCAAGGAAAGAGAGGGATCAAGGTGGTTTGGGGAGGAACAAGTGTGGGAGAATAGAGGTCCAAGGGGATAGAAAGGGCTGGTTTACATGCAAACAGTTTGCTTGTCAGGCCCTATTCTGTGCCTGATCAGCGCAGTCTGGTCTGTCCTCTCATTATCTCCTTTTCTATTTTCTTGGGTGAAGGACACTCTGTTCTATGTGCATGTGTGTGTACGGGGGTCTGAATGCAGCAACTGGAGAGGGAGCCCACGTGTCCACCATGCTGGAGACTGGAGTGAGCACAAGCGTGCAAGGGAGTGTGTGAGCGCCAGCAAATCATCTGCCATAGTGGCCTGGGATTGACTGGGAGACCCATCTGTGTGTGTGTGTGTGTGTGCCTGTGAGGGACACAATGGAGAGACTGGGATCCATGGGCAGCTACTATGCAGACAGTGTCTGAGTCCAGCTGTAAGAGGGACCCATGTTGTACATGTGTATATATATTTCCCACTAACAGACCTTCATCCTCATCAGCCAGAGGGGAACAGGACAAGGGATTTGCCTGTTTTCTACCCACATATTTCCCGGCACCTTAACCCAGAGGATCCACAATTACATGGGTCATGTTGCCCTTACCTTGCACCCTCACTGATCATGAAGGCAGATTAGGCAGCAAAGGGGACAACTGGTCTTGCTACCATGAACCCTCAACCAAAATGTCATATATAACTTGTCTGGACTACAAAATGTTCCTGAACAGCAGTGGCATTCACCTGTTTTCTACAAAAGCTGGTTTCGCCTCCTTCCTTATGAATCTCGTCACTTGCTTCTAAAAGATTTAGAGAGTTGGATTCATTGCATTAACTGTTTGGCATTTAAATCAAGAAACAGTTATTGCTAGTGAACCAACAGCTTTTAGACCAAACTTTTCCCCTTGAAGAGGGAAAAAACAAGATTTGGTGCTGATATAGGAAAACGATGTAGCTATACAGCTGCTCCTGCCATATAAATTGGGTCACTTTTCACACCACTCACTCTTAAGAGAAATGACCATTTCATGCTAAGCTTTTCCAATGCCTCCCCTTTCTCCACAACCAAATAATAAACTTGCCCCTGAAATATCTCCATAGGAACTACAGCTTTTAGAAAAATAATCACCAAGGTTGTTGACAGTAATTTATATATGTTCAGACTAACAATAAATCTTGGAATTAAACGAAGCCCACAGCAAGGAGAACCCCTGTGCCCTGGCAAGCAAATCATTGAGGGAAACAGTTTGCATTATCAACATATTAAGCTATCAGGACATCAGTCCTTGTTGGTCTTGGTATTCCTCTGATGTCATTATCAAGGTAGACATGACAAATAATATTTTATGTCTATGAATGATAATCAGCACACTGCACAGCAGCTATCCTTATTGATTTGATTAAGGGCTTTGATCTGGGAAATTACCAATTAATGCTATCTAAATTAGTCTCTGTGGGATTGGACAGAGCAGCAGAAAAATAATTCTCTAGTAAAGCTGGTGATTGGACACAAAACTGATTTGTTTAATCATGCTAAATCTGAAGAGAAAATATTCAATTTGGAGGTCTCCTGCAGGTCAGTCCTCAGTTCCTCATTAGTCATTAACGACTGTACTTCAGCCCCACTGTCTCAAATTACATATGTGTTTTATAGAGGTTTAATTAAAAAAAAAAAAAAAAAGACAAAAAAAGTCTTCCCTAAACAACTGAGACTCTGTGACAACTGGATCCACTTCAAAGAACAAGGACAGAAAGAGCATTTTTGCCAAGAGATTTGCTAACCTGGCAGGGACGGCTTTGAACTAGGTTTACTGGGGGATGGAGAGCAACACCCTGGGGTAAGCAGAAGAGCATGGATGAGAGGAAGCAAGCAAAACACAGCGCAGCAGAGGATGATCTCTGACTTCTCCCTGACAAAGTGCATCTCAAGTATCTATACCTGAACGCACCCAGCACGAGAAACAAACAGGACGAATGAGAAACCTATGTGCAGGTGCAGAGCTATGACATTGGAATTACAGAGATTTGGGGGAAATTTGTATTTCTGGAGCACTGTGATGGACAGACACTTTTGTAAGGAGAGGCAGGGAGGATGGCAGTAGGGTTTTCTTCTCTCCTGTGAGGTTCTGGTGGGGAACAAGTTGCAGATGGATCAGCAGTACACCCTTGCAGCAATGAAAACTAACTGCATATTGGACCACAGTAGCAAGAGCACAGCCAGAAAGCTGAGCGCAGTGGTGATTCCCCACCATTCAACAGTGGTGAAGCTGCATCTGCAGTACTGTGCAAGGTTTTGTCTGCTCCCTCACTAGAAGGAAGGTATTGAAAAGCTGGAGAAGGTCCAACAGAGGTCAACTAAAGTGGTGAGAAGGCTGGAGATTATGAGTTATGTGGAGAAGCTAAAAGACTGTCACTTGTTTAGCCAGAAGAGAAGGATAAGGGGTAACTAATAGCAGTCTCCCAAAACATATAGAGAGGTTACAGTGAAGACAGATACAGGATCCTTACAGAGTTGCGCCATGAAAGGACAAGAGGCAGTGGTCACAAATGTCAGTACTGTTTGGAAATAAGAAAAAAAATTCTTCATCACAAGAATGGTTAAGGACACATACAGGGGCTGGAGAGCCTGTGGCATCTGAAATATTTTCAAATTCCGCTGCACCAGGCCGTGAGGAAGGCGTTTTAACTTGGAAATCAGACATGTTTTCAGCAGAAGGTTGGACTAGAGAACTCCAGATGTCCTTTCCAACCTAAATCATTCTCTGATCCCCCACTGGCTTGCAGAGTAACTCAGCAAATAAACATTGCTGAGAATTTGGCTCTCCCCTCATAGCAGTGGCATCACTTGTCTGAAAGCTCCCACAACATATTTTTCTGCTTGGAATCCTATGACGTGTAGCAGTGAGTAAAACACAGACAACCCAGGAGCTGGAGATGTCCAAGTACAAAGTTTTACTAGAGTTCCCTGTCTCACCTCTACAAACCACCTAAAGTTACCTGAAGGACGGACATTAGCTTATATGATTGGAGTCTCCTAATTTTCCATGGTCATAATGAAGGTGTTGAAAGTTATACCAAAACAAGACTGTGGAAGTTTTTATTGGAAGAAATCAAAATACACATAAATTTCAATGTTGCAATTCCATGCCTTCGAGGGCTTATAATCTAATAGTAGTACAGCAGTGCATGGTAAATTGAATCGTTAGCCAGGTGTTCCTCCTAAGTATGAAATAGGTTGTTTGATGCTTTTCTCTTTTCAGCTACATCATGGAAGTTACCCTAAAAAGTGTAATTGACTGCAGAGCTTCTGCCAGTAAGGACTCACCATGAACCCAGTATCACAAAGGATTTTCTCTGCTGCATCACTTAACCAGTTAACTCAGAGCATTGGCATGGCTCAGTGCCCTGCACGAGCTTTTCCCCTAACCTCAGTGAGAGACTACTGAAGATCTGAAGGTTTGTTCTGTTGATCCTGATGTTTACTGCTGCTACTACCAGCTTGAAAGATGGAATATCAAATCCAAGGATTTAATGCCTAGCTTTAATTTCAACAAAATTCTGTGCATCCCCTTGGCTGTTTGTGCTGAATATACTGAACTGGTCTTGGGTGGTTTTTTTTGGAGGAACTTGAAAGTAAGCCAAATAGGAGCACATTATTACAATATAGCCATTCGTTAGCACAAATTACCTCTTGTTCTGACCACCTCCCCTCTTCAAAGCACCTACTGAGACAGGGAAGTGAAGATACGAGCTTTGCCATGGAAACCTAACACTTTCTAGTGAAATTAAAACCCAAATGGAAAAGGATAGGAGGCTCAGTTGCAAACAGAAACCTCGCTTTTCCTTTCAAATGAAGCTGATGAAAGTTTTAGCTGTATCTTGAGATATTAATAACTAGTCAGAATTTTTCTAGAGATAGTGAGATGAACAAAATAATTACAACAGTAACAGTAATAGTGGTAATAAAAAGAACAACTTTCCTTGAACTAGAAGCTATCATTAGCTTGACTAAGGAGATCAACATTTGGGCTTCACAGGCAGTTAGTCTCTAAAGCAGTGTCTCTGGCTCATACAAAGGTAGTGTTTCAGTATTTAGATCTTTTAAATAACAGAAGAGTTTCCCACTGGGGCACAGTTTGTAGAGGAAGGAAGCAGGTCGTTATTTTGATTTAGAGGGTGCCATTCCAGACCCAGAGCCAGAAAAGATTATACTTTTGCAGAGGGAAAAAAAAAAAAAAAGTTGTTGCTGCATCAAAGAAAGCAAAAATTAGACTGGAAAACAAGATGAGCTTTGCTGCGTCTCATTTACTCCATATCTGTCAATCTACTGTTTGGCACATGAGATATGACAAAATCCAACTGTCTTGCTCCAGATAATTTGTCATGACATAATCTAGATTGTGGGAGGTTTGATTTCAAATCCTCATTTGGACAGCCCTTGAGCTGGATTTGAGAGGAAAAGCAGCTTAGCTACCATACTATGGATTTTTTTCTGATTGTTCCCTGTCTCGCACATTCTATTTTATACAAATACAGGAAAAAAAAAAATTAATTGGCCTAGGACCCAGAGCAAAATATATCATACTCACAGAATCTGTGGGGTTTTTTTTCCTAGGATCATTTTCTCTCCCTCTCCTAGTTTAAAGCAGACAATTCTATCCTGGACCATATGTCTCCATAAGGAGTCTCCATTCTGATGAATTACTACTTTCAAATAAATTTTTCATATGATTTAAAAACTCCTTAGTAGTTCTGCTAGTTCCTGTTTTGAAGACTGCTATGATCTGTGCTATTTTCATCAATGGAAGCAACAGCAATTTATAGCAAAATAGGTTTATATTTGGTCTTTCTCTTCACTGCCCATCCAGGAGCTGAATGTCCTGTGTCATTCTTCCTCTTCTTAATAGATGGTCAACAAATCCAAGATGTTATAGCAAGGTCAACATCTTAAACTAAATTCTGAACTTGGATTTTGCCTAATATGAGACTTTCTCTAGTGCATGAAGGCAACTTTATATCAAAACACTCCTCATTACACTCACCATTTTATGTCAATGATGCTTGAGCATCACGTTGCTCACACAGGTTTCCAGACGTGCAAGAATTCATAAACTTCATTCCACCTTTACCAGCAAGATGCAGCAAACTGTTCCCAAGGGCTCAGCTATGCATGTTAAATAACATTATCTTTTACCTCATTTCAGCCTTACCTACCCTTTACAATTCATAGGCTAATAAAAAGTAACACTTATCTGTCAAGGACACTCTCACCTCACCTGAAAGATTACGTCTCTCCTTTTAGTATGTAGAAGTCATGATGCTGCTGTGGCCAAACTTTACCCAGTCTAACTGAGAAGGGTCTTCTTACAATCGCCAGGATATGTCTGTATTTTCTGCCCTGCCACCTGCCTCATAAATCCCATGAGATGCAATAATCTATGCTTTAAAAGGGGCATAATTCTAGGGCTTTCGGGCATGTGACTTTTTGTGGGGGAAAAAAAAATTTAAAAACTAGCTTTTTTTTTACAAAGGTAGCAAAGAATATTTTGTGAAAAACATCCTTGGACTGAAAAAACTAATTCTTCTGCAAACTACTTTGATGGAACAGTTCCAACCAACCTCAACTGAATGTGTCACCTGTTACAGCTATGCAAGCTTACAGCAACTGGAAAATAGCAGGCTTGCTATATTCCTAGGGATTGAGACCCTAGCAATAAGTTTTTCTCCTGCTCAGTGCAGTACATCGTTCTGGTTTGTCTCAGAAAGGTGGAAGTGATTTGTGTCCATATGTGCAGCCCTCTGAGATTATAAGGCTGTGGCTCAGACCTGGACAAGGCATCTCCAACTGCAGAAAAGACATTTGCACTCATAGTCCTCCAATTTTCCCTGAGGTGGTATCTTGCCTTGCATTTCAACCAAAGTTTTTATTGTTTTTTTCCAAATAGCTTCAGTTTCTGGCTAATTTGAAGGTGAAGTTCTCTAGATAGCATTTTGCAATGACAGAGATTTGACTAAAAGGACCAGGTTCCAAAAGAAATAGCTGCAACGTACTGGGAAATATGATAACGTGGATTTAGAAGTCTAATTTATTGTTATTCACCTAAGCTCTTCAGTTCACCCTTTAAAGGGAGCTCACACAAAGCTCCTCCAATGTGTGGGCTGGAATCAAACCTTGAAAAGCCTTATTGAGGTTTTCTGAAAAAGTTGGTCAGACTGTTTAGTCAAAAGATATTTTCATCATACACTTACATTTTCATTTAAATGAAAATATTCTAAAATAAGAACAGGAAATTAAAATTCTGTTTAGAAGAGGGAATGAAATAGTTGGAAATGTATTTTTGGTGCAAAAGAAATTAAGTTTTTGAAACGCCATTCCAAATATTATTATATATAGACTCAATTTTTTTCCCCTAAAATTTCTTTTCCTGGGAAATTTTATTGAGATAGAATATATTTGCTCCATTTTCAAATAGCAAAATAGTTTGAAATTATACAATTCCTTTAAGTGGAATTTTTTTCCCTGCCTAGCTCTGCTTTGAGGGAGGAGGAAAAATGCCATTTTCTTAGAAATATAACTTGAATGACTCCTGGGTAGGAACCCATTCTTGTAGGTACTGCAACCACTATATTGGTGTCTACATAAAACATTTTTTTTCCCACTATGTGAATCCTCCTTTTTTTTGTCTTCCTCTTATTATAATCTTAGACACTGTTTTTTCCTGTGGCTATGTACTGCCTGTCAGCAGACTGAATATGAAGCCATTAAACTCCACTATATTGCAAAGCAGAATTTTTCAAACTCTGAAAAAGGATTGTGCTCAGACATGACAACAATCCCACTAGACTGGCTATAGTGCCTATAGTTGGGCATGTGTCAAGTACCTTGTTGATCTGGGACCTTATTTCACAGAATCATAGAATCACAGAATTGTTTAGGCTGGAAAAGACCTTTAAGATCACCAAGTCCAACTGTTAACCTAGCACTGCCAAGTCCACCATTAAACCATGTCCCTAAGCACCACATCTACACATCTTTTAAATACTCCAGGGATGGTGACTCAACCACTTCCCTGGGCAGCCTGTTCTGATGCTTGACAACCCTTTTGGTGATGAAATTTTTCCTAATATCCAATCTAAACCTCCCCTGGTGCAACTTGAGGCCATTTCTTCTCATCCTATCACTTGTTACTTGGGAGAAGAGACCAACCCCCACCTCTCTACAACCTCCTTTCAGGTAGTTGTAGATAGCGATAAGGTGTCCCCTCAGCCTCCTTTTCTCCAGGCTAAAAAGCCCCTATCTGCATGAGAAATGTCTGGCATTTATTATTGTGACACAATTCACAGTCCACAATCTCTCTGGCAAAACACCACATAGAAAATGATTCAAGACCTGAGGACCAGTCTTGAAGATCTTTTACAGGCCCCAAACCAGGGGCTATACCCACAGAATATTTTTGGCCTAAAGTCTGCAGTATTTGACTCTCACACTGACTTATTTTGAGTAATTTTAAAAAAATACATTTTTTTCTTGGGGAAAAAATAAGGGTTACCTGTAGTATAGTCAGACTTGAATGGCTCATAATTTCCCCACTGGTTATTTGCCTTAATGGGCACTTATATTTACCCATAAAGGCATCTCATGTCGTTCCCTGCATGCTCTTCAACTACGTCCTATGCATTTACTGATCATTAAAAGCTGATGCTAATGGAAAATCTGCAGCTTATCACTAGGATAAACACAACATTTGAGGGAGTCTTCTAGCTTATGTGACACTAATATCAATAGAATCATAAGAAATAATCAAATATGCTTGAAGCAAAACAACTGGGTATCTGAGGCTGTATGAGAAGTCCTGACTCTACAAAACTTCTAATCTAGACTGTAACAGCATCCCAAGTCTAAAGATTTTGGTTCTTGAATATCACTAAGAATATGAAGGTCTCGGAAAAGCTAAGCTGTTTTAACATCTTGCTCCTGCTCTAGTGTTTGTCACCATCCAGGGCAAAACTGCAAAACATATGTTGCCTGAAATATCATGGAGATTGAAAATCTACCCACAAGTGTGCACTAGGTCCAGATGCTGGCTTTCAGGGAACTGTTCACATTTTTATATATATACATATAAAACTGGGAAAAACAGGGATTGTGTTTTGCTGCTTTAGTTCTCTACTTGTCTTCCTCAGTATACGAGCTATAATAGCTAAACTAAGATCTGTGTAAAAGCTGTTGAAAATGTTGAATATAAGCTTTGTAAAAAGTTATATTAGGACAAGGGATTAATTCAAGCCAGTAGGATCACATGAGTTTTCTAAAATCACAGATTCACCATAGATTATGGAGGTGAATTAGTTGGGATCATGGAATATCTGCATGAAACCCCTCCTCCCTGTCCTCGTGTCCCTCAGAACATGCAATAAGCCATCACCTTCCTTCATTGCTCTCCTCAAAGATCAGTTGCAGTGAAGCTTGATAGTGAAGTAACAAATTTCAAGAGCTTCCTACATTTCATCCCATTCTCTCAGGTTAGTTGAAGGGGGTGGAAACTTAAGGCTTTATGCCGGAAAGCATTTTAATGCCTGAAAGCATTAAGAGCCCATTTATATCCATTACTCTCCCGCTCTACTGTAGAGCTACCTTTTCAGTGGCACTGTTGAAATAAGAAGTTCAGACTTCATTAGCCCCCAGCCCCTGAACTTTAGCTAATTTTAATGCCTATATGTTACTAGAAAGTGGTAAAGGAAGACCAGCGTCCCCTTTTCAGTTAGCATGTTCTGAAATGTTCAGTTTTCCTTTACCTCCAGGACTAAAAGATCTACTCCTTCCTGCTCCAGCTTTGTGAAGCTAATGACTTAAAAATATATGTTGGACATGAGCTGTTTAGTTCTAATTGTGATGAGAACCATTAATTGACTTGAGTGGTCCTTATGAGGGGGATGAATTTGTTTTATACAGATTCCCTACCTTCAGGCAACGTCTTTTTCCAGCACTAGGATCACTCAGTATTTACAGTGGAGCCCCTTGAGGTTTGGTACAATTACAGTCACTGCAGGGAAGTGATACCATGAGGCACACATTCCCCCTGCTGCGCTCAGAAATCTCTGTGGTTCAGTAGGCAGCTGTCACCAAACAGACAAAATTTGTACTGCATCAAGCTGCATTTGAGGATATTTGGAGACTAATTTTCTCTTGGTAAATCCCTTTGGCAGAAAACCTCTACACTGACAAAAGCTGAGGAAAGGATTTACCTAGCAGTGGTTGAACTGAGCAGTTCCAGGGTATGGGATGAGGTGAATAAATTCCCTCCTCTTTAGATAAAGGTCCTGTAGTCTGCTTTTACTGACTGAATGATTGAAAATTGTGGGGGACTGAGTCCACTGCAAGACATCCAGAAGTAATAGTTCAGATGTGAGGGAACAGCATTAAGAATTAAACTTCTGGAAGGTAGATGCTGACATCTCACATTTTCTTTCAGCTGTCTAAATGTAATAGAAAGATTTGGCTGGCATTCTGAGGTACCTCATCTTCACATGCATGGGTGCAATGCAGTGTGGAAGGCGGGCAGACTGCAGGAGAGGCTCAGAAAGGACAAAAGGAATACACCCATGTGGTCCTGCTACTGAGCCACCTCTCCAATATCTACCCTGAAAATCTCCAAGGATGGAAGCAGGTGCTATGTCCAAGCATAGCCTGGAGTACCCAATGTCACCAATGTTTTTTGTGATATTGAGACCCACTATCTTAGGAAAAAGCTGCATTGGTTCACAAAAGTCACCAGGTCATCCAACGATTGTGAAACTCTTTCAGGCAGGTTTCAGAGTTTTGGGGTTCAGGAAATAGATAAGCCTGTCACTTACTAACACTTCTCCACTGGTTTTCTGCATTTCATACCAGATTCTCATCAAAGAGGACTTGTTGCACATATGCTCAAGATGGACTTTTACCCTTATGGATAATAGACCCCTGTACAATGGCATCGAGACATCAGCCAGAGCTGACAGAGGAATCTCTAACAGCTGTAGAAAGGCTGCTGCTTCTAAACTGTTTTCTCAAAAAGAGAAAGTCAGAGCTCAGTCTTGCCTAGTTTCAATAATATTAAACATAATTTAGGGTGAGGGAATATCCATAAATATGACCTCTGTAGAGGTCTCTATATTGTATTTCTAGGTTACAGTGTTTGGTGGCAGGGGGAATTACTTTTTATAAGTTTATCTGTTGCTTTTTTAAGTTATCATTCAGTTAAGAAATATCAGATTTCCTTAGTGAAGTCCACTATAGCATCTACTAACAGTCTATCTTTCTGAGAGAACAGTTTCCAGCATCAAAACCACTTAGTTTCATTAATGGCGAGGAAAAATAGCTCTCCATGGAGTATTAACACCTCCAATTCCTCTTTTTGCAAAACTAAAATAAATGCAAAAAAGAATGGCAGATGTTTGCAAAAATTTGAGCTCAAAACCATTTAGACTTACATTGTACTGAGATTGAAGAATATTACAGAACACTTGGGCTATATAAAGATGAATTTTATCACATCGGAGTTCAATCTAGCTTCAAGTTTACAGTATTCCCTGAAAAAGAATTAAGATATTTTCTCTTATTTTGTGTATGCAAATGGAAAATGAGAACCCAACTCTGCTTCTGGCATTAAACATTGCCACACAACTGATGATAAATAATGAAAAAGACAAGTATCCAAGGTAGCTGACTGCAAGTGTCTGTAAATGAAAGCAGAATAAAACAAAGAAAGAGTTGAATTATTTCCCTAAAAAACAACCAAAAAAAAAAAGAACAAAAAAAGAAAAAAAGAAAACAATTTAACAAAACTTGCTGGCTGTCAAATCCTGTGAAGTCTGTTGTAGGTTCATGAGAGTATTTAGCATATAGAAAGCGTAAAAGTCAATGATAGAGAGGGGGTATGCATGCATAAAAGTGACAGATGACAAAATTTATTGTGCTTGGTAAATCACTTCTATAATTGATATAGCTTTTTATTAATTTTTAAAGCTGTGTATTTATGCCAAAAGGAATTGTCTAGGTGTTAAAATTTGTGTTTCGTACTTCATTGTTATGAGATGGGAATGGGAAGAGCCAATTCAATGAAGTGCTGTTTCTACTGCTATCCCTCCCAGGCTTAATTTCCCCAGGATGGCAAGGAATGGGACACCTTGCAATAAAAACAAATGTTCTCAAGGGTTTTTTTATGTTTCCTGTTATATTCCTAATTTTGCTTGATTGCTCCAGAAAAGACACATTTATTCAAAGGTCACTGAGAAAGCACAAAAGAATAAAACCTCCACATTTGTGAAAATCCCCACAGTGTAAAAGCCTGCTCTGAGAATTACCCATCAGTGAAATGTCATTTTGTGGAGGGAGTGATGCTAAGCCTTCAGCTGGCTTTTGGCCCCGTAGTGAGCTCTACCCTCTTGGGAAAATATGTCTGGCATCAATGTGAGTCAGCTGACAGATTTGAGTCCTGTTTGGGTTTTTTTACTATTACTTTTTGGCAATTGTGTCAAAAAATAGAAATCTTCAGAGACACAAAGTCTAATGTACCTGTACTATTTGCACCAATTTAACTAATTATACTAGAAATTTGATTTTTATAGATATATACAGAAATGAAAAATAATAATTGTCTTTGTTTGCATCATAGCTACATCTTTCTCCCTTCAGTCTTTACCTCCCAAAATTATCATATATTCATGACACACTTCCGATCTTAAATGATAGTTACCTGTAGCTCAAAATGGGTCAAAAGGGTCAAAGTGTGACCGCTGTGTAGGTATGGCCAGTAGGTGAGCAACAGTGTAAGTTGATATAAGCCTCTGCAGAGATGCAATGTACTATGCAAAGGTGCCTTTTATTGACATCACTAAATTTCTTAAATGCATTGTGACAATCATTTTAGACCAAAAGAGCTGAGACTATGTTGACATGATTATACTGCTTTTCCCAAGCTAGTAATAACGTAGTTTTCGTTTGCAGCTTGAATCATGGCTTCACAGTCCAAAGCATTCAGCTGTGAAACTCACTTCAATTATTCTTGACCCCACTTTTTACCTCTCCTACCATCCCCCTTACACAAAACAGCATGCTAGTTTTGTCAGACCAACTGTTTATGGGTCTGAACAGTGAATTGGATTAAGAGATAATACATGGCAGCCTCAGTGGAAAAGTGAAGTCTGTTTTCATAAATATTACTCATTCCAGCAGCGCCCCTCTATGCTAGCAGGTGTAGTATCTCCAATAACAAAATGAACTTTCTAAGTCAGTATAGCTTTTTAAATCAGAAAGCGTGTCCCCTTCTGTGCTCAGAAGACGTAGAGAAAACTCCCAACATTCAGTTATAATGAACAGCAATAAAATTATCATCATCCCCCTGCCAGTCACTGGCATTGCTACTTGCAGGCAAAATGTTTGGTTCAATAAAGCATCATGGGTTTATTTTTATATTTAAATTTACACTTAAGAATTAGGGTGTTGCCATTCAGTTTCCAGTGCAACATATGAATGACATGGCAAATGCAATACTATGATTTTCCCCTTTTGGGGGGATTTACACGATCTGATCAGCTTTCCCCCATGGAATAGCACATCATTAAACACTGTTCCTCCTTCAAAGTGTATCTTGAATTTGTCCTACCTAACAGAGGCAGGGCCAGCTTATGCTCTCTCTGTGATTAGGATAGTAGATGGACTGTATTGTCCACTGGAAATACTTACTTTCACTGACTCCTGAGGAATCCTTGGATGACCATGTTCCTTAGATAGGTACCCAGGTTAGACTGGATGAACCAAGGAGCTCAATCTGATCTCATCCTCACCATTTTTGTATAAATCTAATTGCAATAGAATTTTGTATATTATTGGAAAGAGATCCAAAGCAGACACTTACAATTCCTATTCAAACAATAAAATGACTAGAAGTTGAAGGGGCAAAATAAATTTATATTAAATATACTTAGATATAAATTTTATAATCTAATAGATTTCAAAGCACATTACTAACCAATGAGAAAAAGGTATTCTTAGTTCTTTATCCTCAGAGTGAAGATGAGGAAAATTAAGTATAGTAAGATTTGGGGCAATCTTCACTGACTTTCATTGTCTCAGATTAGACAGCTTAATCTAATTATTGTCTTAGATACCAAAATTGTCACCTTGATTTTTCAGATGTGCTCTGTCCCTGCAACTTTTGTTTTCTGCTTTGCTGGAGTTGAAGGCAAAGCTTCTTGAAAGTTTTTGGCCAAATGAAAGATCCAGAGATGGAATGAAAAACTTCATATGAAGAGAAAGTTTCCTGATGGAACTAAAATAAATTTCCACTGGGTAACTTCCTTTCTCCTCTGTATAGACCCGAGGACTCAGCTAGCTTTTACTTGTGCATTGTAATAATTTTCCTTACAGGTTATCCTTTCAGCTGAAATTCCCAGCAAAGATGCTGTTCAATGGATTTAGTCTCAGAGACAACTTTGCCTACTGCCCTCTAGTTCATTTCACACAGATATAGACTCGGTGTCCTTATCAGGCCATTATGGATGGTCCCTCAGGCCTAGTGGTGTGTCATCAGGGACTTTATAATTTGCATGTGACTACTACATCAGAAAATGCCCTGCAAACACTCACTAGCCCTATCAGAACACTATTTTCCCTTAGATTTGCTCATTTCCTCTAACCCTCACTTCATCTCATGAACTTCTTTTCTTCTCACTTTCATTCATAAATCAGTAATTCCACTCTGTAAAGATGTCAGTCAGCAGTAACCTCCCTAACCCAGCATAATCCAACTAAAAAGTGAGAAGCTCATTGTCAATGAGTAAAACAAATATAGCCTTTTAAAAATTGGATATTTTTTTTTTTTTAAGTACATAGAATAAGTACATGTTGACAGAAGTAGCTGACCCATAATCACTCTTTTTTTTTCTTTTTTTCTTTTTTTTTTCAGAATCCGTGCTTTCATTTGGAAAGCTCAGTACTCATAAAAGTCACCTGGACAAACACTGCTTGGGAAAATCAGCCTTGTGGAAACTTGGATAAGAGCAGAATATAATTGTAAATACTGAATGCCCTAAGTGACATTTTAGTCATCTGAGTAAAGCTTATGTATTCAAAGGTGACATGGGACCATTTATTTTTCACGTTAATTGGTTTCAGTCCACATGTGTTACCTGAGCCCTATACCTATACTCAACAAAAATACCATCCCAGTTCTTTGGAAAGCAACAGCTCAGTGCCCCAGAAGAAGTCTTTTTCTCCATCTCAAGAGCAGCCATGAGAGGGGGTACCTCCCTGAGCTGGAGATGCTGAAGGAAAAGATTTTTTGATTGAGAGACTTTTTACCAAGGCCTGTAAAGACAGGACAAGGAGCAACAATTTTAAACTGAGAGAGGGTAGGTTTAGATTGGACATTAGGAAGAAATTTTTTTACAATCAGGATAGTGAGACACTGAAACAGGTTGCCCAGAGAAGTTGTGGATGCCCCACCCCTGGAAATGTTCAAGGTCAGATTGGACGGGGCTTTGAGCAAGCTGATCTAGTGAAAGATGTCCCTGCCCATGGCAAGCGAGTTGGACTAGATGATCTTTGAAGGTCCCTTCCAACCCAAAGCACTCTATGATTCTATGATTTGAGGAAAAGGGTCCTTGGTCCTTGGTTAATGCACATACCTGATTTGTCTCAGAGCTGTGTACCTCAGCGGCACAGTGGTGAAAAAACAGCAAAGTTTCCATGGAAACCCTGTCTGGAATTCAGCAAAGTTCATCAAGCCTGACAAGATTCAGAAGAAACACTGCAGGGCTGATGAATTGGTATTTTTCCTGAAACTTCTCAATAGAAGCACTGGAAATGTACATAGAGGTCTTTGTGGTATATGTAGGCCTCTTTTAAGAGTTCAGCAATGCCTTTTGCAAAACAGAAAGATGTAATGAATCACTCACATAAATATTCAGTTTTAACTCCACTTGCACCTGCCAAAGCTCCTGCTGCCTTTGCAGCTCAGTGAAGATCTGGCCTGTTATCCGGCCTGGATGGTAATGCCAAGTACCTCTTTTTATTTAGCTCTTCCAGCAATACTCTGTTACACTGAAATCTGCTTGTCTATTCTTAAATATCACCACCACCTTGCTGTGATCACTGGAGATGAAAGTTTATCCGGCAGGTTTATTATGCCTTGAGAAAACAAATTACTTCCTGACATTCACCCATCTCTCATTTTCAATATCCTTAAATGATTCTCTCACTGACTTCTTGATGTTCATCTTCTCGGAGTCGACCTGAAGCTGACAGCTGTCAGAAATTCAAAGAGGTGCCACTTTTCCTGAAGACTTAGAAACTGGAAACTGATATTGTAGCTCATTGTGAGAGAGCATGAACGAAAGGAAATAATTTCCCTGAAAAAACTTCACCAGCTGCAGACAAACATACGCATCTGGAAAGGACCATCAAATGCAGCCTTTTCACTTACCAGTTCAATGCAAAGCATGACATCCAGATAATAAACACAGAGAGGTGCTAAGGAAAAAAAAGGCAAAGGACATGATATACTGAGATAGAAACAGAGATAAAAATAAACCTTCAAAAAAAGAACTATGTAATTTCAAGATTTTTTTTCCAGGTGATAAATGCATCCCTCTTTGCTTGAAGAGCTGAATCTATTCCAACATCTCCATGTGGCAGGGTGGTAGGTTTTGGGGGAGATGAAAAAAATGTGTTAGCAGGGAGATTTAGTAACTTGTTGAAGGTCATATGCAAAGCTTCAGATGTGAAACACTTAGTCCTAATGCATTACCCATAAGACTTCCCTTTCTCTCTCCTTGCAGGTTCTTACACCTTCCTGAGTTAAATTGGTTCATATATACTGAAAATGGTACAATGCAGTGTGAGAAGGAATGAAAAATTGTCCTGGAAGATTCAATTGGTAAGGAAATTCCACTAAAGGGGAATGAGACTAAGTCATATGTGAGAAAGACTTACTACGAACTGCCTGTTGTTGGTCAAAGTAGAAGAAAAGAAATGTTAATTCAGAATCATATGAAGCCCTCCAGACTTCTCCAATTAGTCAGGACTTGCTGGCAACACAGAAAGACTATAATGTTTCCAAGCCCATAAGACAACCCAAGTGAGAAATTCAAACACTAATAATGAAATTGACCAATACTACAAATCATAGAAAAATAGAAAATCAAGCTGGAAATAACCTTGACAAGTCATCTAACCTTCTAGCCTGTTCCATGACCCATTCAGTATCTAAAATTATTCATCCAACATGATTGAAACACTGTAATAATTTGCTTTCCTGTCTAGCAAATTTATTTGCTCTGAATCTACAAGATGCTAACACTGAGAGAAATGTCAAAAATAACTTCCTCTGAGTGATCAAGGGAGTGGAAACTGGTAAATATTCATTTTTGTATGGTTCATTTTCACAGTATTTGACCTAGTCCTAGTACTTGGCTGAACAAAGAGGTTTTTTTAGGAGTGCCCATTGCTTTGATTGTGATTATTTTCCCTGTTGTAGAGGTTGCATCACTAATCATGTGACTCTGACTGGATTGATCCCTCTTGTTCCCTGAATTTTTGGTGAAGGTGCTGAAATATCACTCCCAGAAACACAGACCCTCCTCAGGGAGTTCAAGAAGATGGTTAAGGATAGTTCAGCATGGGGGGGTCAGCTGCTCTGTTGAGTTTTTTCAGACACTCCCAGGAACTTTAAAATCTCCCCTTCCTACCCCATGGCAAGTTTTCATAGTGTTCAGAAGCTCCCGGTCTTTCTTGGAAGCAGAAGAAAAAGGTGACAGGTGCAGCAAAATGAACTGGGACCAGAGAAACCCTGATGTACCTCAAAGTCTTTGAGCTGCTAGACTGAAGATAATGTTCCTGACATAACTAATGAGATTAGCAGCAGATTTCTGCATCACAAGAAGAACAATTGACTGACCCCTTGGCTAGTGAAGGCCTGGCCTGGCAAGTATACAAAATATTTGGATATTGCCATTCAAAATCTAGCAGCAAAATATCTGTGCATGCACAACACTGTGCCACAGCTAATAAACTCTTCTCCTCAAGCATACTACCAGATGGATGTATCAGGTGGAAGCATGAGGCTTGTGCCCATCAGCCTCAGTTTTTTCTGTGCCATAAATCCCCACATTTCCAGTTCCCTGGTTAACACAGGTGAAGACAGCTGAGGGCTGTTTGCCCCATAATATACAGATAGATTGAGTCAGGAAAAACCTTCTCCAGTCTCCATTTGCCATAGGCAGTGTATGTAGGGACAGGCCTGGCTAGGAATTTTGTGATGACATTTAGTTGTTAGAAAATTTTAAATAATTTTGAAGTTTATTTCCCAAAGAACTTTCTTCAGTAATATTCCCCTGGGTTATTTTTAATGCTTCATGTTGGCAGCACTCAAAGAAATCATTCCCGCCAAAGCGCACACACAGATTTCACCTGCAGCTTCTCAAACCAGCAGGGACAGCTCAGTCTCCTGCTGTGGCATAGCTGAGCCACAGGGACCTCTGCAAACCTCAACAGGCACTGGGATAGCCATGACCACATGCATATCCTGTGCAGCTTCACCTCACAGCAGGGGGAGAGATACTGTGTCCCATCTGCTGGGAGGTGACCTGCTGTGGGCTACTCCTACATCTCCTCCACCCATCACCTCCTTCAGGGAGACTTTTGTATATTAAGTTGCCAGCGGCACTCATATTAGTCTTCCTATCCTCATTTATCCTGTAGCCCACCTGAATGCATAACACAGGGAATATTAGTTATTTATAATTTGAGCCCTTTGCAAGTGGTGGCTTTTAGAAATACTACCTTTAAAAATCCATTGCTATGTGCTTTACTACTGAATTCTTCCAGATATTAGTAATGTGCATAGACAATCCTGCTTTGTAGCACTTTTACTTGACTTTCCAGGGCAAGGTACCTAGTTTTCAGGTATTCTGAAGAGTGGCTCTTTATTTCCAAGCACAGGTAACAGCAGGTTATAGATTCTTTCTTTCGTTTGTTTCCTTTCTGCTAGGGATGAATGAATTTAATGTAGTCTCTCTCTTGCTTCTTCTTTACAATGGGGACAGCTGCTGCCTCATGGTAAACAAGCATTCAGATGGCTTGGAGAACAACTCTTCATGCAGGCAATGCTGTACAGTAATAAAAGATATACAGCAACAGGCAAGACACTCTTTCAGCCCCCAACTACTTCTCCCTGTTAACTAATTCAGAACCTATTAAACCATTACAAAGGAATATTAAGCTTTGGAGTAGATGGGAAGATTTATCCCTTGTCATTCTCTTCAGCTTCCAAAGCAGGCAAGCAAAAATGGAATAATAAAAAACAAAAAAAAGCAAAGAAAAAAGCTCCAAGTTGTCAGGATTCTTTATGTGTAATTCTCAGGGGAAATAGGCAAATGGATGCTTTATCTTTTTTAGGTAACTTGCAGTTGAGACTGAGTGATGAGAGGGGCAATATACTTTACCTGGCAATACAGTATGTATGCTAAATATAGAAGAAAGCAGCCAACAAATAAGCATAATTATAACATATATATATTTATGTATACAAGTTTGTACTTTAAATCCCACAGCTTGAGTTCCATATGCCATGAATGGCTGGAGATTTTAAATGGCATTTTGATGGAAATTCTTGTCTCTCAGCTATAAACGGATGCAGCTGGTCAACTCCCCAAGCAAGCATGAATGATAAGCTTCATTTGTGAAAGCAAGGACATGAGGAAAACATGAAGGGAAAAGTTATTGGATCTTTGAGTTAACTAACCGAGGCACCATGCAGCCTCTATTATTGCTATTCCTGGAAGAAAAGTAGTTGTGCCCTTTGTTTCTGAGTTTCACTCACTTCTACCTCCCTTCAAAGGAAGTGTGTTTGGGGGGAATATTCATTCAGAGAGTTGGAAGGACTTAGGTGTTGTATCAAAGCAACCATGGGAAGGTATATGACCTGCAGGTTTAGCACATGGGATCCAGGTAGCTTACAAGAAATCTCTCAATTTATTTTAACAGTTCCCTTGAAAGACAAGGAGGAATTATCACTGATTTACAGTCAGGATACTGAGAGGTATATTTACGTTGCACAGTACAAACCCTGAGCTAACAAAAACAGAAAGTCAGTAAGTCCATCTGCCATGGCAAGCTCAGAGGTGG
Organism: Ciconia boyciana; assembly: GCF_034638445.1. Classification (NCBI taxonomy): domain Eukaryota; kingdom Metazoa; phylum Chordata; class Aves; order Ciconiiformes; family Ciconiidae; genus Ciconia; species Ciconia boyciana. Next base: position 3,857,057 of record NC_132935.1, read on the forward strand.
AAGTGTTGCTCTCAGACGCACATTAGCTGCCATTCAACCATGGTAAAGTGCATGTTTATGATGCACCACCTTTGCGTATGGACCCAGCATGGCTGAGTCCCTAAGCATAAAACCCCCTGTGGCAAAGAAAACAAAAATTTATTTGCAATATAATAGCTAGTCTTGACCTTAAATTTAAATGTGACTCCTGGACCTTTTTCAGAAATTCATCCTTTTCTAGGGAGCTGTTGAGGTAGTAACACAGAATCACAGAGTCATGGAGGTGAGCAGGCCCCTCTGGAGATCATCTAGTCCAACCCCATGCTCAGAGCAGGGTCAGCCAAAGTAGGTTGCTCAGGGCGCTGTCCAGTTGGGTTTTAATGTCTCCAAAGATGGAGACTCCACAATGTTTCTAGTCAACCTGTTCCAGTGTTCAACCATCCTCACAGTAAAAATGCTTTTTTTGTGTGTTTAAATGGAATTTCCTATTTTTCTGTTTGTGCCCATTGCCTAGTATGCAGTCACTGTGAACCACTGAGAAGAGCCTGGTTCCATCTTCTTTACTCCCCATCAAGTATTTATACACATAGCTAAAAGCCACCCTGAGCCTTCTTTTCTCCAGGACAAACAGTCCCAGCTCTCTCAGCGTCTCCTCATATGTCACATGCTCCAGTCCCTTCATCATCTTTATGACCTTTTGCTGGACTTGCTTCAGTATGCCCATGTCTCTTTTGTCCTGGCGAGAATGGCACTGGATGCAGTACTCCAGATGTGTCTCACCAGTGCTGAGCAGAGTGGAAGGGTCACCCCCCTTGACCTGCTGACAATGCTTTACCTGATGCAGCCCAGAAGACCGGTGGCTTTCTTTGCTGCAAAGGCCATTTTTGGCTCATGTCAGCTTATCATCCACCAGGAACCCGAGGTCCATCTCTGTGGAGCTGCTTTCCAGCTGATTGGTCCCCAGTGTGTACTGGTGCCTGGGCTTATTCCTCCCTGGGTGTAGGAAATTGCATTTTCCTTACTGAACTTCATGACATTCCTGTCAGTTAATTTCTCCAGCTTGTTGAGATCCCTCTGAATGGCAGTACAGCCATCTGGTGTATGAATCACTCCTACTAATTTTTATTATCTGAAAAGTCCTCAAGAACCTCCCCTGACAGCCATGACCTTTCAAATATATTTGAGAGTGGCCTTGCAACGACATCAGCCAGCTCCCTCAGCACTTTTGGATGTGCCCTGCCAGATCCCATGGACTTGGGTACATTCACTTTGTTTCAATGTTCCCTGACCTGATCCTCTGTATTGGGTTTGCATGGCAAGGTTTTGGTAGCCGGTGGCGGGGCTACAGGGGTGGCTTCTGTGAGAAGCTGCTAGAAGCTTCCCTTATGTCCGATAGAGCCAATGCCAGCTGGCTCCAAGACGGACCCGCTGCTGGCCAAAGCTGAGCCAATCAATGTCTGTGGTAGCACCTCTGGGATAACGTATTTAAGAAGGGGGAAAAAAAAAAAAACTGCAGTGGAACACCGGCAGCAGTCAGAAGAGAGGAGTGAGAATATTTGACACCATTTACCTGTAGAGCTTTTATGCTTTCTAAGAGTAAATATTCTCTCAAAAGAGAACACAAATATTAGGGGTATCCAAAAACCTAATTCTCTTTCCGTTTCTGATCACCTTCTCAGCACCAACTTCAGAGCTGCTCTCCTTTCAGGCAGCTAAAGCTACATGAGATGAATAATTTCTGATCCAGCTTTATTGTCAGGAGCCCAGGCTATTTGAATGACTGGGAAATCACTGTAGGATTTAAGAAGTGATCCAGTCTTTCACTTTACCTATAAAAATTTTCAGGGCTTGTTAATTTTTTTCTGATTTTTCCTTTCCTCTTTTGTGACTAGGACACATTTACTCAAGGCACATTGCTACTCCAGATAAAACATCTTCTATGTCCACTGATGATCTAGTGGGCAGGATTCAGTGTGATAAATGCAGTTTAGGGAGCAGAGAAAGCTGGATGATACCAATACACTAAAGTTTTTCTTTTTTCCAGAATGAATGTGGATGGTACCTCATTAGCAGCAAGGTCATGACAAAAAAAGCCTGAATGTAAGTATTCCTCAGCCATGCTCACTTCAGTTCAAGTTATGGCTGTATCTTTGGGAGCTGTGGCGATAACACATCTCCTTCTAGAAGAAAGAAAGATCTTCCCTGAAAAAAATGTCTGCAGATCACTGGTAAGGACTCGCGAACCTTCCTCTTCCCTGTCCCTTCAAAATCTTTTGCTGGAACATAATGTCACAAAAGAACTTATTCTCATGAAATGGTTCAGTGAACAGTTGGAAAACCTTATTTGTTTCAGGATGCAATTAAATGAATTGCTCCTTAGGATTTCTAACGGCCCCGAGATGGTACTTCTGCTTTGGTGTGATCAAGTAAACATACCTGCCCAGAATTAGATAGACTTGAGATGAACTTAAACTTGAATTAATCTCCTTCTGGGTGGGAATCTCAAATAGCAGGCGACTCATTAATCTGGAACTAAGCACATTCTCATATGGCATGAAAAGCTTTCATGATATTCGTCTGACGTTCTCGTTTTCCCCTAAGTCACAGTCTCCTGCAGTGGACCTCTTTTGCTCTATATCCAGAAGTATGAATGAAAGCTTCTCCTTGAACACGTGCCAAAGGCATCCATCCTTTTCTGACCACCACCAGAGAGGGCCTAGTTTCCTCCTGTTTTCCTACACCCAGGGAGTGTTGGCCAAGTGCCACTGTGTAGCTTGGGGAAGGACACATAGACTGGTACAGGGGATAGCGATGCCATTCCTTTGCACGCTGCTGGATCTACAGGCTTTGATAGCAATCACTGTCTTCACAGATTTCAGGAATTGCTCAGAGTGAATAGTCTGACGCCTCTGTACACCCCAACACCACTGCATCCAGCTATCTTCCACTACAGCAGATGTGCCTTTAAGAAGTTAATTGGCACTGGGGAATCAGCTAACAGTTGTGCTGTATGGACAAACAAGGACATAGTGTCCAGCATGGCAACATCTTATTTAGTAGTAGTATAGCTATACTTGAAAAATGTCATCCAAGTGGCACAACCTCCTTCCATGTAGCATGGCAACTATAGAAATCTGAGCTGTTGGATTAACCTAGCTATATCTCATTAAAGCTTAGAAAAGCTGCCGTAGATAGAAGTAATGGATGAGGATCAGATATTCTCACTAACATAACTAAAGTATCCACATTACTAAGTATAACCCTAAAATTAGATTATAGAGAAGATGAACCCTGTAGGTTCTCTCTATTACATTCTGCGTACAATAATATAAGTATATTGCATCAAAAATATAATCCAGTAGATGCAACTAAGAAGTGTATCCTCAGCAGTGACATGTCCACATCATCCTTTGAAAATGGCTTGGATGAACCATCAAGAATAATAAAAAAGAAACCTGCTATGCAGTTCCCTCCAGATAATCACAATATACTAGTCCACAGATATTGTGGTCCTGTTTCTATGGGTTAATCAACAGGACACCTCCATCAGCTTAGCCTGTAACCCAGTATTCCCTAGAAATGAAAGTATGGATTCAAACTCTTTAGCTAGAGAAAGTCAAGTACCAAGGTCTCCCATTTCCTCAGTGAATCCCCTAACCATCAATATACTGCGCTTAAAAGGGTGCAAATCCTCCCCTTACTGTGGCTGGGAAGGAAAGTGTTGAGATTAGGACAAATGGTATGCACCATCTCTGGTGACCTGGGCCTTCCGAGGAACTTCCAGGAACCCAGAAGAGTCCCTTGCAGGGGTGTAGGGGCATGTCTACTTCAGTCTGGCTTAATTAAAGTAAACTTTGATCAGTTAAAACAGTTTTAGGCAAGATGTAGAAACCAAGCTTCTCGGCTCAGCAAAGGTGACCACAGACCGATATGGCAAGTAGCAGAAACTGAGGGACTGAGTCAATTTTCCAGGAGAAGCAGCAAAACAAGACATGTATACCTTCATGCTCCCAGATAACTATTCAGGCTAGACAGGTTATTTTGGACCGTCCTTTTAAATCTGTACATATAAATCCTGTGTAACTTACCATAAGTGCTACTATAGATTTCTCCTCAGATCTCCACAAAGCCTTCATGCTGTAATGACACAGGAAACAGATGTCTTTTCCACTAATTCTCCTGAGCTGTCAGTCACACACAGCTCTGTCCTACAAGGCTCTCAGCTTTTCTCTGGGGCACAAGGAACTTCTGCTGATACTGATCAGAGGCTGATGGGACTATGCAGCAGCCTGCAGAACCAGCTGTGGAGGTTAGAGTGCAGGAGAGAAGACCCATGGCTCCCCTCTTATTCATAAGGGTGCAAACTGAGAGTCATCAGTCTCTGGACAACTGCAGACCTGCGAGCTAGGATGACTATCTCTCCACAACGAGTGCACACACAGTAAATGGCAACTTGTTTTAAAGGAGAGAGGTGAGATCCTTGTGCTCTGTTTTCACAGTAGAACACCACAACCCATGTGGCAAGCCTCCTGCAGCTCAATGTGTCATCTCCTAATAGGATGCAAAACACCTGCCTGGCAAGATCAGGATTATTTGAGCTGAGCTCATGCACTGCATGGCTTTTTCTAATGAATCCCTCTTTAGCATACATTTATGCCAGTTGACAAAGTGAAAGAAGCAATTTCCTTAAATATTGAGCATTCATACGTAAATTGCAGCCTAGTGGAATCTTCTCCTATCCAAATGGAATCCTTTATCTATTTCTGTTATATAAGAAAAGCAAATAATTTCTTATCAGTCGACTTTGAAATACAGGCAAGTGTTCGCTTGGAGTGTTATGAAGTGTCAGCTTTTCTACAGCATTTACTTTTCATGCTCTTAATTTCTCATTTCATTATTTCGCCTTATCCTCTTCCATGTCACTGTTTTGATTCGATGGCTTCCATGTGACAAGAGGTCTTGCTGTGCAAGAGATACAAATGCAGCTTTAAAAGTGGTACAACTTGCTATTAAGGCAGCTCCCTTCCTCAGGAATTTCTTAAAGCTGCAATGAGACAGGGCATACGAGAGAAACTTTGATATGCACAGCAGGCTAAGCCCTCCTGCAGTCCCTGCCATGGATTGCTCTGCAAAATCTGCCTTTCTTTGTTCCTGATTTGCAGAGGTTTGATTTGTTATTGCCCTGGCAAAGGCGAAGTGGCACCTCACACTTTTATCGCTGAATGTTCCCACTTCAGTCAGTGAGATGTTTGCCAACTTCTTAACCAAAAAATACTATTGCTGCTTTAATGCCTGAAGAAAGGGCTATAATTTTTCCTTGGCTTTTCCTGGGGTAGGTCCCTACCCCAAACTGAGAACGAAAGGTTACAGCTGGGGCAGAGCCTGTTTCTGCCAATGATGACCAAGTTGAGATCACAGTTCTCAGAAGCAATCCAAGGTAGACATCAAGCTTGGCAGTGGCCATCAGGAGTCTCAAGACCATGTCTGCTGCTCTCAGGGGCAGCGTGGAAAAAAGCAGGCACCAGTAGGTCTTGAAAAGGCATGACAGAGCATACAGCACTAATACAGCATGGACGAGTCTGTGTTAGGAAGAAGGAGAGAGGAATGAGTAAAAATGATTGGCCTGACCCCACGTGTATCTTGATAAACAGACCTGGAAGAAGAAAGTCAGCTTCCATGAGGAACTCCACTTGGTACAATAACAGGAATTAAGGAATGTCTTGCTAGACAAGTATATGCTTTTTTACTGCTATGTAGCAAAGATGTATCAGCATATCCAGTTGCAATCTCTCTCTCTTCTGGCTTTATTCCCTCCCCACATCACATATTGGAAAGGAAATGCTGCAAACCTTGATGTGGGGAATCCCGCTGCACACAAGTGAAGTGAGAAAGGACTGTTCGCATGAATGAAGCAAGATCCTGGAAAGGGATCAGTCTGTAGTGCAAGGGAAGTGCCTGATTGAATGTATTCAGTGGGAACAGGGCAACCCTCGTCTGCACTACAACTGCCTTTGTAGCAATAGGAACACAAGCTTACATCTCTTCAGAGAGTAGGATTTCTTAAGATGAAACTTTAATTAGCATAATGGGAAATTGCACCACTGGAATGAGCAGAATCATTTGTGTACATTCCAGCTGTATTTATGCTGTGAGCTGACTCACAACTCAGAGCAATTCAACTTGAAGATCGCCTCTCTCATTTTCCAGTCTAAAGGAGGAAAAGACCAAATTCTGTATGCAGATGAGAAGGCTGGAAGTTTTCTTTCTATTCTGCGGAGCCATTCTCACTGACAAAAGTTTGGAGCGATAACAGGTTGGAGACAGTACCAAGGCTCAGTGGTGGGTTTGAGAAAGATTACATCTTTTAATCACTCCAGAACTCCTTCCAAAAATAGTTGTCATGTTTGATTGGGCTCTGTGGTCTAAGTCAAGGGAGAAGGTTGCCATAAATATTTGGTTGCAAGAGAAGATGCCTAGGACTCCACCACTGAAACCTCTTAATTCTTCCTTACGCTTTGCCCCCTATCAGATAAAGAATCTCCTGTTTACAGATCTCATTTGTATGAAAAGTGAATTGGAATAGAATAGAACAGACTATTTCAGTTGAAAGGGACCTGCAATGTTCATCTAGTCCAACTGCCTGACCAATTCAGGGCTGACTAAGTTGAAGCATGTTATTAAGGGTATTGTCCGAATGCTTCTTAAACACTGACAGTCTTGGGGAATAGTTAGCAACTCAAATGTCCAGCAGCTCTTGTGTTTGTGCCTGACCTGTTGCTCTGGAATGACTTCTAGTGCCAGCTGCAGTCCTGGCCTCCAGAAATACAAAAGAGCAAAGGCTGTGATTAGCCTCATGTAAGAGCACCTGGCACACGCAGCCAAGGAACAGCTGAGATGCAGTTTGCAAATGTCCAGACGGATACCTCATACTACTGTGTACAGACTATCTCCTCAACATATTCCCAAGCTGTCCATTGACTTACTCCTGAAAAAGTGTTCTGATAGAGATTGCGCTAAGCATTCCTTGGTATGGATGGTGTACTACCAAGTAAAATGTCTTCATTTTTGATACATTTTTGAAAAATAGTAGTTACACATTTCTGAGTCGAATTATTTCTTTGTTCGCAAACTTGTTCTTCAAGACTCTTTGGCATGGTGAAATTGAGATGCTCTGTCATAGCCACCTCAAAATGAAATTGTTGTCTTTAGCAGTGGAAAGAAGAAGGGGATGGAAATGGGAGAGTAAGTTTAAGCCATATCTTCAGTTTAGTTTTCTGGAAGTTAACCACATGGATTGGAAATAGAAGTACCTTGTACTTTTATTTTGGTACTAACTATAATTAGTCTGTTTTCATTTTTCCAACACTGAAATTTATTTTAATTAAAACAACATGCTTTCTAATTTAAAAAAAAAAAAAAAACAAAAAAACAGAACTGATTAGGTTAATCAACAGCTGTTCAATTCAAGTGGCATTTTGGAAATTAATTTTGTAACTCTTCTGACTGAGTTCAAATGATGGCTTTGTATCTTTATTTTTCTAAATCAACATATTTGGCAGTGGATCGAGTAGATCTCTAAAGTTAGACTACTTATGATTCTGGGTTAAATGCTTCAGAACTATTAGCTGAATAAATTATATGCACGGCTCAGTATGCAGAAGGAAAATTGTCTTCTTCAAAACAAAAGGTGAGAGGTTGTGAAAATTGTTGATGGGAAACAGGGATTAAAATCCTGTATGTTTGATCCTGTCTTGACTTTTCCCTGAATATAAGGATAGTCATTCCCACAGAGATTAAAAATTGTTCATTTCTGGTCAATTTGAACTGAAATTGTTTATTTGTTTGTAGGTCAGTCAGTGAACTGAAATACCCCTTTTCTTGTGCAATCCTTGCTCTGCATAAAACAAAAATAGGGCAGAGATGGCTTTGATTTCACAGAAAAAGCTGCATCATAATGAGGCATTGACAAGAATCTGAAGTAATAGGGTAAGAAGTGGATCAGGATGTTACAGGAAAGATGCCGGGGACAAAAATCAAGGGGTAATACATCACATAAGAACTTTGGCACTCAACGCAGGCAATTAATTGGATTGAAGAACAACAGCAAAACAAGGTTTGAAAAACACTTTCATATTTTTGCAGACATTTTGATCCTACTGGAAAATGGCTGAAAAAATGGGAAAAGAAAAAAAAAAGAAAAAATAAAAAAAGAGAGCTAGCAAACTCTGTCCCTCCCTCCCTAAAAAATGCTTCTCTGGAATATCTGGTGCCCTGTTAGCATCTGGAAACTAATTTCTGAATAATCTCTGCTTATTTGCTTCACTTATATAATATATCATTTCAGCACTTGGTTTCTCATACGTAGTCATACCACTGGGAACTCATGTTTGCCTGAAGGCCTGCTGGTCACGGACTGGAAATCTCCAGTAATACAGGGTGTTTAATCTGGGATCCTCATACCTCTGAGAAATTCTTCTGGCCCACACATTTTTAAGGAGCTCAAGGCTCTTGGAGTTATTTTCAGAAACAGACATATAGGCAGGGTGCCCTTAGTACACACCAGGAAGCTGCTTCTTTGTGCAGTATTAAATCTGAACAAGGAATATTTTAAGAAGGGCAGAATTAAAAGCAAATCTGTTAAATGGGTTATGTTGCAGTGCTTACCTGAATCAGTACAGAATTTCAAAACACCAGTATTAATTATGTTTTCTCTTCGTAAGGCCTAGAGGTTTGATCGTGAGTGTGGTGTTCAGGAGCATCAGACTTTGGTGCCTGTTATTGGTTTGTTGCTTTATTTTGGCTGTTTTTTCTAGCTGAAAATTATTTTTTCCCACTGTAAAATAGGGAGGTGTTCTCCAATCTGTTGTGAGCTATGTGGAGGCTCCATTTGCTTGTGGGGCTTCTGTTTTCTCCTCTCCTTGTACTCTCTCCTGCTAGATCTCCAGGGTTCTTCCTGGAGATGAAAGCGGGATAGTAATAATAAGAATGACAAAAAAGTCACCACAGAAAATTGATGTGAAACCCGCAAAAAGAAATTGTGGACTGGAGTGTTAGTTATTTTCATTATAATGTGTTGCTAAGTCAGAGAATGGCTGCTTTCAAATGAAGGTATGCGACACTGAATATCAAGGGAATATTGTGATGGGAATATATGCAAGACCAAACCAAACTAAACTACAGCGATGAAGGCCGGGGTTCATTTCCCCTAACTTTAGCTGTCTGCAGTTGTGTTTTAAGCCCAGCCAGCAGCTAAGCACCACAGAGCTGCTTGCTCACTCCCCCCTCAGTAGGATGGGGGAGAGAATAGGAAGGGTCAAAGCGTGAAAACTCATGGGTTGAGACAAAGACAGTTTAATAATTAAAGAAAAATCTGTGTGCACAAGCAAAGCAAAGCAAGGAATTCATTCACTACTTCCCATTGACACACAAGTGTTCAGCCAACTCCAGGAAAGCAGGGCTCCATCACGCATAATGGTTACTTGGGAAGATGAACGCCATAACTCTGAACTTAGAATAGACAGAAAAAAATAGATTGTTTCAGTCAGAAGGGTCCTACAACAATCCTCTAGTCCAACTTTCTGACCATTCAGGGCTGACCAAAAGTTAAAGCATGTTGTTAAGGGCATTGTTCAAATGCCTCTTAAACACTGACAGGCTTGGGGCATCGACCACCTCTTTAGGAAGCCTGTTCCAGAGCCTGACCACCCTCCTGGTAAAGAAATGCCTCCTAATGTCCAGCCTAAACCTCCTCTGGCGCACCTTTGAACCATTCCCACGCATCCTATCACTGGATACTAAGAAGAAGAGCTCAGCACCTCCTTCTCCACTTCCCCTCCTCAGGAAGCTGTAGAGAACAATGAGGTCGCCCCTCAGCCTCCTTTTCTTCAAACTAGACAAGCCCAAAGTCCTTAGCCTTCCTCATAAGACATTCCTTCCAGCCCTTTCACCAGCTTTGTTGCCTTCCTCTGGATGCATTCAAGGACCTTCACATCCTTCTTAAATTGTGAGGCCCAGAACTGCACACAGTATTCAAGTTGAGGCCACACCAACACTGAATACAGCAGGATAATCACCTCTTCTGATCAGCTGGTTATACTGTGTCTGATGCACCCCAGGATGTGGTTTGTCCTCTTGGCTGCCAGGGCACACTGCTGACTCATATGGAGCCTGCTGCCAACCAGCACCCCCAGATCCCTTTCTGCAGGGCTGCTCTCCAGCCACTCCTCTCCCAATTTATACTTGTGCCCAGCATTATTCTGTCCTAGGTGCAGAGTCCAGCATTTGGACTTGTTACATTTCATCCCATTAATCATAGCCCAATACTCCAATCTAGCTAGATCCCTCTGCAAGGCCTCCTGTCCCTCAGAGAGTCAACAGAACCTCCCAGTTTGGTATTGGCAGCAAACATGTTAATGGCAAACAGCAAACAGCAAACATGCTATCCAACTCCTGCATCCAGATCATTGATAAATATATTGAACAGAACTGGCCCTAGTATTGAACCTTGAGGAACACTACTGGTGACCGGTCACCAGCCAGATGTAGGCCCATTCACTACAACCCTTTGAGCTCTGCCCTTCAGCCAGTTCTTCGCCCAGCGCACTGTGAACTCGCTCATCCCACAGTTAGACAACTTGTCCAGAAGGATGCTGTGAGGGACAACATCAAAAGCCTTACTAAAATCCAGAAAAACTACATCCACCACCTTCTCTTCATCCACTAGGCAGGTGACCTTATCATAGAAGGGTGTCTAATTAGTTAAACAGGACCTTCCCTTTGTGAACCCATGTTGACTGTGCCTGATGATTGCATTATTCTTTATATGCCTTTCAACCATACCCAATATAATCTTCTCCATAATTTTTCCAGGAACTGAGGTTACACTTACAGGTCTGTAGTTCCCTGGGTCTTCCCTCATGCTCTTTTTGTAGATTGGAATAACATTGGCTAGCTTCCAGTCAGCAAGGACCTCCCCATAGTCCCAAGACCTTTGGTAGATGATCGAGAGGGGTCCTGCCGTAACATCCACTAGCTCCTTTCAGAACTCTAGGATGAATCCCATCAGGCCCCATGGACTCATGAACATTCAACTGGTACAGCTGGTCTCTTACAATTTCAGTGTCCACAAAGGGAAAGTCACTGTTCCCACACTCGTGGTCCTCTGACTCAGGGGACCTGTCAGCCCAAGGTGTATCAGTATTATTAAAGACTGAGGCAAAAAAAGCATTGAATGCCTCCACTTTTTCTTCATCCTTGTTAATTAGATGACCACCTTCAACAAGTATCGGCCCAATGTTTTCTTTAGACCTCCTCTTGCTATTAACATACTTTAAAAAGCCCTTCTTGTTATCTGAAACAATACTAGCCGCTTTCAACTCTCATTGAACTTTGGCCTTTCATGTATTCCCCCTGCATAAATGAACTACAGTTCTGTACTCTTCCCGTGAAGCCTGACCTTGCTTCCAGAGATCATACAGTTTCTTTTTCCTCTTGAGCTCCACGAGGATTTCCCTCTTCAGCCAAGCTGGTCTTCTGCCCCACTTGCTTGACTTATGACACAGTGGAATTGCCTGCTCCTGTGCTTTTAAAAGGTGATTCTTAAAGACTGACCAGAACTCATGGACTCCTAAGCCTTCAAAAGCAGATTCCCAGGATACTCTGCTAAATAGTTCCCTGAATAGCTTAAAGTTTACTCTCCTGAAGTCCAGGGTAGCAACTCCGCTGTCCTTTTTTTCTCATCACACTGAAAATTTTAAACTCAACCATTTCATGATCACTGTGGCCAAGACAGCCACCTACCATCACATCCCCCATGAGTCCTTCTCTATTCACAAATAGCAAGTCTAGGAGGGCATCTTTCCTAGTTGGCTCACTGAGTACCTGTGACAAGAAGTTATCATCTCCTACAAACTTCAAGAATTTCCAAGACCTGCTCGTCACAGCAGTATGATATTCCCAGTTGATGTCTGGGAAGTTGAAATCTCTGATAAGGACAAGGGCTACCGATCCAGAAGTTTCTCCTAATTGCCTATAGAAGAACTCATCAGTGCTTACATCCTGGCTGGGCAATTGGTAGTAGACACCCACTACAACATCTCCTTTGTTTTCCATCCCCCTAAACCCTACCCAGAGGTTCTCAACCACATCATCACTAACTGTAAGGGCTATGCAATCAAACCTCTCCCTTACATATAGTGCGACACCTCCACCTTGCCTGCCCTGCCTATCCCTCCTGAACAGCCTGTAGTGCTCCATCCCAGCACTGCAATCATAGGACTCATTCCACCAAGTCTCACTAATACCAATGATAGCTCATAGCTCTGGGAGCTGACCAATGCTTCCAGTTCATCTTGGGTTTTTTCTTGTGCTGCCTGCATTGGTGTACAAGCATTTCAGATACGCTCCTGAGCCCTCTATGCTCCCAGGAGCAGTATAAATGTTCCCACTAGCATTGCTTCCCTCAGGCAATGCCATGCCAACCCTTGGCTTACCTACTACAGTTCTGTTGGTAACCCCTTCCCACATCGATTCTAGTTTAAAGCTCTCTTGATCAGCCCTGCCAGCTTATGCCCAAAGACCTGTTTTCCCTATCGGCACAGGTGGATCCCAAACTTGCCCCCCTTTCTCCTTCTTCCCCCTCTTTTATTGTTGAGCGTGATGTTATATGGTATAGAATATCCCCTTGGTCAGTTGGGGTCAGCTGTCCCAGCTGTGTTCCCTCCCAACTTCTTCTGGTCCCCCAGCCTACTTGCTGGCAGGGCAGTGTGAGAAGCAGAAAAGACCTTGATGCTGTGTAAGCACTATTCAGCAATAACTCAAACATCCCTGTCTGATCAACACTGTTTTCATCACAAGTCCAAAACATAGTCCCATATAAGCTACTATGAAGAACATTAACTCTATCCCAGCCAAACCCAATACAGCAGTTTAAAAGTCTACAATCAAGGTAGTTATCTGGGTACAATTATAAAAAGCAGAGATCTAACCAATGGTCAGAGCACATACAGGATGAGACACATCAATACATTAGATGAGGCAAATCACTCTTTAAACTCCAGTGAGTCTATTGACTTGCTCTACTCTGACCATACAAGGAGCTTAGTGTGGTTTGGTCAGATTGAGTCATCTCCACTGTGTACAACATTTAGTGAAATGAATCCCCACCAAGGTGCCAACACTATTGCAGTCTCATGAACACTAGATCTGCACCCCACTCTGTGCCAATTTGCAAGGCTCAGCCCTGCTCCTGTATGAATTACTGAGCATCTCCCCTCATCTCTCCTCTTCCAAAAAATGGCTGCTCCTCCAACAGTCCCTCATCCTCCTCCCTCCCCTCCTTCCTTGACAGGGTGAACCAGAGTGGCATTGCTGCATACACAGGGTTCATGAGGGGCTCTTCAGTCCTGGAAGATGACTGAGCTTCCTGGCTGAGGGAAAAGATTGTGCTGGGATATGGTTGCGTGTCTCCCAGTGGGACCAGCATCCCTAATGCCATCGTCTTCTGGAGCCTCAGTCATCCTATGAAATCCCCAGGGTCCAAGCCCCGACTGCATAAAGCTGGACACAAGCTGTGCAATGAGTGTAGGAGGGGATGCGGAAAGAGAAATAAAGACCTTTCCCTAACCCTAGATTCCTGAAATCTCACTGACTCTCTTCCCCACCTCATCTCTTGAGTGTCTCAGTATTATTAGTGTAGCTGGTGGTTTCATGACACTGGTTTTTGGGACTATGAAAGACTCAGCTGGAATTTCCCAAACTCGTTGCATAGTTGCCCATGTTCCTACATGTGTAGATGCATGCTCTTTTATTCAAAATACATGTTGAAAGAAGTCATTGACATGATCTTCTTAACAGTACGACCTGGATTCAGAAGACAATCCTTTCCCTTTTCCTGTTTCTCTTTTCCATTCCTAGTGCCTCTGAGAATATAGGGGACAGAGTCACATCTCTGTTGTTATCTCTGACAGCCAATGTTGTTCAGACTTTAAAGCTTAAAACTGGAACTGTGTTTCAAGTAAAAGGCAGTATTGATCCCTGGACATTGCTGCTCTCGATGTCAGGGCCATGATATTGTGGTCCTGGTTCTGCCTGAGAAACACAAATAATTTCCTGGTTTTCCTTTTCCTAAACTGAAAAATATTTCCTCACTATAATGCTTCAGGCTCTGGACATCCTTCTTTGGTTAGAGATGTTGCTACTTGGAAATGAGAGCTGTCTTGCCCACCTGTAAAAGCCATTGGTTTATGCTCAACAGGGAACATTTCTCCCCTGGATTTGTCAGTCCTCAAACATATCCTATCAGAAAGGTTTGAAGGAGGCCTCTTTTGAAGGTTTGTTTTGTCCGTTGTTTTCTTCTAGTTTCTGGGGAAAGGAGGGGCCTTGAATTTGTCAGATTCACCTGAGATTGCTTCTGACAGCAGACAAACATAAGGAAGATAAGAGATTTATCTTTGCCAAAAAAAGCTGTAGGAACATGATACCGAAATTAGAAACAAACAGAGAAACATAAAAACCAATAAAAGGTGAAGTGAGATTATACTGTCTCCTTTTGTAGCTGCCACTTTGGATTTCTCTGTGGGACAGCATTGTATTGGGATCCAAGGTCATGATCCAATAACACCTTTCCCATCTGAATGTCACCATTCAGAATTTACAACCTCCCTAAACATCTTCCCTCACTGACACGCAAGGCTTCTCTCTGTCTATGAATAATTTTCACTGAAGCTTCTCAGAAGATTTTAAGGATTCCCCAGGCTCTCTTGTAATTTAAGAAACCTTATCCTGCTGCAAAATTTTCTAGCTGCCTCCTGTCTGCCACAAATGCAGATGGAGCACCTCTGGCTTAAGCAATGATAGTTTCACTTTGATATGCAGACAGTACCTTTGGAGGGCTGATTCATCCTCCCTCAAGGACTTTTATCTCCAGAAGTCAACAGAATTTCACTCTCCTCCTCTCACATTACAAATGAACATATCATCAAAGCTTAGTTTGTAGTCACCGCCCTGGACACAAGGAAGAAAAAGATGTGGGACCTAATAACAGGCTGTTCAGACTAAGCACCCCTCTCCCTGCATCCTCCTCCCTCAGCTTCTCTGTTGGTTTTAGGGTTTATTGAGCTGTACTTGAGCAGGGTTATTTCAGAGTTAGTAAAATCCTTGCTACATGTGTAAGACTCAGTGTTAATGGTGCCACAAGGATATCTGAGAACTTCTCTTCCCTCTTCAGTCCGCCAGGGAACCAGCCTGCACCCCATGAAGGAGCTTTCACCCATGACCCCATTGCATTTATTAAGTTTCCCAGGCAAAAGGGCAGCTGATGATGATGAGCACTGTGAGAACGATGAGGTGCTTTAACAGTCCAAACCTGCTTTGCTCGTGACTCAGACCAGGAAATAAAGGCTTCCATCTTCACTAGAAACCAAAGCAATATCCCACCAGCCTCCTGGCAAGCATGATGTGAGTTGAGGGGGAAATAGTTCATGTCTCATTGCAAAACCAGTTAGGCGTAATTTTTCTCTGCTCAGATGCAGCTCATCCCTTGACCATTCAAGGATGGAGGAAACTCTTGAAGACAAACTCTCAGAGTCCCATCAGATGTTCTGTGATCATGGGCACACGTGTAAGGCTGATAAGCAGAACACCTGGGTGCTCCTCCTAGTCCGCCACTGCTTTGCAAAACCCAGCTGTGGGAACATCTCATCACCTGTCTGTGTCTTTGTCTACATTCCCAATGCACATGCACGGAAAGTGACAACTCTTTATTAATGTCTGACATGCTTAAAATGGCAGAGTCCTGTCCTGTTCAGGTGTCTTCTAAATGCAAATAATAAGAACAATCTTTAATTGTCTGCAGCCTTATTCATTGGACTTGAACATATACCAGACACAGAGCTGGCTCTTTGTCAGCCCTTTGGTCCCTCCTTATTGAGGTACAATGCAACGTGATTGCTCATTTGGGAGCTTGAGCACAGGGAACTGTAGAAGATGCATTACAACGAGGAACATTATTTATTTACTAGACAAGATTTTAAAGTAGGAGAATAAAAATCTTGTTTTTCTCTGCTCACTGCAAAGGAGTTAGGTCAACAGGAATGAGCGTCATCCAACAACTCTCATTTCTTCCTGTTTTCCCATCTGCCTACACTATAATTACACACCAAAAAATAACAATAAAAATACATTGATATGGTCACTAAGTCAAGTACTCCTAGCTTTGGAAATGCTACATTGAATCTTAACTGTTAGTGCACTGTTAATCCAATGTGGCACCATAATTTAGATCCCATGTGCATTTATGTCATTAATCATATAGTCTTTAATCATATAAATATCTTTTTACTTTTATCTTTGAGAAACTTCACCAGGAAACTTCATAGTTATTTGATGGTGGCAGGAGAACAGTGAGACTTAGAATCATGTTTTTATCATATCGGGATCCAAAGCTGTGCAAGCCCTTGTGGGTGCAAAACAGGATCCCTTATTCCCCAGGCCTACAGATAGCCCTACCTTGTGAACCATAATTAAATCTCTTCATCTTGAATATCCAACCTGCTATAGCCCAGAACTATTAGTCCACAGAAAATCCTGCTCAGCTTTTGGCTGGAAGATGTCCAGAACAGATAACATATTTGGGAATTTCGCTGCTAGTGTTGGTCAAATCTCCAGGGACTATCAGGGTCTCCAGGGACTATCACTTTGTTCAGATTTAGGCTGTTTTTTCAGGGATGGAAAAACTCTTTCAAAATGCTCACTGAAACAAAAAAGGAATAGAAAAGTCCCCAGGATTTTTCAGAAATGCTGAAACAACTGAAATATTTTACTAACCTCATTCCTGAAAATGGCCAAACCCACTTTAATTAAATTTTCTAAAAATAAAAACAAATAAGATATGATCTGCTGAGGCAGATACCAGGGGAAGAATATTAACCTAAGAAAGAGTAAAAGGTTGTTGTAGATAATCGAATATCAGTGTTTAGAATGGAAAATCTCTGCCAGCCTTCCCCTCTGATACCTGTGCTCTGCTGTCATGCTCGCACTTGGTGCAGGTCAAGTAATTGAAACAAAGGGGAAGGTCTTGATAGGTGGTGATTCCACTCTAGCTTTCCTTGCTCACCAGCAGCTACTTGCTCAGTCCCAAAAGTGATGCTATGAAGTCCCGGAGAAAAAAGGAGAGAAATGAAAACAGACTTGGGGAATCGGTCACAGCAGCATTTATTCTGTATATCACAGAATTGTCACAGATTATTATTATCACAGTATTATTATTATTGCAGTATTATTATTCTCATAATATTGAACAAGATTAAAGGCTGTCATCTTTCTGGGTCTTTATCTTCATATCTAAAATTCCAGGAGGGAGATCAGCAAATCCTGTACATGATAAGAGGGAACATAATACTTGATGCTTAAAATTTCAACATGTAGGAACTAGAAGGGAATTTCTACCTAGGGGGAAGAGCATACAGGCAGAAATGGGCTCAATCTACCCTGGTGCTGAGCTACTAACATCAGATCCTTATTATCTGTCATGCTATACCAAAGCTTCCCTTTCAAGGTTATTGATCCTCAGCAAGAACCAAGCACCAGGAGTCCAGACTGATGGCTTGGCATGGCATGAGGTGGAGAAAGGGTGAGTCTATCTTCACCTCCTCATGTAAATATAATCAGAAGTTTCAGCAGAGCTTGTCAAAGACTGCAGAATGATCTCCACCAAGACATAAGGATACTCACATTTCTTACCGACATCTCAAAGTACAGACCTCCTTCTGCATAAACACAGAAGAAAATCAGTCTAGCCCAAAAGGAAATTCTGTGCTGCCTATACAATTTTTCTTGGAAAAGGACAGTAGAAAGAAGGAAACTAACACCACAGATGTTATTCATAGTTAACCATATTTCTTAATACATGGCTAGGAGCTGTTCTGATGTTGTAACAATGTGAACATAAAAAGAGCAGAATGGATTTCCAAGGGTTTAACTTCAAGAGTCAAATCCTTTACTAACTTCATCCTTCTCCTGGCAATTTTCTTACTGCAAACATTGTAATCAGTTGCACTGGCATTTCTGTTTCAGTCTCATTCCCAGTTGCTGATGGCTGTTGACATAATTTAGAGCAACTCTAAATTACGATCCAAGCTGTTCTCACTCTCAATTGGCCTGTAACCTGTACAGGAGTAAGATTATTGGGAATTAGCTTCTTTTAGCCCTGAACTTCCCATGACTTCCCTCACCCCCTGGAAAGGTAAAATAATGACCAGTAGTTTTATCAGCATCTGAGTCAAAGTCACTATTTCAAGTTCATTTATTCCTCATGGCACAAAGAGAAAGCCGAGGGACAGTGCACATTTTTTTCCCCTGGCTTGTCTTATCTCTTGTTTGATGCCAAGTTCTCCAATGCAAATAAACTGTGATTTCAAGGGGAAATCAGAGAAGAAGTGTTGCTGCGTTGATGGATATTTACTTTGACTTTGTGACTGGAGGCAGAACACAAGGCAGGGAATATCTGAACAACCTAGAAATGAATACACAATTGTCATCTCTCCAATCACTGGCCCAGGTGATCTCATTAACAGAAGCACACTTTATCAGTGGAAATTGTTGCCATAACGTCTTGATCAAAGTAAACGCATCGCTGGGTATACACACACAATCAGAGCCAAATATTCCAAGCAGCTTGGATATGTTACGGTAGAGCTGAAAGAATTTTACCTTTCTCTGCATTATTAATATCTTTTCATCAGCTAATGCATTTTTCCTTCTGTGCTCAAACAGAGATGTCTCAGCAGGGAACATAGACTTGCTGGAGCCCCTTAGGATATTTAAAGTCACACAGTCAGTAGGGGAGCTTCTTAAAGACACAGATGACTTGTAGTTGTCTATCCCTCAGTGAGCGATATATCTGACTAGCCATGATCACCTACAACAAAGGAGTCTAGGTAGAAGGAAGGCACCCTGGGCTCCACTTGTACTCAATAAAGAGCATGTCAGATGCATTAGTAATCATCACTGAGTAAATGCCTAAATTTGGTTGGAGGAAATGCCATGACTCACAAAGCCAGCCCGGTTCTCATATTCTCTTCCACAAAACTAAAGTCATACCTGCTGCAAGATAAAGATGATTTAACTTAGATGAAGTTAAAATGACTTAACTAAGATGAAGGTAACTATACAAGAGCAGCGCAGGATACAGGCCAACACAGTGCTTTGCCTTCCCTAGGTTCCACCTGCAGCACTAGTCAGTTCTGCTTTGATAAAAACACCGATTTCTTTAAGTTTTGTTTGTTTGTTTTTCTTTCAGATAGTTATGTTTTAATGAAATATGGATATGGGAAAGGTTTATCTGTTTCATAGATTTCTTTTCTGGAAGATAAGCCTAGATAGACACCCAGATTAGTCAGTGGCTTAGCTGTTTGAGCCCTGGCTGAAATGAAAGCCTCTCCTGCCCTATCTTTAAGTCTCAAAAGGAGACAGGAACTGGCATTTTTTTGACAAACCGTCCTTTCCCTCCAAGATTTCAAATGGCATTCCTTTACTTTTAATGCAGAACAAAACCAAACCTTGATGTCTCCACCTTTTGATGGAAGAGAATTCTGCATTTCTGGGTAGCATCTGGGCTTGCAGAGATTGGGAGAGAAAGAATTCATGTCACTTCTGTGAAATATCCTTGCACAGCCATTTTCACAGCCAGCCATGAAAATGCATTCACAGCATGCCAGAAGTCCTGCTCTCCTCCAAGTGGGGTCAGAGATTAACCTCCTCATTCTGCACCTTGAGAAATGGCTGGCTGTAACAGAGGAGTAACTTGCAGTGTCCTAAAGTCTTGATCAAAGAATCTCAGGGAAGGATTGGGAACCAACAGCAGAAAAGCTCCTGCCTGGATATCTCCCTTACACTATGTGGTTACAGCTCCGTCTTTTGATGGAACAGTGGCTGAAGAGCAGACAAAAGCCTGTCATGCTCTCGTCTTTCTGCAGCAGCACAGATTTAATGCAATTATACTATTACTGACTTCAGGCTCTCTCCATGTGTCCCATTATTTTTACATGACGAGAACCTTCTAGGAAGGTCTGTAAGGGAAATTTTTTCAAGAATGAAGAGGTTCTGGGACATCCCCTCCTTCCATGCCCACAAAACCCATACTTACATGTGGGCTTATGTCCAGCGCCCTCCAACATGAACTTGAGCATTAGGCTGTAGTGAAAAGACTGTCAGGTCTGCACTGCTTGCAGCACAAGCTTGCGAGAGCTTTTCCTTCTGACATCCACAGGTCTTGTTTGCATCCCCCCCCTGTGAAGTCCCTCTCAGTCTCACAGTGGTTGGTTCCTGACTCCAGGAAATCTCTCCCTCCCTCTAGAAGTCAATTTGCGGGATTTTTGTACTTACGGAAACATCTGAAGTCAAGATGTCAGTGCTCTCATTACCACTCCAGACAGGAAACTACCTCTTGTGATGCTGCCTATGATAAAATGCCATTTCTTTTATTCAGTGCTTTGCATTTAGTTTACCATTCTGCCTTCTTTATGCCTCCATTTACTTCTGTGGCCAACATTTAATGAAACCTGGCACAGAGACAGATGGATTTTTTTTCTGTCTGCATCACTTATTATTCAGCACCTGAAAGCAAAATCTTGAATGTAAGAGCATGGGGCAGGGAGAAAAAATAGAGCTCATTTTGGTTTATTTCTCACCTATTAGAAATCTCTTCACTGTTTCCTTGTTTCCAGTACTCTTATCCCCAAAGGCTCTCTATTTGTCATCACTCAAATGTTAATTTTATTAGACTATGCTGCACATGGAATTACTCTTATATAATCTATTTGCTACTTGTTTACCTCATGTATGATTAGTCTTTCCCTCCAGATTCTTATATAACACTCAATAGGGAAATATCAGGGTATTCTGGGTGTTAGGGTTAATAATCCTCAAACTCCCCAAGGGACTAGGATATCATGACCATTTCATTATACAAATAGAGAAATGAGACTTGCAGGTTTCATTGCCCTTCTGCCAGTGAATTTGATTCCAGATAGATCAAGAGGCTTGTGATGGGTTTTCTGCATATGCGACCAAGATGGGAATTGAACCAACATTTCCTAGGGCTAAGTCCTGTGCTAATCCACAAGAACATTCTTTTTTTGTCTCAGTGATTTAATGTGAAGCAAATTGTGACATGATGGCTCTGTGGTAGACAAAAGAAAATAATCCCAACCTCATGTATTAGAGTGTTGGTACAACATCAGTGAATCTTGGACTTGATGTACTTTGAAGTTAAACTCAAATGACTTTGGATGCTTATGAGGAAGTTGTTAGGAAACAGTGCTTGATATTCTGCAGATGAAACAGAGAAAAAGACCTGCAGGAACAATAGCCCTTTGGCAGGGATATGAACATTTAGAAGAGGACCCTCTCCTTCCCTAGTTAATAGGATGATAGAAGCGTGTTTCTAGAATGATTTTGCTTTTTTTTCCCTTTTTTCTTTTAAGGAAAAGAGAAAAGTAATTGGAATACTTTAACTCTTCCCTACCATGCCTGACACCAATGTACTACAAAGCTCTCCATTCCTCAGTTCTATAGAGACTAAAATCAGAAGGAATCCTTAATCACTCACATGAGGATATAGATTTTATATGCTGTCAAAGCAAGGAGCCAAGAGGCTGCCCTGACTGACATGAGGACAAAAAGTTGCTTCTCAGCATGAGGTATCAGCAAGATGTTTTAGCATCTAAAGCAAAAGGATGGTCCCTCATAAAGCTTTGGACTCCCTCTCCCCCCGCCTTCTACTTCCCACTATTCCCCTGAATTCCTTATCATAGGGTAGTATCCTCCCAAACGAGTCCCTCCTTTTGGCTCAGTCAACCCACAACACTTCTGAAGATGAGACAGATGCAGGGGAGGAAAACATCTGAGGATGGAGCCCACTGTGCTCTACTGCTGATGCACAAGATGCACTGCTGTCTTTAGAAGATCTACATCATGGAGTAGTGATGGAGATCTACATCATGGAGTAGAATATGTGAACATAAAACATATCCTACTAGGTTGTGTCTGGCTAGACCAATAATCTGCATCAAGAGTAGATGTTATTTAAGGAGGACACACAAACCTGGCCACTGTCTGCAGTCCTTTCCTCTTGTAGTCTCACAACTTCCACAGTTTTTTGCATTAGGGATGGTAAAGAATATAACCCCGGCCTGTTCACTGTATTCCCAGATATTCCCTTACATGATTTTGGCCATGATATTTTTATAATTTCAGTCTTCACAATTCCTGTGGCAGCAAAACTCCAAAAGTTCATTGCTACTCTGTTTAAATATATATATATATATATATATATATATATATGTTTACTTTCATTTTTTTCTGTTTTAAATCACTCTCCTATAATTTCAGGGAAATTTAATCTCATCCACCACCACTGTTATTTCAATAACCTTGAACATATCCCCCTCAGTCTTCTCCTCTCCAAACTGAAGAGTCCCCAACTTTATATTCTTTCTCCATAAGGCAGCTTCTTCTTTCCATCAGCAGTGTAAATTGTCCTTCTGCACCTTTTTTTAGGTCTGCATTTTTTTTTTTCTAACTCGAGCTGGTTCACATTTCTGCGTGACAAAAGCATGTTTTCCACAAAAATGTTCTGACTTGATTTGACAATACCAAAAGATAGGGAACATGCAGCTTCCCTTGCTTGTTTGTTGCAGTGACTAATAGCTTCCACTGTTAAAAACATGCCAGTTATTAGTGTTTGCTGGCTGTCACTGCCTGCTGCTCCTTCTTGCAATGTGTTTCCCTGCTAGGTTAAAGAGCCCTTTACTATCCAGTATTTTCTCTTTGCAAAAGCATTTTATACACTGCCATCAAAACACTTTCCAGTCTTTTTTTTCACCTCTTTTTCTTTTATAAAGTGAAAAGATTGAGTTCTTTAAGCTGGTCACTGGTCAGTGTTATATCCAGACTGCAAATCCTGTCTGTGGGTCACTTCCAGAGCTGGTGTCCTCGTTGCCACAAACAACTCTGGGTTTGGAAATAATACCAGCTTCTAGTGACAGGACTCTTGTTTGTGCACCCAAGATCTCATCAGCACTGTTTTCCCATTAGCGCTGCAGCCCTGGGAATGCTAAATGAGTGACTCATCTCGTGTGCCATGTAGGTGCTTTCCAGTGCTTTTCCCTGCCATGTAGGTCAGTGCTCTTTGTTCCTAGATATATAACTGTGCCTTTAGCAATCATAAATGTTAGTCTTCTGAAAGGGACGGACACAAGAAGTTCTATGCAACTTGGGAATTTTAGTCTAAACAATCCAGTATCTTCCTAATCAGCTGTGTCTAAGAGGCAAGTAATTCAATTATAATGTTGGGAAGGTACTCCCTTGGGAGGCTGGAGAGAGGGGGGAGGCTGGTTTTCTACGTCATGGGTAAGCACTCTAAAAGCAGACTTTTAAGAGAGCTTTCCAGACAAGCCTGGTTCTTTTTCATAGTTTATTCAGTGACTCTCAAGAACAAGGCAAGCCCCCCACAGGATGAAAGTGCAAAACACTTGTTCTTCAGATCCCACTTGTCATGTATATAAGCAGATGGATGAGGCACGCAGCAGAGCCAATACTGCAATGTTTTAGTGCCTGCCCATACATTAAAATTTCAGGTGCTTATGTAGATTTAGACATTGTCACATGATCACAGGAAATTCTGCAATGATGCTGTAGCTTAGTGAGAGTATTTAATGCCCAAATTTTAGACTGAAATTCTACGTGTGTTCTGGTTTTGGATCCAGATTTTTCACCTCTTTGCCTTTCTTTTAACTTGAGATAGCATATGCCCTGAATTGCTGAGAAGATACATCCTTTCTTGTCCCTCTCTTTCTGTTATACAGAAACAAGATTGATGCTAAATTGCCAGCACTGCTGAGCAGAGATGAAGCTTTATTCTTCATTTGTGTACATGCTTTTGTACAAGCCCACGCAGTACTGGCATCACAGAAGATGAAAGTGTTCTTAATCGGAGCAGAAAAAGTGGAGAAAAATATCACACAGTGTAGCCAAGAAGAAAGAAAAACCCTCAGTGACACTCCGTTTAGGATACATTTGTTCTGACCTCCTTTGTAGTTTGTTTCATTTTTACTCTTTTTGTTGTTGTTGCTGTTGTTCAATTTTCTGCAAGAAAGACATTAAATTAATGGAAATTGATTGGTGTATCTACAGTTATGTACAGGGAGGTCTGGCTACAGTGAGCACATGTATCACAAAACAAACTTTCCTACTGTGGTTTTTACTGAAATCATTTATGAAAGTCCACTTCTGCTTCACTTTGATCTGATTTATCCCCCCAACTCCCCCAAGCCCACTCTTCAGCCCATTATCCAGCTTTTACTTTCATTGGAAAAAGTAAAAAAGTGTCAGGTCAAGACAGAATGGATGTAAGGTATAGTATATAGTATATAATCAGGCATTGTCTATTCCACCCCCCAGTGTCAAGGAATTTTATAATCAGTGATTTCCACCTCACAATAACCTCGAGGGTAGGCAACACTTGTTGTACTTGGAGAAACAACTCCCTGAGGACATGCACAAAGGGCTATACCACTGTTGGTGTAAACCAACGTTGCAGTGGGACTACACTAGCTTTTATCTGCTGAGGTTCTGCTATAGAATTGAACTCGGGACACCAAACCAAGCCAACCAAAACTTATTTCCTTGTAAGACAGTCTCATAGAAAGAAGCGCACCATCCTCATTATGAGTGGTGGGTTAATGCCTGTACCTAAACTATCTGCCAATTATAGCAGCCAGATCCACACTCATGGTCTTGTCTTGTTGCTCGGCTTCGTCAATCTCTTTACGTAGCCTAATCCTAGGCAGAGGGGCAGGCTATCTTCTTATATGTACCCTATAAATTTAGATGTGGTCTTAACAGGGCTGTTTGACAAGGCAGAATAAATCCTTATTTAACTACCTCCAACTTTTTCAGTAGATTGCCTAAGTCCCATCAAACACATGGTGTCTTTGTCAGCTCTGCACAAAGGTTTCTCTGAGGAATTGTAGGAAAATGTCCTTTCCTAACAAGCCCTTGTTAAATCTAAGGTAACAGTAAGGCTGGCCTGAGATATCCATGGGGAGCACGAGTTGAGTAGAAGAAAGCCTGTCTAGAGGAGAGGTAGATAAGTGTTCAGCGTATCTCCTCCCTTCCATTTTAATGACACAGCCAATCTATTGCATAACTCAACTTCATAGATGTGAACACGACAAGCTCCACCTAGCCAGTGTCCTCCTAGCCACGCTGACCAAAGGAACTCTACAGTGCTGCCATGAAAAACTGATAGGGAGTATCTTGTGCTAGCAAGACCTAGCAAGAAAGTCAGTTAAAACCCCAGCCCAGGGCTGTGGATCACAACAATGGTAGGTATCTGACAGCTAAGCCTACCATTTCCTTACCCTGCACCTCTCTGCTCTGCTGCCTCTGGAAATGGGTTCCCAAAACTTGCAGTCAAACGTGTCACAAATGTGGTATAAGGACTAGTAAATCAATCTTTGTACAACACCATCGGTATGAGAAGCATCCAATAATCAGTGACTGGTGTTAAAGTGTTCCTGAGCTTGGCACAGACTGAATCTAAAGCTCAGGTCCACTGTGATACTCTATCCAGTTTTCACAAGGATTTGAGGCAATCCTTTTGCCGACAAACAATTAGTGAAGCCACATGAGTGAATCCATGCACAGGCTGTTCCCCGCCAAGGCATTAAGTCAATTGCTAGTGCCACAAATCTTAGAAATGGCAGGCTTCCTAATCCCATAGTTTAATTCTTGGCATTTTTTGATAGGTTTCTAAGCAGGAGGCAAATAAGCTTTATCAGTCTTTCAAGCTGACTGTGCCAGCATCCAACATACAGTCTTTATTTCAACGTCCAAAGTCTAAGGTAGCATTACAGGCATGAAAAGCAGGCCACGTCCTGAAGGGCTTGAAAAGAAGGTGAGTACATTATAAGTATTTTTTTTTCACCATTTTAATGCTCGGAAAAATTTCTTCCCATTGATTTAAAACAGGATAAACACACCTAGTGCTTTCCAGCAAGGGATCTCAGAGGGCCAATGTACAAAACAGTTATCACGGCTACGGAAGTTTCATCTGGCCCAATTTTCTTGTTGCTGATGCTCTAAAAACAGCATACGGTAAGAGCTTGAATTTGATAAGAGATGCAGAACTCAGTTGTCTCTCCTGCACCCCACCTTGTCATGGTTTCCAGCCCAGACTATCACTATCCAAACTCTCCCATTTTTTATTGTAGCTGGTTGCAGTAGTGAATGGGAAAGAAATGGGATTCAGCAGTGATACTCAGCACAATATCGGAACACATTCAGTCATAACCCCTTGATGAGCTCAGTCTCAATCACAAACTAATTATACTGAAATGTATTTCATACTTTGTCTCTTGTTTGCTTTGTGGTATCATGAAGGCAGTAGGAAAAAAAAAGCTAGACTGGTTTAAAGCATGTAGCTAACAGATCTTTCCTAACATGGCTCACATCATTGACAGAAAAGGATTAGAAATCACACTCAAACAGCATGTCTGGCAGAAAAGAGGAGAAGGCAAATTCTAGGAAGGGGCAGCTGAAGACATTAGCTTCTTCGTCTCGTGCAGCTGGTGCCAGAGAACAATGTTCCTATGGTCTAAGTAAAAGACTTTGCAACACCGATACTGCTACATTGTTCAAGAGCAAGCAATGTTGGGGAGGGGAGAAGAAACAAAACCTTAGATATTTAGTGAAACTAGAAGCTTCATTGGAAGGGATTCACAAAGAAATATCTGTCCTGTGGTTACATTTTTCTCATGTCCCGTAAAATGTGTGTATGAGTTAGGAGCATCTCGTGTTGATCCTGTGCTGGTTTATGCATATTGAATTAACTTTGCAGTTTTCTTTGGGAAGCACTAGCAGGGTTCCTCTTTTTTATACCTAGCCATCTGTATTCATAAAGTTAGCAAGCAAGTAATGTGAGAATTATGACGCTTTGTGCTAAATACATGATACTTGATGATTCTGCACATGGCAAATGGCACTTCATGGGTCTCCATAGGGAGACTTAAAGAAGAAGAAAGGCCAAGGAGGAAAGATGAGGCATCTGACAGAGGATAAGTAAGAGTGAAAGTGAAAAATCTTTTCTAGACATCAGGGAATTATTTTTTTTTTTAAAGAGAGAGGTAACTTTTTTATTTCAATTTCATTTAAACTCGGAACTTGACCGCATAATCATAGCAGTGAAAGAGTTGAGTAGATAAAAGAGTTCACATGCTTTATCAGTAACAGGGCATGCAGGGTAAAGTCTTGGCCCCAACGAGATCAAAGACACCTTTAATGCAGTCAGGAGGTCCTCAAGGATGACATATCATGACTGTAGAAACAGATCAGATGTTGGACCAGACCTGAAATGTCCAAATCAAAGACTGAACAAAAATAATGAAGAAGAAGGGAACAAGGAGGGAAATTCAGCTATGGGTTCACTTTGGAAAAGACCAATGTGAAAAAAAAAAATTGTCTTAAAAGGAGAGGAGACAGACTCTTTAACACCAAGAAACATCTTAGCTGTCATTGTGTAAAGCTATTGGTGTGAGAAATGATCCAAGATCTCCAATTATCGGTGTCAAAAAACTGTCATAATAAATTCCAGTGAATTATTGGTACAGCTCTCCCATTTTGACTATTTCCAGAGATACTACCAGTGGAAAAAATAAATATTGCCATTCAATGGTACGTTCAATTACATTCACTATTACTTCCTCATAGACCAAGATCTAAAAACACAGAAAACCAAGCGCACATTCATAACAGGGATTATAACTCTTTCACTAGAAGTGTGTGAAGATGAATAAAGGAAGTTAGTTAGGGATGGATTTATTGACCATATTAAAGATGACCCCAGACTTCAGTTCTTCAATTCTTCACATTTATTTTCAAAAGGAAATGGTCTCCTGTCAATGGGGACAGCGGATTTGTGGTTGAAAGGTGTAGTCTGGTGAGCAGACGCTGGCTTCACACACATATCAGGATGCCCAGAAGAAGAGGGATTCCCAAGAGGGTGAACCTCAAGCTGCCGTCAGCATTTCCAGGTCATATTTCTCGGAGAAGGCAGGTCTGTGTAGAGTCTGGGGGTTGCAAGAACATGCAACAAGTGTTCTGGCAAAAGGAGGAGAGAGAAGGGGGTCCACGCAGTGTCCCTGTCATTCCTCCAGTTTTGAGGTAGTTCTATATTGAACCAAACTCTTTGGCAGATGAATTGTTCTAATCCCAAAAGACACCTCAAACAGCCATTGCATGGGCAAAATTAGGCGTGTAAGGCAGGAGAGACTGAGAAGAAATAAAGGCACAAGAAGATGTAAAGACCTTGCTATACCTATGGCGTGGTGATTGTCAAAGGTCTTCAAATAGCACCTTCTGCTACATTCAGTTATTTTCCCTCATTCTCTGATGCTATTTGAGATCTTATTTCTGGTACCTTACCTACTGGTCTGCCTTCTTCACGAAGTTTCTACATATTGAGGGCTGGAACACCTCTCCTATGAAGAAAGGCTAAGAGAGTTGGGGTTGTTCAGCCTGGAGAAGAGAAGACTCTGGGGAAACCTTATTGCAGCCTTTCAATACTTAAAGGGGGCTTATAAGAAAGGTGGGGACAGACTTTTTAGCAGGGCCTGTTGCGATAGGACAAGGGGTAATGGTTTTAAATTAAAAGAGGGTAGATTCAGACTAGGTATAAGGAAGAAATTTTTTATGATGAGGATGGTGAGACAATGGAACAGGTTGTCCAGAGAGGTGGTAGATGCCCCATCCCTGGAAACATTCAAAGTCAGGTTGGATGGGGCTCTGAGCAACCTGATCTGGTTGAAGATGTCCCTACTCACTGCAGGGGGGTTGGACTAGATGACCTTTAAATGTCCCTTCCAACCCAAACTATTCTATGATTCTGTGATTGAAGGTACATGCTCATCCAAAATTTCCTTCCTTCCTCCTAGAATACAAGAATACAGATTATTTCCTCAAGAATATTAAAGGAGGAATAGTAAAGGAGGCTGTTTCACCCTATCTGAGGAGAGGCAGTTTCCACATATTGGAAAATTGCAGCTAATTGAAGGAGATTTCATCAAAGTGTAGGAACTAGGGGTGAAAAGGTTCCTTTGCTCATTTTGAATAGGGCAGAACCATGAATAGGGCAGAACCACCCATGCTCACCTGCACAGTGCACAGCTCTTCCTTCCTTCTTTATTTTTAAATGAAAGCATATGAAAACCATTGAACAACCAACATTGCAGAAGCAGCAAAATCTCTTGAAAAGCCACTTAGAAAGCCAGATCCACTAAACTTGCCAAAAATAAATTGCTATTTACCCAATTGTGTTCCCATCTACAGATAAGACCCTAGGCTCTGCCCCGTTTTATGTGCGTGCGTCAACAGATTCCAAAAATATACAAGTCAGCAACTAGCAATTTATTCAAGGTGTTGAAAATATCAGACAGTTGGGAGATCAGAAAGCAAACTGTTTCCTCCAGAGTCTCTTGAAAGACACTCAGGAAATGGGATCCCATTGGAGTTGGTCTGGGGCAGAAACTCTGCTTTACTCAACTTCTAAGCAATTGTACATCAATGAGGGCCTAATTCAAAGCTTTCTCAGTCAAAGAAAAAGTTGACTTCAGTATGTGTCAGACCAGGCCCCTGTGTTTTAGAAAAATGAGTCAAGATTTAAATGCAAGTTTCTAGAAGGAAAGTTCGTATCTTATTTCCTTGCCCTGTCCTGGCAGGACTATCTTCCTTGTGTTATCACAAAGCCAAGGGAGGGAAAAACAAAGAAAAAAAGCAGACCTTAGGGATTAATTTCGCCAATGGCCATCCTCATGGGACATCCTCAATCGGTCAGATTTTTAGACAATTTATGTAAAATGCATCAGGGAGACAGCAAGTAGTTCCTCTTAGAAAGGAGACATCTTGAGCATATCTGGGAATTCCTTGTAGTTAAGAAAAGATTCATGCAGCTTTAGCAGCTACCCCAACTCAGTAGAGAGACTTACCATTGTTGGTGAATTTTTATTTGGCTTTGGTTTTATTATTTTCATAAATCTCCAGTTCCCATGAACCAAATTAAGATATAAGAATCCCAGTTTTCTTTTAAAAATAGGAAAAAACTATCTCTAGTTCTCATGATTAGAAATAAAGCTGGAAATTGAATTCATAATTGCTTAAATAGACAGCAGATAGAAAGAGCAAATTATTTTAATAGTTCCCTGGTTATTAGCAAGGAAGAGCTGAGGTAAATTTCTGATATTTAGCTGCAAAAGTGTTACTACATGCACACACCTAGGCAATGATAATTGAAAATTTTGTAGTTACTGAGGAAGGACTAGAAAAAAAGTAGATGGATGTTGGAATAACATCATCAGGACAGACAATATTTGCAATAACATCAGACATAAGAATTCCTGTAATGCTAGATCTTAAATATCAGATATTTCATTTGATAATGAAAACAAAATGTCAGTAAAGAAACTGCCATAGCAAGCAAAATGAAAAAGTCACACATGTAGATTTTCCTGCTTATGCTCTTTCCGTTTCCCTTTTTGTTTCAGCTCCTGAATTAGTGGGTTTAATGAGTTTCAGACCTTGGTTTAGAAACTGGACCAAATTACATATTGGAACTTATTTGTTGTCCAGAAATCCTCCTAGATATTTCTCATGTTTATATTCATTTTTACTGAAGGCAGTAATTTTGTGGGTATTGGAAAAAAAAAGAGGGATAGAGTTGGACAGGTTTTTGCCCTTTTATATATATATATATTAAACAAAGGGAGAGATCTATATGATCATCAAAACAGAATCCTCAAATCAGAAAAAGCCAGTATTGAAATTTTAGGTTGTATATGAAAACATTTGGTTAAACTTTTCTCAATAAAGGTTTCTCGCATACAGGACAGAATTTAAATAGAGATGGATGCTGTCTCAGAAAAAAAAAATCATTAGCATTTTAAAAAATGATAGCTTAGAGGTTAGCACAGAAAGAGACACAGGTTCAAGAACCTGCCTTATTTGATTCAAAGAAGGAATTTGAACTTATATTTTCCCCATAAGAGGTAAATGCCCTAACAACTAGAGAATCAATCAGTCTTTTGTGATGAAAAATTATAAGAGCAAAAGTTGCCATCTGTTCAGATGCAAAATGAAAACAAACTGTGAAGCTTCAACTGTTTAAAAGAAAACAGAATTGCTGTTTTCTAGCCCTGACTTTCTAGTTTCAATTATTATAAGGTATGATGAAGTCAAAATGAAATATATCAATGTTATTGTAACATTTTACTAATATCCTGTCAAATTTGGAGAAGTGTACTCTTCACTGTGTAAAGAACTGGCTGGATGGCCGGGCCCAAAGAGTGGTGGTAAATGGAGTTAAATCCAGTTGTCAGCCGGTCACAAGTGGTGTTCCCCAGGGCTCTGTGTTGGGGCCAGTTCTGTTTAAGATCTTTATCAATGATCCGGATGAGGGGATCGAGTGCACCCTCAGTAAGTTTGCAGATGACACCAAGTTGGGCGAGAGTGTTGATCTGCTTGAGGGTAGGAAGGCTCTCCAGAGGGACCTGGACAGGCTGGATCGATGGGCCGAGGCCAATTGGATGAGATTCAACAAGGCTAAGTGCCGGGTCCTGCACTTGGGTCACAACAACCCCATGAAACGCTACAGTCTTGGGGAAGAGTGGCTGGAAAGCTGCCCAGCACAGAAGGACATGGGGGTCTTGGTTGACAGCAGCTGAATATGGGCTGGCAGTGTGCCCAAGTGGCCAAGAAGGCCAATGGCATCCTGGCTTGTAACTAAAATAGTGTGGCCAGCAGGACTAAGGAAGTGATCGTGCTCCTGTACTTGGCACTGGTGAGGCCGCATCTCGAATACTGTGTTCAGTTTTGGGCCCCTCACTACAAGAAAGACGTTGAGGTGCTGGAGCATGTCCAAAGAAGGGCAACAAAGCTGGTGAAGGGTCTAGAGCAGAAGTCTTATGAGTAGCGGCTGAGGGAACTGGAGTTGTTGAGCCTGGAGAAAAGGAGGCTGAGGGGAGACCTTATTGCTCTCTACAACTACCTGAAAGGAGGTTGTAGAGAGGTGGGGGTCGGTCTCTTCTCCCAAGTAACAAGTGATAGAACAAGAGGAAATGGCCTCAAGTTGTGCCAGGGGAGGCTTAGACTGGATATTAGGAAATTTTACTTCACTGAAAGGGTTATCAAGCATTGGAACAGGCTGCCCAGGGAAGTGGTTGAGTCATCATCCCTGGAGGTATTTAAAAGACATTTGGATGAGGTGCTTAGGGACATGGTGTAGTGGTGGACTTGGTAGTGTTAGGTTTACAGTTAGACTTGTTGATCCTAAAGGTCTTTTCCAACCTATACAATTCTGTGATTCTGTGATTCTATGATTCTGTGATTTAAAACAATTGAGATGTTCCCATGAAGGATTCTCAGTTTTCTAGAAATTGAAGGGAAACTGCTCCTTTGTGACTTTTTTTTTTTTTCTCACTGAATTCAGCAGGAGTATGACCAAGGTTTTTTATCTTTTAGTCCTCCCTATACAAAGGCATGAAGGGTGATTGGTATTGGCCTGACATTTGCCAAGAGATATTAGCCACTGTGGGCCACCCACTGTGTGGACTTGAATGGGCTTTACCAGGGATTTGTCCACTGAGTGTTGGTATCCTTTTGATTTAACTGTATTTTAGACTCATCTCTCTTGCCACTCTGAAAATAAAGAATGGTTTCACCTTTACTGAGAGATATAAGATTTAATGGCAAAAGAAACAAAGCAGTGTTTAGGCCTTCTGAGCCTATTCTCGGCTGTAGTTGGTTTACAAGTTGTACTTGGCAAGGTATTTAAAGTCTCCAGAAGAGGCAACATGAGTCCAGCTGAAAGCATGAGGAGGTTTGTCTCTGATTTTCATTAGAATGAAGTTTCATTCTCCATGAAAAAGGAACCTTCTGGTTCTGATACCCTCTGATGATATCTTGATGTTGTTGTGCCTCTTGCATTTATAGTATGTGTGAATAAACTGGTTTAAACTTACCAAGAAGTTTGAGGCTTCTCAATAGTAGGTGTATATTAATTAACTTCTTCAGGCTATCATCTTCCTTGCATCTCTAGAGAACATAGACAAGTGTCTCATCTTCAGTAGCATACATTTATGGAACTGAGACCTGTGAACATAACCCAGATTTATATGCACATAACTGAGGTCAGAATCTAATATTTTGGTTTTAGCATATTTCTAGCCTAGCATTTTAATTAATATAAGTTGCACTAGGACCATTTTAAAAATGGAGATCTGTGATGGGAAGATTAAGAACCCTTTCTCAGAAACATCCTGAACAGCTTCTTCTGTGGTGGCAAGAACAATGGGTACCTTTGGAAAGGCCAGCTACTTCACTCTTGCTTGCAATTTCTTGTCCTCCTTTTCTCACAAGCAGTTCTCATCCCTAACTGCTGGCACATCAGCACAGGACTGCAGGTGTGGGTGGTATCCAGCAAATAGGGGATGCATTCATGGAAAGAGAGGAGAGGTTGTTTGTTAAGGAGAAGCTATCCGCTAAGAAAGGTGTTCACAAAAGACTAAGCTTGGGCGAAGCAGAATTTTCTTAGGCTCACCCAATAACAAAGGGAAGTCCTTTCAGAAAATTACCCTTGCACTGACTTGCCCTCTGCAGGAAGTTCTTCCTCCATCCGCTAATGAAGGAGCATTGTGTGTCTGTCCTCCTTTGACTAATGTGTGAGCCTTTGTTACTATCCTTCATTATCTTGCAAATCCTTGCATAGGTCCCCACTTAGCAAAGGGCTTAAGCACAGCTATACTGCTATAAACACATTGAATTCAGCAGGATTCAGACTGAGCTGAAGAAATATTGCCTCAAAAAGAATTACTGTAGTATGTTCAGTTACAGAGCACTACTGTATTAACCATTAAAGGATAATTGTAAATAAAATTCAGAAGGATCGATCTAGCTCAGCTCAATCAGCTTATCGATTTAAGCTATAAAAAGAAAATAGCACATAAACAGCACTCTTACAGGTGACCCCACCACCAGTCCCTGGTGACTGACAATTCCCTGGCACAAATAGCACTTGAACTTTTAGCAGATTATTATTGCATCTATTTGAGTTTACAGGTAACTTCAGGCTTTTCTTTACATTACACAATCTTTCCCTGCCTGTCCTGAAAGGCAGCCAGTTTATCTGCATATGGGTCACATGGACAACTTATTGTAACCATTTTTCATGACTGTCTGGTATTCTGCAAAGTAGAAAATAGGAAACTCATCACAGAAATCACTGATATCTACTATAAAAAGAGAGGTTCATCAACGACTGAAGAAATATTTTTAAAAAAAAAGGCAGAAGACAATAACATAAGCTAATGAGCAGGTTGGTAATGCCTCAAACCCAAGCACCAAAAAATTGTAGGAGTTTTACTCATTGCTAACAGTATAAACCTTTAGCATAATCAGCATGCCACCTAAAAGCAATATCTCAAGACTAGCCAAGAACAGCCACTTTGCTAAAGCAGCATGCATGAGAGACAGCTGGACCCACACCTGAATTATTTAGCACAGATCTAATCCTGTCCTTGCATGTTTTGTAGTTTTGCCAAGAGTAAGTAATTCGCTGCTTTTTTTTTTCTGCCCCCCTAATATGGCTGACTCCACTCCGTGACCATGAACACTGTAGAGATACTGCCCTAGCTCTTCTTAGTAGAAGACTTTTCTTGACCCAAGAGAAAATCTAAATAAGCAGAGGGAACAAAACAGTACTATCTAAACCCTGAAGAAGGGAGCTGAGGAACTAGAGGATACCATCTAAACATCACCTTAAGTAGCAGCCCCCAACAATTAGGGGCCATTAGCCTTTAAAAACTGGTTTTTAGCGCATATTTAATCCTGTCACTCAGGAATAGATTCACCTGACACCAGACTCTTTGAAAAGTTTCCCTCAGCTCCTGCCATGGTCAGTGAGACAAATGGTTGTCTCCAGAGGGAAGTTTATTCCATCCTAAAATCTCTATCAGTCTTTGGGTGAAGACATCCTTTTTTCTTTTTCCTTTTTTTTTTTTTTGCCCGTTAACTGTAAAAAGATACTAAATGTCAACAAGAGTGTCTGATTCTCCACCAGTGACCACAGATCCGTGTCCAACATCACCGAGCCGGATGGTGTCAGTGCAGCCCTGTGCTGAAGCAGCCCTCTTAAGTGAAGAATTTATCTTCCTTTTCCATGTCCTGGCCCAAGCCAGGAGCTGTTCACAGCCAAGGGATAGTTTTCTAGATAAATACCTGGAATTGAGGTCCCAGCACCCCTCATTGATTAAAACAGGTAGTGTCCATCATGTAAGCAGGAAGAGGGATGAACATAAAGCTCAGTGTCTGTCTGGAACCCTGACCCATCCTAAGAAACAACTCACAGGGAAATGCATTACAAAGTTTTCCAGGGCAAGTTGCATTCAGTCTTCCATGCTGGACTTGGGCCATTTTATAATCTTCTTTGCCATTGTCTAGAAAGATCACCTCTGTTTCTTACAGTTAGAAGTCTCTTATAGGATGTAGGACATTCAAATTGAGTGCCAATAGCCTCCTGCCCTGAATTTTCCACTACCTCTGCAGACAGGAGATATTGTGTCATTGACAACTTTTCTCCAATATGCTGAACATCAACCCTGCAGGGAAAGTCTTATCCTGGTTCACCTACACATGACTTTAGCACCATGCGAGTATACAGAGAAAGAGCTGATGCAGAAGACATCACAAGACTTGGAGACCCTTCATTGAGCTGTGAGCCAGCAGCAGCTGACAATGGCAGTAATGAAAAGTAAAACGGTTTTCTGTCTCATCCAGGAGCCCTCCAGCTAAGAGAAGAAGTCTTGTCTGCAGTCAAAGTTAAGATGAACAGAAATGTCACAGAGTGTACCAGGAACTGTTGAGACATATCTTGTATTGGGTAGGTTTGGGCGTCAGAGGCTGTCTGCAAAAGCAAAAGGTGTTAATGTCACTACAACATGCACAGGAAAAGAAAGGTTGTCTGCTCCCCACTCTGGGTAAAATATTATAAACTTGAATGACATTCGATGCTGTTACTCTTGAAATGACAGCCAAGCAAAGGATGTTGCTTTTGCCTCCAGCCCTTAGCTGATGTCAGCCAGCATGGCTCTGCTGAAAGCACTGCTGCTGGAGCTGGGCTGGTGGACACCAGCTGAGCAGCTGAGTCTGGGCTCCTTTCACCTGAAAAACATAAACCTTAGGTGCAATCTCCCTTCTGATATCTTCCTTCCCAAGGATTTAGAAGGACACATGCTTTTCCTTCTGTATACACAACAGTGGGGGAATGAATGTGATAAAGCCAGTGAGTCCCAGAAGTGTGACGATCTTTCCATCTTTCAAGTCAGGGAACATCTTCCATGCAAACAATTACTCATATTCTCAACAGTTATCATTTGCAGAATAACTGGTTTACTTCCCTGAATGGGAAATATCAGAGAGGGTGATTTAAGTGATTTAATGGATTATAATTAGATGGCTATAGGTATATAAGTATATACGAGTGCAGTAGACCAAACATAAAAGGAAGATTTATCCTCACTGAGATTTCTTTGCTGATCACTAAACAAGGGTAGTGTTGAATGTTTTGTTTTGTTTTGATCTGTTTCATTTTGTTTATTTTATTATTTTAGTTTTATTTATTTATTTATTTATTTTATTGTTTTTCACAAGTAAGAACATTTCTCTTTTGCTTTTCAAATGGGCAGCTCATAACCAAGGTCATAAAATGCAGATTTTGGAAGCTGCTGAGCTTATTTAATGCATGTTGGCACACATACACAATGTGTACAAGTGTGTACAATGTGTACAAGAACACACAAGTGTGTACCATTGGTCTAGGTAGGATTTGGTTAAAACTATTCCTAAACACTTTCAATAGGAACTGCAATACAGCTGACAGTGCACATATACATGCTTCCTTACAACCCAGGCTAGAAAAAAATAGTTTAACAGAAGAGTTTAATAGAAAATGATAACAATTCTATGAATGTTTTCTCTAAAGAATCCTTGAAAAAGATCTTGACATATAATAATATCAGTTTTGAAATCTTACAATTTTTTGTAAAAAAATAAAACCCTAAGGAAGGTAGGGATTAACCTTGAAATAATGGCTGAGTCTAGAATAATGCAAAGTTCAGTCAGTTCCATCCCCATCAGGTATTACCTCTTACAGCCCTGTTTCTTTGATTCGGTAGAGCTTGGAAAAGGAACTTTTAATTGTGAAAATCTGGATAATGGATAATCTGTGAAAATCTGGAAAATCTGGATAATAATTTCTACATGTAGAAATCCATTTGTGCAAATATAAAAGAACTATGAAAGCAAGCAGGGCTGGGGATTGACCAAGGGCTCCAAAGATCAACATTCAGTCCCGAAATCTTCTTGTTGACATAGGGTCATTCACCTGGTCCTCATCAGCCTCATTTCTTCCTATAACTCTCCCTCGTCTGCCCATGAACGGACATTCCAAGGAACAGATGTTGCCTTACTTTGTGGTTACAGAGAATAGTGCAACAGAGCCTTGGTTGCAGACTGGCCCCACTGCTCTGATACACTCATCCATGCCAGGAATTTCATTTACACTGGTCTGCTCCCTAAAGGCTTTTGTGCAAGTTTCAGAACATCAGGTTTTGCAGAAGCTACAGATGTTCACAACCATGCCTTTATTAACTTCATCAAACTGCTCACAAAAGGGCATTTTATTATTAGATGCAAAATGGAGGAAAAGTTCATAACTGGATTACACTTTTCTTATCAAGTTGCTCCATAGTAAGTAGTAGAAGAAAATTAATGATGGAGAGGGTTATAGCTGAATCTGAGTAATGCTTTTGTCTGCAATGTTTATATTTTATCTGCAATCATTATTAAGTATTTTATTTAGGAAAGAAGACCAACAAATTAAGACTCATCTTTACCAAAGATGGACTCTGATCATAAGATTACCAGGTGTTTTGGTGGACCAGTTAGTTACAGAATCAGGTATGAACATAGACTGAACATCCAGCCATAGCATGCCATTGCCTGCCATAGAGTATGATCGTGATATTTAGCTTATCACATCAGCTATGATAGTGTGGAATACTCACCAAGAAATGGTACTACAAGCAAAAAGAACCCAAACCAACTGGTTTCCTTATCAAACCAAACCAGCTTCATAAACTCCTGGAAGCTCAATTAGGCATGTTCAGAAAACAAATAACTGTGTTAGGTTTGTTACTGTAAAAGCAAAGTTATGAGCTGAAACCATACCCTTGGTCACTGTAGCTGTAACACCAGCTACCACTAAGTAGCCTTAGTGGTGCCTTATCAAATTATTCTAAGTCTCTCTTCTTTAAGGTTTGGAGATACATTGTATTAAGCTAACATTTAACTGAGCTGTTTACACAATTTGGGATGGAAGTCCAACTGAAATAGCAAATATAATGCACTCATTGCAGCATTCTTCTAAGAACATTTCTAGGGAGAGATCTCTGTCCTTGCTGCACAAGGTTGGGTAGAAAAACTAGAAAAACAGTTCCAGATGTTTTGGAATTTCTCAGTGCCACCAAGGAGATGCCCACATGGCCACAGGAGTAGGTAAGTCAACTTCATTTTAAGCCTTCCTGTTCTGTTCTACTTGGCTGCCTCTCCAGCAAACAGCGGAAGTTCCTGCCACTCAGAGAGCACAGCAGCTATTTCAGGAAGCATGGCTTTGTGAATTGGGACAAGACTTTGGCTCCATTTTCCTAGAGAGCCGTGCTGCAGACCAAATTTCTTTTCCCTAAAAAGGACATTTCCCCCTTCTCCCTCCATTGTAATCTGGCGAAAAGAGGATTTTTTTCCCTTTATATACATCAGGATTGGAACACAGGAGCCCTCCACCCCTGTGCATAATTATGTCTTACTTCTTTTTAATCTAGTGATGAATCTAAAGTTTGGCACAGGGAAGGAGCTTTCAAAGATGTTGTCTTACAAGTTTCATGAAAATAAGCAGCCAGGTAGAGGAAAAAGTCCTTATTAACTCCTACATTGTAGAAAAAGGTAAACCGTGAGCTCAACTCTTACTATATATTAGAGAGTCCACACAAGAGCTAGCCCTCAAGACAGAAATCTATAGAAAGCCAAGCTCACATGAAAAATGGAGCAACAGGAATAACAAAGTAAAATAGTGTTGCAATGTTTATGTGCCCTACCTTGCTGGCAGAGCTGTACCTAGCTTCAGCAAGCTTTTCATTCATCCAAATGTCCAATACTTGAAGAGTGTCCAGTGCAGACAGACCCTTCCAAGACTATCTTTCCCAGCCAAGATGAGTTAAATGGGAGATAATACTTTTCTCAGAATGGGATTTCATGTGAAACTCCTACTAGTGACGCCAAAAATTAATACAGAGCAAACAAACAACCAAATAACCAAAAAATCTTTAACCATAGAGAGTCCTGAAAATAATACGTAGTCACATCTTATACTCTGAAAACATTTCCAAAGCATTCCAGCAAAGTATGGGCGATGCTATTCCTCGTTTTTCGCAGCAGAGAAACTGAGGCACAGTTTCTGTGGCACAGAAGAGAAACTGAGGCACTTGCCTTTACCAAGTTCACACGAGGATTTTTGTAGGAGAGCCAAGAACTGAATGTGGACAGCACATGCAGACAGCAAAGTAGCCATCCACTGATTAAAGAAACTCTTCACTGCCATTAACATCAGGCAGATGCAACATGGCAATTGTCAGCAGCATCACAAGGCAGCCCAGGACCTGCCTGACAGCTCCCCTGTGCCACAACCTCTGCAACCCATGCAGAAGGAAGGCTGTCTGATGTGGCAGTCTGCAGGGACTTACTCACATTGCCGCTGCCACAAAGTGAGGGATAGCAAGTACTTGAGCAAGATAATATTTTGATCCTGTTATTCTAGCAATTGTAACCCTTAATGGGTAGTTTGCTTCGTTTCTGCCACTGTAAATCACCTGGAGCACATAATAGCACCCATTTTCTTGAGCTCCAAGGTTCTACCAGAAGAAAGCAGAGGGAGAGAGCAAGGAAAAAAGTGTGATCAACTTTTCATTTCTGCAACAGCTCAGCTGGGCATGCACAAAGTCGCTGGATTTCTTCCTGTCCCCACACTGCTCACAATCCTATTTTGAAAAAGGCCTTTCTCCACTCCCAGTGAGGCCCTAGAGAGTTGCTGCCCTGTTGCCTTGCAAGAGTAAAGCCAAGAGTGCTGAGGGGCAGCATGGAGGTTTTGCTTTCAAGCTCCACTCAGAGCTGTTTCCATGCTGCAGAGACATAGAAGGGAAGGGACAATCACTGGGTATTAAGACCTTTTCCCCAGAGAAGTGGAGTAAAAATTATTCCTTTGCTTCAACGAGGTCTTGCTGACATTGTTCATATTTGGGCAGCCCGAGGTATGCCAAGGCAACAGAGGCAGACTGCAAGCAGCAGATAAGGAAAGGTCCTTGGGGGAGATTCCGCTAAACCTGGTGGCTTTGTTCCTGCCTTTACCGCGGTTCTTCGTATCTCCAAGGGGAGATGCATGGAGCCAGCAGCAGGGGAGGAGAAAGGAAAGAGGATCCTGAGAGTAGAGCTGGTATTTGGGGTTACACTGTGCCCAAGGAGGCCACAGCGGCACAGACCTGGGGGACTGTGCCTGAACCTTCCTGGTGTCGGCACAGCCACTCTGGTGGGCAGGTGTCAAACCAAAATGCTGCAGGTTTAAAGACTGAGCTCAGAAGGGGTGAAGAATTAAAGGAACAACAGGAGACCAGCAAAAATACTGATTTTTTTTTTTTTAGATTATGATAAATAATGGAGGCAAAACCTCAAAGAGAGACGTTTTAATCTGTCCTACTCAAGGCATTTACAGTAAGGGAAATTGAGGCACAGACGTGGGATGACAACTGGCCAACCTGACCCAGCCCGTGACAAAATGAGGACAGGAACCAGGTGTCCTGGCTCCCCTATGTGATGCTTGGGCCACTAAGGTGGCTTATCCTGCAATGCACAAGGAAGAAAGGGTCTTTGCAGCCTCATTGATCTACTAGTGGAAGGAGTAGTGTTTTCACACACAGCACTCCTTGCGTCACTACAGAGCCAGCAAAATCCCCATGTCCTAATCATTACTCTGCCGGCAATTATGATCTCTAAAGGGACCTCCTAGGGCAGATATTTAGGGCCTGTTTCCTTCCTGCAGCATTCTTCTTTCTTATTAATTGAGAATGGCTAAAGGGGAGAGTTAACTCTGAGGATTTGTAGGCATTAATTTTTCATCTGATTATTAATATTCTTGCAGCAGGTGTTGGATGCTTTCTATTTTAGTGGTCTCAGAGAATGTAAAAGATATAAGAACCACTTATCTTCATTTAAACCATTGCCTGACAGGGCTAGTAGGAGAAGAGAAGGGGTTGGACATACCTGTAGTATATTTGTAATGCCATTTCCTTCTAATTCTGTAATTGTGAAGTCTTTATGTCATGATAGCCATGTCTGACTTTCTTCTTTTCTCTCTTATCTCCACCTTGTCTTCCTTTTTATTATTCTTCACAGAGTAAATGGGAAAAGCTACCTTGTGTGAAATTATTCCCCAAGACCTCAAAATGGGAAAACCGAGTTGTATCTTTGGGAAATCTTGGGGAATCTGACAGTTCAGGATACCTGACACCAGTATAAAAGCTGTTGACCCTCATCTGGTGTTACCTGTAAAAAGCAACTTGCTGAAATATGGGGAGAGACTGAAGATCTGCCAAAAGAGCTGCAACCGCAGGAACATATCAATTGCCAGAATAATCCTGCGTTGAGAGCCATCCAGCTTCATACCTGCCTAGTATGACTTGAAAGGGGCAGCAATTTCCCCATCCTAAATGCAGCCACAATAAATATCTTCAGTATGCAGTATGTATTTAGCAAATATCTTTATATATATTGTTTATGTATTGTCTCCTTAGTAACTATTTTCTGCTTTAGAAAAGCCTTAATTCAACTCATTGCAGAGCAGAAGCTGTATATAGTTTGAGTGGCCAGTGCAGCCACCAAAGAGAACTGTGAGTAGATCCATTGTATGAATTGGGCTCTAAACCCATAAACAAATGTTTAGCAAAAAAAAAAAGTTATTTGGAGATTATGACTGGTCCACAGTGGGAAGATTAAGTCAGTTTGAGTAACTTAACTTGCAATGCATAATTCTACAAATTCCAATCAAATGTCAAAAAATTCGAGGTCAGTTTTATCTGCCAATGGCTTCTTGGTAATCAAGAGCTGAACTTGGGGCAGATGTTTTAAGTTGTTCTTAACACAAGGTTAGATCCCATGTTTAGACTATGACTCTACCCACTAGTTGAAAACGTCCTTATTTTCACCCTGATCTAGATGCTTCTCGGGGATTTTCTAAATATGTACAT
Organism: Ciconia boyciana; assembly: GCF_034638445.1. Taxonomy (NCBI): domain Eukaryota; kingdom Metazoa; phylum Chordata; class Aves; order Ciconiiformes; family Ciconiidae; genus Ciconia; species Ciconia boyciana. The sequence goes on from NC_132935.1 coordinate 3,899,488, forward strand.
AGGTCTTAACCCTGTTTTGGCACACAGGATTGATGTTTGCAGGAAGACTTTAACAAAACTCATGCACCTTGAATTCATCAGACTCCACATGGTGTTTCCGCTGCACTGTTAGGTTCTTCTTTGGCCATTTGGGTTTCCATTAGAAAGGAGACACTGAATTAAACCTGCCACTGTATTCACTAGAGCATATTCCTGACAGCAGTGTGGCAAAACACTCTTTTTTTTTTTGCCTGGCACTAAACAAACTGCTAAGTATGCAAATGACAGCCTCCCTATTCATTTTTCCTTCGTTGCCTCACTGTACACACTGGATCCAAACATCTGTGCTTCAGGGATATCTGACAGATCTCAGCACCGGGCTTTGCATAACAGGTGAAGCCCTGAAGTAGGCCAGCATGGATCAGCAACGCAGAGCTTCTGTATCTCTGGCAAATCCTTTTAAAATCTTGCTTTGTGTCCATAAACTTTGTATATATTTAGTATCTACTTAAAAACATTAGTTCTCCTAGAGTAGGGTGGAGATTGATGCCTTTAGTTAAAGGCAGCCAGAGCAACTAGTGAATATGCTGTGTTAAGACTACCACCAAGAGGCCAGTAAGGAGATGGCTGAGGAGATTTAATTGCATAATTTCATCAAGAGCAGAGAGGTCCCCTTAGCAGGAAAGGCTAAGTCTGGGAAAGCAAAGCCGGGAAGTAGATTCTTAATAACCAGCTGAGCCCCTCTCTGGCGTCATTTCGTGGCAGCAGCATCAAAGAATGACAAGGAGACAGGGACGTATCTGCTATATAAATAGTCATGCAGCAAGCACGAGAAATGCTTTAGTATGCACCCTGCATGCCAGTGCTTGGCTACTGCTCCAGCAGCACAAGGGATGCAGCCTGGACATCCCTGTCCCCAAAGAGTTCCAATCTCCTATCACATCAGCATCCAATGATATTCTGGCCCAAACATCCGACCCTTGCAATGCAATCAGCTCAGACCCTGTATTGCGTCATTGCATAGGGCAGAGACAGCCACATCTGTCCCAAGAAATAACACCCTTTTTAACCACAGAATTTCTTTTCAAGCCGTGCTCTGTAGTGAACACCTCTCCTTTGTTCCACAGCAAAATAAGATCAGTGAAATGTGATCAGAACTGAAAAGAAAACTAACATTTTGCAACTTAAATTAGCTGAGAAGTCACCAAACCTGAGTATTTCCTAGCCATATGCCAACTTAACATGGGTGTGCTCAGCACTGCTTATAGCATGATGATGTGAGGACCAAGATCAGACTGATCAGCAAGTAGTGAAGGAAAACTCCAAAGCTGGACCTATACTAGCAATAAACAGTGGCAGAGACAGAGTTAAACAGTCAAACTTAATTATCTGTTCTGCTAAACCACTACAACTGTCCCTGGCACTGTTGCAGCCGGGACTACCTAACTCTCTCCTGCACAATTTCTGCACAAAGTTGAAACACTGGTACATGACAGGGACTGTTTCAAACAGGCGTTTTGTATGCAACTATCCTGTTTCAGGCAGCAAGACATTTCAGTGATGAGGCTGCCCTCTGCCTGGTGAGTCCTGGGTATGTGTAATCTCCAAGTGCTGATGTAGCCTGGAGCATCTACAAGGAGTTGAGGAGGAAGAGGGGTTTTCCAGTGAAAATCTCACTCACATGTCTTCTTGAGTGTGTGCTTGGCACTATTGGCCCCATGTGATGAAACTCTCTGAGAAATTTCCATAAAAGAATGGTTAAATAGTCCATAAAGATGTCCTACCTGTCCTAGGGCAGGAAGCTGGAGTAGATAACCTTGCCAGGAGCCTTTCAACCCTCTTTTCTCTGACTGCTTGTAAGATAAGACTTTGTGAGAATGTAAGTCCCTAGAAAATAAAAGAGGAGAACTGTCCCCAAATGACCCTTTTTTGACATTCCTTCCTCTGCTCAACAGAGTGGAAATTTTCTAGTTAAATGGGAGAGGGCAGTACAAAATGATCCTTGGGAAGGACTATAGTGCCAGATGTGGGGAATATGCATAATTGCTGTTACAATGAAATGCAATAATTGGGAAACAGACTGAGGAAGCAAAGGCATTTGAATTCTGCTTTAAATGGACATTGCAATGCAGCCATAAGTTCACCGGCTATGATGCCTGCATTATATTTGGTTATGCACAGAACAAATCTGATTCATCATGGTATGACTGCAATGTTACATTGGGATAACTCCAGGAGATAAATCAGATCCCAGAATATTAATCCATAAATGCAGAATTCAAAAACGGCCAAGCACACATACAGACATGTGTATGCATCCATGCACTTGAGCCATATGGGTACTCCTAATTTTATTAGTTTCCAAAGTAATAGATATTTTTTCTGACTGCAGCAGCTTTCATAGTTCACCTATTCAGAATCATAGAATCATAGAATTATTTAGGTTGGAAAAGACCTTTAAGATCATCAAGCCCAATCTTTAATACTGCCAAGTGTACCACTAAGCCATGTCTCTAAGCACCAGATCTATATGTCTTTTGAATACTTCCAGGCATGGTGACTCAACCACTTCCCTGGGCAGCCTGTTCCAATGCTTGACAACCTTTTCAGTGAAGAAATTTTTCCTAATATTCAATTGAAACCTCCCCTGGCACAACTTGAGGCCATTTCCTCTCGTCCTATCAGTTGTTACTTGGGAGAAGAGACCGACACCCACCTCTCTACAACCTCCTTTCAGGTAGTTGTGGAGAGTGATAAGGTCTCCCCTCAGCCTCCACTTCTCCAGACTAAACAGTCCCAGTTCCCTCAGCCGCTCCTCATAAGACTTGTTCTCCAGACCCTTCACCAGCATCATCAATTAATGAATCAGCAAGGGGTTATCTCTCCCTCCGTTTACTGTATGCAACATTAAAGGAATTAGGGGCATCCAACAGAGAACTGGTGGTTGCTTTTTTGCTAACAATTCTGGTCCCAGCAACTGTGACCAATTACGTTCAGTACCATTCTGGATTTGGCCTGCCATCCACTGCTTGAGAATTCACCCACGTACTTCTCTTACAACTTTCTAAGCTTATCATCCACCTCTATAATTCGACACACATAAAATGTGAGTGTCCCAGGGAACCCACCTGGAGGAATAGCTGTTTGGAGCACAGGTTTGCTGTTTACTGCATGGCACCTTGGCTGTGTCCTCAGTATCACAGAGGGACAAGCTCAGTTGTTACAGGTCTGGCAGGATCAGCCCATCTCTGAGATGGGGTTAAAACAAGAAACCCCTTGTCTTAACCCCATCTCTGAGATGGGGTTAAGACAAGAAACCTCATCTGAAATCAGTCTATGAAGGACAAGAGTCTCTGCTTATATCAATTCTCCTCATCCCAATAAAGACAACAGCAAAGTTCCTATTAACTTCAACAGATCCTGAACTCTGCTCTGATGGCACAGACAGAATTAAAGAAATCCCATGTCCCCTATCCTACCTTAAGGATTGGATAGTGCCTGCTGGTGTTTGGGATACAGTGGATGTAGCATATTTGCTAGTCCAACAGCTCTGAGGAGTACACGATGCAGTTCCTCAGCCTACACTGAACAAAAATTCCTGTGATGGTGAATAACAAAGAGTCAAAGAAGCTCTGGGGACAGCAGCTCTGTTTTCCCTGCCCAGCATGCCATTTCAGAGACCTTGGAATTCCTTGAGAGCTAAAGAAATTAAAACAGGAGAATTGAAATATGCCTCTGTAGGGCTCCGAGACACAGAGTGCTTTTGCTGGCTTGTATTTTTCATCCTCTGTGGCTGTTTCAAAAATCTCTTTAAATATTAAAGCAACAATATTTATTTTAGTGAAATAATGTGTGTAGTGCTGTGAGATTTCCATTTGTGTGTTTAGCACAAAAAGCGGTTTGAAGTCTCTTATGCAAAAGTATTTTTAGACCTGAAAAACAAAGAATGTGAGAGCTTTTGAATAACTCAGCTTTCTCTTTTCTTCAGGGACTCTGCCATGTGGACCTTCTCCAGGCCTAAATTTAGTAGGCCACATCTCCAGACTTTGCACAGTTGAAGAATGCATCTAAAAGTTTGGTTCCATTGTCCTTCTAACCCAATGCCTTGTCTCTAGGAGTGATCTGAACTAAAACATCGGAACAACAGTGGTGTAAGACATCCATGGTTCACAGACTAGAAATCAACTGATATTCTCAAAAGTCTCACTCTGATCTCTACTAAGTCTGGCTTTAAATTCAGTACTTGGCTGAAGATGTCCTTACATTTTGGAGAGGCCAAGAACCCTCTTCCACCAAGATACCAAGGTGTTAAACCCATGTCAAACCACATACCAACTTAGATACCAACTGATAATATTAGATTATCCAAGGCTAATATTCCATCCCAGACCAGGTCCCAGTCATGAATTTTGTGGATATCCCAATTAGTTCAATATATGTCACATCCCTGTAGTACGGATTTGCCCAAAGAATCAGGTCCATACAGGCCTTATACATATAGCCAAGGAACAGTTCTAGGCTATGATGCTGGATGAATACAAGAACAAAACTAGTGGAAGAAAATATTTGCTGATCTTTTTCCTTAAAAATTGGTAGTGAAGCCTTTTAAGATGAATTCACCATAATGTATTCAGAATTTCACACTGGAAGGGAAATCAAGTGATTATTGATATTGTCTGTCTCTTGATCTGCTAAGGCACTTTCTCATGCATTAGAAAGAACATGCCTAAAAGATCTGCATTATAATTAATACTTTTCCTTTTTCTCCAGAAGCCATTTCCTTCTTTGCCTCTCTGTGGCTATGAAAGTACTAACTGATGCAGCAAATAAGTTATAAAAAGCTTTGGGTTTAGAATACTTCTCCCCATCCCAAACTTTCTCTTTTAGAACTGCCTCACCATCTGCTCCCACAGAACATCTCTTTTGGCAGAAGAGACATGAGGATCAGCAGCCAAAAAGGATCGTGTTGCATGGGGTCCCACGTCCCTCATTCTTCTTCGCCCTTGCAGTAGGCCAACAAAAATGGGCAGAGAAGTTTTACTAGTATGTCCAAATGGCAGGTCTACTATTCCACCCATTTGTCATTTGTAAATATCAAATTATTTGGCTATTTTCCTTTTCTCTGCACACATTCAAATTAAACAAACCTGCTTCTTTGAGTCTTCACATACCCAGCATGCTTTGAGCTTAGGACACAAGTGATATGTTCCACTCCAGCAAACAGGAGTCAGTATGATTTTATTTCTAGGGGAGACCTTGCTTCCCAGAGAAGCAAAGAGATAATGAAGCAGCAGAGAGTTCCTCCTGCTGCTTATTCTGCCTCTTACCCAGCCTGGGAATGGTCTGCTCATTCATTATGGCTGCTGAAGAAGTCAGGCAAGAATATGTTCTTCTTCCCTCTCAGGAGTATAAAGATGAAGATCTGATACAGACTGCAATCCTAGTGTACCATGAGCATGGATTCTGTTGACAGAAAATTACTAGAGACAGAAAAAGTAAATGTAGTGAAAATACATACATTTCTGAGATAAAAGCTCCTATGGTAGCTTGGAGGGTTCAAACACACCAGTGAGTTAATGCAGGGTAAAAAGTTTCTGTGCATCAGCAGACCTGAGGTAACTGCCCCTGCATGCACATTCATCTTGCAGTAAATCTGAGTTAATTTGAGTTACACCAGTCCTCTTTCTTTAAAAGAATTTAAATGATTCAAATAACTTCACATTTGCTACAGGCAAGAAGCTTGTGCATGGACTGTTGCCACGGAAACCTGCTCACAGAAAATGAGCACAAAGGAAATATCGTTACGGTTTCATTAATTACTGTATTAAAGCAAGAGACCATTTGAGATCAATGTTTATTGTGCTAGGTACACAGTGAGAAATACTCTTTGTCCCAAAAAACTTCTGATCGAAACAGGTAGCTTCTTTTCAGCTTTGAAGACAAAATGTTTATTTTACAGAGTTAAGAACTGAACCAGAGTCACATAAATCAAAGTCAACCCACTGCCTCCAGATCAGGCAAGTTATTGCCAAGGAAGTCCAAGGCTGGAGGTCCACAGGGACTCCACTGACAATTACATGGGTACTAAAGGCTGCCAGCATGCATCTGAAATTTGAGCCGCAAACTGTGTTTCTGGTTTTTGTGGGTTTTGTTTTTGTACAGAGCTCAGCTCTGTAACTGCACTAGCAAATACAGGTTAATAATCAACCAATTTCCTATAATGGCACTTCATATTTCAGCCTCTATTCATTTTCTTCTCATTGTTACCCAGGAGGTAATGGCACTGTTTGCTCTTCACAACAGATATACACCCTGGTACATAGTCCCTCTGAGAACAAGGCACAAAATTGAAGTTGGTAGAGTGTAATGAGTGGCATTTTCATGGCATAATGGGTTTTAGCCATCATCTCAATAATCACAGAGCTGTCATGTCAGTAATTGCAGAGGAATGGGGCTTGGGGCTGAAAAAGCCACTTTCCTTCACTTGTCAGGCTAGGTTCAAATGATTGCTTGCACCCCATCAGTGTTACTGTGAGGCAAGCTCGTGCTTTCTCAAACGTGGCTTTCAAGTAAAGTTAGGATTTCGTATGAATCGACAGGCATGGCATGACTTTGCCACAAAACCTGCTTTCCTTCCATAAGAGACTGATGAAGAGACTTTTTCTTGAGTCAGGATCTTCATCTAACACTGCTCAAGAGTGGTCCACAAAGACACATGGTATAAAAGGAGATGTCACTGAGAATTTGCTAAAACTGAGAAATCCAGAGCCAAACCCCATCTAGCTTTACAGCCTTCAATTCTTCTCCTCCTGCTTATACAGAGCATCCACTTGTAAGTGCACATGAAAGGATTTTCCCAATCATATTTTAGAGATAGGATTTTTTAATCTCCAGCTACAAAGTTTTAGTTCTTTAGCTCAAGCTCTAAAGTTTTAGCTATGGCAACATCCATTTCTACCCCTGGACTGACACCCATACCCTTCTCCAGGGCCCCTCTTTCCTTAACCAATTTAGGTTTTGGATCTGAGGCCAACAGAGAAGACTTGAGCTTCACCCTGTTGCTGTTCCTCAGGTGGGGAACGAGCATGACCCAGAGAGGGAACGACCAGCTTCAACCACCCCTTAGGGCCTTGGAGAATGTTGTGGTTTAACCCCAGCCGGCAACTAAGCACCACGCAGCTGCTCGCTCACTCCCCCCTGGTGGGATGGGGGAGAGAATCGGAAGAGTAAAAGTGAGAAAACTCGTGGGCTGAGATAAAGACAAGTTTCACAGGGAAAAGCAAAAGCCATGCATGCAAGCAAAGCAAAGCAAGGAATTCATTCACTACTTCCCATGGGCAGGCAGGTGTTCAGCCATCTCCAGGAAAGCAGGGCTCCATCACGCATAATGGTTACTTGGGAAGACAAACGCCATCACTCTGAATGTCCCCCCCTTCCTTCTTCTTCCCCAGCTTTATATACTGAGCATGACATCATATGGTATGGAATAGCCCTTTGGTCAGTTTGGATCAACTATCCTGGCTGTGTCCCCTCCCAACTTCTTGTGCACCTTGCAGAGCATGGGAAGCTGAAAAGTCCTTGACTAGTGCAGCAACAACGAAAACATCTCTGTATTATCAACACTGTTTTCAGCACAAATCAAAAAACATAGCCCCATACCAGCCACTATAAAGAAAATTAACTCTATCTCTGCTGAAACCAGGACAGAGAATGATGCCCAATTGAGGACAGGGCACCCATGCACTGAAAATGAACTGCTGAGCAGCTGAATCCCTCTCTGTAGCATCACAGAATCATAGAATCATTTAGGTTGGAAAAGACCCTTAAGATCATCGAATCTAACCATAAACCTAACACTCTAAAGTCCCCTACTAAACCATGTCCCTAAGTGTCATGTCTACACATCTTTTAAGCTTCTTTCAGGCTCTGAGGATGGTCTTGCTTCTTTTGCTCCTCTCTGCTGCCTTCTACCAGCCATTTATAACCCCATCCTCACATTGTGGCAAGGGCTGCTCCCCTCAATCCTCCTCCATCTTTTAGAGCCTCTGGGGGTAGCCAGTTATTGAATGGAGAATCACAGTGACACTTTTCAGTCAGGAGGAGGAGTGCCAGAAGGTCCTTTCAGTCCTCTTGCAGTGTGCAGATTCTCGAACATTATTAGTAGAGATAGCAAATGCCTCTACGTGGATTTACAAACAATAGGTGTAAGTTTCTTTGTTGTCTTTGCAGCGCTCTGGGAGGTACTCCAGGAGTCTGTCTATTACTGAGTGAAAACCATCATCCTTAATGTTCATGAATCGAGAGCATACCTGAAGCCTGTCCCTAGTTTAGAGACTAGGAGGAAATCTGTATCTCTGATTCTTATACTTTCCTCTGAAATGTCCAGTTCTCACTAATATGAGAGATAGGGCATAGCACAAAACCAGCATTGCCTTAAGTCCAGTCTGGTACTTCTTGCACTCTGATGTTTCCTACAAAAAAAAAGATAGAGGATATCTTTACTATGCAATAGTTTTCAATGCAAAGATGTCTAAGCTTGAGGATCCAAAGGACACTGAGAAAGGTCTGGCCAATTAACTCCAGACTGGAAGTAGCAAAGCTGTGTCAGCACACCACTGCACCTGAGCTAATAAACCTGGCTATCAGCTAATTACCCCTGCAGGTATGTCTAGCCAAGTTCCTGGAGGTGGTACTATGCTCACAATGTCTCTGCACCTACTGCAAAGGCATGAAGTATGTGAAAGTCACATTCTTACATCTATAAAAATTCATCCCAAAGTCTGAATGGAACTAAGTTTCACAGCATGTCTTTGAAGGCCAAGGGATTCAAGCTTTTGGGGAGTGACAGAAGGAAAGGGAAGGAAATCCTAAAAGAGAAACTCTGGGCCGGGGAGGGGAGCTTTGATTTGCACTGCAAGGAGGGAGAGAAAGTCTCTTGGATGCTTCAAAGAAGCATCATTTCCCTAGAAAAATTATCAGCTAGGGACATTTTTTTTTTAATGTGATTGCTACACATGCTCAGGTTTAAGCCAACTGCTTCAAATTCCTTTTCTATACTTTCTGCAAACATCCATATACTTGCATTATTTTTCCAGTGTCACATTGTTGTGACTTGGGGTTTTCCTCCCTGCTTTTACATTGTTGTCTCTAGACCCCGTTAATATTTCTGAGTATCTTATTCATAACATCACTGTTTAATACTTAAAACTTATGTGAATTATTGTAGCAGTCCTGAACAAAAATTATCTGTTAGCACAAAAGAATTTCCTCTGGACAATTAAAACAAGAGTAAATTAAACTAATAACTCTAATCTTCTCGCTGGTATGCAGTTGTATTCCAGAGGACATCAAAGATTTTGTGTTGTGTCATCTTTGCATTACAGTTATAGTTTAGTCTGCTCCTCTTTTCTTTGGGGCTTTTTCTACCCACTTTTCCTTTCTGAGTACCTCACAAGTCCTAATACACCTATTTTCACAGGTCTTTCATGCACTCTGGCTGTTTTCTAAGATCCATACTATCCTGTTCCTTGTAAGTCTGTGGAGCATCATCAGTGGTGAGAGGATCAGAGCAAAATATTATCTCTTGTGTCTATCATTGGAACACCATTTAGGTAAAAATATCAAGGGAAAATGTGTAATTCTCAATACTGATCATTTATAAGTGAGTGAATCTGGTGCCTGCAACATTATCTCTGTACTAAAGACAACGAGAAACCTCAAAGTCTAGTAGCAATTTAGGCATTCCTTTACCGGCTGCTGCACCTGAAGGATGAAGAAAAAAAGACAGCACATAAAGGGTCGGCAAAATTGAAGGTAGTTTTTCTCAGAGCACTAAAAAGATTTCTTCTTCCTCCAGGGACTGCACAGCAGGGGCAGAGCTTCTTGGTCTTCCAGCATAAGTTGGCAATGAAGGGAAGAAAAGCCTCCTGTCAGGCATCAGGAAAATGAATTTGGATGTTCCAGGTGAATTCATGTCTTCATTGCCTTCTAAAGCAAACTCCAAGTGTATTTGTTATGAAAGGTATGACTGAGCTGATTAAATGCAGTGGTCTGAAATGTTGGCATCTACATCTAAAGAGGTCAGCCAGCAAATCAACAGACTCAACAGAGTGAATGACATCACACCTCGTCCTAACTTTGACACATTTTTTGATAAACTGAACTGAACCTAACTCCACTCAGTATGTTAACTGGTTCTCCACCAACTAGAACAGGAGCCTAGGTAACTCAGTCAGATGTAATGTACACATTGTAGGCACCTAAAATTAGGGAACAAAAATGCTATCCCATGCAAATCTTTGTGTCTGTGTACACGACATAATGTAACACCATTCAGATATAGATGAGTTTGCTCTAATATTCTTACTGCAAAGCCAGATGCAGTGTGGTCACAGGAGGTGGAAACACAAAGCTAACCATATGGGCAAAAAACCAGCTTTAAAGACAGCTTAGAATTTCAGCAAGATGCCAGCTAGGTGCACAACTCAAAACTATCACAGAAGTCTTGCATCCATCCATCCATGGTAGGGCCGGAACACTGTCTCTGTTCTCCGCATCTGTGAGCAACAGTCATGCAGAAGAAGTGAGGAGGAAACACCTGAACTTCACAGATGTCTTGTGAAACACATTTGCAAGAAGGCTGGTTTGGATCCACAGGCAGTGACTCAATCAGATGTTGCTTCCATCCATATAACAGTACTCAGCTACTGGACCTGCAATGAGTGGCAAGTTGGCCCAAAGGGAGAGGTTCCAAAAAGTCACACACTGTCTTTCCTCTGGTTATTACAGTTCCAATCCCATGACATCTCTTCTTTTACCTTGTCCTCTACATTCCCCAGTTAATTCCTCTCTAAGTCTTTAGAGTTGCTTTCTCTCTGTAGCCTGCTGGATGAGGTCCTCAGGGCTGAGGCGAAATAGTTTTGGGGTTTTTTTATTGACCCAGCAAAGGAGAAAAGGTAAAACTAATTCCCTGTGAAAATCTATTTTTCATTCAATAACACCTTGTTGTCCCCAAGGTAAAAAAGTCAAGTCTTGTTTCATAAGCTGCTTCTTGTAAACGGAGGAGCGTGCACTAAAACAGAGAAGAAAAAGGGTAGAACAGAGAGTGTATTGGGAAGAAAAGTCTCTATTACAGTAAGACCAGCTAAAGTCAAGGCTCTGTTGTGCCATAGCTATATAGGGACTGTTCAAAATAGACAGTAGAACATACTAATCTGAAATGTTTGTCCTATAGAGGTAAGACAGATATAGGATCAGGGAAAAGGGATACCACAGGAACTGGAGGAACGGTATTCTTTTGCTGCTAAATATCTAAGTGGGATTCACATTGAGTCTTATAAAACAGGTGCGTAAACATAAGATTCTGCAAGTGTGTTAGGTGTCTAAACATTATAGGAGGGGAGACATGGGGCCTGCTTCAGCCAACCATGCATAGGTGTCTGTTGTCATACAAGACACCTTAAATTATCTAAAAGAGCTGGCATAGAGCTGACGCACAGGACAAAGTACCTGCAGGAGGCCTCAGAACTGGGGGAGAGGGGCGATACTCTCCGCCATCTCAAATGAACCTAACTGCCGTTGTTCAGGCAATAGACTTGAGACCCAGTCAGTGAGTGTTTGGTTCACCCTAAGCAGACACCTGCATTTGCTCAGATAAAAGGATGGATCAGGGCATACTGAAGAGTTCTACTCCAGAAAGAGAGCACTAAGACTGCCAACCTAGAGGAATATTCAAAGCTTTCAACAAAAGAAAGCATTGTTTCAAAAAGCCCTTGTATGCCATTAGTAAGGAAGGTAACACTTGTATTGGCTTTTTCTGCTGCTGCTTTAAAAAGGATGAAAAAGAGAAACAGAGCTTTCTGATTGGGAAAGTCATAAAGAATAATACAAATAGTGAGAAAAAAATTATTTGGTATTATTGAAATGTCATAAGACAAATGAAGTTACAGGGAAGAAAAACCTGATAAAAAGTATGTATTTATGTGCATATACACACATTCACACACAGACACAAATGTATATGCCTTTGCTTACCTTTTTGACAAAAAATCAACAGGCAGAGATTGCTAAGAGGCACTATGAATAGGGATTGGTTATAATAGGGTTATAAATTCTGTCGTATAATAGTGGGTTTATCCAAGAGTGCTAATTAGAACAGCATACACCAGATCTACATAGTCCCAGCTTTCATGCTGGCTTGTCAAACAAAACAGATACAGGAAACATCATTTCACTAATTTGAGGGATAAAATAACAGAAGCTAAATAGAGAAGGAGGAATGAATAAGGAAAGAGACACAGAGGAGATGGATGCCTCACAAAAAAGTAATATGTGGGTAGTTACCTGCAGCTGTGCTGTCCCTGAACCTGGAGACAGTTTCATAGGCATTGCAAACTTTTTTTCCTGCTACTGTGATTTGCTGGATCCAAAGAGAAGTGAGGCCATGGCCATGACTGTTCCAGACTCCTTCCTGTTCAGGGGCAAGAATCTGTGAGGAGGGTTTCACAATGGGTAACCAACCTCAAAACTCAAGAGGCACAGAAATTGAACATGCATTTGTTGACATCCTGGATACAGTATCCATAGAGACACTGGGTAAAGGGATATGCAGTGAAGGGAAAGCCAAGACAAGATGCTATCAACCCTGCTGACGCCTAGAGAAAGGAAGTAATATGTCCATCTTCAAAACAAGCAAGAAGGAGGATGCAGGGACCTACAAGATGGTCAGCCTTACCTTATTTCCTGGGGCAATTACAGGGCAAAGGCTCATATAATCTATTTCCAGGCACTTGAAGGACAAGAAGGTGATCACATGCTGTGTGAGGAGAGGGTGAGAGAACTGGGTTTGTTTACCCTGGAGAAATGAAGACTTTGAAGGGATGTAATAGCAGCATGCCAGCACCTATGGCGAGGTCATCAAGAAGACACAGACAGGCTCTTCACAGTGGTGCATAGTGGGAAAGTGAGAGACAATCGTCAAAAATTGAAACAGGGGAGGCTCTGTCTGAATATCAGGAAAAAAATATTTACTCCAAGGATAATTAAGTACTGGAATAGGAGCCCAGAGAGGTTGAGGTATCTCCGTATGCTTTGAGACCTCACTGGACAAAGTCCTAAACAACCTGATCTAAATTCTGTGTGGATCCCCCTTTGAGTAGGACATTGGACTAGACACCTCCTGAGGTCCCTTCCAACCTTAATGAATCTGTTCAGCCATGACTGGGAACAACCAGCACAGATTTACCAAAAACAAATTGTGCCTGGTCAACACGATTACCTTCAGTGATGTGATGACCAGATGTGTGGATGAGGGGCAAACTGGGGACGCCATTTACTCTAAGACTTTCAGTGTGGTCCCATAATATCCTGCTAGCCTGGATATTAAGAAGATGTGCAAGACGGGTATAAGATAGACAACAAGATGCGTGAAAAATTGGCTGGACCACCAGGCTCACAGGGTAGCAGTCAGCAGTTCAAAGCTTATCTGGCAGCTTGTTAGGTATGTCATTCCTCTGGGGTCAGTGCTGAGGGTGAAACCATTTAACATCTCCATCACCAAAATAGTCAATGGGACAGACCCTCAGCAAGTCTGTGCTTAACAGCAGGTTGTGGGGAGCGAGTGATATGCTGGAGGTCAGGGCTGTTATTGAGAGCCACCTGGGCAGGCTGAGGAAATGTGCTGATGGGAACCTTATACAGCTGAAAAAAGTCCTGCCCCAATATAGCACAACCTCAGACCCACCACATACTGGGTTGTATGAGCTAGTGTGTAGCCAGCAGGTTGAGAAAGTGATTTGTCCCCTCTGCCTGCAATTGTGGAACTGCACTAGGAAAACTGTGTCCAGCTTGGGGCTCCTCCTGCTCGGTGTAAAAAAGAAATGGATAAACTGGAGGGAGTTCAGAGGGGCACCACTACAATATTTGGGTGCTGGAGCACAAGACACACAAGCTGAGGCTGAGGGAGCTGAGTTTCTCCAGTCTGAAGAGGAGCAAGGTAAGGGGACTCAACATCTGCCTTCAATTCTGTAAAGGGTGGCTATGGAGAGAACTGAGGCAGACTCTTCTTGGAGGTGCACAGTGGAAGGACAAGAGACAGCAGCCAGTAGGCAGAGTCAATCCTGAACTGCTCGAGAGCTTTTCTCTTACAGTCTCACAGCATTTCCTTCTCACTATCTTCCCTCACCCCTCCTGGCCTAGAAACTAAGATGTACTGATGGTAAATCTACGGAGATGGAAGGCAATGACAGCAAAACATTTAGCCTCAGAGAGTTGCAATATTGCATGTTTCATCTAATCTGGAGACAACTTGTTCAGATGTTCCTGTTTAAACAGTGTTCCTGTATGGCACTCCAGCAAAAGCAAACCCAGTCAAACAACAGCTCACTGATGTCAGACCAAAGCTGTGACTCCGATCAAGACAGTCAGTCTGAATTTCTACCTATTTTGCAGCCTTCTGTAAGACCTCTAGAGCAGACCCATAGAAGAACTGGGACTTTGTAAAGCTCAATACTAGGCCCTATATTACCAGCTATAGGGCCCCATGACCCCATCTCAGAGGAATAAGGCAAGGGTAAATACATCCAAGACAGTGAGAGCACTTGGTAGCCTAAGACATTATGTCCTAAGGTCTTCCCTTTGCTCAGGACACCCTGGCATTCATTCCCAACAAGACTTGTTGAAAGGAACAAAACCAGTTTTAGGATAAATAGAAACACATTCTGTTTGTCCCTGTCGGCTGGATGCCTTCCCAAGGGTTTTGCTCAGTTTTGAGTAACTGGCCTTGCCTTCTGACTCTACAGCAAGGGGATAAGGTGTCAACAGACCTTGGCAGATTGACATGCAGTGCCAGAAGAACAAGCCTGCTTAAGAATAATTGCTCCTGATAGACTATTGACTTTGATTAGGAAACACACATTAACATCTTTCTTCATTTAAGCCTCACTTGTAGAAGGTAGTCTCCTTAAGTGTTCTGTTGTCTGGAATATTAGACCAGGAATTAAAAATGACAGGATGGACAATTTGGCAGCAAGTGTTTAATTAGGCAATAAATTAGAGTTCCTGAGAGCATAAGGATCTGTGGCATCTCTCTCCTTTTGTATATAAATCATACTGTTTGTCCAATGTACAACACCCCCTTGTTACACACTACAGATGGAGATCCACACCCCTTGCTGCTGGTTTTAGCAAAGCCGCATTGACAAGGAGAAAATACAAGTGTATTAACATTTTAAGTGCTTTTCTGCTGATGGATCTAGGGGGTCTTCCAAAATGCTACACGCATCCTGTCTTCAGGATTAAGCTATGACTCCTCCTCCAGACTTCCAGACCTAAACCCAGCCATTTCATGGTCTAGTTGCCCTGACATTGCAATATCCTTACTAGGATTTTAGCACTTATTTTGAGAATGAGGAAGAGCTGGAAATGGCTCTCAGCTTCCTGAAGTCCCAGTGGGTGGGATGCCAAATGTCATATCACATGCTGCTATTGGGTATCAGATGCTTTCACGGCTCATTCAGTTACAATGGAGAGAAAGGTTGGTGCTGGGTTGGAGCCAGAAGTTTGTAGCTCAGAATCATGCATAGGGTCTTGCTTGGTAGCAGACTGCCTTCTCTGTCCTGCTCTGAATCCTCACACTACCATGCTGGCATGGGAACAATGTCATGGTCCTTCGCCAAGAACATAGAATAATGCAGACACAGTGGCATGACAGCTGAAATAGGAGAGGACGAAGGGCAATTCACTGAGTTTCATGAAGAATAAGTGATAATGGACAGATTAACCACCTGATTTGTCTTTCTTTAATTTTTGATTCCTCCACAGCCAAACTTTCTGTTTCGGGTCATTCAATCCTCTTTCAAACTTTTCTGCCTCTCATTTAACCTTTTCTTTCTCTCTTTCTTTCTTTCTCTTTCTTTTTTCCTTTCTTTCAGTCAATTTGCACATGAAAAAATGCCATTTCAGAATGAAACACCAAAAAGGTTTATTTGCCAACATGGAAATAAAGCTTCTCATTGTTTTGGAAAATGTTACCTAACCCCAACAAAACTATTTGCTAAGTTTCCCTCATTTTGGAAAGACTTTTGCTGTTCTTCTGAAACTCTGTAGAGCAAGGTGTAATACAATAGTCCCTCCTGCAGACCTACACGTAGTCAAGACGAAGGCTCCA
The DNA here is from genome assembly GCF_034638445.1 of Ciconia boyciana. NCBI lineage: Eukaryota > Metazoa > Chordata > Aves > Ciconiiformes > Ciconiidae > Ciconia > Ciconia boyciana. Next base: position 3,915,632 of record NC_132935.1, read on the forward strand.
CATTGGCCATTCTCCCACCACTCAGCCTATAACAAACATTGTGTTATCCCATGGAGGTTATTTAATCTCCCAGTGGAAACTGCAGGCAAAGGGTATATAAAACAAGAGTGGTACTGAAACTGTTTTGATTAACACTTCTGACAAATAAAAAGAGCCTATAAGGAAGAGAAAAGTGATGCCCAAATGCAAGAAAGGAGTAAATGACAACCAGAATCCATCTTTTATATGGTAGGACTGGGCAAATGCTCAAAGGTCTCCTGTCCACCAGTAATCTGTAGCATTGTCATGAGTTTTTTATAATGGTTTACCTTTGTGAATGAGCTCTATTCTGCTTGGCTGCTAAAAGGTTGTTATAACTGCTGACCCGACAAAGCCACTGCTCATCTGTGGACCATTTTTCTGATTTTGCAACTTCTTATGCATGGCTTGTGTATATGGATTCACAGTACTGAGTCTGGGCTCCCTGAGCAGAACAGTTTGTAATTGATGGGTTTGAAGTATGAGTACAGAAAAATAGTGGCTGAGAATAAGTCTGTCAAAATGAACAACGCTCACTCCATTGCTCCAGCATCCATCAGCCTATGGGATTAGTTCTACATCTATCATTTTGGAGAATGGAAAATAAGAATGTGAAAAAAATCACATTAAAAAACCTCACGTCCCAAAAATCATTGTAGATTAATAAGGTTGGCAGAGAATCAGCACAGCTCCCTGCCACAGCCACACACGTCTGGTAATTCCCAGACAAAAACCTACTGTCAAGAATAATATCAGTAAAATAGCTCAGTAATTAATGTATTTACAGTGTCTCTTGTGCCTTTAGCAGGCTGCAGTTTCTGTGGCTTTTGATTATTTATACTGATAGTTAAAAGAATGTTTTGCAGTGCAAGATGCACACCCATGGGATGGAGTGTCTATTACACACCACTTGTGTGTGCAAACACACAGACTCAATACTATTTTCTTAATCAGTCAACTTGCATACAGTCCAATAGATAGAAATGAAAGGCAGGGAATTTAGAAACGTAAAGTTCTTCAGATAAGGAGCCACTAAGTGGACTAGGATTCTTCAGCTTGCAAGGCATAGATCATACATACTTACATGCATAGAGATCACAAAGTAGAGGCCCATAAAATCAGAAATTACATAGGAAGAGGGAGTAATGATCAGAGGTTCACTTTTTCCAGTACCAGCACCAGGAAGCATCAAATTAAGATAGTACAAGGCAGATTTAAAACAAAAAGGCATAGTTCTTGACATGGTGTCTGATTAATCTGTGAAACTTCTTGTCATAGGCATGTTGGAAATACAATACTTTTCTGTTAAACTTCTACAGGGAAGATCCCCCTGTGCAAGTCACTTTCTTGCAGAGCCGAGGACGTGAGGGAAGAAAGGGTGAAAATCAGATGGAGCAATATTTTTTTTAGGTCAATACCCAAGAGCTGATCTGAGGCCCACATAGAAAAGAGGAAGAACATAAAATCCAGGCAGTTGCACCCAATGCTATTAAGGCATCTGGTCATGCAAATAATACGAGCCCTTACTGCTTTGTGAACCGGAAAAAAGAGGACTAGATAGGTAATTTACGTAACATCTATAAAAATAAAATGTCAAGTTGCTGGACCAGCCAGGCCCAGCTGCATGCTTGGTCAGTGCCAAGATGAATAGCTGTCCGGTGGGTCCTTCACAGATATTAAGTTTCAGCTGAACACCTTTATCTATAAATTACAAACCTTGCTGTGTACCAGGGTAGGAGTGGGGTTGGTAAGGGCATCACACTGAAAATACATGGCTTGCAATTATCGGATGAGCAAGCAAAGAAGAAGGAGTTGAAATTACCGACCTCTATAAACTGCTACCTGGACAGGACAGAACTGGAAATAATTTACACATATCTGAATTTCAGAACAGGAAAAGCCAGGAAAGCATCAATCTGATGCAAGAAGAACATCCCTATAGAAAGAAAACTGCCTGTTGTTTCAACTGTGAGCAGCAAACATTGAACCTGTCATTCAGCAACCCTTTTGATGGAACAAGAGTTGTTAAAAGCAGAAAAATAATGAAATCTTGTTTCAGAGGCCAACTGGTGTTTAGGGATAAGAAAGGTTTCATTTTGTTCTGTTTTGTTTCTTAACCAAATCTAAATGAAATGACATGTTCTTGTGCCAGAGTGAACATAATGTTCTTTTTGATGAAAATTTCAGAATATTTTTAACTATTTTCCTTTCTTCCTAAAAGAAAATAATCAATTCCTAAATGAAAACATAAGTTTTGGCTTAAAAGTAAAAAAAAAAATTACTTTTAGGAACTGCAGAAATTACATGTATTTTCCATTTTGTTCCTTGCACATTTTCAAAGTGGCAATCTTTGCTGAACTCAATCCATTCACTAATAATTATGGTCACTGTGAAAGTTATTTTTTTGGAGAATTTACATTTTAGCAAGAAAAATAAAATGCTTCCTCTCTCCCACTTAATTGGTAGACAACTTTAGGGTCCTTGCTTTACCTTCTAAGCCTTCATTTCTGTCATCTGTAAAGCAGTTTGCGGTCATGATATTTACCCATTTGTTCTGGGGGGCTTTGGAGATGATAAATTGTGCATGACATATTTAAATGTCTAAAGTGCCATATAAATAACTACTTATACATTCTGAGGACTCTTAAGGAAGGTTTCTGAATGAAGACTAGGTGAACAAAGCCAGACCTCCCTCTCCTGAGAAAAGGCAATTGTGAGTGTCAGTAGTTGCATCACATAATTTGTTATATGCAGTTGATCAATAAATTAAACCCAACCCCCCGGCCAACAAATTACCTCAATTCACAAGACCAAACAGGATTCAGAATTTCTTTTAGTCAGGTTCAGTGCCTGGAAACTGAAGTTGAAGAAATTTGAAGAAAGCAAGTTGCATTCTGCTGCAATATTTCTCAGCAAATCTACTACAAAAATCATTTCACCTCCACACATGCAGAGGAAAACAATTATACCATTTTGGTGATTTATTAACCCAACAAGCAGAAGTAACACAGCAAGCCTGAATATCTATCACTCTGTATCTGGGAATTATGATTTAATTAACCAATTTCTCTAATATGTTGTCTAAGCTTCCTACAGGGGAATTGAAAAACAGCTGCAAGGCTGAAAGACTCTCTAGACAGTTAGTGTCCTCATTGTGTTTTGGTCTGGCTTAGTGAATGCCTCTGGTGACAAATGCATATTGATGAAGCAAAGAATCGACTAATTGACACATTTAATGAAAACTTAATATTGTGCTGGTGGCAGAGGGAAATATTAAACTTGCTCTCAGTCAATTGTTATAAAATATTAAACATACACGTGGAAACAGAAGGAGAAGAAAGATGATCTTCAAGTGAATCAGATCTCTGGAATGGGCCCAAATAGCAATTCAGAGCCTGGGAGTTATGAAAGACATTACAAATCTGGTATATCTAAGAACTTTCCACGTGTGATTGCCAGTATAGATCATGTAAACTTTACTCCTTTCATACAAATGATGACATCTTTGATAAAATAAATCTGCCTGTCCTATCCATTTACCTGCTGCAGCTCTATGATACATAATTTATTCTCTACACCATGTTCTACTGTTGATTTACTTTGTCTACCAATTAAGTTTTATCTTTTCGATTCCAAACTCCTTTGAGAATGTCTAAAGCTGCATACTATGCTTGTATAGCTGTCTCTGCAATAGGTCCTAAATGGGTCGTCATTTTGTTTAATACTGCTGTAGAACTACTCAATAATATTAAGAACAGTCAGAGGTCTTTGCTAGTTTCTAAATATTTAAATGGTATTGAGAAGATAATATTACATCTCTCCTTCCTTCTTTAGACACATTTTCTTCTGCAACGTAGAAGGGATCTTCAAAACGCCTTTTAAAGACTCGCCCAAGTATGGGCTGTCCAAAGCTCCTGAAATTTTGACCCAAAGAATGGGAAGCACTAGTATCTCTGAAAATTAGAGTAGAATCAGTCATAGAGACTGAAACAGTCTCTGCCATGGTTAGGAGGTATTTTCCATATTAATTTAGAGCATTGAGCTATTAGCATTTCTCCTTTTCCATGGCAAATTTTATGCTAACTGGTCTTTGCCTGATATCCTAGGTAAAGACTTTAATGATATGTTTATTTGCAGTATGTATTCCAGACACCAGATGTCACTGCATGATGCAGAGTACTGCAGAGATGGTCTAGAGTATGGTAGACAAATCGAGAGAAGGTGGAGCACGAGCTGTGTGGACCTATGTTTTCTACTCTCTTTACTGGCAGTTGTCTTCCTTTAGAAACACAATTTGTTCAAGAAGAAACATGATTCTGTACATCAGTTAGCAACAGTGATTCCAAGTAAGACCAATAAACTGTTTTTAAAACAGCTTATTTAATTATTTTTTCCAGATTTTATGACAATAAGAGGAGGTTTGTGCTTGGCCAAATGCTGGAATATAAGCTCTTTATTTAAATTTGAAGGATTGCTTTCTGAATTCATTGCAACGATGTCTCTATAAATTATAGAAATTGATTAAACTGGTATTTTTAGCTTAATAATTTTGCATTGGGAAATTGCATTTACCTCTAATCACAATCATCATGCTCAAATAATAATATCATTCTTAATAATTACAAAACAACACAATATCAATTTAAAATATTAGCCAGGAAGCAAGTACAGATCACCACATAAAAATGAAGATTGATTAACAATTATAGCACTCACAGCCAGGAGAAGAATAATTACAAATTATTTTTCAAACAAGTTATTTATGGACAAGCAGAGATATGAAGGTAGGGATAATTGTAAAAGTCTTATTGTAGGCATCATCCCCAGTGACAACTGCTCTTTCTACTCTGGGACTAGACTGAGTACAGCTTTCTCCCACCTGTGTCCACAGAGAGACCAGGAACAGGATGACTTATGGAGCCTGAAAAGACATCTGCTGCTGAAATGGCCCTTTCAGACATCCACAAGGGAGAAAAAGACTTAATTTTCACTGCACTTCTGGAAGTGTTTTATCAAGGCAATTGGAGTATTTTGTGTGTTCCCACACATGGTCCCAACTCTGAGCTTTAGACATCTGAATTTGAGTTCCTGACTTTTCCTGACTGTCTTGGTGTGTCAGTGGAGAGATGTTTTTCCTTTTTTCTGTCTTTTCTTTCTCCAGTTCTGTGTTCGCTCTGTGGGAAGTTACAACAGATTCCTGGGGTTAGCCACTTCAGAGAACACAGATAATTTCAAGGGGTTAATAAGCTTATATACAGAAACACTGAAGTGAGAAAGTATGAGAGGGCCCACATACTCCACTAGACCTGAGTTTATTTGGGTAAAGACACCCAGACACGCTGGTTAGCATTACCTACCTAGCCAATGAGAACTGATTAAACTACCTTCTGTAAGTGTGAATGGGCAATTTCTTCTTGCTAATAATGTGAAAGATTAAAAAGATAAAATTCCACCCATCTTCAAAACAAGCAGAGCAGCATCTGTCAGAAAGAAATAGACACCCTCTGAACAGCAACAGTGACCTTCTTTCCTGCTCAGAAAGTGTCTGTGCAGGGTTTACTCACAAACTGGTGGAGGTTTTGGTTTCCAGTTTTGTAACTGGAAAACAAGGATATTTCCCTAATTTTTCCCGTTGAGGTAAAAATGGAGGGAGGTACAGTGTGCCAGCTGGGAGCTCTGTGTGCAAAATGAGCTCTTTGAGAGAGGCAAAGCTCCTATGCTTACTGACAGAAGCCTGAAACCCTTGATGCATGAGCATGAAAAGTAACTTTCTTCTCTGTACAGTTAGAGGATGTAATTCTTCCCTAACTAGAGCCTGGCACAGCAAATTAGCACCTGCCTCACCACAGGGCTTCAACATTTCACAGGTGTCGGAAAAAATTTTGCTTTAACCTATATTTCCTCCCATCCTCAACTCTCAGTACAGTGAGATGCGACATGTTTTTTTCCCTGCTCATCTCCCACTGTCCAAGCACACTCTCTCCTTTTGACCATCACATTTTTAACTGAAGGAGTAAGTAAAAATGTGGAGTTTCAGTATGCTCAGTGCCAAGTCTAGAGTGGCATTTTGGTCCCACAGAGTCAGATGAGTCAATCCAGTTTTCAGTGGGCATGATATACCCCATGAGAGTTATGGGAGTTTGTGATATTTCATGCTTGGAGCCATGTACCGATCTTGGTGATGGTAAGAGAAAGCCCTTCACTTCCCACCCCAGCTGAGATGGGCATTTGCAGGGCAGGTGTCCCATGGAAATGCTGTGTGTAGTTTGATGGGGGAAAGCACAGCTTCCATTTCATGTTTTGTGCCAAGTAGCTGCTCTTTGTAGTTGGTGGCCAGCCACAAGAAGAACAAGAGCATGCTCTTACAGTGAGAATTTATTTTTTTTTTTTATCCATCTCCTTTGCTCATTTCTTTTAAACTCTAAGTCATTCAGTGCTAGGACGATGTTCTGTGATGACAATGCCCTCCTAGAAATGACTCACTTTGGAAATGCTTGTGAATTACTTGAAAGCTCTGAATGTCTAAGACTGACTTGTAAGCAATGGCAAACAAGAACTTCACTAGGCAGTAGTCTTTGCAGAACAGTCACACACTAAATAGGTTGATTTTGAAATAACCTTACAATCTTGATGCTCAGATGTATTGATTCAGTCTTTATCTTTCTTTGAAAGAAGAAAGAAAGAAAGAAAGAAGAAAGTCTGTAAAAATGCATACAGATGTAGTATGGACTCAAATGTTTAAGGTTCAGTGGACTTTGCAGAAGTTTTAATACTTCTGAGAGCCAGGTCCCTCCTCACTATCACTCTGTGTGTCTAGATGCCTACCTGTCTCTCACTGTGAGCACATCTGAGAAATTAGTACCAAGGTGAGGCACCTTGATACTCTAAAACACTTCACAAAACATGATTGAAGTGATTTCCCAGGCAATTCAAGAAGGATTCAGAGACCTAGATCCTTGCCTATGTCATTGCAATGAACTTCTTCAGAGTTACCCCAGCTGAAAATCTGGCATTATAACTAATTCTAATTCATTATTTTAATAAATGTGTGTGAACAGGGTAGAGAAACCTAACAGCAAAGATACCTTGCAGATGCACGTGTAGGGGCCAGGAGAGTGGCTCTGAGTGCATTGATGGATGAATGGTCACTTTAGGATGCAAGCAAAATCATTTTAGACTACATTGCATTATAAACAAGCTGCCACCAAGCTACTGTATAAATCACCTCAGAAACTGGGTGTCAACCTAGGCTGTGGAAGCAATTCAAAATCAACCTGTCAGAGGGATTCCTCCCTCCTCCGTCCAGAGATGGATGTGAAATGAACCGGGACTGATGAGTGCAAATCCCTGCATAAGTCACTGTTTGGCAAGAGGCAAATGGTGTGTCAGCAGGAAACCGTTGTGCTCAGAACCTCTTGTTGTGAAATACGTTGCATCCCCATCGTCTCTGGAAGATACTGGGTCCCATCAGCACTGAAGCCCTACGGAGAAACATTCTTCTGTGATTAGAAAAAAAATTGTTGTGGTCACAAAATGCAATTTGACCTTGATTTTCCAGACAGATAAGACACGTTGTCTCTCTGTCACTCCCGATTGCTACTAGAGCAGTTTAACTTTGCAATTCATTGAAAAGCAGATGAAATCTTAAAATTAGTCCAGCGTATAACCAGGCTGCTCCATATTAATTCCACATTTATTACTGGCTCACTCTGTCTGCTTTTCATCTTCAGAATATTACACCCATTTCATGCCTGCCATCTTGGACTGGGAGAATGTTGGTGCTACCAGATTGGGACAGACTGTTACATATATCCACAAATGTTAGCTACAAGCTGGTTCATCTGCCACAGACTTCTCCTCCCATTGACTACATTTTAATTATATAAGAAAATGAATTATAAAATGGACTAAGGTAAATCTCTTAGTTATAAATGTATGTTTAGGGGTTCAACTCAACCCTTTTCCTTCTTACAGAACATATCTGCAGTAAGAAAAAGTTCTTGCCCAGAGGAGCTTACAGATAAAATACATCAAGGAGGAAAAGGTTGGGTTTTTTTCTGATTTCATACATGGGGAAATGACAGTTAGAAGTGTTAAGAGATAAGTCAAAAGGTGCACAAAGCTGAGAACTGAGCTCCATCTTGTTGAGTTGGGCTTCCATATCACCCAAATGAGGAAAGAGCAAGATTTCTCCATTTGTCATTCTCATGCTGATATATAAATTTAAGCACTGATTTAAAAAATATGTATTTTAAATTAAGAAATAAGTGCAGTGTTCCCTATTTCTTTGGTTTAGGATAGGACTCTCATACAAGTAGTTTCTTTCTCCTGAAATTTCAGCTGATTTTCTGAATTTAGTAAGGTACATGAAAAATTAGACGGTAGTGAATATCTACCTTTCCCAACACATTTTTTAAAAATTCTGGGAGTTCTCTCTCATTTCTACTTTAACAATGGAGAAACTGGGTGCCAATAGCTAAATACAGCTCCTGATTATTCTGCAAATCACTGAAACAGAAGGAAGCATGCACAGAAACAGGAACCATTCCAAATGGAAAAGTTCTCCTTGCCCACTGAATTTGTCACCAGGTCTTTTCATCCTGCTCATAAGTGTATCAGTCTCCACTTCGCAAACAGAAGCTTTTTGTCCATAACACTCCTACTGTCTGGCCCAAAAAGAAATACTTTGTACACTTGAATTCTGAAATTAGAAACCTAGGTCTATGATAAGGACATATTTTTCTGAGTGTTTATTAAATAAGTACCAATATTTGCAAAGAATCTGAGCACCTGAAGTTTGCATTACCTCCATGTCTTCATCCCTGCATGTCTTGATGTGAAAGACACTTTAGCTATTAGCCACAATTCTCTTCTTTAAGGAACATTTCAGTGCAAGGTTTAAATATGTTAAGCCTTACAGCCTTGAGAACTGATGCTACAGGGGGTAGCTGGAAGGAACCTTTTCAAAGGGATGCAAAAAGGTCAAGTTCTATCTCTGGGCTTGGCTTCAATGGATTTCGTGACCTCAGGTAAATCTCTCCATCACAAAATGCCTCTCTTGATGCAGCTGCTAAATAGGGACAGGAGCATACACCACAACCTTCACTGGAACCTTGTGAGGACAAATCCATGAATCTCTTTGAAGTGAGAGTGATGAGAGCAATTAAAAGACATTGTAAAATCACAAGCCTGTAAGTCAGCATATTCCTAAAGATTTTCTAGTCCTGCAGTGTTGACCTACTCACAGACACTGCTAAACAACCTTTCCGCCACTGTCCTGCTCTTGTGAGATTTAGTCACTATCTGACACTTTGCTTTGATAAAGGTTTAGCTGGCTGGTACCATAGCCAAGCTTAGTTTCTCTCCAGACTCTACTGTTCACAGTAGTCAGCAGACACAGTTCAAAGTTTCTCAGCAGTACAAGCAAAACTGAATCTGGTTACTGCCAAGGTTTGGGCCATGTCCCAGGAGAGAAGTAGAAAGGGTCAAAACTGGTGGCAAGTCCTAAAAATTCAAGCAAGTGGTACCTACCAACAGAAATCTTAACAGGGCAACTTCCATTCTGGGACTTCTACATTCTCCTTGTAGCCTTTGGCAATCATGGTGTGTTGTTGCACAGCTCCAGAAGCTTACAAAGTGGAAACCTCACAGTGCAACCTCCCAAGCAGTGACACATTATTCAAAGTCCCTCCCTCAATGACTTGTGTTGGTTTTGTGTTTATTGGGCTTCCAGAGATCACTGAGGAGCAGACATCATGTATTCTAGTTTCTGATCCTTGACTGGATTTTTTGGTTCTGGATTTTTTGATGTGCCATTCATCAGACCTCCAAATGGGAAGATAAGATACTGTTGGCTTCCAGATCTACCAGGAGGATAGCCAAGAGCAGAAACAGCAAGCTGTTTACAAAAAGACAAAACTCATTATACACAGGGAAAGATCTCATTTTGATGCTCTGTTTCCAAATAAGAAGTCATTCTGCCCCCTCTGAATGGAAAACAATTTCCTGATCAGTGACAGCTCCAAGTGTCAACAGCAACAACTTTAAACCAGTGTCACTCACTTTTGAGACCTGTAGCAGAGCAATTTGTGTGTAGTGCATTATCTACTTTCTTGCATTCACTTTGTATTTCCCTCCACAGTGAAGGGTACCTCCAACTCCATCCAGACAATTCTCTGCCTCTCTGTCTGAATTAAGATTAAAATTAAAGCCTCAGAGAGTGCCTTTTGGATAACCTTATGGCAAGTCCCACTGAAGGATGTCAAGTAGAGAAGCTGTCTAACAGAGTGAAGAGAGTCAGACAGTATCTGATCTTCAGGAGCCAGGCAGTAAATCGAAATAAATGGGATCTCAGCTAGCTAAGTAACAGTGGCATTTGTCATACTCCAAGAAGCTCACTGGTACCATCTGGAGACTACCTATGAAGGACCAGACCACGACATCCTGGCTTAGAGTGAAGCATTCTTGATTATAGTTTCCATGATGATAACATTGAGATGCTTCAGCTGAGATCAAGGCCTGGGAAGCAAACAGACAGACAAGCCATGTGGAAGCAATTTTAAGGAGAAGTTGTCTAAGGCATCATTTACATTTGGGAGCTTAATCCTTCTCTCCAAAAAACATTTGAGTTTATGTCTTGGGGACCATAATGCCTAAAACATCAGGTCTTCATTTGCCCATGTTGAGCTCCAAGTTGGGTTCCTGGACTTTGTACACACAAATTGCTTAAGTATCTGAGATTATCACATGTGTATTCCCTGTGGTCCAGGCAGTGATGACTTTTGGGATGCAACATTCCCTGTGGTTTTCTCCCATGCCAGGAAGTAGATGTGGCAGTGTGACAGATCTGCTACCTGTATCTGGCCTTGAGGATCCCAGATGCTGGGTGCGGTTCTGCCTCTCCCTGCCCTGGTGCACAGGGTACCCCCACAAAATGGTGCCAGCAGCTGGGAGATGCACTGCAGCCGGAACAAAAAAGCAAGTCTCCCACTTCAAGCACTTGGCTGATGGGCTAATGAACATTGCACAGAGAAAGCATTTGGCTTCATCTCTGCTTTGTTTGAAGTGCTGCTGCTCTCCACCTTTCAGTCACCTGAGTGATTTCCCAAACTCGACTTTGACTGGGAAAATGGGTCGAACAGGACAGGGGAAGGGGGAATTTGCAGACATGGTTTGGGACACACAAATTTCATGTTTCTCTCAGTCTTTTATCTGCTGTCAGTGGAAATGTGATCTGCCTGGTGTGTGATGCTGCCTTTTCACACGTCCCAGGAAAAACAGTCTTTCTCTTGATCAGCTACAAAACTGACTTCCATATTGCTGAGCTCCCTTTTAACTGACTGCATATCGTCCACATATGTTGGGAAATACTGTCACAGCTGACAGAAACTAATGATTTCTGTTAATTCTGCTAACTGAGAGGCAAGGACAGCTTGTTAATGAGTGACTAATTGAGAACTGAGTTAATTCCTCAGTTGAACTTGCTTGGATTTCCAGCCATTTCTCAATTTTCTTTAGGGATACCAGTCCTCAGAATGCATGTGGCAAGTTTTCTGCAGCCATTAAAACAACTGGGTTCAAACGCTTGAAAAATGAAAATACAAACACACAAGAGATAAGAGCCCTAAATTATAAATAATTGGTTGAGAATAACCACTCCAGCATCTGAGTGCTTGACTTTCCATCCGCCACAAAAATCACAAGTTTTATCCCTCGGTCCTGGTGACAGCATGTGAAAGTCTGAGCAATGATAATTTTGGGAAAGAGTAGTGAAAGATCATATCATTGACCTGTGTGAGAGCAGAGAGAGCAGAGTTAAGGCCATCTGTGACAGCTTAAGTAGAAATGCCAGTATTATTCATGTATTCAATGTATCTATTAATTACTGGCATGGGAAGAAAACATAAATTAGTGATTTTTGTGCCTCCCCAGCACTAATGGTTTCAGTTCCTGACTGTTACAGACTTATGGGCACCCTTGGTTACATCATTTAGACTAGGATATATCTGACTAAAAATAGAAGTCTACACCTGACTTACCTGCACAGACTCTCTTTACAGACAAGGAACAGGTAGCCAGCTCTCACAAGGGAGCACAGTGTGAAATGCTTTTTATCAGAAGCGGATGTCTAAAATGGGCCAAGTAAATAATACCTTACAGAGTCTTTCCCTTACCAGTGATTGGGAAGGCAGCCTGAGAAGACATGCATTTTTACACTGTATGCAAGTTAAAGTAGATGAGCCAAATCTCTTGCTCCTACATCTACACGCTCGAAGGGAAGAGACAATTGGTCGTACAGTGTGACAAGCACAACGTGGTTTCCCATGAGACACAACCCTCCCGTGCACCACATTGCTGGACATTGCCTGTGTTTCAGTAGTGTGGTGGACTAGCCTCAAGCTATGCAAAAGAGGAGGGACTTGGGGAAGACCTTGGCAAGAGGAGTTATACCTATCTTTGGCCATAGGTGAAGAGTTCCTAGGAAAAATGTGCCCAAACAGGAACATGAACTGTTCCTGCAGGAGTCCTTGGAGTCCATGGATATCCATGACTTACAGTGCCTACTGCCCAGGAAGTCATGCTTCTTTTTTAATTGGGACTTAAAGGATCACATGTTTATGTCCTCACTGTCAATTAAATATGAATCCAAACCTATGCTCAAATGGATTCATCCATCACCCCAGAGACAGCAAACAGGAGCATACCAAAGCAATGAAATGGGAAATGTTGTTCCCATCTACTGCTAGCCACTAATATTAGCACCATATTAAGCTTTGTGCAGATTCAGAGGAAAGTCAGCCTAAGCTTTGAACACTTTGCAAATAAAGCAAAATTCATGCTGTCGGCAGTGTGATATTCCCCAGAAGTCCCTTACCCACCACCACGGAAAGCATGTGGTCATGTGGTGAAACACATCGTCCTCCTCCTGACTTATCAGGACCTTGACCAATCATTATCCCAGTGTAGCATCAATGTTCACAAGTAAAGCTCTTCAGCCATGGCAAAGGGAAAATAAAGAAGGGGACTAGCCAACAGGAGGTTGTAGTCTTGCTGCAATAGCATTGCTTTATAAGCTGTGGTGTGCAAATCCAATAAAGTAACATCATCTGTGCATTTCAAGAACATGTTGTTCTGGGAGTCATAATGCAAAAAAGTGGAAGTAACAAATTTAGGCAACAGGTCAGTTCTCCAAGGAAAAGATGGAGTGCCTCATCAATCATCCCATATTTCCATATTTCTTTCAGGTCACAGCATCACCAGACATTTAAAAAGTATTCATAAATGTCACTAATGGATTATCACTGCATCCTGAAAAAAAGCTACATTTATTTATGCATGGAATGTCAATTAAATTGAGATAGATATTGAAATTAATAAGTACCCAGTAAAACGTAAAGTGCACAATTGATTTTAGATCCTCTGTTATATGCACAGCATGTAATTACTAGTAGTAAATCTAAAATGAAAATATAGAAGCTTATGAGATGCTTCAGTGCAGTTGTTCATTTAGATCCACATAAATTCAGGGGACACATATTAGAAGTGCCGGCACTAGCATAAAAGGTCTAAGCTATAACTACAACCTTCATGGAAGGAAAACAAGAAAAATCCTTCTCCAGCAGAAAAAGAGAAAAAAAATATATAACTCTCATCTGAGAAGCTAATGGCTGTGTGCTGATGTTTCTATGTTGGGGGGTAAAAATGAATAGAATAAGTATTTGTTAACACATATGGCAGGGTACAAAATAAAAATGCCAGGAAATTCAAAGATTAACATTTCTTTAGTTTCGACAAATGAGGGAAATTGGTACACGTAGTGCATCTAGAACAACTAACAGCCAAATTCATCAGGTACTTTTTACTGCAAATGATAGTTTTGTAATGCAGTTTAATATGTGTTTTGCTTGCAAGTGTAATAGGAGACTTCAGTGATTCATGCAAAGCTACACTTTGTTCTGCTCTGGTTCGATTTTTATGCCATGCTTATCACCTCGGTATCTGAATTCCTGAGACATTAAGATTTCACTTACATTCTAAACCATTTTTGTAGGCAAATCCTTTAGCCTCATAATCTGTTGTTCTAAATGTGATATGGCCTTCTATCAGTGCTCTTTAATTTCAATTACTGTTGACCGGTACTCTTGCCAACTACCAAAACGGCCACAATATATTGTTATGATCTGTGTTGCATAAGATCAGGCCTGTCCATATTATTGTCATTATACCACCCATTAGGGATCAGTCTATCAAGAAAACAAAAGTCTTCATAATCCTGGAAGTTAATAAAGGTCATTTTTAGAGAGCTTGGGGAATTAAAAATTTATGCCAGAATGCCAGGGATTTTTCTGGCTGTGAGTGCTGGTGATATAGGCATCCCTACCCACAGAAGGCAGGGAGACACGTTTCACCTACTGAGGTCTTCAAACCACAGGCTGGTGAAAAGTTTCAGCAAAGTTGAGCTAAAAACAGCTGCCACACATTGGAGGAGTTTGGCTTTGGATCCAGATCCAGAGGCAGAGAGCTGCCCAGACCTAATGGATAGAATTTAATGGCCTAAACGCATATGTGTAGTGTCATTGTAGGTGCTGTAAGGGATTCATTCCTCCTTCCACCTACCATTCCAGAACAGCACGTCCCTCACATGTCCTGTGGCATATCTGGCAGGCCCATGGAAGTGTGTTAAATAATAGCTGAGTGTGTCTAACGCAAAGAGTTGAAGACTAGGACAGATCCTCCAAAGGGCCTCAAATTATAACAGAATCCTACATTTAGGCTGTTAATTGCTATCCTGTCTGTACATCCATACCATCTACTTGCATAGCCTAGTCACCAAGGTATCACTACATTCTTCTGCAAGGCTGAGAAAAAAAATCTGTGTCCAAGATCTCTTGAGCACACAGTCACTTGGATGTAAACTTCATCCGATACTAGGTCTTTGACATTAGTTGAGGAGATAATTCCCATTCTGTTGGCTGTGATTAATGGGAGAGGCTAGACAGAGCACATCTAATGGCATTTGGCTGCCACACTACCCAGCCGCAGTTGTCTCATAGAAAGACACTTTGTCTCTTTGGTTTCAGGTTTAGAGCAAACACATTGATTTAGAGTGGATTATTCATCTGGGACCGTAAAAGGAAATAATAACTCCAAGAACCACAGTTGTTCCAGTGTTTGAATGGGAATAAAAGAAACTTAGACTCTGTATCTAAATTTCATGGGAAGATAATTCAGAGACTTCAAAATATGAATAATAGGATCGGTGTCTGTGAAGGCAGACTTCTGAATTTTTTTAATAAGCTCTGGCCACAGACATTTTATGATCAACAGAAATATAAAGCAAACAAAAATAATCAACTGTTCTTTATAAAGCAAAAATATTTCTCAGTCACTCCAAAACTATCTTTGCGGATGGCTGGTCTCTGAGTGGTGATAAGCAGATATGTCAGAAGAGGGTTTAAGGTGTACATATAATTTTCTTTAATCCTCCTAGGCAAACCATGGTCACTCAACCATTATATTTGCAGAAGGGGTTAGTAACACAATCTTAGAAGGAAGTTATATGTTGAGGGGTACCCATCAGCTTTGAAGCGTATGGACAGAGCCACTGAGTATGAGAGGAGACTTGGCTAGACTCTGTCTCTGCTCTGTGTGTTGAAATATTGCCTAAGAATAGTTGGGTCCCAAACTGAACTAGATTAATAAAAAACAACACTATAAATAGTAATAATGACGGTGATAAGAAGGTCGTCTGGATTCCATGAAGGTATTTTTTTCAAGAAGTAAATCACAGTAATTACCCAAATGAATTGCACCTTCCTGACTGCTCCACAATGTGTGCAAAATGAGGTCACTATTGACCACCACTACCATCAGCATGAGCAACCTGTTATGTGAGAAGTAAAAATAATGAAGCCTGTCTTTTTGATGTGTCCTCTTTCCCCTTGATCACCTCCCCTGTAATCCTATCCTGCCACGATGCCCACACTGGACAGGATGCACAACTGAGTTCTGCCAGACTTCCAGGGAAAACATCAGTTTGGATATCTCTTCTCTACCAGGCTTTTATGAAACTTGTAGGAATTTAATTACCTCTGAAGCCTCTATACCTAACTCAAATATGGTTGAAATTCACTACTGTGGTTTAAGCCAGCAGGCAGCTAAACAGCACACAGCCATTTGCTCACTCTCCACCCCAGTGGGATGGGGGAGAGAAATGGAAAAAATGTAAAACTTGTGGGTTGAGAGAAAGACAATTTAATAGGACAGAAAAGTTCCATGTCACCATAAGACTTGCTTTTCAAGGCCCAGGATAGTGTTCTGGGCAGTGTCATGGGCCACAGGATATGTTTCCAGCCATCCGGTGGTCGCTTCCACCATTGTAAGCACATGGCACTTGCCTTGTTGGGTTTGCAGGACTCCGATATAATCAATCTGCCAGGCCTCCCCACATTTATCTTTCAGCCATCATCCTCTATACCAGAGAGGCTTTAACCACTTGGCTACTTGATTGCAGCGCATGTTTCACATTCATGGATAACCTGTGCAATAGTGTCCATGGTCAAGTCCACCCCTCAATCACAAGCCCAACTATATGTTGCATCTCTTCCTTGATGACCTGAGGTGTCATGGGCCCACCAAGCTATAAATAATTCACCCTTATGCTGCCAGTCCAGATCCACCTGAGCCACTTCAATCTTAGCAGCCTGATCCACCTGCTGGTTGTTCTGATGTTCTTCAGTGGCCTGACTCTTGGGTATGTGAGCATCTATGTGACGTGCTTTTACAACCAGGTTCTCTACCCAGGCAGCAATATCTTGCCGCAATGCAGCAGCCCAGATGAGTTTGCCTCTACGCTGCCAGTTGCTCTGCTGCCATTGCTGCAACCACCCCCACAAGGCATTTGACACCATCCATGAGCCAGTATAGAGAGAGAACACTGACCACTTTTCTCGGTCAGCAATGTCTAAAGTCATCTAGATGGCTTTCACCTCTGCAAACTGACTCAATTCACCTTCTCCTTCAGCAGTTTCTGCGACTTGTCATATAGGACTCCATACAGCAGCCTTCCACCTCCAAAGCTTTTCCACAAGATGACAGGACCCATCAGTGAACAGGGCATATTGCTTCTTATTTTCTGGTTGTTCGTTATACAGTGGGGCCTCTTCAGCATGCATCACCTCCTCCTCTGGTGATATTCCAAAATCTTTGCCTTCTGGCCAGTCCATGATCACTTCCAAGATTCCTGGGTGACTGGGGTTTCCTATTCAAGCCTGTTGCAGTATCAGTGCGACCCACTTACTCCAGGTAGCATCAGTTGCATGATGTGTAGAGGGGACCCTCCCTTTGAACATCCAGCCCAGCACCGGCAGTCAGGGTGCCAGGAGGAGCTGTGCTTCAGTATCAACCACTTCCGAAGCAGCTCAAACCCCTTCATATGCTGCCAATGTCTCTTTCAGTCGGAGTATAGCAGGCCTTGGATCCTCTGTATCCCTGACTCCAAAACCCTAGGGGGTGACCTCAAGTCTCACCTGGTGCTTTCTGCCAGAGGCTCCAGGTAGGGCCATTCTCCCTGGCTGCAGTGTAGGGCACATCTTTTACATCTTGTCCTGCCCAGACTGGCCCAAGGGCTACTGCATGAACTATCTCCCGTTTAATTTGTTCAAAGGCTTGTTGTTGCTCAGGGCCCCATTTGAAATGGTTCCTCTTCCAGGTCACCTGACAGAGAGGGCTTACGTTCAGACTGTAATTTGGAATATGCGTTCTCCAAAAACCCACAATGCCCAAGAAAGCTTGTGTTTCCTTTTTGGTAGTTGGTGGGGACATAGCTGTTATTTTGTTGATCATGTCCATTGGGATCTGACGACATCCGTCTTGCCATTTTATTCCTAAAAACTGGATCTACTGTGCAGGTCCCTTGACCTTACTTTGTTTTATGGCAAAACCATATTTCAGAAGGATTTGGACTATTTGCTTCCTTTTCTCAAAAAACCTTTCTGCTGTGTTGTCCCACATGATGATGTCATAAATGTATTGCAGGTGTCCAGAGCCTCACCCTGTTCCAGCGCAGTCTGGATCAGTCCATGG
Source organism: Ciconia boyciana (assembly GCF_034638445.1). Classification (NCBI taxonomy): domain Eukaryota; kingdom Metazoa; phylum Chordata; class Aves; order Ciconiiformes; family Ciconiidae; genus Ciconia; species Ciconia boyciana. The sequence continues at coordinate 3,933,734 of NC_132935.1, forward strand.
CAAATGGTAGGGCTGTGTTTCCACCCCTGGGGCAGTCGATTCCAGGTGTACCCGATGCCCATCCAAGTGAAAGCAAACTGTGACCTGCACTCCACTGTCAAAGGCCATGATAGTCTACTGTTAGTCTCCACTCTCCATTAGACTTTTGCACTGGCCATATGGGACTGTTAAAGGGTGAGCAAGTCTTGCTGATCACTCCTTGGCTCTCCAGTCAACAAATGAGCTTATGGATGGGAATCAGGGAGTCTCGGTTGGTACGATATTGCTGCTGATGCACTGTTGTGGTGGTGATCCACATCCGTTGTTCTTTGACCCTCAGCAACCCCACAACAGAAGGGTTTTCCGAGAGACCGGGCAAGGTGGACAGCTGTTTAATTTCCTCTGTCTCCAAGGCAGCTATACCAAAAGCCCACCGGTACCCTTTTGGGTCCTTGAAATACCCCCTCCTGAGGCAGTCTATGCCAAGGATGCACGGAGCCTCTGGGCCAGTCACAATGGGGTGCTTTTGACACTCATTCCCAGTTAGGTTCACTTTGGCCTCCAATACAGTCAGCTGTTGGGATCCCCCTGTCACTCCAGAAATACAGATGGGTTCTGCCCCTGTATACCTTCATGGCATTAGGGTACTCTATGCACCAGTGTCTAGTAGAGCCTTATACTCCTGTGGGTCTGATGTGCCAGGCCATCGAATCCACACAGTCCAGTAAACTCAGTTGTCCCTTTCCTCCACCTGGCTGGAGGAAGGACCCCTCTAGTCCTGGTCATAGTATTCGTTACTCACTTCTTGTAGATATGAGTCAGGAGTCCCTTAATTAAGATATGAAGAAGATCAGTCCTTCTGCTCTGTCTGGGGAACGGCTCACTGGAAACTAGAGCAGCAATTTTCCTGGAACAACCCCCTTGTGTGATTGTTCTTCCCTTGCAAATCATGCACCCCTGCTTCTAGGGTCAAGGTAGATTTTCCATCCCACTTCCTCATGTCATCTCCATGGTCACGTAGGTAGAACCACAGGGTGCCTATATCCTATATCCTCTCTTGAGCAGAGGAATGCTTACTCCCAATAGCTGAGATACTGTCCATACACATGGGGAGTAAGATCTATTGTCTCTGAATTGCTGGACCAGTTTCTCCACAGCCAAGATGAGGGAGGAAGAGACTTTCTTCGTATTGCCAGAGTTGGCCAACCAATTCATCCACCATTTGTCCCTCTCTGTCTTTCCAGGTCATTACTGCCAATGAGTTGGCATACGACGATGGTGCACTCTGTACAAAACTTCCACCACATGGGTCGTGTGCACTTGACTTCATCTGGATCTTTGGATAACTGCTTGTTGTCCAGGTCATCATAAATCACCTCCAGCACAGCTAATTCCCTCAGGTACTGGATATGTCTCTCCATGGTGGTCCACTTGCCTGGGCAATATATAACATCTTCCTTGAAGGGATACCTTTCCTTCATGCCTGACAGGAGTCTCCTCCAGAGGCTGAGGGCTTGTGCCCCTTTTCCAATTGCTTTGTCAGTGCCCCCTTCCCTAGAAAGGGTTCCTGGTTGCTTGGCTTCCCTACCTTCTAATTCCAGGCTACTGGCCCCGTTATCCCAGCATCTGAGCAGCCAGGTGACAATGTGCTCCCCTGGACGATGGCTGAAATCCTTTCTAATATCTCGCAGCTCACTCAGGGATAGGGATCCGGGTGGTTACTGCCTCGTTTATGAGTTCTGCCTCTTTCCTTCTCCTGTTTTCATGATGGGCCTGCTTTGAAGTAGCCTGCCTCATCCACTTCTTCCTCCTCCCCCTTCTTAGTAGAAGTTTCTTCCCTTTCTAAACAAGCTGACTTTCGCATCCAGTCTTTCTTCTTGTGTATTGGGGTGTCTGATACCAGCACAGGTTGGTTCTTTGGTTCAGCTGCTGTGGCTGTTGCGGGGGTTGGAGTAGCCGCAGTGCCTGGCATTTTGTTGTCAGATCCAGAGACCTTCTCTGCCCCTTGAGGGTACTGAATAGTGTTGAACAGGGCTTGGTAGGCATGGGCCAGGCCCCAGCACGTTGCAGTGATTTGTGTCTCTCTGGAATTGCCAGGGTGACAGCATACTTTTTCCAAATATTTTACTAGTTTTTCAGGATTCTGCACTTGTTCAGGGGTGAAGTTCCAAAACACTGGAGGTGCCCACTGTCCTAGGTACTTGCCCATGCTGTCCCATATACCCTGCCACTCATAACTGTCCAGCCTTGGGGCAGATCTCTGGGTGGTATTTTTACATAGTTGTTTAACCTTAAACAAGACCTGAAACACATTCAGGAGACATAGCAATAGAAACATGCTAGTTTGAACATCCCAAGGATATTAAAAATCCTCAAGAGCTATTATAACTAGCCTGGAGGAGAAGGGGAAGGTGAAGGAGCAGAGGAAAGTTTTTCCCCTTGTCTCCCCCATAAATTTGCTCTCTGAGGAGAAAAGGTAAAGAATGTAATTATTAATAGTTTCCGAGAGATGGTTCCTGAAGTACCGAGATGATGGCAATGCTGAGTACAAATACCAGATTAGTCTAATGACCAGTAATTTTATCATATCATAAGCCAGTGTTAGACAGTACAGCAAAATTGTAACCTTAATCCAGTCCCCAGAGGTGATAAACAGCACAACAGGGAACATACACAGCAAGTAAGGTGTTACATAACACAACTCTAAGAACAAGCACAACAACTCTGAGACCAAATAAATCAACATTGCGATCAGCGACTACTAACCTAATAATGAATGCTTATAATGAATTTGTTTTAACATGCTCTAGTCAGAGATATCGTTATCTCAACCCTTCGAGCCCCACGTTGGGGGCCAAAAGGACTCCAAAAGGGTCATGGTTTAAGCCGGCAGGCAGCTAAACACCACACAGCCATTTGCTCACTCCCCGCCTCAGTGGAATGGGGGAGAGAATTGTAAAAAAGGTAAAACTCATGGGTTGAGATAAAGACTATTTAATAGGACAGCAAAGGAAGGGAAAATAATAATAATAATGATAAAAGAATATACAAAACAAATGATGCCCAATGCAATTGCTCACCACCCGCTGTCCGATGCCCAGCCTGTCCCCAAGCAGCAGCCACGCCCCACTCCCCAGCCAACTCTTCCTGGTTTTTGTTCAGCATGACGTCATATGGTATGGAATATCCCTTTGGCTAGTTTGGGTCAGCTGTCCTGGTTGTGTCCTCTCCCAGCTTCTTGTGCACCTCCAGCCTCCTCGCTGGCAGGGCAGTATGAGAAGCTGAAAAGTCCTTGACTTAGTGTAAGCACTGCTCAGCAACAAGTAAAACATAGTGTGTTAACATCCACAGTATTCTCATCCTAAATCCAAAACGCAGTACTATACCAGCTACTAGGAAGAAAATTACTCTATCCTGGCTAAAACCAGGACATTCACCAACATTTTTAAAAGGTATTCAGCAGGACAAGGTAGTGAACCCAGGTGAAAAAGGACAATAACAAACCTAATCTCATGTGACACCTCGACTGTTCAGCTATCTCAGTAAAACTCTGCTCCCATTTATTCCCATTGGATATCCTCCCAGGTATTACAAAAAATTAGGGATACTAGGGCAGGTGGGGCAGCAAATGTCCCTTATTATTTACAGAGAACAGAAGAATTTGGGATTTGATTTCCACACAATTTTTAGCCAGCATTTTCCCTAGATTCTCTATACAGTAAAATATAAATTCAACCCTGAAATCAATGTTCTTAGAAGATGGGCAGCTGACTGAATCATTATGTGGACGAAAGACACATGATCATCATCCTCTTAATGGTAACAGAACCCCCACCCTCCAAATCCCACCCCTACTACCACCTAATTTCATACTCTGGCCTTACATAAAAATACACTTTTGTGCATATTCGTCTATTCTCTATATGTATCTTTGTGTGTCTCTGTCTCAGTCTTCTCTTTTCTCTATTTTTTTCAGAACACTGGGGTCAGATAACTAGGACTTGAAGAATTAGTGCATAACAATCTATTTTATTCTGTTGATGCATTGCAAACCTATGACATTCAAATTACATTCTGCCAAGCAGACTTGTGCTCTAGGGCTTGGATAAGAAAAGCATACAGGAGTATGTCACCAGCATCCCCACTGATTCGCAAATTGGTCACCAAGAGACATCTTGGCAAATATTCCCACAGCACCGGAGAGCTTTACCTAATAGAAGCCAAAACAATCTAAAAAGGAAGTGCTACTTTCTATGTACTGCATTTGCTTTATTTGAAGTCTGCTTGATCTAAAGCCAGAGGTATGATAGCAGCTAATGTATACTTCACCTGAGAGGCAAAGCACCTTCTTCTACACATCTAAAAGACTGGAATTATGATCCTGAGAGGATTATATATTGTATCAACTTTTTTTCCCAGGGTAGTGGATTTTTCCAGTCCTCTTCAGTGCACTGTCATAAGGTTATGCTGTTTTAAATGAGAAAAACTACAAAAGAGAAAAGGACTGAGATGGGCACTGGCCAAGAATGCAACATCTCTGAAAAGGACTGACAGTTTTTGCACAATTTCTTGAGGAAGCAAAGCTTACATTATCACACTCTGTGAGTGTGTGTCTCTGCTGGTCTTTCTCCTGCTGGGGCAGCATCAATCCAATTTGATACAGAGGGAGAGGTCTCAAATATATCAAGTTCTTAAAAGTTTAATGGAACCTGGGATCTGCAATCTGAGCTCATTGCCTATCAGACACTTGGAAATCTATACAAGAAAGAGATGTTATAAATGTCTCTAAAGCTTCAGAGCTTGTAGCTTAATGTTAAACATCTGTTCTCTGAGCAGTTCATAGAAATCAGTGCTTGCTTATTTCCACCACTCAGGGCAAGATCTGTTTTAAGGGCATCACAGCTACTCACAAGGAGCATGAAGCTCTTTAGCTGCAGAGCAATGCACCAGAATGAAGCCATAAGGAGGTATGCAATAAGCTTGTCATTATAGTATCAGATACTAAGCAAGGCTCCTGCTCTACAAAATGTTCTTATCTTGACAGATTTACAGTCCAAATAGTGAAAAGATAGGGAAATAGCGAAAGAGAGAGGAGACAGAGGCATAAAGATGAAAAGCAACCAGCACCAGACCATGTTGTCAAGCAGTGGCATAGTCAGGACCACAAACTATGTTCCCTATGGGGGGAAAAAACCAACCAACCAACCAACCAAACCACAACAACAGTGCCCTAGTAACTGTACCTTACTGTATCCCAGTCCAGTTCTCCTGCAACTCAGTTTTGTACTTTTAGTCACTGGCCAGTGAGTTACCAGGGCTAATAAACATGTGCTGAAACACTAAAGGCATTTGAAGCCTATGGCAGGAATCACCTTATCTAACTTCAGGTTACTTCAGGGTAGACTTCTTAGCAAGTAACCTTGGGCTTCCTTGGAATTAATTAAGATCAAGTTAATAAGGTCAAGGAGTTTTAGAGCATAAAAATGTACCCATCTATTTTTAGAGTGAGATGAAACACATCTGAAAAACTACTGTGTTGTGGAAATCAATGTAACTGAATGAATCCCGCTCCTGCATCCTACCTGCCACAGATCAACAAACAGGCCCAAAAGCAGACTTACCTGGGATGCAGGTGGGGTGTGTGAGCAAAGGCAGCTGTATCCAGGCTAGAGTCTCCTCTTCTGTGTATATAGACTGGAGTTTTAGCACCACCTAACAGCAAGAGTGTCCAGGTGAGGAGTAACTGCCATGTGCTCACAAAATCCGAATATTATAGCAGGGTCCCCTTGGTCCCAGCATGTCAGGAATCAACTATTTGTTCCAGAAGGACATACAGAGTGGCAGACACCTACAAGATGAAGAAACAGGTCCTTTTGTTTGTCTGTCAGCTCTTCCTGGAAAGACCTGACAATTTCAGAAGTGCTTTGTGTGTCAGTTCTGAAGGCGCAAATTCTGTTCTACATTGCCACATCCCTGAGCTGCCTCCCTGGCTGTTTTATAGCACCCTGAAGAGTCTTCTTAGGTTTTCTCTCCTTCTCTGTGTGGATCAATATCAGAAAGGTGTTTAGTCACATCCGCAAAGTGATCCATTATGTGAAGTACCCTCCTGGCAGGAAAAGCCATCACATTTATTTTTCTGATGCAGCTAAGCAGACATTAATATCTGTAATTAACTATTTAAATGCAGACTGACTGATTCCTCTGTGTTCATACCATCTGCAGATTGCTCTGAAAATCACAATCTTGAAATAACACCAACTTTATCCTGCTCTTTTCTATCAAAACGTGGTTCTGGGTATGGACAGTGCTTGCCTTGATCCTGCTCTTACATGATGCTGATTAAGGACACGTATTTGTGGGGGTGAGGAAATTTTTGTCTTAGTCATCATTGTGTCTGGATAACATATGTATGCCAAGCATTGCCCTCTCCTGGTGAGAATCAGGAGTTCAGATCCTGATTTATAAGTTTATTTATACTTGAGTGGCCAGGATTCTCATGTACAAAGGTTAGATGAGCTTGGAGGGATCTCCATGCCTTCATATATGCTTCTGAATGTCTTAATTGATAAGAATTGTTCATAGCAATGAAAAGATAAGGAAAAGCTGCTTCTGTATGTTAGATTCTCCAATACTTTGGAACTGAAGGTGATAAACACATGGTTCTTTGTTTGTTTGTTTCTTCCACCAAAGATTTGGAAAGAGAAGAATAAAGCAAGCATTATTCATTTGTGACTTTCATGGGAAAACCCAAAATCTCACACCAAAATGAATTAAATCTCCTGAGTGCTGTCTATTTTAGTCCTCCACATAAAAAGCTGTTAAAGTATCAGTCATTTCTACTATTTAAGGATGGATAATGGGATGGGTCCCTCTCTGTGCTTTCTGCTCACTAACCTGCTGATCCAAAGGCCCTGCCATCATGCTGTGATGGGGGGACAGCCCACCTGCAGCACAGCTCATGATGCACACATTATGTTGAAGACAAAATGTCCCCACAGTAGATGTGGCTCCTGGGGCAGATGAATGCTCCATGGCTCTTCGGCTGTCCCCACAAGCCTCTCGTATCCTGCCCCTTGCCTCCATTTTCACTCTATGTTTCATGTTGACTGTGGAATGTGAAACACCTTGCCTCAAACTCTGCCCTCAAGTGCTCTCTTTCTCTTTGGAAACATCCTTTTAAACCAGCCTCTTCAAACTGACCTTGCTTTTCTCAATGATCAATCTATCTGTTTTCTAGTTAACTAACTGTGCCATTTTTATGCTGCTTTCCCATGGAAATGAAGCCTAGGTGGTCTTAGTCACCTTGTATATGTCTGTATATGCACCACCAATAACTTCTGAGCTCATTAACCAAAATGATAGAAGAGCCTGAAGCCTCTCAGATAATTATGTTTCATGCAAAAGGAGGCTGAATGCAGAAGACAGATCTTAGAGATACTGCCACTATAGGAAAATAAACAAGCATAAATCTTGACATACATGGGAAAATCCACATGGGAGAGACCATTTTACAGGTGCCCTAAGCACAAGAAAATGTTCAAGTCATAGTTTAAGCCTTGCTTAAAGGCAAAGCCAATCTACCACAAGACATGCATCCACAGGCAAAGAAATGTAATTTATTCCAAAAGTCCTGAAGTAAACTTTGGGTTCTTTCAGTGTGATATCTTAATTAGGTTTGCATGTGAGCTATAAGACTCTAACAAAGCTTAGGCTAATAGAACGTGTACTGGTTTTTTAGGTGGTTTAATTCAGAATCTGGAAAATATTCTTATTTTCTTTCTAGTTTTTTGCTTGCTTGTGTGAATCCAAATTCACACAGTGATTCTTTTTCTGAGGAGTTTGTCCTAGACATTTATTTTTCTGAAAACAATGCGCTGGACATTGCTGCCTAGTTTGCAACCTCCTGCCACATTCTGCTCTTTCCTTAAGTTATTCCCCATTTTCTGGGATGCATCTTCCTACTCTTTCTATCTTCTGTAAGACCTGCTATAGGACTGTCAGGGCAACCTGAAACTTGAACCAGATACATGAGGGGGCTGTGGAATATGCATCATTGGAGATTTTAAAGAAAATATTTGATAATTGAGAAGGAGAAATTTGTGGAGTTGGTCATGTTTTGGGTCAGAGGATTAAGGCAAATAAATTGCCAGCCTTATTTTGCGCTATTCTGACATGATGTCTGTTATTTGTCTCCAGTGCACTTCATTCTGACATTTCTGTCTAGATCACTCCACAAATTTCTTGCATTTCGAGGTCTTCCTAGCCCAACTATTTAGCTCCAAGCACACTCTTATTGTTTCACCTGGCATACTAACAGAAAGTGTTAGTTAATTGGTGGGATGTCACCTGGTATCTCCTATCTGCCTGATTGCTCTTGCTACCATCTGAGTTGGCTTATTTTTAATCAACATCACGGAAATATTAGTCATCTTAATTCTGCCTGGGTGAAATCCACTTCTTTACAGAAACCATGTCAAAAAATCAAAGCAAGAAGGAGGTCCCAAGGAATTTTTATTATCAGCATCTTTTGTTATCTGCTGTATAAAGTGAATTTCATCCCACTGTTGAGCATTTCCAAATAACCTCAAAGCTATGGTTATTCAGTTACCTTTAAAACTAACAAGATTTGTGTACTCAGGTCTTAGCCAGAGGTTTATAGATTTCTACCAGTCACCCCTCCCAGCCTTCATTAAGACATCTGTTAAATCTCTTCTCAGTCATACCCTCCTTCTAACTCTATTTTAGTCAGAACACTCTTTCCATTTGACAGTAGGATGGCAGGAAAGAAAATGGCACTAAGTTGCCATTGAAGCCTCCATATGAGATTATCTCTTGCTTAGGAAGTTGCAAATTACTGGAAAGTGAGTGTTCTCAGGAAGTCTCACTGCATATTTTTCTTGTTGCTTATCTTTTCTGGTTACTGTCCCATCAAAGGCAGAATAAGGGGCTGGACAGACCTGTGGTGTGTGGATGGTACTCACGTATTTAATTTCTGTACCAGCAACTCTGAGAATGCTTAAGGTTTTCTGTGTTGTATCCTACCAGAGATCTTTGTGAAACAAAGTCTTGGTCTCAGACCATAACCAAGTGTTTTCATCCCATTGCCTACTGCAGCTAGGCAATCTCTAAGATGACCAGTGGAAAAGCAAGGCTTGCTGTGATATTACCTATGGCAAAGAGACAGGAATTGCTGGAGAACATTTTTTTCCACTTTCCTACCCGTGCAATAGTTTCCATCATCATTTGTTGGATTGTGCTGCTGTTACCTATAAATGATTGGCCAGTCTCTTTGACACAGTGCAAATTGCTGAATTTTTCCATTCAGCTTCTTTGATTTCTTTTTCTTGCTCATTTTAGGGATCAGCTATTTTTTCTCCTATTAGGATTTGCTTTTCTCATTTATGAACTATTTGCTTTGTTTATGTGGTGGTGTCAAAAGGTTCACAAACATAATGCTTGTTAAGTATTTGTGTGTGTATATGTGTCCCTTATTTTCTTTTGGTTATGACGATAATGATGATTATTAATGGTAGTCCCCTAGTGCAGGTCTCTAATCTGGTACGGGCTAGTTCAAAGGGAATAGCAGACTGCAGAGAACAAGATAAGCTATGTACACCCTAAGTTACAGTGACCTTTCTTTCTTCTGCAAAAACTACTAGCTTAAGAAAAATCTCCACAGTCATAAATCACCATCACTCACCACTGTTTGGAAAGAGCTGGATGATTTTGGTACATTTATCATGGTTTAAGGAATTTTGACGCGTTGTTCTCCTCTGAATGTAAAAGTTCTTTTCTTTGTTTTTTTTTCTGTCCACCACACGCACACATTGCAGAAGGTTGCTCAGAAAAGCGACAATACCAGTTGTCTTTGCACATTCAGGGGGGAGAGGCACATTGCCCATGCTCCTTGAAGATTAAAACATTGGAGGAATTTGACCTTATCTGAAGGAGCTTCCGTGGAAGATTAGAAAAATAACAGTTCACTAAACAGATGCCATACCATAATTAGCACTGATGACTACCTCATGCGTCATTCTAGGCACCTCACAACAAAAAATATTATCTTTTGACAAAGCTGTTGGCAACCACATGTAGAAAAAAAATGAAGGTTTTACCCATTTCTCTAGCTTTTTTTTTACAGCCTGATAGTTACTTAACTTGACTGTAAGTAAATAACCCACTGAAGATAGGCAAGTAATCCAAGAGTAAGAAAAATGTTTATATACTATGAAACTGTCTGTGGATATTAGGATTTATAACTGGAAGAGATCAAAAATGAGATTTCTGCAGTACTGAACATTTTGAAATATTTTTCTGCCTCAGCATGGAACTTAAAACAGAAGGAATATTTGTTTAAAAATAAAAATTCTGAAAATTGCTATTCATAATTTCTCATTTGAAATTTTTTGACAAAAAAGATCTCAACTCTCAGACATAAACATTTGCTCAGATTTTTATACATAAATTGAAACTAAATACTTCTAACCTGTTTGATTTGTCCTGAACCTATTTGCAGCCTTCATCTGTTAGTCTGAATTGTAGATCATCAGTTCCTGCCACTGAAAATATTTATGGAATATTAAGTTTCAGCAATTGTACCATCAGCCATTTAAAAATTTCTGAGAGCAGAAAGAAAAACATTGGCCTTTTCTTATACATAGTTATCCCGCAGACAGTGTTTTGAATATGGATCTCACAGCTTTTGCAGTCAGGCTGATTTTAAACTAATTCAGGTGGTGCAAGCAGAGTAACATCACAGAGTGTAATGTTGGGTATTCTCTGACATACTTATTCCAGAATTAGTATATGTGATGAAAGGATTTCCTCTCATCTGATCTGCACTATAAAACAATTTGCTGTAGACATATACATTTAACCTGACAAATCTGAATTTATGCATCCATATGTAGGTGTCTATCCATACATAAGATGCTCAGTTTAATAACCTGCCCACAGATGTATAAAGACATGGAGATGTTCTAGACTATCCTTTCTGGATTCCAAATGTTGCTGCAGAAGGGCATGGTACTCTTCACAAATCAAGCAGCCCCATATGGGTGCTTTGGACACCCTGTAAAGACTTGAATGTTGCTAGATGCCTCTGTGTGTGCAACTGGGTTGAGCCTTAAGTGTCTGAGCTCCCAGTATAGTCAACAGAGATCTAGCCAACAGAGTCAGTGAGATGGGTTTCAGCTGCCTGAAAAATAGACGGATTATCTCACAGCTCCTAAATTCAAGCTAGCTTTCTCTCTGTTGGCAACAGAGTCCCTCCTAAGAGAACACAAAGAGATATTCAGCCCCTCAGTGTCTACTCTGTGAATTGAGTTTCACCCTAATACCTCTTGTATTTACTGGGAGATCAGTTTGAGACATTTGCACACAGCTGGCAGGTACAATGCAGAGGCTAAAAGAGGCCAGTGCTGGTCCAGACCAGCAGCTGGGGTACAGGCAGGATACCTTATAGCATCTCAATATGGGCTGGATGCTTCTGTCTAGGCAACTCAAGCAAGCCTTATCTTCACTGATTGTTATGGGAGCTGAGACACTTAGCACACAGAGGCACTTAATTAGGTTGTCTCAATTTCAAACTAAATTTTACATCAAGGCTAACTTCAGTTGCACCAGCATAGGATCCAATGCCATGCCCTAGACACCCAAAGAGGGGAAATGGCAGGAGAGCTCTCTGTGGAGCTTTTATAACTCAAGGAGATCTACTCAGCATAGTCAAAAGTGTTTAAGGCAAACCTACATTTGGCCAGATGAACTGAGATATAAATGTCTTTCACCCACTGCCAAGATTTCTGTTGTCCACAGCATCAGCCTAGACACCTAAGTCTGATATAAAAAAACCACTCTAGACACATCAGGCTAGGGAAGATCAGTTATGTCCCTAGTATATGTCTCAAGACATCAAAAATTAGTGACATGACTCCTAGTGCCTCCAGGACAAACAGCTTCATTTATTTCTAAAACATCTGGGAACTAAAAAAGGTGTAAATTCCAGTAAGGTTTATTAATATGGAGACAACTGGTTAAAATAAAATATGAACACCTTTTCTACTATTGCTTGTTGTGTACATTCTGCTGTCACCACAGCACAGAAAAAGGCAAGACCATTTTATTTAATTGGAAAAAAAATCCTCTATTTTAAAAGGGAATACTTGTTTTCAGGGATTAGCTATATTCTTGTCAGTTCGCAGCATCCACTGAGTTCAGTTCCTGTGTTGAAATAGTTTATTACATCCTCCTAGACCTGCCTCCTTTGCAAAAGCAAATTGTGATCCTAGGAAAAACAGACAACGAAGGAGCATCAGGTTTTCAGCCTTGCTTGGAATTGCTCTCTGATTTCCTCTCGCATCACACTTACTTTTGGTGCAAAGGTATGGGTGAAGCTTGACAAGTAACTGATATTTTGCTGAAATATGAACAGTGAGGACGTGTGACTCCTTCGAGCAAAATTTGACACAGGAGCCTTTTTTTCTGCTGAACACATGAGCAGTTATTACCGCTTGAACTGCATGAGTAAATCCTTTAGCTGTCTGAGTTATCCCTTATGTATGCTGCTGACTTGGATGTTCAATAGAAGATGATGTGGGTAGCAAAAGCTTCAAAATATTCTATGAAGATATTCATGAAAATATTCTATGAAAATATTCTTTATTAAAGAACACACAGCCATGGACTGTTCTTCAGCCTTCCTCTCTTTGCTAGCTAAACACAGGGTCCTCAGGTAAAAGCCTTAAGTTGAAATATAGTTGCACTATGGCCAACATAGTGATGAAGTGAGTTCTTTAAGGTTTAAAGTAAATCTATGAGAGAGATCAGAGGTGGAGAAGGAGGCTTATCTCTCTCATACAGTGCAGCACCACACAATTAGCAATGACTGAGCTAGCTCAGGAGGACCAGGACCTAGAGGTGGATGCTGAGGTCTGTGCCTAAGCTAGCTCATTTTTCTGAGCCCTCTTTTTCTCTGTTCCCTCTTTCATTCTGCCCTAGAAAAACTTCACATGGAGTGGGATAACAAAATAAAAACATTTTTCATTATGAAAATCACTTTTTCTCTAAAGATAACCTAGGACAGACAGATGAACCTCAAAATTAGATCAGCAGTGCAGATAAAGCCTCAGAAAGGCCATTCGTGTTAAGCAGCAAAAATGAGGGAGTCCAGACGAACAGTTCACAGTAACTGACTCCAAGAAAGATCTTGAGATTTGTGCGTGAATAAAGTATTCCCATTAAGGATGAAAGCTCACAGGGTCAGAGTCCACAAAGATGCCTTATTGTGCATGACACTCAAAAGCCATCTTCAGTCAACGCCAGCTCTTCAGAATGAAACATTTCTAAGGGTAGATAGAGAAATTCATATGAGTATGAATATATTGACTCATTAAGGTTTGGACAAAAGAGATGCATAAGTCTGGAAATTAGTAACAGTTTGAAAGAAAAATTATATTAAAACGTCATTGACCAAAAGCAATATCACCACTGTAACAACAAACAGTAGATGAAATATATAATGGAACTGAGAAATCATTAGGCAGTGTGAAAACAGATCCTCTGGATAAAAAATGAGCTCTTAGCATTACAGACAATAATTATGACTCTTCTCTAATGCCCTGATGCCCTGACTTGACCTGCTTGCTGTTGTCAGGCTCAAAGAAAGTTTAGGACCAAAATATGAATTTTGATTGAGTTGCCCTAATGAACAGAAAACATTCATATAAATGAAATAAGGTGACATCAATGACACACTGAAAAGCAAAGACAATAGAAGCTATCAAAATCCAAGCAGTAATTTGTTTTTGAAAAGAAAAATAATTTTGGATTTGCATAATCTTGAAATAGAATGACTATAGCTTAGAGAAATTGATTAAATTTGCCTGCAATTTTTCCTGTTCCCACTGTTATGATTGTGGTAAAAGGCCAGGCAAACTATTTCTTGAGTAATTTATTAGAAGGATTTAGCTTCTTGTTCATGTGTGCAAACTATGCATTTAACAGCTTTTGATTTTTTCACATTTCTTCATGGCTTGAAATTATTTGATGCAAACGTGGACTAACAGTTTCTGTCAGACTTCTCAGAAACTAGTAATGGCCTTGCAGTTTGTAAATTTGCTTATTTCATTGTGTATTTGGTCAACATACATTATGTGACAATGCTTATGATGCCATGAAGCTTCCACGTTTGCTTTGCAAATATTTTCCATCTAAATAGACGTTCATAAAATGTGAGATCCACCCGGGTAGGCAGAGCAGGTATTGATATCTCTATGTAATCTTAATTACTGTTATTGATCTATTATGTCAAAAAAGTACATATGAAGACTTCATTCTGATTGGTATGCTGTATATGATACAGAAAAACAACACACTGCCTTAGTGCCTACTCTAAAGACAGCAAGAGTAAAAATACAGTCACAAATATCATAAGAAGTTATCCCAATAAGCTGTCTGACTGCTGGACATTTTCAGTAAGTCTAGGTGAAAGAGAAAATCTTAAGGAGGACATGAAGAAGAACAGTGTGGGGTTTTTTGGTTGCTTGCTGCTAGCACCTTCATTTGACCACAGAAACTGTTGAAAATTGAGCAAGGAAGGTAGGAAAGCAGTTATCAGAGGACAGCATATTATGGACTTGATATCAGCATAAAGGTGACAGGCACTGAAAGTAAGAACAAGCAGCTTGTCTTTGGCTTCCTGATTAATGTATCCCAAAAGCTTTACTATTTTACCCTCATTACTCCAAACCAAGGCAGTGCAAGTAGCCCAACAGACTGCGCAGGGAGGCAAGGTGTGGAGAGGCCGAGGCATGCACAGGAAGCCTGTTAGTGAACTCAGTCCAGGTCTGTCTACTAGGCACAGGACAATGACCAAACCCCTAGAGTCACTTTATTCTCCTCCACTTGGAAAATACAGCATATCATCTCCACCCAAGCCTGGAAGTGTGAGGGTACCAATGGTCTACAACGGCAAACAGAGCTAGGGGGGTAGTGATGGAGTCGCAGCATTAGAAATTCATGATGACTAGTGTTTTTGTTATTATTGTGTGTCAAAACCCCATCACTGGTTACAGTCCTTATTCTTATTGTGTCATGAGCTATGTAAGCCCAGACCAAGAAGGAAGTGTCTTCCCCAAGCAACTTAACATACAAGCCACTGCAGATGAGTGCAGAAGGATGGAGATGAGGAAGTAATATCCATGACTTGGACAAATTCATGCACTACTAGCCTAACTGTCATCATCTAGTTGTGAACTAGGAGGGATTAGAAAAGAACAGCAAGGTAGCTCCATGGCTATTTTACAGACATCTCCTTCCAAGGGCAAGACATTTGGGAGAAGGCATGAAGCTGCCTTCAAGAAGGCTAAACAACAGGCTGCAGCAGCAGCATTGACCCCATGGACGGAAGGAAAGCAGAAGCTTCCTGATAGCACTGAGACCTCATGGATTGGGAACAGCCCTCACAGATTTTGAAATCAAAACCAAAGCTCATTCACAGGCATGCTAGGAAGGCACTAGGTAGCATAGAGTTAATGATTTAGTTGCTCCAGTGTCTCATTGGTCCAATGAGGATAATGATATTTTCCTTAGAGGGATGTTGTGAGTGGGAAGCCCAAAGACTAACAATTGAGTAATCAGAAGCAGGTGGGATGGCTAGAGAAATCTGTGTTGGGCTCTTCACTCACTGGCTCCCAGGAGAAAAGAGCTCTGCTTAGGAAATCTCCGCATTTTGCAGCTTTCTCTTGGAGATCTGGTCTCCCATGTATATTAATCAGCTAGGCTCTTTGGGGGTGAACCCTTCACAGGTGGTGTCCTTACAGCTCACAAAAGTGAACCTCAGCTGGAGAAACACAACACCACTTGGAAGGAAAAATGCAAACGTTAGAGGAGGGAAAGCAGGGAAGACTTTGGAGTTGACAGTAGGAGTGAGAATGGCTGGAAGGTTACAGAGCAGCTGTATATGGCTCTCTAACTACAGAGCAGTTTAGTTTTACAAGCACAGAGTCCTCTTCTGTTATTACCCAGCACAGAGTATGTGAGAGAGTAAATGTTCACTAAAGATTTGGCAGCCTGGCCTCTCGCAAGAAATATGACAGGGTCACAGGTTGCTTTGCTTTGTTTCATTAATTGGATTTTCTGGGCTCAAGGTGCTCCATTCTGAGGTGTTAGGAACAGATGCACCTGTAAAGGAAGCAGGCTAACAATTTAAAAATAGAGAGCATTATTGTGCCCATGGAAATCTGGTTCTGCGTCTCTCAAGGAAAGTTAAAAGGCATTTCACAACTTGCAAGATTCCACTCCTAACAGAAGCAGATCTCAGGAGCACCACCAAACTTTGCGTTTAGAGGGTTATTTTTATTTTAATTTGTCTCCTGAGGCAACCTCATTTGAGCAGAGTTTTAAAGGACAAAGCAAAGGACTTTAAAAGCATCTTTAAGCCCACAACTGCAATACCTGCTACTACCTAAATCTCAAGTATTTAATGGTTCCTAAAAAATATATTGCCTTGTTAATGCCTGCCGCAAAGCATACAGTTTATGGTGAGAGAACAGTAATACCCCTTTAGCCATCTGGCCAGCAAGCATACAATGGGGTGTTTGATAACAGCCATTTACGTGTCTGCAGGAGATGGCTGCAATAAAAAGAACAAACAAGTACATTTACAGGGGGCTGCAGTTGGGTAGAGAGCCAGACTAGGCACCATAAGAAATTTAATGCAAATCTCTATGGCCCAATCACAGACAACTACATTGCTTCCAAACTCAAATGGAGCTTGATGCTTTCTGTTAGGAGATGCAAATGGTTATTCCCACCCAAAATGAAAGTGCCTGAAGAACCTTGAGGGTCCCTGCCACCTACTAATGCAATTCTTGGAAGATTTTAACTTGGAAAAAAAGCTGCCAAAACCCATGGAAATAGCACCAAAACAGCATGGACAGTGGACCTGAGCACCCTGCACTTATTCCATGGTCCTACATATTTGCTGGAAAGATTCTTACTGATTTCAGTGGATTTTGCATTAGGGACATAATCACCAAATCAACCTACTGCAGGGCACAGGTGTGTTGAAGCAATGAGCAGATCCCAAAGGATCTGAGCCTTCAGCATGAATTGAGAGAAGGTCTTCAGCACAAGGATAGGGTTGGAGTGGAAATTTCAGGAGGATCAGCTCTAAACTTTCTACTACTTTGCGTATTACGAATGAGCATCTCTATTCTTACCCATCACATTTGAAATACTGTGTCATGAAACCGCTTTGTTTCAAGACATACTGAGCTGCTGTCTTCCTTCATCCATGAGCATGGAAATTGCATAATATTATTTCATTCATCTGCCTGCTTTTGCACCGGTCACACAAAAAGTTGTGAAAGTACAACCAAGCTTTTCAGGCTTTTAAACATGCAAATATAAACTGCTATTAAAGGTACATCACATTTCCTCACTTAGTGTCTAGCTCGTAAAACCTAATAGCTCTACAGTATTTCCAGCATTGAAAGTAAAGTTTTTCCTTTAAGCCCTAAAGGGAAGGATAAATTTATGTCACCTAATTTCAACCATCTAAAAATTAGTCATCTAATCTGAGATAGTCATCTATGTCTTAGCTGATGCAACAAATAAAACACCTTCAGAGCACAATTCATGCAATCATAAACCAGGATGAGAATCAGCTCCAGAGGAAAAAGCCTAAATGGTGATGTCTTCATGTGCATTGGGTTACAAAAGTCTGATTTCACTCTAGAGAGATCTGTGGCACATTTAGTTCCCCAATCATGGGAACTTACTGGTGTTCTAGGCATTATAAGGCATCCCACACAGTCTTCAGAAGGGTGTAGATCTCCTCTGATTATGTAATATTTGCCAGCCCGCATGTCTCCCTAGGGCATCTGAATGGCACCAGATGTCTGTGTTTAGGGAACTGAATAATAACCCTATTTCCTGGTCAGTAGAATAGCTCTTTCTATTTCGTTAACTGCATTAACATGATGCCCATTGTTTATAATGAGAATTTAGACATTTAGTCCATTTGTCATCACCTACATGTGGAAACCTAAATTGCAGTTATTTAATCTGCAGAATCAATCCTTCCCTATTGTCCCTAATGCATAATGAGATTCCAGATATAGAACTTTGACTAAGCTCCTAATTTCTTAAGGGCTAAATTGTAGTAGATATGAATTCCAGTATAGGTGTTCATGGTTCTGATGTTCATGTTTAAGCCTCTCAAGATACTGGCTTCTTCAAATAACAGAACAAAATACTAATGAGGACTAATAAATGATTCTGCTTCAGCAGCCTTCCAGTACCTGAAGAGGGCCTACAAGAAAGCTGGAGAGGGACTTTTTACAAGGACATGTAGTGATAAGACAAGGGGTAATGGCTTTAAACTGAAAGAGGGTAGACATAGATTAGATATTAGGAAGAAATTCTTCACTATGAGGGTGCTGAGGCACTAGAACAAGTTGCCCAGAGAACTTGTGGATGCCCCATCCCTGGAAGTGTTCAAGGCCAGGCTGGATGGGGCTTTGAGCAACCTGGTCTAGTGGAAGGTGTCCCTGCCCATGGCAGGGGGGTTGGACTAGATGATCTTTAAGGTCCCTTCCAAGCCAAACCATTCTATCATTTTATGATTCTATGAAAGCAGTATTTTCCTTCTTATATCTGTTTAGTTTTCCATCAATATCTTCCATCTGGTGAGCTCACAGCATTTCATTTATGGACTTTGATGAAAATCTCCTAAAATCTTTTCACACACACACAAAAAAAGGCAGAAGCTTCACCATGAGCAGAATCTACCACAGGATAGATGAGCAAGAGTCTAACATTTACATCTTCGGATGCCAACACTGTAAATTGTAGAAGCAACATTAAGAATGGAATTGGATATGCAACTGAGTGTAACACTATGGCACCAGCATAAATCAGAGCATAAACACTATGAAACAAAATATTGCTGCTTTGCTGCTTGAAAAAAGTTGTGTTTTTAACTCAGCTTATGCTTTAAACAGTAAATGCAGCAGAAATAACAAGTATAGAAAACAGAATAAAAAGGTGAATTTAAGTTCTAACTTCTTTTTATTCTCTTTTTTAATATAATTTTCCTGGGACAGAACCTGGCTGCCTGTAAAGCAACTGGACCACCTGACCCCAAAATGAATCACATTTAGTTCAAGTTATGAGTATGCGGGAAGAATATTTGTGACTTTATATGCTTGTCCTGGAACTAATGTTGGGTTAACCAGAAGAAATGACTGATTTTAAAGTGATCACAATCTTTCACTTGTGGATAGAGTAATCCACTACTGAGTTTCAATTTTCTCATACTGAGTTTACTTGTTTGATTTAGCTCTTGCTAACAAGAGAAACAGATAATATTTGGCCACTGACTTCTCATGTATCTGTCCCAGGGATTCATTTGGCATCATTACAATATCTACTGACCATTTGGAAACTAAACCCACAACCGGAGCTTGTTTTTTTCAATTTCAGGCTGCTGGTTAACAGCCTGATAGTTTGCAGCTGCAGTAAATAATTTTGTAATCTTTTCCAAATAAAAGTGCCTCTACAAATATGCTTTTGCATCCTCTACAGCAAGGTGCAGCTTAGAAACAACCAGCTACCTTGGGTCCCTAACAATTATGTCAGATCTGAGCTCCTGGGGGATAATTTTCCTGTATTGGGAACTATGCTTTTTATCTCTGCTGAACAGAAATGTTCAGTTTGGGCATATTCTGAGACATAAAATCCAGTCTCTCCTTCAGGATGCTATTTGGAAAGGACATCAGCTCCTGAAAGTTTATGTTTTTAGATAGTCTTCCAGCCTGTTCTATTCTAGTTCTTATATCACTCCCATTATTATATCTCAGGTTATTGCCTGCATCACTGTAATATGTCTATATTTCATAGAACACAAACTTTGATTTCTGGGAGTGATGGATACCACTATTTATCGTCCATTCGTGAGATGACTCTTCTCCTTGAGTTTTAGTACTGTAATCAGAATGAGGGAATACTTTTGGTCAAAAATATTATCTGTCAATAAATGCAGTTTTAGGATGGCCAAAAAGAATCATAAATTCATGTGAAAAGTTTAGCAGTAGGGTAATTTACAGAAGCAGTAATAAATGTAAAATGACAAAAAATAAAACATTTCAATTTTTGCCTGGAAACACAACTTATTCGACTTTCCCAGGACTTAAGACAGCATTAAAGGGGGTAAGAACAAAAAAAAGGCCAATAGACCCAGTTGTTCCAGTTAACACCATTGTTTTTATCATTCTCACTAAAAACAAAAGAGAAAAAATTGCCCAGACAATTGTCACCTGCTCTGCCCTTCACCCTGTTCCAGTGGCCACCATAAGGACTACGAGGACCTCAACCCACTACTGGTACACCTGGATGGACATGGTTTCTTGTTGGCAACAACTGTTTATTTCTAGACTATTTTTATGTACTCTAAAATATATACTATATTTTTATATACTCTAAGTCTTTCACCAAAAAAGAGCTCTTTCACCTACTTGCATAGCTTGACTGAACACCAGATTTGTCAGGCAGAGGCTTCTTTCAAGGCAGTTTGGTAGATAAGAACAGTACCACTGTGCAGAGGTGCCTAAATAGCACAATTTGGGATCCAAATGTCCAACAACTTAAATCTGAGAAAAATCAGTCCTTTGGACATAATTTTCTCTTCCTTTGGTTATTGTCTTACATCATGTCTCCATTAAGTACTTCTTAACTGATTAATTATTTCATCAATATGCTTGGCTTCAGTCATTAGCAACTTATGTGGTCAATTCATGGGACAAATCTTTAAACAACATAGTCAGACATTTCCTAGTCTGTAAATCCCTTCAAACTTAGGTGTCTCATCAGTGTTTCAAAAGACTGAGAGCATCTAGCTCATTAGTCTAATAATTAGTATCTTATAAGTGACATTCTGCAGCTCCCCATTATTCCGGAAGTATAGCTAATATAATTAGACTTTGTATTTCACAGGCATTCATAGCAGTTCTTTGACCTATGTCAAATAGAGTGAGTGCACCTAGATGTTGCTGAGCACACACAAATTCATTGCAGATAACAGGCATGCTGTGTTATCTTAAATGAAAGGAATTTTGTGTGCAGATCACAGCATCTTAATTTGCTCCCCAACAATACTGTGAAGCTAGGCTGTTCAAAACACACAGCACAGCAGGAACTGCTCCTGAACAGGCAGAAAATATTAATCTTTGAAGACATCAACAGCTATGCATTGTACATATTTCCATGAAATGGCAAATTGAATTCTTAGTCAAGTAACCGAGTATTAGAGCCAGGAACAAACTCCACAGGAGGGAAAGATACACCTAACTTCAGTCATCTAAATGAAGGTACCTATATGGTTGTGATTCAGTTGCCTAAATGCAGAAATCTAGTGTCACTTGAGATCTAATAAAGTAGTCAAAACATCTATATCATGCTGGCAGACATCTTACAGACACATGAGATACAGACCTCCTGGAGCATCCAGAGGCCAGAAAGGCAACCCAAATGGCACTAGATGCCCACATGAGTAACTGAGTCTTACACTTGCCACCTTAACTCTCTTTATAGTCAGTGGAGATCTGAAGCTGACCCAGTTGCCCATGCACAAGAGGGGCAAGACATACTTTTTGAGCTGGCAGTTAAAACACTGGACAATAGGAAAGTCATACTTTTCTGGAGAATACCTTGCAATAGCCCAAACAGCACTAAGCACTTATGTTTAAGCAATTTAATCCTGCTTCTGACTTTGATTTTTCATTGCACAGAAGGTATAAACAGTTTTCCAGTTCTTCGAAGTAAATCACTACTAGAAACACAATAAACATTTCTTAAGCAAATGCTGAAAAGCACCAGGCTCACAAGTTAGCAGTGGACCCAGATAAAGAACACATTTGAAACATGACTGAAAAAAGATCATTTCCCAAGCTGGCATTTGTACACACAAACAAACACCACTTTGATCCATTCCCACATATGTCAGCTACACCAAGACACAGGAAAAAACAGGGACTCCTTCTCAAAAGAAATCCACAGTAAGTCACAGATGGCTGTGACCTCAAAGAACCTGCTAAGCACCTGAGGCAGCAATCTCTGCATCTGAAGCATTTTGTAATGAGGTTTCTAAAGAGATACAATTTTAGATGCTCAAGCTGAAATCAACATAGATGCCCCCCCCCAAAAAAGCCACTGGGCTGGACCACTGCCAAGAGCTGCTCTAAAACTGACTGTAACTGTTTCATTTACTCTCATGATAAATAGGATGGTTTAATGGAAACACTGTACACAAAACTGTACTGCTCAGGTAATTACCTTGATTGAAACAAGCATTTTACACCGCAAGCAAAATGCCCCTGGAGTTAAACCAAACCACAACAAGAATGAGACCTCTGTGGAGACACAGGCATATAAACAAGTGTGTGTGCTAATTATTTTCCAGTGGTTCTCTTAATGAGTCACTTGCTAGAGTCCACTGGTCACAAAGATGATTAACGATGATTCATAGAAATTGTGTGTGCATCGCAAATACCAAGTGCTGCACCAGTTGCTATGGCAGGAAAATGTGTGTGGTTTGTTCCATAAATAGCAGAGTAAATAATCACATAACAGCTTGTTCCTCCTTCAGAGGGTCTCCCAGTGTTGGAAATGGTCTGCAGGGAGCTCACCACGTTCAACGTTTCCCCCCCTTGCTTTTTCCTGGGCTTGTGGATGAAACCCTTAAGCACCTATTTTCCCCCACAAAGCTAAATTTTTAGCTTTTTTTTTTCCCAGCACTGGAGGCTTGGAGATTGATTCTGGTCTCTGTTACCTTGGTGCAAATCAGCAAATCTGGAGTAATTCTATTTATTTCAGGATAACAATATTACTATAATCTCCAGCTACCAAAAACAGCAGACAGAAGAGCAAACACTTTTCTCTCCACATAGGGCGGTGAGAAACAAGCTAATATTTATGACAGGTAAAAAAATGTTAACTTTTAGCATGATATAGGGCTGCAGTCTGGTTAACAATAAAATGAGATTCTTACTGAAATGCCTTCTTCCCCTTACCAGCAGCAGTTTCTATCCTATCCTAGGATTTTCTCAGAGAAATGGGTTCGGTTGGGTTTAGTCTTACCCCTCTTGAAAAATATGTGCATATTCTAGAAAATGCTGAGTGTGGTTTTGGCCTGGGTGTTTTCTAAAGTCTAAATTTTGGAATTATTTTTAAACTGAATATGCTGAAATATGACCATCCTCTCTGCAGCACCAGGAAAGAAACAGCACACAGTGAAAAAGGATTTAAAGAAATATATGAGAAGCTTGGCTCCTGGTAGTCACCCCGCCTGAGCACCCCGAGACAAGCAGTGAGCAAGGAAATAAAAAAAGTCTGATATAGAGCTGAAAAGCTATTTTCAAGCGGAGGATGCAAACACAAAGAAAAAAAGCAATTCTGATGGAGGTGTCTGATGTCTGATGGAGGTGGGTTTTCCCACCACCAGGGATTGAAAAGCCTTCCAGGGAAGGTAGCTTTGTATACAGTCTGCTTCACTAAAGCTTTTAAGCATCTGCTTTCTCTAAAGAGTCTTTATTCTACATAAATGACGCTTCTCTGTACAGCAGCTATTTGGTCACAGATTACAATGCTTATTGCTCCGAAAAGGAGCAGAACAGCAAGGCAGAAAGCTAAATCAGACCTGCTGCAGCTATGATGGGTATTAGGGAACTGCAGAGGGGAAGACCTTCCCAGAGGGGAAGATACAGGTGATGCCATCCCCCCCTATGTAATGGTTTGGAGCCCAGAACCAGAAATAAAGGACCACTGAATAGGACATGGAAGAGTGAAAACCCCTCCCCAGGAAATAAATGTTAGGTCAGCGGAGACCCTTGAGGTTGTTCCCCTGAGCTATACAACTTTCAACAGGTTGTTAAATCTTTCTGTTGCCCGTGTTCACAGGCCATTAGTCATACTACAGTAAGTAGAGAGTGCAGCTCAGATTGCCTCATGCCTGCCCAATGCCTAGCTCCTCAGGAAGGACAGTCCTCCCATGAGGAGTTCACAGCCTGAACAGGCAGGGCAGAAAGCAAAGACAGATAGGAAAAAATATGTATTAGTATCCCTGTGTTACGGGATGATGATGAAAAAAAGGAAAATACAATAGGATTCTGCATTGGTTTCTCAAAACAATGATGATTAAAAAGTTGGACCTCACATGTTTTGGGGTTATTACTGGAGCATACATGAAAACTCAGCAGAAGTCCTCAACCAGGGTTTGCACTGAGTAGGACATAAAGAGTTTTCAGGCCTGCCACTGGTTTTGCATCCTAACAAACATCAAGGACAAGATGCCAGAAATTGGCTGTTCCAGAATTTGGGAAAGAGACCACACTGCAACAATGATGGTGAAAGTAAAGAACCATCTGCTGCTATGGCTTGAGCTGCAAAAATGTTTTCACAGCTCTAAAGGGGTGGAGGGGGAGGGATAGCCCTGGTAGGAACCAAAAACACCATGCTGAGAATGTAAACAGATGAGGAGAGAAGTAGAAAAGGCTGCAGACATGGCAGTGCTCCTGTTGGCATCACCTTCAACATCACTACGGGGGATCAAAAAATGTCTGAAGCTGATGCCTGCAATCCCAGAAAGGAAACAACAGCAGCTTATTAGCCTGATCCAACACATGGGCTCCCCACCAGCTAAGCCAACAAGAGCCAGTACAGTGATAAACACCATTCAGATGACGGTTGTTACTGCACGGCACATGGCTGAGACTCACAGCCTCCCATTGGGCAGAATGAGCCAAAATGAAGCTCCAGCGGGTAATTGAAATAGACAGGGAGGCTCAAAACCCTGCTCTCCACAGCTTGCCTCTGAGCTCTCAAGCAGCCTGTCAGAGCCCAACAGACCCATAGAAAATCAGAGAGAGAGCAGCAGCCACAAGAAGGTGAAGACAGCTACCACAAAACAGCTGTTGAGTTCAGTGTCTCCACAGGTTTTTAGACAGTAGCAGCTGCTCATAAATGTGAAAGCTGGTTCTTTTTCAACATCGGGCCACAGGAGACATCCCCTGAAAAAGAAGAGTGAAGAGTTACTTGGCCAGGGAAGAAGTTAGCTTTGTAGCAAACACACAAGTAACCACAGAAAGTTTGTCTTTTTCTTAGTCTGCTACTGATCAGAGTGGCACAAGGTATGTGATCTCTGGAAATAATAACAGGATAAGAATATATCCCTACTAGTCTGAGCATTTTGGGTTCATCCATGTATGTGAAGTTCCCATAGACCTCAAGGACCCCTAGATTTTGAATATGGAGAGGAGACAAATTCCATATTGCAACTTTTTAACTCTGTGGGGCCCTTTCACCTTCAAGTCAGAAGACCTCTTCTGCAGTATACAGGATGAGTTATGCACCTCAGTGCACTCAGACACAAGCCATTACAGAAAACTTGACATTTGAGTCTTCTCAGATAGGTTTCGTAGCTTGCATTCATTTGCCTTCTGATGTAAGGTGGCTTATACCAGGTCAGTCTATTTGCACCTCAAATATAGTAGCATGAAAACACCTCTGAGGCACTTGCAAATATTTTGTCTTACTTATGAAGTCCTGACCTGTCACTGAAGGTAGGAAGCATGGTTTTAAAGACAGTAGAAAAGGGTTTGAACCTGTCTCCGACATCTCATGCAAATACTCTAATCATTGCCCTAAGTCAGAAAAGAATTACTAAAACTGTGTGGTCACCTGAGTCTTACTTAGGTATGTTCTGAGATAAATGACCACAGACAGGATAGCTTGAAGAATCCCTAGTTTCCTAACACTAATGAACTTGATTAGATGTGCAGTAGAAATTGTCCATGTACCCCCTGGCAGAAATGAGACAGACAGTACACAGTATTGGCAAAACCTGGGATGGCTTGAGAATTTAAAGTCCCCAAAGTTAAGCAGAAATTCTGTCGGGTGTTCAGAACCTAATACTTTGAGTTGGGTGCTAAGAGCAGATGAAATTAGTTGTCTTCTTGAAGAGTCTTTTATTTCCAGCAAATCTACAGGGACACTAGGCAGCCGACTTAGACAAGAGTCTTAGCTTTTAGGCAGCTAAAATTAGATGGCACGATCCCCTAACACGCTCCCCAGCCATTTTATATATCTAGTCCTACTGACAGCTGGTTCTGTTCTAAAGCACCACAGAAAAACAATACTACAGATCCTTGAAGAAAATAATGTCCCAGATAGTGATGGAAAGGAATGCCATTTGTAACTCTGAATCTCAGTTTTGTTCTCATTAGATCTTCATTATATCAGCCGTCATTGTTGTGCAGAGACCTGAATCTATCCCCTCCATACTCACCTGCAAGCTATTTCCTTTAATTGCTGTGCACACAGAAAATCAAATGTATTCTAACAATGGTGATTCATTGGCTCAGCTGTTAAATGCAATTTGTGCATCTCTCTATATAGTTTATGTATGTATTTCCCATCCCTGCACCATCTGAATACATCCCAATTTTTAGTGAAGTTATCCTCACAAATATTTCCCTAGCTCCACAGGGCAGCTGTGGAAGAATAGCCAAAACCTAATCCCTGTAGCATTCTCTCCAAATGTTTTACTTCCACTGGAAACACAAGTTTACAGACCAAAATCCTAGGGATATAAAAAACAGCATGGACTAGCATCTGTCATACCAAAAGATGAACTCTTGGCATGGAAATGTCTCATGAGGGAGCTCTGAAGTCAAGTAAATGAACTAGAGTTAGTCTGAATTGGACTCCGCCTAACTTAGCTTCTTATGTGACTACCCTTTTCTAACAAGATCAAACTGTTTGGTTGCTTCATTAGAGGAGTGAAAAGAATGTAATGAATCTCTAATTGTGCTGCTGGGGAAAAAAAATATATAAAAAATCCAGAGCAAACATTGTTAAGTTATGTCAGTCACTGCTGAATACATGTTGATTTCCTGGTATGTAGGAGAGCAGAAAACAGACCTTTTGCTAGGACCAGGCAGTGAATTGAATGAACTGGATATACTTGAAATTAAAGCAATGTGTTCATTACCCTCATTCACCCCAAATGGACTGAGGGTGTTGGTGGGGAAGCCATGTTCAACATACACACATATGTAGTTACGCACATCTCCACTTGCTCTCATCGCTAATTTACATTAACTGCTTTCCCCAGGTCAGTGGGTTGTGTTCATCCTCCTTTCTTCCTAAGAGGACCCCCCAGGGGAAGACGTCTTGTGCATGTACTCCCTATCTGATCCATGATGTAGTTACTACAACAGCTGTTGTATGGCAGAAAACAGCCATATTTGGCTTTCTTTCCACAATCAGGTTGTCAGAAATGACAACATAACTGTACACATCTAGCAAGACACTATATGTTTCACATTATGGCAATAATATCTTGTCCTTATGTAGGACTATTTGTCAGCTGAATTAGAAGACTCCCTGGGTAGCTCTGGGAGTATTACATTATTTTTTTCTGCCTTAAAAGATCAAATGATATGTCCTAACACAGGAGACGGCTTCCATGTTTGTCATATTCCCTGTTCTCAATACATCCTATTTTTAGGTTGTCTCAGCCATCAACTGCAGTAATGCAGCATTGTATTTCTATGTTAAATTAGAGAGATTCTGTGTCACAGAATCTCAGAATTCAACATCCAGTGACTGTTTTTTCCCCTTCTCCCCACAAAATAATGAGCTTGGTTAAATATTATAAGACTTAAAATGAACAGTAGACATACTGGGGACAGGGGGTGGTTTTTCTTGTTTGCCATCTCATGTCTGAAATTTTTACATCTTTAAGGATTGGGCTGTTTGGAAGAAATTTTGTAAAACAGAAATTTCATGGTGTGTTGTGTGAGCAGAGCAACGCAGGTCCTGTTATGTGCTGCAAGGGCTGGGCTCCCCGTGCAGACTCCACTTTAGGAGGGACGGTCATTGAACCTCTCTTCTCACTCTAACAGCTGAATAACCTCTCTACCCTTCCACCTACTTTAATAAAACTTACAGGAGATTAGTATCTTTGAGATGTCTGTCATTCTGTCAACTGTGGTGAAGCTAACAGACACAGTAGTTACCTGGGTGAAAAGACAGCTACACAAGCACACAGAGGAAACACAATCACAAAATCTTTTATTTGTGGGCTTTGACATCTAAAACGAATCTATCACAACTGCAGTACTTTGGGATTCTAGGAGTTTTGGATCAAGTGACATCAAGTTTTGTTGCTAGTTTTGATTCCCCAGTCTTCATGCACCCCTGGGGTTAAATGTGGCAGCGCATCTCTGGGTACTTCAGAAATAGCTGTAAGTGTATAGCTATATAATTTTAAAAGGATATATCCCACGTCAGTTAAAGATCTGCTAATAGTTTAAAACAACACAGCTCTTTGCTTTGATGTGTAGAGCATTCAGGCTGACAAGGAGAGGAAGCTGCAGGTACCTGTAAACTAACACTTGGCTTAAAAGTAGCTTATTCTTAAAAGTAGCTTATTTAACACTGTAAATTAACACTTGGCTTGAAAGTAGCTTATTCAAAGCAGGGAAGGTGCAGTGTGGAACAAATTTCCCAAAGGTCTTCCCACCAGGCCAGCAAATGCATGGTACAAATACAGCAGATGGTAGAGTAACTCTGTAGAAAACAAAATTATTGAACTTACATACCAGCTGGAGGGAGCCAGACATGATTACTAGAAAGCAGGACTATTTTAAAGAAGCCAAAGATGTAGTTTAGCTGGAAAGAGTGATCAGGTTTGGCTGTAAAAGGTGCTGAGTTGTCTATTTCTTCACAGAAATATTCCTAGTCAAAACCAACTGGTTTTTGCTAGCTATGGCAAGGGTAGGTGACTGGGAGTTCTTCTGTTCACCTTTGTTCGTAATAAAATTAAGAAAGTAAAAGGAAATCTAGTATAAGCAAAGGAAAAATAAAAATAAGTAATAGGAAATAGAAGTGCTTTCAGACAATGAACCATTTGCCACAGTGGAACAGACTGTCACAAAGCACCACTAAAGTAAGAGCTAGCCAGATGCAACCCCCCGTGAAATTAATTTTTTATGGATAAGGAAAATACCGAAGTTTTGAGATGAAAAGCAAAAAGCTAAACAAGTGTAGTCAGAATAAAAGCCCTCAGGCTTCCCGTCTTAAACTAGCCTCTAACTACTTAGGAAAAATACCTGTGCCTGGCCACAGAAATCTTACAGCAACCTCCAGTACAGTTGCGTACACTTCCTCTGAAGTCAGGTTGACTTAAAACTGCTCAAGATACAATAGTGCTCTAGGTAGATCCTAGTTCTGATCCAGATTGACAACTACAAAATCATCCTCATAATCAGAGAAATGTATTATCTGCTAACTCACAATCCCAGATCAGAGGAGGACTGTGAAACAAAGGCATATACCACCAAATGACCCACATATTGGTTTTTCATCTAGAGTCTAACACTTTTTTTTTTTTCTCTGAAATACCTGAAGAGAAGTTTTTAACATTAATTAAAGCCTTTTTTCTTTTTTCTGCTGCAAAACATGATCAGTTCCAAATAATTTGCCTTGCTGTCAGAAAAAAGCAAAAAGAAAAGCATTTCCTTATAGGAAATGTCATTAGTACTTCTATATCCCTCAAAGGAATAAGATGAATACAGAGACAAGTCTTGGCAGGAAAGAGGGGACTGCAGCTGAAGGAAGCCACTTCTGCTGTCCGTGATGTCCATGAAACCTGCAAGTACCACTCTATTTCTATAGGTGACAGATGAAGTCAAACACTTTTTGAAGTCAAAAAGGCTCTTCAATGATGTGCACAGTCATGTGGGATGAATCCTACAAAGAAAGTGGAACACCATAGAAACGAATGAGCTGCATTCCAGCCTGCAAAACTCTCTAAAAAATTAGCTCCCTATTAAATCAAGCATGTCCACCTAAACACTATAAGCCATTTATCGGACTATTTACAGTCTCTGCCTACAATGTAAACACCTGCAGATAACATCATTCTTATGTCTCTTCAGATGGAAGTGTTCATTCTTGAGTTTTCACTTAAAAATTCAGATTAAAAAATCCCTTCCTCACACCACTTGTAAAACAATGACAGATCCTATGCCAGTATCTCCTTCCCATTTAACTTGATTCATAGCTGAATGAGCACATAGTGAAATAAAGCCTCTTTTTAACACTTTCACCACTAGCTCACCTCTTTCATTTGTAACAAGATTTGCTCAAGAGGAGCTCTCACCAAGTTTTTAGTGCTATTTATGCCTCCAGATTTGGTCTCAGTGATTCTAAAATTAACCATTTCTTTTCAATCATCTACTTTCTCTGATGAAAAAAAAACAAACCAGTGGCTGCTTCTGGTTGGGTGATGAGCTGGTTTCCAGACAGAAGCCACAATCGAAAAGTGCCTTTTCAAGCAAAGGTTTTGTGGGGTTTTTTTAGGAATGCCCTCATTAAACACTAGAGGATGAACTCAAAGGGCTAAATGTGTGCGTCTACAGTGTACAGTTTCTGTCTCGGAAACTCACTGCAGACTCCTTCTAGAGTCAGTACAGTTTTCTCACTGTTTGCCTTATCCTGAATTAGCTGCCTTCATTTGATCAGGTGAATCATTCTGTAAACCCTACTGATTGCACGGACGAGATCTTCACTGACTGTGAATAAGTCTGGACAGCCCAGGGTCCAGAGTGTGGTAAGATACTTGAGGTACAGTCTCATTGCCTAAACATTGGTCCCTGGTACCATCTGAGACAGCCTTAGGTATCCAGTGCATACATAAGGATCAGGCAGATATGACACAGAACCTGTGGAAGACCTACATCTTGATGGATTAGCTGATAGAAGCCTGTCGGGTTACCACACAGCATCTCCAAGGGCAAAGACATCTATATTTAGGCAACAGAATTACACCCCAGAAGCCAAGAACATGAAATCATCCTTGCTAACTAGCACATGCAAATACATCCTCCTGCTGTGGTTAATTATGTGATCACAGAACACAACTAGACACAGCTTCAGCATAATATGCTTGGGCAGTGGGATGAGCATGGCTTCCTGTGGTCCTGAAGCCTTTTAATGTCACTTCTGCTGCCCCATCATTTTCTGGGGCACAGTCCCAGCGTCAGGTGCTGAGCACAGAGTCAGAACAGAAATAAACCCCTCTGCCCTCTAAAGGCTTAAATTCTCACTAGATGCATGATGTTTTTACAAGGAAGCCACTCATAGAGCCAAACCATGAGTTGGTGTTATGTTTATCAGCTTTCATCCCCTCTTTCTTTTTAAACAGCTTCAGGCTGATTTATCAGCACCTCTGTCAGCCTTTTGTTCTGAATTGCCCTTTACTCCTCCGCTGGCTATAGAGGAAAACTCACCCCCAAGGGCTAAAGCTAACCTTTGCCAATTAAAACTGGTTATAAAGCAAGAAAGCCACTAGACAGATAAGCTAATATATTTTTAATTCATCTCTAGCTGCTTCATTTAATTACTCTAAGTATAGCACAGCACTGCCTATAAGCACAGGGAGAAGTATGAAATCACCAGGAGTTGCATCACTGGCAGCATTCTTGTCACTGCATGGATATAACAGATACTAGTTATTACTTGATTCCTTGCATTGCTCTTTCTGATTAACTTTAATATAACAAATTCAGAAACACTGAAAGCAAGTAACTGCATCTGCAAAGGCCTTGGGTTCAAACCATCTTTAGGCTGATTAGATATTCAAGAGAGTGGTGCCAGACTGGTTTATACTCCTCCAAATCATTTGAACTCAATTTACAGAGTATGGATGTGTGAGAGAGAAAAGATTAGTCCAATCTTACACCACTTAGTAGCAGAAAAGATCTGAGAGAGCAGAGTGTTGGCAGATAATTTGTCTTAGTTTTGAAATGCCGATGTGTAAGATCTCCGAGGAGGAGGTGCCAGAAGTCAGAGGGGAATGGGGGATGCCCCTTGCAGGAGGCAGTAGTCCTTCTCCAGTGATACAGAATACACATCCTGTGGAAATGTGCTTAATAAAAACTGGCTTGCTCCTGGCCTCTGATGCAAAGTAAGGGGAAATTTCAATAGAAACCAACAGTTCTTCACAGGCCTTAAACTTGCAGCCAGAAGCATTGAAATACAAAGAAAGTTTAGGAGACTTTTCCTTGGCACAGGAATTTAATTTTCAACCTTTCATGATCTCAGGAGACGTATCAGCGCAGTATTAACAGCCAGCATCAAATACCTTTCATAGAATCATAGAATCGTTTAGGTTGGAAAAGACCTTTAAGATCATCAAGTCCAACCTTTCCTAGTACTGATTAACAGTTCAGTCCCCATGCTACATATATGTAAGATAAAAATTCATAAGATCAGTCTACATGTACTACAACAGCTAAATGGCTTAACAAGAAATACGCAGGATTGGAAAGAAACTTTCCTCCTAGGAATGGCGTGGAAAACGGCCAGTGAGATAACCAGTCACCATCACAAACATGGCAGCAGTCAGGACAGGTCATTGATTCGATGGACTACGACAGTCATACTCAGAACTATGCAAAACCCAGTTTAGATGCACTTTTTTCTGCAGGAAATTCCAGCCCTGGCAACATCCTACCCTGGATTTATATGAAATGCAGTGCTTTTCAAGCTCTCCTTCTTCAAGAGCTATTTATAGCATGCAATTTAAGGAGACAGAGAGAAAAAGAGAGCAAAAGAAAGAGTGAAGGGAGAAGAGAAAGGTAGGAAAGCCATTTGCAAATGAGTCATTCCCCAGGAATGCTTTGACAGGCTGTCAGCAGAGATTTGATAAAGACATCCAGTTAAAATACTCCACTATGGTTCCAGGTGAAGGAAGATTGACATTCTGGTGGTGTGCACATGGAAAACTCCACGCAGGAGATGTTTAATCTCTGTGGGAAGCTTTCAGATAGCCCAAATGATTTGAAAGTCATTCTGCCTTTTAGCAAATAATGAGCATACAAAAGAAGTACGCAAAAAAGAAGAAAGAAAAACCTACTTGGAGAATAATCTCCCTCAATAGCATGTTATGCGTGGTTAATAATGAAGTGTTTCTTCCAGTACTCTTCTTCAGTTTGCATTCCTAGGTGGTATCCCCATGTCCTGTCCTCCGGAGCTGGAGCTGCTCACTGCTCATCGCTGCTGCCACGATTTCTCTTACCCCATCAACAGCAGTAGACAGATGTCAGCCCAGGCACATGTCTCCTAATACCTCTCCTCTGGGCCTTTTGTGTCATCTGAAACAGCAGGTTGGTCCCAGGCTGCTGAAGCTATTTGTAGGAAGCTGAGTGGTCTGTGGATATGCAGTAGCAGCTGTTGTGAGGTCCACTTTAAATGCCAAAATCCACTGAGACTTCATGTTTCTGGGGCTAGGAGCAGTTGTCTTACTTTGACAATGACTTGAGTGTAGTCTGTCACACCTCCAGCCTTTAAAGACCGGAGGTGTACAGATCTACCACTCTTGTATTAAACAACAGTACCTTCTACATCAACCAGGTGATGAGAAAAGAAATACAATGACAAAATAACCATCCTAAAACCAAAGTTTACTGTAAATAAGGAAAAGCTTTAGGCAAGTGTCCTGGTTGTGGCTGGGATAGACTTAATTTTCTTCCTAGTAGCTGGTACAGTGCTGTGTTCTGGATTTAGGATGAGAATAATGTCGATAACACACTAATGTTTTAGTCATTGCTGAGCAGTGCTTACACTAAGTCAAGGACTTTTCAGCTTCCCATGCTCTGCCAGGTGCACAAGAAGCTGGGAGGGGGCACAGCCAGGACAGCTGACCCCAACTGGCCAAAGGGCTATTCCATACCACATGACGTCATGCTCAATATATGAACTGGGAGGAGTTGGCTGGGGACCAGCGATCACTGCTCAGGGACAGGCTGGGCATCAGTCAGTGGGTGGTGAGCAATTGCATTGTGCATCACTTGTTTTTTATATTCTATTATTGTTATTGTTATTGTTATTGTTATTATTTTCTCTTCCTCTGCTGTCCTATTAAACTGTCTTTATCTTAATCCACAGGTTTTACTTTTTTTTTTCTGATTCTCTCCCCCATCCCACTGCAGGGAGGAGGATGTGCGTGCAAACAGCTGTGTGGTGCTTAGTTGCCAACTGCAGTTAAACCATAACAGGAAGGAATAAAGATTTTTAAGCAGTCTTTATATCTGTCCATCTTACCTGAACATTAACCAGCCCTGGGTAAACACTGAAGGAAGTTAGGCCAGGTAATCTTAATAGCTCCCTTAAGCCATGTATATTTATAAATCAGTCTTCCAGGGTCCAAAGACATTTTCCACACTATTATCTGTCTGATCATTAAAACTTCCCATTAGGAGTCCAGCACTTCCCATGAAAACCTCCTGATATGGAGCCTACATTGTTCTCTGCTCTATTCCTAATTGCTTATTCATGATGGTCCCTTGACTTGTTTCTTCCCTGCCTTAACTGTTTACACTTTACAGATATTTGTACAGTGTTGTTGCATTCTTCCTTAGCTGGTATTTAAACTGCATACCATTGCAGGATACCAAATCAACCTTTTCCGTCTTTGTCTCCTTGTAAATACCAGTAGCAAAAGACCCTAACAAAGATAATTTTGTCATCTGCCCAGGATTGTTGATTTTGTGCCTCAGTTTCCCTAACCTTCAGTGATATGGTGAAGGCAGAGCTATTATAGACCAAACTAGATTCCTGTAAACTCAGCAGGAACAGGCTGGAGCACTATTTTCTGATTGTCCAGCCTGCTTCATTGTAGACTTGGCTACAGCTGTAGCTTTGCTCTGTAAAGCACTTGTGTTCTGGACTGGCAAATGTGACCTGGCAGTGTTTAGCTTACCGGTACAGGCATAATTCCTGTCCCATTCTGGTGTCCTTAGTGGCTCAAGGGACCAACTCTACCATATCTATGTGCTATTAATGGACATGTCTATGTGTTACTCCAGGGTGTGCTTTGACCTCTGGAACAGCCACTTCACCTACTAAGTCCTCTGAGAAGAGGTTGAAGCATTGAAGCACAACTTTTGGTCAAGCTCAGAGCAGCCAGCTTTCTTCCTAAAACTCTATTTGTTCTAACCAAACATATGGAGAACAGATTCAACTAGGTCCTTTTTTTTTTTTTTTTAATTTTCTTTTTCAGTGAAAACATATTAAAAGCGACAAGGACAAGCTTTCTGAATGGAAGCAGGTGTTAAACCCGAGTCCTAGAGGCTTCTGTGCAAAATCACTTCGTATAATCCCATTAGGAAGAGAGAGAGGAGCATACCTTTCCTGCGGGACTCAAATTCAGAAAAAATTTGTACAAAGCCTGCACGTCCTCAGCCTCTCTGTATAGGTTATCTGAAGTTTTTCCATTCCAATTTCTGGTACTTTAAACCAACTGTTTTAAGGAAATGCCAGACTGCCATGGACGATAAAGATCTATCACTCCATAACAATATGAAAGAACCTCTAGTTGCCACGCCAATGGCATTGATCTATCACAAGCCTAAGCCACATCTAACCACCACACATCGCTGCCTCAGATGCCCTACAGCATCTCAAGCAGTTCTGGACACTATATTCACACACTACAATTGCTGAAGCTGAAGCTTACTGTCAAAATCACAAACATACAGCCAGGATTTGTCTTACCTCAAGGATACTAGATTATGCACAACGGCATTTAAGCAACTCACAGGAGGTGCAGAGATTTTCTGTATAAACAGAGGTACAATGATTGATCGTACCGCAACTGCAACAAACTTCAGACTATCACTCACATTGTTAACGACTGTATAATACACGCTTATGCAGGATGCGTAAAAGAAATTCATCAGGCCTCCCTTGACTCTACTGAATGGTTCAGCAACCTTGGGTTGAATTTACAATCTGTCACTGCCTTTCAAAATGCCATACACAAGAGGAGGACAGAGCCTGGGGAATTCAGGTGCCTAGAGAGGAGAAAAACAAACAAATAAACAAAACAGCCACACTTGATCATACTTCAGCCTTTGTTTTCATTGAATAATTAATTTTAATTCTCTACACTTGACTTGGCCTAACTTAAAGGAAAATGATCATAATGTGAAATCACTCTCAGGCTACTTGAAACTGCTTGATGGATACAGAAATGCCAAGTGAAAAAGTAGACTAATGCATGCTTTAGTCTGCTTTCCTTGATGGGCCCAAGAAATTGAATTTAAAGTAGTGCCAGACTGCAGTTACATGTAACAGCACACAGTTTAGTATTCAAATTATAACTGGATGCATTACGTTGCTTACAAATTTCCCTTATCATTCTTTACTCTTGGCCTCATTCCTGTATTTTCTTCTACTAACTCTACTAAAAAACTGCTTTCGCACAGAAAAAAGGAAGTGCTAAATCCTGTAGACAATTTCCAGCTTATGTCCAATGTTTCCAGAGCTCTGTTGAAGTTGTGTTTAGAAAGAAGCGTTCATAAAGTCTTTGAGTTATTGGGCAGTGGATATTAGGAAAGGCAGGAGCCTTATGAACTGAGCCACAAGGATCTGTGGGACCTACTATGAGCCAGATGATAGGTCCCATCTCACTTCCCAGATAAGATTCTGGAAATTTGTGATATGGACTAAAAATCCCCAGGCATAACAGAACACAGGGACTCTTTGGGGTTTGTAGGAGCTCATGCTGCTCTGTGTCCCCATCCACATACACATACTAGCTTCCAACTGCAGGAAATTGTGTGCATAGGCCAAGGAAGGTGAATTATGCTCTGGCCAAATCTGGCCCCCAATCTGGACCTGTATCCCACAGGCACTCAATGGTGTTCATCCACTGCTCCCTCTAGGTGTATTTTCCTTTCATAACAACAAAGCACTGCTTACATTTGTAGCAGTAAAGGGTACCGGAGAGGCCAATTCTACAGATCTAATTCTGAAGCAAGGTGCCTGTTCAGCGAGTTAGTGTTGTTACACTCTCACATGCAATCTACAGACGTCCTTGCCTGTGCTGTCCATCATGGGCACTTGCAACCAGTTGTTACACAATTTTCTAAAAATTCGTGCAATCCTTAAACTGCCTCTACCTAGCTGTCAAGGTTGCACTTTTTTAGTGCCCTCTAATTGAACTTTTGAGATTTGTATTCATACCTTTGAGTACAGATTTCTTTTTGTCTGTCCTACCAACAGCAAGCGTCTCTTCCCTTTCCTCTCAAACTTTTCTGTTTTCTTTTGGATAAACAGGGATAACATAAAGTGAATAAAGGAGGATGAGAAAGTAGCAAGGCATATCATAAAGATCACCAGAATCCAATAAAATAGAGAGAATATGAAGATTGGATCAGATTAGAATTTATAGACAAAATCATTATGTAGAAGGAAGTAAACTGTAATATTCCTTTGTAATCCTGGGCCAGGAAGGAGGAAAGTTTACTGTAATATATTGCTGAAATACCAGGAGCTTGGGAGATTTGTGAGACAAAAAATTATGAAACATAGGAGGTAGCTGTCTGCTTTTTGCCAGCACGTACCAACGTGCTTATAATGTATTAGTAAATAGAAGCCCAGGAATCTTCTAGGCTGTGATAAATTGTAGAAAAAATGTTTATACTGATATGAATGTAGACTGAATGTGAATGCACAGGTGCAAAACACCAGAAGAGCTGAAAAATGGCATATACTGCTGACACCTACAGTTGCAGGTCATCGAGATCCTAGCACACAACTTCCTGCAGTTTCTCGTGACAGCCAGCTCTGAAACAGAGGCAGTGACTAAATCCTGATGACTCACAGAGGTGGGACAGGATAAAGAGATAAATAGCTGTCAGCTCCTGAACAGTACAATGAGACACATCCAAAACCACCACCACACACCTAAGGAGAAGCCAGGAAATATGGGGAGGGGCTCAAAAACTGGTTTCTTTGTCCTCCACATCATTGCAAGCAATCCTGGACAGACTCCCTGTATACAGGTGTCTTAATGCCTGAATTCTGGGCAGGCTGTTTAAAAGCATCTCAGTGCCTGTGAGTGTGAGAGACTGAAACTAGTTGTGTTTTAAATAAATCCGTCTTTCTTCCTGTGAGATATTGCATTAGGCTAAACCGTTGCTACAGTGTTGCTACAGGGCAATTTGGTGGTCCTTATGTTTTCAGAAGTTTCTGAAAGATACGCATATTGCAATAAGAAATTCAACATTCATTCCTGTAATTATAACTCAGGAGATGAAACACTCTACCTGTCAAATGTACACATCTGTACTCACCTTGCCATGCATGGTCCCATCAGGGCTCTATCCAAATACAAGGTCATTCCTGCACCCCACAGGCATGGCAGCTGCCCAGCAGCAGTGCCCCACTCACCATGGTTGTGTTTTCATAGCTGGGACAGGCTGTCTGTGTGGGGTTGTTCTGTTTTCAGTGCCCCTAGTGTAAAGATAGGGAAAAATTCCTCCCAGAAATGTCTTCCACCAGGTCGGTTCTCTTCTGCCCTTCTACTGTGCTCAGAAGACACAAACAGGGCACAAGGGACAGGCACAGGCAAGCCCAGAGGCTCTCTCACCAAGCTTTGCCTCCAACAAGACAGGCTGGTGGGAGGAGAGAAGGACATGGACCCCCATGCAGGGATGCTCCAAGCACCAGGAACTCAGCTTGCTGAGCAAGAAGTGGGGTGCTGGTGGTAATGAGCTCCAGAGGGGACTTGTTCTTCCCAGAACTTGCCCAGTTGCTTTCCTCTAAGCTGGAGTCAACTTCTTGCCTCCATGCTCTCATGAAGCAAGGAGAGCCCTCACTTCCCTCCTGGTCTGGGAGCACAAGAGGATCACAGGAGCACAGAGTGCCATGGCATGGGGAACTGTGGTGGGAAGGCCTTGCCCAGCTGCTATCCACCCATCCAGCCACTCTCTCACTCCCCCTCCTCAACAGGACAGGGGAGAATATAGGATGAGAAAGCTCGTGGGTCAACATAAAGACAGGGAGATCATATACCGAGTACTGTCATGGGGAAAACAGATTCAACTTGGGGAAAAATAATTTAATTTATTGCCAATTAAAATGCATTTGGGTAGTGAGAAACACAGACAAAATTAAAACACCACCACCCTTTTTCCCAGGCCCAATTTCACCCCTTCAATCCCGACTCCTCTCCCCTGAGGGGCGCAAGGGGCAGAGATGGGGATTGCAGTCAGTCCATCACAGCCCCTCTCGGCCGCTCCTCCCTCCTCACCCGTCTCCTGCTCCAGCGCGGGCCCTGCCCCGGGCTGCAGTCCTTCAGGGACAACCTGCTCCCGCCCGGGCTCTCCACGGCCGCAGCTCCTGCAGGAAATATCCCCCTGCTGCGGCGTGGGGCCCTCCCCGGGCTGCAGGGTGGGTCTCTGCTCCAGCGGGGTCTCTCCAGGGCTGCAGGGGAGCCCTGCTGCGGGCCTGCAGCACCTCCTGCCCTCCTCCTCCTCCGGCCTCGGGGTCCCTCTGCTGCTGCTCCCTCCTTGGCTTCCTCCTCCTCTGCCTCTGCCGCCTTGTGCCCTTTCGGAAACCTCTTTTCCCCCAGGCACCCCCAGCTTGGCTGAGGGGCTCAGCTGTGTCCTGTGGTGGGGCCATTGGAGCTGACTGGAACCGGCTAGAACCGGCTGTGTCTGGCATGGGGCAGCCCTGGCCTCTCCTCTCAGAGGCCACCCCTGGAGCCCCGACTTCCAACACCCAGGCTTGGACACCCAATACAAGCTGTCAGGGAGAAAGGGCAGAATCTGAACTTGCTACAGTGGGAAATAAGGTCTAATCTGGAGAGGAGAGTGTTTTTAAAAAAATGATGTTGTGCAATATTATTAGATCACCTGTCAAATAAATCGAGGTCTGACTAAATGATAGCCCACAAATAGTAGTTAGCATTAGTTAATCACCAACAAATAGAAGGGTTTTTAGGGAATTTTGGTAGGATCAGTATGTACCCAGTAACTTTAATATTCTCATCAACAATCTGGATGTAAACATCAGATCAGTGTTACTAAAACTGAAAATTGTGCAAAGACTGAAAACAGTTCAAAAATGAAGACATGAAAGTAGACCATATTTTTGGAATAGGGCACTGTGTTCACCAAAGCAGAGAATGAACCATCTGAACAGTTTTTCTGATCTGACCCATCTTTGGAGCACGGTGATGCCCAAGAGATGTGTTTATCTGAGATCTCAGTTTCTTGAACCACCTGATTAAATAATGTCTCCTGGCAGTTGACTGCTTTGTTCCTATTCTTGATCAAAAGATGCTTATAAATATTGGAAGTACAGACTAGATAATCTTTTTTCTCTTTTGGATAATTTCCTGTTCCATACATGTTTCAGTGAAAATAATCACATTCATAGACTCATAGAACGGCTTGGGTTGGAAGGGACCTTGAAGATCACCTAGTTCCAATCCCCTGCCATGATCAGGGACACCTTCCACTAGACCAGGTTGCTCAAAGCCCCAGCCAACCTGGCCTTGAATGTTTCCAGGGATGGGGCATCCACAACTTCCCTGGGGAACCTGTTCCAGTGCCTCAGCACCCTCATAGTGAATAATTTCTTCCTAACAGTTAATCTAAATCTACCCTCTTCCAGTTTAAAACTGTTACCCCTCGTCCTATCATTACAGTCCCTGATAAAGAGTCCCTTCCCATCTTTCCTGTAGGTGCCCTTTAAGTATTGGAAGGCTGCTATAAGGTCTCCCCAGAGCCTTCTCTTCCCTAGGCTGAACAACCCCAACTCTCTCAGCCTGTCCTCATACAGGAGGTGCTGCAGCCCCCGATCATCTTCATGGCCCTCCTCTGGATCCACTCAAGCTTTTCATGTGCTGATGAAGGGCAGAGGGAGAAGAGCTGTTTACAGATCCACTTGCCATATGATTTTGCTCAAGGATTCAAACCCAGATTTCCTGCCAATCAGGAGAATGATATGACCACTAGGTAATTGTGTTAAGGTTCCTCCTGTGATGGTGTGCTTCCCCCGCCCACAACCTTTATCTCCTGTAACCCTGCTCAGGTGATAACTACCAGTGACGGTCATAAGGGATGCATCTGGTCATGACGGCTGCATCCGACTCAAAGTGCATTCGGGAGACAGACAACAACACAATAGCCAAGGGCTATTGTGCAATGTGCCCACCTAACCACAGCAAAGAAACTAAAATCTGTGCTCAGTATGCAAATATGACTATGGGTCAATCATCTTACCCCCATAAATACTGAGCAGCCCAAGAGTCTTTTGAGCTCTCATGCACAGCAGCAGGCTGCACACCAGGATCTCCCCTTGAGCAGGGACGCCTCTCAAGGTTACTCCTCAAGGCTGAGAGATTCCTTACCACAACAGATCCTCGGTAAGTGGCTAATAGCATGCTAAACTTTGAAACCTTAGCTAAGTGGTATAAAGGATTGATTGCGCATATATAATCCTTTAGACATAAACCGTTGACCAAGTCTGGGACTAGGATTGGATCTAGCCACACCTAGACTCCTCTCTGAGAAGGAGTTTAGAAAGCAAGGGGGTCCTTTTCTGAACCTCATGACTCAATGGGAGGGTCTCCCTGACAGTTTTGGCTGACCCTGTCCTCTATGCACTAAATAATCAAGCGTACCTTGCCATCAAATCTTGTTAAATCACTGTCGCATTGAACTTTTTAAACTCCCTGCTCTATATCAATAAACTGTATTTTTACTTCTCTCTTATGAGTGAAGTGCACTCTCATTCTATCCATGACACCTCCAGCCACTGCTTCTGCAATGCTCTGTCTAGAAAAATATACAAATGTGATCTGGATTGAGGGAGAATAATACTGGACTTGGCCTCCTGGTAATGAGTTCACTTTCTCAGGGAAAGCCAGAGGCATTAACCTTGCTCTCCTATTTCTTTGTCTCTCTTCCATCCCACTCTATCACTGCTCATCTCTTCACCTACCACAGTATGTTGAGAAACAAACCTCAAAAGCAGAGGAGATAAAAGTTGTTCTGCTTCAATCTGATCACAAAAACAGTATTGGGAGGGTAAGAGGCATACAGCCACGGGACAGGAGGTCATCCCCACTGGATGAAGTTGGCAAATTTGTCCATGAAGTTTCCTCTTTCTTTCAGTTTGCTTTCCTTCTGGTTTCTTTTCCACATATCTAGCAGAGAAGATGCTAGCTGACAGAAGCACATCAAAACATTTTAAAACTTCCACCCAGCTTTCTCTGTTTGTACATCTAATAATCACTTTCTCCAGACCAGAGGAGTCTGTAAATAACATATTAACCCTCACTAGTTCTTACATCTCTCCAGTGAAAACCAGAATTAAACAGAAATAATTAAAACTCAAAAAACATGAAAATTTGTCAACAAAAGTTTGCCTTTGCACTCCTTTTCTATCTCACTTTTGGCTTCCAAAGAAACAGTAGGAACAAGTAACTGATGGGTAGAGTTTGACCAAAGGAGGTTTACCTATTTAAATGTGTAGATGATGGCAATGAAACACTCACTGGAACAGTCCCAAAAGAGAAATGTCACGAGTCTTGTACTAATTTAAAATTACAAATTACTTGTAGCTGGTAACTTACCCAATTTAATCACAAGAGGCTAAAGCTGAGCACAAATTGCTGGATCTACCTACAGCTATGCTCAGGATCGTCAGTCAAAAATGCATTTCACAGATGCTTGCTGTTTGCTTAACATAATCTCTTATTGACCACGTCGCATTGCCACTGTGTGTTTTCTTTTGATTTACACAACGTAAGTACTTTGGAATTATATGTACACACATACACACACACCCCCCCCAAGAAAACCTCAGCACATCTATTTTCTTTCATTTGGGATAGGATT
Organism: Ciconia boyciana; assembly: GCF_034638445.1. Classification (NCBI taxonomy): domain Eukaryota; kingdom Metazoa; phylum Chordata; class Aves; order Ciconiiformes; family Ciconiidae; genus Ciconia; species Ciconia boyciana. The sequence continues at coordinate 3,976,474 of NC_132935.1, forward strand.
AAATAGTGATTATTAAGGAATTATTCCCTAAATGCATTACAAATCCATTTCCTGTTTATCTTCTATAGGTAATTACACTTGTGGTCTCATGTCTATCAAATCCAAGGAATCTAGTCTGAAACCAAGATCTTGTCAGAAAAATCTCATTGTTATACACATGCTGATGTGCTCCCCTATGGAGAAGCCAGTTTATGCAAACTCCCTTTCTGAATCTGTTTTTCAGAGTGGGGGTGGTTGGACTTATGAGTAGGGTCAATGCAGAAATTAGGAAAACTAAAGTCCTTTATTAACTCAACCTTACCTCGAGGATGGTGTTTCCTTTTGTGAATGTCCCAGTTTCCTGAGCTATGCTATAGGAGTAAGAACACTCACCTGCTTCACAGTGGTGTTACCCAAACATCGTATACACTTCTTAGTGTAATCATAAGTATACACTATTGAGTGTATGTCCTCGTTCAGGTCTACAGATCCTTGACAAAAGCATCTGCACAGACATGGCAAAATAAGATTTGTATGAGGCATTCAGTACCGCAGAGCCTCATATCTGGCTAAGAATATCCCTATGCACTATAGACACATAAACTGAAGACAGACTACACTGAGGGATCTTGACGCCAACAGCAAGCCTTGCACAGCTCTCAGCCAGACCTGCTTTCATACCCAAACCAATGATCATGTAACAAACACCAAAACGCATCATTGTTGCTATTGTTTATAGACAATACCAAGCTTGGCAGATTATGGAAAGACAGGAGCAGGATTAATGGAAAGACTGGAAGAGATTGTATTTCTTCCATGACCCATTAACTAATGCCGATGTAGAGCAATTTCCTGAATACGACTGTGAAGTAGCCACATCACTGTTCCCCCCTCCCTGTCCATATGATAGATGTATTTAGCTCTGGACTCAGAGCAGTTACTATCACTGGCTAAGACAGAACTGTGTAAGCAACAGATCTTCCAATACAGCCAAACATGGCTATACACCCAGAAAGGAAGGAGTTGATGTCTAGTGAATGTAAGCCCTGTACCCATGGTATCAGCAGATCTGCATGGGCTCTCAGAAGAATAATACCCTGCAATCGCTAGATATATACTAGGAGGTGATCTCATTTCCACATCTGGCCAGATGCATAATTTAACACTCTGTACAGAGAAAGAGCCAGGTCTGAGGGATGGAAAAAATACCACCATGATAAATTCAAAGGGCATCAAATAATTTTAGCTTATCAAAAAATAGGAATCAAAAGTGGTTTGATTACGAAAATAAGAAAATTCATGCAGGGAAAATATTAGATGCGGTAGGGCTCTTCAATTCGGAGAAGTAATGCAGATCAAAACCCAATAGCTGGAAGCTAAATCCACACCATTTCCTGTTAGAAGTTAGTCATCGTTTTTTGCAAGGCTGAAGATGATTAGACTGTAGCAAATTCCCCGCAGGAAATGATGGATTCTCCATTTGTCAAATCAAACTTTGATGTCATTTTAGTCAAACACAGACAAATGGAGTCAATATAGGGCTATCAGGGTGAATTCTAATGGTAAAATAGTCTTTTCATTTGTGGATTATGCTGAGCTTGATTGATGATAATAATGAAATTCAATGGAAATGCTTCCCAGTTTCAGAAGTGAACACTAACTTTCTTCTTTGCAGGCAATATCCCAAAATGCAGTTTTAAGAGGTTTACATATTACTTGTGTGTGGGCAGAGGGTATTGCTTTCTGTAATGAAACGTCAGCTTCTTACATGAGGAAGAAAAACGGTTTTCTGACAACACTTTTGTCTTGTACTGACTATTCAAAAACAGAATACTGTACACTACTCCAATGCCACACAACAGTCCCTCTGCCCTAGAATAAAGGCATCCAGTGACTACACTGTCAAACACAAGGCAAGTAAGTCATCCACAATGCAAGCTCCTATGCAATTTTTTTGTCTCATGATTTATCAATTTAAGTGGCTTGTTCTTCCTTTGTGGCTCATTTTTAGTCATCCAGTTCACTCAGACTCTCTAACTTGACCTTCTTAAGATTTCTCACCCCTGAAGTAAGGGTGCAGGAACATCATTTTCCCATGGCTCATAGGAGAGTGCTGAAGAATGAGAAAACTGCAGGTGATGCATATATCTGTCAGATGGCAGCAGTGAATGTTTATAAATCTTTATGAATTTAGAATACCCATTTCTTGTTCCATTAGATAGTGACAATTTAAAGATTTCTGGATTACAATGAGGCTAGTGATGTGTATCTGGACCCTGCTGACACACATCTCCTATTACATGGTGGTTGACTGTATATAAAAAATTAACTGCTCAGTGCCAACACTTTCTGCAACAGCTGCTGAAGGAAAATCAATGATGGGTAAAGGACTCTTCTATGATTTCTATCAGAGAATTTAGAGATAGAAAGTACCCAGATTTCTTCAATGACACAGCGTATATTTTTGTTCTTGTTATGCAAACACAGATAACATCATTACAGCTCCACTAAACCTGAAAAGAATACACATCTCTTTTCCAGTAAGGACATCTGAGCTTCTCCAACAAAGCTTTTCCAGATAACTTTAACATGGACAGAATGCATTCTAGGCTTGCTTGGGCCAAAATTTTTTCAGTTAATTTCTCGTAGGGGAAATAAAAGGCAGAAGTTCATGTCAAACAACTCAGAGATTTATAGTTGGAAGTCTCAAAGGACCAAAGTGATGTATTGGATTTTTGGGTCCACTTATAACAACATGGAATGACTTATATGTTGTATTATTGGAATAGTAATTTGTGTGCATATATATTACTGATATGAATGAGCAGTAGATGCATTGCATACATATCCACCAATAGGACTAAAATATACGTGTATCCATCATTACGACCAAAATGAGAAATTGGTCCATACTGTTTAGGTTTTTCCAAGTGCTCAATGAGAACCAATAAATACTTCCAGCAAAATTTGCTGAATGAGCTCTGAAACTCATTTTTTATAAAAACTTATACTGGAGTTTAAAGCACCAGATGGACTGCAACATGGAATAAATTAGGGGAAGATCATTGTTAGCAAGGATTATAATAAATAGCATAAAGGAAACGGCTATGCAAAACAGGGTAGAAAAAAAAGAAAAAAACGTACAAATGACAACCCAGCAACTTGCTTAAATGTCCTCTAGCTCAGCTCAACTAACTCAAATTTCATTAAAATGCATCTGCTTAATGTTAGGCTTTTTGTCTTACTACAAGGAAAGAGATGTCTAAAACTGGAGTTGAAGGATGATCACCATGCTGTGATTTACTTTGCAGTTTCTGACTGTCCTGCCATACTCATCTTGTTAGGACTATAAACAAGTAGGCATCCTGACAGACTCTGTTTCTGGAGTACAGTTGAGAAGCGACCCTAAAACAAAAGGCAGAATTAAGTTGTTTGTTTCTTTTCCCAAGCCATGTTTATTTTCATTTGCTTCAGAGAAAATATTTCCCAGATGATATGAATCTGACAGTAACACTGCCAGAATATCTATCTCCATAGCTGCTGTTGTAAGATCATTTGAGAAAGTCACAATTACCCACAGCTGAGGAGGGAGATGAGGCAAAAAAAATGGTCAGGTAAGGGATGGATGAAGTCTATCTGGCTGAGTTGTCACCTAAATCAAGTAGGTCCATAACAAGAAAAAGAAGGATGCTTTTTGTACTACCAGCCACGCTACCTGCTAGTGCATGCATCCCAGTGCCCAATTACAGTCTGTAACACAATTGGCATTTCTTGGAGATAAGAAAATGTGACTCAGTCTCCTTTTAAATATGAAAAACTGGACAGTGAGTGACCTTCAAAGTTGTTTAGGGTCTAATTCCTACTGATTTCAGGTTCAGATACCTCACATTCAATTTTAGGCATCTAACTGAGGCAGTTCAGCTAAAAGAGTAGCTGCTGTAGGTATCCTGCTGTAGTAGCTGCTGTATTGGTAAGAAGAAGTTATAGATACTGAGTTGATTCATTTCATCTTCACTTCTCTCCAGTGATCAGAGACAGCTGGAGGTGACTGAGTTAATTACAGGTCCCCATTTAACATCTAATATTATGTCTTAAGCTATGAGCCCTGGCCCTTCATGAGGACCTGGAGCAAAAAAAACAGCTGAAGTTCGCACCCGCAGCCAGGAACCAAGCCCACACCCTGCACGGACGCTCTAACCGTTGGATCATCCCCAGCTTTCTGTATAACAGGGCGAGAAAGCCACCAGATCCAGTCCCCACAGCCCACCAGATGCCTCCCATTCAGTGAATTTACATTTCAGCATAAACTTTTCCCACTGGCAGGTTTTATGCAGGACCTTGCTGCTGTGAAAAACTCTGCTCAAAGGCTGAAAAGGACCAAAACCTGAACATGGTTTTCTTTGTTTCTGAATTTTCATCAGTCAGATTTTGGGTGAATTCATCTCTGAGGCTGATAGCAATTTAACAGCACTGTGAACAGCATTCCCCAGCATCCTGCTACCCACCCTGCGCTTCCCCAGTTGCTGTTGGCTCCTCTGTGCAGACTGCCAGGTGCTATGCCTTCACCAGCTACCTCACCACTCACTCCTGTTTGCCCCTCAGGTTTCGTTACTTACTTTTTCCTGCATCAAGACAGAACACTTATTGTCATATCTGTTAAAAAAAAAAACAACAAGAAAGAACTGACAGGCACTACCTGGATTATTGTTTTGCTGGTTATGCAGCATTATACAACCATCTGCTTCAAACGCTAAGAAAGGAGAGGCATCTCTGTTAGCTGCTATTAGTAGCTTTATCATCAACTGCAAGCTCCTTGTGGAGGCCTCAGTAGGAGACCATTCAAATAAATATCTGTCAGGACACCAAAATGTCTCTTTGAAATAGGTGTAACTGTGTGCATCAGCTTTGCACAGATCTCTCTTCAGATACATCGCACAAGAGCTTTATTCATCTGTAGGTTTTATGCAGTGCTCTGCAGAACACTAACAGCTGGCTGTCTGCACCTCTTCTATACACAGGTTTTAGCAGCAGAGTCTGACCTAAGTACATTGTCACATCAAGTTTGACCTAAGTACAACCGAAGTGCTACTATCTAAACCATACAATTTTACACAAATGTCATACCAGTTTTGTTTAATATCTTTATCAATTATCTGGACAAAGGGATCAAGTGCACCTTCAGTAAGTTTGCAGATGACACCAAGTTGGGTGGGAATGTTGATCTGCTTGAGGATAGAAAGGCTCTACAGAGGGATCTGGACAGGCTGGATAGATGGGCTGAGGCCAGTTGTATGGGGTTCAACAAGGCTAAGTGCCGGGTCCTGCACTTGGGTCACAGCAACCCCATGCAACGCTACAGGCTTGGGGAGGAGTGGCTGGAAAGCTGCCTGGCAGAGAAGGACCTGGGAGCGTTGGTTGACAGCCACCTGAATATGAGCCAGCAGTGTGCCCAGGTGGCCAAGAAGGCAAATAGCATCCTGGCTTGTATCAAAAATAGTGTGGCCAGCAGAACTTGGCACTGGTGAGGATGCACCTCGAATACTGTGTTCAGTTTTGGGCCCCTCACTACAAGAAAGACATTGAGGTGCTGAAGCGTGTCCAGAGAAGGGCAACAAAGCTGGTGAAGGGTCTAGAGCAGAAGTCTTATGAGGAGCGGCTGAGGGAACTGGGGTTGTTTAGCTTGGAGAAAAGCAGGCTGAGGGGAGACCTTATCGCTCTCTACAACTACCTGAAAGGAGGTTGTAGCAAGGTGGGTGTTGGTCTCTTCTCCCAAGTAACAAGTGATTGGACAAGAGGAGATGGTCTCAAGTTACGCCAGGGGAGGTTTGGTTTGGATATTAGGAAAAATTTCTTCACTGAAAGGGTTGTCAAGCACTGGAACAGGCTGCCCAGGGAAGTGGTTGAGTCACCATCTGTGGAGGTGTTTAAAAGATGTGTAGATGTGGCGCTTAGGGACATGGTTTAGTGGTGGACTTGGTAGTGTTAAGTTAACAGTTGGACTCAATGATCTTAAAGGTCTTTTCCATCCTAAATGATTCTATGATTCTCTGATCCTATGATTCTATGTTCATCACCTAGGGAGATATCTATTTTTTTATAGTCTTTAGCAAATGTAGTATCCTCAATGGCACTGACAAAATGTGTTCATTATTTAAAAACCCTGAGCAGAAAAGGAACCCAGATTTCCCCATTCACTTCCTTGAGGCTCTCCTGGCACAGCAAGTTACCTAACTATTGCCAAATATGAGACAGAGGCTGACTTTCCTCTGCAACCACTCAGAGATGACTTAGTCCCACTGCCACAGAATATTTCACTGAACATATTAACAGATAAGAGTCAGACTCTCCTTCTGTTTTCAGACAGATATCTCTATCTATTAGACAGGTACCTCATTGGAAAGAACTGCTTTCTGCTTTTTCTCTGTTACCTCTCTTTATTTCTTTCTTCATTATATAGATCTCACTCTGAGTATTCACCTGAAGTGTCTGACTGTATTGGAAATTACAAGACTGTCTCCACAGTGTTTCTCACAGAGTTGCCTGACGTAGTAAAACTAATGTATTATTTTACATTAATTACACTCATATTTGTCTGAAAACTGCGGAGAAAAGATCTTTCTTAATCCTACACGAAGATCTCCCCCACTGCTAGCAAATCTTTCCCATGTACTATGCTATAGTGAGAGATGGTGTTAATGGCAGCCTTCTGGCTGTGAAACACTATTACAAATGGTCTCCGGTAACCCCCATGGTCCAATTCCAATGGCTTACTTTTTGCTCCCATTGTTTAATAGGTTTTCTAGTATTGAGATGGGAGGTGGGGGTGTTCAGTCCAGCTGTGAAACTCCTTTACTGAGCCTTCACAAGCATTTTTAGAGTTAAACTGTTCTTCTGAGATTCACGAAAAAGAGCTTCTGCATGGGGCAATTGGCAATAGGATTCCCTGACAGCATGTTGCTCTTAGGCACAAGTTTATCTATAACTCCCTTCAGCCCTTGAGACAGTTATCTGCTGCACAGGTGTCTCCAACAAGCACTGAAAGGGTAATCAGTGCCTTGCACAGGTAGAAAAAGCAAAGCTGTTGTGATGTCCCTAATTCTCAGTTGCTCTGAACTCAGAGAAGTGTAAGCTCCAGTTTGCCAACTCTTTTGCCTGTAGGACCCTGTGTAGTGCTGCTGACTTCAATTATCACACCACTTATGCTCAATATTAAGTATTATTTACAACACCACAGACATAGTTGAAACAGGAGGAACAGGAAAATTTGTCCATAATGAAACCCTGCCCGGAGAAGGGTCCTTTGAATTTTTTCTAAGTATAAGCAGATTAGACATGAGTTGTTTCCAACACGTGAACTTCATGAACACATGAACAGTGTTTCCAGTACTGAAAGCTTCCTGCCATAAGGACCCATCTCTTCAAGCTTTACCCTGAAAAATAATATTCAAGGTTTCCAAGTAACTGCAGCAGGCAGTGGCAGTTAGGTGAGAAATGGAGGGAGAACAAAGTGAGTGGAACATGTGTCTCCATCAGGGTATGCAGTGGTGAGGTGCCTGGTAGCCTCAGGGTAGTTTGAGCAATTCCAACATTATGCAATACACTAAAGAAAGAAAAAGGAAAAGCATACAACCTTTTCTGAAACAGAGAACTGTTTTGTGTTCCTGGAAGAGTTTTCAACAATGAAGGCTCAACCTCGGACCTCAGGATGGGTCGTTTGAATTGAAAGATCCAGTGTTGTGACAGAAACCTCTTATTTTCTCCTGTAGAGTGACAATTAATGGGGAAGATAGATACCCAGAAAGTGTAGAGTTATACAAACTCCTTCACTTGATCCCTCTGCCATCAGTCTGTCATTGCTCACAATGGCCATGTCAGCCAGGATGTACCTGAGACAGTTGTCCTAAAATTCACCAGGTCCAATGGACCGGTGTTTCCACTGCAAGATCATTTCCATGATGGAAATAACATCTGCAAAACATTTCAGTGAAAACCAGCATTAAAAGACAAACCTTAAAGGATCTAAAGGTGCTTGGGAATTCTGTTTATATGCATATTCCTACAGGTACTACAACAAGCAAGCAGAAATAGTGGCAGCAAAGTGTACACATCTCCCAAAGTGACCCTCCTCCTCTAGGGATCTTACAACTCTAGCAAACTCATACCTTTAACAGAGGAAACACATTGGTCCAGTGTCTTTGCACCTACTCATGGCTTCAGGAAGCAGCCAACACAGCACTGTGTTTGGAAGAAGGCAGGAGTCAATTAAAATTGTAGATTATAAAATGGTGCAACCTAGGCGAACTTAGCTAGCTGAAGTGATAGTCATGTAGAAGTCCGCAGTGACTGGGAAAAGGGAAATATTGCACCCATTTTTAAAAAGGGTAGAAAGGAGGACCCTGGGAACTACCGACCTGTCAGCCTCACCTTTGTGCCTGAGAAGATCATGGAACAGATCCTACTAGAAGATATGCTAAGGCATATGGAGGACAGGGAGGTGATTCAAGACAGCCAGTATGGCTTCACCAAGGGCAAGTCCTGCCTGACCGACCCAGTGGCCTTCTACGATGGAGTGACTATATCAGTGGACAACAGAAGAGCTATGGATGTCATCTATTTGGACTTCTGCAAGGCCTTTGACACAGTCCCCCACAACATCCTTCTCTAAATTGGAGAGAGATTAATTTGATGTGTGGACTATTCAGTGGATAAGGAATTGGCTGGATGGTCGCAGCCAGAGAGTAGTGGTCAACGGCTCAATGTTTGGATGGCGATCAGTGATGAGTAGTGTCCCTCAGGGGTCCATATTGGGACTAGTACTGTTTAATACCTTAATCAACAACATAGACAGTGGGATCAAGTGCACCCTCAGCAAGTTTGCAGATGACAGCAAGATGAGTGGTGCGGTTGGCACGCCTGAGGGATGGGATGCCATTCAGAGGGACCTGGATAAGCTGGAGAAGTGGGGCCATGTGAATCTCATGAGGTTCAACAAGGCAAAGTGCAAGGTCCTGCACCTGGCTTGGTGCAACCCCCAGTATCAATACAGGCTGGGGGATGAAGGGAATGAGAGCAGCCCTGCAGAGGAGGACTTGGGGGTACTGGTGGATGAAAAGCTTGACAAGAGCCGGCAATGTGTGCTCGCAGCCCAGAAAGCCAACCATATCCTGGGCTGCATCCAAAGAAGCGTGGCCAGCAGGTCAAGGGAGGTAATTCTGCCCCTCTACTCTGCTCTGGTGAGACCCCACTTGGAGTACCGTGTCGAGCTCTGGAGTCCTCAGTACAAGAAAGACCCATGGACCTGATAGAGCAGGTCCAGAGGAGGCCACAAAAATGATCAGAGGGATGGAATATCTCTCCTACGAGGACAGGCTGAGAGGAGTTGGGGTTGTTCAGCCTGGAGAAGAGAGGGCTCCAGGGAGACCTTAGTGCGGCCTTTCAATACTTAAAGGGGGCTTACAAGAAAGATAGGGACAGACTTTTTAGTAGGGCCTGTAGCAATAGAACAAGGGGTAATGGTTTTAAACTGAAAGAGGGTAGATTTAGGCTAGATCTAAGGAAGAAATTTTTTACAGTGAGGGTGGTGAAACACTGGAACAGGTTGTCCAGAGAGGTGGTAGATGCCCCATCCCTGGAAACATTCAAGGTCAGGTTGGATGGGGCTCTGAGCGACCTGATTTAGTTGAAGATATCCCTCTTCATTGCAGGGGGGGGGGTTGGACTAGATGACCTTTAAAGGTCCCTTCCAACCCAAACCATTCTATGATTCTAAGATTCTATGCCAATGTGAAGAAGGACTGTCAATTCAGTCCTTATCCCAGGCTTGAGGCCTTGGACTCTGGGTTCTTTCCACCCTTTCCTGTTCCCTCAAAGCCCTTGGGTAGGTTCAGGGCCTCCAGAAACACTTCAGTGGGCCCTGAGCCCGAATTATCATAAGCCCCATAGTCCTATACATTGGGTATCCCAGGCAAATTCCCTATAAACATATAGCAAGACATGGAGGTCTGCTCCATCTGACTGCCAGCAAGCTGTCACCTCATCTAACAATGGGGAAGGCGGCTCACAGTCTCAGCTACACCATGGGGATCATGTCTCAGTTCACACCAGGAAAAAGGATCAGGAACACAAAGCAAGAGAGCAAATCTCGAACCACTGTCTCCTCTCCAACTCCCTCTCCTTCACCTCAGCTAACACCTGACATTCCCATTGTCTGCAAGACACAGCTGATGTGACTGGGATTATGAACATAAAGAAGGAAAATTAGTTACAGCTGGAGCAATTGTCAGGCAGGAAGATAATTGAAAGCCAGCAAAACGATCAACCGTTTAATTGCTTACATTAAAGAAATGAATTGACGGCAATCAAGCCAACCTATAAAAGGTACCAAAAAAATGACATGTGAGAAAATAGATTAATTTTCATAAGGAACAAGCAAAAACAAACTTGGAAAAATTGAAAACCCAAGCTTGTGTTGTTTATAAACCTTAATCAATTTAAAACTCATTTTCAATGTATTAAACTTTACTATTTAATGTCTCCCAATGAATTCTGCCTTTGGCATTGTTCAGCGGTCTCACTGAAGCCTTGTGCAGTTAAAAAAGATAATTCATCAGCATTACCTCTGCCAAGCACGCTTAAACCAGGAGGCAGTCCCCACAATCATGAAGAAGGGAGCACTGTGAGATTTTTAAAGGGAATTTTTCCTATTTGGGGGACCGTTGATTTCCTGGGGAGATTTTTTTAGAGGAGGGAAACTATTGAGCTCTTAGAATTTGTGTTTTCAAACCTTGTGCTTTGGTCTTAGTACTTAATCTTTGCATAGAAGCAAAGGTAAAATAGTGGTGGGGGTGAAAAGATGCTTGGCAAATTTGATCAGTACCCTGGTGGAAATTATTGAGAGGCCAAACACCAGTCTTGCTGTTTACATTTGCCTTGCTGACCATTGACACAGTGCTGTGCATCAGCACAGAAAGGCACAGCTGCCTCCACACCATGTTCAGCATTGCAGTCTCTCTGTTATCTGGGTCCAGAGCAGATCTGGAGAGCTCAAATGCTTGAGAGTGATCTAGCACAGGATTTGCTGAGCAGAGGCAACAATGCTGCTGGCTGGAAGTGTTCAGACTTGGGTTTTGGCTCAGTTTTCAGACATACAGTGCAGTAACGTATTTCATGTCTTTTTTGGTTCACACATTTTTCCCGATCATATGCCTGAAAAGTCCTTTAGAAGACCAGTGAAGCTTTGCTTTTGTCTCTGAGAGCTGCACCCCAGCTAACGGCATGGGGAAAGCAAATGCCAGGTGAGCTGCATTCCTGCTGCTACATGCATGCTGTCTCCAGCTCACCACATCACCTAGAACTGTCAGCATTTTCTCTACTGCTGCTCTTTCACAAATTCTTTCCAATACACAGTAACCCCTCCTGAAATGTTTAGACCCAAATCTGAGGTGAGCGGGGATATGAACTCTATTGTACCAGTGTATAATAAATTTTTGGAAGGTGTGCAATGATGAAGGAATGGAAAAAGAGCTACTCCAGAATTGATCCTTGATGTTTCAAACTTCATTTTTACAATAACAATACAGAGGTTTGATCTGCTTTTTCACACTTATAGAAATCACTTAAAGATTTTATTTTGAAATAAGATAGATTATATACCATCTCTTTTTCTCCCTATCATAAATTTTTCATTTCATGATAAAAATCTGATTTTGTAAGTGTGACACTCAAAAAAGGAAAGAGAAAAGAAAATAGCTGAATCCAAGGGCTCAGTTACTGGCTGCCATCCAGCCTCACCATCCAACTGACTGAGCAGAGGCAGAATGAAGTGTACGCCACTTAATGATTACCCTAACTTTGCTGCCATTCACCCCCTGAAACTGAGTTATGAAAGTCCTACATAAAACCAATACTTTTTTGAAGCTTTCTGATTTTTTATGGTTTCCCTCATGTTTTCATTCTCACATTCTTCTTGCTGATAACTCATTGTCCAGGAAATTGTCCAGTTTCCACATTTCAGATCAGTTGCTCTGGGTTTGAGTAAACCAATGTCCCACCACAGGTTCAATGACATCTCCAAGAACTGCACAGTGACAGCAGGGATCAAGAGCCAGCTGCCTTTCTGAAAATGTACAGTCATCTCACGTGAGCTGAAGGAAGATCGGATGATCTTGCCTCTCCTCTTCTCAGGGATAAAATGTACAGGTGTGATATTTGGATTTTAACTCTGCGTTTTGTACACCAGGGAAGTTTCAAAGGAGGGCCATCAAGCCAATCAAAGGACTGGAAGACAAACCTTCTGAGGCAAATCTCAAGAGAGGAAATGTTAAAATCAGTACTACCTGGATTAGGTTCATTATTTTTTTGACAAAACCAAAACCAACTTCATTTTCTACTGTGGTACATTACTTGATAGACGAGAAATACTTAAGTAATAAGTAAAAGATGTTTCCAAAGAAAAAAAATTCAAATATTTCCCTTCTGAAAAGGTCAGGATTACTGATTACTAAAATTCCAGGAACATAGGACTGTGAGGAACCATGTGTACCTACAACTGCAGGTACCAGGTAGCAGAGGTTAAGTAAAGAGGTATAGAATATTGCCTCCATTCTGACACACCGTAGGATGCTCCCTCCCTAGAGCAATCCCAGGAGCCTTAGTACCTAAGACCAAACACCCAAGACACTGCCATGTACCACAGTAGAATAGACCAAGGGTGTCCCATGCAAGCTCCCATTTCTCTGTCCATTTCCTGGACCCTCACATTAGAAGCAGAAGCATCCAGTGTTTGCCCAATAAGTGATTTGTGCAGAAAAGACGACTAATCCAGAATTTGCCAGAGTCACTGCACACTGGGATATACAGATTGTTGGTCTGCAGTTTCTAGATATCTGAAATGTTTCCTAGTTTTAGCTCTGATCAAGTGGCCAGATGGCAAGAAAGCCTAGAGAAATGGCTTACTTCTCCTTTTTCTGCCAGGACAAAGTTACTGGGTGGAAAAAGATGCTATCGTCTTGGAAATCTGGGTCTATAGTAGTCCCAACCTAATCCTCACTGTAGAAAAAGACATAAAAGTCACCAAAAAAATCAACTTTGTTTGCCAATTGGACCCAGAGGGAATTATTTTCTGAATTCATCCTTGTATGTTTTATTGACAGCAATAGTTATGATCCTTATAATGGCCTTATAATTCCCTGCCTTGCTCTAAGACATAGTATATGGTGAGAGAAACTAATGAAGCAAAAGACACTCGATATCAGCCTTCAAATGTGCTGTTTATAAAACCCTTTTAAAAGGAAAAATAAAACAACCATTTTAATAAATTAAAAACCCTGATGCGCAGCTTGCTGGATGGCAGGTTGAATCAAGGTGGTTGACATGTCACACTGTAACTACTTCCCCAGTGAATTATGACATAATTTTCAGATTTGCCCTTCTTACTGGCATTGATGCATTCAGGCAAAACGATATATCAATCAGTATTTAGGACCTAAATGCCTGTTATGAGTCAATCCTCTGAGGCTCTCAGCTTCACACATCTCGTAAGAAACTCAGCAGTGATTTGTAGTCATTTGAGTCTTTTATAATGCTTCACATCTCTCAAATTGGTTAGAGCCTAAAACCAGAGCCCTTGCTCTGTTTCACATCAACCACATTATTGGTATAGGACAAGTGTGTATTGTTTTGTATTCTTCTTACCACCATGCTAATGCCAACTTCTCATAATTAAATATGGACAGAATCCAGTGTTGTACCACACATTTAATAGGTTTATGGCCTGTTTTCTCCCTGGTTCATTTTCAGGGCCTGTATAACTCCCCAGCAGAGTTGCTCCTAGACAGAAGGAGTGCATCAGTGGACAAGGGAAGAGCTAATGATGTCATCTACCTGGAATTCTGTAAGGCTTTTGATATGGTCCCCCACAAGACTCTTACCTCTAAATTGGAGAGACATGGGTTTGATGGATGGACTGTCAGATGGATAAGGAATTGGCTGGATGGCCACATCTAAAGAGGCTCAATGTCCAATGTCAATGGCTCAATGTCCAAGTGGAAACCACTAACAAGAGGTGTCCCTCAAGGGTCCATACCGGGACCAATACTGTTTCATATCTTCATCAGTGACATAGACAGTGGGACTGAGTGCACCCTCAGCAAGTTTGCAGATGACACCAAGATGAGTGGTGCAGTTGATACACTCACTCAAGGGAAAAAATGCCATCCAGAGGGACCTTGACAGGCTTGAGGAGTGGGCCCATGCAAACCTCATGAAGTTCAGCAAGGCCAAGTGCAAGGTCCTGCACCTGGGTCAGGGAAATCCCCAGTATCAATACAGACTGGGTGATGAATGGATGGAAAGCAGCCCTGCGGAGACGGACTTGGGGATACTGGTGAATGAAAAACTGCACATGAGCCTGCAATGTGTTTGCAGCCCGGAAAGCCAATTGTATCTTAGGCTGCATTGAAAGAAGTGTGGCCAGCAAGTCGAGGGAGGTGATTTTTCCTCTCTACTCTGCTCTTGTGAGACCCCTCCTGGAGTACTGCATCCAGCTCTGGGGTCCCCAGTGCAACAAAGACATGGACCAGTTAGAGCAGGTCCAGAGGAAGACGACAAAAATGGTCAGAGGGCTGGAACACCTCTGCTATAAAGAAAGGCTGAGAGAGTCGGGGTTGTTCCACCTGGAGAAGTGAAGGCTCCAGGCAGACCTCTGTGAAGCCTTTCTATATATAAAGGGGGGTTATAAGAAAGACAGAGAGAGACTTTTTACCAAGGCCTGTAGTGACAGGACAAGGGGCAATGGTTTTAAACTAAAATAAGGTAGATTTAGATTGGATTTAAGGAAGACATTTTTTATGATGCAGGTGGTGAGACACTGGAACAGGTTGTCCAGATGTGGACTCCCCATCCCTGGAAGTGTTCAAGGTCAGGTTGGATGGGGCTGTGAGCAACATCTAGTGAAAGATGTCCCTGCCCATGTCGGGGGTTGGACTAGTGCAGAAGGTCCCTTCCAACCTAAACCATTCTATGCCTCTATGATTCTGTGATGCCATATCAAGATATTCATTACACTCACAGAAAAGGAAGCCAGATAATATATGGCTATATAATCTATAATATATTATATAAAAGATTTATATAAAAATTACTTGTACTATATTGCTGGATAATATATTCAAGACAAGTGCTGACCACACAACTCATGTGTTATCTCAAGCAAAATGACAGAGGATGTCAGGTAAATTATACACTCTTCCTGAGGAATAGATCACTTAAAGAAAATAGACTTTAAAATGTTTTGAAGTGGTGACAGTCAAAAGGAAATGTATGACCCCCAAAAGGCTGGGTTTTCATATTTTGTGATGCCTGGAAAAAGACCCATTTACATGAACCTTTCCTTGCTTTCATCAGGTTGTTGGAACTATAATATTGCAGCAAGAGCGTATTCATCTGAAAACTCACTGCACCCCAAACTTCTGGACCCAAATTTGAAATCATGTAAAAAGATCATGAAGATCTGAAAAGACACCGTATGGGTTGTAAGTTACAGCCATTGACTGTGCATTGCAGCATCTGAGACTTTTTCTCATGCTGAAGTGTATTGGGTTTGGGCCAAAATGCTTTGAGTTTGTTTTTTTAAAAAAAAAAAACCAACCTACTAAACAAAAACTATTTTAAGTTGTCAGGTTGTTTGGTTTTGGTGTTTTTTTCTCCTCAAAAAAAAAAAAAAAAAGATTTTGTGTGAGTAAATAATTTAAAAAGACACTTTGACTGCAGTAAAAATGACTGTGGTTGATAAAGGAAGATCTGATTTTTGATCATGATTAGGTGGTCTTACAAAGAAATAAACTACCAGTCTCAAATGATTCCATTCAGAACCCCATTATACCTAATTAAAATCCTTTTTCCTAGGATTAATAGAAGTTCTGGGTGTGAATAATTTTGCTTAAGCAGATTCACAAATCTAGCTGCAGTAAATTACAGATGAGACCTCCCAGGAGCAGAACAACCCCCATCAAGACCCTCATAAACAAAATGCCAGCATCTGGAGCCAGAGAGAAAAGCACACGCAGGATAGAGAGAAGAATTACAGAGCTGGGATTAGCCTATACATCAACAACATCTAAGGAGAAAGAAAAGCTCTTTATTTGTTGCTTACCAGCCTCCAGGGTGTGAGTGTCACTCAGCATTAGCATTCACCTTTATAACTGTGCTTTGATTTACAGCTCCACCCGAGTGCAGAGGAAGCAGCCAATTACATGTCTATGAGAACATGCATGCATTGAGTATATCCCAGCTGCTTTCTCTTCCCTCTCATACAGGATGCATACATACAGATTTTCTTGGCCTGAGCCTGAAATAGAGGTGTGAGAGATGGGATCTGATCTGCATTATTATATAAGTGCCAAAAGAATATCATGTTGTATATAAATTTATGTTCATACAGGTTAAGCTGCAGTAGAAAGGTTAGGAGATATCAGGCACAAAGGTGCTATTCCATGTTAGTCAAAGCTACACAGCTGCTTTGCCAAGGCTGGGAGCTAACAGCTAAAATGCAGCAAGGCCATTGAAGTGACAAACTCTATATGCTCCACTGTCTATAGTGACTAGGTCTGTGACTACTTAGATATGTATATCAGACCAAATCCCATCCTTTATATCAAACCTGGGCTATTCTACCCCTCAACTCTAACGAGATTTTCTCTTCCCCTCCTCTTTCTGGTGGACCCCATCGTTTCTTGATATTTACTTTTCTTGGCTTGTAAGAACCAAGTGCTAGCCAGTAGCACCCCTGAGATCAGCTGGGGATGCTGAGCACTTCTCAGATCCAGCCTTCAGATCCATCCTTGCAATTGGATGCTTAGGTATCACCAAAGGTAATAGTTGGCTCTTGACTGCTCAGGAGTTCACTTAATGTCCTAAAAACCACACTGTCAAGCCCTGTTCAGTGCTGATCAGTACCATCTGTGTTCTGGCCCCATTTTCACATGGTATGTTAATATTTGGCCTATAATTAGGCCAAAATAGATCAGATACTTGAGATATCAAACCAATTCAGTGTTTGACTCAGACTCTGCAAACAGGCACTGTTTATAAGCTTGCAGCTGTCCACATCACAGGTCCATATCACTGGTGATGGATGGATGCAAACCTGGTAAGCTAGAGGAATGGACTTCTGCTGAGATGGTCTCATGCAGAAGTGACTAAGGCTGAAGTGCTGATTTAGCCACCCAGATAATAAATATGTTGCTCTGACTTTTGCCCTCTGAATTCAAAAGAGCACCCATGTGAAAGACCAGCCACCCCACCCGCCTCTGAAAACCAGTCACAAAGGGCTTTGAGAGGCTCACTACAGATGGTAGCTCAAGATTTCTTTTTCTAGCTGCCAAATCACCAGTAAGAATGGAACCAAGGAGATTTTTCAGTATTTATTCACTTCCTTCAGTTTCACATTTATTTTGTGTAGAACAGGAGAGGCTGAAATGTTTCAATTCTACCATCAGAGGAGAAAGGAGTCCCAGTCAGGTCATTTTAATCAGACAAATTGAAGTTGAGTCTCCACATATTCAGATTAATATTATAGGAAGGCACTTTCCTTTGGTTTCAAATAATATTAAGTTAATGATTAAGGGATGCATCTTTAAACAGGTACTCATTCGATTTGAAACCTTTGATCCAATCCATTTTCCCTCCCACTTGCCCCTAAATAGACAGCTCCCAAGCACCTCAGAAACTCCCATGCACGATGACCCATGCATTACATGGTATCCACCACCATTAAGAGTCTCACAGCAGGGCCAACTTTATTCCTCCCTAAGGAGAAATGAAAGGGAACTAATTTTTTTTCCTTAAAGGTGATTCAGAGGACAGACTGTAGCAAAGGTTTTGTGCATGGAGAGGCTGGAGAGAATTACTGCTAAGATTTTATTAGTGTGCATAAATACTATGACGTTTTTGATGCCTCAGGCTATAGAAGCACAATCATTACAATGAAGACCATATTTCTTTCCATCTTTCCATTGGTCCTGTAGCACATTGAGCAATCCATCCTGTTCACATGCTCTACATAGTCATATATATTTATTTCTTTGCTTCTCACAAATAGTGTTTAACCTTTTGAGCACTGCAAGTAATTTGAGGTGTAAGAGCATGGGCCCTGCAGCTTCTGCCTCCCAACATAATCCAGGTGGAGTGTACAAGTCATGCTATCAAATGTAATGGGTGCAGGCTGAGAGAAAACACCAGCTAAAGAGCCAGGACTATTCCGTATGTGTGTATTCACTGTGGCTAAACATGCCGCCATGAACAGGTAGAGGAAACTGTTCAGGCCACCATCAGGTACCAAATTTCTGAAAGCTGCTACGTGAGCCTGCTGCTCCACTGATGCCAGCAGTACCTACTACACAAAAGCAGCACAGTGAGGATGGCTGGAGATGAGTGGCAGAAAAGTAACAGGGGTATGGATTACACATACTTTTCAGAGGTAGCAAATGTTTGTTTGCTCACAGGCATAGCAATGCTGATGTTTTGTCATCCAAACGTCATTCAAATGAAAGGTGTACAACTAATTCTTCACTTAGAAACAGTTGCAAACTCATAAATCTAAATGCTTAGCAACACACAGCAAAAATGCCACATTCTGGGTTGCTGAGGGTTCCAAACATATTTAAGAAACAAGGAAGTAATTCTCATTGAAAAGATACATAATAATTATTATATTCCTTTTTTAGTTCATGAGCAAAACACAATTTTCTGAAATTTTGCTTCAGTTTTTACATTAATGGTAAATAACTCTGCACCCAATACTTTTTAAGAAAACTGCAAAACTGAATCCACTCTCAACTTCCATTCAGTTGATTCAGTCATGTGATGCAGTTTCTCTTTAACTGAATGATTTATATAACTATGAAGCCCTCTGTGAATTTTACAATTGAATATATCATTGAAGATTGTCTGCAATGAGGCTTGAAGCTTAGAATTAAAAACTTATTAGGATTTTCATTAGGGAAGTTCAAGAGCGAAGATATTGCAAAAGACCACATCCCAGAGTCCCTAGCAGGCTTGTACTGAAAATTTTTCTGCAATTGTTCAGAATTTTCTCTTCGTTATGAATTATTTAAATGAAACCCTTCCACAGACACAGACACAAAATTTCAAGGCCAGAAGAAACCATTGCAATCATTCAACCTGATCTACTTTGTAATGCAGATCACAGTCACACCTTTACCTTCTCACTGGTCTTTCCAGTTATGCCATTACTTTGCCCTCAACTCCTATTCTCTGCAGTATCTTCCCTGACCTAAAGCTCAGCACATCCTAATACCTACAGCAATGCTCTCACTTCACCGTGTCATCTCAGATCAGGTGTTTTCTGTCTAGATGCTATTTTACCCTTTGCGGTTTTTTGGGGTTTTGGTTTTTTTTGTTATTTAACACTTCTCAGCCTTGCTCTGCACCCTTATTTTCCCAATCAAACAAGCTTGTCTGTCAGTGAAGGACCACGTGGTTGCAGTGGACTAGGACATAATGTCCAATTTAACCACTAATAATATTCAAAAAATAATCAATAATTAATAATTGTATAAAAGCCCACTGAGGCATTTTCCCCAGAAGCAGCTGGTACCAGTTACTCTCAGTCAATGCCACAAATACTACTGGTAAAGGGTGATCCATGGATTTTTTACTGTCTTCCAGCACAATCCTCAAATACACAGCAAAAAAGGAATTTAAAAATTTGTCCTTACAGATGAATCTACCTTAATAATCAGTTTAGAGTGTGTGTAGCTGCATGACAGGGAAATGAAGATATTTTCCAGCTTACTTAGGGTACCAAAAGCTCAGGCTAAGACTGAGCCTGTGTCAGGGGTGATGGGGGAGTGAAACACTCATTTGTCATGATGCACAGACGCAGTCATGCTCTAATGACTTTCTGTCTTACAGTCACCCTTCTTTGCAATGGAAATAGAGATGCCAAATTCTATTTGAATTCTCATATAGTAATCCAGAAAGGTATCCACTCTTGGCTGGAGCAATCAGGCAGTCTTGCTGTCCATACAGTGTGCGTATATGGTTTTTTGTCCTCAGGACATAAACCCACTATGAACAAAATCAGATTCATTACATTTAGACCTGGACCTTAAATAGAGGTTTTACCCCAGTATATCATGATTTTCTAGGAGCTTGATTCCAGCCAACTTTTGCTCTTCTTTTGCCACTGCTGCATGCATGGCCAACTGCTCCTTGTGTCCCAAGATGATTCTGAGAAAGCAATAAATAAATAAAGGCAATAACTTGCACGCATTTGCTGTACTCCATCCCAACCTCCTGGCTATAGCAGGGAGCCCCTGCCCTGAGAAATTCTTGAAGTTTGCAAGGACTTTTCAATTCATCAACTCCGTCAAAACTCGAACTTTCCAGTGCTGATGAGCAAAATAGACCATTTGAAAAGGTTCAGGTCTATACATCTGCCTTCCTTCCATCTTTCAGGACAGCATCCCCAGTACCAGAGCTGTTCCAACCCAGATGAATAGCTAAATATAATTTCAAGCAAGGAATTATTCCTAATTCTCTCATAACCCTCTCGCTGATCCTATTCATATTTCATTTCTGATATCAAAAGGAATACTTCTAACAGGCAAGACTAGCAACCACCTACATGAGAGTAGCTCCACATCATCACATATAATGTGAATGATGCAGGTTCAAGCCCCCTGGTTTAACACACGCTTAGCGAGGGTGCACAAGTCTTGGATTTACTACCACTATTAAGGGTCTTTGCTGTTGAGGAACAGTTGGATATTTTTTCTCTCCCTGAACCACAATCAAGTAACTCCATCATGGAGCTTAAGGAGATTTTCCAGAAGAAAATTTCATCAAAACTTTTTTTTTTTTTTCCTATTTGTTTCCACCACTACACCAAAACTCCACATTTTGCTGAATCATCATTTCCAATTAAAAAAAAGAAAAATGTAACCAAAAATTTCACTGTTAAAAAGTCTTGAGTCTTTCTAGTGATATACCCTCAGACCTCAGAGTCTAAGAAGGTCCTGGGTAAAGGACAGAGAACAGTAATCTACATTTAAAAAACCTACAATAACTGTGACAAAAAATGGCCTTTGAATAGCAAAACAGCATTTTTGCTCTTCTTTGCCCATTGAACCCTTTGCACTGCTTGTTTTATTGACTTGCAATACATTGAGAAGCCTTCAAAACCATGAGAAAATGAAGGGTCAGCTCCTCTTTTGGTCTTCAATGATATTTCCATTTTACCTTTAAAGCTGTGGTCTTTATACTGCCTTTTTTTTTTTTTTAAATCTTGAGGGATCCCCAAATACCTGACAGAATGTATATAATAAATAAATACGTTTTGACCATCACTTTTCTGGGACCTTCAAAACCATCCAGAGGCCATTAGACTGAAACAGTCGTTACTAGTTTTCACCAGTGAAGTCTCTAGTAAACTTTTCGGGGCTGGGGGCTTCACTGACTGTCTTGAAGTGCTCCTGTAGAAATGTGGACTGTAATTAAAGGTGATTGTCCTAGGCACCAGGGAAGAGTTTTGCTTCCTTTTCCCACATCTCTCTCTAAGTCCAGTGTCCTTCAGGTTGGGTTCATCCTAGGTCCCACGTCTTCCCCCGTCCCAGTTGATTGCTCTTGCTGTAGTACAAAATCTGGGAAATAGCAGCAGTATTTTTCCTCATGCCACATAACTTTTCAGTCTTCTCTGAGAGTATGTAGGTATAATTCAGCTGCCTGTCTGGTTATAAACATGCCTGTAGCCTGGAAATGTCTTCATATATGTGATTCATACATGCTTGCGCTGCTCTTGTATACTTCCCTAGGCCATTCGCCAGTGCATTAGCTAGAAAACCAGCTCAAATGGAGAAAACCAGCTTGAGCGGACATCAGACTAAGGAATGAAATGCAAAAATCTGGTGACCTGCAGAGATAAGCTCATCTTCTCCAACTGCCTTCTCAAGATCCATCATGTTTCTTCAGATATCTATCACATTTGATTACTCTTATCAACCTTGACTCCATTGGAAATATAGACCTTGGACTTCTTGGTCAGAGGAACACAAAGAGGTTTCTTTGCTCCAGTTCAGGCTTTGTGAGGAAAGCCTGTTTCCAGCAATGTGACTCTCATATGGTACTGCATATATAGTTCTGAACTTCGGAAAAGTTTGGTCTACCAAACCCCATCTTTCAACAAATGCAATCATCATCAAAACTTCTAATTTACTTGACCCCTAAAAATGCCAGCAGGAAGAAGAAAAAAAGCAGAGGTTACCACAATTACTCGCCCAATCTTCAGTGAAAGCACTAAAGAATTCACATAAAGTAATGTCTTTTATGCTCAGGAAAGGAAATTAATCATTCTCTCCCCACCCCTTTCAAAACAACAATGCTTCATTGGGATTGCCTGAGCCAACAGAATCCAATATCAGGAAGACTTATTGCATTTTCACTTCATCATTCATGTCATTGAGAGATAATTATGGTACACATAAGTCCAGAGATGAGTTTGGAACTGACAAGTGATTATAAAAGCACCACAGCACTCTTTCTACTTTAACACTTTCTATCAAAAAAAAAAAAAAAAAAAAAAAAGAAGAAAGGAAGAAAGAAAGAACTAAAAGATAACACTGTGTTATTATTGTTTATTATTATTTCTGTAGCAACAAGTATCTCAAAGCTCCAGCTGGGAACAGAAGCCTGTTCTGCTAAACAGATGGTAGAAGATCAGCTCTGCTTTGAAAAGTGTGATGGGAAATGTAGTCTGGCAGGATATTTTACCCACAAAGCAGAATAAGAACATGAGATCCCAGTGCAGCACAACAGCTGTAGCTGCACTCCAAATGGAAATCTTTCAAATTCATCTCCCTCCCTTCTTCTTTAGCCCCATCTTCTTTATCCTCCCCTTTATCTTCACAATAAACCATCACTCCAACATTTGTTACTGTGCTGAAAACAGTTGTGTAAGTTTTTCAGAACTTAAATATCCTTTAAAGAAAACTTCAAAGCCTAGGAGTTCTTTTCAACAAAGAAAACAAATCAGTCTACAAAGTGTCCTCAAAGGCTAATGGAGCCAGGCTCCCCCTAGATAGAAATTAGGCATGAGTTGGTGCCATCAACAGAGCTTCACTGATTTTTATCCCCTAGAAATGCAAACCTTTCTATAATTCGCTCTCAGTAAATCTTTCCTGGTAGGTAATTAAGCCAACACATCCCTCATTTACTGTCACTAACAGACTTGTTTCACAATCTGTTCATTATTGGGAGAAATTGCCATTTATACTTTTCTTCTCATTTTTCTCCATGCACAAAAATATCGCCATTTTTCCACTTAGCGTGGAGCCTGGCATATCCTGATCCCACAACTATTTTCTGAGCTCAGCAAACCATGATTAGGAGCCTGTTAGGAAACTCTGAAGCAAGGACCGATGTCAGTGATTTTGGCAATCCTTCCAGTTCTGTGCTCTGAATATTCAAAAGATCCTCAAAGGCACAAAAGTTACCTGCTTTCCTCAGAAGATCTGGGTGTGCTTTGCCAAGATGCATTCTTGCATTTCAGAGGTCTTATGTGTGTCTAATGTCCACTTTCCTTCAGCAAGCAGGAAGGAAGTTGCAGAGGAAACACAATCTGCACATTCCACAAAACAGCTTAAACTCTCCCCAAAATTCAAGAGGAAGGCTTGTCTCATTCTCTAGTTCACTGCAGAGCTCTGATGACCTCAAGGCACAACTGTATTAGTAAATGAAATGTGCCCAGGACCATTTTCCAGCATGGCACAGCCCATTTCCACACTGTTGAACTCTTTTATCCTTCAAAATGAGGTAGCCACATTCAAACTCTTAATTGGGAATGATCTTTGGTTTATTAGAATCGGGAATGCACAGACGCAGCCTCCCTGCTCACGAAGAACATATTAATTCACTCCCTCCACCCCTTCCAAAGAAGAAACCCAGCCACAGCAGACAGGATTATTAGGCCTAGGATCAACTGTGGACAGCCACTACAGACACAGATCATATCAAGTATGGCCATTCTCTTCGAACAGTCCTCCAGCACTTTCCCATCAGGCTTTATGGCCTCATATTCTCTATCAACATGCCCAGAGGACACACGCCTAGGGATCCTTGTAGAAAAACACTACACCTTTGACTGTAACAACGTACAGAAACAGAAATACTCTCTCATGGTAGCTGAGTTGCCACAGAGGGCCCAAAGGAGGGCCAGGCTAGGTCCTAGGCAATGGACAGATGAGTCAGTCTTCACCGGTTGGTCCAGGAACCATCATACTCCCTCTGGGGCAACCCATACAGACTTTCTAGATAACATCTTGGATGGCTCACTCAATGCGGCAAGATGGATTTGCAGCTGCAGACATTTTTCTGAAGCTAGGCATCTAAGGTTATGACTCCTCACATAGTGGGGTGGCAGGGTGATAAACAGGCTACTGCCAGTACCTCTTCACCCATGGTTTATAAAGCAGCAGGTGAATCCTTGAATAACATTGATTGGTACCCAAGCCCACACGAGCTTGAGCATCTCTGCACTATCCCAGAGGTGCAATGTGACACACTGCATTGGCCAGGTCACTAGGAAGTAAAATGCCAGAATAATAAAATATCATTTTAATCCTACATGAGCTATCACAATATATGAAGGGGCATCTCATTTTTCACTGGACTTTCCTATCTTGAGTGAAGGGTTATGAAGTCATTAACTCCTTGGCAGGTGACAAAGTGCCTTCTATGTCACTGCATAGGTAATTATAAGGAGCACATTCACAACTGTTTATTTCTTTTTCTCTGATGTTATGTTTGAATTCCATTAGGATGCAACTGTCTGTCCTGAAAATAACAAATAATGTCATTAGAGAGGTACTGAGATTCAATCCGTTTCCCTCGGAGAGAAATCAAGTTATTGTCACAGCAGAGGTGGTTTCCTCTGCATTCCGAGATGATTAATATGCATTGGAAGAGGCACTGGAGATGATCCCTTATGACGCATGCCAATTAAGGCTGGGAGGAACGAAATAAATAAAAAATGTGCCCCAAATGGAGCACTGTGTGTACTACCCTCATTTTTATAGTCTTGGCACCTAGGTGTCCGTGTCATTGCCCCAGTGTAACCTGGAAGGTTGAAAGGCTGCTTGCAGAGGAAAATATTTCTTATTCCACTGATATAATGATAACAGTTTACTTGTGTAACTGCCTGACTGGCTTTTTTCAGTTTTATTTCAACCATTTAGAAAGTAATATAAAGTAAACCAGAATAAGTAATGTTATTCTTAATTAGTATAAGTGTATCTGAGTGGGAAGGAGTATGGATGGGATTATTCTGCTTACTAATCAATCCCTACATCAAACCAGTATAATTTTATAGACAGCTTTCTGGATCACTTCAGCCCTCCTACCCAACATGCCAAATTTAAGTCAAAATGCAGACCTTTGTTGAATTCTGTCCAGCTCACAATGCAACCTTACCATTGCCAGCAGTTGTAAGTAGTATTGGGGCTGTCAAAGCATGGATGCACACTTTGTTCTGCCACCTCTGATGAGACAAGCTCAGGACAGAAAGATCTGAAGGTGAGAAAGACTTCCGAGGACGGCAATGCTTTAAAGCAACTGAGTGAGGTGCACCTAAACTCATCCATCAGAGCTTCTGATGGATGAGTGACTAAACTGGAGACTCGTCAGACCCAATAGGAGACTGAACAGTCAAAATTAGAACCCAGGAGGCTTAGCTAAACCACGGCCTGAGACAGTGCCAGGCCTGCAGAGTGATTGCTTTTCTACCCTTATAAATAGTCTGGCTTAGCCAGTTAAAATAGCAAATGTAGTTGATCAAGCACATTTTAAAGCACTTGTATTCATAGGGGTGAAACTGTTCAGAACAAATGGACTTGATGTGGGCAGAGCCATGGATGAGGATATAAAGTGTCTATGGTCCTGATCTTACTTCTACAGAAGTCAATAGCAAAATTCCCTGTGACGTGGAAGATAAAGGACTGAATATTTCCTTAATACTGAGGTCTTCAGAGATTGCCCTATCCACATCAATTACAGCTATGCCTTTATGTACAAAACATTTTTCTTCTTTCAGTGGGGAAAGAACTAAAAAATATTCTTAATACTGTAGGAATGTCCTGTGTTGCAAGAAAGTCCTATGTTCACAGCCCTTGGCAGATTGAATTATTATTGTTGTGGACAACTGGAAATGGGTATCCAAACTCCAGAGGAATTTTTTTTAAATCTGTGCACTGCATGTGAAAACATATCCCGCCCACAAAACAGGGCAGGAGGTCGAACTTTCAGAAAAGAAAAGGTCACGACCAGATGGTCTAGGGAAAATGTGCTTTAATTTACAAGTTCTACTCAATTCTTTTCAATCCCACTCTTCATATCTTAATTTGACAGGTAATGTAGTGTTGCTAATGGTGAAATCACCCAGAGTGCACACAGTATAACTGAAAGCTTGATATTTGCTGTTAACATGAAAAAAAGTGCTATTACCCATACCTGTTAATAATAGTGAGATAAATGTGTGAAGTGTAACAGAACTGATACTCGAGATGAGAACAGCTTTGACTACCTACTTTACAACCTAAATAATGGAGACAAAGGGAATAGCAGATGCCCCTTATCCATCCTTTTATATAGGTGGTGAAGAAAATACAGCCATATGATATAGTTCTAATTGGATTTTCTCAAACTGTGAGTTCCAGTCAATAATTTTGAAGGGAGGAGAGGAAATCATCTCCTTAATGTTTTCATTGGCATTAATTACAGCTCATCCGTTTCTGCAGAGGACAAAGACAAAAAAACTGGAAAGAAGATAGAAGTGCCAGCACCTTCTGGCTTCAAGGAACAAATACCCTAGGGTTCTCCTTGCTCTACTGAACCTTTCTCCAAGTACTCTAGCAGCAGCAGAAAATGAGAAAGCAGAAAAAGTAGATAACTGCCATAAGGTGAGAATATCCAACAGCATCTCACCAGCACTGGCACTTCTTGGAAAGATGGTGGTTTATGCACAACATGAAGATTGGATGGAAAGACCTACCACCAAGCAACACTATTTCCCAAACTGATTGAAAGCATCTGAATTCCTGAAACTTGCAAATGTATCTTAGGTTACAAGCACCTAACACGCTTTCCCTGCATAAACCATACTACTTTGATTCATTGCTTCTGGAGAAACCATATGCGTTAGGCTTTTAGGATTCACCCAAAAATCACTTTTTAATACAAGAGATATGGACAATGAGTGCAGAGTGCTAAGGCTCAGCACCTCCTCTCTCTTTTTCTGTCCCCATGCTGTCAGTTTTTGAGGTCACAGCTTTGGATCACTTGCACTGGTATATTTCCATGCCAATTGGTTTGCTTAACTAGAGGAACTGTTTGAATACAGAGCACAGGGCTGGTTGTCAGAAGCAACATGTTTCCTAAAGAGAGACAAAAATAAAATGTCATTCAGATACTAAGAGAAAACTGCAGCAAAATGAGATAGGTCTGCTGTTATCTAACATTCATCAAAGGAATCAGTGTATTTAATTGCTGGTATGAGAACTCCTTTATTATGTCATCTGCTATTGTGTGTTTGAAAGTACATAATGATTTAGAAAGGTAGGCTCTGTTCACTTCAGAAGCAAAAAAAATGCACAGACTTCCACTATATCCCATTAGCATCTTCATTCTGCCATTTCTGGCTAGGCAGACCTACTCTTTCCCATATAGAAGGTCTGCCTGAATAACCCTGCCCATCTGAAAGAGCTTATCTACACTAAGAATCAGTTACCACCTAACCTGCTTTATTTCTACCGCAAATATTTCCCCAGCCCAAAAGAGGCCCAGTTCTGCTCTTCATTTTGAGAAATGCATCCCACACTAATTTTACTGACAGTTGTGTCTATACATTAGATCACACCCCAAACATGCGATGGATTTTAGGAAACAAAATATAACAAGATGGCCATGAATATACCCTTTTGGGAGTGACCGCCATTTCTGTGGGAGATCACAAAATGGATTGGATAAAGATTCATTTACATGGACAAGCTATTGCAAAGTAAGATACAGCTTAAATTAAAATATAATAGGTGTTATGTAGCAGTTCTTCTAATAAACAGTCCTGCACCATGTTGAGAGTTCAGATTCACCCTACCTAGCAGTAGAAGCTTACCTGCCTAAGCAATGAAATCAAGCATCCATTTCTCTCCCTGTGACCTGTAGGGAAGAAATCAGCTAAACATCTAAATCACCTTCTGCAGGAACCTCATTCTCTCTACTGATTTTCAAAAGAGAATAGAGCAAACATGCATCCCCTGCAGATCTCTCAGTTATGTGATTAATGTTTCCTTCTCCACATGTCCATTAGACTAGGCAGAATAGGGTTGAATATACAAACTCCAAGTCATGTTTCCTTGAACATGAAGTTTTGGTTACCTGGAAAACACCTAAAACTTTCTCATATATACAATAAGAAACTCATCTTGAGGCCCTTCATGCAATTAGCTAATTAACTAATTTCTCTCAATGTACGTTAATAAGTACATACTTATAACGAAACATACATTGCAGGGTGATTGGACTAGATGACCTTCAAAGGTCCCTTCCAACCCAAACTATTCTATGATTCTATAGTTCAGGTGGTGGGTTTGGGGTTTTTTTTTCCCTTCTTCCTCCCATAATTTTAATAACAACACCGTGAGAGCCTTCTGAGAAATGATATAATCACTTCAAGTTCTCATTTTTTTAAACTCCTTTGTTTGGTTGGTTTTTTTCATTTTCACAGTCACTAGAGTGGAGACTTTGACCTTCTACCTGCCCATTGTAGGTCCTCATAGCCTCTGTTGTATCTGTTGCCCAGGTGCAAGAGGATAGGCCAGGTGACCTCTTTATTCATTCCTGTCCTGCCTTTTTGGGGCTGTGAACACGTGATATTTCTGAGGGGTCAATTGCAAAAATAGCTCACACAGAAATGCCATTTATTTAAGAAGTGAGGTTTTGCCCCTTTGGTAAAAGGAATTGAGCTCACTAAATGCCACATTAAATTACATAAGCCAGAGTGTAGGTTTAGACTATAATACATCTTTTGCTCTTCTAACTCTATGGGAGAACAAATGGTGGGGTGAAAGAAATTGTCCTTGTGAGCTATGGAGAGTTTCCTGGGATTTATGAGTCTGTGTCCATCATTAAAAGGACTTTACCTGGTGTTAACTGTGTGTATCTGCCTACCCAGAGCCAAAAGGGAGAGCACAAATGAACAGCACTACATGCAACTTTAATGTGTATTGGCTTTGTCTCCTTAATGTATTTATGGTTGCTTCACTTGCAGCATTTTTCATAGAGTTTCGCAGGTAATTACGTTTAGGGGTCCTTCCATCTTTCAGTGTCTATGCTATCTTGCTCCCTCCTTTTGCCCCATCAGCTCTGCAGTAGCAAACCCTAAGGCCAGTTTAAACCACATTTGACAGAGGTGTAAATGTTTCAAAGTTACAATGATCCTGTAAGTTTTGTGGAATTTTACAGCTGGCCAAAAGGATGTATTAATTAGTTACATATACATTTTTGGGACCTGATTCATCTGGCCTGTTTTATATGTCTACTGAGATATTTGAAATCCATGAGATAGGTCTGGCCCTAGAGCACTTATTTCTTGTCAGGTAGTACAAAAGGAGTCTAGACAATTAGATCACAAATAAACATCTTCACAGAAGATATCTGAAGTTAAGTGGCTGAATCCCACCCATTGAGCTTGAGCTATTTCCAGGGTAAAAGCCAGTAATAAAGGGTAGCACAGGTGCCTTGGGTTTCATAAGGCTTATGCCTGCTCTTCCCTCTTCTCGCTGGCCTACTGGGCTTTGCTGCTTCTGGCTCCAGAAGCTACTGGTACTTCATGGTGAGACAAATCATCCCAGATATCCACTGACTGCATTGACTAGATCTCCATTAACTGTGGTGGAAGCTGAGATAGCGTCGTTTATGTGACAATCTTAGACTGAATCATGCCCCTAGGGCTCCAGTCAGTTGCCTAAAAAGAGGCTTTTTGGTGACATTTCAGACACCCTAATGTATCTGAGATACCTGCAGTTGCTGTCCCAGTCTGATGTGACAAAGAAGCTGCAAAGAACCGAGCCCTGCTCAAACAGCAGCTGGAGGGAATCCCAGGAAATATTAAAAGGTACCAAAGGGTCATGTTTAGACAAATGACTCTGTGAAAAGCAGAAGGAAATCACTCATGAACGTATGCCTTCACATGCTTTCCTTTCCCTTTTAGATTCTGTTTCTTCCCTAATGCTTGTCAGCTCACAGCAGAATCATCTGGTGGTGAGCTGCTCTCCCTTATTGTTGCTTTATTCTTCTGCTCAGCATCAGGAGTGGATCTCCTGAGGAGAACAAGAGTGCTATAGGTCCTTTTTTGCTCCACCTATTGCAAAATCTACCCATGACTTCATGAAGGAGCCTCAAAAAAGAAAGTATATGTTTCCTTATCCTATCAGCCTAATTCAAAATGAAAAGTTCAA
This sequence comes from Ciconia boyciana, assembly GCF_034638445.1. Taxonomy (NCBI): domain Eukaryota; kingdom Metazoa; phylum Chordata; class Aves; order Ciconiiformes; family Ciconiidae; genus Ciconia; species Ciconia boyciana. The sequence goes on from NC_132935.1 coordinate 4,006,977, forward strand.
ATGATTAATTCACAGCTTCCTCCAAACCTCTTTAACTCAGTTTTATATGTCCAGTCAGGAAATTTAAAAAACACCATTTGGCTAAGTTGACCAGTCATGCAGCTGTGGCAAGCATCCAGGAGCAGATGCATATGAAATCTGTTAACATGAAACATTCATAGAATTTTTCTGGATATAGATTTTTTAAAAAAATGAAAGTGCCTTTATGAGCAGAAATAAAAGACAAAATTAATTAACTACATGGAACAAAGCAAACTGTTTATTCTGTGTCAAAAGACACAAACAAGAAACAGCTTCTGAAGTTGGCACACCTACCTTTCTGCATGGCAGCATAGAGCAACAGACCCACTGCAATCTTGTGAAAAAGGCATCCCACTAATAGTTAGACCTGCATATGTCAAATCTCATTTCTCCCACAGAACAAGGCTTTTCACAACACTAGATTGGCAGAATAACCACCAAATCTAGCAGGGTAGGTGTCAAGAAGTTTTCCCCAAGACCAGCTATGAAAAAGTCTTCTGTGAAGTGGGAGCAAGGGATTGGGATTGGATTATCAGCACTGTCATTGGGGAACTCAGTTGTCTGAGCCAACAGCTGATGCAGCCCACTGATGCCTACTACACCTATATATCTGAATGTTAGTGGGGAGTTATGCTCATGGGCTTGAGGGGTTTTTCAGAGAAAACCCCCTCTGACTTGAGGGGTTTTCAGGCAGAATGAAGGTGACACTTGACAGAAAAGACAAAATTTTTTAAGAATTGACAAAATGTTATCTTTGCCTTCTTCTGAAGCATTCAGCCCTCCTTCATCAGGCTACAGAGAAGCTGAAAGGTCTTGTTCAACCACTCAAGGCTAAGACAGTTCCCCAGTACTGGCTTCGCAAAGGCTAAGACAGTTCCCCAGTACTAGCTTCGCAAATGCCTTTTGCTTTTAGCTTTCAAATATATTGTTCCCCATCCAGCCAAACAAAGATTTGGCCATAGTGGACCATGTGTTTATAAGCTTCAGGCTGGAACACCTAGGTTTACCATATCTGAAGTTGAATGTGAATATGATGCAAAGACTCCATCTGGTACCTATTGCAACAGTGTGATGCTCCATGGCTCAGCCTGTGCTTGTATCTTGCAACTGGCTTTTCACTGGCTCCTGGTGCCAGTGCAAGGTCCGCGTTCTGATTTTCAAACAATTTAATGATGCACGTCCTGGAGACATCAGAAATTGAATTCTGTGCAGAATTCAAGCAGAAGCTGTGATCCTCTGGGGCAAAACAGATCACTGAGCATAGGGTGAAGTCTGAGCATAAAGCATCCTTAGTTAACAGAATCAGCTTTAGGGCAATCTTCTAGAGGAGATCAAGTAATTTGGCACTCTTTAAGACTGTATTTGGCACTCACTAAGAAGCACCCTTAAAATTTTGTCTTCAAAAATTACTTCCCTTCAAAAACAAGTTGCAGGCTATGAGAGTTTTATGCCCTATCCTAGTATTTCCTGAACAAGTGGGTATGTGAGCTTTGCCAAATTGAGTCATGAGCCTAGAAATTATCAATGGAGTCCCCTGGACAGTTTTGTACTTCAGTTTTCTTAAGCAAAATGACAATCAGCACCTCAGCCTGTTCTGCTTCATGCACAGGAGTACTATTCACTCTCCAAGTCATCCTCTCCTTCAGGTTCATCCTCACATGACCACCACTTTCTGTTTAAAGAAGATTGCAATGGGTGTCTTGAGAAAGGAGCCAATTTTACTCCTGATGAAGAAGCTATTCTCAAGAAAAGCTGGCTATGTCTCTGGGCCTCAACCTACAGCCAGCATGGTACCTGCTGGTTATGCCAACAAAGTCCTGAGAAAACAACCATAGCAAACGGTATTTGAGCATCTCCTGTGGTAATACTCAACTGGGCCATCTGCAGCAGCACTTTACCATGTCTCTTGCCAAGTGCCTCCTTAGGATGAGGCCAAACATTTTTGTGGCATAACACAAAAGTGCCATCTGCTCTCTGCACAGAGCCTGAGGAAAAAGGAGCACAATTTGATTAAGCAGGAGATAACTGATCCTACATCAAAAAAATTGCAGAGCTTTGCTGTGATTGACAAGTTTCAAGGGAATATGCACTAGAATAATAGACTGCCTTTTTTTGCCAGTTACACTAAGAAGTCATCCACTCTGAATGTGAAACCAAAAAGAAATACTAGTCCCCATCCAATGCCCTGCTTCTAGGACACAGGTGCCAAAAATTATCCACACAAGTTTATATAATCCCATTAGTACTTGACTCCTGATTGATATTCACCAGCTTCATCTAGCTCATTTAAAACACTAGTTGTTCAAAGACATTTGGTGGAGGAAACAAAGAGTTGATGAACGTTCTCCATCCAGTTCCATAATGTTGATGGAAAGGTAGCATGGCCTAACAGGTAAAGGACCAGTCCATCAGTGAGCAGTTCTGTATTTGACCCTACCTTATGTTGACCAGTGAAGTTGGCTGCTGACCTCCTCTTTGCTGCTCCTCCCACTCTAACTCCTTGCCTACTTTGTTTGTACAAATAAAGATGGTCTTCTGGACATGGAGGGCTCATCTTGCCTAATCATGTGCATCCTGCTTAATGCAATAGTCTACAAGAGACGTGACTACTTTACACAGTTATCCCTGTCTAGTCATTGGGCCCCACCAGATATAATTCATCTCATTTATTCTAGATGTATTAAGCTAAAAATTCCACCCCCAAAAAAGCAGAATGGGCTAAATGTCAAATCTAGCTCGACTATTAAGTCATTCCTCTGACCCAAATCACAATCAGAAATAGTAATTGATAAAAACAGAGCCTGATCTGTCAGCGTGGGAAGAAGATTGCCAAGCCACAGAGATTTAGGTGGTTAAAACCTCTTGTTTAGGTGGTTAAACTGTTTAATGATCACAGATAAAATATCTCTCAAATCCCCTGGTCTTCCTCCCCACAAAACCTTCTCCTCATGTACATGCCTCAAACACAGGCCACATGGAAAAAAATGAGGGATACTTTCCTCTTCAGCCAGCTCAGAGTATATTCACTGGGGAGGGAAAGACCCACCCATCTATCAGGTGAGAGTCTTGTCTATCCATACATCAGGATGACAGCCACTTTGTTATATTGATAGATTCTAACACAGGCTGGGAGTAGACTTACTTACTGATACGATTCATTACACTTTAACGTATGATGCTCTCTAGTTGCTGTCTAGAAACATTGACTAAGTAGAAGTCCAGCATACTGATTTATTGGAGCTGGCAACTTGAGGCCAATGAAGAATCCAGTGCAGGGAACTTTTTGCCAATACACAGTAACTTTGTTTACTCAATAGAGGATGTATCCATCTTTCAGCTGGCATTGATTGTTTTTACATTTTTTTCTACATGCCCAGGCTGTAAAGGGAAAAAAAGAATCCCGCCACAGAAAGTAATTTGTTTTGGCAGAGTAAAAAATGTTAAACCTCTACACAGATAAACCAAACAGGGTGAGAAAAAAATAACTGTCCTCTTCTGTAGCATAAGGATTTTAATTTGAAGCACAGCTCACACAGTTGATTATTCCCCAGCTTACTATAGAAAGATTCATTCAGACACAAGCAAAATACCACCATTTTCCTGCCCTGAAAGGCCTTACGTGCTGTAATGGAGGGAGTTGCGAAGGATGCCTTCCTTCTAATGAATTCACCTCTAAAGGGATCCACTTCCTTCAGCATGAATCTTCATGAGTGCCAGGGTCTAGTAAATGTACGCCATCGGAACATTAGAAAGGCTTATGGGGAATGGAAACAACGATCATGTACTGGTACACAAGTCGACACGTTAGTCTTGGAATAAGGTATAAGGAATCCACGGAAGACTTCATCCTTCAGACACCACTAGGCACAGCTAATACCTACTAGCCAGCTGGGGTAGGAAGAAGGGCTCAGTCATGAGGAACATCTAGTCTGGCTTGGGGCAGAGGCTTTGTGCTCTCACGTGACAGCCCGGTAGGTTGCAGGTAACTGCCAAAACCCTTTTTCTACCTATTGATGTTTAGTTCACAACAGGACTGTCCACATTTCATGTTTTAAAAACTTTTAATGACACACAACAAATGCTTTATTAACCAATTCAGCTATTCCTCTGCCATATGGTCAAAGAAAAACCAGGGATCTTCTGAAAGTAAACCAGAGACTGTCAGGAAATTCAAAAGTTCAACAAAAATTAGGAAAATGTTCTGTGATAGCCTCCCTCAGAATTGTTTCCATTTTTCACTGAACTCTCCTGAATGCCTATAGCACTCTACATCTGAAGAGACTAAAGTGTTACACAGACAGTAAATAATACACCCAACAACGCAGTAGGTTCAATCAGGAGATGGGTGTTATCTGTTCAAGAGCTCTTTGAGTCTGCACATTCAGTGACACTGGCAAGTTGAGTGGGATTTTTAGTTTCCAGAGAAATAAAATAAATTGTTGCTGCCCAGATTTTCTGGAAATTGGGTCATTTGTTTGCTTGCATCTATAAATGGAAGGTTAGATGTGAAGGCTGAAGAATCATTCAAGTACCAATTGACTACACAGAGCTGAAAAGGGAATAAGACTTGGCAGATACTTTCTAAATCATTCTTTTCAGCCAGAAATTTCAAATATATGTTTACTAAAATATCTACAGATTTTTGACAGTTTATGCAAATTTTCTAAAGAAAAACATAGAAAACAGAAAATGTTCTGGGGAGAAGCCTTGCTGGCATGGATCTGAGGGTCCTGGTGGACAAGCTGCACATGAGTCAGCAGTGCGCCGCTGCAGCAACGAAGGCAAATCAGATCCATGGCTGCATCCACAGAGGTATTACTAGCAGAGTTAGAGAGGCCTTGGCTCTCCCTGTCTTCATCTAGCTGACTCTGCGCCCGATTATGATTTTTGTCGCTTGTATGGGAATGGGCCAGAATGTGCTGTCCCTTTGGAGAAAGAACTTAAAGACATCTTTTGACATTATTTTTTCAGAGCAGCTTTGCCATTTGCTCAGAACTGCATGCTCTGAGCTGGGCTGATGTAACCGAAGCCACTGACAGAGCATTTGTTTGTGCTTATCTGCAACCTCTGCAACTTGAAAAGACTAAGATAAGCCTCTTTTGTTTGCTAGTTCACCAAACACCCGAAGGACAATTTTCTGTATCTAATTCCTCAGGGAAGTTGGCTATGAGCAGAATCAGAGGGGCCAACAAGGGGGATTTTCAGCCTCACCCACATGTACTTGTAGTGCTCCTCAGGGTTTTTGAGCATTCCAGGTTTTACAAGAACCAAGAGAAAATCTAGAAAGACCTAATGCAGAGATCATTATTGAAGGGTCATAGAAGTCTGGGATGTAGAAATTTATGGCAACAACACATCATTTATACTGTGAGGCATGGTGTCAGACTAAGCAGGCTACACATCTGCTGGGTCAAGCTGGCTCATAGTCACACCCCGTCATGAAAGACTAACAATCCAAGAGTTTAACTTTCTCTCCTCCATTTGCTCCAAAGATCAGGTTGTGAACATGGAGAGGACCTCTCCAGAAAAAGACAATCAGAAAAAGAATCTGAAGCTACGAGCTGAAGTTCTGCCGTCTTTATTCACATGGAGCGGCAAAGTTCTGTATAAGACTTCAGTCTTGGTGACAGATAGAAGATGAAAGAATGAAGTCTTATGTATAGACAGCTTTCAAACAGGGGAGTTTTCAGTTTGCCACTGAATAAAGTTCTGCCACTTTATTCACATGGAGCGGCAAAGTTCTGTATAAGACTTCAGTCTTGGTGACAGATAGAAGATGAAAGAATGTCTTATGTATAGACAAGTTTCAAACAGGGGAGCATCAGTTTCTGATGCTAAAAAAGCATCAGACTCTGATGGACTTCATGTGCTTTCTGGTAAACCAGATTAGAACAGCATCATAATTCTGGATAGAGGATTCTCCAGCTCGACATTTCATTCTACATATATTTTGCTAATCTTTCTCTCTGTAAGTGAAAAACCCTCTCCAGGAACAAAGCAGAAAGAATCTCTTAGCATTCAACAAACCTTTAGAAACAATAAATACTTGCTGCAAATTAGACTTTCCACACGCTACCCCTCCCACACAGAGACAGCAATGAACACTTAATGCCCCAAGAGTGCAAGGAGGCAATTCCTCGTAAATGTTAAGTGCTGCCTGTTGCTACCTTCCAAATGTCATTTCAAACAGTTGTGATTGAACGAGCAAGGTCTGTTGTGTCTTTCCCCCACCAGCTTTCCTACATCATTACACATCACGCTGAATTCATATCCATGTACAAATGTGCTGCATTTCTGACAGCAGTGCGAGGGTACTGAAGGGACTGCACTTATGCATACAAGTAGAGGGGAGAGTTCATGTGTCTGGACAAACTGCAGGGCAATTTCACATTATTTTGTTGTGTAGGAGACAGACACACTAAAGCTATTTTCTAAAACACATATGATGACACATGATGAGCTGTGCCTAGAAGCACCCATTTCCCCTCACTGCATGTAAAGACAGTGTAAGCAACCAGCTCAAGGTTAGACACGTGCACTGTAAAAACATAAAGCCTATCTTTAAAAAGTAAAACCTATCTTTAAAATTCTAAAACTTTAATTTTTAATGAATATGTATCATTAATAATGTATTGACAATACTGCCATTTAATAATAAAGAAAAAAGTTAAAAGACATCTATGCTGTAGGCAGACATTTTGGGAAATGGAAATGTGTAACGCAACAACAAGGAGGTTTGTCTTCCTAACAAAGCATGGAACAGCTCAGTAACGTCAAATCATCAAACACCAGAAGAAGCACAGCCCTGTTTGAATTTCAGCAGGAACCCTTTGCCTCTCTGCAAACACGGCCCAGTCTTGTGCTCTGAGCACTATTACAATTAGAAATGTTGCTTTTATGTAAAAGCAATATAGTCCAGCTTAGCTTCTTCAGTACATTCAGACCAATAAAAGTGTATCCTTAATAAATGCAGTAGAATTTTTGGTTATTTTTATTCTAAAAACTCCAGGTGAAAGGCTCTATATAAGCAGTAAAACTACTGTAGAATGATATAATAAAGATTCTTTATTTAAAAAAAAAAAATCTCTTGGTGGCTTTTTAACCAACAAAAGCGAAGATTCTGATCAAGTATGGATATTTCTGGATAACTTATGTCTCTAGAAATTTCTAGTGAATGATGATTTTTTTTTTTTACTATGCTTCCTAAAGTGTTATATATTGTCTCTGAGTACTTTCAAACAGCTGCTTCATTCAACTCAAGAGATTTCTGCACATTACTGAAGGATGAGACTTACATGTTTTGAAATTGTTTGGGGAACTTCCCTATATAAGCAGAAACTGCCGTTCTGGGCATACCAATGACCCAAACCACGTACAACACAGAAAGGAATTTCTTATAATTCATTTGGATGTTTATTATCAAATGGTGCCTAGCAGCATTTCTGATTGTATTTAAAAATACTTACAACTGTATTTACTCTGTTCCTTGGTTAAAAGATTGTTGGTCTTCTTCTGAGAAATTAATCATAAAGCTAAAATTGAAAAATAAGAATGGAATAGCACAGCCCATTAAAATAGATTTAAAGGAGTTTAATTTGCCGGTTCTTCAAACATTTTTAATTGGCATGGTTCCACTAGAGTCAACTGAACTATCGTGATTTTTAGCAGCTGAGTGTCTAGGCAACATCTAAGAGACAAGGAATGTCATGGTATGCTACCTGGGCATAAATACTACAGTAACAATAGAACCAGAGGGGTTATTTAGGATGGGTAAGGAGGGCCACAGCAGGCTGCAATCACTAGAAGAAGAGAGGATGAAATGTGAACTGGATTTAGCTGTCAATGTACAATTCAGCATAACACTCAAAGCAATTACGTTTACAGCCAATATGCATGGGATCCCATAGCGTGTTACCTGACAGGAAAGTCAACTGGCACCATTGCATTAATATTCCAGTAGTATAAACCTCTATATATAATATACCCAGTAGTATAAGTAGCTATAATGGGTGGTTCAACAAGGCTGGAGGAAGATACAATGATTGTGCTCCTTGATCAGTAACGTTTTTTACAACCTGCACCCTAAGCTCTTCTCTGAAAAGCGATCTTGGCCTTGCCAGTTCCATAAGAACTCTCCTAGGAGCTTCCTCCACATCCCAAAGATTGGTTTAAATAAAAGAGCAAACTTTAAAATAACAGCAACTCTCAAATGAAGCTCATACACAGTGAAGACAATAAACAATCTTAAAAACCAAACCAAACTGTACCAGGAAACCCCAAACCCTTGTTGTGAAATGAACTCCTCTTTTTTACTTTAATTGCAGATCTCAGCAGGCATTGTGATATAACACCCTGCGGGATACTTGTTAATAAACTCAAATAGTCCAATTTTCATTTCTTTACCCATTAAATAGATGATCACAATTTGAAAGAAGGAGAACAATTTCCAGCATAGAATAGTTCATTATCTATTTGTCCCATCCTGGGTAAATTCCTTCAGGGGTGGGGGCTAAGTTGACATCAGGTTAACTGATTGTCATTTTGGCCAGTGTCTGTTGTTCTCAGAAAGCTAATTCAAGTCAGGAGTGGCATGAATTTGCATTTTAATTCCTTATGGGTTACTGCAAGATTCTGGTCAGAAAGCATGCAGTTATGTTTAGTGAAAACCTCATTAAAGATTAATCCAGCAAAGACTGGCCATAAACATTTACCACTGTAATACCATAAAAGTTAATGGTATCAGTAAACAGGACACCAGAACAAGCCAGGCTCCATGAGTCATGGTGGCGGGGGAACAAATCCCAGACTGGAGTAGCAGCTCACAATCAGTTGTCAGGACTTGCTTTGTATGTGGCATTCAGAAAGCGGGAATTGATCCCAGCGGGAAATGCTGAAGTGGATTCTCTCTCTTGATTTGCTCAGGCAAATGATTGCTTACCCCATCTGTTGTTAGGGAATGGTTCCCCACAGAGAGAGGATCTAGTGCAAGCATCAAGCTGGCCGTTGAGAGGAATATGAGACACAACCGACTCAGCAGAGCAGCTTTGCTATGAATTTATGATGGTTGATATCTTTCTCCAAGCAGCCATACCTGAAGAGGGAAAATTAATCCATCAGCTGCATTCAGAAGGCAGACTGGAAAAGGCACTTAAAAAATATAAACTAGAAAGCTGCCCAAAAAATGATATTTGATGGCAGGGAATTTCCTACTGAACAGCATCCCTTGTTGAATTTCAATTGAAGTTGTTGCAGTCCCATTCATAAATAACATTTGTCTTTCTTTTCTATTGCCACTGCTGTTGATAATTCATCTCATACTATTTATTACATGGTAACATTATATACACAATGGAACAAAAAGTCATATTTTTCCTTTAGAAAACCAGCCTGAAGTGCAGACAATGTCATTATACACATTCATACCTACGAGATGAATGCCATTGCATTTATAATGCTTTATTAATCCAGAAAGAACTTTATAATCTTTTAATACAACAGTTATATTCTATTCAGCTGTCCTATAAAAAAATCAAAGCTGGGAATGGTAAATAATTATCTAATCCATCAAGACTTTGAATATAATGAGTATTGATTTTTTTTTTTTTTTAATGTTTCAAAGTTATTCCTGACTCTTTCTCCTCCTACCCCATGATATCAAGTATAGAGTTAATAATGGAAAAATACCTTCAGTTAACTTACTAACATGTTAAAAGGCAACCCAACAAGCCTAAAACACATAGGGAAGGTTTGAAAGGACAGTAATTATTTTAGAATGATACTATAAAAAAAAAACCCCAAACTGCTACATATCAGAAAAAGCAAAGCAGCATGAATTATATACTTATGTAAATAAAGCTAATAGGCGATAACATTAATTAGTGGCATAAAACTTTTGCTCATCATTCTGCAGATAGCAGGTATTCGTTTTTGAGGATTAATTTATATTTTAATTAGAAATTTACATATTTAGCAACCTTGCCATAAACAATTAGCAACTCCAGTGCATTTAAGGATTTTCAGTTTAGGCTAAACATGTCGACTTTCAAAGGGTCATTTTGGAGCAATCTGTCTTATTTCACAGTAATAGGGAGCTACAGTTTTCCTTCATACCCACCTGTTACTTTTGGATAAAAACTTCTAAGAAGTAGTTTGTAACACTTAAAACATGATTTGGCATCCTCTTCTAATTTAGTTCTCATAAAACATTTATGTTAAATATTAATTGGCAGGGAAGGTCTCCATGGAGGTTGAGGAAGATAAAATTATTTGCGATGTAATGAATTTGGAGCAACAATAAATCAGCCTTACATGTGTTGAGTGAGTGGGGAAGTGACAAGAATGGCTGGTTCCATGTATAATTAAGTTTTAGGTAAGATTACTGAATCAGAGCTTAAATAGGTTTCAAATAATTCTATAATATGCTGGCAGTATATATAGCATGAAGTTTGATCTATATAGAAACATGAGAATTAAAAAATCTGGGTTGGATGGCTTGCATGATTTATTACAAATTGTGCTGGTTTTGTCTGGGATAGGTGGAAAGATTTGGGCTCTGCTCTCCATAACATCAATGTGAAGTCAGAAGAACTGCACCACAGACACAGTATAAGATGTCTCAACCCACTAGATTTTTTCGCATGATCACATCCATCAGAACCTGGCCCAAACCACTGTCCTAGCCTAGATGGCGGAAGGATTTCATTTCAAAGGTGTGTCATTGCAAAAAGTGGAAGAATTTTTCATTTCTGAGCAATCAGATTAAACTCAGTTCAGAACAGCAGTGGCCTGGGGTATATTCCCAGCTGACTTGTGCTCATTCCTCATCCTGCACAAAAACTTGGGCTTGAGGATAATACCTAGGAAGCCCAGAGCAAAACACCGTCAAAAGGTCTGTGCTGCACCTGACATCTCATCTAGTGGGGTGAGGAAATGGAGTCCTTATCTGCAGCCTTCAGTTGCCATCAAGCAACTAACATTGTAAACAAGATAAAGAAATGGGCTGACTGATATCCTGTGATGACCAGATGCCAAGTTTGGCTAGGACTATTGTTTCTGATAAAGTATTTTTTTAATCAAGCAAAAATTTCCATCAGGACATGGTCATTTCCCTGAGTTCCCCTCTCAGACTGTTGCCATGGGAACTATCATGTGTCAGGAGCAGGGGATAGTGGCTCAGTCCTGCCAGCATCCCAGCTCCTGCATGGGGACATGCAGCCTGACACAAGGGCATGGTCTTCACCCCAACCCATGCAGTGTATCATATGATTGAAGGCAGGATGATCCTGGGTCATCAGAACTCTCTTGGATTCAGCTTCTCTAAATAGTTGAGAAAATTGAATTCTCATTAAAATTACTGAAATGTATTTATTTGAAAATTAGTAGTGAAAATTAATACTAATCTACCCTACAAGATTTCCCAGGGGCATAAGGAATATAACCAGAAGTGCCCTTAGATGGGAGGCTATCTGGTCGTGCCATCGTCTACAATGCTGTGCTTTTTTTTTCCCCATCCCCAGTTCTTCTTATTTGCTCAGTACAGCCATGCCATACTAAGCAGGTCTTCACAAATCTCTGTGTGAAGCAGCTTAAAGAAATTAAGGATAGAGGAGACCTCCAGAGATAATCCACTCCACAGCTGCTGATACTTTCCCCTCCCTCGATATTTCCTTTTCCACATTAGCAGCATCTTTGCTCCTCAAAGTGGGTGCTGAGAGATGTCTGTAACTAATAGCTGTAGCTGAAAACATCCCTTCTTTGAGAAAGTGAGGTTTTGCCAGCCCTTAAGTAGCCAGCACTTTGCTGGCTCACTGCCTTGCTGTGAAGGATGGAGCAGTTTTCACCTAATATTACCTTTCTCAACATTTCACAAACTCCTCTGAATCCTTGTGATACCTCCTAAGCCCTTCTCTGCTCATTTAAGGAACATTGGCCATCCTCCTGCATTTAGGCAGGTTCATCTGAGAGACCAATATTTCAATGACCAACAAAAGGTATTAAAATATAAGCTGTTAACTCTCAGCAGTTGGTGCACAGCCCTAATCTACTCTCAAGCCACTACTGACACCTGTACCATTTCTCAAGGTATTTGATAATCTGTGGCTAAAAATGGGCAGTGATAGATAGTCCAAGTGTCTCTTCCATAGGTACTCAACTTTTGTGCTATTCTTCCCTATAGAATATTTTTTTTTTACTAAAGACTGAATGAAATCTTTTTTCCTAGTCAGAGTGTAGAGAATTGTCCTCTCTTTCAGTCCTCTCTTTCATAATTGAACTAATCCTACTATTCCAAACCATCCTCCTCAGTCATGGTTTTCTTTCCCTCCATTCACTTGGCTCTTTAGCCACACATTTGTCTTTTTCCCCTCTTTGTCTGTGCTACAATAACAGCTTGAGGCCCCAGCCAAGAGTAGGGATGTATTATGCCAGATGCTCTGTGTTTGCAATTACATACATACAAGCACACACACTGTGGGAAAGGCCCCTGTCCCCAAGACTTGCACTCAATGCAGGAGGGATAAAAGGCCAGTGGATGCTCAGGGGGAGATTAATGTCACCCAGAATCTGTGTCACAGATGGAGAATGAACTCAGGCTTTAGGTAGCATTGAACCCACACACAACTATGTTTCCATTTCCAGCCATTAAGGGATTTTAAAAAAAGTGTCTGGCAGCCAGTGGCAAACAACCAAAGCAGAAAGGGGGCAGAGGGAAGAGCCCTGCAATGCAGATGAATTTCCTTTATATTAAATGCTTTATTTTCAAAAAAGCTACAGAGCAAAAAATGCCATTAATATCTTGTGACTCCCTGCAGGTGCTTCACAAAAGCTGTCCTATCCAGGACTAACTTGAAGATTTGCAATCATTGATCATGATTCTGTCACATTTTTGCCTTGGAAGGTACCAGACTGAGGTCCATATAAATTATGCCTTGTATTTTTTCCCCACAGTTATGATACAATCATTTCCCTGCCCTGAAAACTGCCACTACCAGCCTAGCTGCATTTTTCATTCAAGCAAACTGAAAATCTCCCAGACTCTGCCCCCTGTGCCACTAGCTCTTTTCAGAATGTGATGATTTCCAGAAGCAAATAAAGATAAAAATTCCCAGACAGAAAACATTGCTATTAAAAAAAAAAGGAGAGACAGACCCAAAGGTACCTTTTGACCTGCATCTATTAACTCTCTCCTTTAGCATTGGGTATGTTAATAGAGTATTTTCATACTTTTCAGACAAAGCAGCAAAATCCGCTTCATTTAAACCATCTTTCTACGAAAGGAAATGATTACTCCATTCATTTGGTACATCTGTCAGGTACGGTAATTCTCTGCTAAATATTGCATGTGGTGGAGAGTTTTGGATGTTTAAGCAACAAGCGGCACTTTGGTATGTGATTAACTCTCACACCCACCAAGGTAATTTTTTATCGATGCCAGCAGCAGCATCAGACTGGATTAGCACCACATGACAATGACAGTGAGATACTGACCACCTGCGAGTACTTGGGTTTCAATATCTGTCTATCGCTTGGTGAAATGCTGTGATCTAAGCAAAGAATTGCAATGAGGGGAAAGAAGGAAGACATGCTTTCAGCCCTGGAGACACATCTGTAAGAGACTTGTTTGTTCTGGGGTGTTCTTCTGATTATAGGAGGCAGATCCTGATGGGACTGGGGGTTACTCACCTCCTTAGCTTCATTGTAACTCAGGGAAAAGCTGATTTGTTGGTTATCAAATCTTTTAGAACGAAAGTTACCCTATAAGCTAGGAGAGACCTGGGTCACTACTGTCCTAGGGTGAAAGATCACGCCTGGAGTAGTTCCTGCCTCCAGTAAGGTGTTGGAAGAATTATCATTCATTTCAGTGGCAGAGGCATCAGCATAGATTTACTGTCCTAAAAAAAATGGCACTGAACTGAGCCGAGCCATAGACAACCACTGATCATCATTGACGAATGCTTGGCAGCAGAAACCCCTCCAAGAAAGATGTGCACTGCGTCCCAATAGCATAGCCAATCCTGAATTCCCCTACCTTTCAGGAGATGGTCTGAGCAACCCAGCTCAGCCCTGGCCCAGCCTTCTGCAAAGAGACGGGAAAGAAGCAAACTGGGAATGTCAGGACAGGAAAGTTGTAGACTTGTATTTTGCTGCTGTAATCAACATTAAGGAGTATAAGAAATCTGGGATCTATGCTCAGAATTACATTGTGGACATATCTTAAACTGGACAGTTTAAGATATAATTTCTCTAGACTTTGTAGACAAATATAAATTAAATGTCCTTATTCTATATGACTAGAATGTACTAAATACTGAAAAAGTAGGTGTGAAATTCTACACTTCATTGAACAGAGAAACTTGCGTATGCTGATGGAAGGAACCTGTAAAGAATTAATATTAAAACAGATATCCACACAGCAAATCAGAGAGACAGAAAGTTGTCTTTGAAGTTCTGTTTTTACTGACAACCTTTAACAAAATTAAAATGTAAAATATCTATTCTTCATCCCTTCCTTCTAATCTCATTTCTATAATAAAAGAACAAAAAAAAATCTTTATAAAAGGTTCTTTTCTTCTTTTCAGCAGTTCTGCAGAATCAGTTTCTTCATCAGAAATGCTGTGTCTGCTTTTCTGTTCTTAATTCAACCAGAACATTACATGTTGGGTACAGTTTTCTTTTACTAAAAAAGATCTCTTTTATTTTTTTGTATCATATATGATTGAAAATCTTTTGTTTTTCAATCTAAGCAAAATCATTTTATTATTATGTAGGATCTTGAACAGCAAAGAAATAAAAACATCCCACGTTTTAGTTATTCTTGTCAGGATTTTATTCACAAATATAATAATATGTGAAGCATCATGTGTCCCTGGTTGTAAATATACATAAATGACCAATCAAACAAAACAATGACAGTGGAGGTTTTTCAACTGCTATTAAGAACAGCCTGAATTGCAATATGTTTGCTTCCAAAATGCTAGAGCGAATTTCTACTGCAGGGAGGAATTAACAGAGCAAATTACTGAGATATGGAGTGTAATCCTGCCTGCATTGATGTCATTCAAATTGACTTGAATGGTCCTGATTTGAAGTTGCTTTGAAATCACCCATAGAGTCAAAACAGGTTTTGTATCTTCAGTATTCAGAAGGTATTTTCAGGCCAGAAATGGCCAGTCTGACCATCTTGCCCTGGTAGGTGGCATATCACATAACTTTTTTCAACCAGACTTGAGATGTCTAGTCCTAAATAATCAGAATGGCTCCTGCTACAGTGAAAAGAAAGGCACATTAAAGCATAATACCTTTAACCTTTCTTGGGATGGGATGAATCACTCTTTTTTCACTAGCGATGTAGCTTGTACTTCCAGCTTAGAAAAAAGACATGGCATTTAGAATGTTGAGGTTCGGTGG
Organism: Ciconia boyciana; assembly: GCF_034638445.1. Classification (NCBI taxonomy): domain Eukaryota; kingdom Metazoa; phylum Chordata; class Aves; order Ciconiiformes; family Ciconiidae; genus Ciconia; species Ciconia boyciana. The sequence goes on from NC_132935.1 coordinate 4,022,403, forward strand.
CATGAATCCCTTCTCAGGTCTGTTCTGCTGCCTAAGTCAAGCTAGCGACTTTCATTTGCACCCTTATCCTACAGCCTACACTCTAGCTAAAGCACAGCTTTTAGAAAGCTGTCTGTTGCGGGGTTCATCTCACCTAACTGAAAGGGTCTGCAGAGTGTCAGTCCCAAGTGCACCAACAGGCTCTGCAATCTACTCTCCTCCACCCAAGGTTTCACTGCTTGCGTTCAAGGCCAGCTCTGATACACACTCTGTACCATTGGATCACATTGCTGTGAGAAAGACCTGTGAGATGTCTCCTTGGGAGCAGCACCCGTTTTCTTGGGAGATGCATTGAAGTTCAGTTGCTTGTTCTTGGTCCCTGCCTGAGCCTATGCCATAAGTCTGCCCTGCCTAGCCATGTACCATGCTGAACCTGACTCAACTCACTGGCTTGAATTTCTGGCATGACCTGGGACCTACCTCATTTCTACAGACTTGTCTGGAGATCATTGCACCCTTGACTGTCCCTGATTACTGTTATTGGTCCTGCTCACCTTGCTCCCAGCTTGTCTGCTCTTGCTCCCCAAGAAAAAGCATCTCTCTGTGTCTAAGCTAGCTGTGATGGCTCCAACTGCAGTCCTTGGAGAGCTACATCCAAGAGCTTCAATGTATTTAACCAAATTCACTCTAAATAAAGATCTCAAGCAACAGAGAGTTTTTGACCTGATGTTAGAATCTGGGCTTTTGTTTCCAAATTACTGTGTGACATTTTTAATTGCAGTGATCTTTATTAAGTGCCATATTTTCTATACACATGAAACATACTGTAGTTTGGGGAACCATCATATATTTATTAATAATAAATTTTAAGAATGCTTTGAATTCCCTTTGGAAAACTTCATATTTAGCTCACAAAACATGACATAAAAGCAAATTAATGAAATTGCACAGATTATACATCTAAATGAGAAGAGCAATATGAGTTGAGTTTAAGGCTTGATACAGGGTTCAGCTTTGAATTTGGTGGTGCAGACACTCTACAAGTTTTTATTGATGGATTTTGGATTCAGTTGGATAGATGATTCTTTACATGAAGCTTTTGCTAACACTAGTTACTTCAAGTGTTACCCATCTATCTCCTCCATTTAAGCAACCTTCTTCATCTGAACAATAAATTATGTCAATAGTGCCTGTGGGAATTTTCAAAACAGAGCAATTTGAAAAAGTTCTCACAAACAGGATATAGGAGTGGAAGAGATACCAGGGAAAAGTCTTCGCTCCACCGAAGTCTGGAAAATTATAATTTTTTTCATTGGGACCATACTTTCACTTCCAGACACTCTCAGTTCAGCTACTGACTCACTGTGTGACGTTGGACTAACCCCAAACCTCTCTGAGTCTCAAATCCCATATCTGTAAAAGGCAATAACTCTTTCAGTTAAGGATTTATACTAGATTTACATAGGATTTAGATTAACCTCACAAAGCACCATTCTACAGTTCTTTCTCTCATGTTCTCCTATTTTCTGGCATATATTTGCATCCAGCTTCCCACAAAACTGTTGCCTCTTCCCTGCATTTTGTATGCAGCTGTGTGGTGACTCACAGCCTTCACCTAACACAACTAAATCCTTCATGTTTACTTCCAGATGTTGTCTCCACTGTCCATTCACTTTACTGCATATCCTATAATCTATAGTATTATCCAATTCACAACATTTCTCTCCACAGTGTGCTGCTGGGAGGTTTACTTGCAGATTTCAATTGGACAATAAAGAAAATCAATCAGAAAGGAAGCCAGCTTGCCAGACAGTAGCGTGTGAACAGCAGCTGTGGGAGAGCCTTGAATTTTTGTACCGCTGAGCTGAAATTATTGGGGTTGATGGTGGAAAAAGAACTTCACAGTGAAAAAAGCATTCAGCTATCCCAGTCGCAACAGATCTTGGTTTTGTCATTACATATAGCTGGTTTTGTTATGTACAATTAGTGCTGTGAATGGAACAGTTTTGGCAACATCACAAACACTTCTGGCATCTGACTTTGCTGGATGACAGGGTGCACTCAATGCATTTACTTACACTTTTGGAGAAGGTCTTCCCCTCTTTTATGCTATATTGCCTGACAACAGTGTGTTTACTGCCGTCACAGTTAGACTCTGACACTGCATCTACTGGCCAACTACATTAAGAACCACCATGCAAAGCATCATATAAGCATTTCCAGCTGACTAAGGTGAGGTAATTTGTGATTGTAAGAAGTTTAGAAGGACCGTACTCCTATGATTCTTCTAGATGTTCCTACAAACTAGAAACCCAACCAAGGGTACCACTTCCTAACCCTCAGTCTGAAGTAAACTCAAGTTAAGAGCAAAATTTGTTTCCCAATGAAGTCATACTCCAGGCATCAACATTTTGGATGGGATTCCAGATGAGACTAAGACACGTAAAGTTGCATAACTCCACGTCTACTCAGGGTCTAACCTCCCACTGGTGTTAGTGGCACTGCTCAGCTTCCCTTTAGCAGACACCAACAGCTTGGTTTGGTTGCCTATGTGTAGGTGAGTAGTGATGTTTGCAATGCCCTAGAAGACATCCACCTGGCCTCCAGCTGATTCTCCAGAAGGGTGTGGAGTGTGGATCCTGAGTCATATCTTCCAAATGCCTTGAGATACCTTAGGATATCTCAAAACACACCAGTTGCCTACCTGTGGACAATTCAGTAAAGCCCCTCCTGCCTGGTCAGTTGAATTGTTCCATAGGTTTCCACTAAATATCCACTGACTAGAATTAAATCTTAGATACCCAGTGCACGGGTAAACATATACGCATAGGCTTCTCGATTTAGTTTCCTTAATCTCAAACTGAATACCACTTTTCCACATGCTGCTGTTCTACCAAGCAGATATCAAATACTTCTTGTGTCAAAGTACAGTGGAGAAATATTAAGCAATAGGTTTAACAAGCGTCCTCTCTCACTCAGATTACTCCTTGCCATCCTGGAACATTTCAGCAGTAGGAGATGCAACTGTAGATATGAGACCAAATGCTGTTTTCTCTTCCTGAGGTCTACTTCTCCCACCTTCAGCAGATTAATGATATGAGATAAACCCAACACAGGAACTGATACTTTAGTTTCCTTTCTTTGGACAGCCAAAAAAGCTGCCACACATTTGAGAATGGAGGAAGTAAGAAAGGAAGGAGTTGTCTGTAGTTTGAAGGCTCTTTACTGCACGTACCTTTAACCAGACAGCATGGTTACTTCTATAGTGATAAATTAAACATACAACAGACCATCCTCTGTCACCATGTCCATAAAAAGCTGTGTTACTCTCTGAAACAGTGTCACCATATCCAACTGCCTGTTTGTCACAAATCCTGATTTAGGATCCTGCCAACTACACCAATTTGTTGCAAATCCTGATTTAGGATCCTGTCAACTACACCAATTTGTCGCAAATGAGTGATTTAGATTGCTTTAAAAAATCACCGTCAAAGGTATTAGCGAAAGTGGTTTTAAAAAGATGTTGTAAAAGTGCGATTTAACAAACTTCGATGGCAAGGTTCCCTCTATTAATTACTGCACAGAAGAAACATTCAAAGGAACATTGGGTTACACTCGAGTTAGAATGATTCACAGAGAGACCGGGGATACAAGAGGGTACAGAGGAACCCCCTGCTGAGTCACGAGGTTCAGAGTAGACCCCCTTGCTTTCTAAACTCCTGATGGAGCTTAGGTGCGGCTAGATCCAATCTTAGTTTCAGACTTGGACAACAGTTTATGTCTAAGGGATTATATATGCAAAATTTATCAATTCGGCATGCAATCAAAGTTACCAAGACAAAATCAAAGTTACCATACTATAAGGTTATGTGCAATATTGGTCATTTACCAAGGATCTGCCGTTGGTAAAAGATCTCTCTGCCTCAAGGAGCAACCTTGAGAGGTGTCCCAGCTCAAGGGGAGATCACCACCATGCAGCCACACTGCCTAGCAGGGAGAGCTCAGAGAAGGCTGACTTACTTAGGCTGTCATATTTATAGGATAAAGTGGTTGGCTTGTCGTCAAATTACATGCAATAGAAAAGGTATGCACAAGGCTCCTTGTACCCGCAATTTTCTTTGTTCCTTGATAAATGAGTCTTGGAAAAGCCACCCGTTATTCATGTGTCAATTGCATGATCGGTGTTCCAAGCTCATATGCATCAATGCTCTCCGTGCCACTTGGCTCCTTTGTGGGTTCTCAGAGAATGGATTGGAACGAGAGAAGTTCTTGGCCTGGCCATGGCTCAGGCCTTTACCTCCTTTGGAGCTTGTACCAAACTACTGTTAGTTTGGTTAAGCGGTCGAGTGCATCCGTCACACTGTTACAGAGGATCATTGGCTGTGATAACCCCTAAACTGTCTGCGAAACTCTTTGAGAGGTGACTCTATAGCCCAGGACAAAGCAAGTGTCAGTTCCTGAGAACATTTCCTTGCAACTGATTCATTTACTGGTATGGAAGAAGTTTATATAATCCATTATCTCTTATAACATATGAACCAATTGGTTATATATCTTATTCACACACTGCAAATAAACATATGCACACACATAAGCCATTAGTACTGTCATGACTAAAATGATTGGCCTTACAAATATGTTTATGCTTATTTTGTGCTATTACAGAACATGATCACCCTTCAGATTATGTTGCATGACTAAAGCTGGGGAGGGAAATGTCCGAGCATCCTACTTCTTGTTGTTCTTTCCTTGGCCTATTACCGCTCTTAGGGTCTAGCCTGGATACAGCCACATGCCTCCTCTTTCCCATTTTTATGCAGTCCCACTAAACTCATCAGTCATGAGGGTGGGATAGATGAAAATAAAGAGATGTCTGTATGCGAGCTTGTTGTCTGGGCTCCCCTTCTAGTCAATGCAGAGTGATAGCTCTCTCTAGAGTGCCAGTCATCTCATCCTGAGGTAGATATCTGACCTAATTTAGAAGAATTTCCATCTAGACATGCTTGTTTGTCCTCACAAAGTCAAAAGAGATGAGCTGGTTGAAGAAGTGTACATCATAGACATCTGAAAACAGGCAGGAGTCACACCTAAACCTACACCGCGTACTAACTTACAGCCCTGGAGGGCATGCAAGGTTATACAGCAAGAGGGTAAAAACTGTGCTAGACTGGTAGTATTCTTTTACTGGAGGTGAACACCATGTAGAGTGGGCTATCAGCAAATGGCACATGTTCCCATCTCAGCCACCAAGGTTCCCAGTCCAACATACCAGCAATGAAGATGGACTGACAATGACATGCCTGATAGAGACTGATGAAGGTGTGAACACATTTTTGATTAAGCTTGCTCTAGGCAACTACAGTGCCTGTCTTTCTGTTCATGTCAGACTTACTTACACAGTTTCTTTGTGCTAGCCTAATGGGCAGAAATGAGACCACGTTGTTTTCTGTCTCACTTTTTTGTTGGTTTTTTGCACAGTGTTGCCCAGACATTTTTTTCAGAGCAGGTCTTCCTTCACACATGAAAAGTGGGTCTCAGCCACAGAGTCTTTCACATCAGTTATACAGCTTCATTATGTGAATATTTTCTTCCGTCTTCCCATTTGTCCTACTCAATGACAACCTTTCAAAGTACGTCCAAAGGCTGAATTCCAGTGTTTGAGTTTTGGAAAGGTGTCTATTGCAGATGCTGCTTATTAAGTAGTTTACCAAGTCATTACCCCTTAGGATGCATCTTCTTGCTTACACTGGAACAGCTAGGGAGTAGAAGGGAACTCTGGGAATTTGGTTAATTAATCCAACTGCAAACAGTAATTAGACTTTATCATAATCAACTAATTAATTCTTCCAACTCAGTAGTTAATGTAATGAGCAAAAGAAACACAACCAGCTCTTGCAAGACATGAACCTCAGTTTAGAAAATAAAGGAGCAAAGGCCATTCAAATCAATTAAGGGAGAGTATATAGACAGAGTTACTCAGAGGGGGAGGTGGTTGTGGGATACATGACACAGTTAAGCTGGTATTTTTCCTTTGCAGAATTGCTTTGGAACTGATTTCTAATCAACCTCAAATGTCTTCCACACTTTCCCATTTATGTACTGAGCCTGTCTTGTCCCCTCTTCCTCAACTCCTCTTAAATAAGTACCTTGGAAACTGAATTTTTTTATTCTCAAAATAATTATACTAAACCAGCCCTGAGGAGGAGGAAGATGTTCTATCATTAATATATCAGTGCTCCCTCCTTGCGTAAGGGCTTTACTGGAATGTCAACAGGAGCACAGTGTTTTAGTGATGCTTTTACTAACATGCTGTCATACAGACAACATGCTGTTATGCTGGCCAACTCTCATGCTGGTGGCAGGAGAAAATGACATCAGCATCATGCTTCACCAGGGTTCACTGACATCAGGTTGGGTAGTGTCATGCAAAGACTTGTTCAGGAACTTCCACTTGCTTCATTAGGGCTAGTTCAGGCATTTTCCAGTGTGGACATATCTAAAAAGAGGTCACACATTTAATCATGTCAGCACAGGAAGTCACTTACTTACGCTAAGCAGAAGACTCACGGCAGCTGTGACTGTATTAGCATTTGTAGGTTGATACGAGTCCCATGATTCACAGTGGTCATGGCACCTATTCAAATGTAATTATATTGGCACTGTGTAGGCAAAGCAAGTTCCTCTTCCCTGCAGACGCAATATTTGGGAACTATCAAAATGGGGTCTTTTGGCGTATGTTAGGACAGGAAAAATTACTGACCATAAATAGACTAGCAAGGCTTTTTACACTGTCTCTCATAAAATCCTCATAGACAAAGTGATGAAGTATGGATTAGATAAGTCAACACTGAGGTGGACTGAAAACCAACTTAACTGTCGGGCACAAAGGGTTGTGATCAGTGGCATGAAATCCAGCTGGAGGCCAGTCAACAACATTGTACACCAGAGATCAATACTGGGGACAATACACTTCAACATCTTCATTAATGACATGGATGGTGGGGCAGAGTGGACCCACAGCAAGTTTGCAGATGATATAGAACTGGGAGAAGTGGTGGTTATACCAGATAGGTGTGCCACCATTCAGAGGTACCTCGACAGGCTGGAGGAATGGACCAACAGAAACCTCATTAAATTCTTGCACCTGGGGAAGAATAATCCCATGCACCAGTACAGACTGGCAGCCAACGGCTGGAAAGCAGTTCTGCGGAGAGTGATCTGGGGGTCCTGGTGGACAACAAGCTGACCACGATCATGACAGCAATGTGGCCTTGCAGCAAAGAAGGTCAATGGCATCCTGGGCTACGTTAGGAAGAACATTGCCAGCAGTTCATGGGAAGTGATCCTGCCCCTCTACAGGGGGCCCCTCCTTCAACCTAAGAGAAAGCAGAGTGGAAGAGGTTAATAGAACTACAAACCCTGCCCTTCCCATCAGCTTCATCCAGTGTGCCATAGATCTTCCGGTTGATGTCATATGCTCTGTAAGTCCCACAGTCCAGGTCAGGATTGTGGGATCCAGGGAATATTGCTCATGCAGCAGCCATAAGAACTATTTAAGGGTAAGCCAATCCCAAAGTTTTCTTGATCTTCTAGGCATATAGGATCATATGAAAAGATACTTCTGCCCAACTCTAAGTGCCAAGGGAAACATTTGGTAGCTGTTTGAGTCAAAACTTTTCACTCTGCACTCACAACAGGTGAGGGTTATACATTCAGTCATTAACAGTGTCCAGCTAATGAGAAATAACTTGTTAAATTGAGGTAACTCAATTCCTTGCACATGTCCACACATTGCCTAGCTATCTCCACGTTAATAAGGTTTTACCCTGGCTAGTGACACAACTGTTATTAAAAAGCATTATATCTTTATCAGACATAAAATCTATTAAAATATTTCTACACAGCACTCATTTACCCACTGTGTCCTTGCATGCCCTTTAATTAACTCAGTGCAGCATCAAACCCTACCCACTCCTCTCTCCCCTTTAGCAAGTTCTTGTCCTCCCTGAGATCTGCCCCAACCTCCCGGTCACCTCTTCATGTCTCTGAGGTCTGCATGTCTACAGGTCTTCAACTCTGTGCTGGGATTTCCTAACCTGTTGCACTGTGTGTTCAACTGCTTTTTGCCGTGAGTGGGTTCAGTAACAATCCAAAGGAAAGAGCAGGCTCTCCTTTTTCCAGACAGCCCATCTGACAGCCTCTTTTCAAGGAACATAACAAACTCAGACAAGTAAAACTGACATTTTCCATCACAATACACTGAAAAAGTCCTTCCTGCTATCTCTGTCTCCCCAAACAATTATCTCATATCTCCCTGCCTCTGAGATCTCTGATACATTTTTGCTGAAGTCATTTATGGTGTTACTACCATCAAGGTCATCACCATGTAATAAATCCAAAGCGTCATTATCCACTGGTGAAGCCAGCAGAAAATGGCCTGTACCCTGACGCTGTTAGGTTACAAGCATAGATGACACCCAGCTATACTCCCTTCCTCACTACTAGGTATTACTGCTCCTCAGCTGAGCAGCACCATCAGGCCACAGATATATCAGTCCAAGCCAGGTTTACCATGCCACTGCACCTTTGTGGGCACTTTAGTCAAATAAGTCAGGCTGTAAGCTCAGTGATCAAAGTCCAGATATCTGCATCCCTCTGCCTCCTCCCGTCCCTAAAGTGTGATAGTCCCTGGCAGCAGGTGGCTGAATCTCACACCACTGCAGCAAGATTTATCTTAACTTGTCTGTCACAGTCTTATATCATCTGGCAGCTGTGTAGGTGGCTAAAGGAACAGAAGCACAAAAGCAATAAAGAAATAGCTTCCTATAGTATTTAACTATTTTACATTTGAGAATGAGATGAGAGAATGGCTCAATTTTGCTTTCCCTCTGAGAAAGGGCTGTAAGTCAGCTAGTGATGCTGTGCAGGAGAAAAAGAAAAGTGTTACCTCAAACAGCAACACCCCTGTGAATATGCAGTAACTAATGGTACTATTCAGTAGGCTCTGTGTGACTCTGTGCAGGGCGGGGAGCAGATAGAGGAGGTTATAAGGGATATGTAATCATGCTTTATGTTTATAGATGAGGGAAGTTTAGGTAGATACAGTGGTGATGGATGACTTATAAACTAATAGAAAGAGGGAGAAAGTGACATGCATTACAGAACAGCAAACAGAAGAACTTAAAATGATGAAAGTTCAGCACCAAGAAACCATAAGAGGGTAGAAAGGGAGGTGGGAGGAAGAGGGTCACTTGTAGCCTTCTCTATCTGTCTGTCTAGGGCATTGGTAGTGAAAATTTAGTACTGAATTATCAAAAATTAGGGTTGGCAGGGCATCAAGAAATCATGTAGTAGCCTAATTCCCTGTCCCTAGGTCATTCTTTCCAGATGTTTACCCATCTCATTTATAAAGCCTTCGGGGACAGAGTCCACATTTAACTCAGGCAATTTATTCCAGCATTTCTCAATGCTTAGTGTCAGAATTTTCTTTCCCAGTGTCTAATCCAAAACTCCCTTGTTCCAGTAACACTTCTTATTTCATGACCTGCTCACGAGGAACATGGAGAACAGATTATTCACTCCCTCCTTTCAACTTTTGCACTGTAGTACTGTTATCACGTCTTTCCTATGCTAGATGATACCTTTTCTGTCAGTTTTTCATCCTAAATCATGGCGACGAAGCCTCTTGCTTAACATCATGGTAACTGACCCCATCCTTCGCATAGCTTTTCTTTCAATATTGTCATTCTCCCCTTCCTGAGGACGATACTAACTGCCACTCACTAAAGTGTTTGCGATTTTTACTCGCTGGGAGTACCACTGAATTTTAGACTTCCCTATGCCTCAGTTTCTGTCTGCAGAACACAGGCAATGGTTATTCTTTTTGCACAAAGCATCCTTCACCCATGCAACTCACTTTCCTTATACCCAATCAGAGTCAAGACTATGACAGAGCAAAATTAGAGTAGACCCATAAGGTCCAGTCTGATTGCCCATACACAAGCACCTAGTGCCATTTGAGATGACACTAACATAACCCTCCTAGCTGCAAGCTCCTGGGCCAAAACACCATGGTGCTCCTGTACGTTGTGTGTCATATCAGTTGACCCTGAACAAAAGTCTCAAATAATCTGAGGTTTCTAAAATGCCACTGAATTCCTCTATTTAAGTAACTTAATTGCACCCACAATTTGAGATTATAACACCTAAGGCGTTACAGGTGTCAGTATATTGGTGTTGCAATGTGCACTAGGTATCCAAACAGCCCTTATAGCTCCTGAAAATCTAATCAATACTCTCAGCAGAGCCTGGAGATGGATTCAGCTGCCTACATGGAGGCCTTGAGATGTCTGGGGTAACACGTCTAGCCTCTAGCTGCCACCCAGAAGGTATGAGTCTTCCATTAATCCTGTGTCATTTCTACCAGCCCCATACGAAGCTATGGAGTAACTTAGGGCATCGTTAATGGTGCTAGATATCCACATGTAGGCACACAAATACAGCTAAAATAAAATACACACTGAACTTCATAATACAGACCCGAGTGAAACCATGAATTTTCTACCCAGGAATGTTATTCCTTAGTTTGTTATGCATTTTTATCTTCTCTCTTTGAAACACACGAGCTGTGTGCCATAGCTGGCAAGTAGGGATACAAGACTTTTCTAAGACCAGGCAAGAAATTTCTACAGAGCAGAGGACTGAATTAGGATTCTTGTAGGACAACACCATAAGCATTAGGCCAGCTTCCTCCACAGCTCTCTGTACATAAAAATTGCTCCTTTCTCCTTGTAATGCTCATGCTGCATGATTCTTTTGCACTGAGATGTCATGTGCCAATGGTTTATCCTTTACCATATGTATGTGAGGCCCCTGAGACAATGGGGTTAAATTTAGTAGATGCCACATCCAGAGAGCAAATGGCTGTTACCAAAAAATCTCACTTCTAGACAAGCCCATTTGTTGCTCTGCATTGAAGCATATTCTTCAGTTTGTGTTTTGGGTCCCAATTCCCCTCCCTCTTGACTTTCTCCTTCATTTTAGTATTTTATTTTTTCCTTGATAAATCAGAAAACTTTCCCATTGCATTGCACTGAGCCCTTATCAAGGGGCTTTATAAATAATAATAATGACCATGCAAAAGATGCAATTCAGTTAACAGTATAATGACTACAGGGATTAGCACTGCTGTATATTTTTTTATGGGTGTAATATGTCATTTTCATTCTGTTGCCATAAGGAAAATAACAAATTAACAGAAGCATTATGCAAATTATACATTAAAAATGTCATGTTTATTAGTCTGTCTTTGCAAAAGAGAAGTTACAGCAATAGCACCGTTAACTGCTTAATAACCATGTTTTTAAAACAGAGAAGAAATTCAATTCAGCATGGTTTGGCTTAGCTTTAGGGTCATTTTCAGTGACTTCAGTGGCAACATTTGCATGCTCAAAGCAAAGCATATGCTTAAATAAATTTCTGGAGAACAAGATGTTAGAATCAGTTTCAGTTCAAGGATATTTCTTTATCTCAATTACCTATCTTTGGAACAAATTCCCCACAAGACATCCTACTCTTTGCTCCTGCAAAATAGTTGTGTACAGCTTTTACTGGGAGTTCCTTAAAGTCTTGCCATTAATTCAGAAACAGCTACAAATATTTATCCAAGCATCAACTTTATTATGTGTTCTGCAGAAGACAGTTCTGCCCTGCACTCTTCGACATTAAGAGACGTGAGGAATTTCTTTTCCATAGCATACCCTTTAGCATACCCTAAACTGAATTTTGGTCCTAACCAGAAGGCAGTTTATTGAAAATCCAGCAGTGATTGTTTTCTAATAGCCTTCAGTGATTAACACTCAGTCATAAGAAATTCTTTGTCCTTGTGTAAAGAACTTGTTATTCACAGAAGAAAAGGATTAACAATGATCAGGAGAGTCACACTTTGTTTTGTTTATTAAATGCCAGCTTGGTAATATAATATAGTTATGAGATTTCCATAATATACCGTATTATTGAAATTTATCAGACTTAATCTAAAGGCAAAAGGAAATTCATTTTCTGTATCACATTCAGATTAAAAAGATAGTGCTAGGAGCTGTATATTTTTTGCAAGAGAAACAGTCTCTTCCTTGTGGATTTACAATCAAAGAGCAGAGAGATGCTGGGAAACCAGAGGCCTAGACTGATTAAAACAGACAGTGTCTTGTCCCAGATGGGACAGATGGACAAGTCAGGATGAGTACCCACATTTCAAGGCTTTCACACCCCTACTCACTGCCTGAATCATATCACCCTTCTATGTTCATGGCTGTGTAAATGCCATATCTGCACGAGTCTCCATTTGGCATTAGTGTGGACCTACGAGCTGTCTGTACATACCAAAGGAGAACAGATGTTCTGAGCTGAAAGACTAATTTAAGAAAACATAATAAATATAATTAAAAAGAAAGGGGGGAAAGGGAAGGAGCCATCAGACAAGTTCAAACACAAGCCAAACTAATCACAAGTTGAAAGAAATATGTTTATTTCACAGTTACTGTATTGGAATAAATATGTGAAGTCATTTTCACAGGAGTTTAAAACCCAATAACAATAAATGTGAAGCTCATAGAAACTTGAAATTTCCATTCTGTGGAAATTATGACATCTTCAGAATAGACTTGTTATACTGAAATGAAACAAAGCCAATTTTTGACATTTCTCACAAAATTTAATTGCCTGAAACATTTCTTAATTGTTTCAGCTCAATCAAGGGATTCCATTTTGCTTTGATGCATTGGAATATTTCTAGCTCATTTCATTACTGAAATTCAACCATATATATATAGTAAAACACTCTTTTTAAAATCAGGATTTGGTTATGCTTCTTAAATTAAAATGTAAAATCAAATGAACATACATTGGTATTCTAAATAGGCAATTGGAATTCTAACTGTACTGGTAATTAGAAGTTAGGCTGGTTATTACTGGCAATCTAAACTCTCAGTGACCAATTGTCCCCAGCTTCCTAACTGGTAATTGCAGAACCAAGCAATATTTATTTATCAGAAATCTGTGTGGCCAGTCTATCTTGATGATTAATTCCAGTTCATGTAACACAGGAGACCACATTTAGGTCAGGAACCCAAGTCCCATGTAGGGCTCAGACGGCTCAGGAAATGGCTGCATGTAATAGAACTCCATTAAAGCCACCAGCTAATGAGAGGAGTCATACAGGACTGGTTGAGACAAAGTCAGGAATAGTAATGCCCAAGGTTTTCTGAAATGAGAAACAAAGCTGCTGCATTATTTCTAGGATGCTCAGTTTTTCATGCTTTAATAATGAAATTTTGTCAAAATCATCACTTTTTAAAAAACTTTGACATTTTCCTGCAAAAGATGCATCTAGAAGAATATTCTATATGTGAAGTTCAAGGACTTTTTTTGTCCAAGGGTGGGATTCAGGTCCATATTTCAGCACTTAAGTGATACTGTCTACTTAGTGGTGTCTACTACATGTGCACTAGTGGCAAACATCAAAGGAAACAAGTAAGCAATTCAGTTCTTCCTGAAATGGATGCATATGATGAGAGTCAGCTACCTAAATATAAGTGTTTATTGCCATCCAGGACACCTCAAGTAGCCAAGGTATCCTACTTCTCACTGGGAAGGCTCTCTAGATTTGGTCTTGGGGCCACCCCACCTCTACTGCCTTCACCTCAGTGCTAATGACACAGGGTTGGACAGTGGAAACCCTTGGCACGTCCATCAGGAGCAGGGGTGCAGAGGATGGGGTACACTATACTCAATATACTTGCCAGGTAACTAGAACAAGGGTTCCCTCTTTCTTCAGTACCTTTCAAAAGGTATGAGCAGAAGTATACGTTGAGCCCCCAGTCAGAGCCCCCCAGTCCCATACGGACATTAGCTTTGAAACTCCCATCTCAGGCACATCTCCAAAAAGAACAGTCCCAACGAATATTTCTGCAAGCCAGGACCAACAAATGGTGTAGAAGTTCTATCAAACTTTCTTACCACTTATTGTCGGTCATCAGCTCAAGATGATGCAACAGCGTGAAACTATAGGGAAAAATAAAAAGATAAAAAATAAAAAGAGAAAAAAAAAAAAAAGAAAAAGGGACAGAATAAAAAAAAAATACATTGTATTTCCACTCTACCAATAGTGATTAGTGCTTTGGGAAACATGGCATGCAAGGGAGGATAACAAGAACTGACTTTCTTTGTCAGAAAAGGACAAACCAAGGAGAGAGAGAACTCTGCACTCTGACTGAGGTGAAAAAAATGGTTATGAACTGAAATAAGGGAATTTAGGCTGGAACTGGCAGGAGACACAAACAAAAAAACCAAACAAACCAATAAAAGCCACCTTTCTGACAGGAGCATAAGGGAAGTCTGGGATAGATAGCACAGGGATGGGACATTCTCCATGCATGTCCAAATACATTGCATGTTCTCAAAAACAGTCCAAACATCCATCATGGAATAACACAGAATAGTTGACCCTGTGCATTTTCTCAGTCCCTTCCATCTCTATTTTCTCTGATTGTCTGGAAGACATAGGAAGGGAAAGGCATGAATAAGTATTCAGAACATGCTAATTTTACAGTGGCTAGTTTTGATTAAGAAGCAAACAGGTAAAGGTCTTTCTCAGAAGGGTTCCCACCCAAAGAACCATGTTCCCTTGGATACCTCAATTCCCTGGGTGGCTTATTATGTCCCTGGGATTTTTTACACTGCATCCTTGGGGTGACATGTGAAGAGCAAATAGTTTCTGCCCACTGTTTCTGCTATCAGTATCTCCCACAAAGCCTTGTTTGATGCTTCTGTTCTCTGGGAAGGGGAGAAGAAAGAAATCCAATCCTCATGAGTCTCAGCTTGCCAACTTCGTTGCTGAACCACTGCATTATTCATGCATTTGTGACAGAGAGCAGTGAGTCTAATGTGCAGAAATGGGCTTGGAGAACTGGTGGGTTATTGCTGGGGACTGGGACATGCTCTGCTGTGACTGTGCAGCTCTTTGTGCTGGTTGCTGCTGCTGTGCCAATACTTTTATGCAAAATGCAATCCCACCATGTAAAGACTATTAGAGCCTTTTGTTTGCATTGCTTTTTGGTTTGCAGATCCTGTCATCACTTCACATTTGTGGTATTTACCAGTTGCTATTGGAAAATCTTAATGAGCTGAAAAAATGTTAGCCAATGTCACTCCAAAAACTCCTGGTAAAGCAAATATTTCACATTGCCCCTTATGTTGTTAGAATCAAGAAGACTGAGTCACAATGGGCTGCAAGCATTTTATTTTAACTCACAGTGAAAATAAAGACATATATTGGTATTATGGTATAACACCACCAAGAAATTGTGGATACCACAAGAACAAACCACAGAATCATCAGACCACAGACACTGAAGAAACTGAATGACTCATCTCACTCTGATATTGCCAATGTGCAGGAAAAAGGGAGAATTCTTTTAACAAACCAAGGAGTGGTTTGTTAAAAGAATAACAAAACCCTGCAGTTAGACACCAGAAACACACAGCACGGATGGACTCTCTTCAAATTGCTGGGGAGAGTTATCATGAGGAGGGTATTCTGCAGCTTTAACCAGTCAAGGCTGGGCGGGATGTTAGTCATTTAGTCTTTCAGCTTTTAAAAAAAATTGCCATAAAAAAAAAAAAAAGCAGAACAAGTTTTATTTCAAAAATGCAAAAAAAAAAAAAAAGGCTTCAGCTTTTTCTGAAATTGAACTTTTTAAAAATATTGATGCTTATTGGTGTTATCAAAAAATCCCTTTCACACCCTTTTATTTACTGAAAGCATTCATCTGAAATAGCAGGTATTTGGGGGAATTTACTATTTGACTCAAAGTGAGCTATCCAAACCTCATTTGCACCCTCCTGTGCTGTTGCAGAGTATCTGGGAAACATGCTGCTTTGCCGAGTGAAGATGACACTCTAGAGTGGATTTTTCTTCCACACTTAGATTCACAGACATGCATACCCCTATACACATGCACATCAACAAAGCTGGGCACAGTGAGCATTTTAACAGAGCCAGTCATGGTATTTGCATGATAACAATGAGCAAAGAAGTCTCCCGTCCTGCCATGAAGTTGACTGAGGCTGCTAATTCCAGCAGGGTAGCTATCAAATCAGCAAGTGGCACAATATTGGCATCGCCCAAAGTTTATACTGGTAAGTGATGAAGACGTCTCCATTACTGGGCAGGGGGGAAGTGGTTTCCTTAAATTTTAAGGTATTGTTCAAACGATAATGAATTCCAAGAAAACCCCTCGTTTCTCTTCTATGAGAAATCAAATGAAGTAATTTCTATTTTTCCTTCTGGCTGTATGCTGTGTGAGTTTGTCACGGATATAAACTCCAGACTGGTCAGGATCAGTTAGCCTTTGTGCTGCTGTGTCTTCCATCTGACTTGCAAGAAGGGAGGGAGGAAGAGTGCCATGAGACATTTGGACATTGCTGAACAAAGACAGTTCATGCTTCCTCCAGAGACAGGCAAATAAAAGCAAACTAACAAAAACAGATGGCATATTATAGCATTATGTCTAGGACTGCAAAATCTGAGAAAACAAATGCAAGCAAGCAGAGAACTCCATGTTTCCAGGACTGGGAGAATCATCTACTTCATCTCCTACCCATACAAGATCACTCTCAATAGCATAGCAGTTGACTTATTCAGAGCTGGTATATGCCAAGTACCTTTTATCATGTGCAGAGATTGCACTCAGCCCAAAAATGAAGATAATAATTTCAAATCACAGCAGTCTAATGCCCATTAATTTGTCCAGTTTTTGTCATAATAACATTAATCCTGGTGACCTAATGTATAATATTAAGATGATCACCATATTTATGCTATTCTTGTTGCTACTCAGTGCTCAGTAAACTCAACCTTTGCTATCAAAGCACATTTTAAATAAACAATCCCATGTTTATAAGGCTCTTTGAACACCATATCAAGCAACAAATGGGGTTGTTATTAAGGTTGGATCCAACAATTCTGGTGATGAAGCTGAGAATCTCCAGACTGCAGCAAGCTGAAAGTAGAAAGAATTTAATATACGTCACTGTGTCTTAGCTCACAGTGGTACAGATCAGCTGGCTTTGACAGAGAGAGTCCAGTGTTATACCCATGAAAGTGAGAGCAAAAAACAAGCCCAGTGAGTATTTCTGATGTGCTCAGAAGTACAGGAAAGTCATATTCATAGTCAGCATCCCTACATACATCCAGCCTTCAGAAAGCCCTCTTACTTTCTCATCATCACATCTCTCTAGGAGACAGTGGCTTAGCATCCTCATTACAAAGATGAAGGAGGACGAGCGGACGTTAGAACATAAATGACTTCACAGTATGACAAAGTCGCTGAAGTTGGCAGGGTCCTCTAGAAATTGCCTACTCCAACCACCTGCTCAAAGCAGGAGCAGCTAGAGGAGGGTGCTCAAGTCCTGACATTGCATTTGAATGTCGTAAGGATGAAGACTCCAAAACCTCTCTGGGTAATAAGCACCAGTGTTTGACCATCCTCCCTGTAAATAAGTTTTTTTCTTATATTTATAGGAATTTCCTGTGTTTCACTTTGTGTGCATTGTCTCTTGCCCTGGTCACTGGACACCACTGAGAAGAGTTTGGCTCCATCTTCTTTACTCCCCCACATCGGGTACTTATACACTGCTTCCTGCTTGACCTTTATCTGCAGTTTTGGCTCAGAAAGTCTATTTGCACCCTCTGTTTTGTTTTCCTGATGGGAAATCACCATCTGTATTTGCTGTTGTTTGATTATTAGCTACAAGTAGTATCACACACTGCTTTTTCACGTGTTTGCTCTGGATAAAGAGTCACCTGGTTTTGTTGTTTGATTTATTATAAAGCTTCTAATTAATCCACAACTTTCTGTTCTAAAGAGCCTGTTTTCTCCCAGTGGCATTGGTTTTCAGCCATAGGGTGTCACTATCAGGAGTGACTGTGCAAAGCATGTTGAGGTCTATTGCGTTGGCAAAGCCAAGGCCCAGATCACAACTCCCTGTCTGCAAAAGATACGGTTCATTATTCTTGCCTCATATTTGTTAACTACTCTTGGCACTACAAAAACAGCAAAAATACATATGGAAAAAAATACATGGGAGATTTTCATGATGAGAAAACAATATTCCAAAACCATATTTCACTGTAACACTCATGTGACTGGTTTTAGTATCTCTGCAGAAGAAGGGGGAAGCAAGGCATGCTTGATGAAAGAGGAAGGTTCTGCTCAAGAGCAATGTTTTGGAAAATTAAAAAAAAAAAAGCGCACCAAAGTAATACTGACCCTGATTTTTCTTTTCCTTTTCCAGCACAATACCCCTGCTTTTTAAGATATTCCTTCTGGATGAGGCTATTAATATGTGATATAGCACTCTTTTTTCCACAGAAGGTACAGAAAATGCTGGCCAAGTTCTCCCTTCAAATAGTGAGAATTCTGTACTGGTGGCATAGGAAAAGATTTCAGAGGAGAAGTAAAAAACAACTTCATTAAATGGACAGAAAACAGTTTAGTAAGGTCATTACAAGAACTTCAATGCTTGTTAACACATTTTGCAAGGTCTGTGCTTGCCGCCCATGGCCCAAAGATTAGGGGTAACCTTCTCAGCTAAGCACACATACAACAAGACTCTCAAATCCCAACTCTCAAAACCAAGTGCAGACTTAGACTGAGCTCCAGAGCTTTCTTGCAGAGGAAGCCCCAGTGCATTCAATATATTTGCATGGTTACAAACTCTGTTACATGTAGTAAGCCAGACAACATGGATACTTTCATCTGACACAGAGAAGTACCTAGCCCACGGAAGCTGGTACGTGGGTACGTTAACCTTTATCACCCATCTCTACATATATCCCTGGCAGTGCTAGTTGTGCAACAATACTGCTAATTGCACTTATTAAGGGAAGAAGTTTTAGGTGAGCTAGATAAGGTATGTGTGCTTTGTAAGGCATGTGGCTATGGACTTGGTGACAAGAGCTATCTTCACCCAGATGGGATGACAGGGTAGGCAGCTGAGTCCTTCTCCACATCAGTGGTGAGGACTATAGGGAATTTTTCCTTATGCAGCTACTGTTGCTGCTTTCCTCCTATTGTTTGCTTCTCCTCCTTTCCAGAGTCATAAAAGTAGCTCAGTAATAGACTTGCCATTTGTGTATTCATTACTCAGGTGAATAGAAATGCCATGTATCGCTGCTCAGACAGCAACAGGCAGCTGTGTCGACACCCAGCAGTCCAAAGACCACAGCTCCCTTTAAACATAGCATCCACCTTTATGAATCATTATTTTGCATTTGCTAGTTGGTTCCTCTCTTGTCGATGCGCTACAATTCACCATGCAGATAGCACATGCTTATCTGGTATACCTGGAGCTGTAGCAGCCTGCAGATTGCCTCTGTGCTAAATTAGTTAAGTAGAAGCATCCTGGATGTGCTACGTATGACCTCCAGTAAACACTGCCTGTGTCCTCACTCTCACCATTGCACTCCAGCACAGGCCCTTTGTGATTAACTTGTACAACTTCACTTTTCTTATTTGCAGTTTTTGCCATGGGGTGCAATTCAATTGCCTAAACATAAGCATCTAGGGCTATTTGAGACACTTTGGTGTGTGAGACATCTGCACAGGACTGACAGCTATGGCAGAAAACCTACTGATGATGCAAGCCCTTATGCAGAAGCACCTGGAGGCCAAGAGAGATACTCAAAAGCATCTCAAATGGCATGAGACAGCTGTGTATGGAGCCTGTAATAATAATTTACAGTCAACCAGGCACAGTCTTCATGGAAAAATGGGACCCTGCCAACCATATGTATGCAGTAATAGAGAAAATACTGCTTTTGATTTTACTTTGCATTTTGTTCCCACAGACACTTTATCAGGTGTGCATGCTCCCCTACAAATTGAAAGGACGTGAGTCAAAATAATCAGAGGCATCAGGAACCCCCACCTTGACATCAAAGGACCCACAGTGTGTTTGAGCACAACGTGTCAAAACTGTCACTGTTATAACGCTTCCCTTTGCAGCAGAAAAACAGAGAACAGCAAAATCAAATGAAAATAATAAAATAAAAATATGGGTAAACACATAAAGGAAATAAAAAATAAGGAAACTACATGAGGTTTTACGTCACCTAATATTTTTTTTTAATATCAAAATCTTGTCTGCCTAGGGTAGAACATAAGTCATCCCCATGGTTTATATTTCTGTAAGAGAAGTTATTAATCTGTTTAAACTACTCCAGACTGTAATTATCACCCTTTACTGTGAAACTAAAGCTTGAGAATTTTTTATCTTTGGTATTATTTACTGAAACTGCCCCTGACTCAGTAGTAATCTCATAAGAAAAACTGTATTCAATATCTTATTATGGAATTTTTTTGAGGCAAATTGGCTTTTATTCCACAGAAACCTATGCATTTTCTTGTTTTAGTGAGCCTTTTTTCTCTGGCTATCTACTCCCTTTTCATTTAATTTCAAATCAAAAACCAGATCAAATTATTTATTTTTAAAGGAAGAAAAACAAAGGGAATTTTTAGGTGAAGAGGAATGTCTATACAGTGGAAGGAATGGGGACCCAAGAGACCTGAATGCTCCCTCCTGACTGTGACAGGAGCCATCTGTGACTGAAGGCAGCCTTCGCTTCAAGCTGTAGTCACCTCCTCTTTTGCAATGATAGCTATTCTGTGAGTCCTACTGAAAAAAAATTGGTAAGTTTTGCTGCAGCTCAAATATTGCTCAGAAAAGAGGAGCAGGCACAAGAAATGAACTGTGGAGCAATACTGAACTTTTGTCCACGCTGATTCCTGTAAACAACATTCCAGATAGGGCGAGCTCACAGCCCCTGTCCATAAACCCTTACAAAGTCAGAAAAATTCAAATTCTAGAGCAGACCTCTTGCTCTCAACCTGGCTTTCCTGAGTCTTTATCTTCAATTAGCATAAAAATAATAATTTTCCCTTTTTCTTCCATATTCAGTTAAAGTTGGACAGAAAGAACTGCAATGTGCCACAAAAATGAAACATTTAGGAAACAAAAATGAACAACACAAATGAAACAACAAAAACCAACATTTAGGACTGAACCAAAAACTGAACTTTTGCAAAGCAAAAGTCAGTAAGCAGTTATTACTATAACTGAAGGGCAGCAAGATTCCAGTAAGGATACTTTAAAATCTTTGAAGAAGTCTTTATCACAACCTTCATTAAATAAAAACTATGTGCAGCTAGAGTCAACAATTTATGTTCAGACTATTATGTAATGTGTTAAAATAAAAGAAATTAAATTGGGAAGCTTCCAGCAACAATACAAGACCGAATTGAAGTGTGATGGATGGGTTCTGAGATATGAAACCTGTTGGAATAAAAGAGGCAAAAGGATGAAATGACAACAAGAAACTGTTTAGAACCACGAATATGCTTGATGGAAAAAGGAAATGGGAAAAGTAGTGTACCGAAACTGCAGAGCAGGAGGCATCTTTACTGTCATGTTGATGCTCTCTCAATTTGATGCTTAAGTTCACACAGTTTATAAGTCACTGTGTGCTCCAGGTCTTCTCTGAGGTACACATATTTGGCCAGGGAAATCAAAAGCAAAGAAGTCAGTGTTCATTTTGTGTACCCCATGTCTTTGGTTATGGACAAGACTGAACTAGACCTGACTTCCACGCTGACTTGCACCAACCTCCTGCTTCCAACTCACAGCACCCATAAGCACCAAGGAAGCCAAATTCACCATGGCACAGCCCTCCTGGGTCATATGGCACAAGCCCATCTTGATCTTGCATCAAAATTACCTTCCTCTGCAGAAGCTTTTCCAACATTTCACATGTCACGAACTGAGCAGATGATTGATAAATTCATCACCCCATCTCCATTTCTTATTCTACTGCGGAGGTGAAGTAGTCAGAGGCAAAACCCTTCCCTGCTATACCCTCCACAAGCTCACAACTCAATCGGTTATTGCTGCAAGGGGTTTACAATCTGTATGAGGCTTTTACAAATCTTTTCTTTTTCACAGGGGTAGATGTTATTTATGGTACGTTTAGCAGCTGTGGGGAAAAAGGGACTAAAAATTTATGATACCCTTCCCACCCTGCAGTGTCCAGGACATTTTCAGTGTCTGGAAATGCTCAGCACTTCAGAGGAAGGCACTCTGAAGGGATCTCAGTGCAGCAGCCAACATTTGCTTAATGTTCTGTTAATATTTAAACAACAAATCTGTCAACAGATTAATTGGCACTGTCACTTTCCAGCAGTTTTATGGGTACTTCAAACCACTAGCATTCTATTCCTAAAAGGAAGCATGTAGCATTTAAATATGTACGCATACAAGATAATAGGAATATTAAGCATCCTGAAGAAAAGCCGTAATTGCTATCATGCTGTTCTTGTGATGAATTCCCAATGCTTCCTGCTTTCTCTACAGAGGTGTTGACAGAAAGAGGTCATCAAAAATATTTAGAAATTACTTGGGCACTTCTTCCCATGGCAGAGATGCCATTGATACCAAGGACCAAGCATGAACTGGAATGAGCAAGATGGGAGAGAATACCTTAGATAATGTAAGAAGCCATTTTTTACATCCTGCCCTCGTCTGTTGCGGGAATGTGTGTTGCATCAAATTACAATAAATTAATTGTAGTACTCTACCCTATCCAAGTCACCATCACTTGAAGAGGGATTCATTTCAACTTACTTACCATCCCATACTTAGGCATCTCTTAAAGTCAGTTGATTAGGCTCCTTCAGGAGCCAGTGGTGACATAGAAGTTGCAGAAGAAAAGGCAATTATTGGTTCCCTATTTTAGGATGCAATGGATCATTCTCTGAAGACTCTCCTACCCTTTTTCCACTCACTATTGAGGGAACCTAGACAGTTAGATTTGAACTGATGCCCAAAAGCTGAAGCTAGGTGAGAGGAATCTTATCTCTGGTATATGGCACCACACAAACCCCACTTACTTAAATACTCAACGGCTTTCCCACCTTTGCTTTGACAGGCACATCACAGTTAATTATGGGAAGAATTCAGTGAAGTGGGCATAGATAAATGCATGGGTTTGCTCAGACATGTGATCAGTGCCAATAGATCTGGGAAAATTTTGCAAGAGTGATAGAGATTACCAGTTCATAATCCCCTTGCTCTGCTCCATTAGCCAAGCATGTACCAGTTTCTAGAGCACTGATGCAGCCTTATTTGCTCTGCAGAGAGATAAGATCCACAAATGAGTGGGAAAGAGAGGAAAATGGACAAAGAAAAAGAGACTGCAGCCCCTAATTGATCCTTCACAAAATATATTTATTTTGTTCTCATTCCCTGGTGAATTCATTAGCTTGCACTTTGCACCATTCTTTGGTCAAATGCTCGGTGGTGAAATAAATTGCAGCAATTTATTCTAGAACTCATAAAATACTGTTTTATTTCCAGCTTTTGACTATACAATCCATGAAAGCAGTTACACTTCCAAAGAGAAACATTTCCCTCCCCGGCTTTCAGAGGTTTTTTAGAAGCAACTCATACAGATACATGTGTGCGCGTGTGCATGTGCACATGCATGGCAATGTAAGAGACATAACTGCATGGTGTCACTACTCCACTACAAAAAGCCTAGGCACAAAATCAAATCAAGACCCTCAAAGTTTTCTGCAAACCCTCCAAACTTTTTTGCTGGAGCCTTTCTTATTGGCACTGCAAATTAGATGTGGTTAATCAAGCCCTGTTGTGATCCATCGCATTTCCTTCCTCAGCCAGAGGGTGAGTAAATGATACATAGTTACAGTTTAAGTTTATAAAGATTCATAGCTCTTAATTTTACTTTTAATTGTAAGCAATCAGGTAATACTTGTGTTCATTCAGCAGCTGTTCAGTGTCTCTTTGGTGAGGCAGGTATCTACCCATTTGGGAGCTAAGACCATATTTTTGCAACATATAAACAAGAAGGAATTTGATATTTACCATTGAGAAAACTTTTAAAAGTTTACCTAGTTACCCTACCAAGCCATCACTCCTTATTTAATGAGTATTTTCTGGCTGCATCCTAGGTCTGTTTCTTCACTGAGGATTTCTGTAATTAACATTTCATTTGAAACTCAGACGATTATTTGGCTTTACACCTGGCGCCTTAACTGAAAACTGAATTTTTAAAAAGCCAGATTTTGAGATATTTGCTGCTTACTTGTATTTCCCTTGTTGGACTGTTATTGAGCACACTCCTTTCTCCTGTAGTACAATGTTCCAAATGCTAGCTTTGGTCGAGTGTTTGAACTTCAGAAATGGGCAATATCTGAACTTCCAAAAGAGTCTTTGATCCTCTAGGAGCTCATTAAAGTTCCTCCTGAATACAGCACTCTATTTCTGCAATCACTTTCTCAATTACTCCATGCTAATGACACTTGTTAGTAAATGTGTGAGATGTCATGACCACTGAGCTCGTTTAGAATAAGAGGCTATTACTGTTTTTAACAAAGGAGCTACTTAGATATAGCTTTGATAAGTATCTGCTATATGACTGTGAATAGACGGGCTCTGCATCATGTGTAAATTATTCAGGGATAAAAGAGACAAATTATCTCCCCACATGGCTAGAAAGCTGGCCTTATTCTCCCTTTGCCAAAGAGTCTTCCCAATGGAAGAGAGGAATATTACTTCAGAATTACAATTTTTTTGTTGAGGTGACCATTAAAATATGCTTTCATTACAATTTTTCTCCTCCCTGCATAGGGAATGAGAACATCATTGATTTGGGGATTTCTGTCTTCAACGGAAAGGTAGCAGTGTTGATGAAGAGATATAAATGCCAAGGAGAAAGCAGGCATGGTTATAATTAACATCTTCACTACGTCTGTTCTCATTTCTTTCTGATCAGTGTTACAGCTTTAAGCATTAGCAGAACTCAGCCTCAAATTTACATCTTCAAGGCTCGAACAGACACAGCTTCTCCTGAATTGTATCAGAGCTTAAAATACAATTATAAATCATGTATTTAATTACATCACAATCTCTTTGTATACACAGAATATTCCAGTTTGGAATATCAATAGGAAAGATAGAGAATGCATCAGTGTGAACTTTGAAATCTCAAATGTAACAGTTAATTTGGCCAACACAAGCAGCGAAGCCAAAACAGCGCTCCTCAAATATCAGCAACAGCAATGAATTTCTGGAGAACCATTTTACCCTCAGAACACATTTCACTCAAATTTGGCAAGTTTTAGTTAAGAGAGAAATGAGAGGAAATGCTCTGTTTGCAGGACTTATGAAGAAGGACGGGGTGGAACCATGCCCTCTAAAGACAGAATGAGACCCCTGTTGTTTGCTGCACAAGCACAGGACACAAAGATAATATTTGCCCTGGTGATTGTACAGTTTTCCCAAGAGGTTGTGGAGTCTCCATCCATGGAGATATTTGAAACCCAACTGGACACAGTCCCTTGCAATCTGCTCTAGCTGGCCCTGCTTGAGCAGGGGGCTGGACTAGAAGATCTCCAGAGGTCCATTCCTATTTCATCCATTCTGAGATTCTGTGACGTTATGAAAAGTTACCCTAGTACAACACAGAAAACAACTGTTTAAAATAATTTACTGGGTTATATTTGTATCACCAAATTGCTGCTCACTTCACCATAGCATATCTGATGGGCATGCCTCACCCACTTGGTTGAAGGACTAGACGTGTTTCGTTAAACCACGCTCTTGGAGTTGATGTGTCCATGCGTAGTTGTACAGCTGTCGTACAATAAAAGCATACGCATGCCTGGTACTTATGGTTTAGTTGACAAACAGCAATCGATTAAAATGAACCCAATCAGGATATCTTCAGCGCCCATATCTGAGGAGAACATATATGAGAGAGCATGGAGAACGTGTGTCATGCTCTAAAAGCACCTGTCTTGCACTGACATATAAGGAAAAAAACAGGAATCAGTTCTAAGAGAATAAGACCAAGAAAACAATCTTAAATACCCTTAAGAAGATTTTTAAGAAAGATTAAATATAAGCATGGAATGGGTTTTTTAGGTTTGGGGGGTAATTCTAGAGAGATCTTCAAAGGCAAATTTAGCAGAACTGGAAGGACATTTGCAGAATATTGATTTACTAGGACAAGCAGTTATTCTAGTACAAACAGATAGGATGAAGCAAGACAAAGAAATCAAAGTTAAATAACAAAAGAATTAACCTTAATTTACCCTAATTAACCTAGAGATAAATTAGTCTCTGTCACTATATTCTGCCATCACATTATGGTTTTTATAAGTTATTTTTATTGGCCAATTCATTTTCACTTCGACTTTCTTTCTTAAGTCCTCATTACTATTCCACAGCTCAATAGCTTTTTTTTTCACTGGACATGTTAAATGGTGGAAAAATAAAATGGATCAATACAGCAACTCAATTAATTCCTCATCTTAAATTCTAATAAAATCAATTTGGAGAAGTGGCGTATCGTTAAGCTTACATCATAATGCAGTAATTAGAAACAACTTTCATCTTGCCAGTTCCTTTGAAGATTTTAATGGCAATCAATTAAACGTGCCTTGCTTCTCCATTAAAGACTTTCAAAATGGAAATTGGATGAGAAGTTAAAGATAAGCTGGCTGATTACACAATCTTACCACCCACCCCCATTTCAAATATTCCCCCCCAAATGTGCAAACTCATCATTAAAAAGTTAGCATAAGCTAAGTCCCCTTCCCATAGTAACCAACAGTAAGTTTTCAGTTAATATATAATGTTTTAATAGAAAGAGTGGTGCAGCGCTTTGTGATTTGCATATTTACCAAGTAGAAATTTTGTTGTGGCTCACCGTGATGAAATGGTTTTTTTAGATTTATGTCCAGCCACTTTTAGGTGTTCAGCTACATTTATATTAAAAGGATGCAATTCAAGATTCACTGTCTACTATTTAAATTAAAATGTCTCTGTAGATCTTAGAGAGAAGTGGATCTTTTTTATATGCTGTTTCATTAATAGTAATAATTGGAGCTTAGTGATGATCCCCCTATACTATATGCTGCACAAAAAATGTAAAAAGGCGGCACCATTTTCAAATCATCTACAGTCTAGGCAGAAACTACCAAGTATCTCCATTAATTCTTCTCTTGCTAGGGGTTTATGCCCAGAAGGAATTTGCATTCATAAGGAAAACATGCACACCCAGTCAATGGCTGAACATCCAATTAGCTACACTAGCTCTCCCCTGCATCTCTCTGAAACCAGAGAAATCCAACTTCCTTGATTGTTTGTGTTTCACCTTATTAAACTGCAGCAGCATCTTTCTGACACTGGGATGTCAGCACTGCACACGCTGTTCCTGGTGATGTTCCAGCAGGACTGCACGGACCGTGTATCTCCACACCATTCTCCCTGTATTATCACCCCATGCTGCCTGAACCAGCACTTGGGGTTTTTTTTTCAGGTTTGCTAAGTTGCTCACATCTTGTATATTAACACTTGCACAACAAATCGTCAAAAGCAGATCACAGATATTGCCACTGAAATAATCACAGGATAATATAACTTTTGGATTAATACCACAACCTGAATACCATTTATTTTCCATGTCTCTACGTTGCCTCTTCTTGTTATTTTTATTCATTTGTTTAACTATATGTCCTTTCTACAGTCAAAGAAAAGAAAGGATTAACATTTAAGTAAAAAACTCTTCCAAGAATTGAACAACTTGTTCTTTAGTCCATGTCTTCAAAATTTTATAGATAAAACTATTTCTGGATGTGTCAGTAAAAGAGACCTCATTGTGCCTACGTTTGCAGTCAGTCTGAGTATCAATGAAAATATGAAATGTTATAATTAGAGTTCATAACTTTTAACTTCATTAAAATTTAGACTTTTGTTGAAAATGTAAAATCAACTTTCATCTAACAATTTTTAAAATTCTTTCTTGAACATCTTATGAAATATTAGCACGTGAAAACAATTCTATTTTTAAGTTTTCCTGAACTTTCTTACATTTTGAACAGAAAGTGAAGAAGTCAGAAAACTGCTTTAAGAAAGAGGGATGTAATGCAGTGATAGCAGAAAAAAAAAGAGGAACAAGAGCCAAAAAAAAAGAGCAAAACCAAAAATGGAAAACAGGAACATTTTATTTTTCAAAAAATAACACCTTCAGAGAAAGCAGATTAAAAATTGTTGATTTACAACATTTCCAAATAAAATTACATTCTTCAGTCAAAAGCTTGTGTGATTCGGATTCATCTCATCAAAAGGTCTAAAATGTACATGTCTACATCTGAATTAGCTATGAAGGTGTTTTCAGAATCAATGGAAAGAAATAATCCATCATAGCATATAATTCAAATGTTAAAATTTAGCCAGACAGATAGTGCCTGTTCCTCTGCAGTGCCTGTAAGGTGAGCTTGGAGTTTCTGACACTGCTAGAAATGCAGGCACCATCTAAGGTAGGTGAAATTAATCCCACCTCTAGGTCCTCAACCCTATCAATGTCACAAGTAAACTTGCTCAAAGTCAAGACAAGTGCAAGGTCAAGAACCCACCGACTTCAACAGAATTGAGGCAAGATACTCACAACAGGAGCAGGTGGAAGCTGTGACTGAGGGTGAGCCAGTGAATGTGTAGGTTAGAGTTAGATTTGTGAAAATCAATGCAAAGGTTTTAATGGCTACACTGTAGTACAACTGGAACTATCCTCAGTTCATTTTTCAGAAACTGGCATTAACTTAACCTGATATTAATTTGGATTTTATCAATATCCCTAGTTTTCCCACTGAAGGATCAAATGGTGGAAAAATCACCTTTTATATTGCTTGAGCAGTGGTCTTTGCACTTAAAAGAATATTGTGCTTTTACTACATAAAATTGCTCCAGACTTCCGCAGGTTTAAAGGAGAGCATGTTGCACAAGGGTGATGTAGATATCTGACAAAATAATTCCACGAGTGCCAATGCCTGGACTTCCCTTGACTTTAAACAAGTTTTCTTGTGACATTGATAGGGAGGCACTGCATTCATCAGGAAGGCAACGAACTGCCAAACAGAGGCAACTCTTCTAGAAACCAGCTGCTAGCTAGAAGCTGAAGCCCAAGTACCGATCAATGGAAGAGACTGGAATATTCACCTATGGAAGAGTTCGGTCTTAAGGAATTGAGCCATTTTCAAAACAGAAAATGTGGGACGTACTATATGACTCCCAGACATTTCCCAGAAAGCCTTAGCAGCTGCATCCTCCTGGCCACTGTTTATGCTACAGCTATGTTAAATAAAGATGCAGTGGCACCTTTATTTAACATAATTATAGTAATTATGTAATATAGTAATAAAGTAATTAAAGCCTATTACAACAGAGGTCTAAGGCTTTTACATACCTCTAGAAAGAAACAGCACTGCTTTAAAAATTATCATCCCCATAGCAAGTCCATCGCTGAGTTAGTATTTTCAAGACAGAAGATAGATAGCTGATAACTCAGAAACTTCTGGAAAAATCAATTAGACCGGGTGAGCAACAGAACTTGGTTCAATTAACCCTGGTACACGATCTGCACTCAAAGGGACAGCAATCACAGGGTGTATTTGTCAGCCATGAAGGCCTGGAGAAACCATTTGCAGAAGTCAGATCACAATTCAGGTGCTGGATGTACAGCCCCCAACCTCACAAACATGTCTCTGGTTGACCAATAAATCCAATTTAAACTAGGCCAAAGCACTGAGCTGGATGTGAATTTCCTCTTGAAACAGCTTTTATGTCCTTTCTTAAAAGTCCTTTTCCACAGCTCTGCCCTGCTAACGCTGTTTTCAGCAAAGCACAAGACTTCAGCCATGTGAAAAGAGTTGAGACAGCCCAACTTTCTCCCATCCTCCAGCATGATGAAGCTGTTTAAGAAGTGACACCAACTGACCGCTTTCCCATTCCTGCACACAGTGACTTCTCTTCCCAGCTCAGCAGCAATATCCCTCTGAGATGCTGGGGATCAGCACACATCAAATTTGTGGTTGCTCTCCAGCACTGATATCAAGGCTTGGCATCAAGTGCAAAGCACATTAACAGGCTAATGGATGACGTCTGTCACTCCTGCTGCATTTGTAGTGATTTCTAAGAGGCTCGAGGAGACCAAAAGACATAGCAGAGAGGCAGCTTTTCTCATGCCAGCCACTTCACATATGAGGTCCATTGCATTTTGTTGACTACTGTGGTTGCCCACATCCCTCTTCCAGAAATAGTTAATGAATAGATTCACCAGATATATCTTGCAGTTGGGAGCAGGATGGGAGATCTGGAAAATCCCATGCCTGGAATGCAAGCAAGAATAGTGTGACACTTCTGACAACAAACAAGGGGATTTGCTGGCCTTAAGGATTCACACTGAACATTGCGTTGGCAGTTTATCTGGACAGCATCTAGCACTGATGGCCAGGAAGGGCCAGGTAAAAAATACTGTTCATTTGCAAATAAAATAATTGGAGATATGATATACAGTGTTTCATGCATCTATTCAAGAAGTGTAATCTAAGTGACATTAATTGTACCATGAGTCATTACAGACACTATGAGAGAAGGCAAGATAAGGTTGATTCAAAACATAAAGTCATAAATATCTGAGCAATGCTTACCTTTCAAATATCCACTGTGGGATATTCATCAGAGTCAGAATTTCATTCCAACATCCCTTAAGAATCTTGTAACGGGGCTCCTGGGCTATTGGCTGTCCTTTTGTTATGCTCTGGAGAGAAATCAAGCATGAAGGAAAGATTATTCAGAACTAAAAAGAAATACCAGTATTTCTTGCTGAGTGCTTTAAATTCCCACCAAGTATCAAAGTACAATGCAAGTACTCTGCAAGTCTGTGGCATTCCCAACCAGGTGTCTGTGATTTCACTAGTAAAGAAGTGCCACATGTCTTCTACCGTTCATTAGCAGCACAAGACACCTCAAATTTTGAAACAAGCTTTACAGGCAATTAATTATCTCATGTTTAAAAGTCCTGCAGGTGTTGTTTTACACCATTAACCTAAAGGCATATGACAGACTCTGATTGGAAGATGAATTTTCATGTATGTAATGACCTGGTAAAAGTCTTAATTGGAAAAAAAAAAAAAAAAGGTCTTTTAGTCTGATTCTATCTTTAGATAAATAGACAAGGGTCTTAAAAAAGACTCCATTGCATAAACTCATTGTCCACTTGTAGCCACAGCTAGAATCTGGTCTTTTTGAAGAAGCAACAATAGAGGTAAAACAGAGAATGGAAAACATCTCAAGAAGACAAAAAAGGGAATGGATTTCTTGAGAGAGAAATGCTAAATTGTTAAAGCATTTAACTTTACAAAGCAATTAGGAAAAGAAAGCAAAAACCTACAGAAATTATTAAATCAGCAGGGAATCTGCAAAATTTCCATCAGCAGAGGTGTTTAAGGAAAGGTTAGACTGGCATGGTTTCAATCCAAGTCAATACCCTCTTGAGGAAATGGCTTGACCAGAAATCTTTTCTAGCCCAGCATTTCTACAGCATTCTCACCCTCTTCTTCAGCTCCTCTAGACCAATTAAAAAAGCTGAAGTTGCACAACTGCAATTTTGCGCGCCTGATTTCCAGCAGAGCAAGGAGTTTCTCCATGTCAGAACTGCAGGAGACAGCAGAGGATGTTTTCTGTGGCTCCATTTGCTGTAAAGAGCATTGCCCAGATCCAATAAGCCATTCTGAGCAGGGCAACTGCCAGCTCCAGAGCCTGGACAGGTGGCTGTAACTTAGCCCTGGGGTCATCCAAACTTTATCTTCCATAACCGTGAACTTGTGGGTAGGATGCCACAGAGTCACTTTTATATAGGGAAAGGTGTTGCATGCAGGCAGTAAAATGAGATTTTTGCTCTGCTGTCTGCGTAACAGTCTAGGTATAAAGATCAGATTTGGTTTGGTTTGCTTTTTAAACAAAACAAGTAATGTCCTTTGTGTTATTTTCTGCACATGGAGAAATTCTTGTGTCAGGGAATTACTTAGATAACAGTCAGCCAGAGGGTACTGAACTTTAAAAATGTTAAATATTATAGATTGCTTAAACTTATGCCTCCCATACTAATATTCTTAGAGCAGCGTTCCTTCTGCTGTCTCTTCCCTGCCCCACAAGCTATGCTGTAATTAAGAAGGGGCTTTATAGGTCACTTGGTTGTCCCCTTGGCCAGGTTTACTGTGTTAGATCTTGATCTGAGGGGCTTACACTCAAAACCAGGGTGCAATGAATTTCAAGTGGTTAATCAGGTCCTGGAATTAAAAGCCAATACTGTGTTCAAGCTCCTTTTTCTCATCAGTGGTAGCCTGTACATGTTGCACCTCACCCTTAACATAGTTTATTTAGAAAACAAACAAGAGTTCATTAATATCATTAAATTATCTTCATTTTTATGAAGGCATGTTTGTGTATGATTTACCTGCTTATGATGACTTGGTAGACTTGCACAACGATTTAGCTGAGGCTAAGCAGAACAAATGGCTTTATTTGTCTCTGGTAGGCAATTTTCCTCCTTTACTTTCACACCTTCTCCTCTCTTACGGGTTTTAGATGCTGTTGCACATTGCTTATCCCCAAGGCTGAGAGCTCTACTATTATTTATTCGTATAGATCCCCACCAAATGGAGTCCTGATCCCTTCATGGGAATCCCTGATGCTGCAGCAATGCAGATTCATCCTACAGGGCCCAAGACCTCACCTCCTGCTGGGCAGCTTTGCTGTTGGCCACTATGCTGTTAGAATTCATAATTTCCACGAGTGATTTAGTACAGCAGCAAAAGCTTGGGAATGAAACACAAGCACAGAAAAAGCTCTGATGTGTGGAGGAGGCAACTTGCTGCATGGCAGCATTTGCAATGGGCATCTCAACTGGGAGCTCTGCTCACTCATCATCAAACCCCAGGTTAGCCTTCAAAGTCTGGTCTCCTACAAACCTTTGATGGGTTGAGGACAGGTCCAGCCTCTGTGGCAGTGGTCATTTTCCTCAGGGAAAAAGAAATACAACTGGGAAAAAAAGTCCCAAGAGTGGGAAGTGGTCCACTTTCATCACAAAGCAAACATGTGAAGTTTCTGCCCATGGGACTATAACATAACTTCAACCCTGCTGGCAATCGGGACTCCAGGAGAAATCTCTGTAGTTCTCCCAAAGTTGCAAGGCCTCAAGAAGAGTAGGAATAGAGCATGAATGAGCAAGAGATCTGTTACCGCCTTGTCCTTCCTGCTATCGCCATGCTGGTGCATGCTCTCCTGTGACTAGCGCACAGAGTTTGGGGACTAAGATGGGAAGCTGTTATTGACTTCTTTCATAGCTATTTATATACCACTCAAAGCACATGGATTAGCAAAAATACAGATTTTTGTCAGCACCTACTTCACAAACCAAAACAGCCACAGGAACTTCACTGTTTCCCAAGATGACAGGAAAAATAAGAGACATCTCATTGTGTGTGCTGAGTCTGTTGCACTGTGCATTTCAATTACTCTTGTCATTGAAAACATCTTATCATGTGTCTACTAAAGAATCAACATCTCCCCTTGCCTGACCCCAAATTTCCCTCTCCTTTCCTTAATCAGTACAGTTGGCAGAAATATTCTTGATTTTCTCTATGAGTCCTGATACTGATTTGAATCAAGTGCCTGTGTCTAAGGAGGAGCTGAATTCAGAGAATGAAAATCAGTACCAGATAGGAACTACATCCCTTTTCTACCCCACATGGAAATGAAAGAGATTGAAACAGTGAAGGAATCAGGAAAATTAAGTTTCTATTTTTCTATGGTACAGAGACTAAAACCCCGTGCAGTTTCCAGAAGGCATTCGATCTCATCTTTCTAACCATCTTTGCCAGAAAAAAGTTCTACTTAAGTTAGAGAGATGCAATTATGCTAAATTGTGCAGAGGTAAATGAGACCCAGTCATGCATGAGGGACTTAGAAGAAGAAAATGGGGCAGATTTTGTGGTTTCCATGGAATTAGTCTTCCTGTCAATCAATTTGATCTGAAAAGCTGAGCTGAGCAGTCTTTCTGGATTTTATTATTATTATCACACCAGGAAATTGCAGTGACTTGAGAGGCTATCCACAAGCCAAAACACTTTTACAATTCTCAGACATTTTTGCAGCTTTTCAACAAAATTTAGGGATTAAAAGTGCCTGTCTTTTGGTGTGCTGTACGTTTTCTGAGTTTTGTTGTAAATGCCGCCAATTGATTAACTGAGTTGCTTTTATTTATTTTTGTCTTCAAGAGCTGTCAGAAGTCCCGGCTTTTTACCACCATCACTACCTGCAGTTTCTTTGAGAGTTAATAGGTAGAAAAGTGAAGACATCTTATATGTGACTAGTAGCTAGTGGTCCAGGAGGGGGGATGAAACACTAATGGATCCCTTGAGAAGCAGAGTATGAGGAATAGTGCTGTACCACAGCAAGCAGAAGTAAACCACATAAAGGGTAGGGAAGCTGTAAAATGACCAAATGCATGTATAGCAGTAAAGGACTGTTGAAGGCTGGTAGGACATTACAGATTGGGACTAGATGAGGAGGCAAAGAAGGATGAAGGAGTGGAAAGGTCATTTTTCTGAGTGCTTGCCTCTCTTACCCATGTTGATATTGTCTTTAAATGAAACCCTATGTAAACAAAAGGATCCCTGAATTATTTATTTGGGGGAGGAGGGGATTCTGATCTCTATGCAGGCACAAACACACATATGCAAACACAAGCACATGGGCTGACCCTTTCATTCCAGCCTGTGTTGAGGCATCAGAAGGAGATAACCAAGTGGGGAAACAGCATGAGGAGGTCCTGGCAGCAGCAGATCTCATAACCTTTCTTTAGATGGAGCAATAACACAGGTAAGTCTGGTTGTAGGAAGTGTCTAGGAAAGCCAAGGGCAGGACTGAGCAAAAACTCTGCCTCTCAGGTTTCCAAGGAGCTGAAAGTCAATTGAAATAGCCTGACAGTGTTAGTTTACATACTTCCAGGAATGCAAAAATTGCTGAATTTGAATGAGGGCTGGAATCCCTGGAGGAGCCATGAGAGATCTGAAATCTCAGCAAACACAAGCACAGGTCTACCCTCCAAACTTGGCTCTGGGACTTGCCTCTGGAGAACAGCCTGGGAGACATGGCAAGCCATTTATACTCTGTAATTTCCTCTGCCAACCAGGACTTCACAGCCCAGGAAGGACTGCTGTTTTACAGACAGGAAAGCACAACACAGGTATGAGCACAAGGTTGTGTCTCAGAGAGGAATTAGCCGGTGGCCTAGAGGTACGCCAGGCATCTCCCTGTCCAATCCTCATCAAATGTCAGATGGAGGTCAGGACAGATTTTTCTCTACATGTTATCACAACTGGTCCCTTTTCTTGTCTCCTTGTCTGCATGTGGCTAGGCTCAGACTGACAATTTGGCCTCTCCCCTGTCTATCCTCAAAGTTTTATGCATCATAGGCTTTGCCTGGTCTTTGAAGCCACTAAATCTAAGCAGGAGCTGTTGTTTTGCAAGCTCACTTGTGTCTATTAGCTCTCTGTAGGCTCACAGCTTCCAGACTCCCCTGGACCCTTGTTGCAGAAACAAATAACAGCCCCTGTGACTTTCATCCATGGCATTATGCAAAGGAAAGCAAATGTATTGCATAAAACCAGACTTTTTGTCCCTGGAAACCTGAAAAGGGGAAAAATTGTCTAATTAAGATTGAGGTGAAGCTATGTTCATTCATTTTTTAAGCTTAATGAAGTCCATGGGAAAGTGGAACTACAGATATGCAAAGTGTTGTCATAACTGAATGTAACACTGCCAGGAAAACAAAGGGATGAAACACAGGTTCAAGTTATTGCAGCTCCACAAGCTATGGGTCACTCACTGACAAAAAGAAGAAAGTTTAAGTTGACACAATTCACCTCTCTTTCGCAATAAGCCAAAGAAGGTGCTGTGAGCAATAATTGTGTAGCCAGTGCAGGGTGACCTCACTTTGCCATGATAACTTCACTTTCTGATGCAACCTCCAAGACGATCACTTTAGCAAATTATTTAAAATACTAACACAATGAAAATTGGTCCTATTGTGACTTCCTTAAAGTCATAGAAGAAAAGGTAACAACATCAGGCAGATAACCCAAGCCCACTGCCTACATTTTTGCCTCTCTTAAGGACCAAGCTGGTACCCAACAGAAAAATTTGATGCAAAAAGACCTGCCTAAATACTGCTAGTACTTCAGATCCTATTCACCTAAGCTGTTTTATTTTCCTGACAAACTGAAAATGCTTTCTGCCTTCCTCAGAGTCTTAATGCATAGCATATTTGTAGCAACAGAGTTTCTGTGGGATAGGTCTATTTGGTTGGTTGTACAGCTCATATCAGAGATTGTTTTAGATGAATAGAGCCTGTCACTTTTAAAGTAACAGATGTTACTCACAAAATTGGGCATTTTCCAGCTAACCACTGTTATGAACGGAAGAGTAAATAGAGTTCATTTAGCAGAGGCAAGAAACTCAGCGTTGCTAGAGAGCCACGACTGTCACAGGTGACAGCTGTCCTCTGAGCAGGAAGTAAGGTCAGGTAGCAGAGGTGTCCTCCCATCTGCTTCTTCGACAATAATTGTCAACCTTATGCTTTACATTGGTGATTGCCTCAGGTAAATCAAGTCTTGACGTTTCTTGTCTGAAGTAAGCTCACGGAAATAATAGCATAGATTTTTGCAAGCTGTTTATCCAAGCAGCCAGGAACTGGAGAAGCTCACCCAGGGAAAGGTGTAAACTCTCACTAGAAGAGCTTTCGAAAATAGGTTAAATGAACTCCTGTAAAGTGACAGCTCTGTTTGTTAACCTCTCCACGGAACAAGGAGGCAGCTTCAATATTCCTCTGTATCCTGTGATATCAACTGACCTGCCAAAAGATGTAGATATATTGAAATGGTTAATAAATCAATGGGATGGTCTTATTCTTCTCTGAGTAGCTTATATTCAAAGATCACCTGTTAGCTGGGACACAGGGATTTGGTGTTGCATTAACTGTTGTAAATATAATAGTGTCAACTGTAAATATCTACAATATGGATATCTGCATCTATGCTGGTCTCGCTGGGAAAGATTCATTTACCTACACTTATGCATCTCATGCCACAAGAGATACAATAGACTACTTGAGCCACCTGGGGCTGGCAGATAGGATAAAGGACAACTGGGATGCCAGTACTCTTCTGGCAGGCTGGGTGCAGTTGGAGACTAGCCAAAATATCCCAGAGCATTTACAATCACAGGAGGTATCCGTTTTTCAGCCACTGAGGATTACCCTGGAGGCAGCCCGAGTGGCAAGCTAAGCAATGGCAACAGACACTGAAGTAACGAACACGGACAACTGCTTTAGGTTGACACAATCGTGCTCTTACTTTATCTACTAGCTAGCTTCCACTGACTGAAAAAGCATCTAAAAGCCATGCTTTTCCACAGATGTCAAAATTTTAGAAGCCCACGTGCAGTCATATGAATTCTACCCTATACACAACAGGACAACAGAATTTCCCTTGATCTAAACCAACATGAAGAGCTGGCAGCTCGCCCTTGGAGAGTTACACTGGGTGGAAGAGTTTGAAGCCTACAGGAGAACTCAATCCAGCCAAGTTTCCTACAGGAAGGCCTTACTGGCCCACGTCCTGCCACTGGAATCATCACTGGGAAAACACCTCTGTGAATGAGAGATACAGCATGATAACAGCAGATTTTCTGTAAGTCCTGCAACATTTATTTTGCTCTGGAAAGATCCCTGTGGTCCCCTCTTCTGGCTTGGATGCTTCACAGTTCTGACATTCCCCTGAGTTGCCTGCTGTGACCACTATGTAGAAGTGCTTTATCCTACATCCTATATTGCAAGATGTGATGAAGGGTACAGGAATGTCCTTCCCAAATCTTACTGTATTTATTCTCCCTGTGCTTTTGTTCTTAGTGATATTTACTAATAAATCTGTGCTAAGACTTATAGCCAGGTTGTGTCTTGAACTTAAAAACTAGGAGGTGAAGAAATTTTGGAGGAAAGTGTGTGTGAAAGAGAGAAACTGGTTTTTGCCTCCTGAAGCTTCTATCAGCTGGTTACTAAAACTGGCTAACCCAAAATGTTGCATCTGTTTCAATCCAACTGCCCATATCATGGATGAGGAACTGAGAGTCAATAGCATGTCCAAAAGTGACATATCAAACAACTGAAGGAGTTTCTAAGCCCTCCAGTCAATGTCTCAACTACAGAGCCATCCCTAAAGGAGGTCTAATGAAACCTTCCCACAACTGTCTCTTTTTTATTCTACGTGGAGGTCTTTCTATATTCCAGAATAGCAATGTCTACTGAAGGAGTTTCTAAGCCCTCCAGTCAATGTCTCAACTACAGAGCCATCACTAAAGGAGGTCTAATGAAACCTTCCCACAACTGTCTCTTTTTTATTCTACATGGAGGTCTTTCTATATTCCAGAATAGCAATGTCTACTACAGAGCCCATTCTTAGGCAAAAACTTGTCCCATACTGGATCTCCAAAACTTCATGTACCAGTATGTCCTGTTAAGGATTGCACATAAGAAGAAATATTCATAAGCTCCATTTTAAAAGGACACACCAGCCTCAAGCAATGTTCAGGTCTGGGTTTTGTTTTTAAAAGAACTGAATGAAAGGCAGTGTTAGTGGGGAGGGCAGTGCTCATGCATTTATTTGGATTTTATTTCTCACTCAATGCAGAGCAAAAAAAGCCTAGTTACTCTCGTACCTACCATATATACAAATCCAAGTGAATCAGGTCCAGCAAATGGGTAGAATTTCATCATCTAATAGTTGGTATGTCTTCTACTGAATAATAAGGCTTTACCAAAAGGTCCCTAAGATCAGATATTAACTTCAAAAAGGCTGACAGCAACAGAATTTGCTCACAGGCACACACTAAGATAGGCATCCCAGGAGGTTGCTTGCATCTGATCTTAAAGGCACTCCCTGGCAAACAAACCCTTTCTCTCATTGCATGGGGGTTTGTTTGCCTGCCTCCCAGAAGGTCAGAACTGATGTGTGAAGGGTGCACCCTCATCATAATCCATAGTGACATTCTTCTTCAGCTCACTGCATGCAAGTGCCTGAGCACTGTTTCACTCACAGAGCAGACTCCATTCTGCCACATGCGAAAGCATTATTAGCTGAAACTGAGCCCTGTATGAAACACAATGAAATGGATTCCCAGGCCTCTTTTTTCTTCTCCTTTTTCAGTGACTGAACTATCATGCCAGCTAATTTAGAGGGAAAATGCACTGCAAACAAAGGGAGTGAAACAAATGATTTTCCTTTCATTTCAGATCACTTCCAATTTCTCAATTCAAACCACATCCAGGATGCGCAACAAGTTGCAGCTCTCAGCATGACCTTACAGCCACATCTGCTGGGGAAGGCTGTGAAAAGATGAACCCTCACCAACACTCTCACTCTATCACCACCACCTCCGCAACATGGAACCAGCTTGTCATTTGCTGAGAATGCATTGGCTTTATGTCTTTTCTTTTCCAGTGACCTACCATGCTCTTTAGAGTTCTTTATATCAAGCTATAGGCAGCGTCCTATCAGGTCAATTTATGGGTGGCAGTAAGCATTCCAGTCATAAGGAAAGCACCATAACAGATACTGCAGGTGGAAATTCCTGTTACATTGCACATCCCAATAAAGGGTTATCTCTGATGCACCATCCACAGAGCTCAGTTTCCCAAGTCAAAACACCTTGGCCACTGCTTCTGCTGCCAGGTAAAGGAAAATGACACAATATCACTTTGCAAATGGCCATGGCAGCATGGTAGCTCTGCTACATAGCAAAGAGAGACAGCAAGGAGAAATCTGCCCTTCTTGCTGCCATTGTCCTGCTGGTTCCTATGCTGTACTGGTGAGCGATGACTCCGTGCTAGTGTCCACACAGTCACTCCTGTTTCACTGTGCAATGATAAGCAGCTCTGTGGAACAGTAAGGAAAGAGAGAAGCATGGGCAGGAAATGAGGGAGGAGGATTTGGAGAGAGGAAGAATGCTAATGTGCAGCTGGCGAGGGATGTGGTCAGAATAAAACAATGATGAAGAAAAAAACAAAGGGAGAAAAAAACAAACTGAATATGCTTTCATATGTCGCAGAGGCAAGCAGCTCCAGTGCCGGCACAATTGGCAGCTGAGCGCTCTAGCACGGTGCACAGCGGGGTTTCCTGAACCGGGGGAACCTCAGGGGAGCCGAGAGACCTGGCAGGAGCCTGCAGCTCGCAGCTCACGTGACAGCAGCTGATGAGACCTGGGCAGGGACAGGAGCAACAGCGGCCAAACGCCCCCCGCCACATATTAAAAAAGCCCTTGGGGAACGCTAGTGACCAGGGCGGTCAAACAGGGCCTGGTGCGTCAGCAAGGGTGTGGCGTGGTAGTTTGTGCGGCAGTTCGCGCTGAAGGGCATGCAAGAAAGGCACTGAAGCTCTGCCGGCTCGACCAGAGAGCAATGGTATCCATGGCCTCTCTAAGCTCTGCACCCACCACGACTGACGCAGCTTCCCAGACAGAGCTCCGATGGGAACATGCTGCCACCCAGGTGTCATCAGGGTGTGCCCTGCTCTCATGCCAGTACCGGATGGCAATAGTGAGCAGACCTGTGGGAGGTGCACCCAGGTAGAGGAACTCCTCTGCTTAGTGGCAGAGCTCTGGGAGGAGGTGAGTAAGTTCAGGAGTATCAGGGAGTGCAAGAGAGAGATGGACTACTGGAACTGCACCCTACCA
This sequence comes from Ciconia boyciana, assembly GCF_034638445.1. NCBI lineage: Eukaryota > Metazoa > Chordata > Aves > Ciconiiformes > Ciconiidae > Ciconia > Ciconia boyciana. Next base: position 4,063,146 of record NC_132935.1, read on the forward strand.
TCCCTGGGACAGACCTGTCAGGCAGACAGAACACATGATATGGCGGATTCCCTATCCTCTCTCCACCTGGCTGAACACAGTGACTTAAGGGATAGGGGGCAATGGCGACAAGTTCCTGCCTGGTGCAGCAAGCACATCTCCTCTGTGACCACCCCACCTTCCCAGGTGCCCTTGCGTAATAGGTGCGAGGTTCTGCAAGTGGAACTAAACAACGATGAGGACAATGGTTCATCTAGGTTGGAGGTGTTGTCAAGGTTAAGTCAGCCTATGCCCTGCACCAAAATGGCTTCCATAAAGAAAAAAAGATGGGTCATTGTCAGAGGAGATGCCCTTCTGAAGGGAACAGAAGGCTCAATATGCAGACTGGACCCACTTCTTAGGGAAGTCTGTTGCCTCCCTGGGGCTCGGGTTAAAAATGCAAAGAGAAAGCTTCCTACCCTGGTATGCCCCTCAGATTATTATCCACTGTTGATTTTTCAGGTAGGCAGCGATGAAGTTGCAACAAGAAGTCTGAGGGCAGTGAAAAGACACTTCAGGGCCTTGGGTAGATTGGTTAAGGGATCAGGAACACAAGTAGTATTCTCCTCTATCCTTCCAGTTGCTGGGAATGATGAGAGAAGAAACAGGAAGAGCCAGCAGATCAATACCTGGCACCGAGCCTGGTGTCACCAGGAGAATTTTGGATTTTTTTATCATGGGTCAGTTTACACACCAGGCCTGCTGGCAACAGACAGGGTATACCTGTCTCAAAGGGGGGAAAGGAGCTTTGTGCAGGAGTTAGGAGGGCTCATTGAAAAAGTTTTAAACTAGATTTGAAGGGGGGAAGAAATAAAACCAGGCTCACTAGAGGTAAGCCTGTGGGCAGCACACCAGTGTTTCAGGGATAGTGTGCTAGTGAGGTCCTTCGGTCTGTGGAGGTAGGGGATGGAGATCCAGGTGGCAGCAAAGACACAAGGGTTATTGATGTGTTAGAAACCATGGAAGCACCTGAGAATGGTCATGTAGGAATTAGGGCTTCTCCCCCAAAAAAGGTGGCAGGATCAATAGCCCGACTGAAGTGCACCTAGACCAATGCATGCAGCATGGGCAACAAACAGGAGGAGCTGGAAGCCATCGTGCAGCTGGAAAACTATGATATAGTTGCCATCACGGAAACATGGTGGGATGACTCACACAACTGGCGTGCTGCAATGGATGGCTATAAACTCTTCAGAAGGGGTAGGCAAGGAAGGAGAGGTGGAGGGGTAGCCCTGTATGTTAGGGAGTGTTTTGATTGTCAGAGCTTAATGATGGTGACAATAGGGTTGAGTGTTTATGGGTAAGAATCAGGGGGAAGGCCAAGAAGGCAGCTATTATGGTGGGAGTCTGTTATAGACCACCCAACCAGGATGAAGAGGCAGATGAAATATTCTATAAGCAGATGGGAGAAGTCTCACAATCGCTAGCCCTTGTTCTCATGGGGGACTTCAACTTACCAGATGTCTGCTGGAAATACAATACAGCAGGGAGGAAACAGTCTAGGAGGTTCCTGGAGTGTGTGGAAGATAACTTCCTGACACAGCTGGTGAGTGGGCCAAGTAGGGAAGGCGCATGCTAGACCTGTTGTTTGTGAACAGAGAAGGACTTGTGGGTGATGTGATGGCTGGAGGCCATCTTGGGCACAGCGATCACAAAATGATAAAGAGTTTTTGATTGTTGGGGAAGTGAGGAGGGGGTCAGCAGAACTGCTACCTTAGACTTCTGGAGGGCAGACTTTGGCCTGTTTAGGGGCCTGGTTGACAGAGTCCCACGGGAGGCAGTCCTGAAGGGCAAAGGAGTCCAGGAAGGCTGGACATTCTTCAAGAAGGAAATCTTAAAGGTGCAGGAGCAGGCCATCCCTATGTGCCGAAAGATGAGCCAGCAGGGAAGGCCGGCCGGGCTGGACAGAGAGCTTTGGCTGGAACCCAGGAAAGAAAGGAGAGTTTATGACCTTTGGAAGAAGGGGCAGGCAACTCAGGAGGACTACAAAGATGTTGTGAGGCTATGCAGGGAGAAAATTAGAAGGGCCAAAGCCCAACTAGAACTTAACCTGGCTACTGCCGTAAAAGACAATAAAAAATGTTTCTATAACTACATTAGCAACAAAAGGAAGGCTAAGGAGAATCTCCATCCTTTACTGGATGCTGAGGGAAACACAGTGACAAAGGACGAGGAAAAGGCTGAGGTACTTAATGCCTTCTTTGCTTCAGTCTTTCATAGGAAGACCAGTTGTTCTCCGGGTACCCAGCTCCCTGAGCTGGAAGACAGGGATGGGGAGCAGAATGAAGCCTCCATAATCCAAGGGCAAATGGTTAGACACCTGCTACATCACTTAGACACACACAAGTTTATGGGGCTGCATTGGATCCACCCAAGAGTACTGAGGGAGCTGGCAGAAGTTCTCACCAAGCCACTTTCAATCCTTTATCAGCAGTCCTGGCTCACTGGGGAAGTCCCAGTTGACTGGAAGTTAGCAAATGTGATGCCCATCTACAAGAAGGGCCAGAAGGAGGATCCGGGGAACTACAGGCCTGTCAGTCTGACCCCGGTGCCAGGGAAGGTTATGGAGCAGATCACCTTGAGTGCCATCAGGCAGCACGTACAGGGCAACCAGATGATCAGGCCCAGTCAGCATGGGTTTATGAAAGGCAGGTCCTGCTTGACCTGATCTCCTTCTATGACCAGGTGACCCCCTTAATGGATGAGGGATGGGCTATGTATGTTGTCTAGCTAGACTTCAGTAAAGCCTTTGACACCGTTTCCCTCAGCATTCTCCTGGAGAAACTGGCTGCTCATGGCTTGGATGGGTGTACTCTTCGCTGGGTAAAAAACTGGCTGGCTGGCCAGGCCCAAAGAGTTGTGGTGAGTGGAGTTTACTCCAGTTGGTGGCCGGTCACAAGTGGTGTTCCCCAGAGCTGAGTACTGGGGCCAGTTCTGTTTAATATCTTTATCAATGACCTGGACGAGGGCATCGAGTGCACCCTCAGTAAGTTTGCAGATGACACCAAGTTGGGTGAGAGTGTTGATCTGCTTGAGGGGAGGAAGGCTCTCCAGAGGGATCTGGACAGGCTGGATCGACGGGCCAAGGCCAACTGTATGAGGTTCAACAAGGCTAAGTGCTGGGTGCTGCACTTGGGTCACAACAACCCCATGCATCGCTACAGGCTTGGGGAAGAGTGGCTGGAAAGCTGCCTGGCAGAAAAGGACCTGGAGGTGTTGGTTGACAGCCAGCTGAATATAAGCCAGCAGTGTGCCCATGTTGCGGATGGAATGAGAGTGCACTTCACTCGTAAGAGAGAAGTAAAAATATACTTTATTGATATAGAATAGGGAGTCAACAAAGTTCAATGCGACAGTGTTTTAACAAGCTTTGATGGCAAGGTACACTTGATCATTTACTGCAGAGAGGACAAGGTCAGATAAAACTGTCAGGGAGACCCTCCCGTTGAGTCATGAGGTTTGCAAAAGGATCCCCTTGCTTTCTAAACTCCTCCTCAGAGAGGAGTCTAGGTGCAGCTAGATCCAGACCTAGTCCCAGACTTGGTCAACAGTTTATGTCTAAAGGATTATACGTGCGCAATCAATCCTTTATACCACTTAGCTAAGATTTCAAAGTTTAGCATGCTATTAGCCACTTACCGAGGATCTGTTGCGGCAAGGAATCTCTCAACCTTGAGGAGTAATCTTGAGAGGTGTCCCTGCTTAAGGGCAGATCCTGGCGTGCAGCCCGCTGCCATGCATGAGAGGTCAAAGGGCCTTGGGCTGTCCACTATTTAAGGAGTAAGATGATTGGCTTATGGTCATATTTGCATATCAGCAAGACGTTTAGATCACTGCTTCAGGCAGCCCTTGACTACTTTGTTGCCATCTATCCTCAAGGTCCAGCATAAGCTGGATGCAGCTATCAGGGTGACTCCCACTGATGGTTACTGCTTGTGCAGGGAGTGGGGGGAGCACACCGCCACAGCCCAGGTGGCCAAGAAAGCCAATAGCATCCTGGCTTGTATCAAAAATAGTGTGGCCAGCAGGACTAGGGAAGTGATTGTCCCCCTGTACTCAGCACTGGTGAGGCCACACCTCGAATACTGTGTTCAGTTTTGGGCCCCTCACTACAAGAGAGACACTGAGGTGCTGGAGCGTGTCCAGAGAAGGGGAACAAAGCTGGTGAAGGGTCTGGAGAACAAGTCTTATGATGAGCGGCTGAGGGAACTGGGGTTGTTTAGCCTGGAGAAAAGGAGGCTGAGGGGAGACCTTATCGCTCTCTACAACTACCTGAAAGGAGGTTGTAGCGAGGTGGGTGTCAGTCTCTTCTCCCAAGTAACAAGTGACTGGACAAGAGGAAATGGCCTCAAGTTGTGCCAGGGAGGTTTAGACTGGATATTAGGAAATTTTACTTCACTGAAAGGGTTGTCAAGCATTGGAACAGGCTGCCCAGGGAAGGGGTTGAGTCACCATGCCTGGAGGTATTTAAAAGATGTGTAGATGTGGCACTTAGGGACATGATTTAGTGGTGGACTTGGTAATGCTAGTTTACCAGTTGGACTTACAGGTGGTCTTACAGGTCTTTTCCAACCTAAACTATTCTATGATTATGATTATTTAACCTAAGAATGCTGAGGACACAGATAGTAGTGTTGGCTGGTCCTCATCAGGTCAGTGTCCAGCAGGAACTGGACCCTTTCATAAAGACCATCAGCAGCATTGCCATCTGCCCTGTTTCCATTTAATGTTTCAGCAGGAATTTAAACAGTTTTAAAATTGTAGCTCTTGGAGGCAGCTGTTATCTGAGGGCCTCACTGATGGCTTGAGCACACAGGTGAGAGATGTGGGAACAGACTGGTCACTGGGCTTGCTCCAACCATCCATACTTCCATGCCTTCATCTTTCTGTCCCTTCTTCTCTTCATTCCTCTATCCCTCCACCCCTTCATCCCTCCTGGCTTCCCCAAGGTCACGGGAGAAGAAAGCAATAGTGACAAGGCTTGGCTGGGCATGCCCTTCTGTTGTGACTTGGTGAAGGAACACACCTTTCCTTAGGCCCATCAGCTACTTCTCCCACTGTTGCACTTTATTCTCTAGTGGAGATGATAAGACAGAGAGAGTAAGAATAGGACATAGGCTTCAAATCAATCCATGGAGCAAGTTCAAAACAAACCCAAGGAGATTCACCGTGAAGCTGGGGAGGTCTTCACCACAAGATGTTGTAGGTGCTGAAAAGTGGCAAGTATTCATGGGCACATTCATGCCAAGAGAGCCACTGATTTTACAAATATACAGAAACCACCTCCAGGTCAGGAAATCTCTGAACACCAAGTGGTTGGATGCCAGAAGAGTAATTTAGGGAAATATATGCTTACCTTGTTCTTATACCTGGTATCACCCTGGACCACTGTCAGAAACAGGACACTAGGCCACACAGCCAATACAGCCTTTCTTATGTCCTTCTGTTAGCCCAGGACCTGTTACATACTTCATGTAAGCAATATTCCCTCCTCCGTTCAGTGCACACACAAACGCACAACCCTTCACTCCAACAGACAGCTTTTGGTCTTTCAGTATGTCCTACCTCTTCCCACCAATATAATCCCAACCGTCTACCTTTAATGTCGGTGTCATGCCAGTCCCCTAGACACCTCTTTCCAATATTGACCTAGTATTCAGCTTCCAGCATCATTTCAATCACTCAAAGGCTCCAGAGACTATGACACCAGATCCAAGTTAGTTCCAGTAACACCTTAGTCCCTTCTGCCTCAGGACCCCCACCAAGAACCTCAGATTCCCAAACTCAGGTCTAGGAGATGGCAGGAAAGTGCAAAAGCAAGGAAACATGATTTAGGAAAGGAATAGTAAGCTAAATAAATCTACAAAACCAACAAGATGTCTTATCTTCTGCTACTTCAAAGTCTGGGTTGTTTTTTTTCTCCTAGCTTACACTTTCTTTCCCAGTTGCCAGTGCCAACACATACTGTCAAGAAGATGCTTTTGAAGCTTTGTTTGCTTCATAAAATGCTATTTTTGTTGTAAGGTGTAATGAGTACCTAAGAAATCTCTTGTACCCCTGTCAAAGACAGAAATCTATCTAAAGATGTCTTTTCTTAGGAAATAGCATGAGCTCAGTCCAAAACAGGTCTATGATACAAAATTACTTCCAATAACTTAGACTATCTTTGTCTTAGAAGCTGTTGGCCTAAGGCATCTTGTGTAAAGGGAATAAGTGCAACATTTACAGGTTGGCTTGGGGCATCTTATTTAAGAGTTTACAAACTATTCAGGCTTTGCTTGCCCACAGGCTTTCCCCTCACTTCTTCCTCAAACAATCATATCTTCAGACAATATATGTGCTAGGATTGACCAAATGCCATTGACACATTTTTTATGTCAGAAGGGAGGTGTAATACCCACCCAGCTACCCATTCGAGCATGGTAATTTGATTGTTACCATCCTGGCGTTGCAGCATGTTCCTATAGGCTTGTAAGAAATTGTTTGCTCTGATGGCAAATATCGCCACAGCAGCAAATACTCCCTTTCATGCAGCATTGCTGGGCATGGCTCTTTTTTTCTAAAAATGGCTCTTTAATAGGTCTCTGAGATCCTGAAAACCAGTCAGGGATGTGTGTGTTGGAAGGGGATGGGGGCAAGCAGCCACCCTGATTAATAGGATGATGATGAATTGTGTGTGTGACCTGAGCCATTGCTTGTGCCTTTTCCATCTCAATCCGAGAGCTGCCTCAGCAGAGCAGCCATCCGGGCAGAGCACTGGCAAGTCACAAGGCTCTGAAAGATGCACTTTTATGTACAGAAACAATAGTTATTTCTAATGTCCCTCACATTTCAGGTCTCTGTGCTGCTTTCCATGCAGCAAGGAGAGGGAGGTGAGACCCTGCCTGGTATCTGCTGGCTGTGGTAAGATCACACGTGCAGGTACACATTCAGAATATTTATTAAACAGGACAAGAGTGAGGAGAGACAGTACATGACACCCAGATCAAATATCAGCCACAGAGGTCACAGAGGTTGTCACAAGCTCGACATGTTTGAAAGCTTCCTGGCAAGCTCTGACTGCAGATTCATCCTTGTTCTGCATCCACCTCTTTGGCCATACACCGGAAACGTAAGAAGGACACAGGCTTGGGCACTGATTTGCTGCTGGCTGGACCACTGCCATCTTAACTTGAAGCAATTGTGTCCCCTCCTAAGTAGCTCTTTCCTGGACAATGTCTAAATATCATTTGAGGAGTAGCACAGGCCAGGGACTGCTCCCAAAGGGCAGAACGAACTGCTCATTTCAGGTAAGAGTGTTTAATCATACACATGCCAACTTGCTATGTGTCCTCCAGACCAAAGAATGGACTTTGACCCTTATTTACCCGTAAAACATTGCCATAGAAACTAGACTCTAGACCCAGCTGAATTTATTTTAGGATAACTATTATAGCTCAGTGGTATTTCACAGAGAAAATTAAGACAAAAAAAAAAAACCCAGACCTTCTTCCTCCATAGACTCAGATTACACCACTAAAGTCAAAGAGGAACCAGCAGGAATGACAGCCTGAAGTACTGCAGCTTTTGTTCCTTCCAGTAATGACTATTGATGATATGCCTCCAAACTGTGTCAGCTTACCTGGATATTTCTATGGTTTCCCATCACTCCACCTCTTGAGAAAGATGCTCAGACTTAACCAAACATTGCAGGGCTACATTTCTGTGTGGCAACCCCACTATATATGCAGTGACACTATGGCCACAGGACATGTGTAACTAGGACAAATATGTCCTTATGTATGTACAGATTGAACTCACTATCTGCACGTCTCATCCTGGGACAGTTTACTGTCCACATCGTCCTCTGCTGCCCTCTGGAGCTGTACCCACCCAAGCGGAGTGTGTAGGTCTGTGCTATTGACAATAGGAGATCAAGGCAATGATTCCTAAATAATCATAGAATCATAGAATGGTTTGGATTAGAAGGGACCTTTAAAGATAATCTAGTCCAACCCTAAATAATAATAGGTAGCATAAGACTAAAATTCCAATTTGTTCTGGAGTCATACTTTTAGCCCCATTACCCTTTTCCTGTCTAGATCCACGCATTGTTCTTGCCTCCAACTCCTGCTCCTGCAGCTCCCTGTTGGAGTACCACAGCTCTTTGGTGGTCCCAGTTCTTATTTCTTCTTCTGGGCTGCTCAGACCGACTCCTAGGTCTTGCTGTTAGCACCTTCCACTCCTTGTCCTGACTGTTTGTGGACCCATGGGGTCCTGCCTTGCCCTTCAGACTGCTTCATCCCATCACTTTGCCATGTCCTCACCTTGACTTCAGTACCCCAGACTTGCTTCTGCTGTAGTTCCGGGTGTGACTGCCTATGCCCTGATCAACAGCTTCTCCCACAGATATGCAGTGTTTGCCTTCCATGCACTTTGCGTTGTATAAGCGAGCAGAATAAAAACAATTTAGGATACGGGCTGTTTGCAAATTACAGGCTTTGGATTTGGCTAGTTGCTAAGGCAAGATAGCACCACTTTCCAGAGAGAAACAAAATCTGACTTTTTTGGCTTTCTGCATATATTTTCATTGAAATTTTAATTTTCCAAATGAACTCCAGCCAGGCTGAGCTCATGGCTTCTACAAGGCTTTGAGCCCAGGATGGAGCATAGATTTTAGTACTGCCTCTGCTGCACTGCAGTGGCTGGAATTAAATTATTGACTTCTTCATGTGGAAGGCTCTGGGGTTTGCAAAGTATAACTTCTTCATCAAGAACAGTTGCTTATATGAATTAGTCAGAGCTTTAGGATGTGGAATTCCAACATACAAACAAAAAAATCCTAATTGGGAAAGAGTTAATGACTCTGACAAGGGCAGTCCTGGGCTCCAGCCTTTGCTGGAGGGCTGCAGTGCCCGAGGGCAGTACTTAAAGAATACTAAGGGAATGGGAATACTGACTTTGTCGACAAAAATCCTGACTCTTGATTTCTTTATCAAGGCAGAGGTTTCTTCTGAAATGATCGATACTGTCCTGCTCTGGCCTTCTCTTATGTGTGCAGATAGGCTTTGCGCTACTGCTGTAATTTTTATGAGATAAGTTATCTCTCATAAAAGATAGTGAGAGAAGTTATCTCTCATAAAAGAGAAGTTTTTATGAAGCCTAGTGACTCAGGAATGAGACTTAGCACTTGCCTTCTATCCAGCCAAGTGATTTTCAAGCTAGGGAGCAGGAGCAGGAGCAGTTTACAGTAAAACAAGTCCATTGGCACTTCCTTCCTTAGCCAGCTTTGTGTTTTGTTGACTTCTTTGCATGCATTCAGACATATGCATCTGCCTTACACTATGCAGAGAGCAGTTGCACTCACTACAGTTCAGTGGGATAAGCCACACACAAGTTTCTGCAAGACTGGGATGGACATTAGTAGGAATTTTAGGGCTCTAAATGGCTATGTTCATCTAATAAATTAGACATAGTATACATTTCTGACCAGTGTTTAACTTTTCATCAAGTTTCCTAAAGAGAAGTAAAATGTATGTTAATAAAAGAGTCTGGAGTTCTACAGGACATAAAGGGAAGCTTCAAGACATGAAATCAAGTCCACAAACATGACTTCAGACTGAGAAGTAAATAATGAATAGATTTTCCCTCCATGAGTAAGCAAACAGATGGGAAGTGATGCAGAGGCTTCAAAAGGGAAAATCATGAGGCTGTGTTCCAAAGAAAAGAGCTGCAAGATCCATTCAGATGTGTCTTGCTGGCTCATCAAACAGAGGCAACCCAACAATCTGGGTGAAATCCTGCTTTGTTAGATTGAGCTTTGGTTTTTCTCCCTTGCTCTTTTATCCTCTGGTGTTTCTTGTTTTTCTTGCAGGAAGAGAAGGAGCCCAGGGTGACCTCTCCCCAGATCCTTCCCATATCAAAGCTGTACAGCTGAATGTGCTCTAAAATGAACTGGGTTTGCCAAGCAGCATTCACCCCGATACTCAGGACTCTTCTGAAGTTTGCCAGACACTGTGAGTGACCATTGCTCTTCATGCAACAACCACAAAATATCTATAGGCAGAGCCTCCACCAGCATAAATTGCCAGTTTGCAGCATCTGAGGACATGCCTCTTCCTTGGGCCTCCACTGTTCCCTCACACTTGAAGGTGGCACTTCAGCCCATTTCTGATGGACTGTGTCATCCTGGGAGGTGTGAGCAGCCATCTCTACAGCTTCCTGACTGGTTCAGCCAGCAGATCCTTCAGTCTGCCTGAAGTAGAAAGCAACGTGCATTCAGCAATGTGTGTTAAGCAAATACCATCGGTAGTGTCCTCTTCAACAAAGGAAGCGCAAACAAGAAAGCATATGCTGTGGCAATGCTATCTATCTGAACTGAACTTTTTTTGCTCTCATCCATTTATTTTTTTTAGCATGTATGTGCATAGTCACTCCCTCTGATCGTAATTTAAAGATGATCTTGCAGTCTTCAACAGGTGCATAGTTTGTGATATGGAAACTTCAGAGCAAAAACTTTTCCCAAACATCTCAGACTCTCTCAACAACTAAGTAAATGGAGTTTTTTTCCAGAGCAAGTAGTGTTCCACCCCAGTCTTAAATGCTAGTGAAAGAGGAATGTATGGCCTGCATCCTATGTGCTCAAGATCGTGCTCACACAACTGTAGTTTCCATGTTGATCAGGCACTAAACCAACACAGCCTTGTATTTTAGCCTTCTTCACTCTTGATAGCTTAACTGGCTCAGCATTTGCCTGGGGAACCATGAATTTCACCTTCCAGGAACATTACATGCACAGAAACTCCCTCTTGACCCTCAGACCCATCTTCTGAGACCATCCAGTAACAGCCAATTACTGTTTCTGGTGGTTTTCAAAGCAATATTATGCACACAGCTTTTACACATGCCGAGGGTTGAACATTTATCTTTTCCTTGCCCGTGGTGGGATTCTTTGTAGGCTTCTCAAATTTCTAATTCTAAGAATGCATTTCTATAAAGGGCACATCTCAAAGTAATTTCTGAATAGAAAATGTTTCTTCAGGATATGTACTCATTCCATATAATACCGGGCAGGGACAAGATTATCTCACACCTAAGAATGTTTCTGATTATACATTTAAGGCAAAAGAACTATTAATTCTCATGCACAAACAGAAGAGTAAATATGACACAGATTATTTCACTGCTTTGAAAATTCCAGGAAGTAAGAAAAATAAATAAATGCAAACCAACCAGTGTGCGTTTTGTCAGATGAAATTAGTAAGTAACAATATTTTCTTTCTGTGAGTATAAGACCATATTAAATAGAATGAAAAGGGAAGTGGGTCTGTTTTTTAACAAGAAGGAAACAATAAATGCACAGTTGCATCCACTGATATTCACTCTCTGGGCCCATGTGATTGGCAGCTTTCTCCATCTACAGACAGCAGATTGAAAGAAAACTTAAGGGAGGTAAAACAGGCACTTTAAAAGAAAAAAAAAAAACAACTGAGTAGCCTGAGAGCAGGAACACGGGCAACATTTGTTTTTCTGAGTGGCAGAAAGTTACCAGAAGGTCAGTAACACCAGGAAGACAGCCACATAAAGTGTAGTATGGCAGCCATGTGCAATCCCTCTGTTTTTCTGCATTTCAGATTGTACATGTCTGGTTTAAAAAATAAACCAAAATATTTAATAACCCCAGAAGGCCAAAGGGGACTGGGATTTGAATGACAGAGATTTGATTTAAATGAGAGATCCATGGCAGACAGTGGGAAATCTGCTTTCAGGTGGGAAACCTGGAGACACTAAACAAAAGAAAAATGCAAAACAGGCAAGTCAGAGGATACCTTCAGCAAAACACTACATAGCTCAGAAATCACGAAAAGATGAGCTCTGGCTCTCGTGATTCGTTCACCAAATAGCTAGCCTGCTTCATCACAACCTCCAGTGAAAGTCTGGCCCCACTGGCTGTGTCAGCCAAACACTGAACCCATGATCCAGGCATTTGGTGCATTGGTACTTTTAACATTCATGCCCAGGAGACAGATTAAAATGGGAATAACCATCACAAAAGCCTCAGCAGTGGGCTGCAAATCTCAGAAACCAACAAGATGATTTCTCATTTGTGCAAAAGAAAAGCATAGAGCAAAATGAAAACCCCACTCAGTTCCTTGTCCCATGACACCCAGGGCCACAAAGGTTTGCTGTTCCTCCTGTCACTGTGAGCACTACTCTTTAGCTATATATTTGAAAATAAACCTCATGCTTCCCTAAAATTCAGAGCTCAGTCAAGCACACAGCAGCAAGTGCTGGTTGTAGATGACTTTCCATGCCGTAGGGTATAAAATGATTTGGCAGATGATGCTTTGCAGAGCTCTAATTTCATCCTGATAGCTAGGAATATACATCGGGAAGGGATCCAGAGAAGTCAAAGTGTGGGAGGAGAGCAAGGAAGGTGAGAAGAAGCTGCTAAGCAGACACTAGCAGTGCATTCAAACAGTTTTTTGAGAAAGAAACAGTCCAGGCACTTTCTTCCTTGAACCATTCTTATACCAGGGCAACACCCTTATCACAAGAGGTGCTATACAAATGTATTGGGTTTGTGCGGCAAGGTTTTGGTAGTGCAGGGGCTACAGGGGTGGCTTCTGTGAGAAGATGCCAGAAGCTTCCCCCATGTCTGACAGAGCCAATGCCAGCTGGCTCCAAGATGGACCCTCCATTGGCCAAGGCTGAGCCAATCAGCGATGGTGGTAGCACCTCTGGGATAACATATTTAAGAAGGGGAAAAAAAATACTGTACAACAGCAGCCAGAGAGAGGAGTGAGAATATGTGAGAGAAACAACTCTGCAGACACCAAGGTCAGTGAAGAAGGAGGGAGAGGAGGTGCTCCAGGCACCGGAGCAGAGATTCCCCTGCAGCCCGTGGTGAAGACCATGGTGAGGCAGGCTGTCCCCTGCAGCCCGTGGAGGTCCATGGTGGAGCAGATATCCACCTGCAGCCTGTGGAGGAGCCCATGCCAGAGCAGGTGGATGCCCAAAGGAGGCTGTGACCCCGTGGGAAGCCCACGCTGGAGCAGGCTCCTGGCAGGACCTGTGACCCCATGGGGGACCCATGCTAGAGCAGTCTGTTCCTGAAGGACTGCACTCCATGGAAAGGACCCATGCTGGAGCAGTTCGTGAAGAACTGCAGCCTGTGGGAAGGAGTCATGTTGGAGAAGTTCATGGAGGACTGTTTCCCACGGGAGGGACCCCATGCTGGAGCAGGGGAAGAGAGCAAGGAGGAAAGGGCAGCAGAGACAATGTGTGAAGAACCGACCACGACCCCATGCTGGAGCAGGGGAAGAGAGCAAGGAGGAAAGGGCAGCAGAGACAATGTGTGAAGAACCGACCACGACCCCTATTCCACATCCCCCTGTGCCGCTCAGGGGGAGGAGGTAAAGAAATTGGGAGTGAAGTTGAGCCTAGGAAGAAGGGAGGGGTGGGGGGAAGGTGTTTTAAGATTTGGTTTTTATTTCTCATTACCCTACTCTGATTTGATTGGCAATAAATTAAATTAATTTTCCCGAGTCGAGCCTGTTTTGCCTGTGATGTTAACTGGTGAGTGATCTCCCTGTCCTTATCTCAATCCATGAGCCTTTCGTTATTTTTTTCTCCCCCTGTTCAGCTGAGGAGGGAGAGTGATAGAGTGGCTTGGTGGGCACCTGGCATCCAGCCAAGGTCAACCCACCACAACCATGTTTTGAATTTTAGTGAAATCTTATAGCCACTCATTTCCTATGGGCAATGCAAAAATGTTAATCCACTGTGCCACAGTCATAGTGGGGCTCAGACTTACCCTGGGCCACATTATCTGCTGGTTTAACCTGGTATTACGGTCAACAAACTCAACAACTCATACTCTTCAGGAGGAGTTAGCTGAGAGATTGCCAGGGGAGCTAGTCCTTCTTGAAGATGGGCCAAAAGTAAGCCCAGCAATGCTGATTTCATACACATTTTCAGGACAAATGCAGTAGATGCACGTTCTGAACCCAAAGCGAAGGCTTCCTAGCCCTGAGTTTAATTATAGAACAACTTCTTGAGTTGGACTTTGGTCTGGTGAGCAGAGGCAGCAGTTGTCTTACAGGAGATAGATTTATCTTCCAAGATGCACAATGAGTGGGCAGTACCCACTGTCACCCTGCCCCAGCAACCCCCTTCCATCTACAGCCACAGGGAGAGAGAATAGTTCTGCGCATTACTGATGTGCACATCTTTGCTGCCCAGGGTGTCCAGAAAGACCAAGCAATTGAACTGGCTGACCGATGCAAGATGTGCTCGCGCCCTCTCACAAGAACACAGGCCTGGAGAGGGATAGCTACATCTAGTTACTTTCTCCCTGGGGCAACTGTGCCTGTACTCCCTATCATAGCCCTACCATATGCCTATTTAGGGCTGATAATCATGTTCTTTCCCAGAAATACACTGCATTGTTTCTCCCCTGTCTGGCGGCTTCAGCAAAGCGCTGAGGAAGCAGCCTCAATGAATGCATTTGCACATCACATAAATTCTTGAAAGAAAAGGTTATGCAAATATTTCATTTCCACAGCAGCAGGCTCTGACCTCAGGGCAACCTCTGTGGCTATGTTATCTCCACTAAAGGCTTTCAAGTATGCTCAGATCTGGCATGTGAGATTAATAGCCATGTAAAGGGGTTAGATTTTGTGCTGAAATATTGTTGAAAGGCATCACAGTGATTCCTCTGACTCAATAGGAAAGGAGTCTTGCTATACAGCTCCAGTTTGGCCAGTGGAATTATTTCATTCCAGCTCCTTCGGGATTAAAAGTTCAGGTTCCTTCTGCAGCAGTCTAACATCCAGCTCCTCCAAGGCATTGAGGTACCCCATTCTCAGTACAGAGATGTATAAGGGGAGCAAGTATATTCATGTAATCGGACTCCTTGGTTCATCCTGGACATAGCTCCTCAGTTGTCAGTTTCTTGCCACAAATTCATTGGTTGTGCTGGAACAAGAGCACTGTCGTCACCTCTCATCTCTGGGCTTTTCTGGGGAATTTTTCCAGAATTGTGCTGGCTGCAATGCGACTGCCAGAAAATGGTCCGAAATGAGTAATGTCTTTCACAGCAGGTCAGCTCTAGACCCATATATTAAACCATGTATTAAACACTAAGGGGAACAAAAGTGTTGAGCAAGACCTAGCATAATTTGAGAACAGCTATTTGGATCAGGGCCAGCACACAGTGATAATTTTCTAGCATTAGGGACTTCCTCTGACAGAGGTGTGATCTTTACATTTAGTAGCTTTTGATGGTTTTTTTCCTCCTTTTAATTTAGCCACTGCTGTTTTACTCCACCCAGGCTTCTGGCATTCTCACTGACCTGTGACAAGAAATTCAAAACGTTCATAAAAAAAATCTATGTGAAGAAATGAAAGAAAAATATTTTTAAATGTGCGAACATTGAGATCTCTCCCTCTGTCCCTTTATTCACCTGATTTACTGTAGAATTCTCTGTTATTCAGCTTGACAAAGACTCTTTCCTTCTGTATCCCTCACTGTGGAGGGCACATCCTTGTAGACCACTATCTTCAGAGCCAGGCTCTCCCAGACATTTGAACACATTGAGCTTTCCTCTCCAGCTTTGGCTTATCTGTTTCCTATTCAGGTGATAGTCTTGCTATTCCTCTTAATTAAAACAAGCATTTGTAGAGGCAAATGTGTCTCTGCATGTGTTATCTCCGGCACTTGACTGACTAAATAACAACCTGTTGCCTCAGCAAAGGGCAATTCCTTCATTTTTCACAACTACGTATATCTTCCAGTGTGAAGTGCATCTCCTGCTGATCCTTATGTTTGATATATCCTTATATCTGCAGGTACCTGTACAAACACACTAGATACAAACAACTACATGGTATACAAGTATTGCGCATTATGGTATGTGAGGTTTGTGTTTAGGAATGATTTCTGACAACTTTGGGACAAGAATAGGTCACGGTTGACCTACAAAAGCTTTCTTCTATGAAGCAGTATTTTTTGTCGTCCTTGCTGTCCTTCCCTGCACCTTCTGCAGTGCACCCTCCTTTAAGAAGCGTGCACACAGTTGCCAGAATCATAACAAAATTAAAGTCAGAAAGGACCTCAAGAAATCCTCTTGTCCAAACCCCTGCTCAAAAAAGGGCTTTGAGATTAGATCTGATTGCTCGAGGCCTTGTCCTATAAATTATTTTAATATCTCCAAGGATGGAAACTCTACAGCCTTTCTGGGCAACCTGTTTCAGTGTTTGAATTAGCATTGATAGCAAGGAAATTTTGGCAATAGAAATTCATCCCAGTCTTCTCTAACCATTGGATTACCACATGCTGGAACAAATTTTGGATGAGCACCTGCCAGCCTGGACTTGACTAGTATTGTATCTCTGTTCTTTGTGTCTCGTTATCAATATCTCAAACTAGTTCTTCTCAAGAGTTTTGGCTCCAGGGACTGTGACTGCTTTCAAACTGATTGCCCATGATCACTTCTTGTTCAGATCCAGTTTCAGAATACTTACTGTGGCCTCATGGGCAACAATCTGGAAATGACTTCCTTCAGCCTTTCTGCCTGTTGATGCAAACTTTTTATTGGTATCATAGAAAAGAAAAGTCAACAGCTCAAACGAGACATCTGAAGATGCTTCCCACAGTTCTTTCTATCTGGAATAACTGGGAAAAAGGGAGAAATTTTTGATACCCTCTTGCTTTTTTTTTTTTAAATCCTTCTTTATCAAGACTTGAAAAATATCCTGTTTTCAGGTTTCCAGATGGCCCCAGCTCTATGATTATTTATTGTGTGGACATGAGGAGGCTGTTTGGCAGTAAACAAAGGTACACAAATTTTCAAAGGAATTCATACCACTTGTTGAAAAACTAATTAAGTATCATACAGACTAGATGCATGCTACAGTGATTGCAAATGCTTTGTGTCTCAACTGCTATCTTAGCACAGACATCAACTTTATAATTTCAATTTCCTTACACTCACCCTCTCTTCAGTTCCACCCGAGTGATTTATTTGGGCTTTTCAAGTGGTATAAATTAGCATAAATTGAAATGTCAATATCAGGCAAGAGAAAAAAAAAAAGGCAACAACAACAACAACAACAAACTCAAAAACTAATCACTGTTGGGAAAACGATGTGTCTTTTTTCAGTTTCCTGAAGAGTCCTTATTTTTAATTAAGGAAGCATTGCTACTTCAAAATGCTATGACCTCCAGTAGTTTAGTTAGTCTCATAAAGCAGAAGGAAGTGCAGGTCATGCCTTAGAAGACTCTAACTGGTTTGTCATTCTCAGTTTCCCATTGTTATAGTGCAGGAGTGGATAAATCTCATGATTTATATGGCTGGGACAGATGACAACACATGGCACAGAGCCTTGCTGGGTGACGGGTATCCTGAGTGCAGATGATGGGCTACGACCAATCCAGCAACCTCATGTCTGTAGCTGAGCAACCGCTTTGCAATAGCTGTGTGACAGCCCTACCCATGTTTAAGACTTGGTCAATCACAGGATCAACTAAGAAACAGTCATCATCCCATTTTAGGAGCAGGCTGCAAGCCTGCCTGCTATTATCCAAGTCTCATCGCAGAGGAAGGGTGGAGAATACCTCTCTGTTTGAGGCCTACACAGAAGAAATTCATGCAGTCTTAAAGGATTGACTACTGCTTTTGTTTCATACAGGGGATGTTCAGGTGGTATCACACTGGGCAGAAGCAGAATATAGGAAATTACTTTTCTTATGAGCAACTCATTGCTCTCAGTACAGACAAGAGGCTAGACACTGAAGAAACCCGAGAGAAAAGGATGATCCATAACACAGTAAACTTTCCAGCTAAGGTGACAGGGATTAGACATACAGACGGTGGTGATGTGCTAGATGACACTGTTTTACAGGAGGCTTTATAAAAGCCAAGGGTCAGTAACCCAGTGCCATTTCTACTTCATCTTGTCCATTCTCTGGTCTTCAGGAAATCCTCCATTTATTGTTACCATCTGTGATGTGAAACTGAATCTAGGAGCAACCATTTGAGAAGTCATAAGCACACAGATGAGAAGCAAAGGTGCTTTTTCTGTAACCATATCTGCAAGGGAAGGAGGATAGCTGTCTTTCTTCACTGTTCATCAAATATCCAAGCATTGTTTGACCAAAAGTGCTAAATAAGAGCCAAATGTCACAATGTATGGTGATGGCTGTATTAATGAACTATATAACTAGGAGCAGCCAGGAAACAAATGAAGTGTCTGGAATCAGGTTTCCTTTCAAAGTGTAATCACTTCAAATCAGCTGCAGCACTTTGTAAATGGCTTTTGTAGCCTGGATGCTGTAGTCACTGATTTTTCACACGACTGTGCTTCCCCCGCCCCCGACCTTTATCTCCTGCAACCCTGCTCAGGTGATAACCACCAGTGGTGACTGTAATGGATGCACCTGGTCACGATGGCTGCATCAGCTCAAAGTGGATTCAGGAGACAGATAACAACACAATAGCCTAGGGCTATTGTGCAATGCACCCACCGAAGAAAAACCTGTGGTCAGCATGCAAATATGACTATGGGTCAATCATCTTATCCCCCATAAATAGTGAGCAGCCCAAGAGCCCTTTGAGCTCTCCTGCATGGCAGTGGGCTGCATGCCAGGATGTCCCCTTGAGCAGGGATGCCTCTCAAGGTTACTCCTCGAGGTTGAGAGATTCCTTGCTGCAACAGATCCTTGGTAAGTGACTAATAGCATGCTAAACTTTGAAATCTTAGCTAAGTGATATAAAGGATTGATTGTGTACACATATAATCCTTTAGTTATAAACTGTTGACCAAGTCTGGGACTAGGACTGGATCTAGCTGCACCTAGACTCCTCTCTGAGAAGGAGTTTAGAAAGCAAGGGGATCCTTCTGAACCTCATGACTCAATGGGATGGCCTCCCTGACACTTTTGTCTGACCCTGTCCTCTATGCAGTAAATAATCAAGTGTGCTTTGCCATTGAATCTTGTTAAAACACTGTTGCATTGAACTTTGTTAACTCCCTATTCTGTATCAATAAACTATATTTTTTACTTCTCTCTAATGAGTGAAGTGCACTCTCACTCCATCTGTGACAAATTGGTGTAATCGGCAGGATGGCAAGTAGTATCACTGATTATTTACGGAGGCATGGAGTGAATCTGAGTCCCACATTCTCAGCAGAATAGACTTGTGACAACTGGCATAATTGGGAAGCCATTGAAGAATACCTAAAGGTTAACTAGAGGCCACACAAAAGATGGAAAAGGGAAAGGAGTTATCTGCAAGATGCTAAATGCCTGTTTAGAAGCTGCACATCAGGAAAGACAACAGAAATAAAAAGGAGCAGGACCTAGAGAAAGAAATAGAAGGTAGAAAGGCAACTGAGTTGTTACTATCTTTAAAAACTGAACAACTGCAGAAATAGTTGCAGGAGGAAAAGGAAAAAAGACAAAAGTTGGGAG
Organism: Ciconia boyciana; assembly: GCF_034638445.1. NCBI lineage: Eukaryota > Metazoa > Chordata > Aves > Ciconiiformes > Ciconiidae > Ciconia > Ciconia boyciana. The sequence goes on from NC_132935.1 coordinate 4,082,620, forward strand.
AAAAGGTCGAGATTATGCTTATACAGGCTCCCCGCCCCCCCGACATCGTACACGTTAGGAAACCAATAGTATCCCCTGAAGACTGGGATGGAGACATCTGGGGTGATCCCGATGACAGCGAGCCAGAAGACGACAACCCTTTGTTCCCCACAAATCCTCCTGAGTATGAAGCCAGACCCATTGTTAAAACAGAAAGAACTGTGGGTCCTCGGGGTGGTCATCCGCGACATACTACGCAAACCATCCCCTGGGATCTGTTGCAATTGACAAATTTGCAAGAGAGATATAGCAGAAAACCAGGTGAAACTGAAATGGAATACTTGTGGCGAGTATGCCTCAGTGGCGGTGACCGAATAATGTTGAGTGAGGATGAAGCAAGTGGCTATTGGGGTCCGGGAGTTTTCTTAAATTTAGGACCCGACCTGACAAATACACCTCATTCTATCACCAGCCGAGTAGCTTATTGGGCTGGAGGAATAGACAGCATGGAGCGAGGTGAACCCTCCATAATTCCCATTAAATCTTTAAGTGAGCTCTCTACAGCCATCACAAAAGTCGCCTGTATACAAGCCATGCACAAACGAGGGTCCCGTGATGTCCCACTGTCTGCTACAGTAGATTTCACAATGTTAAAACCACTGATTAGAGGAGCCCCGGCAATTCTTAAATCCCATTTAGTTGCAAAACGAGATGAGATCAAGAAAGACACAGAACACAATGAGGAACTAGGTGATAATGCTCAAAATGCCCACAAGCAGCTCCCTACCTGGGCAGAATTGATGCACAGCATTGTTAACTACAGCTGTGAGATGGGCTGGGACGATGCACCAGCTGAAAAACAAAACCTAAGCCCTGGGGAGGAGATCACAAAGTAAGACCCATAAAATGGGGAACAGAAACTAGATCGAAGGGAAACAAATTTAAAAACCCCCAAACGGAATCTCGAGAACAGAGGAATGAATTGTGGAGGAATACATTAGCTTTAGGCATTCCCAGAGCTGCAATTCAAGGTCAGCCTACTGGCATTTCAAAAACGAGATAACGGTGAAAGGAAGGAGTGTATCTCAACTCCTCCTGCACCACACCCCAGAAGGGGAGACAACCCCTTCCTCCCCCTTAGGGAGGAACTGCAGGACATGAAGTCAAAAAACGAGTAGTGTCCGGAAGGCAATTGGGCCTGCCTGTCCGGAAAGTGGAGGCTTATCAGTGGATAAGTGATATCGGCCTATACATTTTAATTCCAGTTGGTCCTCAAAGACAATTGGTAAAGTTTTTAATAGATACGGGAGCACAAATTTCACTATTAACACAACAAGATACCGAGAAGCTGGGTGTACGACCCAGACGGCAAAGAGTTAAAATTACCAGCGTGAACGGAGTGAGTGTGCAGTGCCAAACTGCCAAGGTCAATGTATGGCTCCCGGGCGAGAAGTGCATGTTGAGTACTCGCTTTGCAATTAAAGATCACCATGAAAATATTTTAGGTTTCGATGTTTTAAACGGGCGAACCTGGCACCTGCCGAACGGCAGCGTGTGGTCCTTCGGCTCGAGCTCGAACATGGATCCCAACCCCAGCAGAAGCCGGGAGGCTGCAGTGCGGGCACTGCGCGCAGCCCCTGCGCTCCCAGAGTCAAAAATCCCTAACGTACCGCAATACCCCATTTCTGCTGCGGCACGAAATGGAATTTCTGAAGTCATAGCTGATTTGGAGAAACGACAAATTATCTCCAGAACCCACTCCCCATATAACTCACCTGTCTGGCCCGTCCGCAAACCAGATGGGAGGTGGCGTTTAACTGTCGATTATCGGCGCCGGAACGCCAATACAGCCCCGCTCACAGCTGCTGTGCCAAACATTGCCAACTTAACAGCTACTTTGCAAGCAGCTGCACACCCATGGATGGCAGCCCTAGATGTAAAAGATATGTTCCTTATGGTTCCCTTAAAGGAGGAAGATAAAGAGAAGTTTGCTTTCACTTGGGAGGGAATACAATACACCTTTAACAGACTCGCACAGGGGTATAAACATTCACCTGCGACTGCTCATGCTGCGCTTGCTGAACTTTTACAGACGGTCTCACTCCCCCAAGAAGTGAAACTGTACCAATATATAGATGATATTCTGATTGGAGGAACTTCCCCTGAAAAGGTTGGGGAAGCAGCAGCAGCAGTATGGCAAGCACTAAATAAAGCAGAAATTGAGATTCCACCTGGAAAATGTCAGGGACCAAGCAAAGAAGTAAAATTTTTAGGTACTTGGTAGATAGCAGGCAGTGCAGTGATTCCTCCAGATACCTTAAGAAAAATTGAAGAGCTGCAAATGCCCCAATCAAGGAAGGAGTTACAACAATTAATGGGAACTTTAGGATATTGGAGGAAACATGTGCCTGGATTTTCTATCATTTCCCGTCCCTTATACTCACTCTTAAGGAAAGGCAAACCCTGGGAGTGGAAATTAGAACACAGAGAGGCAGTCAAAACTCTAACTGAAGAGTTAAAAACGTATCAGTCACTGGGACCAGTCACCCCCACGACCCTATTATAGCCAAATGGGGTTTCGCCGAACATGCTACTTACTGTAACCTGTTCCAAACTGGGCCCGATGGGCCAAAAAGACCTTTATTGTTTAGCTCAACCGCATTTAAAGAAACAGAACAACGATACTCTGAATGGGAAAAGGGACTTTTATCTTTAGCCCAAGCAGTTAAACAAGTTGAGAAAATACATCAGGGACAACCTGTGCAAACTAGAGGACCATTTAATTTACTAGAAGCAATCCTAAAGGGGACTGCTCCCCCAGAAGGAGTTGCACAAAAACCCACTGTCCGAAAATGGTATGCCTACCTAACAGGAGTTGCAGAAAATATGCAACTAACTGAAGGACACGTTAAGGTTTCCAAATTGCAGATGCCCATAAACACAGACCCTTTAGCATTACAACAACCTTTTAAACCTTCACCCATTCTGGATGCACCACCCCTCACTGAGGGTACACCAACAGAAAACATTTGGTTTACAGATGCTTCAGCAAAAAGGGTAAATGGTAAATGGCAATATAAGGCTGTTGCATTAGACATTACCACCAGCAAACAAGTAGTAGAAGAAGGTGAAGGCAGTGCACAAGTAGGAGAAATAAGAGCAGTTGTTTTGGCAGCACAGAATGGAGCAAAAGTCATATATGTAGACTCTTATGCTGTGTGGGCCGGTGCCACACAGTGGCTCTGTCAATGGGAAACCTTGAATTGGGAGGTAAATAGATCCCCAGTCTGGAGAAACAAAGATTGGCAATTATTACTAGATATAGCCAGGAAAACACCTTTCAAGATGGGATGAGTAAAAGCTCATGCTAAAGATAATCAACCAGCCACAAAGTGGAATCAAAAGGTAGATGAGCTAACTAAAATTAGGAAAATCACCTTAAATCCTGAGTGGTATCAGTTGGGAGAATGGTTACATCAAAACCTAGGCCACACAGGTAAAGAAGCACTTTACTTTGCTGCACAGAGCAAAGGCTGGCCTATAAATAGAAAAACTTGTGAAACTATTCTTACAGAATGTCCTCAGTGTAGACTGAGATTACAAGCAGATCATCCTGCCAAAGCACCACCTTTACATATCAATGAAGGGAAAACTTTATGGTCTACATGGCAAATTGATTATATCGGACCATTCAAATCCTCCACAGGATATCGATACATCCTTACAGGAGTGAAAGTAGTCTCCGGCTTGCTTATGGCGACTAAATGTCGGAAAGCCGATGGGCGAAATACAGTGCGACGGCTATCATTTTGGTTCTCAAATCTACCTACTCCTGATGTTATCCAAAGCGATACTGGCTCACACTTTTCATGTAAGGAAGTGCAAGATTGGGCAAAACAAGAGGAAATTAGATGGGTATTCCACACCCCATACTACCCTCAATCAAATGGGATGGTAGAAAGAGCTAATGGCTTGTTGAAAAGGAGTCTCAAACCACAGGAAGCTCAATGGGATACGAGACTTCCCAAAGTACTCCATCAATTAAACAATCGATATGGGCCTACTGGAAGCCCTGTAAGCCGAGCATTCTTTGTAAAAACTAAGCTTAGCGCTCCACCTACTAGGAAAAGAGAATATCCAATGACATTACAGCCAGGACAGCCTGTGATGGTCAATTTACCATCCATCGGTACCGTGCCTATGACTTTAACTAAACCTCATGGCCCACTTGCCTGGGAAGCTACTGATAGCAGTGGTGCAAAACACAGAATTAGTTCATGATGGATTTTTCCTTCTTCTTAATGGGGTAACCTGTTCGGACTGTCCCCACCAAAACAAGTCTCTATTTTCTCTTACAGCACCCCACCGGATGTCAGATGGAAATGCTGTGTTCATGTTACTATTCCAAACCCTAACAAACTGTTGATGTTAATGCATGCGTTGTACGGGAACAACAAGGATTTATTTGTGAGAGTAACACCCTCAAAGCCCAAGACATCTGTCTTGACACTGAACAAAATGTTTGTCATTTTGAGATACAACCTGATGAAGCCCCTGAAACTGTACTTGTGTATACTGGAAAAGGATGTGTTTGTATGAGAACCCCTTGTAATTTTATATTTGTAGATAACGTTACTGTAGATACAAGCAATCGCTCAAATATTTGTGTTTGTAACTTCACAAAAATTGTGGAATGTGACTTCAATTATTCAGCTCCTGTTACGTCTTATCAATTGTTACAATCTAACTATACATTGAGTCGAGATTTATTGCCTACCCCCATTGGAATGAATCTTACATTGGTGAAGAAACTACTACAACACGACGACCTGTGTCAACTGCTAGAACGCATCCGAAATAATGGACACAAAACTCTGATCACCGTTCATCATGATGCAGAAGAGATACACCATGTCTTGGAAAGAGTAAAGAAGGATGGAGAACACCATTGGTGGGAAACTCTTCTTGGATGGTCACCGACAGCAACGGGAGTGTTTAATCTTATGCTTCACCCAGCTGTCATTTTACTGACTCTAACATTAGTGTCTCTATTGCTTATAATTATATTGTATATAAAGGTTTGGCACATGATAAAACAAATAACCCAACTCCAACCACCCAAAACATACAAATTAATGCATAGCAAATAGCAGTGCTTCACTGTCTACTTACTGTGGATCTATAAGTGCATAAATTATCAATATACTATTTATGGCACAGAGGCAAGAGGTGACCGTACCACCACTCTGTGAGAATAAGATGAATTGACTATAGTCACAGGGTGGAGTGTGATGGTGTGCTTCCCCTGCCCCCGACCTTTATCTCCTGCAACCCTGCTCAGGTGATAACCACCAGTGGTGACTGTAATGGATGCATCTGGTCACGATGGCTGCATCAGCTCAAAGTGGATTCAGGAGACAGATAACAACACAATAGCCTAGGGCTATTGTGCAATGCACCCACCGAAGAAACTAAAACCTGTGGTCAGCATGCAAATATGACTATGGGTCAATCATCTTATCCCCCATAAATAGTGAGCAGCCCAAGAGCCCTTTGAGCTCTCCTGCATGGCAGCGGGCTGCACGCCAGGATCTCCCCCTGAGCAGGGACGCCTCTCAAGGTTACTCCTCGAGGTTGAGAGATTCCTTGCTGCAACAGATCCTCGGTAAGTGACTAATAGCATGCTAAACTTTGAAATCTTAGCTAAGTGATATAAAGGATTGATTGTGCACACATATAATCCTTTAGTTATAAACCGTTGACCAAGTCTGGGACTAGGACTGGATCTAGCTGCACCTAGACTCCTCTCTGAGAAGGAGTTTAGAAAGCAAGGCGATCCTTCCGAACCTCATGACTCAACGGGACGGTCTCCCTGACACTTTTGTCTGACCCTGTCCTCTATGCAGTAAATAATCAAGTGTGCTTTGCCATTGAATCTTGTTAAAACACTGTTGCATTGAACTTTGTTAACTCCCTATTCTGTATCAATAAACTATATTTTTTACTTCTCTCTAACGAGTGAAGTGCACTCTCACTCCATCCGCAACAACGACTGTAACTGTCTCACTGACCTCATGATTTTCCTGACCACAATTCATTGTGCCCACCTCCTGTCCTTCATCAAGTGCTTAGACCATAAACTCACATGCCAGTGCACACAGGGGCTTCAAGAGCTAATCTTTGATTATATGCAGACTAGCTTTTCTCTCTTGCTGTTATTCCTTGCCAAAGGGAGGAGCAGATTTCCAGAGGTAGCAGGAATCAAACATTTCAGAGCTGGGAGCTCCATTATTTCAATACTGCAGGTGCATTATTGCTCCTTGAGGCTCATTACTTCCTTCACCTTCAAGGAAATCGGAGACCTTGAAGGGATCAATAAGTACATTATTACTCTTGTTCAATTACATTCCTGCCTGATTCTGAGCCATCTGAAGGAAGACATTAATTGGATTCAACTTTCACGAGCTGATTGCTACACAGCCAGGCAGCTTAGCTCTGAGGTGGTGCCAGCCATCCCCTCCTTGTACAAGGTACACTGCCTACAAGGGTAATCAGAACACGTCGTTATCTGAAAGGCAGCAATGAATATATTAGGGATGAAATGCAAAGATGGTAAAACTGCTGAATATTCTTTTTGACAACCTATGAGCTCTCCAATTGCTCAAGTGTAGAATTGCAGCAGCGTTTAGAGCAAGAGAGTTTCATTGCTTATTAGTTACTTTGTTCAGTACAAAGTTCTCTCTCTAGCTCTTTTTAGAAAGGGAAGGATTCCCATTTCCTAAGGCACACTGTTAAACATCTTTGCTTGAATGTCCTATTTTTATACCACAACAAAGAGAGACAAATCTGGAGCCAGCTGTGTTAGATTCTGTGCCTATACAAGTAAAACTTCTCAAAATAGGAAACCTGTTCATTTTCCAAACTTACTGCACAAAGGGGAAAGCCATCTCCCCAAACTACTTGTCTGCCTGTTGGTGACACTAAGCCCAAAGACCACGTTCTCATCTCAGTCAAATTGGCATCAATCCACCTGTTTTCCATCATTGCCCAGCTAACTTTCAGTCTGCAGCTGCGATACTATAACCCTTTGCAATCCCTTCTGCCATTAGTGCAGGCACTTGAGGCAAGACAGGTGACAAGACTTAGCTTCATTTTTCTTTTGGAAAAAGAGACTTTATGATGATCTGCAACCCTTTGCCCTGCCAGAAGCTTTCTGCTGGAGGAATTTTCTTAATCACACAAAGATCTAGACATTAGTTTCAATCTGAAAATCTGCAAAGTTTGAAATGGAAATTGAGAGGCTTATTTTAACAGAGGACAATTAACTATTGGAGCTTATTATGATAGGATGAAGGAAAAATCTCCACTGCTTGAGCCCCTTAATCAAAGTTGGATATCCTTCTAAAAAGAGTGGTGATAAATCATTAAGCAGCAATCTGAATGAGATTATAAAACCATGCGGAGTATCCACCTAAGACTTCTTTCTCCACACCCTGAGCCTTTGTATTTTTTTTATTCTTTTGGTGGATCTAACATTCAGAGCACTAATCCATCACACTGCCTGAGCTTTACAAATAAGCAAATTCTCACAAGCTTTTGCTTAAAACAAAATTTGTTATATGGTATCAGTGCCAATCTGGAGGCTTTTAACAAGACTTCTGCAGGCAGGTGTGTGTTTTTCCTTTAAGGAAAAATTCAGAAATCAGCAGGATTTAGTCAAGCTGCAACGCAGAAAGGGACAAATGCTGCCAGTGTCATGTTATCCCCTCCAGTTCATTCTTCTGTCAGTCTTTTCCCATTCTGGATTTTCTCACTATCAAGAGACCAGAGCTTCATTTCAGCATCTCAGAGAGAGATGGCCTAAGACTGTTTGCTGGATAGACAAAGGGAGAAGTCCCGCTTCAAGCAAAGAAAGCTTTGGAGGGATTTTCTAAAGCACCCTTATGAACTGGGGTAAAACTGCCACTGTCATTCAAGGAATTACTTTCCCTTTCTCCTCCTGTTCAGATATATTTACCCAAGATATGATCTTCAGAATACCACAGGGAAATGGAATCACTCTTCACCTCCTAGGATCATACAAGGATTTACAGCCCAGGTACTCCAGGCTATGGCAAGGACCCGAGGCAATGGAAATGTCTTTGATCTCTCTGGCTTTCTTCCTAAAGAAAGTCATCATTCCCTAGGTTTTTGGCACTAAAAGTATTAAATTTGTCATAAGATGTTGGAAGTGGAAGGATCTAGACTGAGTACTCTTATCCCATTTCTGCACCAGCTTTCTATTACACGGCTGGACCAACTGCTGGACCCAATGGATTTAGTGAACCACTCCTGGCCTATGTTAAGCAAAAATCTAAGAAGGCCCAATGCAATACCATGGGAGACTCAAATATCCCAAAATGCAGACCAGTTGCAATTCATAATGAAACCTCAGTGTTTCTTTCTTCCCCAGAGGATGGAAACCTGGTTCTCTGGCTGCCACATTGCCCAGCTATCGGCATGGGAGAGGAGGACTCCAGAGGCTGTGAGATACTGACAGGTAGCCATCCATGCAGCATGCCGCTCGTGAGGTGCTGGCAGGCACCTGCAAATAGAGCAGGCTCGTGAGCAGTTTGCTGAATGGAAAAAAAAAAAACACACCAAAACCTTCCTCAGGATGTTGGAAATGACACAGATCAGCAATTCCAGTAGCAGGTGTGTTTTTCTCAGCATTTTCTCCACCACTTCTCCTTACAAGTTCAATACTTCCTCAGCCGTGCTGTATTTCTTGGTTCCCAGAGACTCATTGCTGCCTGTCAGACAGAGGGCTGTTTCATGGTGTATGCTGCCTCGCTGCAGGAAAAATCCTCCTGACACTGGTTTTGGCTAACCTAAATTTCCTTTGAGACACCTCTTCCCCAAGTGTTCAGTTTAGTAACTATGTGATTTTCTGGATGATCTTATGTTTTACAAATAGCAAAAATTACCTTTTAGTAGAGAATGAACAAGGAGAAAGCTACTCTTGACTGTATGGGAATTGCGGCCTTTAGCTAACACAGTTAAAATTTACAGATGGTGCTTTGAAGGAGTGACTTGGAACAGGGCCTATCTTCCCTCTGCACAACAAAGACCCATTGCAGCATAGGAGCAACACTCAGTAAATGTGTTAATTAATCAATTTTCTTTAGGAAGATATCAGAGAGAATGGTCCCCAGAAAATTCAGCCGGACAACTGTTTCTGAGAAATAAGAATCAGATGTGATTGACTGGATTAAAGAAGCAAAGGGGCACAAACACACACGGTTCCTGCAAACCACTGCCTAGATTTGCCCTTCCCATTACAAATCACTCCTCTAAAATACCTCTCCGGGGCAGATCCATTTGATGGAGAGAGATTTATGGTAGCACTTTCCCACGGCACATACCTATTTCACTCCAAAGTAGCTCCAGTTCTGAGCAGTAATAAAAAGTAAATTACATTTATTAAATCCCTTGATCCCACCTTTAAGCACTGCCAGTAACAGCATTTTCATAAAAGGAAATGTCTCTCTCAGCTCCAAATCTTTCCACTTCTGTTGGAATTTAAAGTGGGGAATAATTTCTTAAGAAAAGATTTCTGCCAATGGCTGACGTTCATGTTAGGCATGGTTAATATTTAATAAAATGTTGAACATGCTATGCTATATTTCAAAGTCTTCAAAGACTAGTTACTAGATTAATATCATATGAGCGAGATTTCAACTTACCGACTGTTCATTGCCATTGCTCTGGAGACTGTGAAATTTCAAATTGCTTTGTGTTTTGGGGGAATTTTTAGATGGATTCTTATCAGAGGAGAGTCAATGTTGGAGGAGATAAAGTCCCTCTTGGAAGGAGGAGGGGCCGAGATGCCAGTCATACACAACACAAACCCTGCACACTGGCTTCACAGTACTTCTTGGCTATTTGTCTACATCCTTGAAAGGACTCAAGAACATCTGTACAGGCCCAGATCAGAGCTCCTGGTGTCCTACCCCCAGGTATGGCAAGCACAAGGTAGTTAAAGAGGAGTATAAGGACAGGTCATAAACAAAATGGTTCTTCTCTGATATACCCTCCCATCATCTGCTTTGGTGACTATGCTGATTTCAGGAGATTCCCTGCTTGAAGATAGGACCCTATCAAGTCACTGTTGACATGCCCCATATGTTTAATAACAGAAAATCCAAGAAACTAATGTGCTTGCTGGATGAGTGCCTCCAGTGTACCAGTGCTATGGGAAGCAGTGGATATCAGTGGAAGGACAGGACACAAGAAAGGTGTTTTGCTCCTCATTGTTCTCTGCTCTGTGCAAAGACATCATCAGTCCCTCATTTCACCAGTTCATCACTTTCCATGACAACTAGACCTACTTCATGAACAGGCAGAAAATAAGCCCAAGTCAGACCACTGGTTTCTTGCTTGAGCAGCTTGAAACCGTTGTGGATCCTCATCTCTTCCAAGTGGGAACAGGACTGTCAGTGACCACCCCACTGTAGCTCCTCTTCTCCTCCAAGTGACATATTCACCACCCGATGAAGCAGCTTCCAGGAGCTGTGCTCGATACTAATTATAAAGTCCTAGCAGAATCTCTGGCCCATTTGGATTGATAGCAACCCACCTTCCCACTGAAAAAATCTGATGAGACCAACTCCTGCCAGTGCTTTCTGCTCATTCCTGGTATCACAAACACTAGTTCTGCTTTTAGACTCTCATCATCATCTTTAAAGTCCTTAGAAAAATGAATCAGACCTCCTCAGCAAGCCTATTTTTCTACTGCAGAGCTGCAACAGCTGTAGTTAACAGAGATGTAAGGGCTGAGACTTTGCCAGGATGATGGATGGTTATTGACTCTAGAATTCCCTGAAAGTAGTTGTATGATGCAATTCATGTCCAGCAATGGCAGTACATTTACCAACAGTGATGGAAAGAGACTTACACTCCAAATTTATCTGGGAAAAATACTATCATCACACATAAATTAATTCAGGTTATCAAAAGAAGGCAAAGGAAGAGGTGCAGACTGTGAACAAGTCCTTCATCCTCTGTGTGTTGCCACAACACTTGTGATGATGAATGAAAGGATTATTAGCAACAGATAGAGAAGCAGAAAACCTGTCTCCAGTTCTTAAACTTTACCTATTTTTAAATTAAATCACTCACTAGAATACAGTCACCACCAACTAAAGAGAAGTGTTAGCTTTTTGGACACTTATATAGGAATATGTATAGACACTTACATAAGAATATGCATATGCAGCCTTGAAGACAAGGAAGGAAGGATACCACTCAGCTGTGGGATTTTTTGTTTGTTTATTTGCTTGTTTGGTTTTGGACAGAGCCTTACTGGAATTTGATCAGAAATCATTTCTGACATGCCAAAAGAGACTTTTTTCAGGTCTCTTCCAAAATAAAGTCTGGCTTGTTAGGCAGTGCTCGTGCTTACACACAGTGGTACTGATTTAGCTGTGACTCCAGGAGAAGAGTGCTGCAGGGGCTGAAAGGTTGAAGCTGCCATGGATATAATGAGGGAAAAGCCCTTAGATCATTAATGTCTGAAGATGAATTGCCTTGTATTTGCTGTACACAAAAGAATATCAAGAGTATTGTTACATTACTATGGTCCTAATCCATTTAATGTCTGACTAAGCAAGAAAAAGAGAAAAAAAAAGCTTTTGGAAATTAAACAGTATTAGGTGAAACCTTCGTTTTAACAGTCTCCCTCTTTTCATTTACTTGCTTTAATCTTCAGATATAAAAAGTCTCTACTTTAAAATAATTTGAGATGTTTTTATGGGAAGATCACAGAATTGTTGAGATTAGCAGGGAAATCACCTACTCCAACCCTCTGATCAAAACAGGGTCAGCTAGAGAAGATTGCTTAACTGAGTTTTTAATATCTCCAAGGAGGGAGACACACAATGTCTCCGGGCAACCTGTTCCACTGTTTGACCACACTCACAATAAAACAAACAAACAAACAAACAGAAAATGTATTTTCTTATGCTTAAATGGAATTTCCTCTATTTCAGTTTCTGCCTGTTGTGTCTTGTCCTGACACTGGATACCACTGAGAAGCACCTGGCTTTGTCTTCTTTACCTCCTCACATCAGGTATTAATACACACAGATAAGATCCTCCCGAGCCTTCTCTTCTCCAGGCTGAACAGTCCCAGCTGTCTCAGCCTGTGTCACGAAGGTGCATGCACAAAGTCAAATTAGGCAGGTGATAAACAAAATAAACTTTATTTGAACCAAAATTGTTTAGTAGAAAACTAACTAGAAATAAGGCTTATCAAAATCATTCAACACTCTGACAACATCAGTAAACCACAGGTTCAGGATAATGTACAAAGGAATTAATACTGCACAGCCGGCCATAGAAATGAGGATCCAAAATACACACAATCACTCACCTATGAGATGAGGGCTCTCAAACTCCAAGATTTTCCTTGGGTGGTGTCCCGACCCAAGGGGAGAGTCTCCGACAGCAGACCCGATGCTCCGAGGAGGACCGACTCAATTTGCCCTCCGACGGGGCTCCATTTATACCCTAGTCGAATCTGATCTGTGGTCAGTTCTGATTGCCTGAGTACCTCAACTTCTACTCCTCGCCCAAGGTCTGTACATGCGGCACGCGTCCCAGTAAAGGCGTGAAAGTAAGGGTGTGAAAAGTAAGGACACAGCGGTCCTAATGCCCCCAGTCTTTTATCAGGGCAGGTGCACCTGCCACAGCCTGTCCTTGTATGTTAGAAGCTCCCAACCTTTATTTTTCTCCATTATGACCATATGTAGATAGTTGTGAGTTGCTACCACTGAATCCTGACCCCACCTGCTTGAAGACAAGCCTAAGAGCCACTCAGGGAGAAACAGAGGATAGAAAGGAAAGAGAATGCAGCTTCAGTCTTTAAGTCTTTATCCTTAGTAGCTTCACTGTTGGGAAATTGCAAGCACAACACATGGTCTTTGAAGACATTAAGAAAGCGCACTGCATACCAGAAAAGGGAAGGCACCTTAGATCATAGGAATCATAGAATATCTCAAGTTTGAAGGGACCCATATAGGTCGCTGAGTCTGATGGCTAACCCAAGCTTGTAGAGGCTGTGGTCAGCATGGAAAAGATGGAAATCTTTTCCATGATGGAAATCAGCATGGAAGAGATGGAAAAGATGGCAATCTCCCAGAATGGAGCCCCCATAATCCAGGGGGAAATGGTTAGTAACCTGCTGCACCACTTAGACACTCACAAGACTATGGGGCCTGATGAGATCCACCCGAGAGTACTGAAGGAACTGGCAGATGTGCTCACCAAGCCCCTTTCCATCATTTACCAGCAGTCCTGGCTCACCAGGGAGGTCCCAGTTGACTGGAGATTAGTGAATGTACGCCCATCTTCAGGAAGGGCTGGAAGGAGGAACCGGGGAACTACAGGCCTGTCAGCCTGACCTCGGTACCAGGGAAGCTGATGGAGCAGATCATCCTGAGTGCCATCACACGGCATGTAGAGGATAACCAAGGGATCAAGCCCAGCCAGCATGGGTTTAGGAAAGGCAGGTCCTGCTTGACCAACCTGATCTCCTTCTATGACAAGGTGACCCGCCTAGTGGATGAGGGAAAGGCTGTGGATGTTGTCTATCTCGACTTTAGTAAAGCCTTTGACACTGTTTCCCACAGCATTCTCCTGGAGAAACTGGCTGCTCATGGCTTGGATGGGCATACTCTTCGCTGGGTAAAAAAGTGGCTGGATGGCCAGGCCCAAAGAGTGGTGGTGAGTGGAGTTAAATCCAGTTGGTGGCCGGTCACAAGCGGTGTTCCCCAGGGCTCTGTGTTGGGGCCAGTCCTGTTTAATATCTTTATCAATGATCCGGATGAGGGGATCGAGTGCACCCTCAGTAAGTTTGCAGATGACACCAAGTTGGGTGGGAGTGTTGATCTGCTTGAGGGGAGGAAGGCTCTCCAGAGGGACCTGGACAGGCTGGATCAATGGGCCGAGGCCAATTGGATGAGGTTCAACAAGGCTAAGTGCTGGGTGCTGCACTTGGGTCACAGCAACCCCATGCAACACTAGAGGCTTGGGGAAGAGTGGCTGGAAAGCTGCCTGGCACAAAAGGACCTGGGAGTATTGGTTGACAGCCGGCTGAATATGAGCCAGCAGTGTGTCCAGGTGGCCAAGAAGGCCAATGGCATCCTGGCTTGTATCAGAAATAGTGTGGCCAGCAGGACTAGGGAAGCGATCATGCCCTTGTACTCGGCACTGGTGAGGCCACACCTCAAATACTGTGTTCAGTTTTGGGCCCCTCACTACAAGAGAGACATTGAGGTGCTGGAGCGTGTCCAGAGAAGGGCAACAAAGCTGGTGAAGGGTCTAGAGCAGAAGTCTTATGAGGAGCGGCTGAGGGAACTGGGGTTGTTGAGCCTGGAGAAAAGGAGGCTGAGGGGAGACCTTATTGCTCTCTGCAACTACCTGAAAGGAGGTTGTAGTGAGGTGGGGGTCCGTCTCTTCTCCCAGGTAACAAGTGATAGGACGAGAGGAAATGGCCTCAAGTTGCACCAGGGGAGGTTTAGACTGGATATTAGGAAATTTTACTTCACTGAAAGGGTTGTCAAGCATTGGAACAGGCTGCCCAGGGAAGGGGTTGAGTCGCCATCCCTGGAGGTATTTAAAAGCCGTTTGGATGAGGTGCTTAGGGACATGGTATAGTGGTGGTCTTGGTAGTGTTAGGTTTACAGTTGGACTCGATGATCTTAAAGGTCTTTTCCAACCTATACGATTCTCTGATTCTGTGAAAAGATGAGACTGAAGAAGTAAGGCAGGCACTCTTCAGAGCGTCTCCAGTAGCAAATTGGTATAGCGGATAGAGTTCAGGCGAGGACCAGACATTGAAAGTACTGGTGAAGTACTGCTGGTGGTCAGTATGACAATAAGATAAATTAAAAAGTGTGTAAAGTAACAGGGCTTATGCTTTAAGGACTTCCTCCATGAGTAATGGCAGCAGACATGAGCTTGCTATTGCATAATAGCTTTACAGCACAAAAGTTTGTTTCCCCCGGATGTCTGCTTTTCTCACAAAGCCAGACGTGCTTTTACCTCTTGATCTGTCTGTCTTTCCTTCAGCACTGAGGAAAAACAGGCCACAGTCAATAAAGATCCGACATCCCCTATGGAAAGCATGGAGATAGATAAATTTGCAAAATGGCATGGTGGAATCTTATACTATTGAAATATATGAACCGACTCCAGGACTGTCAGATTAAATGCTTTCATAGCATTCACTTGGCTGAATGCTTCATTTTTTCCCCTTTTTCTTTTTTTTAATAAATATCCATATTTCCCTTGGACTGCCAGATTATCTTCAGGTAGGTGCACATCATTGGTCTACATGATTTTTCTCATTAGCAACTCAACCCTTAGACTGTTTCTGGGGTCCCTGCCAAACTTCCCTCTCTTCTAGTTGAGAAAAAAAGTCTCTGCCATTTAGATATGGAGGATTCATTTTTCTCTTTGGCATCTCTATGACTTTTTTTTCCCACAAGTTCAACATGTCCAAAAGAATTTGAAATAACCTGAAGTATAATATATGAAATAAGGTGGACAAGGCACATCTTTTGCTGGGAATTTAAGCTGAAGTCCTTGTGCCAGAGGGTTCTTGCATTCAATCTATTGCTGGTGAAGAGTCCTGCTTTTGGTGATTGTAGTTGCCATGGGTTTGGGAAAAGCTCTGTGTTTGACATAGCTGAAAACAGGTTCTTGGAGGAAACTTGGTTCTCCAGGCATTGGTGTTACGTGCATTTTGTAACTTTTCTCTGTACGATAAACTTGGAGTTATTATTTCAGAGAAATACTGAGAGAAAACACTGGGTTTGTGTCCATTTCCTTGAAGACAAGTTAAGGGAAAAATAGAGCAAGTTTCTGGTCATCTCTTTTCTGACTGTCTTCCTACTTGTAGAGCCATCTTCTGGTCTTTAATAATCACAAATAATTTTCAAGAGGTGACCTGGTAGAAAAGCATCCTGCATCATTCCTATATTTTAATTAACAGACAGAGCTAAGATACCCTGAGATCATTTATGCCTGTTCTTCAGCTGAATGAAAACATTGACTTACACAACAATATTTGCCTTCTTTTGGTTCCCTGGTTCAAAATGATAGCAAAATACATCAAAACACAATGTGAGGGTACGAGATATCTGTTACTGCAATTACACATGGCAGCCACGTTAATGAGTCATCTCAGCATAGATGGTGGAGAGGTAAGATTATAAATTTAAACTGCCTTGGTCACAACTGTAACAAAACCAGAATATAAACCAAAAAGACTTGTGGGAAAGAGATAATATTTTAACTATCTCTATTTTGGAAACGTTCATCAATAGTGAAATGCCATAGGAGTTAAGAAAACATTTTATCTACTAAAACTGATTGAGTGTTGTTTCTCTGTAGAGAGGAAATTCTTGCCTGTTGCTATTTTTTGTTTCTTCAGAAAAGTTTTGTCTCCAGAGACTATACCAGGATACAAGCCCTCTTGAACCATTGCTACTAGCCATAAGCTCGAATATTTTGTTTTGTTTGTTAAGGAATAAACTTGTTATTTCATCCCAGTTAGTTAAATTAATTTTGCTTTCTGCACTGATCCCCAAAGCCCAGCAGAAAACAAAATATCAACAGTCATTTATTAGAGAAAAAACATCAGAACTGGAAGCTGGATTTTGGTGGATTTTTAGCAAGAGATTTTCTTGCTTTTGCAAAAATAAAAGGAAGACAACTGACTTACCAACACCCTGCCTTTTGGTTGTTTTGCAGAAGAATCAGTTTATGAACAGTTCAAGACTGTTTGTCTTCATCACAGGTCCAGGATGAAGAACCTAACCTGTCATAGTTAGATTCCTTTTTCCTGTAAGCATCCATCACCCCTTGACAGCTCAAAAATTTTGAATTTTTTAAACCATGTTTTTGGAAGATGTGAATGATTGGGTTTCATTTTCTGGGTACACACCAAAAACATGGCTTTTGAGAGCTTATCAAAGGAAAGAGGAGTAATAGGAGTTGTGGCAACTTTGTCCTCCTCTGCCTTCCAAGCCCCTGCTTTTCTTCTCCACATCCTTTCCTTCACCACAGCCAAACAAGGGTGCATGTCCCCACACACCACCTGTGACATTGCCACAGCTCTGCTGCCTCTTTTAGGAGCAGAGGTATCCTAAAGGTATCCTCTTAGTATCTGCTCCTTTTAGGAGCAGAGGTATCCTCTGTAGGAGACAGGGTATCTCCTACCATTGAGAGAGGGCTCAGAGCTCTGGCAGTTCCCCAGAATAGATCCCAATCTCTTACTGCTGTGGTGGGGCAGCAGGGCCAGCTCTCCAGAGCTTTCCATCACAAATCTCCATCCCATTGTGTAATGCTCTTCTTGCTCCTCTTTTCCCACAGTAGGAGCAGCTCAGCTCCAGCCCCTGATCAGTTCTGCCTCTTGCTAAGAAACCTTGAGTAGTCTCTGATGCCAGAAATGGCATAGGAATTAAGACACTGTCAAAACTGATAAACAACTCCCCACACCCACCCCTTATGGAAGATCACAGAGGGGATGTAATTACCAGTTCTGCCACATGTTTGCAAACACTGGAAAGGAAGGGCTGTCAAGGCACCTGGTTGGGCTCAATAAGTCAAGTAAGTACAGCTAGATGGCCTTTCTTGAGCTGGGGGCAGGTCCGCAGCCTTCCATAGCAGAAGGGAGTCTGTCAAAGGGAGGGTGGATCTATGCAACACTGCCTCGACATGTGCAAACCACATTTCCAGCAACTGGTCTCTGCACACTCACCTCCATCTGTCTCCTGCATGTCTCGGGGCTCTGCTTGCCTTGAGTTTTAAACCTGAGATCTATGCAACCTTAACAGAGTGGAAAAATAGTAAAGAATTGGCCATTTCAGTTTGCACTTTTTGCTGTTGCGGGAGCCCTTGCTAGAGGGCAATGGGCTGGTGGTGATGTTGTTATTTTGGTAAAGATAAAACATGTTCCAAATATGAATGTAGAAAAGAATTATAAAGTAACTGGTGCCTACCTCTTCCTCCTTGTAGAGATGCTGGGACACTATTTCTCCCTAAGTGGAGGGAAAGCTGCAGAGAGATGAATTTTTGCAGGAAACACAGCTCTAGTGAATGCCACTAAAGACAGTCACTGACTCTCTCCTGCTCCCCATCCCTAAATATTTCACCTCTTCATCTAATGGCTTTTTGGATCAAGAGGGCTGATTTATCCTTGTCACAGAGTGAACTGGCTTTTTACAAATATTTATCCTACCTTTGCTTTTCAGGAGGCTCAGTTCTCCTTTCCAGATCAAGTGCTCATGTCACATAAAAATCAGACTTGCTGGGACACAAGGAGAAGGCAGCCATCAGGGAAAACTAGCAATGTCCTCTGGGACCACAGCAGCTTGTGCTTAGCTGACTTTTCTAGGAAAAAGAGCTCACATTTCCTAGAGCAAAGGAACCAAACAAATACAACTATCAAGAAGTTGCATGGTAAGGAGACATACTGGTGTGTGAAATTCCCCTACCTCGAAAAGGCTTTATTTTAGGTAGCCTCAAGTACCATGTGCAAAGACAGAAAGGGGTAAGAGACAGGAATGCAATAAAGGATTTGATATAGAAGTTCCCAGGCACCCATAGACACAAATCTTGCTCCAGAAGGTCAATGTGTAAATTGAACCTCTCAATGCATGCAGTGTCACAGTGTGAGTTGAACAACTGGGAATGTGAGGGTGGGTTTGTTTTTGTTTTCTGGATTTTTTTTGCAATATTTTGTGCTGCACACACAAAACATGCAGAGACTCTGACTATGCCACAATCTAACTGATGGGACTATTCCTCACAGGCATTTCAAACAGTTCAGGCTGGTTTGGGCTCATATTGGCTATGGTTGCAGGAGAATGCACACAAGTTATTCTGGATAATTTTTTGCTAGGGTTAAAAAAAAAAAAAGACACGGAACACTGGTCCTTCTTTGTTTGCTGTATTAACAATTTTTCTTTTTCTATTCTGTAAAAGTACGCAGACTTCTGTCATTCCACCTTAGAGACACCCAGAGGAAATGGTACCCCAGAAATTGTCTCCTGAGACAACATCTAAGCATTTCAGTAGGAAGTTCATATGAATATTTTGGCGTCCTTTTTGGCATCCAACATGGGGCTCGAAGGGTTCGAGATAACGACAGATTTGATTGGAATGTGCTAGATAGATAGAATTTATAGCTGTTATTGCTGTTTAGCTATTAATCAGCAGGCTCCTGTGCTTGCCATGGGGCTTGCTTGTCTTACTGTGTATTAGAATCTAGGGCTCGTTAGTGGCTGCTTTTTGCTTTCACTGCTTGCCGTGCTGCTGTACTGCTGATCATCTTACTGTGCTGTGCCTGGGAACATTTCGATAACAGCAACGGCCTTGCGCCTGGGCTGGCAGATGGCCAGGGCATCGCTGCTGCTTCTGTGCTGCTGTACTGGACAGGCTGGAACTCCAGTGTGAACTCGAGTCGAAGGGACTGTGACCTGTGGATGAGTCCACATGGGAGCAGCACACCCCGAAGCGTCTGTGCCCATGGATTAGCCCATGCTAGAGCAGGTATATCTTGAAACGTCTGTGGCCATGGTTATGTCTGTGCCACAGCAGGTATCCCTCTGAAGGGATTGTGGCCCAAGGATAAGTCCACGCTGGATAAGGTGCACCTCGAAGCATCTGTGGCTGTGGATGAAGTCCATGCTGCAGCAGGTACACCTTGAAGCATCAGTGGCTGTGCATGAGGCCATGTTGGAGCAAGTTTACTTCTGAAGGTACTACATTCTGTGGATAAGTCCAAGCTGGAGCAGGGGCAAGGGGAGGACTTCATTGCAATGTTAAACCTGATGGTCTGTCCAAAGGGACCAGGGGTGGAGATTGTAATGGAAATACCTTTAAATTGTTGTATCCCAGGATTTGAGTTGCATGTTGTGGGAATTACTATAGCAGGAACCCCTTGTTGCTAGCCAGGCTAGGGGCAAGGGGAGGAGTTTGTTGCAATGTTAAACCCTATATCCTGGTGCAAAGGGACCAGGGGTGGAGATTGTAATGGGTATACCTTTAAATTGTTGTAACCCATGATTTGAGTTGCATGTTATAGGAATTACTACAGCTGGAACCACCTGAACAAGTGGAGGAGAAGCCTTACAAGAAGCAGTGCAAGTGCAGCAGTGACCTGACCTGAGCTGGCTTTGGTGCCCAATAACTCCAAGAAACACACCACCTCTCCTGTCCTGAGTAACAACCACAAGAGATGAAGCCCAAAGTCATGGACTAAATGAACTCAGTGGACATTTTGTGGGCATTTATGGACATTTTACAAATATTTTGTAGGGGTGGTCCATAGACTAAGAGAATGATATGTGTGTATTATATCAAAGGATGGGAAGGGTGATGGTGGGTAATGAGAATGTATTGGATAGTGTGAGACCTGAGCATGACGTAAATGGTATGGAATAAGGGGTGGATACTGTCCTGGTTTCAGCTGAGATAGAGTTAATTTTCTTTATAGTGGCTGGTGTGGGGCTATGTTTTGGATTTGTGCTGAAAACAGTACTGATAATACAGAGATGTTTTCGTTGTTGCTGCACTAGTCAAGGACTTTTCAGCTTCCCATGCTCTGCCAGGTGCACAAGAAGCTGGGAGGGGGCACAGCCAGGATAGTTGATCCAAACTGACCAAAGGGCTATTCCATACCACATGATGTCATGCTCAGTATATAAAGCTGGGGAAGAAGAAGGAAGGGGGGACATTTGGAGTGATGGCGTTTGTCCTCCCAAGTAACCACTACGCGTGATGGAGCCCTGCTGTCCTGGAGATGGCTGAACACCTGCCTGCCCATGGGAAGGAGTGAATGAATTCCTTGCTTTGCTTTGCTTGTGTGCGCAGCTTTTGCTTTACCTATTAAACTGGTTTTATCTCAACTCTTGAGTTTTCTTACTTTTGCTCTTCCAATTCTCTCCCCCATCCCACCAGGGGGGGAGTGAGTGAGCGGCTGCGTGGTGCTTAGTTGCCGGCTGGGGCTAAACCATGACAATAACGTCTCAATTAATAGCTTGTTTTCTAGTTCCTTTCAGTGGCAGGGTTGGGGGGGATGTTAATATTATCCTAAGGTAATATTCTTGAAACCCTGTATGAAACACCAAACTTTCACAAGACAGCTGATCACCTTGGCCTGAAATAGCCAAAATTTAGTTGTCTCTTTTGGCCAGTTTTATTCATAATCATACCTAATCTAAATTTTTCCCCTTCTATAAATTCAAAGTCATAAAAATTCCTCTTGCTCTCCCTTATTTTGTCTTGTTGGTCTAGATAAGGGCTACTTTATAAAACACTCTGTGCTTGTGTATTTACATATAGCTTAACATAATGAGCCACTAATCTTATTTGAGGCCTCCAAGCAGTATTGAAATATAGATTGTTATTAATAATGATAGCACTTACTTACATATTACTGTTGCTGAAATGGCAGTCCTTCCCTCCCTGCTTGCAAATGCTGCAGAAGAATATGTTAGCTGAATTTCAAATGAGTATGTCAGGAAAACAATATCAACCAGAAACTCCCCACTTTACTAAACATGTTCCTTCTTTGAATGAATTCTGGCAGTACAGATTCCTAAACCAAAAAAAAAAAAAAAAAAGAAGACATTACATGTTGGAAACTTCAGATCAGGGTTGCAGCTGAATTGAGCTGACATAAGTCAGGCAAAGGGAGACTCCACCAAGCCCGGTAAATCAGAGGATACCTTTGGTGTCTCATCATCTTTGCTGTTAAGTGAGGGAAAGCCTGTTCACGAAGATCCTTGATCCCAAGAGGCAGGATATGCATCATGGGCAGCTGAGCTAGGAAAGCTGCCATGAGTCCCCTCCCAAAGTTGTCCAACTCTGTTGGCCACAAAGATGCCATTCTTCAGGTATGCCATCTTTAGAGCAAGTTGGGAACATTTGTCACATAACAGTTTTCCACCTGTAAATGACATTTCATGGAAACAGAGACATTGTGCTAATACATGTTGATTTCGGTGAAAGTTCTGACAGGAAAATTGGAGAAACAGGGATAGTTTTGACTTTCTCATTTCACTCTGATGTTGAAATGTTTTGTTTCAGTAAAGCAGAGAGGTTTTGTTTTGACTTTCTGACTCTGTTTTATTTCACCCTAATTTTATATTACGATCCTTTCAATACTGTGTTTATATATTTGCCTATTATAGTAAAAGTTCCTTGGGCCATCTGAAAATATGCTGAGATGAAAGAAAATAATATATTTCATATTTTCTCTGAATAGTATTGATTACTTCCCATCATAATGTTTGTACAATCACTGATGTTTTTGATTGCTTTTTTCTTCATTTCACTAAAGTTTCATTTTGCCGCAAAAGCAATTTTCAAAATGGCAGCTTTTCCCACAGAAGGGAACATTTATTTACCATCAAAACTAATGTGCTACACTAACAGTGTCTAATCACATTCAGCTGCCAGGACAATTAATTTGCCCACTGCCTGGCCATGGCTGCCCTTTTTCCTGCTGATCTACAGGCCCTCATTGTACAATCTTCCCCTTGCATTGGAATAAGTCATCTGGCCTCCTTGCTTGGAAAATCAGGTACTATTTCTCTACAGCATCCACAGAAAGCAGTTTTTAACTCCTAGTTCAATGCAATGGAAAACCATGGCAGCAATCAGGGTAATTTTCACGTTAATCCTTGCGAGGATATGAAGGCAATATAGGACTATTGCCAGAAGGTTGACCAGCCTTGTTCTGAACAACCTCTTCATGGGGTTAGTGGATGGTGGCAGTGTATCTCCACCAGTCTTACTCCCAGAGTGTTTATCTCATGTTACTTTTTGACCCAAACAAATCCCAGTAATCAGAGCTACAGAAGACCTGTATAGTCAATGTAGTGGAAACAGGATCTTTGCTGAAAGTTTGCCTTTGGTATCTGATTCCTGGAAGTCAGGAGAGGCAGCCTAAGTCTCCACCTGAAAGTCTAAAGACTAACGTACTAAGTTCAAAGCCAGGTCTGTGCATAACACTGTGTCCCATCCTATATCCCATGTGAGCACAGCCCTGCAAATCCCCCTGTTTATTTCTACCACTGTCCCAGTGCAATAAACCCCCTCCTATTCTGCATAGCCCAATTGGTGTTTTCCAATGCTCTGGGGTGTGATTTCAGGATGCTTTGGTATCCATCTTGATCTTTCCTGTGCTTTCAGATTTATAAACATTTCTCTTAACATTCGTCATGAAAGTTTTCATCATGAAAACTCTGCTGTTTTATTCAGGAGCAGTTGTCTCTGGCCATACTTCTACCAAACACCAGCAGCATAATGATGCTGTTGCATAGCTTCAGTTTTAATGCTCTGACAAGGTTTTTATTACTCCAGATTTTGACTAACATATTCGTATTTCTAGATGCTTTCCTTGTTCTTACTTTTATTTCCACCTCTGTACTGCTGTTATCTATTATTACCAGGTTGCCACAGTAACTGCATTCCTCAACACTCCTTATTTGTTCCACACCAATTGTTATACGGACGGTGTTTGCTCCCACTGTTGCCAAGATCTTGGTCTTTTTTTGTTGAAACTTTGGCCCTTATCTTCTCCCCTTTATCAGCAGTTTGGAAGCTTTTGGCTGCATGTCATGAGGCAAGAAAGAAGAGAGGTACTTCCTTCTCCAAGGCCCCATATTCACAGTTCTCATTGGAAATATTGCTGTTTTCTGAAGCAGTTGACTCTTCCAAATCATTCTCTGCAGGTAATCAAGGTTTCCACATCTCTGTCCATCCTCTAAGGAGCAAGAAGAATCCCTCTTTAGCCTGGTGCAGACCACCTCTCTCCCCAGGACTGCTCTGGGTGGGAGCTATAGCACACTGCCCACCCCAGCAGCTTTGCCCGGTCTGCAGTAACATCCCCAGGCACAGCACTGGACAACCCCAAGTCCCACTCCACACCAGTGTGCCCTTCCTGAAACTGTTAAATTAACTCCTGCAAGCTCTGCAAGGGGATCTACTTCTCTCTCTCTCTCTCAATCTCTATGTTTTGCTGCCCTCTCCTGCTCAGCTAGGAAACCTCTCAAACCTTTCAAATCGAGGACTTGCAGAGCCCCCCTGGAAATTATAGGCTCCCTCACATGCATGACAGGTCTTGCCAGCGCAGAGCTGCCCTGATGGGAACAAATCGGCAGAGGCAGCAAGCAGGTACAGGGTATTAGTGAAGACTGGGATTAACACTTCCCGACTACCTACTCTGGGAAAAACCCATGGAGCGAATGCTCTGCAGAAGAAGCAGTAATGAAATGTTCCTACAGCTTCACCCCAGCTGAAGCACTGATGGGGGCATTTTCCAATGTCCATGTGTGCCCTCAGAACAGTGAAGGTATTTCCCTCCCCTTTTTGCTCATCTTGCTCTTTTCCCTTAATTCACTGGAGCTCAAGGTGTGCTGGTGGGGAGGAGAATGGAGATGTCCTGCCAGCATTGCAGCCACCGCTGCAGTGCAGCCTCTGAGCTCACACTTCGGAGCTCCCCACGGGCGCCCCGACATGCTCTGCTCCCTGAGCAATGGCAGCAGCAAGGTTGGTGATTGCAACCACCTAAAATGGCAAAGGGTAGTACTGCCACCCCCTTCACGCAGACCCTGTGCCTGAGAAGCACCTAGCTGCCAATGTACCTGTCTCAGAAGTGTTATCACCTACTGATGTGGGGTTTAGTCTCCATTTCAGATGTGAATCGAGTGATTTCACGGTGCATTTACTGAAATGTTGATTAATGACCTTGCTGCACTGCAGAACAGAAACTTTCCTAGGGTTGAAATAGAAACCCAGCACCAAGGGCACGAACTGCTGCACCGCTGCCAAAGCATCAGGAGTGGAGCCATTTCCTCCCATTAAAAACTATCAGAATTAAGAGGAGATTGGGGCTGGTTTTAGTGGATTCACTCACTTTGTCCCTGAAGTGAAGGCAAATGGTTTCCTCTAACTCACTCCTTGCGATGAGGCATTAGGACATCACATGGTAATGCAACTGAGTCATCTTCTGCTCTTCCTTCAGTGTTCTTGATTGACGCTGCTGTTGTACACATTACGGAAACCATGGCTTGTTTTAGACACCAAACTGTTTTCCCCGCCTGAAAACAGATTGGCAAAAATTTATACATTGCAATATGTGATTTACATTCACAATTTCCTTGTATGATTCATAACTTTTTTCTCTATGGAGCCATGGTAAAAATGCCAAGCAAGATACCACTGACAGCAAAAGTTGCAATTAAATTATTTTATTAAATAGAGTTCTCCTTCAGCTATTAGCTGAAGCTATTCTCCTTCAGCTATTATTAATACCATATTAGTTTAAATTTTTGGAAAGGCTAACTTGACTAAACAGTCAATGAAAATGACTGTTTAGTCAAGTTGTGGCACTTCAGGACATGGTTCTGCCCAACTTCCATTAAGAAGATCAAACACGGAAAGGTTGCTATCCTACACGGAATATAATTCCTAGCTGACTGACACAGCCATCAGATGATGCTTGTTCCACACAAGCAGAGAGGAGAGACTAAGGCCAGGGTGGTACTCTAGATGCTTCACAAACATGGACATGAATGTGAAGATAAAAAAACTCATGGAGAAAAAAGTGGAAAGAAGATGACCTTGACAAGTCATCTAATGCAATATTTACTGGCTTTTGATAGAAGAGTTGATTGAGCAAGAAAGAATTACACTAGCCAATACAGGATGAAAATACAAACATGGTAAGAGTTGGCTGAAAGCTCTGTTAAAAGCATAAGTGGAGGAATACATAGGAGGAAGAGGGATATATCCAAGACAAAGATGGTGGACAAGTTACCCACATGCTCAGTGCTCAGGGATGTGCTGCAGGTGAGCTGGAGCAGTCGGTATCTTTCCCAAGAATGCTGTCCCTTATGATGACATCAATATCTGGAGTTTCTAGTGCTAAGAACTCCCTGGGGGGGGGAAAGCTGGCATCAGGCAGAAAGTGCATAAATGGCTGGGAAAACTACTGACAAAAACAAGTTTTATTTTAAATTCAGATACTAACATTTACACTGAAATGTTGAGCCACAGGAGAATGGAATCAACTGAGCCTGTAAAAGCAAAATAGGCCATATTATTAGACAGCACTCTTAAAATAAGTTTTGATGTTCACTTAATTATATCCCCTTGGCTGAGTAAGGAAAACAGAACCTTGCCTTATTATTACCATTTCACATTGTTATGAAGGTCTTTGATTGGGTTGAGTAGATGGTCTTAATGGGATCTGTCAAACAATAGGATGATCCTAATTTAAATGAAAAAGCTATCTCTCCCAAAGGCACGTTTTTTTGATAAATGGCTTTTTCATTTAGGCACAAGCCTAGCAAGGCATGGAGTCATGTATTCAAAATATAATGCCTTACATGATTAACACAGAGTTAACATGGGAAAGGTATAATGTACTTAAGAAAAATCTCTTTATACCCAAGAAGAAAAAGAAGGCTGGGATAGCAGGATTAATATTTACTGCCAGCTCTACAGCAAGTACATCCACACTCAGTGTAAATTATTATTTAAATTCCACTGCCTTCCAGTAAGGTGGGGGTCCAGGGAACTTAGGACAATAGATCATTTGGAGTTGCCTAAAAACATAATTCTATTGGAAGAAAATTCCTTGATAAGCTTATCAAAATTATTACCAGAATGAGTAATTTCTTCCAACACAGTTAGAACTTGAGCGTAAAATCAATCAAATCAGTGAAAGCAGAAAGGCGCATTTGTCAAAGCAGTATTACCAGCAAGGAGGCATATTATAGCAAAAGTGCAGAAAACTGCACTTTCTCTGCTCAGAAAAGCTATAATTTGGCAAAGAATTTCAGCATGTCCCTAAATTATAAAGTATATTACATATGATGGAAACCAAGCAGTGAGGTTGTTATTCCCCAGAATGGTGTAACTTAATTTCCTCCATTTGGCAATTAACAGAGCATGGGAAAAAATACCTTATAAATTCAAGAATAAATATATCCAGAGAAGTGGCAATATGAGTCTGATTGGTACAAGACTTTTGGCTATGATGTCCAAACATCACAAAGCTTGTACAACTATATCTGTGACTGATTCACCTGCAATCGAACATGCTACAGATCTGCTAATACACCAGAGCGCCTCAGGCCTTTTTGGAAACCCATTCCATGACAAACAAGAAAATCCAGACTTCTGTTACTTATGATTTAATGCAGAGCCTCTAGAGCTTTGTCAAGGCTGAGAAATGTTCATGCTTCAGGGCACATGATAACCTCCAACTAACAGAGGTTGGGAGGAACACCTCCTCGCTGGCAGATTATCACATGATGGCAGGACTACCTGTAGCATCTCAAGGTATGTGCTATAGGCTAGTGTCAAAGACAATTAGCTGACCCTGTCTGGTAATTCCTCTGTCCTTGATCACCAGGGACATCTCCATGAGGACCTCAAAGTATATTGGTGATGGAACATCAGCTCATGATAGAATCCCTGTGATGGTCCTTGTTTCTTCCCCAGCCAAATGCAACCCATCCAGAGGCCTGAGTGCCTCTGTGCAATGGGTGTTGGCTTTCAGGTTAAACCTGAAGGGTGACAGGCAATGTGGCGCTACACTGGGAATTGCAACTAGAACTGGAAATCTGGGAATTGCAACTAGAACTGGAAATGTGGGAAGAACACCATAACGGAGAGAGATACTCAATGAAAGCAATGTGCTTTCAGCCAGAAGAGAAGTGAAGAAAGGAGATTTGGTTTGTATACAGTATTGCTCTTCATCTTTTCAGGTCAGCCCTGTAGAAGCCTTATGACTCTCAAGAGTGTTATGCAGAGACCTTTGGACTCATGTCTCACTGGATATGTCCCTAGCACCACATAACTTAGCTTTCCAGTCACCTCCAGGACCCTAGTCCCTGATCATCCATAGACGCATAAACATCAGTTCAGTCCCAAGCTATTTTGCAATAAACCAGCCAGTCCCGTTCAAAACAACCCCTAGTTTGCCACGGGTAGTTTTTACTCCAAAACCCTTGCTCAGTGAGCAACGTAGATGAGATTTCACCAGGTTCAGCTCTCCCTGCTTTACAGTGTGTCCAAACAGGGTCCCAGCTGGCTTTGCATCCTCCACAGTGCAGAGTCCAATGCAGTGTGAAAGTAATAGGTCTGCTCCAGAGGACACAAGTCTTGATCACCATGGAGGAGTAGTGGGCATAACCAATGAGGGGAACAGGGAAGAGGGATGGCAGTAAATGGTTGAGAAAACACAGGAGATAGTTTGATGAAATCCCGACTTTGTAAGTCCTCTATGTTGAGCATATTTTTCCCACTCAACAGAGTCCCACTGTAGAGCACACAGTTCCCAGTTACAGCCCAGCACCGCAGCCCCTTTCCCCAGAGTGTTGCCGTCCCATCTCACCTGCAGCAATGATGGACAAATACAGCAAAGCTGATTTCCGTAGGGCCAGAATTTCTCCTGGAATGGTTACAGCTATGCTATGCTCCAGTCTGTCCCAGTGGAGCTGTGTGGAGCTTTAACAGAGGAAATCTGGGCCCAGTCCTTGAGAGTTCATGAACCTTTCAGTAAAACTGGCTCCCATTCCAAAAAATCCTGGGCTGACATCCAAGAAAAACTCCAGCTCCAAGAACATCCTGCCTTGCCATAGCTCTTCTGCATCCATCCACCCAGTTCACGCCAAAAAATGCTAGATGCTCTTTTCATCTTTAACTGCACACACAAAAAGTGGTAAGGGATCTTGCTACCAGGAAAACAAACGAAAACAGAGAGGCCAGGTGTCTGCTAAAACCAGCTAGAAGGATCCTTTCTGCTCTCTAGTAGCTGGTATAACAAGTGGGTATTAATTCACATGAAATTACAGCTGAGTTCCTGTGGAATTATAGACTATATCCACAACTGTTCTTGCACTGCATATCAAGAAAGAGGGAAGGAGAAGCTGTTACTCTTTCCCTCCCATTCTGCAAGCAGAAGGACATTTGGCTTTTCATATTTGTTAACCTATTCTGGGAAAGTGACTTTCAAACACATGGCATGAACCCAGGGAGCTGCAAATAGAAAAAGGGATTTGATGGTGTATGCCCTTGCAGACAATAGCTGTGCACAGGTATTGTTAGAATGGGCACAGCCAGCCCACGGCTGCCAGACTTCATTTGCTCCCCACACAGTCCAGAAATGGCTCTTCTGTTACGTTCCTGGCCCTGTGTCGTGGTTTAACTCCAGCCAGCAACTAAGCCCCACACAGCCGCTCGCTCACTCCCCCCAGGTGGGGTGGAGGAGAGAATCAAAAGAGTAAAAGTGAGAAAACTCATGGGTTGAGGTAAAGACAGCTTAATAGGGAAAGCAAAAGCCGCGCACGCAAGCAAAGCAAAGCAAGGAATTCATTCACTACTTCCCATGGGCAGGCAGGTGTGCAGCCATCTCCAGGAAAGCAGGGCTCCATCACGAGTAGTGGTTACTTGGGAAGACAAACGCCATAACTCCGAACGTCCCCCCCCTTCCTTCTTCTTCCCCAGCTTTATATACTGAGCATGATGTCATACGGTATAGAATAGCCCTTTGGTCAGTTGGGGTCAGCTGTTCCAGCTGTGTCCCCTCCCAACTTCTCCTGCACCTGGCAGAGCATGGGAAGCTGAAAAGTCCTTGATTTAGTATAAGCACTACTTAGCAACAACTAAAACATCCCTGTATTATCAACACAGTTTTCAGCACAAATCCAGAACATAGCCCCATACCAGCCACTATAAAGAAAATTAACTCTATCCATCCCAGCTAAAACCAGCACACCCTGCAGTGGTGCCGAACGGCCAGGACCTCCTAGGGTATCTGAAGCTTTGGTCACTGTAGGGGATAAGCGGAGAGGATGGACAAACCAACCTCTCCAGGTGGCTGCTGGAACTCTGTCATGTAGCCCAGTCAATGCGACCCTGATGTCACTCTGTTGCATCCTGTCCTGCCCGTGGACTATCCCTGGAGCAGTTCCAGCTTTCCAGATACGTGTGAAATACCCACATTTTTCAACTCACAGCCATACGGAGTGTCTGATATGCTGCAGGTAGGAGCAGGAAGGTTTCTACCCTTGAATGACAGTGTGCACCCAAAGGCTGGAGTCTCCTTCTAGCTCTGACTCTTTCAGGAAGAGGTGACGCATACTCAGGGGACTTAGACACCCACTATGCAACAGTAAAGGGCAGAGTGCTCTGTGCCAGAGTTTGAACTTCTTTCAACCACAGGGCACAGCAAGTAGATCAGGGGTTTACAAAGCACTAGTACATCAAAGAAACAGCTATGTGGATTTTTTTCAGACAGGGTTAGACAGGGCTAGAGCAGCATGCTGCTACTGTTTGTACTGCATTCCTGGCTATTGCATGCTCAATGAACAGTGAAACTCTGCCCCTGATATATGTACTAAGTGGGTAGGACAGCACAGGAACAGCTTAGCACAACATCACTATATAGCCACCATATATACCACTGACATGGATTTTCCTTTCAATCAAGAAGAAACAAGGGAAATCTCTGTTTCTGCCACTGCCACCCCCAGGAATTTCCAATCATCCATGCAGAGAAGCTTGTTATCATTGCTTTGCAAATTATAAAGGAAGCAAAATCCTTCTGCTGACTTGACACGCAATGCCAGCCCCCTGAGGAGCAGGTCTTCGTGCCACCTCCCATTCCCTCTACAGCTCTGAGAAAGTTGCTTAATCTCTCTGTGTCCTTCAGATCTGCCTCTGTACAACGAGGTTAATGCTGCTGACCCAGAAGGCTGTTGTAAGCAGAAAGGTCTTCACTTATCTGTGGTACCACACAGAAGGAACCAAGAGAGAGCTTAAGAAGAGGAGAAGGGGTTTATTTTCAGCTCTGCTTCTTAATTGAATAAGCTGCTACTTGCAAGTAATTTGGGGAAAACACTCAAGTGTCTGTGAGCGGGGTTAAAGAGGAGAATTCCTCTAATTTACATCTCATTGTCACTAACTGAGATAAATATGCTCTTCTCTTTCTTATCAAATTACTGTGAATGTTGGCCATACTGTGCAACACCAATCTCTTCTGGGTATGGATAGATAGCATATGTGCTTACACTGGCAGGACAAATGATTAATGAGACCTCCCTTAATGGCAATGTGTTTTAGCTACAGTTATCACCTAATACCTAAACTAATGGGTAGCTAAAGCCTGGAAGTTTCACTTGTTTGTTTCATGAAAAAAGCTTTCTCCCTCCAGCCTCCCATCCAGTCCCACTTACAAACTCCAGTTCTGCTGCAGATTTACCCAATAATGGCACTGGGAGACATTTAAGCCTCTTTATATCCTTGATACCAACGTTAACCCACAAGCGTGAGGTCGTTTACCCAGTGTGCGAGACGCCAATATACACACAGGGCAGAGGTATTTTATTTCATGTCTGTGTAGAGATGGGTGCTAGGTGGTCATTCCACAAAGCTAGCACCAAGTTTGGTCATGCAGGTACAATATTTATACAGTGTAGTTATACATATGCATAAGTAATTACACAAAGCAGTTTTCTATTGGCCTACATTTCTCTTATTTCAACTTAAAGCTACAGTGCTACTTTAATATTCTGCACATGCTTG
The DNA here is from genome assembly GCF_034638445.1 of Ciconia boyciana. Taxonomy (NCBI): domain Eukaryota; kingdom Metazoa; phylum Chordata; class Aves; order Ciconiiformes; family Ciconiidae; genus Ciconia; species Ciconia boyciana. Next base: position 4,114,252 of record NC_132935.1, read on the forward strand.
CAGGAAGTGGCAGAGGTAGCTTGCTTTGGTCCTTAATTGAGTCGGTGGTTGTGATCTCGCCCTGCCGTCTTTACCTTTCCCCTAGTTTCTGTAAATCTTGTTGACTTCATGTAGTGCCGTATCCTCCCAGCCCAGCAATCTCCCTTATAACAAGATGTTTCCTTTATCAGTCCTTGAAGTTCCTCATCTTAGTTTCTTCTTCAAAGGTTAGTGATTAACAAGGCCTACATAGTCCCCTTTTATCAGTCTCTTAGTTTTTCTTCAAGGGCACAGTCGTTAGGAAGGCACGTGTTGTTTATACAAAAAGTGTCTTGTTTCATAAGGCCTCTATGGCCCTTACATCATTTCCCCCCTTTGAGACTATAAGACTTTTGTTCATAGTCCTCATATGTCTTATTATTAGTTCTCATTAATAGTATATTAATTCCAGTAGTAACTTGTACAATTAGTGGTCTAACACATTTTAAGGCACAACTAACAACAATACAGATGATTATCATGATGATTACAATTATAATCATTGTTTGAAGTAAACTTGCCAACCATCCAGTTAGGGAGAATCCAAAACTTTGTAATATTTTGTTTAACCATCCTCCTTCCATAGAGGCCTGAATATCTCTACTTGATTTTGCCACTTGTTTTATTTTGTCTATTTGTTGATCTAAATGCTCAGTCATATTGGGGATATGGATGCAACAACCTTTGTTTTTCAGATGTAGGTACCCACATACCCTGGGTTCATGTAATAACATTAAATCTAAGGTTAGCCTATTCTGCAATGCCATTTTTGAACTTTCCTGTAATTGAGTGTTTAAATCTTGTAATCGTGCTCTAGTTGCATTTGCTAATAGTTCTACTTGTCCTGTCAGATTGTACAACCAATTGTACATTTGACTCTGAAAGGAGGTAATTAGGGGACTGAAGACAGCTTCAGTTTAAATCTAAAGTTAAAATTCCCCACTCGAAAGGATCGGCTGCAGATTTAGGTAATGGTAAACAGGCCATTATACTGCTGACATTATGGATTCTTCCAAAGGATTGGATAAGTTTTAAGACCAGATTTCCGTTACAAAAAGTAAATACTAGGTTAATCAATGCCACAGATACAATTTTCATTGTAACCATGCTAAATTAATAACACTTTCCGAGAGTGTCCTAGGGGTAACTTCAATAGTAGTTTTCTAAAAGAAAAACCTTGATACAATTCATCAACAGTCCCTGGTTAATCAGAGTCTCAGTTCTCCGGTTGGCATAGAGGTCCACTTGTCCTGGTCTGGTGCCTTCTTTACTCTAGTATAAGGAATCCAAGAGTCGATTCCATTCACCTTTACCGCTGTATACATTTTTAATAGCGCTGTATAAGGTCCTTTCCATTTTTCTTTCAAGGGCTCATCTTTCCAAGTTCATACGTACACCGTGTCTCCTGGTTGGAATGGGTGTACTGGAGTGTTCAAGGGAATGGGAGTCTTCTGTTTAGGTACCTATGCAAGGAGGATAAATTCTGTGAGAAAGAGATGAAATACTCTTTAATTACAGCCTGTCTCTTTATATGCATTTGGTCTCCCTTCATGGTTAAATGGTTGATTGGATGTGGTTTCCCATACAGGATCTCAAAGGGACTAACACCTTCCCTAACTCTGGGTGTCATTCGTACTCTCATTAATGCTATGGGTAGAATATCTACCCATTTCTTTTGCGTTTCCTGACACACTTTAGAAATCTGTCTTTTTAGAGTTTGATTCATTCTTTCTACTTTGCCGCTGGACTGTGGCCTCCAAGGGGTATGCAAATCCCATTTAATGTCTAAAAATCTAGAAAATCCCTGCACTATTTCTGCAATAAAGTGGGGTCCGTTATCAGAGGATATAGCTTCTGGAACACCAAATCTAGGGATAATTTCTTTCAAGAAAATTTTAATCATGTCCCTAGCCTTGTTAGTGCAACAGGGGAAAGCTTTGGGCCAACCAGAAAAGGTGTCTACCATTACCAATAAATATTTATATAGCTTACACCTTGGCAGTTCCGTAAAATCTATTTGCCAGTATTCCTCAGCAGTTATTCCTTGTTTTACGACTCCTCCCATGATTTTCTTTGCAATTTTTGGGGTTATTGGTGCAACAGATAGCACACTTTTTAACTATTGTATCCACTAGGCTTTGCATTCTTGGTCCAATTATGTGTCTTTTAGCAATTAGTACTAACACATCTGCTCCCGAGTGTGTTTCTTGGTGCAGTTTCTCGAGTAGAATTTCCATCATCTTTTCAGAAATTAATAATTGCTTCAGTGGTGTCACTTACCAACCCTGATCATTTTTGGAACAATCTAATTGCTCTGACAATTGATTTTCCTTCTCAGCATACTGTGGGGGCAATAATTCCAGATGGGGTACTGGAATTAAAGCTCCTTTAAATTTTGATTTCTATAATGCTGCTTCTTTTGCTAACTGGTCTGCTCTTCGATTTCCCTTCATGATTTCACTGTTTCCCTTCTGATGTGCTTTACAATGCATTATAGTAACCTCCTTTGGTTGAAGAACTGCCTGTAAGAGCTTCATTATTTCTGTTCCATATTTGATCGGAGTCCCATGTGAACTTAATAGCCCTCTTTCTTTCCAAATTGCCCCATGTGCATGCATTACTCCGAATGCATACTTAGAATCTGTGTAAATATTGACTCTTTTTCCCTGACTAAGGTCTAAAGCTTGTGTTAGTGCAACCAATTCTGCCTTTTGAGCAGATGTATTACTAGGCAAAGATTTAGATTCTAAGGCCCGAGTACGTGTTACCACTGCATATCCAGCTTTCCATCTTCCTTCCAACATAAAACTGCTTCCATCAATAAGTAACTCCAGTTCTGCATTTGGTAGGGGTTTGTCTCACAGGTCAGGCCTACTAGAATACACTTGTTTGGTGGTGGTTAAGCAGTCATGATGCAATTCACCGGATTCGGAAATCGGGAGCAGAGTAGCAGGATTTAGAGCAGAGGTCAGGGAGGTTACAACATATTGCGTTAAGAGTTACTGTCGCGTAGGAGTCTGGGGAGTGGCTGGGGATGGAAGCCTCCCATTGAGTCATGAGGTTCAGACAGGACCCCCTTGCTTTCTAAACTCCTTCTCAGACAGGAGTCTAGGTGCAGCTAAGTCCAGTCTTAGCCTCAGACTTGGTCAACAGTTTATTTTCTAAGGACTGTATATGTAGCCACTCATCAGAGTCAACGTTTGCCTGTCAGAGCCCTCTCAGGGCTTTCACTGAAACAGCTTTGCAAAGTCGATTAAGGCGACAGCGTTAATTTGACAACGTTATAAGTCCGGTCGTGTTCAGCGTACTGAGCTTCGCGATTACGGATTCACAAATAACGCGCTGCACCCCCAGTCTAGTCGTGTTGCATGAAGTATCACGGCCACACTTAAAGAGTCTGGTCGTGTTCAATGAGAACTACCACAGCTAGATTAATGAAGAGTGCAGTTTATTAGAGCAACAGACACACGGGTTCTTTGGATTACTGGTGATAAATTCACTGTCTGCAAAGCACGTGCAAATACCAAGAGTATGAGTGACACTGCCAGCTATAAACGCATTAAAAGATAATAAAGCAACTCTAGAGAGATTTCTAAGTTTCCCGGGGAGGCACTTGGAATAACCAAGTGTTAGAATCTTACCCAAAGGCGTCCCGATGCGGGGGAAGAGAGGCTCAGCCCATCGGCTGATCCCAGAGGTCAGAGTGGTACACGATGGTGTCTTCCCTAACATTCTCTCTCTCTTAAGCTATTTTATACTATCTTTCACCTTTCAGGTGGAGCTTGAGTGACTCTAGTCATACATACCTTTGTTTAGGATTGGTGTAAAGTTTTCTCACTTCGCTTTTAAAGGTATAAGCTAGGAAAAATTCAGAGCGCAAGCTCAGTGAGGGGTGGTCGCACCTTGGAGGAGGGTAGCTTTTAGGATGGAGGTGTGTTTTGGTATTATAATGATGTTATAATGAGCAAGGTTCACCAAAAGGACAGCATTTTGTCAAAAACATGACAGGCTGTTGGCCCAGAGTAGCAAATACACAGCTTATCAGTTCCATAATACCTCTAAGTTCCCATATAATCACAGAGCCTGGCTGCGGCATCTCCACACCACTCCACCCTCCGAGCAGTACCTCTTAAGAGTTAGCACACCAAGTTCCCCTGGCGTTACCGACGTCTAAGGTTACAGGCTTAGGGAACTTCCATGGAATGGATTCCTTGCATGTCAGCCGCGTTCCACCCGGGAAGCTTCTTCAATGGTGTACCTTACCTAAAAGTGTGAATATAAGTTTAATTTCTAAGTCACCTCCAGCAAGTATCCCACACAACGTCATCTTGTTCCAGCAGCACAGCTTGATATTTAGCTAACCTGCTTGGGGAGATCCAATGATGCCCTTTATTTTCAAGGAGAGAAGACACAGCATGAGGTACAAACACAGTAATCAGCTGGCCTAACGTCAGTTTCCGAGATTCTTCAATCAAAGTTGCAGTAGCCACTACTGCCCTCAAACAAGCGGGTCAACCTTTACTGACCTCATCTAATTGCTTTGAAAAGTATCCCACCGTTTTTTTCCAGGAGCAGGAGCCTCCATGAGTTTCCTTTTAATTTCATCAAAACTTTTCCTACATTCAGGTGTCCATTCGAGAACCCCCTCAGGTCCTTTCACAGCAGCATACAGTGGTTTGGCAATTAGTCCAAAATTGGGAATCCATAAGTGACATCATCCAGCCATTCTCAGAAAGCCTCTTACTTGCTTCTTTGATGTAGGTACAGCAATTCTACAAATTGCCTCTTTTCTCTCAGTACTTAATTCTCTCTGTCCTTTGGTGATTTCAAACCCCATATGTTGGACCCTTTTTTTCCCCAGTCTGAGCCTTTTTCTTAGAAACCCAATACCCTGCCAAGTCCAGAAAGTTAAGCAAACTGATGGTGGCTTCCAGACATGCCTCATAACTGTCAGAACCAATTAGTAAATCATCAACATATTGCAACAATGTTACAGCATCATGATCATTTTGCCATAGTTCCAATTCTTTGGCTAGTACGTTACCAAACAAGGTAGGGCTGTTCTTGAATTCTTGGGAAGGACAGTCCAGCAGAGTTGTGTCTTTCATCCTGTAGTTGGATTCTCCCATTCAAAGGCAAAGATGGTCTGGCTCTGCTCATCCACAGGTATACAGAAGAAGGTGTCCTTTCAATCTAACACTGTGAAGTAAGTATTACTGTTAGGGACTGTAGTAAGGAGGGTATATGGGTTTGGAACCACAGGGTGGGCATCTACTGTCCTTGCAGATGGGACTGATGGAGTTTCCTTATCCCCCTGCCTTACTTCATATAGTTTAGATAAATTCTTAGGCTTTTGCACACCATGTTGAATCCCATACAAAACTAACTTTTGATATTCCTTTATCCTCTGTAATCCCTCACTTGTGTTTGGATCCCACCCCGGATCCTCTTTTGGGAGGTACATATTGGTATTAGGCACTGTCTCGTCCCACTCGCTGGGTTGCGAGACGGGTGAATCTTTTTGATTCCCCGGTGATTTGTGTACTGACAAAGGCCGATATCTGCTTGGCAGAGCCACAGGCCAGTACAGTCACGACAATGACTCAGAGGAACAGTCAGACTAGCAACTTTATTAACTAGCGAACTAGACAAACGGATGAACTTAACGAACTAGCCAGCTCAGCGAACCAACAGAGGCAATTTGGCAACGGAGCTATTTTCCCGGCAACCCGTCACACTTCATCCAAAACTCATATACCCAGATATATATATATAGTGGAAGAGTAGAGGAAAAGAGAAGTGAGAAAAGGAAAAGAGAAGAGAGGAGGATAAAGAAAAGGGAAGGTATCACCACCCTTGGATCCCGCGATGACGATGACAGACGTGGCAATCCTCCAGTGATGGGTGCGCGCCGTTCCTTGGGGAAGGTGTCTCTTTATACTCTAATCCCTGCCTCAGGTCACACCCCTGGAGGATTTATGTTGTTCTGGTCCTCAAAAGTTTGCAGACGCTGGGGGAAGGGGGTGGTTGCGAGGAGTTTCATTCCAAGTTTCGGGTGGTTGTAGGCCCATTCATTAGATAAAACTCCGTGTGAGCTCTGGCTATAGATGGTAACTGTGCATCCTCCGACACGCTCTTCTCATCCCATGCTAGCCGACTTGCTGCACCTTATCTCGATACAATGTGTGAGACAGTACCTCTTTCAGTGTCTCACAAGACAATACCTCTTTTAGTCTCTCCTCCGAAGAGCTCTCCCCATCCCATGCTAGCCGACTTGCAGTCGCCATGCAAATCGTGCCTCATCTCTCCACAATGTTTGAGACATTAACTCTTTCAGTCTCTCACAGGCACCCCCTCCCCGTTGTTGGATCAGTCCCTCTCTTGCCTTCTCTAAAATTGTTCTCCTCTCCTCAATGGTAAACAAATATTCTAGGAGACCCTGTATATCTCCCCAGTTGAGATTATGAGTCATCATTACAGTTTTAACAGTACCATACATTCCTTCTGGATTGTTTCAATTCAATACAACAAAATTTTCTCTTTTTCTCTTTTAGCGCATATATGCCAATCTGATGTTTAGAATCCACTAAGCCACATTTCTTCCTAATATCCCAATCATTTCTTAAAGCAAAAAACATAGCCACATAAGGTATTTCATCCCATTTTTCAGTTCTCTGACAAAACAACACTAATTGCAATATAGTGTTATATTTCAAGGATCCACTCTCAGGCCATTTTTCACCATCTTCCAATTGATATTGTGGCCACCATTGATTACAGTATCATTTTATCTTATTTTTAGCCATGGGATCCCCCCCAAACTTATTCCAATTGTTCAGGATGCAACCTAGAGGAGAGCAAAGGGGTGCCTCCTGGGAAGCAGCAGCACCCATATAGGTAGCGAAAAAGAACCAGCGTTTCATACACAAACCAAAACGAGGGACATCTCCCTTCATTACTCAGGACAGAAGAGAACAGCGTGTAGAAACAAACAAAATTACGCTACTGCCACGTATCTTTCCTGATGTGTCTTAGGCAGAGCCCAGAACGGAACAAATGCTGCCTGCTTCCCGAGAGATCTTGCCCCTATCCCCCTTTTCTCATATCCTCCCAAAAAACCCTCTTTTCAGTAGCATTGCACCATTGTGTCGCTTACCGCCTGACTGCAGGAGAGGAGCTGAAGGAGTCCCTGACCAACAGGTCGGTGCATGCTGGCGTCCACTCAGTTCTCTTCTCCCCGTCAGATGTGGCAAGACAAACTGGGCAAGGCTGTCAGCGCAGTCCCACCTGGGTCGCCAAAACTGTTATCCCACAAGTGTGAGGTCGTTTACCCAGTGTGCGAGACGCCAATATACACACAGGGCAGAGGTATTTTATTTCATGTCTGTGTAGAGATGGGTGCTAGGTGGTAATTCCACAAAGCTAGCACCAAGTTCAGTCATGCAGGTACAATATTTATACGGACTAGTTATACATATGCATAAGTAATTACACAAAGCAGTTTTCTATTGGCCTACATTTCTCTTATTTCAACTTAAAGCTACAGTGCTACTTTAATATTCTGCACATGCTTGCAGGAAGTGGCAGGGGTAGCTTGCTTTGGTCCTTAATTGAGTCGGTGGTCGTGATCTCGCCCTGCCGTCTTTACCTTTCCCCTAGTTTCTGTAAATCTTGTTGACTTCATATGAAGTCCGTGCCATCCTTCACATTAGTGCCGTATCCTCCCAGCCCAGCAAACTCCCTTATAACAAGATGTTTACTTTATCAGTCCTTGAAGTTCCTCATCTTAATTTCTTCTTCAAAGGTTAGTGATTAACGAGGACTACATAGTCCCCTTTTATCAGTCTCTTAGTTTTTCTTCAAGGGCACAGTCGTTAGGAAGGCATGTGTTGTTTATGCAAAAAGTGTCTTGTTTCATAAGGTCTCTATGGCCCTTACATCACCAAGACCCAGAGGAGTCTATACAAAATGGAAGATGAAGAGCAGGTCTGATCAAGAACATGATCTGTCCAAGTCTACATTGGAGGTGGTTAGGCTGACTGTAGCCCAGACTCAAAGCAGACACATAACGATTACAGAAAGTCAAGCTCAAATACCTTCCCATGGACTGCACTTTGCCTGTGCTTCATCTGCCCATGCTGCATGATCAGGCACTTGGACCTCACATACTCCTCAACCCATGTCAGACCGACTGTATTTCAGCATTCACGTAAGCAATGCAAACAGTGGTTGAGGTTGGACTCACATGCATTCTGAACTAGCCACGTGAGCAGACCCTCCATGATTTCATATGGGTTTGGATCAGGCTCTGTCAAAATCAGCCTGGAATAAAAGAAAACCCAGAGCCTTCCCAGTCACCTGACATCACAGGTAGCACTCAGATTTAGGATATCCACATGTAGGTGTTGGCATGTACCTGTGTGCTAGTGTCTGAGCTCTCATTAAAATCAACGGAGACAATGGACAGCACTCAGTTGCTTAAACAGAAGTTTCTAGTGCCATTTTAGACACCATAGGCAATCCTATCTGTCTCCAGCTACAGCTTCAGCCAGGCACAGCTCTCCTGTATGGCCTCTGTTCTCTCTACCAACCCCATGCAAACAGTTTGGGTACCATGGGCTAAGTCAAATGGCACTAGAAGCCCATAAAAAACAAGTCCTTCCACTAGTGAACAGTGCCAGCTGAGCCCAGAGAATGATTCACTTCAACACAGATGCCTTTGAGCTATTGATCCAGGGGTCGGTCAGAAGGGGTCGGTCACTCATAAGTCCTGTGCTATTCCTACCTGGCCCACAGAGATTTTTGCATACCATCGGGCATCTCAGATAGCACAGGGCATCTGTGTTTGGCAAATGAATCCTACCTTTGCACTGTCATTTGCACTAGTGAAAAAATAACGTAAAATGCTTCCAAAAAGGAATCATACCCAGTGTTGATGTAAATGATCTCATAAGGTATAATGCAGTTGGTAACCAAATCCATCCTTTTGGGTCAGTTATTGTTTCTTTTCTCTGAGCAAAATTCCTACCTCACATTTTAAGCTTGCAAGTCTACATTAAATAATAGCATCTCACTTAACTCATTTTACATTTATACTGCCTCTCGCATGCGTTTGCTGCATAGGATGCTAACTGCGCTCCTTGCCAATAAGCTGTCCAGAGAAGCAGAACAACATTAATGATCAGAAAAAACAAAAGCTAGTCAATAATAACCTCAGTGGTAATTTCATAATGAGAAATTCACTTGCGCCCTTATTTGTGCCTGGGAGCTCTCGTTGTTCTTATTATGAATCCTCAGGCTTGAAAAGTGGATGTGATTTCTAATTTAAATAGAGTTTGTATCACCCTCCAAAAATGAATCTTCCTGAAATGATTAAGCAGGGCTCTAACACTGCATTTTGAAGAGTGCTGCATGTTCTGAATAATGCTGTAGGTGCATAATTGAATGATGGAGACAAGCACCACTGCCCTTCACAGGACAGAAATGGGGCCCCTTAACCATGCCTCATAGACTTCACATAGCTACATGCTAACACAGAGTGGAGAGAAGAGCTGTGCTTCTGGAGCAAAAGCTTGGGGAGTTTTCCCTGAGGGATCGCAAGAGGTCATCGTGGCAGCAAGCTGCTGACCTATAAAGGACCGAAGGGATGCCAGTGACACTGATGTTTGTTGGGACATGCTGTAGTGTAGATCATGCCTCGTCCTGAATGTCTGAACATCTGGAAAAGAGAGTGACACCCATAATCCTAGGAACTTTTGCCAAACAGGTAGCATTGACAGTTAGACATGAGCCTCACTACTTCAATGAATAAATGGAGTTTGCTTAACTGTTGCAAGTTATCAAAAGACATTACTTTCTCTGACATTACATATCAAACCCTGCTACAGAGCTCATGTGGACACACATCTTGGTACCCTTTAGACACCACAAAGCAATGTGGTACCTCTCTCACTTATCAGAGAATTAATAAGGCACCAACAGCCCTGTTCGAAGGACTCCCACACCCTTAGATATGGCATAAAATATGAACTAGCTTGACCACTTGATAGGTTTAAAGCAGGAAATAATATATTTATTTGAAGATAGACTTGCATCTATGGACTAGAGTTACAGGAAACTATGATGTCAGATTTTATTACAGTTTTGCAGAACAAAGATCTTCCTTAGCTGTAACAGTATCTCAGATAGCTTCTGTCTCTTCTCCTCTCCTAAGTGAGGTGGAATCTCCATCCATGGATTCTCTGTTGCTTACACTGTCTAAAGGAATTTGAGTGTCAAATATAAGTTTTGAAAGTGTCTTTTACATCCTTCCTAGCCCCTGCTCTTCGGTGAGAAGGAAAGTCGTGTGGTATGAAGGCTTCAAGATCATTTAAAATTAGCATTGCCCAGCCTTGCTCACCTCCTCCTCATGGTCATTTCCTTCCTATTTCCTATCATCAGTGCAGCATTTGTACCTGACTTAGCACATGTGTGGCCTCAAGCTCCTTGTGTCTGCTACAGCTGCCTAAAAACACATTTGTAAAACTCCTGAATGCTATAAGAACTATTAAACATAATTTCTTGCTAGAGTCATAATTATCTTCTCTCTGTAACAATACCACCACATAGTACCTGTCAGGAGCAGGGTGATTAAACTGTGTCACACTCCACACCTCATGCACAATGACTGGGAGCTCTTTCTAAAATGATTGTGTAATTAATTGTCCCTCGAGTATAAAACAGTGATGCAGTGCTGCTGATTGTGCCGGTTTCTGCACGTCAGACACTCTGTGGCAACTCTGCATCACTCATTGAATTTTCTGCCAGCGGAGGTGGCATTAACATGAAGGCAGATCTCAGTCAGCAAAACCCACTTTGATGAGTTCTTCTGGAGACCAGCATCACCTTCCCAAAGAGCATGTCCCTCCTGAACTGGACATGCTCAACACGAGATGCCCCCCAATGCTGTGCACAGCCCTGCATCCACATCTGGGTCACACACATTATGGTGCCATCAATCACACCTCCCTCCTCTTGCATGACCATCAACAGGTCCTGGGGTGCAGCAGTCAGCTACACCCAGGGGTCACAAACTGGGGGCATGCCAGGGTAGGCAGTGGTAGAGAGTGGTGGGTGCTCCTCTCCCTTCCTGCCTCCCATCTTAATCAATTTAGCTTCAGAAAGGCCAAGTACATATTTTTGGCACATTTGATTTTTTTTCCAAAATAATTCTGCTTACTCCTACAGGGAGGACAAGGACACGGGGGTTTGGGACATCCCTATAGCAGGGGAGCTGTGTTTGGTTCCAAGCAGAGTCTCTGCAAAGGATTTTGAGATCAGAGCAATCTTCCACAGCTAAATAAATCCTTAGGTGCATGAAGAAGTAAACAGGACTAAGGAAGGGTTTTAACCTCTGTGCTGCAATCCCATGTACAGTTTTGGGTCAAGTAGGCTGAAAAATATTTAAAAGTCTACATTCAACACTACTCACCCTGTCCAAGAACTATGGAAAGCAACTTTTGTGAAGGTTTTGAGGAACTGATCACACAGAAGATGAGGCTGATCTGATTCTTGCACAGAAAAATGTAGACATTAATGAGTTATTTCACAAAGCAGAGAAAGAAATGGCAATAAACTGAGTTGTCAGTCGATATACCATTTCCTCTTTCAACTCTGCCTCTAGAATTTAAGCAAAATTATTACCCAAAGAACCAGTGTACCTTCATTTAAAAATTAAAACAAATCCTCTACTATATTTTCACCAGAAGAAAATACGCCTAAAACACTACCCTTCTGATCCTGTGGCAGTGTTCAGAGCTCTGACATGGCAGAAATAACTGCAGAGCCGGACAGTGATGGAGAGACAGGACTCCTGTGGTGAAGGGTTTGCAAACTACCTCTGGGATTTAGAAGGGTGAGCAGGTCTCCAGCATATGGCTGAAGTAATTGCTCTCACTTCCTTGCTTCACAGAGCAGCTCAGGATACCGAGCATGGCCTCATAACACAGCGGGGGAGAAGTCAGACCATAAAAACTGTGTTCGTCTTTTATCTCCAAAAGTAAAAACACGTGGTTTGCAGAGTCAGCATCAAACGGGCATCAGTGACCTAAAAAACAGGTCATTTCCAGACCTATCTGTGTGTTAAGCTGGAGGTTAAGGTGAACTTGAGGGAGTGTTGGCTGATGGGTATGAAGAAAACCAGCTTGAAATCAAAAGCCCTGTATTGTTGAATTTCCCTGCCCCAGGACAAGACAGTTCCTGGCAGCAAGAAATCTTTCTAGCGTGCTAGCATGTGAATTAACCCCTTCCTCTGGAAATCATTTTCTCTTATAACACAGGTGAAAAATTATCAGTTCCATGGCTAGGGTGATGCCAAAATCCATTTTAATGACAGGTGAAAAATGATCAGAAAAGAATTATTATATCCATCATACACAGAGGGAAATTGTGGCAAGGAAAGGGACTGCTGGGAGCTCAGAGGGGCAGGAGCTGGAGCTCCAGGGGTCCATGGCTGGCAGTTTCTCCGAGTGCCTGTGCATCATTTGTGGCCCAGAAGCTTACAGTATATACTAAATTTCCAAGCAAAAAGAACAAAAGCAGTTGAGTCTTTAATCAAAATGGCTCAAAGAGGGCACAGAGCCCAGAGATCTGAGCTTTCAAATTTGCAAAAAACCCATCTCTTCAGCAAATCTAAATCCTCCTTTCTTCTCTCTCCCCTCTCTGGTCCCCACCTCCTCCAGTGAACGACTTACCAGGACTCCAAAAAGCCAAGTGAAAATGCTGTGCTTAAACAGATTAATGTGGGCCAGTGCCAGGGGTGTGGAGGTCACCTCTGAATATTGCGCTTTTATAGATGGCAATTCATTGCTTCAACACTGCAGCACTTTTGCCAATATGCAAAGGCCTGCGAGCAAAGTCTGTTATTTAAATCTCACCTACCACAACACATGCAATAGGACTCCTTATATCTAAAGAGCTTTGGGTGCCCACTGGGGTGTGAGGAGAGGCAGGAGCTACTTCTGTCCAACCGCAACCACATTCAGGATAATTTGATACTAAAGCCTTCCTCCCCATCTAAGTCATCTTCTCTGCACTGAGGGTCATACAAGTCACAGCCACGGACTGTGTTATAGGAGGTCCAGCAAATTATGGAGGGAAGACTTGCAATGAAATACACAAAGAGATCATTGAGTTACTCATGAGCCAGAGTCGGGAAGAATTAATGCAGCAGCAGCAAAACCTCTGGGTGCAGGTTAGTGAATACCTATTTGATAGGCTCCTCCAGTTGGAGCACACCAGCATGTCTCTGACAGGACCTGGGCAGGACAACAGTTACCAGCTATTCCCTCTGACTCCTGGTGGGTACAATGGATCTGCAACATGTTTTGATCCTTGGATGAACATCAAACTCTTATTCCCATGAGGCAGTATGGACCTACTCCACATTAAGATAGTATTTTCTTCCCTGCAGAGCTAGGCTTGCTGGACCCAAAAGCTCTTTTCTGCTGCAGCTGTGTGGTTGCTCATTGTCCGTGGCCACTAGGATGCTCCTGGGGAACAAAGTGTCCCTTAAACTCCAGGGTGGCACAGCAGGGACTTAACAAGTAAAGAAAGACTCCAGTCCCCCTGCCTGTCCCTTCTCTTCATCTCTTCCCGCTCAATGCTGGAGAGTCACAGCCATGCGATCTGCCACACTGTGCATCAGTCAGTCATCCAAAAGACGTGACGCAGGAGAAGAAGGGGAGACAGGGACATACACAGCCAATGTGTCCCTCTCCCCTCCACGTCCTCCCTTCCAAGCTGGGGGTTTCTGAAAGCTGAGTGGGTATAACCAGGCGACAAGACCTTGCAGACAAATTTTCCTATGTGTGGCCTTGGGTGTTGGGGTTACATGGCCATTGGATAGGACCCATACAGCAGCTTTTGGGTTCTCATTCACCATGTCCCTCTGTTTCTGCCATGCTGCAATGGCTGTCCCACAGCTGTTTCCACAGATGTAGAAGTGGGTTGGGGGAAGTCAGAGATAAACTTTGGACTTCAGCCTCTAAGTCTCTAGTTCTGTCCTTCTCTGATGAAAGATTAGTGCTTGACCACACAACAGCAACTTATGTTGTTATTTCCAGTCCCCTCATCTCCATCACTGCTGGGAAATGCCTTATTTTGCCTGCTGTTGTTTTAACCCCTTTCAGAACATTTTGAAGGAGCAGTTTCTCTACTAATCCTGAGCAACATGTGCCATGCTACCTGCCAGAATCTCCCTTCTTTCTACTTACGCCCTCCTAGCCACGGTTAGACTGGACACATGGCCAGCACAAGGTCTCTCAGCAGTGCCATCCTGTATCTTAGTTCTCCCCTGTCTCATTACAGCACAGCTGAGTTTACTTTTCTTGTGTGCCATCACAGAGGTTCAGTACCTCTAACGGTAGCTCTGTTCTTCTATTTCAAAGACAACTCTGAGGCACACCTCTCCCCAGGATCAGGAGAGCATAGATATGGTATGGCAGAGGAACTCCTAAAACCGACAGTTTACTAGCGTGCACTGGGGCAGTCCGGTTAAAGCATCTTATCACCATACTATTACTACAGTCCATCCTCTGCAATATTAATGCGCTGTACAGTCTTGGTGGAAATGTGGTACCACACCAGGAACCACAGGGTTCACAAAACATGGATATAAGTAATGTCCTCTCTACCATCTCCTACGAGCAGAGCAGTGGCCCATTTAAAAGAAGTTCAGACTGAGGAGAGAGCTGGGAAGCTAAAAAAGGCACAATAGCCCTCACCCACTCAGATCCCCTGCTCCAAGAAGAACAACCTGGAGTGCCTGCAGTCCCTGGGGCTGTGGCGGACTGGTGTCAAGCAGTAGGGTGGGGGGTCACCCATCAGCCGCCCTGGGGCTGACTCCCCACTGCACTATACTAAGAGAACAGCCTATATCTCCAGGGTCTGAGGTCCAGCTCCCACACCTGGATATCTCCATCCTTCCAGCCCAATGCTGAGACGCCCAAGCTCCATTGACTGCAACGGCAAGCAAAACAACACATGGAGAGATGGAGATGCTTGCGTTATAGAGTCAGATCAACTTCACACTTTGTGGGGTTGATCTGGATGTCTCCCCCTCTTCATCTCCAAAACAATGTGCCGAACTTCTCCCTTTACACAGCAAAAATAACAATACTGGATGCCTTCTTCATATTCTCTTTTTATATGTTGCCTGAACAGACACGACTAGTACATTAGGCAGATGCATAGGGAAAATTTCCTCCATGAATGATTTAAATAAAAATCATATGCCTTTCCCTTTCATGTTGATTAAATGTTTGTATTTTTTTCATTGGATCATAGATCAACTACTGGGGGTGCAAATCTATATCAAAGATAGTTTATGTTTTCATTGCAAAGGTTTATTTGGCAAATAAAGCTAATTTGGCTAATTAAAGGAGGAAAAGGAGAGCACGCTCCCTTTTACTGGGCAATAAACTGGGGGTAGTGAGTTAATAAAACAGGAAAAAGGCTATCATGGTGGAAAAAAATGCTTTTTTTCAGCTTCCCACCTTCATCTGAGAGAAACGCAGGGCTCTGCATCACTGGGTATCCAGAACTCGCCCAGGGATGGTGGATGTCTGCACACTTCCCATGCCTCTCCTCTTAAACATGTCCAACAAGCCTTGCAACCACAGAGCACCCTCAGCAAGCATCCCCCGTTTGCTACTCATCGAATCCATCTTGCAGCTGCTTGTGCCTTTCTCCATCTCTTAAGCACTCTAAGCCATAATGAACAACACCCAGTAAAGGAGCAAAAGGAGCCTGTGGCTGCTGGATTAGCAGTGAAACCTACTGGTTAAGAAAACAGGCTCAGGGAAACAAGTGAAAATATGAATCAACCCAGCAGGCACTCATTCACACATGCAGCCTTGTGAAACTGGAGGGGCAGAGATCTTCTCAAGGAAGGAGAGGGCTGTGCAGAACGAGTCTGAGAGACCCTACGTACCAGAGAGGTACAGATCAAGGGGTGTCCCCTAAGAACAGGTCAACCTGCATCTTGTGGGGGTAAGTGATCGTACACCCTATCAATCTACAGGTATTCCTGCAGGAGCAGGGTCCCAGCAGAGGATGTAAATCCCAGGCACTGTGCGGGCAAAACTCTGCCCTTCGCTCCAGGTCTTTGGGTTCGGCCGCAAACGACAGTGAGCACAAGGGCAGGCAGATCCGAGATGCAGTTTCACACGACCTTCCTCCCTGAACCAAAACTGCTGACGTCCACCCAGCCCCATTTCTGGGCATGGATCCAGGGCCTGCCTGTGAAAGTTTGTCCCCCTTCCAAAACATCTCAGCTGGAAACACTGAATCCCTGAACCTGCTCCGAGAATAACCCTGGACCACGGTTCACCTACACGCAACTACAGCCTTGGTCTGCCTGCTGCACAGGTTTCCAGCAACAACCTGAAAACACCCGCCGCTACACCTCCAGAACAGGGGCACAGTTTGCAGGCTCACTGTGGCGATCCATAAATGAGCCTGGAAATTGAGTACTGGCATCCTTAGTTTGTAGCCAAACCCCTGTCTGTCCTACACACACTGTCTGGCTTGCTACGCTGTGCACACCACCAAGGATGGTATCTCCATCCTTCTACCTCCTCCTTCACAACCGCAGAAAAGGCCAGACCTCAGCTGTGCAAGTTTCAATAGAAAGACCAGAGAAAGCAGCTGTTGGTTTTTTTCTTTTTTTTTTCTTTTGTTAGTCTCATTTTCCACCTAAAATAAATAAGGAAATTATTCCTTTGAGAGGTGTCCTTATCTTTAACAAGATACCTGGATTTCCATATTAAGGGGCTGGCTCTTGTTTCTCAGACATAATAAAAAAATGCCCCAGGGTATTCTGATTTACCTTCAGTGGCTGGTGAGATACTTATTGATAAAAATTAGGAAATATTGGAGGAATAATTGGACAGATTGTGTCTGAGGATTATCTCTCCACCCAAATAGGTGTGAAAAAATAAATAAAAGCAATAAAGGCCATTCCATCTAAACAGACATATAGACAGGATCCTTTTGCAGTAAGAAAAGGGTTTATTGTAGTTCTTATTCTCCAAAAAGAAGAACAAAGAAGAGCTCAAACCCATAAACTACCAAGTCAACATGATTAAAATAATCTATAAACATGAAACAGTCAAAATAGGGATGTAATTGGGACAGTGAAGGAGAAAAAAACCCCACATACTGAATTGCAGAATAACATTGCAAAATAACATTCAAATAGCAATTTAGCCTCTCTCTACTTATAGGCTGGAAGGAAATTAGTTTAAAGAAACCTGAGATAAGCAGATAACTGCATTATACTGATTCATTCCTGCCTCCAGCACAGCTCCTTTAATGGGATCTTTGTGCACTGGAGAGCGGTGGAGAACTGGCTGCCATCCCTCAGATAACAGTTCCAATCCTCTTCTCAAAGCGAAGTTTATTCCCAGATCTGTTCAAAGACCACAGGCCAAGAAATGGGCTGGACTAGCTTCTGAGCAGTGTCGTGCCCCAATTCCACCAACCCTGGTGGCCACCAGGTGGGATGTGATTGAACATCTCTGTGAGAAACAGTGACCCTTTTAGTCCCTGCTGTGGGTAGATTCAGATGCTCTAAGTCATCTCCTGCTCCAAGCCAGAGATAACAGCAGAAGTGGCTCCTGCCAACATTGACCAGCAGCTCTTGCCCAGAGCTTGTTTCAAATCTGGAAGCATGGTCCCTTTGCAAGAGGTCTGCTCAGAGCTGCTGTCCCACCTCAGCAGCTCCTGCTGTCCTTTCATACCCCACCTCTACACCCTCTCAGCCGCACTTTGCAGGAATTGCTCAGGCTCTGAGGAAAGGTCTAAGCTGGTTTATAATGTAAAGTGAGGCACAGCTGGGGTGTGAGGCACACTCCTTGTGAAAGCATTTCCATCCCTTTAGACAAGCGCCAGCCTTCACTCTTTGGTTCTGGTTTCCTATCAAATTTATTTGCAACCATTCAGGGGTGCAGGGGCTTAGGTTTAGTACTTTCTGTTCACATATGCCTGAACAAGTGATGTCCCTCCCTGGTGGGAACCTTTGCTGGACCCCTGTCACATGCCATGTGCAACCAGAACCAGTCTCATCACAGAGCTAAGGAAAGCAGCAAATGGTAAGAAGCCCAAATCATCCAGAAAGAGGGTACTCTTCTCCTCCATTATGGAGTTCCAAGTAGCTTCTATGAGATTAAAACAGCTTCTAGGGAAGATTTCCTGGGAGAAATGTAGTTTCTTGGACCACATCTTTGTCCTTGGGAAGACCAGTCTGGTCTGGGGGCTTCCTAGTGTTAGTGGGCAGAGGTAAGACTGTCACAGTGCAAGAGGTCTGAACACTTAGCTTCTACGCAAGCCCTCAAATGGCTAAATTTCTTATTGAAAGTCATACTTGTCTACATAAATAGTGACTTATAACCTCTGCTTACCCACAAAACAGGAACCATTTAAGGCAGAAAAGTGATTTTCCCCATGTCAGCCCTGTGGCTCAGCCCTGGGAGAAGGAAGAGATTCAGACAACAGGTCTTCCCAGGTGTTCATCCATTGCAGAGCATCGCAGCAGCAGCTCTTTCCAGGCCCTCCTGAACTGTCTGAAGGCCCTCCAGCCCTCCTGAACAGTCTGAACTCACCCTGCTCAGCAGACGAATGTCGACTGTCCCCATCAGGTCCATGTTTCTAACAGGTGACATCAGCAATGAGCAAAGGGCAGGCATCAGGGAGGCGAGTGCAGGGCAGGTGGCAGACGAACACTGCAGCATTCACGATGTGCGACAAGGAGAGCTGAGACAAGTGCTTCAGCTAACAGGTGGATAACAAGGGGAAAAAGAGAGCAAAGATATCTTACACCTACTCTGCAGCCAGTCTTGAACACATGGGAGGACATAGAGCGAGGAATGTCCGGGAAGGACTGTAGGTGCTCCAGAGAGGTAAGGTGGTGGTGTTGACTGAAGGCTGAGGAGGGAGGCAGATGGGAGCTCTCACATCACAGCCATGAGCCGTGACCTCTTCCCAGGCAAGCTCTGGATGGGCAGATACCAAAGCACCTGAGATGGACTGGGAAAATAACCCAAACTCCAGCCAGAAACTTCAGTGGGGAGGGAAGGGAAAGGAATAGAGGAGATAGGATGTTTTCAAGGCAGGAGAAGTGCCATGTCTTGAGAAGCCAGGGATGTGCCTGCTCTCCAGCGGGAGGGCTCTGCATCTTCCTTGTCTTCCCCCAGGGTCTTATTAGTTCTAACAAGACCTTCACAACCCCCCATGAAGCCAAAGCAGAGGATTCAGGACTGAGATCAAGATTTGAGGAGGTACCATGAAGACATTCAGGTCTGAGGGATTTTTGCAGCACATTGAAAAGAGACGGGTCATTTACAAAGAAAATAAAACAACTGGCTCCCTGCTTGGCCTTGATTTTTCTAGAGGAGGCAGATGCTTGATTCAAGGATTTTGGCAGATACATATGCACCAGAGATATGAAGACCACAGAAAGGAGAGGGCAGATAGACAGATATCTACACTGAATCCTAAGTATATTTGCCTGAGGGGGGTGTTGCATGTATAATAATTTCAGCAAAATGCCATAGCCTGTTAATTAACTGAAAAAATAATTTTATAGAAAATCTGTTACCCTTTCGGAAATAAGTAGCAGCCCTATTTAAGGCTGCTTGTTTGGTAAACAAGCCCAGGTCAGTGGAAATTTTGCAGCTGACTATATGACCCCTAGGATTTATATGTTTTATTAATGATCAACAATGTCATATTTATCAGCCTATGGGACCAAGTGAGAAATTAACTGATGGAAACTAGAACCTGCACTAGGCTGTGCTGACTGCTCCCACCATGGTGACTGGCACTTAGAGGCACTCCAGTCAGCTCCAGACACTGAAAAATCCTGAGTCAGGCCTTAAAATTCACATGCCCTGCTTGAAAACCCACAAGAGAATTTGACATTTATAAATAATAATAACAGCAGCAGCAGCAGCAGCAACCTTGGTGCCTTACCCTTGGCTTTCTGCTGTATTTCCAGCTTGCATTTCTCAGCAAGAATTTACTTTTTGATCATGAAACCTGAGAATATCATGTGTTAGAGGGTCCCAGGAGCTGGATGTATCAGTAAAACCTCATATATTTGAAAACTAACAGTAAAATTACACAACAGTGTTGTGCCTGGCATCTTTACAAAGCAGGCATATATGTATTTCTTTCCCTTACCTAGACAAATCTACCAAACATCTGTCCTCTCCAGAAATTAAGGGACTTTATGGGACAGTAAAACTCCAGTGAATAAACTCAGAATAGGAGCAATAAATGATTGGCTTGAAAATAAAAACTTGCTATGCAAAATATCAGAGCTGCTTAAAAAACATCAGGGAAGAATTAAGCAGCTTCATAGCTGATTTTAGTCTGCAGGCTTTGAGGGAACAGGGGTTTGCATCCCAATGACCTCCTGCACATGAAGCATTTTTAACCCCCTTTTTTGTTTGTGTGCATTTGGACATTTTTAGTTGTATCCTTTTCTCAATTTCTTCAGTTTTGCCTCAAAAAGGCGGAATAAGAGAGCAGCAATGGGAAAGCCAAAAATATCCTTGATTTTCATTTTCCAAAAATGGCCCGTTTGGAGGCAAAAAAAAAAAAATGTTTTGTTTGGTGGATTAAGGCAAATGCCCCATTTTGGGAAAGAAAAAAAAAAACAAAAACGCTGTTTCCAATCCAAACAAGCCTTCCGGCACTAGGAAATATGAGATTTGATCGTGCAAGTCGAACATGGTTCAGTGGACTTAGGGCAAACGGAGAAGCAGAGGGTACATTCAGGATGGCAGCCACACTGCTGGCCTCTGTCCCCACCTCTGTCCCTTCTGCAACAGCCTTAAATCTGCTGCCTCAGTTTCCCTGTGTGTAAAACACACTAAAAATAGTAACTCTCCTCCCAGAGGAAGCTCTGAGGAATAATTAACTAATGCTTGCAAAGTGCCAGCAAGCACTAATTACTATCTTTATGCAGGAGAGGAACAGTCGGGGTTTGCTTTGGTCCTAATGGTGCTTGTTTTCCTGAGCTCAACCAGCCGCTGCATCAATGAGCCACTGATGGGGCTGTAAGTGGCTCCCCAAGGCGCTGCAGCAGTGTCTGAAAATATAAACACTAACAAATTAATTTAGCTCTCCAACAGCCTCCGGGAAAGTGAAGCCTCCAGCCTCCAATCAGCATGGCACACTGGGGAAAAGAAAAAAAAATGTTATTCCCGTTATTCTGGGCTGATAAAGTGCCTGGGCTGAGCTGTACATCTCACTCCACCCTTTGATTTGCCCTGCAAATCTAATGTGGTCACACCAGCAGGAGCAGGGCCATCATGGTGGCTCTGGTGCAGCATCTGGAGCCATGCCCTGGGAGCAGGGAGCTGGGGACGGGTTCATCACTGGGCCAGGCTGGTGTAGGCAGGATGGGGGAAACCACTTGGGTTTGGAAGGAGGGAAGGAAGGACAAGAAAGGACTTAGCCTAAGGAACAAGAGCCGAGATGTGTCATTTTAGCCTGGGCAAAAATCAGGCCCTGACTAAAAACCAGGAATGGTTTGGGGAAGGACCAGAGGTATGCACATCACCAAATTCATCCATGGAGAAGGGACTCCTGGTGGCAGACAAGCCTTTTGCTGAGCAGAGAGGCGTTATGAAATAGAGGATCCAAGCTACAATGTGCCCAAGTGAACGTTTTTCTACCTGGGAAAATAACAGATCTCGTCTTCCTCATTTTTTACATCACGAAAGGCTGCAAGGTCAGTAGATCTATGCAAGTTCAACCAGAAATTACAGTGGGGTCCATGAACAGGTAGTCATTTGCGATCTGCAGAGATCTACCCTCTGCAGGGCCTTTCCTGGAGGATGCGCCAGAGGCAGGCAGAGACAGCATCCTTCAGCAGCATGACACCACCAGAGCCTGCAGACTGATAAAAGCCTTTCTTCTGGTTAGAAAGAGAAATAGCCAAGTTCAGCCTAAGTGCAGGCTGGGAACCACAGCTCAAATTTAATTGCATTCCCCAGTTAGACAACTGGAGAGAAATAGTCTTGCTGATTAGTGTCTATTTGTGAAGACCTAACAAAGCAGGGACATAGGAATAGTCCTTGGCCTGGACATCTTCCAAGGTGGTAGCAGTAAAGACAAGGAGCTGTTCCCGCAGTCCTGGGAAGGGACAGTGTCAAGGAGTCCTCTTTCACAGCTCTTTCCTGTCTTGCAAGGGTTTTTTAAATTAAATACTTACATATGTATACATGCATTCATGCACATACACTCTCACAGAGCAAGGCAAAAAGTCAAATATTAATGTTAGTGTTTGAAAAGTGGATCTAATCCAGCAAAACGTCTTGAGTCCTGAAATTTTCCTTACAATACTTTAAAAACTCTTTCTCTCAAAACACAAACTGAGCTTTCCAAGTGCAAAGTCATTTATAGATCAAAACCCAAAATTTTAAATAAAACCTTCCAAGTCCCTTCTCACCCTCCAAAAAAATTTTGGAGATGAGAGAGCCATTCAAACTCACCTTCCCTAAAAAGCAAGTCTCACCTTCTACCAGTGAAAAATTAGCGCTGATGCTACAGATGTGGGGCAGGGCTGGTGGGCATTGGGATGTGGAAAGGGTGGGAAGGAGGAGGCAGCCTCAGCATAACTGAGGTGTTCAAATGCCACCAAGGAAGGGTGACAGTCTCCCAGCAGGAGAATCTGGGACAGGTCCCACCGGAACAGTAGCGGTGCAGAGCAGAGCAGTTGTGTGCAGAGCAGGATGATGGGGTCGCAGCTCTGTGGCATGAAGCTGGGAGCAAAATGCTGTGAGCCATCTCTTGCTGCCTGGAAGCAAAAGATCCTTCTTATCCCCGGGAAGAAGGTGCCCCTTTAGAGACAGATGGGCCTGATCCTCCTGCTCACTCCAAAACCCCTACAAATAGCAGGATTAAGCTTGGAAAAACCAGCCTGTGTTACCCCAATGTGACATTAGATGTCACCCATGCACTGCATTTACTGCTTGTCCCCCCCCTTCCTGGTACCCACATGGGAAAGTCATGTGCAGCCCATTCCGCCCACACCCCGAGGGCTGGTGATTCAAGTTGGGGGGATCTCAGAAGGTCACATCATCCAGGCACCTGGAGATGCTCCCAGCGCCAGGAGAAATGCCCTCAGCCCAGGATCTGATACCTCAACCTGGAAGAGATGGGACAGGAGAAGGGTATCCACAGCCCCCATGGCCTTGCGGGACAGAGGTAGGTATTTGGCTGTAACCCAGGCTATAGAGCCAGGGGTCATGAGATGATCCAAGACCCAGAGGTTTAACTCTGTGCACAGTTCATGACCCGTGCCAGCTAGTACTGCTCATGCCTGGGCACCCTTTGGAGGGGCTGAAGGGTTTGGAGATGGGTCCCCACTGGGATCCACCCCTAATTCAGCAAGAAGAGCACACAGTTGTATGGATTTTAGACAGCCTGTGCCACACATCCATGGCCAGGGAATGGGTCCTCAGAGGGGACCGCAGCCAGAGATGACAAAGAGGTGCCTGGACCACCCCCATTTTGTAAGGCGACCTGGGTGCTCTGCACCCCCCCACCCATGCTGCTCTGGCTGAAGGCCTCCTTCGCACAACCTCTCCTCCAAGGGCTGTTTTTGCCCTCCCACTCCCTTGCAAAAGGGAGGCAAAGCCCTTGGAGGGTGGCAACCAGGCTGCAAAGCCAGGATGGAGCCAGCTGAGCAGCTCCACGCTGGGAACCAACCCAGTGCCATCTGGGTGCTCTCCCAGCCCTACACCAAGTGGGGCAGGATCTCTCCCAGGGCTGACTGGGGCCAGCAGGAGGAATCCCAGCATCCCCCAGTCCCGTGGATGGGTGAAGGAGGCCGATCTCATTAAAGTCTGTGGAAAGCCCCTTCCACATTCCTGGCTGCGGTGTTTCCTCTCTTGCAAGGGCGCGCAGTGGTGGCAGGCGGGGGAGAGGCACTTTGGGGAGCATGTTTACAGAGCTCCTGCCAAACCACAGGAAGTCCCAGCTCCTGGGGATGAAGAATGGGAGGAGGAGGCAGATCGGGCCAAGGCTCTGTCAACTCCTCTCCACTGCCACTGGCAAATGAAAGCCAGAGCACAGTACTGCTGTTATGCTGGGCCATGCGAGATGCAGGACAGGCTGGAGCCTTCTCCTCTTGCTGTTTTATCTCAGAGTAGCTCAGTGGGTGAAGTCCACCAGCAAAGGGAGAGAAAAGCACCTGAGAAATATGTTGCTCTTCTGCACATGTCTAGTGTTAAAGCACACCATCATGGACACCAGAGCTTCTGGCTCTGGCAACTGAGGACAGACTCTTACAAATATGACATGGGACATAGCTTAGTGGTGGACTTGGCAGTGCTAGGTTAACGGTTGGACTTGATGACCTTTAGGTCTTTTCCAACCTCAACAGTTCTATGATACTATGACCCAACAGCTCACAGCGCAGAAAACTGATACTCAGTTGTCTTAAAATTCATTCGCACTGATTTCTAAACACCATTCATTTGTTGCATTCCTATTTACACATCCGAGGGCTGTCATTTTGTGCATTTCTCCTGGGTGTCTGAAGGGCTGGCAGCAGAGCAGCCCAAGCATCTGAGGAATGTGCTGCCATCCCACCACTCCCAGTCCCCAGATGCCACTTGCCCAGTGAAGCTATCAAATGCTTGGGCAACAGTGTGAAGATGCTCCTCCTTGATCAGAAGGTGTTGGACACCCCTACAACATATCCTAGAATGGCAAAGAGCTCTTGAGACTGGGCACCATGGGGGTCTCATCCGCTGGCACCACCTGAGCAGGATTTGGGAAGCAGGTCCATGGCGCAGTAAGCATTTCATATTCCTCTTCATTTCATTAGGGACAACAGCCTTACAGCAGCCAAGAATATTTCTTTATCTCAGAGTGCAAGGCCTCATGCTTGCAGCCCTGGGTGGCCTTGGTTGCATCCTTGACGAAGACCATGCACTCATAAGTGTTTAAAGGGAAGCACTACTCACCATTCACTGCAGAAGTACTCAGTACAGCTGCTCCGTGTCCTCACCATTTCACTTGTTCAATGAGGACAAACACTCCACACCCTGATTTATCTATTCACATCTGTAAGGGGCACAGACAGGCAGAAAAACAACCCACCTGCCAAAACATTGCCTCATATTGCTCAAGCCATTCGGAACTGCAAATTAATTCATAACAGACTGAATTTAAGACCTAAAGAAAAATATAAGTTCATTTACTGGACATGCTCTTTCAGAATGAATAATATAGCTCTGTTTTAATAGCCATTAAAGAGCCAGATTCAATAAAAGAAAAGAGCAAAGTTCCCAAGAGGTTTCAGCTGACAATGAGTATCATATTGAACATAGGCAGGAATAGAAGTTATGGTAGTCTGTATAATTAGTACCTCTCTCCACCCCTGTTTGGCAACTGCTTTATCAAATCACAGATGTCCATACTGAGTTAAGTGTTGCTGGAACACCTTGCAGTCAAAATCTTTGCGCAGGCTCTTATATCCTGCAGTGTTCATTATCATTAATTAAGTGTATACGATTCCAGTTCCCAGAAGAATGTCCTCTTCCATTAACTGAGCTATGTTTAAACTCAGGAGAATTCAGCATACATTTGTAATAGTAATTCAACAGACAGTATCAACATTTCTTTTTGGTTTACAGCAGCCTTTCACTTCACAGACCATTGTGATGACCCAGGGAGAGTGGGCTTCTCTTTAAGCTAAAAACCCCAGTTCTTTAAACCCTTCCTCCTAGGTCAGATTTCCCAGGTCTTTCTGTCACACTTTTCTAGACTTAGAGCCAGAAATACATTGCTCCACTTCCGAGTACTAAACTTTGAGTTTCAGGCTAGGCTATATGCTTGTTTACGCCTCCCAGTATGCTCTCCGCTCTCTCCAGAAGAGGGTGGATTTCCTGACTCACATTCCCCTGGTAACCCATTGCCCAAACCGGTTGTTCCCCATTCTGTATTTCTGCAGCTGGATGTTCCTGCCTTATTCCACCCCACACGCCTCCCAGCTGAAGCTCATCCTACCTTTTTCTAGGCTGTTCCTCCACCGTGTTGAAGCCACCCTCCATCCAGTGCCATTCTCAGTCCTTCCCAACTCTGCATGTCCTGCAGATTGAATAAGCTTCCTCTGTATTCATTCATCCACCCTGCAGACCCATGCTCACAGTCACCTTCCCTTCTTGGAGGCCATGTTGACAAGCATCTAAGTCATATGTTTAGCTGCTTTAAGAGAAGATCAGTGATGAAAGCCTTGTTGGAGCCAAGGCACATGGCAGCTACTGCACCTCCCCTTTCCAGAAAGACTCTCACAATTTGATTGATCTGAAAGTTTCTCCTTGACCAGTCCCTAATGACTGCTACCCACCTCCTTGGTACCTACCATGTGTAAAGAGGTCATCTGATTGCTTGTCCCTCGCTTGTTCTTTGTAGGACTAGATATTTTCTACCATATTTCCCCCGCTGGCTCTGTTAGTCCCATTTTACTGTGTCTGTAAATCCTACCTTCATGGGATTCTTCCTCATCATCCCTGATCCTCAGCACGAAACAGCCCTGTTACACGTCACTAGGAAAAAAAATCTCTCCAAAATCCTGTACATATCTACTAAAATATTCCCACTGCCTTCAGTGAGCACTGGGATCTCATTCCTAACCCTAGTCCATCAGACCCTAAGACAACACTTCAAGTACACAAGTAACACATCACCAACTTCACTACAGGTCCACATAGCTTTGACTCTGGCTCATAACATTGTCGAGCCTAAACATCCTCATCCGTGTGTTAAAAAATAGCCAGTGATGCTTATCTATTCCAGGGAGCACCCGTGAAATGGATTCACATATGACTAAGGTCTTCCAAGTCTCAAAAGGAAAACACGTGAGCCGAATCCTGCTCTCACTCTCAGGACTGTCAGGCAGCCCACCGCAACTGCGGGTGCCGTTGCCCAGGCAAGCTTGGGGCTCTCAGCTGTGATGGGTTATGACAGCTCACAGCAAAGCATCCTCCTGGTTTGTTCCTTGCTAAGATTCTCTTGGAACTCCCCCTCTCCCAACAATTAAAAAATTAAGAGTAAGGAACAAGGCTGAACCTAAGTGGATTACCATGGACACTGTCTGCTCTCCCAGGATCACCCAGTCCCAGCGGTTAGCACCTGACCAGTCCAGAGGTGTGATGTACAAAAAGCAGTTCTCGTGGTGGTTAATGAAAGCTGGATGAGGACTGCCAGAAGTCTCCTTTCTACCCCAAAGAAACTTGCAAGGTCAGCCCCCAGGAGGAAAAAAGCAGTGGGAATAGGTTATGGTGCTCTAACCATGTTTGAAACAACTTGTGTTCATCTCATTGGAGAAATGGGAACCCAGGTTTGCTTCAGTGCTTCCCAGTCAAGCCCATACCCCTGTCCTCCTGGGAGGGCAACCATTCCCATGAAGGCTGGGCTGAGGAGCGGGGAGAAAATGCGACTGCAATGAAGAATGAGCTGGGAGTGTCACTGTCTCCCTCCAGCAGCAACCCACAGGGGTTATGTGTGCATGCTGCTTTGTACCTGCTGATGTGACTGAGACTTGTGCTAAGGTGGCCTCGGGGGAATTTCAAACACACTTGGCTGAAGCACCTACATTAAAAGCCAGCTCCCTAGGGTCCTTATACAACCAAAGAAAAGGCAGAGCATCACTCTTGGAGCTTCTTTAAGGGATCTGTAAGATAGCAAGCATGAATCCCAGTCCCCCTGTTGTGTTTTTTTTTCTCTACCGCTTTGGGGCAAGTTGCTCACAGTTATGACAGGGAGGTATCAGAGCTTGCATTTCTCCCACTGCTCAGCTGAGACCTGCTTCAGGCTGCTCAGCTCCTAAAGTGAGATAAAATTCATCCCAAAGCCAGTCCCTCAGTGCCAGAAAATGGAAGGGATCCAATGCAAACAACAGGACAAATACACCAGCCAACGCCAGCTGTCTGTCAGCCAGCCTTCTCTCTGAAATGAAAAGCAAAGCAACTCCTGTAGATCTCTCCCGCTCCGAGCATGGCTTTGCAATTATAAATTATTGCAAGATTATCTCTGTGCCCAGCGCTGCTGTATTCACCTCCTCTGTGTTTGCCGGGGGATTAATTGCTGCTGCATTGGCTGCACTGCAGAATAAAAGCTGGGGATGCAGCAAACTCCTAATTACCACCATCATTCAGTGGCAGTAAGGGTTGATAAATTTAAAGCCAAATACATGAGGAAACATTTTTTGTTTTAACGTAGTCTGCAATTAACCAGCACAGACTGCTGCTGGGAAGGGAATCAAGACAAATGGGACCAGGCATCCAGAAGGCCTGAGCAAGAAAGGAGATTAGAGTTGTACTGGTTGAGGTAGCAATGCCCAGAGCTGACCATCCTGGCACCAGCAGGCACCACTCAAGGACCAGGATGCGCTTCTTGCTCTTACCACATCCTAGCATCATGTTTGACATTGCCTGGGTGCAGCATCCATCTTATCCCCTGACACCCTCTGCTCCCACGCAGTCAGGAGGCCTCATCTGCGATGCACAGCTGATGGAGCGTCAGCAAGACAGGAGAGGCCGCAGTGGTGCCAACTTCTAGGACTCTGCATTCAAAAGAGCTGCTCCAGGACAGTATCCCCATCCAACCTCTTTCCCTGATGAACCACGTCTCACATGGGAAAATGTGGAGATATCTGAGGAGAGAAGATACGTGGAAGTCTGGTGCCATTACCTGTTCCAGTGCAGAGCACTGGACTTTGAGCTTCCTTGTCAGCTCAAAGTCTCTGGTTATCTCCTGAATACCCTGTCTGAGTGTGAAGGAAGAAGCAGCTTCATCTCCACCAGAAACATCTCTGGCTTGCAGAAGTCCCCCACAGCCTCACCAACTTCGTCCATGGTGGTAACAAGAAGCAAATACACTGTTCCTCACTGAATCTGGGCTGGAGCAGAGTAAAGCCGAGCTCCATGGGATTGCAGGAAGGTCCTGGACACCAGTACTGTTGTCGCTCTCATGCTGCAGGACTTCCAGGTGCACAGAAATTTGGTGAGAGCCCTGAACCCAGAGGCTCAGATGAAACACCAAAAACTCCATGGCCCTGAGCAGGACCGGGCTGGAAATCTGTCAAGCTTTCTCATGAGATTTCCTCTCTCCCTCCTGGTTCTGTTTGGGCTGGAAACACCATGAGAATAACTTTCCTCCTTGCATTTCAGCAGTTTTGCTTCCGGGCCTGGGCTAAACAAGGAAGTGCAGAGGCGTGGGAACTGAGGGGAGACACAAACACATGAGAGCACGGTCTGAACTGCTCCAGATCCCTACGAGTGAGTCTCTGCCTCCGTCAAGGCGATTCTCCTGCCAGCTTAACTCCTCTACCTGGGCTGACACCTTCAGGTGGAGATGGTTATCTCAGCCTTCCCTGTGGGCCATATCCTGCTCTCCCTTAGACAGCAAAGCAATCCCAGCAATAGCCACTCAAATTTTACCGGTGTGAGGCAAGAACATTTGGACCATGATCTTGATGCCTTTTAAAGACACATCACCTAGCCCACGGTAGAGCACTTGGACACAGAGCCCAAACCTCCAGAGAGCTTTGGTCCTCTCGCTGTCTACCACGAGTTATGGTAAAAGGCTTGACTTCTAGATACACTCAGCATCTCAGCACCCTAAGAACAGAGTGCATTTCAGGTGACTGAAGTTAAACTGATAGTGTGGAGTACCACAAACCATCAGCACTTCAGGCGAGGTTGACCCATTCCTCCGGGATCCAAATTTCTTCACTGCTATGTGCCTTCAGCATCCACTGACAAAACAAGGTGTGTCCACATGAGCAGGTATGGCATGTAGGGATGAATAATGCTCCTCTCACCCCATATGTATTTCAGGATAAAGTTCAGGCATCACCACAGGCTAACGCACCACCTAACATATGTTTAGACCAAACATTTAGTATCTCAAAGCTACAAAGAATGCGGAAATGAAAAGTTTTTCCCATCCCAACCAGCTTGCAATTTAAGGCACTGCTCTTTCCCATAAGTCTCCACCAGATTGCCATGGAAATCTCTTTGGGATTATGAGGATCTATTTGGTAGTTCAAAGGTTAATTGGAGCAACACCAGGGTTATGAGCAGAAAGGAGGGGACAATTTCTAGCAGCAAGCTCGCAGAGCTACTGAGCACATCCCTCTGGAGCATTCATCATTATTTAATTATTGCTGTACTAATAGCTAGTATGATTTAAAATATTCAAGGTTTCTTAGGCTTTGTGAAAGAAGCAAGCCTTCTGTGTTTTTTAAGGGCCTCAAAATAGGAGATGGGTGTAGCAGCCGCCTAGCCCAGCAGGCCCTGTCTCTCAGCACTGAGCACTTAAGGCAAATGACTGCGCTTACTTGGCTATACAACTTCTAGGCAGGAGCTGGCCCAGACCATGGGCAAAGAAGCTCAGGTGCACCTCAAGGACCTGCAGACAGTGCCAGCACTAGCCACTTCCAATCCCATCTGAAAACCTAGCTGCATCTGCATACTGCTCAGCACCAAGGGATCTCCATCCTACCAGAGGCTTCTCACTGAGCAGGTTACATCTGAACTTGAGCCCATCAGTCAGGGTTAGTACCAGTTACAAAGCCACCTTCTCTTCCTGGACAGTGCTACCTACCACTATCATCACCTAGCCAGGTTCTATTGTCCTCTCCTCTACAGCAAGCACCATCCTGTGCCTGCTCTGTACACTGATGTTAACTGCACAGCTGGAACTGCATCCCCAGAGGCATGTGCACAGCTTCTCCATGTCCTTAGCTCAGAGAAAGCACAGCCCTGAGCCATGTCTTCCTCTCCCTGTCAGAAGAAGCAAGAGAGGTAGAGATGCACCCATGAGCCATCCTGTGACTCTGGTCCCTGCCAGCTCTCTCCAGTCTGCCCTGCCCAAGGCACTTTTCCCTGTCACAGTCTGGCACATCTATTTCAGATCTCAAATGCAGAGGATTGCCACATATCACAGGGAATGAGAAACAGATTGCCACTGGGGAAGCAGGGTCCTAGAGCAGTGTGGCGTCCATTACATGCCCTCAAGGTTCAGAAGAGGAGGACCCGACTGCTTGTTAATCCTGCTTCCCAGCTGGTGATTTCTAGAGATAACCTAGCCAGGGAATTCCAGGGGAAACTTTAAAAGAACTTCTAGTAATGCACTGTGAGAATAAAATCCCCAGCATTGCAGCTCACAGGGAGGCAACGCTGCTCATTGCACAATAAACCATGTGAACCACTGGACACAGATCCAAGGTATCAGGAAACAAGCAGGAGCGTCTCTATGCCCTTCTAGCAAAATCACCTCTTTCATTGATTGGCATTAGAAAACTGGGTGTGACCTCCTGTGCTGGGGTAGATTACATGATGCCTCCAAGTCCACCTTTCAGCCACATTTTTCATGATTCTAGGGTTTTCTCATGTTACCTTGTGCTAAGTGCTTTCCATCTTTGAAATGACTCATGATCACAGGCTCATCACCACCACGTTCCTCTCCTTGCCCTTCTCCCAGGCCCTCTTCCCCAGCTTCCCCATCCAGCATGAGCCCTCAGCCTGTTCTTGATCTCTCAGCATCACAGTCTTGAGCTCTTTAGACTTTGGCTGCTATTTTACCCATTAGCACTTTTATTAATTCAAAGATGCCTTATCTTGGAGGAGAGAAAATACAGCAACCTGGAAGCACAAGGTAAGATCACATGATTGCTCCCCCAGAAGACAAGCACATGCTCAGTGGCCAGCTAGATGATACCTTGCATAGTCCTGCCACTGAGGGCTAAGAAATCAATCAACAGGACAGTGCTGCACCTTTACACAGGCAGGAGAAAGAGGCGGGGTGAAAGCAAGTCATGAAATCAGAGCCACGTTATTCAGCGTGGTCAGCTTGTCGTCACATTTTGCGATCGACCACCTGAGTCACAGGAGTGGAATTAATCTCACTTACATTTAGACATCTAAAACATAGACTCTTATGTCTGGCCACGCAGCTTCAGCTTCTTTTACAGTCTATGATTCATCTGACCTCTCTCAGATACGATTGTAGATTGAATGACACTCTAGTTCTTCCTATTTCTCTGCATTGTCAATAAAGGAAGCCGATGGTGACTAGTTCATCTGAAGTCAGACATCTCAATTTTACATGCCAAAATAAGAGCAAAGGAATCCCACTCTGGGCATTGTCATTTCTCCCTAATTGAAAGGCTTAAAACTTTCAAAGCAGGAGGACAATGACAGCTGAATTTGTGGCGGGGCTTTTCGTGCCAACATTCAGCGACCGCTCCTCCCCTGCCAGCTTGCTCAGCTTAATTCATGGGAATGTCTAGAAACAAGAACCCCTGGAGCACAGCAAAAATGAGCCAGGCTCTGGCATTTGTGTGAGCAACGAGTTCTTAATTATTTGACTAATACTAGCACTGTGCAGCAACCATATTCACCAAGGGGTCTGAAGACGTTTCTTTGCCACAAAGACCCACATACAAACCTCCACATGGAAGGTGGGTCTAGTGTTTCTGCAGTGTTTCAGATGCAAGAGCACAATGCCAAACTGCAACTGTTTTCAGGGTGTTTGAGGAGTTTATACGGTATAATGAATCTGTCTGAAGCATAATTTGGGTCAGGAAGGATCGGAGAGCTAGGAAAGGTGGGCTAATGCTGGTCAACTAGGAGATGTATCACAGGCAAACCTGGTGCAAACATGGTGCAAACCTTCCCATGTTCTGGAGAGGACAGGAGCATGCTGGCAGCAGGAGTGATGGGGAGAACTACAGGAGTGGGGTTTTCTGCATGGAAAGGCCACAGTTACCCTGGGAGGAGGCTACAGGGCCAGGCTGCAGAGAGGCTCCCTGAGCCATGAGGATGGAGGCAAAATTACTCATCAGCCCCTGGAGGCTGGATACCTGGGAAGATGCGGTTTCTCCCTTCATTAGGAGATGGGTCAAATATGACTAGAAATTAGGACTTTATCATTTGAGCTCCCCACCCTCAGAAATATTGCTAGCAGGAGGCTCTGAGGCAGAGCAGAGCCAGGAGGGAAGGAAACGTCTTAGGCAGTGCCCATGGGCTGCACTCAGACCCCATGGGGCTACGGCAGGGCCAGGAGGAGAGCACTGGGGAAGGAAGTCTTACGGCAAGGTCGGACAGCAGCTGTCTCCAGGAATGAATCCAGGAGCAGCGTCCTCCTGGGATGGGCCAGGAGGATCTTGTGTTGACTGACTGCCCTTCCTGAGTTCGGGAGGAAATTCATCTCCCACCGTGGGCTTCAGTTTATTTTTACATTGCAAGTTAGCCCAAAGGGAAAAAAAAAATCATAAAAAAATTCTATTCCCTAAAAGGAGTCACAAATTTCACAGCGACCTAAGGAGATTAGTCAAATCCTTGTGACCGTCAGCAGTTTCACTTAGGTCAAAGCCTGGCATAACTCAATCTCTGTGAGAAGACAGGAGAGGAGCAGCGTGGACTGCCCAGCTCTGCAGGCGGGCCAGCCTCTCAGAAAGGACCCTTTTGCAATATCTGGAGGGAAATATCCCTTTTGCAGTCCCGCAGCAGAGAGGCAAACAGTCAGACTGGCCCAGAGTGCAGACAGTGAAAGGGAGTGTTATCTCTTGCAGATACCACAGTGAGACCTTCCAAGCTGGGAAGCAGGAGGGGGACCAATTTCCCAGGCTAGGAGACATCAAAAGCTGTGTGAAACCTTCCGAAAATGCTCACCCTGAATTTCTCATGCATGGGTGGGCATATGGGATAACTCTCCATAGGGTCAGGGAAATGTAGAAAGTGGAGAAGTCAAGTTCTGATTCGCCTCTTGCTCTGGGGAAGAAAATGAAGAGAATTTAGCTCAAAAGCTAAAAATAAATATGCCACCCGTAGGTTTGGTTTTGCACAAAATTTGGCCTGAGTTAGGTAACCTAGGGCCCTTTTTGGATGAAATCATTTCCATCCCCTGGCAAACATGTCTGTGTTAATGGGCTCACAGAGGCATCAGCCTTTCAAGCTGTGCATCAAATTTCATCCAGGGGATCAGTAATGTGGAGGAGCTGTGGTACTGCTGCTGCAATGCACTCATTGAGCAGAGAGGTGTTGGAGAAGGAAATCGAGGACAATCTTTTGGATTACTCTAAGGAGAAACAGGGCTTTCAGCTCATACTCCAGAGTTTTAAAAAGATCTGCCTCCTCGGTGCAAGGAGGGAGTCTCTTGATAGAAATCCAATGGAAAGTCTCCTGCCCTGTTGCATGAATACGCAGGATTGCTTTACATTGTATCATGAGGCCAAATAGGATGGGAAAGTCCACGGTGTCTGCCCCCTGCTGCTGAGAGGCAGGAGGCTTTTGCAATTGTTTCTCTTTCCCTGAAAAAGTTGCTGGTGCAGTTTTTAGAAGAAACTAACATTTTTTGCAATCCTTAGCTCTCCTCACAGGGAAACTTGTTCTCTCTTTGTGGCTTCTCTGCCATTTGAACTCTTCCACTAGTACCAGCCCTGAGGTTTTCAAAATTATGAGTCAGGAACTGGGAAATCCTTACACTGATTTAGAAACTAAAAGATTAAAAACAAAACAGCAAAAGACACCCCAACCGCAGGGACTTTCGAATTGCTTCTTGTCTTTGAGCTTTTAAGGTCAAGAGTGGAACAGTCCCATTGCAGTGTTTCGGGTACCATCACACCTGCTTTTCCACCTGCTGTTTCTTGTGTTAAGAGCTCTTTGGGGCAGAGAGCATCTTTATGTCCTGTGAATGTGCAGCATTTAGCACTAGGCAGTCTTCGGGCAGGATGCAGCTTCCTGGGCACGGGGAGAATGAATGCAAGTCGTTATGATCAGCCATTTTACCTACTTAATACATAATCTGAGCAAAAACATTTGAGGAGAAAGCAAGATAGCACATGGGATAAGGGAAGGCAGACAGCACCGTTGTCCACCACAGCTGCCAGCATTTTCAGTCTTTGGTATTTGCTCCTGACCCAGTGAGAGCTTTCCTGTGGGTGGAAAAGGAACAATAAAGATGATTCGCATGTTGCTGATGCACACAGAAAAGGACATTCAGGTCCAATTTTTAATAGCTGACATTGTGGGAGCCCCTAAAAGCCCTCTCTTGATCAGGTTCCCACTTTGATTAGTGTTGTACCAGCAAGCAGGAAGATATTCCCACTCCCAGAGACTACACACCTCCAAGACAGGGCACAGAAGGGGAAACGCAGCCCTTGCCTCTACAGGTGGGAAAAGCAGATCCAGAGGAGTAGAGTGAACCAAGGTCCCACAGCATTATACTGTGGAAAGGTCAGAAACAGAGCCGGAGCTTCCTAGCCATGTGTCTGACTCAGACACAGGCGAGCCCTGCCCAGATCAGGAGCAGCTTTTACTCCCAGCGGCCAGAGCAGTGCAGCCATGCTTGTGTAGCACCACATCCAACCACTAAAGCCAGACAGACCTGCTCCGGACAGCCCTCAGATGTCTCTGCTCTTGGCCTTTTGCAAGGTCAGGTCACTCTGAGCTGGAGTTTGCAGCCCTGCTTCTCACCCTACATTTACAATACACACAAAGAGGACACAAGCCCTGATCTGTTTGACCAATTGATCTCTTAGTTATTTCCAGGAACCCTGTAAAATTGCCTTGCAAACCGCATGGCTTTGCCACTTATTACTGCTGCAGATGATCTCTTCCAGCCCAAAATGTCCCTGATCCTATGCTTAAAGCTTACTCTGATTTTCCTTTAAGGAATGGGAGCTTGGAGGAACAAGTGAGGAAGCCTGAATGCTTCTGCCTGCTGCAACGACCTGACTTTTGAGACAGAAATGCAAGAGCTACTTAGAGAAGCAAAGTCTTCAAAATCTTTGATCCAGACAGAGGAGCGGGATCAAAATCACAATTGTGCCTACTTCTCAGATGTGCTTATATCAAGACTGAATTTTGTTCTGGATCTGCAGAAATAATAGTAAAAAAACATTCCTTCAACATCAACACAAAGGAATATCCTCCACTATTCCTCTAACATCAAGACAACCAAAAGTATGAGTTGGGCTTTGCACTAAGTGGGTTCAGGTTGGGCAGAAGTAACGTGGCCCTTTGCTCCTGATGATTTCACCAATCTGACATTTGTTCTCATGCATTTCCCCACCCTCCATCCCCCCCCAAAAAAAAATGGAAACGCAGTTTTCCTAATTGGAAATGCACATTTCATAGTAACATTTTACAGACCACTTTGCAAGAGGTAAAGTGGGATTAATTTTTTCAGTACAGCTTTGGGAGAAGCTCACTGCTCTTACCTGGCCCCTCGGTGTCTGTATCCCGACAGACTCCTTCAGCAATCTTCAACTCCTCTTGATTTTGCCTTTTTGTGGTGTTTGTTTCTTTGCCCTTCTTAAATAAACCATTGGCAGTTACTATGGTAACACGCCTCATTCTTTCTCTCTCTTCCCTAAAAGTCTATTTCTATTTAACAGGCTTTTAAAAAGACTCTATTTATACTTTCTTTTGTTATCCTGCCCCTGCTCCCTTGCAGTCAGACAAGGGCAGGCACGGAGTAGTGCATGCACTAGCCTGTTACTAATAATGGCCATCCATAAACATAAGAACAAGCCGTGGGGATCAAAGCTGTGACCTTCATCAGGAGATGCTCTGCTTCTTAGACGAACAAAAAGGAAACCTGAGACACAGCACACCGTGTGCTCTGGCGGGAAGCACTGCTAGCAGGGGCCATCCCCACCTTCCCACTCTCCAGCAGCATGCTGAGGGGCTGCAAGTCCCCAGAGACAGCCATCATGTGAAAAACAGCCTTGCTATCACTGCAGGCAGCTTCCACCTTTCCTCTTTTCTCAGTGTCAGACATTCGTCTACATTACTGGTAATTGAATAAAGGGAAAAATAGGAGCTGTGGTCCTTTTTGCTTCCTATTATATGAAAAGAAAAGCTCCCTTCCTCTCCATGCTTTTTCATTTTAAATCTCAGGGCTATTAGCAAGTGTCAAGGTTTATTTCCTTAAGGTTCATTATATCATTTAAACATGCAGATTAAAATTTATCTTAACCCTTAGCTGAAGCAGTAGGTGTCTGAATTATTACAATGGCAGCTTTTCTCCTATTGTTTTTCAGGCATTTCTGCTAATAAAAAACAGTGGGTCTGAAACAGTCCAAGTACAATTTGGTTCCTTTCTCCATTGAGAGGTTTCACTTGCACGGTCAGGCTGGTGCCAGAAACCACACGTTTTTTGGTCATCTTTAGGGTGTTCCAGGAAACATATTGTCAACAGATCTCAATTTTTCAGTAGGAAAAGCAAGTAGAAGAAAGACTCCCCAGCCCTCCCCTTCTTTCTTCCACATAAAGACAGCTTTCAGGACTTCTTTATTGATGAAGAATGATCCCAACAGTTGTAAATCCATTTTCTTCTCGCTTGTGATCTCTACAGCCTGGCCAGCACAAGAAGCTGTGATGCCCTCAGAGTGACACTCCAGAAAGGGTTAAGGTATCTAAAACTACAGCCTCAATAAGCAGCTTGCAAAAGTGTCCTGTCCCCAGGGTAGGATCAGTGTATGAGAATTTGCTCAGATCATGTAATGTTTGTAACTTGATTTCCTGCCGGAAAGCTTCAGTGGGCGGAGTTTCTGCTGAACCAGACAGAACTAGAACTATTTCCTTCTCCAGATTGCTTGTGCATGTCCAGTCAAGCTCAACTGAATTAATAGCAACTGGCTTGTTTCCCCCACACACCCCTTCCCATTCACCTTTTGCAGTAGAGATACGGGAAGTATGTGATAATCTTGCTGCCAGGGCAAGTGCCTCAGGAGGTGGGATGATCCCGCAACCTTGGGCAAGTCCCATTCTTTCTCTGCACATATGGTCCATCTCTTGTTATATTCTGGAGAAAGGATGTCCTAATGATCAGCCTCCTGCCCTACCAATTTCCTGTATGACCTTGGGAAAGTCACTTAACCTTTGCCTGCCTCCACTTTCTGTGAAATGGAGAGGAAACTAGGAGAAGGCTTGCTCACCCTGCTGCCACCACCAGCATTAAACCAGGGCCCATGAGGACTGAAAGTAGGACCCTCTCCAGTTTAAGTTTAAAGACCAGTCGCTATTGTGTCCTGGAACAGTGCAGACCTGAGGTGGATTGCCAGAAGCACTTCTGCAAGGGAAAAACAGCCCTGTTACCTCCCACACTCCTAACTGCAAACTGATTCATTCATCCCTTGCCTCCTCCATCCCAGGAACCATGAGTTTCCTTCACATCCATCACTGAGTGCAATCAAACTTCCTTGGAAAGACCAGATCCTGCTCCAGGTGCTTGATTTTTTACCAGAGTTCTAGGTTTCACCAAAGTGGTCTTAAGCTAAACCCCAGCAAGATGCTTTCGTCTATACTAAGAGCATCCACATAGGGATGAATGCATGCCTAGCCAAGTGAGATCCTTCGGATCTCGTAGAACAAATCAGAGCTGAGGCCAAAGACCTACCCCACATACAGCTCCAGGACTCTGCTGGCTTTGAATGGTGCCAGGTCAAGTTATTTGAGGTTCAGCTGGTAATCCAGACACTTTGTTATCAAGGTTAAGATGAAGGTGGGCAAGCTCCCTTCCCTCAGTCAATTTTCAGCAGCACCTTTTGAAAATCCTTCCCAGGGTAAACAGCAAAGTCAACCCAAACCAAAGAAAAGAAGCACTGGTTTTTTTCTCATGGGACCAAGGAGGAAACTCCTCTGAGGCACAGAAACATTTCTGAGTTCCGTGTTTCTCACCCTTTTCCAGTTGCTGTCTCCACACCAGCCTGTCAGTCACAGTGCTCGTCCTTGCTGGACACCTGGGGCACACCCTCTCCCCCCCACACCGATAGTATCATGTCCTTAGGATGTGTCTACACTCCCAGGTAGAGCTGGTTACACAGAATAGTCCTTTCCTTAGGGCTGGCTAAGTCTGGAGGCCTGGGTGTGAGATAGAAAGTAGGCACTGCTCCTTATCATACAAGGAAGATTATGCAAGTATGTCCTTTAATGAGGAAAGCAAAGGCTCTTTGAATAGGTATGTGGAGTTGGCTGCAGGTAACTTCTGGCAGCAAGCAGGCTTCTTGCAGCATGTATCAGCCCAGGTTTCCAGTGCCAGATGAAGTGGGGCAACCAGCCGCCCCCCACCAGCCTCTTTAAACCAAATGAACAATTCACCTTCTTTCAAAAAAAAGGACAAAACTTGAGGACCATAACATCACTGAAAGAACTGTCACTAGGACCTAAAACTCAAAATGTTTCTCTATTACTCTTCATCTCCTTTCTGATTGCTGGCTTGCAGGCGTGGGAATGCAATGTGTATGGTTTTGTTTTTTTTAATTGCAATCATTTTGCAGACCACCTTCAGGCATGCTGGGGACCACCAGTAGTGCAGGGACCGCATGCAAAGAAGCCCTGCCCTAGGAGACCCATCCTGCCTTCCCTGATGTGGTTAAAATGCCATTCCACGTTGTGGTGCCTGCAAGGATTTAACCACGTTCTCAGCCCAAACGAAAGCCCTGGACTATGCCATCTGCCTGAGAAAGCAGGACGGAGCTTCAGCTGTGTAGGAGGGCAGCTGCAAGAAGGCAGGCTATCTGCAGCACTAGGTAGTGATTCCTTTAGAGCCTCCCCCATCTCTCTTACATGCAAATGCAACCTCTCAGTCTCTGGGCCCAGCTCTTTCTGTTCTGAAGTCTTCGTTGGCTATTAATACCTGGGGAATCTGTGAAGTAGGCAAACAAGGTTTTGATGAGTGTGGGAAAAAGAAAGGCGTTACCACGTATGAGTGAACTTCAGTTTCGCTCATGTGCTGAATTAGTCAGTGCCTTCAAGTGAATTCCAAGTACTGGTCCAGCTATTAAATGACTCTTCTTGAAAAGGTAAGCGCTCCATTTTGAGCCTCTCTTGGAATAGAGGTAAAGTACAAAAAAACCCAAACAACTGAATCAGAACTTTTGCATAGGTTTTCTTTTTTTTTTTTTTACTTTCTTATCTCTCCCAGAAAGAAGTATCCACTAGTCACTGCACAGCAGCTTCTGGGACCCTGCAAGCTGGAGAAACCCAGGTTCCTTGTAGTGCAGGTGAACGTGATGTCTGTTTCAGGAGTGGTGACTGGAAACCTCATCCAGATGTTGAAGTCCCAGAGGACCATGATGTGATAACTGCTTCACCAAAGGAGCAGAAGTACCTGGTGCAGAGAGTCAAGACACAAGCTCCAGTGGCTGAGAAACTCGGTGGAGGATTTGTTCAGTTTAAACAGTTACTGGATGGGAAGGAGGCATCAGTGCTGGAACATTAACACTGACGTATCAAGAATTCATGTTTTACTTCCTACCCTGGAGGAGTGGTTCCTCCTGCAATCTTTCCAACCCAGAATTATCACTTTTCTGCTGCTTCCCTCTCTAATACAGCAGCCATGAGAAGTGTTGTCTGCAGGTGGCAAAAAGGAAAGTAATTTTTTCCATCAGTTCAGTGTTAATGGTTTCCTGGCTTGAAGAAACCTGCATTTGGCTGAAATGGAAATGACAGAAGGGGTAGGGAAAGACCATGGAAAAAAAGATTACAGAAACTCAAAGCAGGTGTATGGATTGCATTTCCATCCTTTCTGCAAACATGGAGGCTGCATGGGCTTGATCCAGGAAAGTGTTCTAGCTGTAATACAAGCACTTTGACAAGCACACATTAAAAGATGGCCAGGCTTTCCACTAACACTAAGGCAAATACAGCCCTCTGGGATTAGTATCCGCGCAGAGGTTACAATCCTTCCACAATGCTTTTCAGTGCATTATGCTGAAAAAACATGCTCAAGGATGCTAACATGCACAGGAGATTGTCAATATTTGTGATGAAAATCCATTCAAATTCAGGAAATTACAGCTAACATGAAGCCTGTTTGATCCTCTTAAGGCAGTGACCTGATTGTGGAAACATTTCTCTCTGCCTGTTTCTCTAAAATACAGAGAAGTGAGGCAGGGCTTGACTGAAGATGGACCCAGGCTTGCCAGGAGACCTGAAGGTGTTCCTCAGTTGTGCTGCATATCAATTTTTAATGCCTCCACTTTCCCTCCAGCTTACAATGGACAAAAGTTCCCCTACCAAAGAGCAGCAGCAAAACTGGTATGAATTTACACCCTCAGCCAAGAAGCTACGCTCTCAGGCACAGCAAGCCTTCAGCCTCACCCATGCAAGAGGGATCAAGCTGGGTTTGACGGCACTTCTGAGGCGATGTGGTGGAGGCTCACACTGTTGCCCCTTTTTCTTTTGCCAGAGCTGTCAAGCTGAGATTGTGCTCAAGTGCTAGAATTTGCCATGTGACATTTCAAATGGTAAGCAAAGAACAGCTTGCCAACCACTACTCTCAGGTTCTGAACTAAATAAAAACAGATTACTGGCATTTGCTGCATCTGAAAGAAAGGCGGGTCTATCATATTCACAAACAGTAAAGGATACAGAAAAACAAACGTATTCCCTCAGAGCCAAATACAGTTCCTCATCATGCCTGGGAATCCCCATGGAAGGAAAAGGGGTCATGCTGTTTTAACAAGAAGGGATTTGACCAAAAATACTGAACCAACTAGAGCAGCTGCAAAGTTGTTTTTCTTTGTGCTGGATTTTTTGTTTGTTTGTTTCAGTTTTCAATTTTTTGCTTTTAAAGAAAGCATTCGCAGGCGGGTTTCTCAGTCGGTCCTACCATCACCAGCAATAGCAGGAGGACTTCTGCCCCCCAGAGCTTTCGCTAAGCTTTGCCAGACTGATTCTAGCACCACCGAAAGTCACGCTCTGAGTATTTCATTAAAAACATTTATGTGAATAACAGATAATTTTCTCACCTAGAAAAAGTAGCAGGGAGTCAAACGGCAAAATGCTAAATGTCAATAGCAAGGGAAGTAATAGTTTTCTTTCTGTTTTCAGCAGACGTCTATTGCAAGGTGTGAATTTGCTGATGTCTAATGAAGGTTAAATTTATGCTGTGCCTCCCCCTCAAGAGAGGAAGGGGAAGAGAAGAGCTAGGCATGCCGATTGATATCCTTTTTATCGAGCTGCCTGTTTTCAAACTTGCAAAAATTGATATCCTTTGAAATTGGTCAATAGATTCAAAAATTTTAGCAAAGGATCCATTTTATATATTTATAGACATACAATGCAGTTGCGTAAGAGTCACTGCATTAAGAAACCTTGGTAAAACTGACTTGTTTCCTTTACTAATTCTTTTTGTATGATGCATTAAGAAATTCTGAACTTTTTTCCTTTTTTTCTATTCTTTTTTCTGTTGGAAATGCTCAGTATGCCAAATCAGCCTTCCTCAAGTTCTGCTGGAGGACTTGTAGATCTTGATAGGTCAGCCCTTAACAAACGAGGAGGCCTCCTGGCCCTTTTAACAAAGCATGTTCTCAGAAACATAAAGCACTGTTGGGCGGTTCTGGTTTAGACGTCACCATTTTAGTGCCTTTCAGGGAAGAGGAAAAAACATCCTTGAAATGAAAGCGTATCTGAGGATCTCCCGATATTCATCTGCTGACCCTTCATCTCCACATACTTGTGTATGACTCCCGAGGAAACACCTCATCCCTCCATGCCTATTTGTCACTCCAAAAAGCCCTATCCTACTGTTCTTTTAATGTCTGTGAAGCCCTTGGCTGCCTCTGCGGTGACTTCTGCTAAAAGAGTCCTCAATAAATCAGAAAAAAATTGGAAGAGGAAACTTGTGCTGAAGTCAGGTGCTTTGTTCCCATTCCTTTGAATTTATGGTAGTTCTTTACACTATGCCACAGACAGGGGTTTATAGCCACAATGGTCGACAACCTGAGGCAAGGCCCTTGACCGAAAGGCTGAGCAATAGCAGCTCCTGAATCGCGCCAGTCCCTGAGGCAGCGCCCTGCTGAGCGACACCACTGTGCCTCACACGTACCCAGCACTGCTAACGGCAAGATGTTAAATATATCCTTCATAGCACTTCAGGAATGAGTGGCCTCCTCCCCACATCCAGCCTGGCCAGTGGGGGCCCTCATGGGCCTCTGCCCGGCCTGTGCTGCCTGGGGGAAGCGGGGGGCACCCCTGCACCAAGCCTAGGCCTGTGCTGCCTGCCCCTGCCCCTGCTACCAGGCCTCCCTCCTCGCCTTCCTCTTTGTCTTCCTCATCTTCCTCCTTGTCGTCTTCTTCTTCTTCCTCTTCTTCTTTTTCCTCCTCCTCCTCCTCCTCCTCCTCTGTCTCCTCCTGCCACACTCACCTCATCCGCTGCGCACTTTCCTCACGCCCCGCGCCTTCCTTTGCCCCCTCACCTGGCCCCGCCCAACCCCCCGATGGACACGCCTATTCTACAGCCACGCCCACCATATATCCCCGCCCCTTCCTAGACCCGCCCCTTCACCAGCCCTGCCGTCTCTTCTCTCCCCTTCCCATTGGCTCCCCGGTGCCACGTGACGCCGCGGCCGCGCGCTGCCGGAGCGCGGGGGCGGGGCCCGGCGGGGGCGGGGACGGGGCGGGCAGGGGGCGCGCGCGCGCGCGCGCGGGCCAGCGGCGGCGGCGGCTGCATGTGCGGGCGCGGGGCGGCGATCGGGGCTGGGCGGGCGGCGCGGCGCGGGGCGGCACGGCCGGAGCCGGCGAGCAGGTCAGTGCGCGGGACGGGCGCGGCGGCGTGGGGGAGGCGGCGGCGGCACGTGGGGCCGCCCGCGCAACAATGCGGGCGGGGGGGGCCGTGTGCTGCTGTCCGCGGAGCCGGCGCTGCACCGCGGGGGAGGCCGGGCGCGGGGCGATTCACCCCCCGCCCGGGGAGGCCGGGCGTGGGGCGATCGCGGCGGGGGAGGGTTGCGGTCGCGGCGGAGGGAGGCCGTGCGCGGAGCGGTCGCGGCGTGCGGGGGAGGCCGCGCACGGCGCTGCACGCTGCTGGCCCGGCGGGGGTGGGCGCCGTGCGCGGCGCTGCGCGATGCAATGTCCCCGGAAGCGATGAGGGGCCGTGCGCGGGGCTGCACGGTGCAGTGACCCCGGTAGCTGCATGGGGGGCCCGTGCGCGGGGCTGCACGGTGCAGTGACCCCGGTAGCTGCATGGGGGGCCCGTGCGCGGGGCTGCACGGTGCAGTGACCCCGGTAGCTGCATGGGGGGCCCGTGCGCGGGGCTGCACGGTGCAGTGACCCCGGTAGCTGCATGGGGGGGCCGTGCGCGGGGTGCACGGTGCAGTGACCCCGGTAGCTGCAGGCGGGGGGGGGGTCACGCACAGCCTTGCCCAGTTGCACTTATCCTGGTAGCAGCAGTGAGGCTCCAGCAAGGCGTTTGCACAGCGCAGCCATCCTGGTAGCAGCGGAGGG
This sequence comes from Ciconia boyciana, assembly GCF_034638445.1. Classification (NCBI taxonomy): domain Eukaryota; kingdom Metazoa; phylum Chordata; class Aves; order Ciconiiformes; family Ciconiidae; genus Ciconia; species Ciconia boyciana. The sequence goes on from NC_132935.1 coordinate 4,158,570, forward strand.
GGGTCATGCACGGTGCTGCAGCGTGCAATGGCCCCGGTGGGGAGGCCATGTGGGGCACTGCACGCTGCAGTCACCCACCCCATCAGGGGACTGTGCACGGCGCTGCACGCCACCAGGGCAGCTCCGAGCAGCAGAGCTCCCTGCCAGGCAAACGGCCCACTGCGCTACACGCTGGGTGTGATGCAGAGTGCAAAGCAGCGAGCGTGAGCACTTTCAGGCTCCAAGGGGCCTCACCACCCTCACGAGGCCGGACGCAGGGCTCAGCGTTGCAAGGGGCCCAGGGGGGAAGTGCATACTCCGTGCTGTCCGGTCTTGCCATCCCAATGGACGTTTCCCACCTCTTTGCAAGAAAACGGCATCAAATGCATGGGGCTGTGCTCGCTGCATCAGCAGTAGCAGCAGCGATGGCCTCTCCTGGGCCATATTTGAGCAGATTTCCATTAAGCTACCGAGCTTTTCACTGGCCTGGCCATGGCTTGGGGGATTTGGGAGGCTGGTGGGCCCCATTGCACAAGCAGACAGGTCGCATCGCAGAAGGATACCCCATGCAATGCCTTTCTCTGCCGTAAGTAAGGTGGATTTTGCATGCGACTGGAATTATTAATCCAAGCAATTAGCTGGAATCTGGCAAGTTTGCGCTGCTCCCAATTTCCAGTTAATTCGGTTACAGCTTCATCTTTCTGCTCAAAGGAGCTGAAACAGAAACGGGATGACTGAGTGTCTGGAGCTGCTGGGTTGGTTTTACATGCATCCTCGCTAAAGGAGGATCAGCAAGAAAACAGCTCTAATGAAGTCATGTATGTATTGATAGCAGTGTAAAAAGAGTAGCATGGATAAATGAGGCTGGTGACTTGTTTATATACTAAATATCATTAAACTCCCTACCCTGTTGTGAGCTAGATTTAAATTCCACTGCTATAAGGAGCACTAATTTTTTGGTTGTATTGTTGCTAATAGCATATGTTGAAAATGCTGCAGGTGGATTTAAAGCTGGGGGCTTTGTACACCCACCAATATTCTGCACCAATATTTATGTACATGCAGGAACTTAATAGTGTGTTGTCACTAGGCTTCAGAGTTAACCATCCAGGTGCTGGCTAGCGGGGGCTGTTGCAGTACAGTCCCCGACACAGCCGCTTTTTGGAGATGTCAGATGCTAGTAGTGGCCACCAAATTTGACACGTGGGTAAGTGGAGGAAGAGACTTTTAACGTTGGTAAATGCTCCAACCTGAAATTCGTTCCTTTGGGAAAGCGATACTTCTGTTAACTTTCGTGAGGCTGAAAATAGTCGCGTTACCAGAGCCCTACGAGCCTTCGCCCCTTTGGCTCTGCTTACGGAGAGCACTGCTTGCAGAAGCAAAAAGCTTTCATTACAGCTATTTTAGTTTTATTTTTATGTGTGTCTTGATAGCCCAAAAAATCACTCCCCAGCTTCCAGTCAAGGCAGTCCCGGATGAGAAGCATCCGCTGGGATCAGCCTCTTAAGTGCATTTCTTTGATTTGACGGCAGAAGTGCCTGTAGATACGTCAAAAAAACCCGGCATTTAGGCACATTTCCAGCTTAATCATCCCCTGCAAGCGATGGAAATCAGTGGCTTGAAATCCAACAGCACTTGATATTAAAATAGCAAACAGTAAACATTGGCTCCTATCAATAACTTTAATTATGGTTTGGGTTTTGTCTTAAATAGGCACGTGTTGCCATAGGGAAATAAAAGTTTAGCATCCAGACGTGCTCAGTGGGGTGGTAGCATCTTTGGACGTGGCGTAACGTGCTTTTATAGCATAAAATAAAACAGGGTTTTAGCAGCATAGCATGCTGTTGTGTAAGAAAATTGCACACTTTTGGGCTGAGACCGCGTGGTTTCTGGGCACCATGTGCTGCGGCGTGTTGGTGGATGGCGTTCCTGGGCAGCTTCGGACGGGGAGAGCAAGTTTTACCGCTCCAGAGCTGAACCCCGCTGGGGTTTTTCAACCATAAAACGAAGTGCAGAGGAGGCTTTGTGTGTGCCACTGATAGCCAAACTGAAAGCAAAAATAAACACCCGCGAAAGCTTTTTTTTTTCTGTCATTGACAGAAAAAGAAAGTGCTGGTCCAGGGGTGGGTGTGAAGTGCCGCGTTTGCTACGCTCCAAACCTGGAAAATATGGATCGCGGCACGTGGAAGGGGCATGCATGGCTCACACACACATTTTGTATCTTTTCTTTTTCCCCTCTAATTTTACCCAAAATTACGGGAGGGAAGCAGCACCCCTCGGTCCGTTAAATGTTCATTTTTGCCAAGTTACGCCACTTTGTGAACATGAGACGGGACCGGATTCCTGTGGCAAGGAGCCCTTAAAATTTCAACAGCTCTACCTATAAATATAGTCGCCGTGAAAGGCAATCCGGCTTTAAAAAAAAAAAAAAAAAGCCATGCTCTTTTTTTAGTCCCACTGTATCTGCCTGACTTTAGTGCAATGCAATGCATCTCCAGCCAGGCAGTGAAGGCGAGGCAGCGTGGAGCATTAAGTCTCTTAATTCCTCTTGCAGATTTATGTGAAGAATGGGTGCAAGCAGGGGAAAAAAAAAATCATTTTCGTTGTCCCGAAGATTTTAGGGGGTGGGATGGTGAGGCTGGCTCTGTGCAGCCACGCGGCTTTTGCAGAGGGACCTTTGCTGTTCGCTTGGTCCCGGTGGGTCCCCGGGAGCTGCTGCACTGCGGGGCGATGCAGGACGGGGGGAGAAAGGAGCCTGAAGCATCCCTTGGGTGAGCAGCAACGTCCCGGGTGAAAATTAAAAAAAAAAAGAAAGAAAGAAAGAAAAAAGCTAGCTGCCACCTCGCCCCGGAGGTGTCTGGGCTCACCCGGCTGCTCTCTGATGCAACTGCGGCTGCCCGGGGAGCTCAGAGTCTGGTTTTGGGCATGCCCAGGGTTGCCCAGGGACAGGCTGGCCCCGGGAGCGGGTACGGCATGTTCTTCTCCTGGGTGCTCCTCCACACCGATGGGGCCCCCCACCAGCCCCACATGATGGAGTGGGGTGATGGCCACCATGCATATCCGGTGGAGAAGACACCGCTGCCTGCAGGGCTGGGATTTAGCTGGAAAACCTAAAAGGAGGGGTCGTTTTGCAGCTTAGCAATGCTTTTCTGCATGCCCTGCACTTGCATGGCAGAAATCCACCTTTGTGGCCAGAGCGGCTTTGGCATGAAGCGCTCGGTCACCTTGCAGTGCAAAAACCTGCTGGGGGTTTTCAGACGGGGCACGGGCTGGAAAACGGGTGAGAGCGGGGCGGGAGATCTCGACGCGGCGAATTGCTGTGTGTGCAGTTCGGCGAAGTGCTGAGCCTGGGCTGCGCGGGAGCTGCAGACAGGCTGCTCACGTGACCGTCTGAATTTCAGATGATTGCTGGACCACTTTGCCAACAGCCTCTCACGACTCATCAGCTGCAATATCACTTCTTTTTTCCCTTTTTTTTTTTTTTTTTCCCCTTTCCCCTTTTCTTCCTCACCCTGCCTGATTTCCAAGCCGAAGCAGGAGGGGTGAATACAACACGGAGGGTGGCTGCAGCTGTGCAGGGTCTGTATCCAAATGGTTTCCTGGAAGGCAAGTTTTTTTGTTGTTGTTTTTTTTTTTAATCTTAAAAATATTTTTACTGTGAGTCTCTTGTATCTGGGCGGTTTGGATGTCAGGTTTCGTTTCCCATGACATCGAGCAATTAGAGGGGGGGAAAGGAGGGACTGAATGCTTTTTTACTTGCAGATCTCTCTGCAGCGGTATCGTAGCCGATCGATCGTAAATGTGTTCCCTCTCATCTTTGCGATAGTTCTCGGCGATTTCCTCTTTTACGTCACTGCAGTTAATAAGATGTTTAACTTGGGAGCTGGGGGCAATGTGGCATGTTATCGTGTTGCAAGGAAGGGGGGGGATGGCGAGTTCCCGCACAGACTTGTGCTGGGGAAGATCGTATCGATGCAACCTTTCAAGCTGGGAGAACAGCTGGGTTTGGAGTCAAACCGCTGCCTTTCACCCTTAATGAACCCGACCTGGCTGTATCTAATTTTTTTATTTTATTATGACAATGATTATTTTTCCTTCCAATACTGAGAGATGCAGCTCAATCCTCTATATCAGCTGCATTGCTGGAGTCAAGGGTGCACCCCTTGATTTTTTTTAAGCAGACTGTACCTGCCTGACTGGACTTTGATTCCCCCCCCCCCTCCTTTTTTTTTTAATCCCCTGAAGCATTGTACAAGACCACTTGATGGCTTTTTTGGGGTGACAATGCAGATGCGGTGCCTGCAGAGCCAGACTCCTCCCCAGGAGGGTCATTGACTGTGTGTTTTGAGTCCCGTGCATGCTTCCCGTTGATTATATAGAGTTAATAAAGCGTCGCCGTTGTACGCGCCTTGACCAGAAATAGCGTCCCTCCCTGCCGTGGTTTGCAAGGCCAGCTTGTTGAGAGCGGGTGAGTTGGTCAATAAACGCTCTGAGTGGCACCCTTGGGAGTTTTGCACCGAAATGGAAATACTTGTGTCCTTCAGCCCTTCCCTCCTTGCCAAGTTGTTTTCTTCCCCCACTCCTTCTCCAACCTGCCATTCAAACCCTCTCCTTTCTGCTGTGTTTTTCCACAAGTGTCTTTCAAGCATGACAGCAGGGAGAAGAAAGCCAGTGCGGGCCATGGGCTGTGGTGCGAGGAGCTGATGCCTATCAGCCCAACCCTTGCCTGTGGCTTTGGTGGCCCCCTTTGCTCCGGGTGACTTGGCGGCTGCCGGCTAGCCATGCAGCACAGGTGGGTTCACATCCGGCAGCAGTTGGGCATGGGGCTGTCTCTACCCACCACCAGACCCATCCCACCTGCCTGCACCTCTTCCAGAGCTACCACCTCATCTCTAGGGTTTGAGTCAGATAGCCCAGCCAGGGTGACCAAGATGTCCCCATGTAGGTGTGGAGCAGAGGGCTCCATAACCCTCTCAGGGCAGCAGGGTAGGTGTGGGGGCACAGAGGTTTTGCAAGAGGAACAACAACAGCTCAGGTGGTGGCATCTTCCAGTCTTCAAGCAGGATCTGTCTCTCAGAGTCCTGCCAGTGCTCAGCCACAGACTTCCATTGGTGATTTTGCTCAATAACCCTTTTTTTCTTAAGAAAAAAATGCTTCTTAAAAAGCAGTGTGCCACCAGCACATTGGGATGTTGGCTTTTTTTTTAATTTTTTTGGAGGGTCACAGCCTCCCAGCTCTGCTTTTGGTCCATGGAAGAAGCAACGCGGTTGGGTGCAATTTTCAGCCCTCATGGGAACAGGGTCTTAAATAACCCTACCACATCCGAGCTAAGCAAGCTCACACCCTCATTGCTGGATGTGGGAGTTAATTTTTCTTGCTTCTGCCATGCACAACAGCCCTCTCCGTGCTGCTCCTGCAACGTGGGGCGAGGGGAAAGACGGGTGCAACTCCAGGCGGTGCTGGCTCGGCACATGTTCCCAAGCTGGGCGGTCACCCGGGGCCCACTTCATGCGAACGGGGTCAGCAGCTGGGAAATTGCAGAGCAAAGTGCCTCCCTGGTAATTCCCAGCTGCCGTTAAAGCGGCTTTAAAATAAATTCCCTCAAAGAGCAATTCCAAGTATTTGAGGGTTTGAACTTTTCCAGAGAAGGGTTTGGGAGCTGCTGGCTACCGCGCTGCACCCTGGCACGGTGGGGAAAGGTGTCGGGGGAATTGCCTTGATTATCCCAACCTCTAGAAAACACTTTTTTAATGTCTATATTATGTTTATTTACTAGCTGCGTTTGCAACGCAATGGTCAAAAAAGGAGTGCTGCTGGAAGCAAAGTTTGCATTAAACTGGGAAGATGGTTGCTGAGCAGTGTCCTGGGCTGCAGGCAATGCCCAGGCTCAGCAACCCTCACCGTGCCCTCGTACCTGGCCGCCAGTGCTTACCCAGGGGTGCAGCCTGGCTGGGCACCCCTCGCCGTGCATTCCTCAGCCGGCTCTGCTTGGTAACGTGGGCACAACAGAAAACAAACTTTGCAGCGAGCCTTGCTCTCCCAGAGCCCCTGAAGCTTGCTTTAAAAAAAAAAATACTTTGGAGCAATGTGGTCTTTTTTTTTTTCCTTTTTTTTTTTTTTCTCATGCTCATGAAAATTCTCATACCAAACCAGTAACCTCCGCTGCCCCCAGTTCATTATTTTTTAAGGTGGTGTTAGGGGGTATTTAAGGGGAGGCTTGTCCAGCCCGGCTTCCCAGCCTCTGCATCCCCTCCTCATCTGCACCCCATCAGTGCCAAATTGCAGCTTCGTGTTTGCTTATGTGGTGGGCAGAAAAACAGGGATTTTGGTCAACAAAAGAGGAAAATTTGTCTCATCCCCACTTCCCCACCCTGAAAGGCTCTGGATGTGCCTGTGCTGGTGCTTCCCAGGGTGATGGGGTGATGCAGCCCGGGGGGTGCAACGTGCTGGTCACAGGGATGTCCCCATGAGGCTAGGTACCCCGAGCTGGGGACAGCCAAGCCTTTCCTTGCAAGGACAGTGCTGGGCTCCTGCCAAAGTCCCCTCTCTGGGGCCCTGCCACCAATGCAAGTGCAGCCAGGCTGAAGGCTGGTGATTAAACCCATGATCCAGGTCACCTCCTGCCCTTCTCGGTGCCCCGAACGATAGGGGTGCTGATAGCAGGGCCACGTTCAGGCAGGGAGCTTGCACCTTTGTGTGCACGTTGAAAGGGGTTGGGGATGAACTGAGCCAGTTTGGGGTAAAACCACCCTAGAAACCCCGTTGCAGCAGGGGTTTCCTCCTCACGCACCCTTCATTGCATGGCTCAGCCGCTCCCAGCTCAAACCGATTTTGTTCGTGGGCTGTCCTTTGCTCTGATGGCTTCTTAATTAACTTTCAATCATGTATGTAATTTTTTAAATATTTTTTTTCTGTGTGGACATGGCGGAGCTGTCACCTGAGGTGGGAGAAAACACATCTTGCTTCTTAAGGACAAGTAGAGAAACCTGCAAATTGCACAGGGAGGTTTGCTGTGGATGGGACAGCAATGGGTGCAGTCCCAGCCCAAAGTCGCTTCCAGTGGACCACACACTTAGTTCTCTTGGGTTTTTTTTTCCTCCAAAACTAATCCCTCCAGCCCCTTAGGCTTGTTGTTGTTGTTGTTGTTGTTGTTGTTGCTCCTCTCTGAATTCCTTCTAATTTGCAGGCTCGCTGCCAGCATACAGCGCACTATAAAAAGGGGACTTGTTCTTCAAGCTTCCCTCCGGTACACAGCATTTGCACAAATAGCAACACGCTTGACAAGTAGGTCTGATTCCCCCTGCTATTACTGAAATGCTCGTAGGGTGCTTGGGGAGTAGAGCCGCTGTCTTAAGACAAGCCAAGTTGAATTTCACGGAGGGCCCTGAGCCCAAATCCCAGCTCGTGTTTAAGCTCCTGTCAGCTGGAAAAACGGAGCTGTGCCTTTTTAATTTTCTCCCCGTGCAGCTTCCCTCTCTCCAAGAGCAAGCGGATGCGGTTTGCATCCCTCCATACCCCACCAGCGCAGGTACGGCTGCCGAGCGGGATGCGGGCTGTGGCAGAAGACCCACATCCTGCCGAAGCCAGCCCCAGGGCCACCACCGATTTTTGGCTGGTCTGGAGACTGGTCCCCCCCGCCGTTACAGGCAGCCGCGATGCAAACCCCCTGCCGGCTTCCTTCTTAAAACTAATGAGCCGTTTGACCCTGGCAAGTCCTCCGGGAAAGCTGCTGTCGGAGCCTTGCTGCTCGCACGGATACAAACTGCTCTCGTTTCCAGCTTAAATTTATTTGTAGATGACTTGTACCCATTTGGCCTTGTTCTTCTTGTACCCACACTGGCTTTTAGCTTGGATGGCTCTTTTCCCTGCTCTGGTATTTATCCTCTGGCAGGCTGTACCAAGCATCATGGGTCTGCCAACCTAAATAAGCCCAGTGTTCCTGGTTGAGAAGGGATGGAGGGGGCGTAAGGGCATCGAGGTTTCCCCATCCCTGCAGTGGAGACAGCCCCAGCGACTTGCATCTGCAGGTCATCTTCCCATTGATGGAGGAAATGTCTCTCAACATCCTCTAGGGATGGTCCCAACCTGCAGAAGGACACCCTTACCATCAGATTTGAAGCCGCCGTCATCCGGTATCATTAGCATGCTCCTCTTTTGCAATGCAAAAGCCATTTTGGCGGAGGATGAGGGTTTTTTCCCTAATGCAGCCTACAGTAACACCCTTCCCTCTGCTTTCGGTTGGCAGCCTTTGGTAGTGGCACGACTGCTCGTGCTCCCGGCTGTGCTAATCTCGTGCTAATCTCAGCCCTGGTCTTCTGAAGCAGAAGTTTCCTGTGCACGGCTGTGCCAGGCACTTCGCTCAAAGGCTGAAGTGGATTTACAACACTTTAAGTTCATCAGAGCAAAACATGCATGCAACCTCTTACCACGGGTCCCCCTCCGGGTGCGTTGGACCATCCGGGATGCAATACGTTTTGATTAAAACCTGTACTGGGTTTGCGTGGCAAGGTTTTGGTGGTGGGCGGGCTGCAGGGGTAACTTCTGTGAGAAGCTGCTAGAAGCTTCCCCTATGTCCGATAGAGCCCATGCCAGCCAGCTCCAAGGTGGACCTGCCGCTGGCCAAGGCCGAGCCAGTCGGTGATGGTGGTAGTGCCTCTGGGATAACATATTTAAGAAGCGGGGGGAAAACTGCGCAACTGCAGATGGAGAGAGGAGTGAGAATATGTGAGAGAAACAGCCCTGCAGACACCAAGGCCAGTGAAGAAAGAGGGGGAGGAGGTGCTCCAGGTGCCGGAGCAGAGATTCCCCTGCAGCCCCTGGTGAAGACCATGGTGAGGCAGGCTGTCCCCCTGCAGCCCATGGAGGTCCACGGTGGAGCAGATATCCACCTGCAGCCTGTGGAGGACCCCACGCCAGAGCGGGTGGATGCACCCAAAGGAGTCTGTGACCCCATGGAGAGCCCACGCTGGAGCAGGCTCCTGGCAGGACCTGTGGACCCGTGGAGAGAGGAGCCCACACTGGAGCAGGTTTGCTGGCAGAACTTGTGACCCCGTGGGGGACCCACAGTGGAGCAGCCTGTTCCTGAAGGTCTGCACCCCATGGAAGGGACCCACGCTGGAGCAGTTTGTGAAGAACTGTAGCCTGTGGGAAGGACCCACATTGGAGAAGTTTGTGGAGGACTGTCTCCCGTAGGAGAGACCCGACGCTGGAGCAGGGAAGAGTGTGAGGAGTCCTCCCCGTGAAGAGGAAGGAGTGGCAGAGACAACGTGTGATGAACTGACCACAACCCCCATTCCCTGTCCCCCTGTGCCACTGGCAGGGAGGAGGTAGAGAAATCAGGAGTAAAGTTAAGCCTGGGAAGAAGGGAGGGCTGGGGGGAAGGTGTTTTTGAGATTTGGTTTTATTTCTCATTATCCTGCTCTGATTTGATTGGTAATAAATTAAACTCATTTCCCCAAGTTGAGTCTGTTTTGCCCGTGATGATAATTGGTGAATGACCTCTCCCTGTCCTTATCTCGAGCCACGAGCCTTTCGTTATATTTTCTCTCCCCTTTCTAGTTGAGGATGGGGAGTGATAGAGCGGCTTTGGTGGGTACCTGGTGTCCAGCAGAATCAACCCACCACAAAACACTACCGAGGGGGTTTCAGCTTTGTGCACGAGACCTTGCAAAACTCTGCACTCAGGGTGATGGCTGGGAGCCGCTCAGATATGGGAAGAGCTGCAAGGTGTTTGCTTTCCCCCCAGGAGTGGTAGTTTCCCACCTTGGGGTCTCATTTCCCCCACCCGCTCTTTTCCCTGCCACATTCGACATCTTTGCTGTGGGTTTTCTTTGCACATGGATGCCTTTTGCGCTTTCTTTGAAAGCTCTGTGCTTATTCCTGGTGATGCTGAGATGCTGGTTTGCCCATCCCAGTTTGGATCCCTGCCTTCTCCTTGGCAGGTGGACTTCGACTGGTACCTTTGATGGAAAGAAAGATGCTCCAGGAGCCATCATTCACCAGCTCCTTACTTCCTCCAAGTTTTCCTTTAGTTAAGAACCTATTTTTGTTTATTTCTTTTTCACCCTGCCTAACCTAAACTGCATCAGCGTGTGTCCATTTGAGGCAGGATTTTATATTCCCCTGCAGTGTCCTTCATGCCTCTCCCTCATTAAACGACGTGTAAATTGGCATCATCGAGGAGGAGCTGGGCTCTGCGGTTATTAGCAGGATTATTCTCATCTCCCACGGTTTCCAGCAAAGCTGCTCGGCTGGTATAACACAATTCCCCCTGACGCTCATCTCCGCTGTCAGGGAGAGTGATGCTAATCCGGCACTGAGAATCAGCAGCAGATACTGGGAGGAAACCAGCAGACCCCATCGCGTCTTTCCACATTAAGTGATTTCTGACCCTGAGCTCCACTTCTCCAAGCCATGGTTGTTTAGTACCCAACATGGTTGTTGGGCATTAACTTTCCACCTTGAGTCTTTTCCAAGCAGCCTGTGGGCTCCTTTGTAGCCGCAGCTCCAGCGCAGGAGTGTATCGCATCCTGCGCTTATCGGTGGTATTGTTGGTTTTGCTTTTTGCATCGTGTTTTCTCGCTGCCTAAATCAGTATCCACAGCTTCCAGCGCTCGTGGTCGGTGCAGCTGGGCATTTTCTCCCTGCAGTTGATCTTCCACATTCCTCTCTCCCCGTTTATTTGATTTCTCGCTGTATTTAAAGCAAGGGGTGGTCAGTGCGTGTTTTGCAACCTTCTGCTCCTGTTATTCATTTAGAAACGAAGGGGAAGGAACCACAAGCAATAAAGAGCCTGAGGTTTGAGGACTGCCTGTTTATTTGTCAAAGCTAGAAATGCAGTGTCTGAAGAGGACGAGAGGAAATCCTCAGTGCAAATGTACCTCAATTAAATTCAGGCTTGCGTAAGTCAAAACTGGGGGGGGGGAGGCATAGCTGTAGCAGCTGGAGGGGGGATTTCCTCCTGCTGCAGTTTTAGATGGAAGTGTTACCACTGCCATTACTGCAAATAACATCTTAGTTTTGCCTTTTGCACCCCATTTTTGCACCCCCCAGGCTGGCTTTCATGCTCAGCTGGTGCTGGAGGAGCAGTGCTGCCCATCTCAGTGGCATCTTGGCACCCCTTGCAGTGGGATTGCACGTGGCTGGTGGCAAGTGGGTGGCTGTAAACCAGCCCCAGGGACGCAAACACTGGCCAGGAGGCTGAGGCCGGCCATTAGCTGCTGGGGAGAGGGGATGAGGAGCAGCAGGATGGCTCAGACGGCAAAGCAGAAGATGCTCTGAAGCCCAAAAAGGACAAAAATAGGTGTCCGGATTCTTAAAGAGGGCTGAGGACTGCTTAAGATCTTCTCCTTCGGAAGCAGCAATTACCAGATGAAAGGGAACATCTTCAACCAGGCATTTTAGAGCATCTGTTTTGAATTTCACACATGTGTTTGGGGAAGCGGGGAAGGCTGCTCGCTAGGTTGATGGCTGGGCAAGGCAGAGAGTGTCCTTCAGGGGATACGGCTGGTTGCTTACGAAATGCGTTTTGACACCAGGAGCTATTTCCACATCTCTCCTCTTTTTCGGACTGTGTTGTCAATAACTTTCCAAAGTGCTAATGCTGGGCACAAGTCAGATTTCTGCTTGCAGGAGGGCGAGGGGGTGTCTCCGCACGAGGCGGCAAGTGGGGGGACATGCACGTGGTTTTCTTTTTCCGTTTTGCCCCTCCTTGCTGCAGAGGAGGCATTGGCATGTAATTACTGCCGGCTTTAATCCAGCCAGACCAACTGTCTTTCTGGCAAACGCAAATACAATAGGAGCCAAAGGTTATTGCATGCCCTAAATAAAACCATTACAGCCCCAGGGCCTCACCCAAGCCCAGTCTGCAAAGCATCCAGGACCAGCTCGGTTCAGTTTTCCTGAGCCCAGAAGACTTGGTTTGATGGCAATGACCCATAACTTTATTTTTTTTCTTAGTTTCCCCCTGCAAAGCCACCTGCACGCTTGTGGCCACCGCGGCACCTGCCAGGAGCAGCACATCTGGCCGGCATTAGCAAGCCCACCATGGGATGTGCTTGTTTCAGGGTTTTCTTGCTAAAATTATTAGCGGCTTTAATTGAAACCAGAGGCGGGCGAAGGCACATCACATGGACGCGCACCACCGGCAGGCGTGAATGGCTCAGCCCAGTGCGTGGCTATGAGCAGTGTCCTCACGAACTGCTGCCAGATGCAGCCCGATGTCCTGCTCATCAGTGGGATGGATGGAGATGTCAGGCACCACGCAAGGTCCCGCTTGACCTGGAGGAGCCACCCAGGAGCTAGTGCATCCCACCGGGCTTTTCTTCCAGCTGCTGCGCTGAACTGAGATTTACTCCGAAACCCAGAGGATTTAACTTTCTGTCCCTGAGCAAATACAGCCCGAAGTGATGCAAATGCATGACCTTACCCAAATCTTAAGAAGAGGTAAATATTGCATCACGCTGAGCGTGCTGGATCCTTTGCCCCAGTCTGAGAAGCTCTGCCCGAGTCCACCCTGCTGCAGGGACAAGCCAGGCCAGGGAGGAGGCGTATGGTGGGAAAGGCTTTCTCCTCACCACCCAGTTTAATTATCGGTGTCTCAGCATTTGCAATGTGATGGATGCTGGTCCTGCCCCCATGCAGGGCTGCTCTGGCTGCTGGCGTCCCCACAGAGCTGCAGGCGGGAAGGAATTGGGTTTCATAACCCGTCTTTCCAGGCTCCCACAAGATTACTGGAGGGAGAGGAATGCGCCGGGGAAAATATCCCAACTGCTGTTAAAAGGCACAGCTTTCTCTGTCCCTTTTCGGGACAGCCATTCCTCCACCCCAACAGAGGTCCGGCTGGCAGCACCCGCTGGAGCCAGCCCTGTGTCACTTCTCCGTGTCACCCTGGGGTGCCTTTGACCTCCTGGCCTCCCCTTCATGTGCAAATAATTGCCATTGTGATAAGCAGGCTCTTTCATGAAGAAACTCTTTGCTTTTCCCTTGCAGTGCTCCTGGGACAGAGCTCAGTCACTTTATATCTGGACAATAAATTTCCAGGCTTTCCAGGACACACACTCCACACAAGGCAGTAATGCCTCTTAAATAATGGGCCTGTCAGATGCTTGTTCTGCCTGGGTGAAGAGCATGCCAGCCAGTCGCAGCATCTGTAAATCATTTGCCAGGACAGCCGAGGCAGCACAGGAGTCTTGGTCAAATCCCTTTTGGCCAACCCTTTCGAATCATGGTGAAGGTTTCTGGGCTACCCAGAGCGGAAATATCTGTGAGCTGCGGCAGCCTGCAGTCCCAGGGTGAAAGATGGGAGGCTCCATACATCTCAGGAGGAAGGTGGAGAAATCTGACCTCGGTACCAGGGAAGCTGATGGAGCAGATCATCCTGAGTACCATCACACGGCATGTAGAGGATAACCAAGGGATCAAGCCCAGCCAGCATGGGTTTAGGAAAGGCAGGTCCTGCTTGACCGACCTGATCTCCTTCTACAACAAGGTGACCCGCCTAATGGATGAGGGGAAGGCTGTGGATGTTGTCTACCTAGACTTCAGTAAAGCCTTTGACATGGTTTCCCACAGCATTCTCCTGGAGAAACTGGCTGCTCATGGCTTGGATGGGTGTACTCTTCTCTGGGTAAAAAACTGGCTGGATGGCCAGGCCCAAAGAGTGGTGGTGAGTGGAGTTAAATCCAGTTGGCGGCTGGTCCCAAGTGGTGTTCCCCAGGGCTGAGTATTGGGGCCAGTCCTGTTAAATATCTTTATCAATGATCTGGATGAGGGGATCGAGTGCACCCTCAGTAAGTTTGCAGATGACACCAAGTTGGGTGGGAGTGTTGATCTGCTTGAGGGGAGGAAGGCTCTGCAGAGGGACCTGGACAGGCTGGATCGATGGGCTGGGGCCAATTGGATGAGGTTCAACAAGGCTAAGTGCTGGGTGCTGCACTTGGGTCACAGCAACCCCATGCAATGCTACAGTCTTGGGGAAGAGTGGCTGGAAAGCTGCCTGGCACAAAAGGACCCAGGGGTGTTGGTCGACAGCCGGCTGAATATGAGCCAGCAGTGTGCCCAGGTGGCCAAGAAGGGCAATGGCATCCCGGCTTGTATCAAAAATAGTGTGGCCAGCAGGACTAGGGAAGTGATCGTGCCCCTGTACTCGCCACTGGTGAGGTTTCACCTCAAATACTGTGTTCAGTTTTGGGCCCCTCGCTACAAGAAAAATACTGAGTTGCTGGAGCGTGTCCAGAGAAGGGCAACGAAGCTGGGGAAGGGTCTAGAGCAGAAGTCTTATGAGGAGCGGCTGAGGGAACTGGGGTTGCTTAGCCTGGAGAAAAGGAGGCTCAGGGGAGACCTTATTGCTCTGTACAATGACCTGAAAGGAGGTTGTAGAGAGGTGGGGGTTGGTCTCTTCTCCCAGGTAACAAGTGATAGGACGAGAGGAAATGGCCTCAAGTTGCGCCAGGGGAGGTTTAGACTGGATATTAGGAAATTTTATTTCACTGAAAGGGTTGTCAAGCATTGGAACAGGCTGTCTAGTGAAACAGTTGAGTCGCCATCCCTGGAAGTATTTAAAAGCCGTTTGGATGAGGTGCGTAGGGACATGGTTTAGTGGTGGACTTGGTAGTGTTAGGTTAACGGTTGGACTCGATGATCTTAAAGGTCTTTTCCAACCTATACGATTCTGTGATTCTGTGAAATCCTTGCCAGACAAAGGCTAAGGTAGTCCATTTTCTTGATCGCACTCTTTGCGTCTGCTGTTGCTTCAAAATGCTGGGAGCATCAGACGATGAGATGTGGTCCTGGGCAGTGGAGGGCACCGGGGAAGCTTGAACTGGTTTGGTGTTGGGTCAACTTCTCCTGGGTGATGGGACATGGAAAAGGCTTAAAGTGGAGATGGCTTTCTCTGATGTTGGGTCTTCTTTTGGAGCTCCACAACCCCAGTCCACATGTTTTGCCTCCAGCAAGGAGAACACCTACAAGTTCTCCACAGAAGATCTTGTTGCATCTGGAAGTGATGGCTGGGCTGTTGCACTCGCCCTGGTTTCTCTCCAGGCTAATTACAAGCCTCTTGGACTGTCTCAGGCGGCTTTGGCAAGTGTTCTGCTTTTCTAGCTCCAGTGCTGGGGAGCCCCAGCCACAACCATAAAGTCTTTCCCTGGCTATTAGAAAGCGGTTATGCTCCTTTCGTGTCTTTTCATTGCCGGAAGCTGGTAAGTGGATGGGTCCTACACAAATAAACTTCTCAAGGGCAGGGAGTCAAAATATCCCTAGGCTTGTTTGGTGGAAAAAGGTTAACCAGCATGAAGTATGAATTGCTGTTGACACAACTTTGTTGACAAAATACGGTGTTATTAATTGGAGTTGCAGGCAAACCGCCTGGGGATATTTAGAAGGACCTTGTCCATCTAAAGCCGAGATCTCCCTGGGAGAAGATCTGTCTGGGCTCTTTGGAGATGCACCTAGGGTCTTGGCCATGGCTCTGGTTTGGGGTTTTGTTGCTGAGGATGAGCTGTGTAGGGGTCTCAGTCTCCCACAGTGGCCACGGGAGCGTGGGGATTCACTGACAATGGAGCTGTGGCAGAGAAGGACAGGAGGAGCCCACCAAGAAGCCAGGCACCAGGTGACTCCTTTAGGGCAAGCTGAAATGGTCTCTGTTGATCTAGTTGACGCTGTCCCTGCTCATTGCAGGGGGGTGGGACTAGATGACCTTTAAAGGTCCCTTCCAACCCAAACCATTCTATGATGACTATAATGAGACTTCTGGGTCCCTAAATTCAGGTTTCTGCTCTCAAGCTGAATCCTACCCATAGCATCATTGCCTGGGCAGGAGCAACAGCTTCACGGTGAAGGTGAAGTTCAGGAATGTGACCTGTGCTGCTCCCAGCATCGTCATAAATCTCAGCAGCTGCTGACCACTGCGTTGGCGTGGGAGACGCTCGCTGTCACCCTGCCGTTCCCCCAGCCCGGCAGCTTATTTTAGACTGCGGCAGGGCAGTGGTTGGTACATGGTCCTGGGTGCCATCACAGCATTTTAACCAGAGAAGAGCCGCCGTCGTGGCAGCCGAGCCGCGCAAGCTCCAGAGCCGGCTGCTCCTATTGCGGCTGGCAAGTTCGTTCACAGCCTCTCACGGCAGCACGTGACAAACAGCTTGCTTCCCTCGGCCTGAAAGCGAACAGAAAACCCGTGCTGGCGCCAGCCCAAGACAGAAGCTATGGGAATCCTCCTCGACAGTGTGACAGCAAGCACTGGTCTTGAGCAGGGCCGGTGCCGGGAGGCTCTCGCCCAACAAGCCCACGGCGAAACCCGTCCCGTTGCAGGAAGAGCTTGCCTGGGGCTGTGAGGTTTCCTGCACCTGCGTGACTAAGTGCACTGGAAAGCACCTTCGGTGTGTGCCAGGGTGGTGGAAATTGGGCTGTCAGCAAACAAACGTGCCAGTGCATGTTCTGCCGTGCTTTGAGGAGGTGGGTAGCACCCAGTGGAGGTGGGCAAAGGGACTGTGCCCTCTCCTTGGTTTCCCTAAAAGGCTGACAAACACTTCCAAGGCAAGGTCAGCCACATTTAGGTGGAGCCTTGTATGGGTGAAAGGTGCTCCTCAAGGGCTGCCAGGTCCCTGTAGCCCCACAGCTGAAGCCCTCTCTCCTGGGATGCTCAGTCTTGCCTAATTCAAGTTGTGCCATGTGAACATGACCTGGGAGAACCAACGGGAGCAAGATCCATATGCCTGTTCCTCATGTGCAGCCTCTCAGCACCGTCTTGCCCAGGGTGAAGTGGCCGCAGGAGTGGAGCAGTCCATCGGGCAGGAGTTCGGAGTGGCTTGTCCGTTCTGTGCAGAGCAAGCATGGCAAGCGGCCCACGTTTCACAAGTGGGGTTTTCCCATCAGGCTCTCCAGCTGCTATAAATAACAGGAAACGTTTTGTCATTTTCTGCTCTGGAGAAGGTCAGGAGCTGGATTCTGTGGTCTTTGGAGCTTTAATGAGGTTGGAGATTTATGCAGTATATCCAGAAGTCCCCCAGGGCAGCCTGCCTGGGGCTGTTTGGCTCCTTGGATGGAGAAGTCTTGAATGCCAGCCTTTGACAAAGTTACCTTAGCCACCCTTTATGAGATGTCAGGTCCTGCTAAATCCTTCATGTGCTCTTCATCTCTGAGGCCAGATGTTAACTCTTGGATTGCTGCAGAACCCGCTTACGAGAGGTTTGAACCATTCTCTATCTGCGGTAGGAAAAGCATCTACTGTGGATCCCAGGACAGTCACAGGGACATCAGTCACTGGTCTTGTGAGCCTGCTAGGAGCACATCTTGCAGCTTCCCTGACTCGTCAGCAATTGGTATTCTGCTCATGGCGGGCAAATGCCTAAAATTTTCTTTTTGCCTCCTCTATCAAGGAAGGCTGGTCCTTCCTGAATCTCCCCTGGGGCTGATGGACCAGCTGTTTGACTCCTAGGTGGTCGGTGTCTGATGGCCAGACCATTGCATTTACCAGCGTGTTCCTGCCACAGAGGAGCAAAGAGTCCCCAGGAAATGGCAGAATACTTTAAGCAGCCCTCAGTGCAAACTGATTTTCTAGCTTTTATTCAAATTACAGTATTTGCCTTGCAGTATCCCCCCAAACCAATACTCCGTCAAACTTGAGGTGAAACTACCCATGCAGTGCTCCACCATCTCCATTTTTGGGGTGTGCTCCTTGTGCCTGCCTCCTTCAGCTGGTAGGATCCTACCAATGTTCTGGTTCTTCAAGGTTGCTGTCCTCCATCCTCATGGCTAGGACGTTGGTTAACACCATGGCGCCAAGGGGTGGTTGGAAAGGTCCTAAGAATGGTCTCAGCAGAAACAGATCAAAATAACCTGTTTCCAGTGCAATTGATGTATGCACACCAAGGCTGGGAATTATCCTACCATACCTCTTAAATAAGGGAGGTGACTGCCCCATGGTCCCGCCATAGTTACTATAAGGGATGGGGAGATGCCTCTAGAAGTTGGTTTGCTCCACAGACATGGCAACTGCCCTTTCTCTCTCTGTTAATTAGAGAGAGAAGAAAGTGCAAAGCCTGAAGGGTGCTTGTCTGGCTCTAGCTGGCATGGAAGAAAGTCAGGCACACCTTCTCTGGCTGGTGGCAGCGATGCGTCTCCATTGGGGTCATATTATTTCCCATTGGGCATCCCCAGCTCCTCTCCTCATGATTTACCTGGCTTATGCTTGCAGCAGGATGGAAACCCAACAAATCAAGCAGGAAAATCCAGCCCCAGGATTTTGCTCAGACGTCTCGACAGCTTTCTTAGGTCACGGAGAGCCGCAAGCACCAGGTCCGTGCTGCCTGTCGCCCCAGCAGCCGCGCGGGGAGGAGGCAGAGCCACTGTCTGCTGCCTCTCCCATTTCCCCAGCAGATGCAGGAATGCTTTGATGTCCGCTCCCCCGGCCCTGAGCACCCAGCACAAGGATTAACCACCAGTCAGACCCCTCCACCGCCTCCAAATAAATCTCCTAAACTCAGGCAAGCCCTGCTCAGAGGGGTCCCAGCATTCCCCTCTTGCAGAATAAGGGTTAAAAATAGTTTCTGCCCTTGCACCTGCTCCTGCAAAGCCAAGACTGTGTTTTATTTTTACAGCCCAGATTTCCTGGTGGTTGGCTCCTCTCCTGAGGCATAGAGGACAGGGACAAATAGAAAAAATTATCTATCTTAATGGTGCAAAGAAGGTAGGCAGTGTGGAAAGTGCTCATGTATGCATGGGTTGGAAGGAACCCTTCCCACCCTAACCTCTCCTTCCTATAACCTCGTGCTTTGAAACCAAGGCAAAAATGCAGTTCCAGGCATGGTCCTTAGGAAAAATACCATCTTTTGATCCTTTTTGCATTTTTTTAGACACCCCTTCAAGGGATGGGAGGGCTGCAAAAATTAAAAATGGAATTGCGTGTTTGTGAGAGTGTTATATCTGTCTCTAAGGGGTTTTGGGGGTCTAAGTTAGCATCCCCTGTGCAGATCTCTGAAGCGGTGAAGGAAGCCTGGCTCAGCCCTGATTAAATGGTTTCAGTGAGGCTGAATTATTTTTTGTAAAAGCCTGTGTGTTTACATTTCATAAGCTTATTTTAAAACGCATGTGTATACAAGAGCAGGCTTATTTATAAGGCAGAATAGCCCGCTGTGTCCTTACCTGACTTAAGTGTCAAGGAAGCAGCTTTTTTTTTACTTTTTACAAGCACAGTTTAAAATAAAATACTGGTTTGCTGTGCACTAGTGAATCTGCCCAAGAGGAGGTCAGGGCAAGGTCTTGTTTTCTGACTGTAAAAAGCTATTTTGCTTGTTTACGGAGCTTCCTCTTGCCAGCCGTCATTTTAGGTTAATCTGTTAATGACAGCTATAGGTAAAAAAACCCTCATTTCTATCCCCCAGAGTCCTGGCAAGCCTGCATTGCCAAAATCCCAAACCAGCCAGACTTCCCAGTGAACGGCGTCTGGGAACTTTCCATCGGTAAAGCAGGATTTGCTGGGTTATCCTTTCAGCCCAGGTCTTGGCAAGATTTCTGGCTTCAGATCCCCCAGGGAAATACATGAGAAAGACTTTTGGGGGGGATCTTGGCATTTTGGCCTTTCTCTAGGGGAAGGATTTTATTCTTTATTCTTGGTTTTAACCATATGAACTGGCAATGCACCAGCCCAGTGGCAGGAAGGTGAGGAGTACCTTATGTTGGTGAAGAAAGGCTGCAGGTGGATGTTGAAGTACGGTGGATGTTTAAGTATGATGAGTTGTTAAATATGGACCTTAACAGCAGGACAGGGAGGGCGAGGAGAGCCCCAAGGAGCCCGCTAATTTACACAAAAGCAAAGTGAAGCTTTGACTATAGGGCGTACAATTCGTTTTGCACAAGGGATGAAAAGCCTGTACGTGTTTTTATGCCTTTGCTCGGAGATATTTTTCTGCTTCTAGCAAGTGTCCATGAAGCACATGGGCCTGGTGGGTATGAAGATGAAGACCTAGGAGGCAAGGAGGTGAGCAGATGCCATTTATACCCAGGAAAGAGCTGAAGCAGACATGGTGTGAGGGACAGTTTTCCATCCAGCAGAGCTGTAAACCAAAGCCCTGACCACTGGTGGTTATTTAAAGACTCCTGCAGCGCTTCCTGCGATGGGAAGGTGCTTGGCCTACGTTCAGGCTGGGCGACTGCTCTCTGCAAAGCCAAATAAATAGCAGCCACTTGAACTTTCCACCTTGCGGGCTCGGCCGGATGCCTCATTCCCGGGCCACAACCAGGCGCTGTGCCTTGGACAGGCTTTGCAGACAAGCCTTCGTGGGGGATTCAGGGTGATGACCACGTTTTGGGGTTGAGGGGTGCTTTTCTTGTCTCATGAAGGACCCCAGGGGAAGAGTTTGGTGCTGCTTGAGCTGAGAGGGGGCATCTGGGAGGGAGGTCTGTGTCTCCAGGATGGGCTGGGATGCCCTATGTGTGGGTCCGTGTCCTTCAGTGACCTTGGGCAGGGCAAAGAGAGAGGAAATTATATCCTTTAATGCTAGACATGTACTTTAGATGTTAAATTTCCTGAGAGGAGCACAATCCAAGTACCCAGGACCAGGAATCTTGTCCATCCATCAAGGCACGTCAGGGATGCGTGAGTGTGGTGACAATCTCACCTTCAGGATGTCCATGCAGGTGCCAAGGCTTCAATGGTGAGATGACCATGGTGGTGCTTCATCGGTTGGGGAGGTTGGAGGTGGTCCCTTCCAACCTCAACCCTTCTGTGACAGTCAATGTGAAATGTCAGGCGCTTGCCTGTGTGTATTTTGGTGCTTTTATTGAGTTGTATTTAACATGGTGCATGTCTCTCCCCGCTTCTGACCCTTCCCCAGCGACCTGAGATGTTTCAGCAACTCACATGAACCCTGCAATGGATGCTCCTTCCTCGCATCCAGTGGCAGCCCCTCAGCCTGGGAACTTTTGCAAGACTTGGCAGCAGGGCTGTTGCGGGAGTATTTCACACAGGACCCAAAAATATTGCTGTCGGTGCAGCATCGGTCGGCCTGAACGCAGGGTCAGGTCCCTAAGAAATCAGACTGTTGACGAACAAGCTTGAGCATATTCAAATGTTTCATCTGATTTTCTTGGACTGCAAAGTTTCCAAGGGAGCCAAAAAGCTGGCTGCTCTTTTTGTTGACTTTGCAGACCAGAAATACAGCCGGGTTCAGTGAAATAAGGAAGCTCGAATTCTTGTATTGGTGTAGCAGAGAGGGAAAAAGCTCAATTTGGAAAAGCTCAAATGTCTGCTTTAGAGATAAAAAATAAAAGTCCAAGGTGGTGTGTCCCAGCTCTGCTGCCTGCTCTCTGCCTGTGCTCAGCATCAAAGATGACTGCTCGGGCACCGGGCAGCCCACGATATCTAGCCCCAGCACCAAAATCCTTGCTTGACATCCCTCTGAATTTCTAGCAAAGGAGCAAATCCAGGGGCATTTCTCTCGATCGAGGTCAATGAGGTGGGTCCACGCAGGCATTGGGGAGTGCAGATACAAGCGGTGCCGGTACGCGCCAGCGCTGAGCTGGGATGAGAGCGCAGGAGATGTCAGGCAGGAGCAGAGCATCGCTTTAAACTGCAAATGAACTCTGCAAATGACAGCAAACTTGAAGCAGGCCCACATTTCGGGCCAGGCTGGCCGTGAATCAGCTCTGGAAAATGGAAGACGAAACTTTCTGACTTCAGTTCAAGTTATGAACTTATAAACTCCCAATTATCTGGTTTAATGGATGCAAGCCAGAGACAAACATTTTTCGAGGCGAGTGTATGGGACAGCTTCCTGAAAATGAACTCATTGAAAAAGGCGTGATTTGGAGACTAAAAGTTTGACTCAAAATCTTGCATTTTAAAAAGCTGGGTTAATTTGACATGAAGATATCTTGCTGTGGATCCCAGAGCTGCTCTTGAGCATCCTCCATTCCTTTACTGCTCTTTGCTAAAATGTAGGGGCATGATAAATCACTTCCAAAAATGAAAGTTGAAAAAATGCCACATTTTGAGCCCATCTGAATGATGGCAAATGTGCAAAAAGCTTTTGCACAGGACAGCCACATGAGCTTACTTTTCCCTGAGATAACAAGCCCAGGCTGGCAGTGAACTATGGACAAGTGCCGATAACGGGGCAGCCCATGGCCCACCTTTGCTATTTCATGGCATACCTTTGGGGTAGGGGTTAGAATAGGGATGTCCCACATGTGGGTGCAGTTTTTGTCAGCAAATCTTAGTACTGCAGGGTTTTTTTGCAGATGCTGTTCCAGAATAAGGCTTTTTTTCCTCTGTTTCCCTTTAAAATACTGATTTCTTTTCTCTGTTACTTTAAAAATGACTGTATATTCCCCAAAACTGTCTTCAGGCATTAAGAAAACCAGAATATATGTTTGAAGCTCTGCTAGGGATAAAAACGCAGAAGAGGCATCATGCACACAGCTGGGCAGCAGTTCCTCCTGCGAGCTGCTAAAATAGGCATCTGCTAAAGTTAGCGGAGATTTCATTGAGCTCTTGCTTGTTTTATTGAAGTGGACGGGTCAAGGACTGGGGTTTTATCAGTGCCCTGGCATCAAAGGGATGCACCTGTGGTCCCAGCTGCTGAGAATCATCCTTGTCCTTGGGGCTGTGGCTGCAAGCCAGGGGGATGGCCAGGGCATGCTGCTGGTAAGGAGTTGGTGACGCTGGTGCCTGCAGTGATGCTCCTGCCCAGCTCCTGCCTGCGGTTGTGCCGGCGAAGTGGGTGAGTTCAAAGTTAATCCTTGGCATTAATCAAAATCTCCTATTCTTACCCTGATGCAAGACTTGTGTGCTGCACTGGTCTCCTGGGAGCAGATTTGGGGCAGGTGCCCCTCTGCAGTTGAGTTGTGAAAGCTTCATGGGTGCATCCATTCAAATACAGCTTGCCGTGGTCCTGCAGGCTAACGGAGGCTCAGCCGGGGAGGCTGTGGTTCCAGCTTCAAGGGGGAGGTCGATCAGCATTTCCAGACCTTTCAGGAAAGCCTCTTGGTGAGGTCCCCAAAGTCCTTCAGGTGCCACCATCAAATGCAGCACACGAGTAGAGTTTGAGGGAAGTCCTTCTGCTGTGTTTCTCGTAAATGCCTGCTCAGGGCATGCTAATGATGGCAGAGAGGATGTGCTCCATCTGTTTGACGAATGACAGTTACGGTAGATCTGGAAACAGGGCGGCGGGTGTTTTATCGACCAGCTGATAAAAGAAAATACCAGGGAAATTCCTGCCTGTTCTCTGTTCACACTGTGCCTCGGCATTTAATTACAGCTCTTTTAGCAGCTCTTGGCTACCCATCCCTGTCCCCATGCTGCCCACGGAGCCGTGCCAGTACAGCTGCCTGTTTGCAGGGAGATGGGGTGGGAACAGATCAAGCTGAAAATAATTTTTTTTTTTTTTTTTATAATTCCCCCAAGGCGAGATTGGCTCCCGGGTGCCCTTGCCAAGGCGGCTGTTGACGTCTTGATGCTCTCGTGCTAGTGAGGCTCAGTCAAGGTGGGGGGCAGCTGACTTTGCACTGGAGCGGATGAGCCTGGTGCCCTGTGGCTGGAGGGGACATCTTTGGTGCCCCTTGTCCCTGCTCCCTCAGGCTGGACCACAGTGGGACAGCCTGTCCCTGGGCTGGTTTTGCTCTTGGTTGTCATGTGCAATGCCAAATTTAAATTATTTGTAAAACAGCAAAACATCCTTTGTGCTGGCTGATGCGAGTACTCTGTGCACAGCTCCTGTAGGGCACTGTAGTGTGTTTTTTCGGCTGAGATAGTTAAAATAGCACGAATTTCAGCGTAGAGCCAGGTATATTAATAGGAATGTCCTCATTTAGCTGCTTCTCCATACCACAGGAGCTTATAATGGGGGAATTGATCGAGCCCTAAGTCAGCGCTGGGTGTTTCTGCCCTTCTGCAAGGTCTCTGTAGATTTTCCTCGATGTTGTGTTTTCTGTTTGCTGCAGCCTGGCTCTTTAGGAAGCAGCATGAAGAAGAGATGGAGAAAAACCCTCCCCGGGGTGTAGCCGTGACAGGCAGGATCAGGAATGTCTGTCTGCCTCCCTCCCCAGGCTGAAACCATCTTGTGTGGCCCTGGGAGTGGAGAGGCAGGGACCACTCTGGCCGGATCTCAAAGCAAGTCTTTAACCCAGTAGGCCAAGCTGCTCCTGACAACCTCTGTTTCTGGCAGACTGGGAACACCCAGCGTAGGTCCTGTGGCTCCCCTACGTGTGGGAGCACCTGGTAATGCTGAGCAAGGAGTCCAGGGCAGGGATCACTGGTACCAAGCGCAGTGGGGCCGGAGATGAGAAGGGACGATGATGGGGCAGTCTGGGTTTTAGTCATGGCCCCATTTTTCTCATGGCACATGCAGCCAGGGACGTAGCGGGGATGCTGCCCTGCATTCACTACCGACTGTGATGCCCCATGGCTAGGCAGGGCTGGTCCCACCAGCTTTTTAGAGCCCAGTGTAGCGGCTTAGTCTCCAGGAGCCTCCAGTGGGATGGTTGGAGCATTGCTGGATTCGTTGGGACAAGGCTCCAAGGGTTTGCCTCTCCCTTGGGTCTTGTATGAAGGGCCTTTCCCCTGCACAACAGCTTTGGCTTCTTGCTTGTTACTGGGGTTGCTTTTTCATTCACCTCCTTTGCCTTTCCTCCCCGCACAGAGGCATAGCACATGCACGTGCATCCCCAAAAACATTTATTATCCTCAGTAGTTGGCTACTGGCTTCATCATAAATGATGAATTTGGGGTTGTGGCTTAATTTATCCAGGGAAACTCGTTTGCTTTCAGCTTGGTTAGAGCCTACTCCAGCGTAGCAAGGGTGTCCGGGAAATGCCACCCGCACCGGGGTGTCAAAACACCTCTGAAACCATGCAGGAGCCAAGCAGAGCTGGAGCAGCTTGCATGTCTCCAGGCCATTAAAGCTTACCCCTGGGGCTGGGGAGGATGTGCAGAGCACAGATGAAACGCCGCGTCCTGCCCGTCCCATCCCTGCTGGATCCGGCCGTAGGAGCTGAGGAAATTTTCCTGCTGAGCAGGGTGGGGAGGCTTCACATCTCAGCCTTTATTTAATCTTAAGGTGATAAAAGTGTTGCTTCCCTCCCCAGCGCATCTGAGAAGCCAGCACGTTAAAATGTTTCTCTTTCTGCAGGGAATTTGCATTTCCCTAAAGGCAGAGCCGGTTTTATGCAAATATCCCGATGAAAGAAAGTCAAAGCCAAAGCATGTTCGTGAGTAAGCATTCCTGGGCATTTCTCGAGCAGTCAGATGCTCTCTTGCAAACCTTTTGGCATTTCAGGGAGAAGCAGCGTGGTGTTGCCAACAGCGGGCTCCTCTGGCCCAAAAAGCGCTGGGCGATTACCACTTCACCTCCACGTTGTCCCAACAGCAGTATCAGTCTGGAAAGGTGCTTTGGGGTTGCAATGTCCCGCTGTTGGATTTGCTTTGCCTGGGTGCACCATTCCCGTGGGACGTGGCATCCCCACTTGTTGCAGTGTTCACATGATGCTCGGCAGCGGCACTGTAGGCAGGATGGGTTTCCTCGGCTTCCTGCCGTTCCCCTGAGGAGGTGGTCCTTCTCCTTCAATGGTCTCCAAAATCACCTGGGCATGGTCTATCGCAGCCAGCTGCGCTTTGCTGCACAACCTCCTCCTTGCTTTCCCTTCTGGGACGGGGAGAAGAGCGAGTAGCAGCATCCCTGAATAGGTGCCAGCCTATAGTAGCAGCCACCCGAATAGGTGGCTCTGGCATCTCCTATTCACAGCAGGCTTTTCACTTGTGCAAATCGTTGCAGTTTCTCTTTCTGAGATGCCAGGGCATTTGCTGGCTTTTATAAAGCCACTGCTGGAAATGACTGTGAAAAAAGTCATTTAGCCAATGGCTTATAAAGCCAATGCTGTGAATGACAGGAATATGATTAGATGACTTTGTTCATCTTATGTATCGAAAGACAGTTCATTTAAGTGACAAGAAGCACCAGGATCTCTATAGTTTGCTATCAATTCCTTTTTTAGCTGATTTTGTCTCAAACAGCGGCTGGGAGCAGCCTTGGCATGCCAGAGCATCACTGCGTTGCAAGTGAGGATATGATTTAAAACGTGCTCATCTGGAGCACCAGTAGCCTGCTTTCTGCTTCTGGTTTGCAGCTCAGAAGGAGACCAGCTTGATTGTAATGGGGGAGCCCATTTTTGCAGTCTGAGACCACATCCCAAGCTGCAGCATTGTAGGACTCCAGTCCTAAGGAGTTTTCAGCCTGTTTTCCTAATGCTAAGAAAGTCCTGTTCCAGCGAGGTTTTTTAATCCCTTGGTTAATCTGGAATCCAGTTTGGACCCCACTTGATGAAGAGGCAAGCTGGGAGCTGGGTGGAAGCCGACATGGAGAATCCTGGGGAAGGGCCACAGTGCCACCCAGCCACCCTGGCCATCAGGCAGTCATAGAATCAGAGAATGGTTTGGGATGGAGAGGACCTTTAAAGGTCACCTAGTCCAACCCTCCTGCCATGGGCAGGGACATCTTTCACTACTTCAGGTTGCTTAAAGCCCTGACCAGCCTGACCTTGAACGTTTCCAGGGATGGGGCATCCACCACTTCTCTGGGCAACCTGTTCCAGTGTCTCACCACTCTCATCATAACAGATTTCTTCCTTATGTTCAATCTAACCATACCCTCTTTCAGTTTAAAACCATTGCCTCTTGTCCTGTCACTACAGGCCCTGGTAAAAAGTCTCTCTCCGTCTTTCTTATAAACTCCCTTTATATGGTGAAAAGCTGCAATAAGGTCTCCCCAGAGCCTTCTCTTCTCCAGGCTGAACAACCCCAACTCTCTCAGCCTTTCTTCACAGCAGAGGTGCTCCAGCCCTCTGACCATTTCCACGGCCCTCCTCTGGACCCGCTCCAAGAGGTCCATGTCTTTCTCGTGCTTAGGTCCCCAGAGCTGGACACAGTACTTCAAGTGGGGTCTCATGAGAGCAGAATAGAGAGGAAGAATCACCTCCCTTGACCTGCTGGCCACGCTTCTTTGGATGCAGCCCAGGACACGACTGGCTTTCTGGGCTGCTAGCGCACATTGCCGGCTCATGTCCCATTTTTCATCCACCGGTATCCCCAAGTCCTTCTCCGCAGGGTGGCTCCCAGTCTATTCATGATACTGGGCATTGTCCCGACCCGGGTGCAGGACCTTGCACTTGGCCTTGTTGAACTTCATGAGGTTCGCATGCGCACTCCTCAAGCCTGTCAAGGTCCCTCTGGATGGCATTTTTTCCCTTGAGTGAGTGTATCAACTGCACCACTCATCTTGGTGTCATCTGCAAACTTGCTGAGGGTGCACTCAGTCCCACTGTCTATGTCATTAATAAAGATATTGAAGAGTACCAGTCCCAATATGGATCCCTGAGTGACACTACTTGTTACTGATCTCCATTTGGACATTGAGCTGTTGACTGCAGCTCTTCAGATGTGGCTATCCAGCCAATTCCTTATCCATCAAATAGTCCATCCATCAAACCTGTCTCTCTCCAAGTCCCCAATGGCTGCTGATTCCTGAGCTGGAGGAAGAGCCGCAGCCACATCCTTGCTTTTTATGCCCCTGTAAGCCCAGCTGCAAGATGCATTTCCAGGGGGTTTTGAGTTTCAGGAGCTCCCCAGTTTGCAGACCCTTAGCAGCCCGAGCTCTGCACTGGCTTAATCTCCTTCCTCCAAAGTGATGTTCAATCCTCCCTTCTCCTACTCCTTCCAGTTTGGTCCCCCATCTCCCACGTTGACAGGGTGTAAATTGGGCTGAGGACAAGGGGCAATGCTTTACATGCCGAGCAGGCTCTGCACGGCGAGTGGAGACACCAATGTCCCACCAGCAAGAACGGCTGTGACTTTTGGCATTTCATCCCCTTTGATCTTTTATTTGAAAGAAAACCACCTTTATTTGCTCTGCAAGCTCTCACGGGCAGGGGACACCTCTCAGCGCCCGCCGGCACAGCGTCCCTTGGTGCTAGGTTTTTGCGCAAGAGCAGCAGCGGCTCAGACCAAAGGATTTTGTCCCTTTTGCTGTGGGTGGCCAGGTGCAGGGGAGTAGGAGAGGGTACAGCATCAGGCCGTGCCTGTAGCCGTGCATCCAAAACTGGCAGCTCGGACATACCCGCTTTTATCCCTAGAGCTTTGCTGACACGTTACCCTTGCAGAGCAGTGGTCCCGCGGCAACCAGGGGTCTCTGCCGTGGCTTTTTGTGGGAGTTAAGGAGGTTTCTGGAAGGGGTTTGCAGGGAAAACCTTCTCTGCAGGACCTGGGCTCAGTGGGGTGAGCTAGGAGCTTGGCATGCCGGGTATCTGCAGCATGCCTGGGCACAGTTGGACCTTGCGGCATCCCATGCTGGAGCAGGGCATTTTCCTATCTCCCTTCACTTTTAGTTATCCCGGCTGACACCCATCATGTTTCCCCTAGTGTCTTTCCATATGATTAGTAGCCCTGGAGGGACACTTATTACCTGCATGCAGCATCTCTGTCCCATCCTGCTGGAAAGGGGACAACCCTGGAAGGGCTGTTTCAAGGGTTGGTTTCTGCTGGGGTGTGGCAGTGGTCAGGGCTGGTGAGGACGAGGAGCCATCCCAGGGTTTTCCATGCAGCACTGTCCTCATGGGCTGGTGGCGGCCTTCAAACATGCTTCGGTGCCCACCATGAGGGAGAGGGCCGGTGGTGTTGCCACCCATCAGCAGCCTGGCACGATATGTGTGACACTGTCTCCATGGGGTGAAATGTGTAGACCCAATACTGGGGAGCAAGGGTGAGATGGTTTGGGAGGACAACCCCTGAGAGCACATGGTCTGGATACTGGAGGAAGCTCAGGGACCCACAAACCCCATCTCAGCCTGGTGTCACTGACTTGGAAGAGCTGCTTTTCTCCAGAGCTTGGCTTCTCAGGTCAATGCTGGCTATAGGTTGATGCCACCAGAGAAGACCTTTCCTTGAGGCTCATCTCAGGCAGAGCATGTTTTCTTCTCTCCCGTGTTGCCATCCCCAGCATGTCATGGAGCAGGGTGTACTTTCAACAGTGTCTGCAGGTCGAAGTCCACCCCTTGGGTAGATTGAGTCCCGTGGAGCCCCCTACTTCGTCAGCAAATGTCCATCAAAGCCACCGCGGCCGGTTGGTGTTGGGGGTTGTGCAAGACGCGACAATGACGCAAAAAGGGCTGCCAGTGCCCTTTGGTCAGGGCTGCCGTTGGCTTGACGAGGAGGTAGGACTGGGCAGTGTAGGGACATCTTTGCATCGGGATGCCACTACCCAGGGGGACATGTGAAATAGCAAAGTTCAGGTCTGCTGGAAAACAAGGCAGTTGAAGATCAGGGGCCAAAACACCAGTTCTGGGGTAGGCAATGGAAAAACTAAATGCAGGCTGCGCCTCTCCCAAAAAATAGCCTCCCTGCACAGGCTCAAGCTGTACTTCGAAGGGGAGGTCACGACAGCCCCCCCATGCCCTTCCTGGGGGCTGCCACTGCCTGCACTCCTGGTGCTTACCCCATAAGAGGCATCGCTCCCCCCCTCCGCCGCATTTTGCCGTTCAGGCACCTGCCACGAGTATTAAATTCGCTTGAAATGCTTCGAGGAACCACAAGAAAAGACAAACAGATGTTCAGCTGCGCTGGAGATTGGGGGTGGGAGCGGCACATGGCAGTGGCAGTTGTCGGGGGGGACCACTGGGGTCGGCTTGCCCCTCTATGTTTGTTTTGGGGCAAGGATGCTGCTTTGGGATTTTTTTCTTTCCAGGGATGCTCTTGGGCAAGGCAGGAAGCCTGGAAATGCTCCATCAGATGCAGAACTGCTTTTTTTTCCCGATTCCTCTGGCCAAAAGAAATCCCTGAAGGATGGGGGGGAGCTGGTCCCCAGTATTTGGGGTGCCTGACTTCCCTGTGCATCAGGTGCCGGAGCGTGGGGACCGGCCGTCCCCAAACGACCGAGCCTTCCTCCCTCCCAAAAAAACCCTCCAGGGCGCACCCTCTGCAGATTTGGGCGGCAGCCAGCCCAAAGCCTGCTATTACAGTTCCCCGTGGAGTTGGCCTCTCTTCCCCCCCAGCTTTTTTTCCTCCTTTCCCTTCAAATCCGAGCCAGGAAAAGCCTCTGACGTCGGCACCGCGGCTGTGGGCTCCTCGTGGCTGCTGGGGGAAGGCGGCGGAGGGGATATCCCGGATCATAAAACCAGGATCTTGCTGCGAGGAGGGCCGCCACCGGCTGCCCGTGAGTCATCCGCTGCAGGGGACAGGGTGGGAGGGATGGGTGGGGGACTGCCTTCAGCTGGGGGGGTCCTTTTCCCCCCCAGCACTGAACGTTTGGTGCCTTTTTGTGGTTTTTATGAGCTGCTTCTGGTGGCTGAATCTCTTACAGTGCAAGAAGGAGTTAGGTTAAAAAAAAAGCCATCCATGCTCACCTCAAATTTGAGCTGCTTGGGGGTTACATGTGGGGTGAAAAGGGGTTCAAGGGGTGCCTGGAGCATCTTGCATTTCCTCCAGGGCATTGCCCCACGAGCACTGGACAGGAGAGGCAGCCCCGGCACCGGTGGCCATCACAGGCATCCTTGCATCAGCACCGGGTCCATGTCCCATTGGGGTTGTGGACTGGCACTGAAGCAGACAAGAGGGAGAAACAACTCTCAAAGGGCCGTTTTAGGCACTTTCTTCACTATGCCTCAGCCTCTCTTCAAAGAAAAAAGGTGCAAATAAAAGATAAAAAGGGGTCGATCATGGTTCTGGGGCCTCCGGTGCATTCCCTGCTTGCACAATGCTGGAAAGACTGTGCTTTTCTTTTTATCTGGCTGGCTCGCTGTCTCATCTTCCCCATTCCTTCCTCTTTACCGGTCTCCCGAGTGCCTCCTGCTTGTGAATCTCCACACTGACATCATGCCAGCATCTTTCCCTGCTGCCTAAATACCACCAAACTCCTTAAATCTGACTGGAGCTATAAAATCAGGGGCCGTACGGCTCTTTTCTGTGAATTTACGTGTGAGCCGGCGTTTACCACGTGCCAAAAAGGATGTGAAGGAAGATTCATGACCTGATTTATCTTGCAGGTGTGTTTTGGTGGGCTGCCGAGAGCTCCCTGTCACTCTCCCTCTGCACCCGTGCAATTTTAATCTTCCTTGCCATTTTGCTCAGAAAACATCCTCTGTGGCAAAAGAAACAAACAAAAAAAAGCCCCTTGGAGGAAAAACCCTGCGACGCTTCCCCAGCAGACGGTGCCAGGCGCTGCTCCACTCCCAGCAGCA
This sequence comes from Ciconia boyciana, assembly GCF_034638445.1. Taxonomy (NCBI): domain Eukaryota; kingdom Metazoa; phylum Chordata; class Aves; order Ciconiiformes; family Ciconiidae; genus Ciconia; species Ciconia boyciana. Next base: position 4,189,767 of record NC_132935.1, read on the forward strand.
GATACCCTGCAGCCACTGCTGCCTCCCCACGGTATCCGGCACGGCTTTTCCGGGACATCCCTGTCTGCTCTTTCCAGCTCTGCACCTGGAGCAGGACGTGTGGGTGGCCACTTATGCCTCTGCCCCCAGACGCTGGCTCCTGCAGGGTGTTTTGTTTCCGTTGCTCTCCTCCCGGACCTTTCCTGTTTCCTTCCACGCGGATGCGGCCAGAGGAAATCTCGGCGCGTTGGCTTTCCTCTGACCGGGTCCCAGCTGCGGTCGCAGGCTGGGGACAGCACTCTGGCTCTATGCATCCTGGGACCTATCCTCCCTGGCGGTGGTGCTGGTGGTGGCGGTGCTGGTGGCAATGGTGGCAGTGGTGGTGCTGCTGGTGCTGGTGGTGGTGCTGGTGGGTCTCCTTGTGCATGCAGCCAAGCCTTGTAGACCTTGCTCACTGTGGTCACACGTGGCAGTGGTAGATGTGTGCAGAACTCCTATGTGAGAATAACTGGGACTACTCAGAAACTTGCCTTTAGTTTTCAGGGTGATGGAAATGCTTGTTGCAGAGGTGGGATTGGGAGCAGGGAGAGTAGGACTTGATCAGCCGTAAGGGGAAAGGGCCAGTCGGTGTCTTGCTATGTGGCTGAAACCAGGAGAGAGGTCAAGCAAACGTAACACAGATGGGTGTCTCGTTAGATTTTTCTGAAGGTGAACTTTGAACGTGAGATGTGCTCACTCCGGAGATAGCTATATTTATATACGGGTAAGATACATATTGTTTGGGTGAGTAAGAGCCTTTGTTCCAAGTCCTGCTACTAAAGCCCATGTGGAGCAACAATTTGGCTCTGCAAAGCTTCCTTTTCCTTTGCTTGGGGAGTTGCTGTTCTTAGGAAAAACTGACTTCACCAGCTGCATCCCGCTAGCCTGAGTACCAGCAGTGCAGCCGTCAGGTCTGGCATCTGCTCGCCAGTCCAGCCAAGCCCTTTCATTAACTGCAGCAAAGAAGACCTGCCCTTTATTTTGCATCGAGGTGCCAGAAGGAAGAGCAGCCCCATCCCCACCATTGCAGGGTTCGTCCCTGGACGGCTGGGACGAGGCCAAGGTATGTGTAATAGAGCCACTATGCTGCAAAGGAATAATTAGGAGAGCCTCATGATCCCCTCTGCTTTGGGGTGATGGCTCAGTGGTCCCCATCCCCTGAAGCAGCATCCTCCATTGCCACACTGGAGTGCATTTGCCCTGGATCTTCGCTGGGCTCTTGACTGCAAAACTTCTTGGGGAAGAACCAGAAACTTCCAAAATTGTGGCGAAAAACATCATTGCGGCTCGCGTGGTACGTGTGTCTTTTGGTGGCTTTGTAAGGAAGAAGCTCACCGTGTCACACCACTCCAGCTGGAAAATTAATGCTTGTAGAAATCTAAAGGCAAATGTCACCGGTGAAGCTTTGAAATGAGCTTGCCGATGTTGGGGTGGCACCGATGGGCACATTGTGGGGAGGTGGTCCCCATCCCTCCCCAGCCTTGGGCATGGCAGGGGGACGGCGGCAGCAGGCTACCCAGCTCCTCCGGTCATCCGTGCTGGATTTCCTTTGTTGAGCTTCACCCCCATGGGTTTGAGCCTGAAAGGCCAGTGCTGCACCGCTGAGCATCCTCATCCAGGGCTTGCTTACTGCATCCTCACCTGCTTCATCGAGATCCAGATCCCCTGTAGCGCTCGAGTCAGAACGATATTTATTCACTTGGCAGGTTATTAATATTAGCTGAAATACCCTTTTCTACGTTGTTCTGCCGTGCTTAATACGGTGATCAGCATCGCAGCCTGCAGAGCTGGGGATGATTGGTGATTGAATATCCATTAGGAATTTATGGGCTTCGGGACTGAATTGCCGGGACGTGCAATTGCCAAAATACTTGAAACACTTCCACTGGAGAGGAGACCTTGTGGGAAAGGAGCACTCGCTGTTCTCATACACGGGCGGTTCCCAGTGAACCTCCGTTACTGGCAGTGAGCACACGCAAGCCAATAAAAAATTACATGGTATCCAGAGCGCGGATGGAGCATGAACCATGTGTCGGATGATGATGGGGAGCAAGCTATCGCTCCCGGCGTGCAATGCTGGTGTTGGTGCTCACAGCGGCTCCCAGTTCCACGGTGTTGCTCAGCGGGTGGGTTTAATCCGGGACACGGTTAAACATGGGCACGGTTTGTATTAACACGACCCTGCAGCCAGTTAAAACAGGGTATGAGGTTGTTTGGAAGGGGAAAAGTTATTTTATGCTGCTTTTCCTTGTGTACCGCAAGCACTTCTCATACTAGTGCGTTGAGCCCGAAGGGGCAGAAGGCAAGATGTCATTAAACGTGGTGGAAGCTGAAAGAGCCAAGAGGCGAAGGCGTTAAAAGGAAAAGCAGAACATCCTCCAGTCCTTTGTTTCAGCGAAACTGGGTTTGCAAAGGGATGATTTGGGGCAATACCTGCTTTCCAGCAGCTCTTCTCTTTGAGCAGGCATCTGTGGCTGCCCATTCCTCCCACCTCCCATCCCTTTGGAGGGTTTTAACCTCTTTTTTCCTTGAAGTGAATGGAGAAGGAAGGAAAAAGCTTGCTGAGGGGGTTGCCAGCAGGTTGTTCTTGGGAAACATTCACTCACTGGGTTGCTGGGTCTTTTTGTGGCCATGCTGGCCTGCAGCTCAGTGGCTGGACCTGTAGGAGCCACATAGCCAAAACCAGCCCAAAATTACCCTCCAGCAATACCGTTTCTTACCCGGCCATGGTGAGCTCATCTCGGTGGAGAGCAGACTCCGCAAGCGAAGTGATGGGTGGGAACATCACTGGAAAAGCACAGTGAGCCCTGGAGGGAGAGCAGGTTTCCCATCCCATCTTGCAGGAGCATTGCAAGCTTTGAGCAAAGATCCCCGCTGCTGTGGTCCAGCTGGGGAGGGTGAGCTGCCCCGGAGGGGATCAGCATCACCTGGGGGCTGAGCTGCTCTGAACCAGACCTAAAATGCTGCTGGGAGGCAGTTCCCACCTCGCTCACATTCCTCAGCCGAGCTTCTAGCCTCCATCAGCTACTAAAATCTGATTTTCTCAATGGGAACTGGGAAATCCGGGATGTCCCACTCGTCCCCTGCAGCCCAGGCAGGGTTTGAACTTCGCAGAGCATCCTTGCAGGGCAGATTATTATTGTTCTTCATCATCCTTCAAAAAAAACCTCAAACCAACGTACCCTAACTGAAGGAGCCCACGGCTTGATGCTGCTCGGCCACGAGTCACCATCGCAAACCACAGAGCTGCTTCTGTCCCATCTCCTCCTGGCTCTGGGGTAGCATTACCCAATTTTTTTACAGGCAAAAAAAATGAGTCAGGAGTGATGGGACGTGATTGACAAGGGGGCTCGGGGCAACTCAGGGGGACAGGGACATACAAGGGTCTACAGAGGAGCAGGGGAGGGCTCAGTACTGAAATTCCCTAGAGTTTTGGCCCTTTCCCTGCTCCCAGCCCCCTCTAAGCTCCTTTCCAAAATCCCAGCTGTAAAACCATGGGCGCAGAGATGCACTGTGCGCCGGGGCAGCACCAGAGCTCGCACGTGCTGCCAATAATAAATAATTAGTGCCCTGCCAGCAGGAAAGTCCATGATTTTAGCAGCCAAGCTGAGCATGTTTAGGAGAGCAGCCCCGCTTCCCCTTGCCACCTCGCCTGGCTTTTTTTCTCTTTGCTATTTGATTTTTTACTATTTGGGTTTTTGCTATTTGATTTTTTCATTTCTGGGGACCGCTGGCAAAGCAAGAGCTGGCAAGCGGGTTGTAAACGATGCTCAGGCATGGAGGAGCCCAGCGACAGCACCCGGGTGGTGTGATGAGCTAGTCGGTCCTCAGCACACCTCCCTGCTCCCATCTTGTCTTGCAGCATGGGGATAAAACGACCCAGAGGAGAAAGTTTCTGGGCACTGGGGCATCAGGAGGAGAGGCGAGGCGGTGCATGCCAGCCCGACTCGGGTTACTTATGTGCTTATGGTCTATTTTGAGGCTCCAGCCACGCGGCGCTAAGCAGCCACTGACCCAGGGAAGGGACCAGCTTCAAAACAAGAGTCCAGCATGTAACAACCCGGGGAAACACTGGGTTTCCCTCATCTCTGAGTGGGGCTGGCAGCACCCTTGCCTCCCCCATGAGCCCATCCTCTCTTGGATTTTGGCATTTCCACAGTCGGAATTGATACTCTTTTTTAATTCTTCCCGTTGCTATCCTTGAAGGTAAAGATGCCCCAGGTTGCAAGGCCGGGGTACTTTATAGGGAGCGATGCGCCGGCAGTGATGGGGATGCGGATGAGCGAGCAGGGGGACACGACCATCATCAGTGTTGGCGAAACTGCTTGCCCACAACCCCCTCCTCTGCTCCTCCCCTCCCCAAGAAAGCTCATTTGCAGGCGGCTTAGTTGGCCTAAGAGCATTAGAGGTGCATTTGGTGGACATTAGCCACTCGAGCAACGCCGGGAGCATGTGGCCGATTAGGGGCAGCAGCAGCTGGTTTCGGGCACAGCACTGCGTTCAGGGTGGAAATATTCGCCGTGCCACCCCAGGCTTTTCTGGGACGCAAAGGTGAGGTCTGGAGGGACAGGATGGGTGCTGGGACGGGTCAGCTCGTGTGGCTCCGGTGCTTAAATAAACCAGCTGGGCGCTGGTGTTGGGTGGCATGAGAGCAAGCCCTTACCTGCCATGTGCTTTCCCTTTCACTGGGGGGAGTGTGTGTTCCCCCCCTACTTCCCAGTGCCATTTCAGCTTTTCAGACAATATTTCAGCTTTTTCTTTAAATACTGCCTCGCTTTCTAATCTGCTGTCTCCTACGAAGGTGAACATGGTCAGGGATGCTCGCGCAGGATGCGGCGGGTGCTGGTGCGTTCGGGGACACCGTGTCCTCCCCCCCGCACCAGCCAGGGGCTTCCTTTGGAGCCAGCCTGGGGAGGAGGACACCCTCACCACAGTGTTTTCTTTTCCCTCCCCTGCAGCCTCGCTCTCCGCCGGAATTTATGGAGGTGCTGAGGAGGTGTTCTGAGCCCCGCGGCCCCCGGCAGCCCGCCCCGTGAAGCAGCACCCAGCCACCTCACCTCGTCTCGCCCGGCATCCCGACCCTCCGACTCAACCATTCAAGGCTCCTGTGCATGGATCGCCCCAGCGAGGGACCGCTGCCGGACGCCACCGACGCCGCCCTGTAGGCTCCCGGCCCCCCGTGCCGCCCCCAAGTACTCCACATACCCCGATGGGGTAACGTGACGGGGGTCACCCTCCCGCCACCGCCAACCCCCCATATGCAGAGGCCTTTCTAGAGCGCCAGGGAGCGCGCGGCACCGGAGGCGGCAGCTGCTCGCCGTCGCACACACGCCAAGGACACCGACACTACAGCAAAGGGATTTTTTTTTTTAATTATTATTATTATTATTATTATTATCATTAATATTATTTTTTCCCGTCTGGCTTTTTCCCCCGGGGGGCTTGCAGTGTGTCGAGGAAGCCAGCGCGCTCCCAGGAGCTGGGATTATTTGCACAACGTCTGTATATTGAGTTCTCGATCCTGTTTTATTTTTATTTTTTAAGCGCAGAGGGGTTGTTTTGGGTTTTTTTTCCCTCCACGCCGCGCTTTTCTTGGGTTTTTCCTCCACCACCATCAGCACCACCTCACCCTCCTCCTGTCCGCCATGGCCCGGATGAACCGCCCTGCGCCGGTGGAGGTCTGCTACAAAAACATGAGGTTCCTGATCACCCACAACCCCACCAACGCCACGCTCAGCACCTTCTTGGAGGTAAGGAGGGGAGGCTGGAAGGGGGGAACTGGGGCCCAGCTGCACGTTTTGGGGCTAAAAGCCAATGTTGAGATGCAACAGGGATCAATCCTCCATAGGACGAGGCAGCAGCATGTCCACTTTGGTACCGTGACCCTGGTGGCATCCCAGCATGGTGGGTCGGATCACTGCTGGCTTTTTAGGGCAGGACATTTTGGAGGACCCCAAGCACAGTGTTTGGGCATGGCGGAGCCGTAGCAGAGTTTCACCATCCCTGTTGCATCCCCTGCCAGCTCCACCAGCACGTCACATAGAGGGGCTTTGCAGTGATGCACATGGATGCACGAAACCTCCCCTGCATCTCCCAGCACCTCAATAAGGACTTTCCATCCCAAATATCCCAGCATCTTTCCAATGCCTGGAGCGTGTTGGGCAGTGCAGGAGGAGCCAGAGGGCTTGCTGTTGCATGAGCCAGCGATGGTGCCCTGCCTGGGAGCGCTGCCTCCGGCACTGGCAGCCGCCAGGAGTTAGGGGGGGATTAATGGATGCGTGTCTGCGTTCCAGGGCAAAAGGCTTCGACTTACTCTTTTTATCAGTGCCTGGGGGAAAGGCAACATCCTGCAGGTTCAGTCAAGCCGGCTCAAGCAGCTTCTGCTTACAAGGAGGCGTTTGGGGATGTTGCTGTATTTGTGGGGGGACCTGGGGCTGTGTGTGAGCCTGGCAAAGGGTTTTTACCTTAGACCTAAACCACCTTGAGGTCTGATGTGCTGGCACCAGAGGCATACTCTGAGCTCAAGGCAACCCTCCCAAGTGTGAGTGCCACCGGCTCGGAGAGCCGCAGGAAGGTGGTTGGGATTTGGGGACAGCCACCCCATACTCTGCGTGCTGCACACAAGGTGATGGGGATGGCACAGTGGAAAGGGGGGAAATTCCGCTTTCCTCCAGCTTCTTAGATTTTTGGCTGAGCTGCTGTGTGTGCAGGGGTTTGCTGTGGTCTGGCGAGCGCACATGGAGAAGAAAGGAGATGGATCATTGAAGGGGATGATCTCACTCGGTGCCCAGTGGGACCAGTACACCGGCACGTAATCCAGGGGCAATCCATGTGGCAGGCGATAAGCCATGCTGGAAACAGCCCAAGTCCCATGCCCAAGCCTGCAGCGCGTTGGAGTGATGATGGGATACGGCAAGGAGGAGCGCCTGAGCAATCTGCAGGATGCTGAGCGCGGTCGGTGGGGTATGCTACGACCCCCCCAGCCACCTCCGTGCATTTCTGCAGCAGGAGTTGCGACTTCTCCAGGCACAAATAATTTCTCCTTTGGGGGATTCGCACCCGTGTCAGGGATGTTTCTTTGCCTGGGGTGTAAAGTCCCTACTGGTGCAGCCATCAGGGCTTAAAAATAAACAGACCCACTGGCGCTTGTGAATCCAAGGAGTCGTGAAGGTGCTAGGTAAAAATCCTACCGTGGCCACGCAGCTTTGGTGCCCTGGGATTTAATGTTTCCTTGTGCTTCCCAGGCTGGATGGACCACAGAGGGGTTTGCTGAAGGGTCCAGAGATGGGGCGCAGCACTGTTTTAGGGTCCGTAGGGGTCCATGTGGTCGTAGCAGGGCTTGGATGTGTTGGGGTTAACTGGGGTGTGACTGGCAGGGTTTTTTCAGACCCCTCCTTCTCCTTCCCTCCCCAGGACCTAAAGAAGTACGGTGCCACCACGGTGGTGCGAGTGTGCGAAGTGACCTACGACAAGACCCCCCTGGAGAAGGACGGCATCACCGTCATGGTAGGTGGGCGGCAGGATGGGTGCTGGGGGGGGGGGCTGCCCGCCCCCCCTGCTTAAATATCCCCATCTCTGGGGTCTGCTAAACACCCCGTGTTTCGGATAGACTGAATCGGCATCGCGCTTGCCTGGGAGCAGGGTTTGAAGCCCAATTTCATCCTTGGGGCGAGGCGGGCGAGCTCCCCACTCCCCGGGCTGAGATGGGGCTGGTGCTTTAAAAAAAGAAAAGTGCTGCCCACGCACCCGAAACTGTGACTCATACGGTTGAGTCGGCAGCTGCCTTCCCTGCCTGTGGCTCGGGCTTTAAACATCCAGGGGATGAGAGCGCCTGATCCCACTTGGAAGATGCATGTGGTTCCTGTTACCCCAGCATTATCTTATCGGGGGGGGGGGAGGGGGGATGTGTGCAAGTTTTTTGCTCTTCCAGCAGCCGGCTGGTGCAGTTTTGGGGCAGGAAAAGCCAAGGAGGCAGAGCAGGCAGCTGCCTGGGCTGCATCTTGGCTGATAAGTAATTGGAGATGATGTCAGGCGTGATCGCCTTGCCAGGGAGTTCAGCTCCAGTTGGAAAGTGAGGCTCCGCTCGTTGTTTAGGAAAGGTTTTGGAAGTGCCTCATGTTTCCTGGGCTGGTCCTCTGTGTGTAGGTCCTCTCTATATAGCTCTCTCTGTATAATGTATAGCCTAGAGAGAGATAGCTATATCCTAGATCCTCTGGGATATAGGTAGATAATAGATCCTATGTCTCTCTAGATACAGTTCCTCCAGATACAAATCTCTCTAGATATAGATGCTGTGTCTCTATAGGATATATCTTGTAGAGAAAGATAGCTGTATCCTACATATAGATCTGTATGTAGGAGGTCATCTGTGCTCTCTTACAGACCAACTCTGCCTTTTACCCTGGTTCTGGCTGGAGTCCTTCAGTCTGAGTTTCTATATCTAAGACAGACATACCTCTCTACATATCTTATACAGAGAGATAATCTATATCTAGGATATATTTTATATAGGGAGATACCTATATCCTAGATACAGAAACTATGCAAGATACTGTATAGAAACTGTATAGTTTCTATATATAAGATACAGGTTTCTATAACTATATAGAAACTATATAAGATCAATAGAGCAATATGTATATCCTATGTATCTATGGACAGATATATCTATGCAGATACAGACATATCTCTCTATTTATATCTCTATATACCTATATCAAATACACAAAATAGAATCATAGAATCATAAAATGGTTTGGGTTGGAAGGGACCTTTAAAGGTCATCTAGTCCAACCCCCCTGCAATGAGCAGGGACATCTTCAACTAGACCAGGTTGCTCAGAGCTCCATCCAACCTGACCTTGAATGTTTCCAGGGATGGGGCATCTACCACCTCTCTGGGCAACCTGTTCCAGTGTTTCACCACCCCCATCATAAAAAATTTCTTCCTTATATTTCATCTGAATATATATATAGACTGTATCTATATATCCTATCCCTTTCTTTGGGGAATAGGCAAAAGCTGGTCAAGGCCTGACTCTGGTGCGGTGTGCCTGTGCACGCATCCGCAGCCACGATGCCCACGGTGGTCCCATCCTGGATGCGTTCCCTGGGGGTTTTGGATGCCTCCTTTGCTTTGGGCTCCTCCACATGCCACAGGGGATCCTGAGCAATCTCTAAAGCTGACAGTGGTTACCGAGTTGTGCCGGACGCAGGTGTCCTGTGTTGTGGACCTCTGCTTGGAGGCTGCATTCACCAGCGGCTCCTCCGTTGCTGATCCTCGTCCCAGCCACGCCGCCTCGGCAGCACTCAGTGCTTCGGCAGCTCTGCCTGCAGGTTGGAGATGGGGCACAAATCCTGCCGGGAAACGGGTGCTGTGCGTGTTTCACTGTAGGAGGGTTTATGGTGCAGGATGGATACACTGTATTGGGTACACTAATACTGTTTAATATCTTCATCAATGATGTAGATTCTGGGATTATGTGCACCCTGAACAAGTTTGCAGATGACACCAAGCTGAGTGGTGCAGCTGATAAGCTTGAAGGAAGGGATGCCATCGAGAGGGACCTTGACAGGCTTGAGGAGTGGGCCCCTATGAACCTCATGAAGTTCAACAAGGCCAAGTGCAAGGTCCTGCACCCGGGTCAGGACGATCCCCAGTATCAGTACAGACTGGGTGATGAATGGATAGAGAGCAGCCCTGAGGAGAAGGACTTCGGGATACCGGTGGATGAAAAATGGGACATGAGCCGGCAATGTGCGCTAGCAGCCCAGAAAGCCAGTCGTATCCTGGGCTGCACCCAAAGAAGCTTGGCCAGCAGGTCAAGGGAGGTGATTCTCCCTCTCTATTCTGCTCTCGTGAGACCCCACTTGGAGTACTGTGTCCAGCTCTGGGGACCTAAGCACGAGAAAGACATGGACCTGTTGGAGCGGGTCCAGAGGAGGGCCGTGGAAATGATCAGAGGGCTGGAGCACCTCTGCTGTGAAGAAAGGCTGAGAGAGTTGGGGTTGTTCAGCCTGGAGAAGAGAAGGCTCTGGGGACACCTCATTGTGGCCTTTCACTATATAAAGGGGGCTTATAAGAAAGACGGAGAAAGACTTTTTACCCAGGCCTGTAGTGACAGGACAAGGGGCAACAGTTTAAACTGAAGGAGGGTAGATTTAGATTGGACATAAGGAAGAATTTTTTTACGATAAGGGTGATGAGACATTGGACCAGATTGTCCAGAGAAATTGTGGATGCCCTATCATTGGAAGCATTCAAGGTTAGGCTGGTCAGGGCTTTGAGCAACTTGATCTAGTGAAAGATGTCCCTGCCCATGGCGGGGAGGTTGGAACTAGATGATCTTGGAAGGTCCCTTCCAACCCAAACCATTCTATAATTCGATGCTTTTGTGATATGGTGTGTCATCCCCCGTGTGAGCCCAGTGACCTGTGCTCATGGCTGAAGCAGTGCTTTCCAGGCGCTGCAGGGAGGGGATGATCTTGTAGGACGAGCACAGGCTGTGCAGGGTGGACTGGCTGAAGCATTAGCGTACCCTGAAGCCCAGCATGCTCCTTTCCTAACAAAGTCACACTGAAATCACATTACAGGTTCAAAGACTGAAGTGAAGCTCAGGGGCTTCTTTTGCCATATTACACCAAGGATGACTCCAGCACAGCAGCTTAGTGACTCACTCCTCAAACATGAGGATTACAGCCCCATGCTCCCCTCTCACCGGAGATCACCGTGCCACGTCCCCTCCAAGCAATGCTCCCCTGCCCGTCCCCCTCTCCCACTGCTGCGTAGCTGGTGGCCACATTCCTCCTGCCAAATCCATTTTGGGAGAGAATTCCCCGTTTTGGGAGAGACATACAGCCTAACTGGCTAGTGGTGCCCATGAGGAGAGACCATCTCTTCCCCAAAAAGCTGCAGCAGTCACAGGCAAGGGGGGTGACACTTTTCCCCCATAGCAGAGCCCAGGGCCGGGGGCTGCTTAATGCAGCACCCATTTTACCCACCTCGTCACCAAGCTCCGATGTTGAGTCCATGCGGCTTGAGGATGAAGCTTGGAAGAAGATGGACGCTTTTTTTTTTTTGTCCCTTAAGAGCCTTTCCTGAAGGATGCTATTTAAATGGCCCCATTTGGAGGGGTCTCACTCCCTCCCTTCGGCTCCCTCTCGGGCTGTGTTAGGGGGTCCCCAGAGCATCCTTTGGGGGCTGTGTGTTCATTTTCACTCCTATGTGTTGCAGCAAGCTGAATTTCGGCACCGCGTCAGGCCCTGAGATTTCAGCCATCTCCAAGCCACCTTTGCTCAAACTTCCTACAAAGTGGCTTTGTGCTCCCAAGTGCTTAATTTAGATGGGAGCTGGCGGGAGGAAGGATGGGGGCTGCAGCTCCTCAGAGCACAGCGTGGTCATCCGAATGGGGAGGAGGCAGGCGATGACCATTGTGGTCCACGGAGGCAGGAGGACATGGGGACCATGTTGCAGGTCCTGTAGGTGCTCCTGAAGGCTGAACTTGTCCATAGGAGATGGGAGGACCCCAGACCTAGACTCGTATGGCTGCTACATCCCCGTGGAGCTGCGCTGCGAGCCTGGTTGCTGGCACACGCATCTGCCTTCCCGCTGCTGAGGTCCAAAACACCATCGCCCTGAGGAAAAAGCAATCCCCTGAGTTTGTGCCCAGGGTCTGACAGTGTTTCTCTTTCCCCAACCTTGCCCCTGCCTTGCAGGATTGGCCGTTTGATGATGGAGCACCTCCTCCCAGCAAGATAGTGGAAGATTGGCTCAACTTGCTGAAGACCAAGTTCTGTGAAGACCCTGGCTGCTGCGTGGCCGTGCACTGCGTGGCTGGCCTGGGGCGGTAAGTCAGAGCCCGGCACCCCAGCTGCCACCCCACCCATGAAGGGGGAGAAGGGAAAACCATGCCTGCTCTCCTCCTTCCACCTTAGAGCAGGGTTTTTGCGTGCAGTGGAGACCTTAGCAGGAATAGGCATTGACAGGGGGGAGGGCTGCTGCCTGAGCTCCTCCTTGCACTTCTCATTGCCAAATCCTGGGCACTGGGGGGGACCCGGGTTGCTCGGTGCTGTCCTGCCAGTGCCCCACAGCAATTTTGCTTTTGCTAAGTGCTCGTCGTGGAAATATTGCAAAATGCTTCCCGCTAGAACCGGGAGCCACTGCGTTTGAAGAACTGTGTTTTGCTGCTCCCCCCACCTCAGGTCAGGTTTTGCATGTGTATTTACATCCACTTTTCTGATAGATTTGCCTCCAAAGTCCTCGTGCTCATTAGGAGAGCAGCAAACAGCTGCCAGCTCTGTCCTGGGGGTTCTACACCTAAAATCAGCCGTTCCTTAGGGCAGCACTTGCAGCCAAATGGCAAGAAATTACAAACTAAAAGCCAGCACTGACGATTGCCTGCAATGCCACCACTGTGGCCCTGCAGCATGTCCCCCCACCCCAGGACGGGATGTCAGCCTCTGGGCCACATGGCTGGGGAGTGACCGCCACTGCCATTGCCTTTCAGTGCTCCCGTCCTCGTCGCACTGGCCTTGATCGAGAGCGGGATGAAGTACGAAGACGCCATCCAGTTCATCCGACAGTAAGTCGAGCAGCATGTCGGTGTTGGGAGAGAAAGCAGCCCCTCTCCGAGGGAACAGAGAGATCCGGCGTGCCTCAGGGGTTTTTTGGCATGCCAGGGTTGCTTTTCTCTCCTTTTGGCATGGAAGAAAAGGGGGGGCCAGCACCAAACACCCTGTGCCTTTGCATCAGGGCTGTGGGAGGCTGGGGAGGCATCCAGGAGCATCCCTGGGGGGCTTTTGGCAGGCACCCCGCTTTAGGCAGCCTCCCCACGTTTCTTCCCTAGTTCTCCGTGTCCTAAGACTCGCAGGGCAGATGGGCAAGAAAAGCTGCTGGGGTCAGTGCCTGTCTCCATCCCTGGAGGACGCACGAGGCTGCAGCCTCCAAAATCCCTTCCTACTCCAGGCAGGGGGGTTCAGTAACCTGACAGGGATGGGTTTGGGGTGGGGGGTCTTCTCCTGCCACACCGCTGACTGTGCCGGCCCTTCCCACAGGAAGCGCAGAGGAGCCATCAACAGCAAGCAGCTGACGTACTTGGAAAAATACCGACCAAAGCAGAGACTCCGATTTAAGGACCCTCATAACCACAAGAACAAATGCTGCATCATGTAACCTCAATGACCTCTTGCCAAAATCTGTGCACACAGACACCCGGGCACTTGCACGCATCCCACCCCCTCACCTCCTCGCCCAGCCCCATGCACCCCACAGGCTGCCCCCCTGACAGGGCTGTGGTGGGGGGACATGGAGCACCACCACCGTGTTCCAGCACCCACAGCACGGTCGTCTTGCTGGACCCCCAAAAAATGCTGCTCTCTCCAGCTACAGCCCCGAGGAGGGAAGGCAGTGCTGCCCTTTGACTCTTGGCATTAGCAGGCAATGAGCTCACGTGACGGTTCTTCATCGCCTTCCTCCTCCTCCCTTTCCCCTCCCATTGCACTGAGAGGAATGGGTGGAGGATGCTTGGTTTGGGGTGATGCAGGCAGGGCTGTGCCAGCTGAGAAGGGATGGGGAGCAGGAGGGCCAGAGCACCTCCAAAGAAACCCTTTCCCACCTCTTCCCTATAAATAAGGGCTGCAGCAGTGGGGACAGAGGTGGGGATGGCGCAGGGGCCTCAGGGGGGAAGATGGTGATAGCAGGGAGAGGCGAAGGGGGCTCATAGCTTGGTGCTGGCCTTGTGGCCATGGGAAGGGCTGAGCTAAGTCCCCCCCCAGCACCATTCCCTTTCTCCTGGCCCCTCTGCCGCTTCACCATCTCCCTGTTGCCTTGATGCCAGCCAGGATGCTGCAGATGGGGCTCGTTGGGAGCTTGCTGCAGCGAAGGCAGAGGTGCTGGGAAACTCGGGGACTGTGGTGGGGCTTTGAGGCACCCAGCTTTGCCGGGGTGCACGGTCAGCACTGGGTCCCCCAAAGTGTGGGGTGCTCTTATTTATAGCTTCCGAATTCAATGCACAGGGTGGTGGGTTCTCTCCTCTCGTGTCCCCATCACTGAGCCGTGGCACAAACCCCAATTCTGGCTGTGATGCCCTGGGGACGCAATGCATATCTTGGGGCATGTCCGTGTCCTCCACCGCTGCGTTTGCTGTCCGAGGGATGGGCTGCAGCTTTCCTGGGGGATTTCGGGTGCTCCTGGCAGGCACACGTCACCAAATTTTGCACCTGCTCTTTCCCATACCCAGTGGCATCTGTAACACAATGCCTGGCACCCCAAAACCCCCCAGTGCGTGCCCTGGTGGAGTGGACTCAGAGCTGCCCCTGAGCTGGGACATTAAACATCTCTCAACTTTCTGCCTTTGAATGCTTGCAGCAGCTGGAGCGGTGGGCACGTAGGGGGCGTGGGGGTGTTTTTTTCTTTTGATGAGGATAAGAAGAAATTTGCTAATTAAAGGAAAAAAAAAAAACTTAAAAAAAAAACCTGTTTGTCTTCCGCACGTCCTCTGGCCTTTGTTTCTCCCATCGCTGCCTGGTGGAGCCCAGGAGGTGACCCATGGCCCCCCAAACCGATCCCCGGCACCAGGTCACAGCCAGCTGCCATCTGCTGTCACCAGGGCATACCTGTGGCGCAAGGGATGCTCCAGGTATCCCTTGGGCTTGCTGCTGCTCACCCCCTCAGCTGCAGAGGATCGCAGATGTTGGGGCAAGGAGGGCTAGTCATCCAGTGTCTTGTGGTTTTAGGCTGCCCAACTTGAGATGCCTTCAGTGCCCTGTGTTGGGTATCTCCAAAGGTTTGTGTGCCTTCCGAAACAGTATCCAGAGACATTTGCTTCAGGGGGTTCATCTCTTGGGATAAATGGTGAGGAAGGCTGCTTAGACACTTTCAGTACCTGCAGAAGGGTAGGGGACAGCTTCGTGCCATGTGGCTGAGGAGGAGCTCTGAGCCATTTCCAGCGCCACTCCTCCTTTCCCGATGGGAGCCAGTCCCACTGCACGGCAGGGATGGCCATCTCATGAGACAGGCCATAGTGCTGAGCGAGGTGGACATTCCACGTGTGGCCCCGGAGCTGTCATACGGCACACCTCGGCCTGTCCAAGCTTCCACATTGTGGGACAGCCCTCGGTCCCTTGAGTTTCTCCTGCCCTATTCCAGGCTGTTGGTTCCTGTGTCTCATGGGGAAGGTGGTGGTCGTTGAAGGGTCTGCATTGGTTGGGAATAGTGAGGAACTGGGCTGATAAAAAGGTCTGATCCTGTATTGCAGCAGTCCCGCTGGGTAGGTCACCATCCTCTTCCTGCCCCATTGTGTCCTCCTGCTGCTAAAATAGGTGCTGCTTTGTCCCCAGGGGCAGTAGGAGGTGGCTCAGCATTGTGAAGGGGACAACCCCAATCCCTCTTAGCCAGGAAACCTCATGGTCTCATGTGCTCCCCAGTCACAACAGGCTGTGGCATGACTTGCAAAGAGTTTAGGATAAAGCGGTGGGAACCGTTGCTTTGCAGACTTGGAGAAGTTTCCGCCCAGGCAAGCGGAGGAGAAATGTTTTCCTCACCCACATTTGTGGGAGCATCGCATGGCAGATTGCCCAGGGCAAGCAGTCCAGGGCTTCAGCCATGATGCTTGTGAGTTGGGCTCGGGATGGGGACAGAGGGGCTTGAATTCAGCCTCCTTTGGCCACAGGAACTCTTCACCTCCTCCATGTAGGGTTTGATGGTGGAAGTGCTCAGTGCTGAGCTCTGATGAGAGTACACTCAAATCTCAGCTTGGTGGGCTTGTTTGGGGGGAACACAGCAGGGGGATAGGCTTTGCAGTGCTCCATCGCTTTATGTAGCATCAACCCAACCACCTTAAAAATAGAGAGCTTCTAGTGTAAGAGCAGTCCTTGACCTGGTACAATCCATAAGGCCAAACCCTGAGCACCTCTGGCTGGCAGAGCGGCATCTTGATACTCTTCAGTTTTGTGAGTCACTGCAAAAAAAACCCCAAAATCATGCTGCTTTAATCGTCCTAATTTTTTTCTTTTTTCTTTTTTTTAATGCATGTCTCCCCCCGTCCTGGAACTTGCTGTTACCTCCCATGTGCTGCTTCATGGACAGGACACCTCGGCAGCCCAGGAGCTGCCGGCCTTGCATGGAGGGCTTGAACCTGCTCCAAGGTTTCTCTAGGTTGGACTGGCAAATATTTGGGATATTTTTGATATGGACTTGGGCTCCTACCTCTGAGGTACCAGCTCCTTGATGTTTCAGCCTAGAGAGGGTTACAGAAACATAACAGGCTGGGGAAACTGAGGGATTTTCCAACTGGGTTTTGGGTTAGAAATCTCAAAGAAGAGCCCAGTTCCCTCACAAAAATCTTGGGACGGTTGGGGAAGAGGGAAAGCTGGAGCTCAGTAGACACACAGCAGCAGAGCGAGGCCTAAGCAGTCAAGGGCTCATGGTTTGGGCTGCTTTTGGGTTCTCTTCTTGTACGCTAATCCTCATTTCACCTCAGATGCCAAGATGTTGAAAGGAGAGCCTTAAAAATCTGACATATTTGCCCATTCTGTTATTGCTCCAGTTGTCTCCATTGGGTCTTGGCAGATGTCATAGGGAAGAGACACCACCATGGCTTTGGCTACAAACCAACCACCTTATCCTGCCCTTTTCTGCAGAAGCAAAGGCACAAACTGGGTTTTATACCTCCTCACCCCTATCCACCTCCCTCACCCCCTCCATGGAAACCCGCCATCTTTCCATAGCTTGCAGGGACAGGGCTCCAAACTGGTAGCAGGAGCTTTGGAGACCCAAGGGATGTCAAAGCAGAGATGCCCTAACCATCAAACCAAGAGCTTGTTGGCTTTGCCCAGGAATCAGTCATGGCTGAACCTTGTGCGGGGGAATAAATCTGAGCAGGAATTCATAGTTGTGTCCTCTCACTGGTGGCACACGTGTGCCCTTAGCTGCGTTTTGGTTAAGAGGCTCGTGTGTCCCTTCTGTTCTCCATGTTTGCCATCTGTGGATGGAGCACCTGGTGGGGACAGTGGTGGGAAGGAAAACAACGTGGCCATTGCAAATGGCCAGCTCTTTATTTAAGAAAAGTCTGGTGACGCGTATTTAAAGACTTCGCATTTGTAAATTCATATTATGAGTCTTGCAGTAAGGCTGATGCTGTGGTGCTTGGGCTGAGAGCTTCGGATGAGGAGGTTTATGAGTAACAGATTTCCCGAGGAAGCAAAGAGTCTTGCTCTATCTACAATAGAATGAGTCGTTTTCTTTTTTTTTTTTTCATTGGGTTTGTTTATTTTTTATTAGTCCCAGTGGGAAAGCGCACAGGGAGATTCGTGACTTCCAGGCAGTTTCCAGGGTCTTATATCTTATTTGCTTCCAGCAGGCTGGGTAGGTGCAGTTTGGCGGGTGGATTTGGATGGGATACTGTCTGGTGGGAGAAAAATGTGGCTGGTTTCTTTGCGCAGCGGGGGATCACGGGCCGGCTGCGGTCCCGCTTGCAGGCTCTGGCAGACATTCCCGGGGAGGGGGGCGTTTCGCCGCGCTCGGCTTCCCTTTAGATGACGATCTCCCAGTGAACTCTCGACTTCCCTGCTGTTTCTTTCTGTGCAACAAAGAACTGCATATTTTCCTTTTTAACTCCATGGGCAATCATAGTAGTATGTAGATTAAGCCCAGATGACTTCTTTTTTTTTTTTTTTTTTTTTTGGTCTGAGCCATAGCTAAATTATTATACCCAATGCTTTTTGTATCAGACGGCATCACTTTGAATATGCAGATGAGGTATAGGATCTTGACACTTTATAACCTTTTTAAAAAGAAACTTGTCTGTTTACTTACGTCTTGTGTAAAAAGGAAAACAAAAATGTATGCCTTTTAGTAATCACTTTTTTTTTTTGAGTTTTATGAAATTACAGTGGTTTCACTCCAGCAGCGAAATAAAAAGCGTTCACTGTTTTGTACATCCCTGTGTGCTGCGGTGCTGCTAATGGGGGAGTTATCAAGATGGGGGAGGCAAAGGTAGAGCTGAACTCTGGCCAAGGGACGGTGGAGGAATGCATAGGGGGTCTGTTGGGGCCCTGCTGCCTCCCCTTGGCTGGAGACGTCAGCCCACTCCCATCCCATCCCAAATGTGCCCCAGCTACATTCCCCACCCATTTCCTGGGTTATTTTCCTCCTCTCATCCCATTCCCCTTTCCTGGGAGCTCCCAGGACAGACAACAGGTGGCTGGGAAAGGGATGGACCTACTGCAATTAGGTGATGGGCTGCAGCCAAATTAGATAAAGTAGAGCCCAGGGCAGAGAGAATTGATTTGCCCCGTGCCAAGGCAGGTGCAAGGGGTGCACCTAGGGCTCCAGGCATTCACATAAAGCCCTTTTCCCCGTGGGCTGCTCTCTGTCCCATCCAGCATAGTCACTGCACGGTCCATCTCCAGCCCTTCCTGAGCAAAACATTGTGCAGGTCTTCAGCGGTGATTGCCAGGCCAGCATCTGGCACCCGCACTTCCAGCATCCCCCCAGCATAGCCACCATGATCACAGCAGCGTCAGGAGCCAGCACCTTGCCAGAGAGAGTCCAGCCATCAGCACAGCATTTACTCCCAGTCCAGGCGAGGTCTTCTCCAGAGGAGGGTCTGGCAGCGGGGAGATCCCAGAGCTGGTCCGCAGCAGCAGACTTGCCTTGGCTGAGTGAGCTAATTGCGTTGCTCACTTACCAAAGTGTCATGGTTTTTAAGTACCCATCTCATCATCAAATAATTGGCATAAGCAGAGCCCACACACACCCTGATCCTGTGTCCAGCATGTCTCGAC
Source organism: Ciconia boyciana (assembly GCF_034638445.1). NCBI lineage: Eukaryota > Metazoa > Chordata > Aves > Ciconiiformes > Ciconiidae > Ciconia > Ciconia boyciana. The sequence continues at coordinate 4,208,567 of NC_132935.1, forward strand.
TGATGCAGTTGGATAAAAGATGTTGTAAGGCTCAAGGATGCCTTTTATCCCATGTGGAAAGAGCTGACCCCACAGCAAGGCTGTAGGGTGCTGTTGGACAAGCTGCCCAACTGAGGGCCCTGGTTGGGCCCCCAAAGGGCCATGGTTAATAAATCACAGCATGCAAGAGCCTGACCACTTGAGGCCACCTATGCAGTGGGCAGCCCTTGTACCAGAAACACACCAAATACCTGGATGGACTGTGACCAGCCTCTGAGCTCTGGCATGAAGCAGCAATGGGAGGGACCAACTCCTAAATATGCATCGTCTGCCAACACAAACACACCTGCCAGGGACGCCTGGGTTAGGAAGATCTTGTAGCTGGAGATCTGGTGGCTGCTTCTCCCTTCCTTGCTGCTTTTCCTACTATAGACCAGTTTAACAGCTAAATCTACTGGGTGGAGAGCAGCTGCTCAGTGACTGAGGTCTTGGGGCAGCACCTCCCAGCTGAGCAACACAAGACATGTTGACCTCAGTCCACCCAGGAAGGTAGACTGGGTGGACTGGTCAGCACACCAGCAAGGAGGAGCCGGGCTGAATATTAGGGTAGACTTTCTGCTGGTGAAATGGACTTTTGGAGGGAGGACGTGGTATTCAAGCCTTTGGAGAACTTCTAAGAACAGGACAGGCGTTTTGTCCCATCCAAGGTCAGGATGGGAGGATGACCTCTGCAATATATTTATCCCTAACCCCACTAATGCTTTGTGGTTAGCTGTGGTCCAGTCTAGCTCTTCTTCAGGCTCAGAACCAACTGAGCAAGTTAAAACTGCGGAGGCAACTAAGCTAGACAGGACATGGGACACTCAAAGATATGGCAGATATCTCAGCATTTCTGCAGTAACAACGGGCATATGTTATCTATGGGAAAGTATCTTCCCTTGCCTGGGAGAGGGGGAAGGCTGAAATGACCTGGACTCAATGTTTTCTGCAGGAAGGGCCTGCTAGGAAAAGAGGTCTGATTTGGAAGACGTGAGATCGGTTTTACTTACACACTCTCACCATCTAGTTCCAACTCCAGACCCCTCAGTCCTGCCCTGTAGCTGGGACTCTTGGAGGAACCAGGCACTATAATGTACCAGCCAGGCTGCTGAAGAGGTGAGCTCTTGGGAACCACCACAGTTTAAAGAGCCAGCAGATCTGGGGGAGCTTTTGACCCTCTCCAGTGAGTGTTGTCCATAGCAAAGCTCCTCCAGGGGAAAACATTCAACCAGCTCAGCCCCGGGTTAGGGCAGGGGGGCACAGGCCAGTGGGTTGCTGCATGGGAAGCTGCTGCAAGGCTGCTGCAAGGTGAGCACTGACATTACAGCCTCAAATTCAGGAGTGTGATCAGGTTTCCATACACTTCCACTGCCAGACTGATGGTTCAGTATTAGTCTCGATGATTAGTCTTGAGCCTTGTAAGGCCCCTTTGTCCATCTCTCTACCCCAAGAATTTCAATCCAATGATTGATTTAACCCCGCAGAGCACGAGAGCTCCCAACAACACCATGTTCCTACAAGACCAATGAAAATAGCAGATAAAGGACAGACCTAAGTGGTATGTCCGGTAAAGCATGGCCTAACCTTGGTTAGATACCCAAGAGTCCACCCAGACATTAGACACACCCCACCCATTGGAGATCTGCTCAGTGCTTCACCACTGGCAGAGACCACCCACTGGACACAAAAACAGGCTTCACTCACAAAACCAGTTGGGTTTTTAACTCTGCCCCCCATGACCAAAGCAGGAAGGCAAAGACCAGAGGCTCCATGGAGGCTGAGGAGCAGGAGCTTGCATGAACAGGCTGGTAAGCAAGGAAAGCTGACACTAATTGTGTGAGCTCCAAGTAATTACAAGGGGTTGGGTGGGGTAAGTGGGGAAGGGGGGAGGAAAGTCCCCTCGTGCTGCTGTAGACTCAAGAGGGCTTTCCAGTGAGATGCCAGCTTGGAAGAGGGGAGTGCCGCAGCGGGGTGGTGTGGCCAGAGCTGTCCTTGGATTGCCCAGCGCTTCCCAAGTGCTCTGCAAGGCAGATCCTTATCTCCTCACATGCTTTGAACCACGAAGCTGCAAGGGGCACTGCCTCCAGGGTTGTGCAATAAGCCACTGGGCCTTCAATCAGCCTAATTGCTGCCTCGCCTCCCAACCAGGAGGGCCAGGGGGACTTCTGAATGCGGGCATGTGTGCTGGAGAAACACCCGCCCACACTCCTGCCTGTACACGCTGTCTCCTACCTGCCTGCATTCCTCCTCGCCCTCTGTCACTGAAAAACATGCACCCCTTTGCAAGCCAGACCCCGACTTTCTGTGTTAGGCTGTTGCCACTCCATGCAGAGGTTCCTGCCCTCCCCAAGAGGAGCACTATGAAAGCCCATCAATTGGAGTTGTCTGGAAAGTTCTGAATTGGCCACTCACAGGTCCTGGGATCTCTTCCCAACTTGTGCCACGATCTGCAGTGCCTTAGCCCCTTCTCAGCAGAGGAGGTGGGTACCTACAAGCCCCATCACAGCCACGTATTTCAGTGTCTTCAGTCTTGCCAACACCAAAATTAGTGAGATCCACCCAGCTCAAGGTGGGTGTCCACAGTGTGGTGTCCCATCCCTGGCTCCGTTTCCAGTCAACAGGATCAAGTCAAGAGTTAATACTGGAGATTCGGGAGGGATCAATCTGATACTGGCATGGACACTTCCTTCAGAGCTCCACCACTGCAGAGGGTCCCTGGACACCCAGCTCACATAGAGACACCCACGCTGGAGACACCCAAAGCCTTGGGAGATCACCCATGGCTCAGAGCTCACCCTGTCAATGTTACTAACCCACCTCAGAAAGTCAGCTCTCTGCAGAGCCATGGAGGCAAAGGTTGCAGGGTCTTCAGTAAAGTCTAGACCAGCCATGGTCCAGGCTCACGAGACTGAGGGCTGCTTTGCTTCCTGTTTGCTACATGCTGAGCCATGATGAAACATTTTCTTGCTTATTTTGGACCGCTGCTGGCTGTCACAGCCAACACTGGCTCTTCCTGGGCACAGCGCAGCTCTCATCACTGCTCCTGTCAACCTGCTTGGGATCAGCCCTTTTGCAACATCTCCACCTGAGGACATCGTGCTGTCTGAAAGGGGTCTTCCAGCTTTCCTCTGTGCCCAGGGACACATGCACCATCAGGGAGAGGCTGTGCAGCGATGGGAGGCTGCAGGGGCGAAGGTCTCACCTCCCCCCAGGATCTGGGGGACCCTGTGGGTCTGGGCACGAGGCACAGGATGGTAGGAGGTGCTGCCCTACTTGCACTGCGGTATCTGGAAACTCCCATGCTTGTAGGTATGAAAATGTAGGGCAGAGCTTGGGTTGGGAAGAAAATTAAAATGTTTGTAACAAATGTAGCTGAGAAGTCAAGTGGGGAATTAGGCACTGCTTGGCAAAGGTACAGTAATGCGGATCACCAGGGGTGGGTTTTGCCCTGGGAGCTTTCCCTGCAAACAGAGCAAGGAGGGGAAAGAGAAACCCTTTGCCCAGACTTACACAACTACCCCCACAGTTCAGAAAGGGGGTTCTGCAAATCACAGCTCCATGCCGTGCCCACAGCATGGAGCTGTGCTGCCCTGCCTGAGCCGCTCACTGTGCAGGACCTCAGGGCAGAATTTGTTTTAACTGTCAGAGAGAGCAAACATTTGAGTGGCAGGAGGGGAAGAGGCTTGCACAGAGCCTGGAAAGGGCTGAGTCACTCGCTGTCAGCGTCAGCAGCCGAGGACAAAGTGTGGCTGCCAAACAGCCACCTGGAGCTTTGTCAGCGCATCCTTAAAAAAAAAAAAAGAAAAAGGAAAAAAAACCCAACTGACAGCCTCTCCCGCATCCCGCAGGAGAGCTACATGTGCTGCACGCAGCCAGGGAGTTCCCCGCAAAAGCAGTGGCTGTGGAAAATGCCCTTCCCTGGCTGCAGGTGCTGGTTTCTGTTGCAACATCTCCCTTGGGGCTCGCAGAGCAGAGGAGGCTGCACGGCTCTCCCACAGCAACCAGGCAGCCTCCAGGGACGTGTCACGGCCAAGCTGGGGTTCAGTCCAAGGAGCGGGGGTGGGAGATGATTGGAGACCTGACGGCTCGGCGCTGGGAGAAGCACGACGCAAGAGCTGCCTCCGCCTTGCAGAGATAACTGTGAGGCTGGCAGTGCTGCTGACTTCAGCTGGGGACTGACTCACTTAAGCCAGGGCATCTTGTCTGGATATCAGGTGGAGACAAGGAGAAGCAATGCATTTAAATGAGCTTTGGTCTTTAAGGCAAACAACACCAACTTGTTTTGCAGTGCTCAGGCAGCCATGGGTGACAGAGAAGGATGGCCATACAGGTCTCGGGGTGTCTGGTTCAAGGCACTCATTTTTGGTGGGTGAGTGCTCAGCACTCAAAACAAGGGCTCTGATAAAGGGGCTATCATGAAAACTCATCTGGTGCTGTCAAATACCAGGGCCAAACATCTCGGGGCTCTTCCTGTGTTGCAAATCTGCTGGGTTGAGGGAGACAACATGGCTCAGTAGTGCAGAGAGACACATGTCTGTAACTACCCCAGCTGTAGCCAAGTGACATACAGGGGAAGCGAAGTTGAGCCTTTCTGGTTGCTGCTCCTCAACCTGTTGTATCTGCAGTCTTCATCCTGGGAGGCTTTCAGGATAAAGCCATGAGCAACTGGGCTGACCCCCATAGCTGACCCTGCTTTGAGCAGGAGACCTCCTGAGGTCCCTTCCAGCCTGAATTATCCTATAGTCCTATGATGATCCCAGAGAAGAAAATAATATCTTATAGCTCGTAGGGTACAAAACCGGGTCACTGAAAGAGACTCCAGAGAGATACTCCCCTTGGGGCATGCACCTTCTCCTGACACTGCAGCTGTCTCCTCCAGCTCCTTCTGTTAGGGTTAAGGTGTCCATAGCTGTAGAGGAAATTATGTCCAGACTGCATGCTCCCCACATAGACAATCCAGTATCCTCTCTAAAGTGTGGACACCAGAATTATATGTTGTACCCAATTTCAGACTCCATCTAAAGCAGTTAAATCACTTCCCTACATGCACCCCTTACTCAACCTGTCATCTGTTTTCTATTGAGAGTGTTTCTATCATGGGATGCACATTTATCAAACGCAAAGCCCTGCAAAGAGATGTCTCTGGCTCCATCATCTGTCGCCACGCAATCCATCATGCCGTGAAGAGGCTGAGCTGCAGCCCATTGCACTTTGATCCCTTAACACACCACTGGGTCCTTTTCCCCAGGGATATAACTTTTCCAGCCAGCTGGGCTAAACTCTGCATGGAAACAGCTTCTTACCAAGAGAGGCTGACCAGGGCTTGTCCTGTGGCTGGCTGTCCTCATCCACTTCATTCCACTTATTTTTCTCCCCTCCTAGCTTCTTCAGGAGCAATTTTGCCTTTATTTCCAGCTCACTGGTGGAGAAGGCTGCATGGCTTTGGGCCTAGGATTTTCCTCCAAAGAAACAGATCCAGTCGCTAGCGATTCCCCATTGATCACCACTTTCTGAGATCTGTCAGTTAGCCAACTCTTAGCTCATTTAACACGTGCTCTACTGATGTGCAGTGCATTTTCCCCCCACTGGAATGCCACGCTGTACAAAGCCAGTATTTTACAAGCATATTGCATATACAGTTATGTTTATGAACCAACCTTATGATCTAAAAGAACAAAATCAAATTGGTACAAGACCCCTTTTCCATAAAAACACGTTGACTGGCATTTATTATATTTCTGTTCTTTCTGTTTTCATTAATCAGATTGTAGATCAGACTGTTATTATTAACAGTCAGCCTGTTATTATTAGCCTGACATCGCTCCTAGACATGTCTGGCCCATAAAGGCAGTTGATCTGCTCAGCAGGCTCCTGAGGCTTAGTACCATGTTAGTACGGGTACTGGGGACCAGGAGAAGATATTGGCCCATGCATCAAAGCCTTTGTCCTGGTTTCAGCTGGGATAGAGTTAATTTTCCTCCTAGTAGCTGGTATAGTGCTGTGTTTTGGATTTCGCATGAGAATAATGTCGATAACACACTGATGTTTTAGTTGTTGCTAAGCAGTGCTTATACCAAGTCAAGGACTTTTCAGCTTCCCATGCTCTGCCAGCGAGGAGGTGCACAAGAAGCTGGGAGGGAGCATAGCCAGAACAGCTGACCCAAACTGGCCAAAGGGTATTCCATACCATATGATGTCATGCTCAGTATATAAACTGGGGGGAGTTGGTCAGGGGACAGCAATCACTGCTTGGGGACTGGCCGGGCATCAGTGGGTGGGTGGTGAGCAGTTGCATCACTTGTTTTTTTTCTTCAGTTTTGTTCCTCTCTCTCTTTTTGTTGTTTTCCCTTTTCATTACAATTATTATTATTACTATTATTATTATTTTATTTTATTTTATTTCAATTATTAAATTGTTCTTATCTCAACCCATGAGTTTTCTTACTCTGCCCTTCTGATTCTCTCCTCCATCCCACCAGGGGGGGAGGGTGAGCGAACAGCTGTGTGGTGCTTGGTTGCCAACTGGGGTTAAACCATGATGGCCTTTGCATCTTCCAAGGAGCCAAGCTCTAGTCTTGCTTGGGTTGAGCCTGAAACAGCTGCTCTTCATCCAAGAACTGGTTTCCTTATTGCATCCTGAAGTTTTTAGGAAAGCTCAGTTAGAAGATAGGTACAATGGCAGCATCTAAGCTCATGGGGGCTCACAGCATCTCCCAGTGGCCTTGCACAGTGGCCAAGAAGAGGAGATGGTTGTGTGGAGCCTGGTGGGATACCCCTGGTGAGAGCTTAACTCACCCCTCCAAGCTGTTGGAGATGTGCAGCCAGGGTGGTCTGCAAAGCCCTTTCTGTGTGACAGTGGTGTTTTGTGGTCTCTGACCCTCAGGCTGTGGGACGGCAGGGATCAGGCTGGGTGTGATGCACAGCTGTAGGAAGCTGTCCCTGCCCTCAGAAGTTTAGGAAGCAACAGCACCATTCCTAAAACCTCAAATCCTACCTGAAATCAAGGAGTGAAGCAGCTGACCCGCTGAGACCACTAGACCACACTGGAGAACCTCACTTGACCATTGCCATAAGGACCCTCCTGTTGCCTCATCTTGGGCTCTGCTTGGGGCTGTTTGGCAAGAGACTGCCCTCATTTTATTCCACATGTGCAGCTTCCTTCACAATATGTGTCTTCCTCCACAAATTCCTGATCCACCAGGTCCACTGGTAGCCCCCAAAACCTCAGTGCAAAAGAGAAGATGCCTCACATTTTGGACCCGGGGTCAAGCTAGATCCTGCTGCCCAGTTCCACTGCCATCTCACCCTGAGCTCACACCCACCCCAGCCTTCTCCTGTCACAGCCTGCGCTCGAGTGAAATCCTTTGCGCACCAGAAAACCCACCAGCACAAACAGCCAGCTGCCCACCCATGCTCTCAGCCTGCCACCAGGGTAGAGAATCCCCGTCCTTAAGGACGCAGCCTTGAACAAAAGCCAGGGAAATAAAAAAAACAAAACAAGCTCCTCCACAGCCTGACCTTTTATTGTCCGGAAGGGGCTGCCAAACCAAACTGCGCCGTGGGTCCTTCCCGCTCCTAGCATCTCGTCCAAGATTCCTCCCCGCCCTGCTACGGCTCACGCGGTTGCAGCCCCAGCTGTGTCATCGGGTCTCCCTGGGAGTGAGGAAGACAATGGGGGGATCCTCAGGGCGGCGTGGGCAGCTTCCTCAGCCTCCATCCAGGGAGGGGGTCCTGGGGGGGGAAGGCTTGGTGGAGGGTGGGATCTGCACTTCCTGGCAGATGGGACAGTGAGTGAAGGTGGAAGAGCATCTGCAGCCTTTTGGGATTGACCACGTTGGAAGGACCAAAGGGAACATGTCAGGTTAAAATAATCTTCTCCCCTCCCAGGGCCCATTCGGGCCACTTCAGGAGGAAAAAAAAGAAAAAAAAAGAAAAAATAATCCCCCTGCAAATGTCTGGTGCCGGCTGCCAGAAGAAAAGCTTAGCTCTGGGCTGTGCTTGCCCCAGCAGAGCCTGCCTCGCTTTTGCTACCCTTCACATTCCCCCACCACCCCGCCCCGACTCAGCTGTGAGCTCCTGAGGACACGAGCTGAGCTGAAGCGTCTGAGAGCCCTTTGCCTGGATGTGGCAAGCCGTGCCCTCCCTGCCTGCGAGCATGCAGCCGGGGCTTGTCCACATTAGACAGAGCCGGCTGCCTCTAATTAGCAGTGGGTGATAAATCCAAGGGGGAGATGACAACCCAGCAGGACGAATCCAAGCATCCTGCCCTTTCAATTCTCTTCCTCCCATCATACATGGCCGGGCTTGCCCAGTCCTATCATCCCTTGTGGCAATAAGCCATCCCCCCGAGATGGGGAATGAACTCAGTGGCTGTGTGTGCAGCCCCATCTGATGGACTAATTGAATGGGGCATTTGCTTTGTGCCCTCCTGTTGAGAAGTGGAGGCCATCCCAGCCTCCCTGTCCCACTGGTGGTGGAAGGAGACGCCATGAGGTCTCCTCTCTCAGACTCTCAGACCATGGAGGGGCTCAGCCACGTTGCCCAGCATGGACATGCAGTGCCAAGCTGGCCTGGGACCCTACACCAAACACCTCCGAGAGGTGGGGGACAAAGGTTGGGAGCAGGACAATGGCAATATGGGGTTGTATGGGGTTTCTGCCAGCCCTCTCCTCCACGGCAGGAGGGGATGGTCCATGCCAGCAGATCGATGCATCGGCTGGGTGGCACCTCATCCCCAAAGACACAGTCCAACATTCCCACCTGTCCCCGCTCCCAACCCACCCCAATGTCTCCTGCCCACCATGCATCCGCACACCACCACCACCACCCCCCCTCCCCAGCCAGGGCAGGGCCTTGCTGCCCCGAAACATCGCCTCTGTATGTTTCCAGCTGGGAGAGCAGCTGGTGTGGCACAGGCTTCAAACAACACCTTTCGCACCTGAGGCTGCTGGAGTGGCCAGGCAGAGGTGGGTGCCAGGGTGGAGGGGCTCCCACAGATGGAGTGGCACAGCTCACCTCATTTTTTCCCTGTGGTTTCAGTGAGGTTCTGCCAAGCACAGGGAGGGCCGCCTCAGTGCCACACTCTCCAGGGGCAGTGGCTGCTTTTCCCCTGCAAATCTGGAGGGAACATAATCTCCTTGAGGGCTCGTCAGTTCGACATTGTTTGGGTTGAAACTGCCCAGGATGATTCACATAAATCTTGTTTCTTTAGGAAAACAAGGGAAAAAGGCTGGGGTGTGGTGTAAAAGCAGCTTGCTGTGCCAAGAGCATCCCTGCTGGGTTTGGAAAGCCTTCCTTGGTGGCTTGCAACCCTGCTTTGTGATCAGCACTTTTGGGAGACTATAAACCATCACTGGGACTGGCATGGTTTTGGGGACTGCCAGCCCCAGGGGTGATCAAGTCCAATGTCTGCTCTGCAGACCTTCACAAACTTCTCTGAGCCCAGCCCTGCTGCTGGCTGGGGTAGACAAGCTGTGAATTCATCCCCCGCCAAGAAAAAATGGACTTATGACCATTTCTCAGCTCTGCCCCCTGTAAGGAAAGTGTGCACCTCACTGGAGACTTTCTTCAGTGTTGTACAATCATGCTTTGGTTTATGGTGCATTACTCATTGCACCAGTCTTCCTTGTGGAGGAAATAAAAAGTGAGAGCAGATGTATGAAGATGTAAGCCTTCAGTTTGGCCTCAGGCTAGGGTGGGATGGGTGCTGGACAGGGGAGGAAAGGAGGAGCCACAGGACATGGTTTCAGAGTGATGCCCAGTTACATGCGGGGACACCTTGTTCATGGCTGGAGGATTCTGGAGGCATTTCAGATCCTATCCGCAATCTGGGGAGGCAAAAATCACTGTTAGTTGGAGGAGGAGTCAGCAGGTGAGAGTATGGATGCAGATCCGGGAAGTCTGGAGGTTTGTGGTGTTGCTTCAAATCAGCCACTGATCTGATGGGAAATCAGTTCTCTTTTGGAGCAGCCTGACTCCTTTTTTTGGGCATGATTTTCACTTGGTATTGGTGGGGCAGCACCTGGCACAGTGAGGATGGCTGGGACATAGGGCTGGGATGGGCAAACTGCAGGTCTAGCCATAGTTAGCTCAGCCCAGCGGCAGCCTGGCCATACACAGTGCATCAGAAAATCGTTTAGGTTGGAAAAGACCTTTAAGATCATCAAGGCCAACCATTAAACTAGCACTGCCAAGTCCACCACTAAACCATGTCCCTAAGCACTGCATCTACATGTCTTTTAAATACCTCCAGGCATGGTGACTCAACCACTTCCCTGGGCAGCCTGTTCCAATGCTTGACAACCCTTTCCATGAAGACATTTTTCCTAATATCCAATCTAAACCTCCCCTGGCACAACTTGAGGCCATTTCCTCTCGTCCTATCACTTGTTACTTGGGAGAAGAGACCAACCCCCACCCGTTTACAACCTCCTTTCAGGTAGTGGTAGAGAGCAATAAGGTCTCCCCTGAGCCTCCTTTTCTCCAGGCTAAGCAACCCCAGTTCCCTCAGCCGCTCCTCATCAGACTTGTGCTCTAGACCCTTCACCAGCTTCATTGCCCTTCTCTGGAAACGCTCCAGCACCTCAATATTTTTCTTGTAGTGAGGGGCCCAAACCTGAACACAGTATTTGAGGTGAAACCTCACCAGTGGCGAGTACAGGGCGACAATCACTTCCCTAGTCCTGCTGGCCACACTATTTCTGATACAAGCCAGGATGCCATTGGCCTTCTTGGCCACCTGGGCACACTGCTGGCTCATATTCAGCCGGCTGTCAACCAACACCCCCAGGTCTGTTTTGTCTGGCAGCTTTCCAGTCACTTTTCACCAAGTCTGTAGTGTTGCATGTGGTTATTGTGACCCAAGTGCAGCACCCAGCACTTAGACTTGTTGAACCTCATCCAATTGGCCTCGGCCCATTGATCCAGCCTGTCCAGATCCCTCTGGAGAGCCTTCCTACCCTCAAGCAGATCAACACTCCCACACAACTTGGTGTCATCTGCAAACTTACTGAGGGTGCACTCAATGCCCTCATCCAGATCATTGATAAAGATATTAAACAGAACTGGCCCCAATACTCAGCTCTGGGGAACACCACTTGGGACCGGCCACCAACTGGATTTAACTCCATTCACCACAACTCTTTGGGCCTGGCCAGACAGCCACATTTTTACCCAGCGAAACGTAAGCCCATCCAAGCCACAAGGAGCCAGTTTCTCCAGGAGAATGCTGTGGGAAATGGTGTCAAAGGCTTTACTGAAGTCTAGGTAGGCAACATCCACAGCCTTTCCCTCATCCACTAGGCGGGTCACCTGGTCATAGAAGGAGATCAGGTCAGTCAAGCAGGACCTGCCTTTCATAAACCCATGCTGACTGGGCCTGATCACCTGGTTGTTTTGTACGTGCTGCCTGATGGCACTCAAGATGATCTGCTCCATAACCTTCCTCTGGCACCGAGGTCAGACTGACAGGCCTGTAGTTCCCCGGATCCCCCTTCTGGCCCTTCTTGTAGATGGGCATCACATTTGCTAACTTCCAGTCAACTGGGACTTCCCCAGTGAGCCAGGACTGCTGATAAAGGATGGAAAGTGGCTTGGTGGCACTTCTGCCAGCTCCCTCAGTACTCTTGGGTGGATTCCATCCAGCCCCATAGACTTGTGTCTGTCCAAGTGATGTAGCAGGTGTCTAACCATTTGCCCTTGGATTATGGGGCCTTCATTCTGCTCCCCATCCCTGTCTTCCAGCTCAGGGAGCTGGGTACCCGGAGGACAACTGGTCTTCCTATGAAAGACTGAGGCAAAGAAGGCATTAAGTACCTCAGCCTTTTCCTCGTCCTTTGTCACTAAGTTTCCCCCTGCATCCAGTAAAGGATGGAGATTCTCCTTAGCCTTCCTTTTGTTGCTAATGTAGTTATAGAAACATTTTTTATTGTCTTTTACGGCAGTAGCCAGGTTAAGTTCTAGTTGGGCTTTGGCCCTTCTAATTTTCTCCCTGCATAACCTCACAACATCTTTGTAGTCCTCCTGAGTTGCCTGCCCCTTCTTCCAAAGGTCATAAACTCTCCTTTCTTTCCTGAGTTCCAGCCAAAGCTCTCTGTCCAGCCCGGCCGGCCTTCCCCGCTGGCCCGTCTTTCGGCACATAGGGACGGCCTGCTCCTGCACCTTTAAGATTTCCTTCTTGAAGAATGTCCAGCCTTCCTGGACTCCTTTGCCCTTCAGGACTGCCTCCCAAGGGACTCTGTCAACCAGGCCCCTAAACAGGCCAAAGTCTGCCCTCCAGAAGTCCAAGGTAGCAGTTCTGCTGACCCCCTCCTCACTTCCCCAACAATCAAAAATTCTTTATCATTTTGTGATCGCTGTGCCCAAGATGGCCTCCAGCCATCACATCACCCACAAGTCCTTCTCTGTTCACAAACAACAGGTCTAGCATGCGCCTTCCCTACTTGGCCCACTCACCAGCTGTGTCAGGAAGTTATCTTCCACACACTCCAGGAATCTCCTAGACTGTTTCCTCCCTGCTGTATTGTATTTCCAGCAGACATCTGGTAAGTTGAAGTCCCCCATGAGAACAAGGGCTAGCGGTTGGGGGACTTCTCCCATCTGCTTATAGAATATTTCATCTGCCTCTTCATCCTGATTGGGTGGTCTATATCAGACTCCCACCATGATAGCTGCCTTCTTGGCTTTCCCCCTGGTTCTTACCCATAAACACCCAATCCTATTGTCACCATCATTAAGCTCTAGACAATGTAAGCTCCCTAACATACAGGGCTACCCCACCGCCTCTCCTTCCTTGCCTATCCCTTCTGAAGAGTTTATAGTCATCCACTGTAGCACTCCAGTTGTGTGAGTCATCCCACCATGTTTCCATGATGGCAACTATATCATAGTTTTCCAGCTGCACGATGGTTTCCAGCTCCTCCTGTTTGTTGCCCATGCTGCATGCATTGGTCTAGGTGCACTTCAGTTGGGCTATTGATCCTGCCATCTTTCTGGGGGGAGAAGCCCTAATTCCTACATGACCATTCTCAGGTGCTTCCATGGTTTCTAACACATCAATAACCCTTGTGTCTTTGCTGCCACCTGGATCTCCATCCCCTACCTCCACTGAGACAGCTGACCAAAGGACCTCGCTAGCACACTGTCCCTCAAACACTGGTGTGCTGCCCCAGGCTTATGTCTAGTGAACCTGATTTTATCCCTTCCCCCCTTCAAATCTAGTTTAAAGCTCTTTCAATGAGCCCTCCTAACTCCTGCACAAAGCTCCTTTTCCCCCTTTGAGACAGGTATACCCCGTCTGTTGCCAGCAGGCCTGGTGTCGTTTAAATTGACCCATGACAAAAAAACCCAACATTCTCCTGGTGACACCAGGCTCGGTGCCAGGTATTGATCTGCTGGCTCTTCCTGTTTCTTCCCTCACCATTCCCTGCAACTGGAAGGATAGAGGAGAACACTACTTGTGCACCTGATCCCTTAACCAGTCGTCCCAAGGCCCTGAAGTCTCTCTTCATTGCCCTCAGACTTCTTGTTGCAACTTCATCGCTGCCTACCTGAAAAATCAACAGTGGATAATAATCTGAGGGCAGTACCAGGGTAGGAAGCTTTCTCTTCGCATTTTTAACCCGAGCCCCAGGGAGGCAACAGACTTCCCTAAGAAGTGGGTCCAGTCTGCATATTGAGCCTTCTGTTCCCTTCAGAAGACAGTCTCCTCTGGCAACGACCCGTCTTTTTTTCTTTATGGAAGCAGTTTTGATGTAGGGCATAGGCCAATTTAACCTTGACAACACCTCCAACCTAGATGAACCACTGTCCTCATCATTGTTGGGTTCCACTTGCAGAGCCTCGTACCTATTATGCAAGGACACCTGGGAAGGTGGGGTGGTCACAGAGGAGACGCCCCTGCTGCGCCGGGCAGGAAGTTGTCGCCATTGCCCCCTATCCCTTAAGTCACTGTGTTCAGCCAAGTGGAGAGCGGATAAGGAATCCTCCGTATCATGTGTTCTGTCTGCCTGTTGGGCCTGTCCCAGGGATGGTAGGGTGCAGTTCCAGTAGTCCATCTCTCTCTTGCACTCCCTGATACTCCTCAACCTACTCACCTCCTCCCAGAGCTCTGCCACTAAGCAGAGGACTCTGCTTAGTACTTACCTCCTCTACCTGTACTTACCCTCCTCAGTACTTACCCTCCCCTACCTGGGTGCACCTCCCACAGGTCTGCTCACTATTGCCATCCGGTACTGGCATGAGAGCAGGGGACACCCTGATGACACCTGGGTGGCAGCATGTTCCCATCGGAGCTCTGTCTGGGAAGCTGCGTCAGTCGTGGTGGGTGCAGAGCTTAGAGAGGCCACGGCTTTCTGCCGGGTGGATACCATTGCTCCCTGGTCGATCTGGCAGAGTTCAGCGCCCTTCCTGCACGCCCTTCCGTGCGAACTGATGCACCACGCCTTTGCTGACGCACCACGCCCTGGTCGCTAGGGCTCCCTAAGGGCTTCTTTTATACATGTGGGGGCTTAGCTGCTGTTGCTCCTGGCCCCACCCAGGTCTCCTCAGCCGCTGTCGCGGGAGCTGCGTGCTCCTGCCGGGCCTCTCTGCTCCCCTGAGGTTCCCCCAGTTCAGGAAACCCCCCTGTGCACCGCGCTCGAGCACTCCACTGCTGATCCTGCCGGCACTGGAGCCCTCTTCAGGAATTTTGCAGGCACCGTTGCACCCTGCATGGAAGGGACCGTGGACCACAGGGTTTCCGCATGCGAGACAACCAGGGCATGGTCCTATGGCAAAGCTCCCTGGACTGGAAGAGGCTGAATCAAAAGAGGGAGGCAGAAGGGATGTAATTCATGACAAGGCAAACTCATTTCCCCTTGTTTCCTCCCCACCATCCTCCCCGCCAGAAAATGATGGGGAAAATAAAAGGCTAAATAGAATGAAAAAGACTGCGAGTGCCTAGGAGCAGATCTTTGCAGCTCCAGTTGGAGTGGCCTGTCCCTGAGCAGACCCTACAACACTTGGACAAGGCCAACTTGACCATCCCCCAGGCAGGCCAAGTGAATGGCAAGTACATCAGCAAAGTTGGCAGCTCTCTTTCATGACTTTCTTTAAAAAGAAAAATTATAGAATTAATTGCAGGCCAGTTAAACACACAAAACAATCATTGTTGAGAACCTCCATCATCCTGTGCTGTCATGAAATGTGAGAGCGGTAAAACAGGTCCATCCCTCAGAGTGGGAGTAACAACAAAGTGTGGTTTGCCCTGCTCCAGCACCACATACCCAGCCCAGACCTTCTGCAAGAACAAAACACACGTTGCAAAATTTTTTTCTGTTGGTATGAGAGGGACCTAGGGATGCAACAAGCACTTCTGCAGTCTACTCTTCTGCAGATGCATCTCATGTCAACTGCAGCTGATATGGTGTCCTCAGGGATCAGTAATGTCCTGTTGGCTGTGGACCCCTTGCCACAGCCCATTAACAGAAACAAGCCTGTGGTGGCTTTAGGCAGAAGCAGGGCTGGCTGGAGGACTGGTGTGGAGCCTCTTTCTTTGGCCAGGAGCTGGAGTGTCACCTTCTGGGCATAGGCAAGTGGTGTTTGCTCTGGCATGCAGTTATGCAGAGCCTGCAGCACTGAGCTTCAGGCTGGGGCAGCCTGGGGATGGCTGCCTAGGGCAACTCACCCAGTGTTATAGCCAAGGAACTCACCCCGGGTTTTCCAGACACCGGGCCTGGTTCCCATAGGATCCCGAACTCCCTGGCTTTTGGTTGCTGAGTCCAAGGTAGATCCAAGACTCTCATGGCTTGAAGATGTCAGGGATGGGCCGTGGCTGGTCATCTCAGAGCCATGGACACTGGAATGGCATGAAGCTGTCTCAGCATGGTGTCCTCCACATGTCCTGCCTTCCTGGCTCAGGTGGATGCCACCAATGTGGTTAACCAAACCTTCCAGCACCGTGGCTCTGGGATGTATGGGCTGGAAGACCCACATTTGTGTGAAGCTAAGAGCCTTCCACATGCTCCCATCTAGATGGCCGAGGTCTTTCCTGTCCCGTGGCACCCCAGGGCTCTCAGCTTTCTGCTGTAGACTCACAGGAAGTCCAGCACCCATAGGGGGTTTGCAATGAATATTTTTCATAGTGTGCCTCACCTGCTACTCCAGGCTCTGGGAGAATTGCAGACACTTACAGCAAACAGGTGCTGGAATACTGACTGGTATAAGAAAACCAGCCCCAGAATGTCATCTTCCCAGATGGCGCCATGCACGAGGAGAGGAAGCTGCTGCAAGCACTGATCTACTGCTCCCTCATGTCTGTTCTCTGGTCTGCAGAAGGGTCTCTTGCAACCTGGAGGAGGGCAGATTCAGTAGGGAAGGTGGAAGCACCCTGTGCATAGCTAGGTGATACTGCTGTCTCCAGGTCTCAGCTATGAGGGAACCAAGGCTGCACATGATAGATCTCCATAAGGTCTCACCATGTGGGATTGGAGGCATTGCTTTACCACTTTGGAGGTAAAGAAGACAAAGCAACATGTGCAGCGAGATGGGAGACCTCCCATCTCATCTGAGAGTGGCTCCGGACCAGTGGAAATGTTGCCCAGGGCTGACAAATACTCACTACATCTCTGTCCCTCAGGCCCGTGCTGAGTGCCAGGAGCAAGTAGTTACAGGAGCTTCTTCTTGAAAGAACTTCACTGCTGCTGCCTTTGGAGCAGCTGGACCAAACCCTTCTTGAATTAAGTCTGTCAGGACCAGTCCAAGCAATTACGCCTGGGTGCTGTTTTTTAAGAAGTCCAGCAGTCTCCAGATCAGTGGTCCTAGGAGGGTGGACAAGAGAGACTACTCTTCCAGAGATTTTCCAAGAGGAGCCCCACATCACCTTGAGAATATGTTACTTTTACTGAAGCTATACATCTCACCTTGGACCTTCAGTGCCTCTCAGATAAAGTACTCCTTGGGGAGTGCAAAGGCTGGGGAGTTAGGAGCTGTCTCCTGATGGGCATTTATTAGTCGTAATGTACAGAAGGTGGCTTTCCCAGCTTTGGATCAAACACATAGGCAGGGTGCACCTCAAATGAACAGCAGTTGAGCAAAATGGCTAACTGCCCTTTCAGCTTGCAGGTGGGGCTGGATGTTCATGGGTGCCTAGATCGAACTGGGTAATGGGAGCTGAAACCCATGAGCTACCTCATGAGTTTTGACTCGGGTCTTTTTCTCCTGTAAGTCATTTGGGCTCATTACTATGGTGTCATTATCTGGGGAGCTGACATTGAAAAAATGGTCCCACCACGTGGTGAGGGAGATAGATGTGAGTAAAGACCTTTGATTTTTTGGCCTTTATCTTAATTACGTAATTCAAATGCTCTTGGGTGTGGGGGGGTGTCTGATTTTTCCATTGCAAATTGAATGGCTAATAATGCCTTGTGTTTATAGGTAGCCATATGATGTGCTTGCTTAATGGGCTAATAATTACTGAGTAAAGATTAACAAAGAGCAGACATTTGAATAGTTGTTTGAAGGCCATTTTTTTTTGGTTAAACAACAGAAAGGGTCGAGTGCCTTGACTGGTGCACCAGCCACTCATTGATCCATAAGATTTGTGTTCCATATGTTCTTGGACTAAGTTAACAAATATTTACAGGCTGAGGCTCTGATTCAGCAAAGTGCTCAGCTGTGTGCTTAAATCTCCTTGGCCTCAGTGGCACTTAAATGCAACCTTGTGCAACTTGCTAAATTTGAGGACCTTGGATTTTTTGGATAACAAAGACAACATGTGTCACTGACAAACTAAGCGTCACCAAGTCACATTGCTGGCTAGCACAAAGCTCTTCATCCCTTTTGTTCTCTCTTAAATGGTGAAATAGTAGCTGACTAGGTGATTTTCACATGTTTTTACTTTTTTGTGGCAATGTTATTGATTTCTAAATGACCTGTATGAAAATCTTTTAACCTGGATTCTGAGTTTGGAGGGTTACACTTTTTTTATTTGCTTTTTTTTTGTGGTACTGGCACCACTGCAAGGCAATCAGGAGATTTTCTCACATCCACCAGGTGAAGAAAGATTGCTGAGAAAGTCTGATGTCCATTTTGTGAGTGAAAATGCAGAAGGACTCACTCAGCAGGTGGCCGGGAGGGCCACTTCTCCGCAGGGCTAGTTCATCTCTGAGTGAGGCTCATAGAGCACCTCAGGTCATCAAACCTCCCTTATATTCAGTGTGTGAATTTTTTTCCTTGCTCTTGCACTCCCTCTGCTGATCCAAATAATCTATTAGAATAGAGAAATGCTGGTGTCAGAGCTAAGCAAAGTGCAGGGTGAAAACAGCTGTATAGCAAAAAATAAACCAGCTTATCCTAGAGGGAGATTACCTGAAGTTCAGGGGGCAGAAGCGAAAAAATCATAGTGAGAATTGGAGATGTGGCAAATACAGTTTCAAAGCAGGTGGCTCCCAGCAGTCCCAGCCTGAGCATGAACTTTTTCAGAACTCCACATTCCTCTCCATTGAAGCCCCCATCTCTGGACAAGCTCAAAAGTGATTGCAGCTTCTTCAGTGGGCCAAGAGCCCATCTACAGAGTTGTCTGAGGTAGATCTGAGCTCACTCTTCTCTCCAGCAGTGGCCATAGGATTCATGGGATAATTCAGTCTGGGAGAGACCTCAGAAAGTTTCTAGTCCAACCTCCTGCTCAAAGCAGAGTCAGCTTCAGCAATCAGCCCAGTTTGCTCAGGGCTTCTTCAGTTTGGTCCTGAAAACCTCCAAGGATGCAGACAACAAAACCTGTTCCAGGGTTTGACATCTTCACAATCCAGCTAGATCGACTTCAGTTCCTCTCTAAGACAGCACCAAGGTCTTGAGCTGGCACAGCGGAAGCTGTATTAGGCTGCGGACACTCCTGCACATCTGTCTTTGTCATCAGTAAAACTAAGTCCTTCTGGGTACAGAAGAGAAGCTCAGTTGAACCTTTGGAAACAAGCAGGTGCCTGGGTTTAGAAAGTAAAGCTGCCAACCGCCTGTCCTTGGTGCACTCACACACCAAACCAGTAGTCTCCAGAGCTGGAAAACCAGACCTGCAGCAGTTAAAGACAAGAGACCCTTTGGCCATGGCTGGTACAGTCTCACCTTAGCAGGTCAGGCCCATAGGACCCATTTGCCACCACTGATACATGCACCATCAGTGGAGAAAGGAGGCAAGGGCTTATATCAGTGCCAGCAGCTTTCCTATTCAACTTGCACCTTGAAGGGCTTCAGCATTTGGGGACCCTTTACAGGGCATCATCCCCCAGACTCCCCTGCTGCAGCAATCCCAGACAGAGGTGGGCTTGCTCCCAGTGGCCAGATAGGGTGAGACGTGGTGACCAGGGTTGGAAGGGCAGAAGGCAGCTCTCCACTCCTCCATCTCTCTCTTCACAGACCAAAGCTGCTATCCCTGGTTCCCTTTTCCTTCCCCTGTCTTGTGGTGACAGCTCAGGTCATGGTGGCTCTCTGCAGTCCAAAATAACCAGGAGGAGATGAGGTAGCAAGGAGGCAGGTGGGATTCACCTTCGTACACCCGCTCCAAACCATGGCCATGTGTCTGTCTGCCTGCCACCCACCCTCCTCTGTGGATGCCTCTTGGTCCTTTGGGGTGAACTTTGGCACTACCAGCACGTTGGGTGCCTAGCCCTCAAAAAACAAAACCCAAAATAAGAAGCCTTGTTGTTCAGCTTTGGAGGCGAGCTCTGTAGGCCAGGAGAAACATAACCCACAGGGGCCCAGATAACCTTTCCCCAAACCGCTTTGACTTTTGTAAGCCAAAAAGATGAGAAATAATGGGGCTGCTGGGAAGTGGGAGAGAAGCAGGGAATTGCTCTGTGTGTCCTTTAGAAGGTCCCAAAAGGAAAAGGTCTCTCACAAGGAGTTTATTTTCATTGAAAATGACAGGCCCAGCTCAACCAGTCAAATAAACAAAGCAAGTCTGTAGAACAGCAAGTGCAAAAGGTCCTGGGTTATTTATAAAGGGCTTTTAAGTATATTAGGCCTAACACCAAGATAAATCAGCCCTGCTAGGATTCCAGAGGCATATCACATATGGCTCTAGCTGTTGTCAGCTTTGTGCTGGAATATATTTAGCCTCCTGTCATCTTCCAAACCATCCTTACTTTTTCCCTAGGGACTCCCCTTTGAAAATTAATACATTGAAACCAGACACAAGTTCCTGTCTTCAGTCACATATTGACCAGCTCAAACCCTTCAGAAGTATTCAAATCTTGCCATTACATTCAACAGCTATTTTACTGCCCAGCGTGTTGCAAAATGGCGAAGGACCCTGTTCAAGACCAGGTTTGCTCAAGCCAACAGGTTTTTTTTTCTGAGACAGGCTATTCAGTGCAGAGGGTCACTGACTTCTACCATGGTGAACTTCAGTTCAAATAAATCTGAGGGATTATGTCTCAGCTGGTCAGAAGGAAGATGAGGATGTTTGGCATCTTGTGGGGCTTGTTCACACAGTTGGTTGAAGACCCTGCAATCCGACTAAATAAAACGTGAGTGATTTGTGAAAGGGACAGTGGGAGTTGGCTCTGCTGCTTCTGGTCTCTGGGATGTAGGACTCTGGAAACGAAGGCAAACTACAAGAGCAATGGAGGTAAGAGGAAAGTTCAGTCTAAAAGCTGGCTCCTTCACATTGACAGCTGGGCCCAAAGCTCGTAGAGCAGCTGGAAGAAAATTAAGGGTCTGGTCCACTCAAGACACAGATATACCTCATTTTCTAGCAACCAGTTCTTCATGTTCAGACCCTGGACAAAGCTAGTGGTGAGAAATAGCCACATGTTGGTCTGCTACTGCCAGCTCAACCTCTCTTGCATTTCAGATCACTCCTTACAGTGGCATGGACACAGGAGAACATCTTCCTGAGTGCTTTCTTCTCCAGTCCCACCAATACAACACTGTACCTTCCCAGAGCGAGGGTCAAGCCCAAGTCCAGTACGACATGGGACATCCAGGACTGCACAGAGCAAAGGAGGATTTCAGCTGGAGATTGGCTGTAGAGGTGTCTAGATGTAGGTGATTACTGCATGCTAGGGGTGCAATCTAGTGTCCTAACACAGGTGTATCATACCGTATGTGGTATTTCCACTGACCTTCAAGTTCCACAACAGCAGGATATGGGTGTCCTATGGGTCTGGCCTTCCCTATATATCTCTCAGGTATCCTGATGCATCTCAAACAGTACCAGATGTTTAGGCAACTGCATTATTCTGTACGTCCCAGAAACCTGGGGACAACTTGGGGGAAACTTGTCCCATATAGTGTCTTGCCCTGTAAAGCTAAGGATAGTCCCATTTCTAAGTCTCATTTCTGGCTTTAATTGCTCCAGCTCTTGTTTGGAAAGGATGCTACGTCAGGGGAGAGGACTTTTGGGGTAGAGGAAAAATGTTCTTAGAGCAATGTTCACATGGGTGCCCATCCTTGGGATCCCAGTTCACCCGCCAAATAACTTGGCTGTTTGTGCAATAACTTGGCAATCTGGACAGCTGGATTCACTCCTCCAGAGAGGATTCAGGACAGGCTTTTCATCTTTGTTTTATGATGAGGTCAGATGCCTCTGTGTGCCACTGCCTGTAAAGGTGATGACATTCTTTCATCATCACAAGGCCAAGGCCAACATCATAGGTAAGGTTTCTGAAAGGTAGTGCAGAGAGGGAAGTACCTGATTTGGGGAATCCTTTGGATTTGCTTTTCAATGCCAAATGCCTCAGCTGTTTTCAATTTATTGAAATTAACTCTGGTTTAGTAACACCCAATAATTGCCTAATTGGTTTGAACTAATTGACTACATACAGCCCAGAAGATGCCAGCTGGTGACCCCCTGCCTTTCTGAAAAGGCTGTGGGAATTGTCTGCAGGAACAATTGCTCAGCAGGAAAGGCAAGTTTTGCAAAATCAAGCTTCACTGTGAGAAAAAGCTGTGGGTTTGCTCAAGTAATTCCATTTTTGTTTGTTTGTTTGTTTGTTTTTCTTCCCAGAAAACTCAAATCAAATATCTTCATTTGGATTAGTTTAGTGCCAGACATTTGCTTTTAACTTTGTGCCATGATACACGGAGCCCCAGCAAACTTCTTGCTTCAGCTGAGCTGTGCTGGTGATGCTTGTGAACATGGCTCCCCTTTCCCTTAGCCAGACAAGAAGCAGATGAAAGCACTGAGATTGAGGAAAATAAAAATTTGGCTATTGGGTCTTATATAGGGACTTTTGTAGTCTTTGCCCCCATAAATAGGAAATGAAACTGTTTTTTCCAGGGTGACACTCAGCTCTCTGTCTTAAATACAAGAGTTGAAAGATCATCTGCCTTAAAGACAAGAGTCTGCCAAATTTTAGCAACCCCATAGACTCAGATGCTCCCTATGAAAATCAGGGGTCTGGCCTCTGCTGATTGCTTTTCTTTCTTTCTTCCACCCCTGCACTGAGCAACTTGCTGTTTGATGCCCCAGATATTTCTGAGGGGAGAATCATGCTGGAAAATGCCAAGGATCAAGGTGATCTCTCCTTGAGCCATTCAGTCCAGCAGTGCTGGGCTGGGACCAGCAATACCAGTATTGCTCTGGCCAGCTATAAAATCCCAGGCGAGTATTTTCATGCTGAAGCTGCTCACAGACAGTTAATTCCTGGAAACTTGCACCAGATGGCAGTGCCAGCCCATCTCCAGCTTCATCTCTTAAATAACTGAAAAGGCAAGCTCTGAAGCATCACTGAATTGTTTTGGGGGGTTTTTTTGTGTGTGTGTGTTAACAGCTGATACCTGCTGGAGTGCCTGAGCCATGCAGGTGTCCCAGTGCAATGGTCCATGCTAAGGTGTGCCTCCTTAGGCACCCTCTGCTGTATCTTGCCAATATCCTGGGAGGAATAGATAGATAGGAGAGAAAACAGCTATCACTATGTTCAGGACAAGCAACCATTTATAGAGGTGAATGGATGGATATACAGGGTCAGAACAGAGTGGGGATGGAAGGTGCCAAGAGCAAGGTCAGGGATGAGCAGCACAAGCCATCAAGAAACTGTCCTGTCCATTGGCCTAGTAGATATTCCCCCCCCCAGTGGGTTAAAAGCAGCTTGTACAGAGCCCTGATAAATGCACGTGTCTCTGGTCACTGATCTCTGCCCCCACATGCTGTGGCACCAATCTTGCAGTGATGCTAAACAAGTTTTGTTGTCTTTTCGTGCTCCCCTCCAGCAGCTCCTAGGGGCCCGGCTCTGGGAGACAGGCTGCAGCCACCACAGTCAGCCTGGCCATGAGCACTTTCATCACCCTGATGTATGTTCCCAGTGCTCCCAGAACCTGTCAGGGAGCTGCTCAGTAAACAGCAATTGGATTTACAGAGCTCATTCCTGGACGGGAAGTGCTGGCAGGTTGACAGGCCAGATCCTGCACGTACCAGATTACCTCTGGCCACGTGGAATCACAGCCATGCAACCCAAAGGGCTTGTCCTGTTGCAGCGGGTGGGAAGTAGAGCTCGCGCCATGAGCCCTGATTCACATCCTGCCCATGCATTGGCTTGAACTGCAATGCGGCATGAGCAGGGCTGTGGGCTGTGTATGGAAACACCTTCTGCGTGGACACAAGCGGCGTGATGAGCAGAGCTGGACACAAAACAGGCCTGTCAAGATGTTCACTGAGAAAACTAAACTTTCTCTGTACAAGTCTCTGACGTGCTGGCCTGAAAAGCAGCAGCCAGCAAGCAGGGGCTGGCCCCATTATCATGCTGGGGACACACAGACTGAACCATGTTTGTTGAAATATACAACTTCCCAGCCTGATCCTTCTCTGTCCAGCATTTTAGGCTTATTATTTCTACCTGAACAAGACTAGGAATGTGATTTACCCGGTCAGATAGGAGCCTGGCCTCCCCCTTACCCAGAGGTGAAGGATGGCTCTGGGAAGAGGCAGGGAGAAGATGGCTGGGTTGACGAAACCAGTCTGGCCTCACTGGGACATGGCATTTGCCATTGCCTGCTGCAATAATAAGCACCTGCTCTACTCCATGGTGGTTTGAAAGCCCTGGTTGCAGCTGGCAGAAATTTCCATCCCCCATTTGCCCCTGCAAGCACAGCCTGATCCCAGGGGAATTCTGCATCAGAATGAAAATATGTCCTAACATTAACATGTGCAAAGGATTAGACCAGGCTGTCAAACAAACCCTGATCACTCATTGTTTATCAGTTATAGATCTAAGCTACATAAATCGGTGACAGAGTATGCTGGGAATTCATCCACCTTTCTCTTCTGGAAACCCTCAAGGAATTGAGGCATGACATGCCTAATGACCTTGCTGATCTCTTCAGCCAGTCAGGCAGATCTGTTTGCAGGTGGTGCCAATCCCCTGCATGACAGGATGAGCACTGTCTGACCAGCGAAGAGTTCAGGGAAGGACCATGGGAGGGCAGGTTGCATGTAGCTTGGAGTTATGTACCTGCCCAGGGTCATCTCTCCCCCTCTGTTCAATGGGGTGGGTAATAAAATGGTTTCCTTATTCTCAGAACTTCTGAAGAACTTCTGACTGAGAAAAAAGAAGTGAAGTCATCAAGTTTTTCACAGAAAATCAGAGAGAATGGGACAGATGCAGTTACTTTTCTTGGACAGTCCATAGACAGGTCACTTAAATGGCCTATCATAGTTCACATCTCTGTTTCACCTTCATCCAACTCAACTACCGAACTTCCAACCACTGCCACAAGCCCATATTTACCCCTGTTATTGCAGACTCATGCAGGCTAGAAGGCTACCAACTCTGCCCAAAGCTGGGCTGAGCCACAGCAGGTTGCTCAGAGCCTTGCCCAGTCAAATTAACACATTCCAGTATATGGTTAGTCTTCCTCACTGCAAGGGCACGTTGCTGTCACGTCTGTGTTGAGTTGCTCTGCTTTGTAAAAGCCAGTACTCACTGCAGCAGGGATTTGAACCTCTGTCATCCCTGTGCTATGGGATTTCCATATCTGCCAGGCTCAGATAAAACTGCACACAAACTCCCTTCCTCTCTGGTTTTGATCTCAAGTTCAATATGGGACCTGAGAAACTTCTCTCAACTAACGTTTCATTGAAATTGTTATGTTCCCATAGAAAGTTTCAGTTTCAATTAAATCAGCATTTTTTTGATGGAAAAAAACTCATCAGAAAGCATTCCAGTCAGTTCTAGACAAATTTACTAATATCTAACCCAAAAGAGACCCTCATGGCAGACTTTTGTTTCACTACCAAGATGTCTGGGTAAGGCTCTGGGCTTTGAAGTTATACCCAGCAATCTTCTTGCTGATATAGAAACATGGCATGAAAGGTTTGGGCTTGATGATATTAATATGTTTGTCTTTACTTGATTAGGAGTGTTAGTGTTGGCCTGCCTTAGTTCTGTTGAAAAACCTTTTCTGGATTCAAAAGCATATTTATTGCAATGTCTAAATTCCTCAGCTGAATGAGGAAAGGAGGTTGAATCCTTAATAAAGATTTCCTTCCTCCCAGCATTATTTATTTGTTGGCTAAAGATAGGCTAAAATAAACATAAATTACTGGTAAAGACTTAAAAACTTCAGTGATTAAAACATCATTCTCAGGTCAATGCTCCACATAAATTCCTTGATTCTTAGGATACTATATCTCAGTTTCTCCAGTTCAGCCTAAATTACTTCAGATGGCAGGCAAAACCAGTCTTTATCATGAATGAAGGCTGCAGATTTTTGGAAATAAAATATTCTGAAATGCATGGACGGTTCCTCTGATCTCCCCAACTTGTAGATCTGCAGTTCATCAGAGTCTTGGTCAGATAAGGTTTCTTCTGCCTGACCTCCTGTCATATTGAAATAGTCGTATACGTTATCCAGCCCTGTTCTTATGTCAAATATTTGTCTCTACTCTGTGCCCCCTTGAAAGGTTGTCACTCACTGCTTTCCCTGACAACTCCCATGCAGAAGAAACAGCCCTCTTTGGAAAAGGCTTGATGATTAGGAGTGGACCAAAGCTGACAGTCCGTGTTGCCTTCAGGGTTGTCCCAGTCCTTTCCTGAGGAGGACACGTCATGACGCTTATTCTTTAAACAGACATGAAGCACTTCTGGACACGGGTTTATGGCAAAACGTTGATTAGTTTGTTATATGACAGAGGCACCTGCTGTTCAGTCCAAAGTGGTAGGAAAGCAAAAAAGGGAAGAGTTCAACTTGAGGCCACTTGAGCAGTTACTGGCAAAAACACCTCTTCTCTTATTGAAGCTGTTTATGAGAGGCAGTGAGGTAGCCCTGTATGTTAGGGAGCTTACATTGTCTAGAGCTTAATGATGGTGACAATAGGGTTGAGTGTTTATGGGTAAGAATCAGGGGGAAGGCCAAGAAGGCAGCTATCATGGTGGGAGTCTGATATAAACCACCCAACCAGGATGAAGAGGCAGATGAAATATTCTATAAGCAGATGGGAGAAGTCCCCCAACCGCTAGCCCTTGTTCTCATGGGGGACTTCAACTTACCAGATGTCTGCTGGAAATACAATACAGCAGGGAGGAAACAGTCTAGGAGGTTCCTGGAGTGTGTGGAAGATAACTTCCTGACACAGCTGGTGAGTGGGCCAAGTAGGGAAGGCGCATGCTAGACCTGTTGTTTGCGAACAGAGAAGGACTTGTGGGTGATGTGATGGTTGGAGGCCATCTTGGGCACAGCGATCACAAAATGATAAAGAGTTTTTGATTGTTGGGGAAGTGAGGAGGGGGTCAGCAGAACTGCTACCTTGGACTTCTGGAGGGCAGACTTTGGCCTGTTTAGGGGCCTGGTTGACAGAGTCCCTTGGGAGGCAGTCCTGAAGGGCAAAGGAGTCCAGGAAGGCTGGACATTCTTCAAGAAGGAAATCTTAAAGGTGCAGGAGCAGGCCATCCCTATGTGCCGAAAGACGAGCCAGCGGGGAAGGCCGGCCGGGCTGGACAGAGAGCTTTGGCTGGAACTCAGGAAAGAAAGGAGAGTTTATGACCTTTGGAAGAAGGGGCAGGCAACTCAGGAGGACTACAAAGATGTTGTGAGGTTATGCAGGGAGAAAATTAGAAGGGCCAAAGCCCAACTAGAACTTAACCTGGCTACTGCCATAAAAGACAATAAAAAATGTTTCTATAACTACATTAGCAACAAAAGGAAGGCTAAGGAGAATCTCCATCCTTTACTGGATGCAGGGGGAAACTTAGTGACAAAGGACGAGGAAAAGGCTGAGGTACTTAATGCCTTCTTTGCCTCAGTCTTTCATAGGAAGACCAGTTGTCCTCCAGGTACCCAGCTCCCTGAGCTGGAAGACAGGGATGGGGAGCAGAATGAAGCCTCCATAATCCAAGGGCAAATGGTTAGACACCTGCTACATCACTTGGACAGACACAAGTCTATGGGGCTGGATGGAATCCACCCAAGAGTACTGAGGGAGCTGGCAGAAGTGCCACCAAGCCACTTTCCATCCTTTATCAGCAGTCCTGGCTCACTGGGGAAGTCCCAGTTGACTGGAAGTTAGCAAATGTGATGCCCATCTACAAGAAGGGCCAGAAGGGGGATCCGTGGAACTACAGGCCTGTCAGTCTGACCTCGGTGCCAGGGAAGGTTATGGAGCAGATCATCCTGAGTGCCATCACGCAACATGTACAGGGCAACCAGGTGATCAGCCCCAATCAGCATGGGTTTGTGAAAGGCAGGTCCTGCTTGACTGACCTGATCTCCTTCCATGACAAGGTGACCCTCTTAGTGGATGAGGGAAAGGCTGTGGATGTTGCCTACCTAGACTTTAGTAAAGCCTTTGACACCATTTCCCACAGCATTCTCCTGGAGAAACTGGCTCCTTGTGGCTTGGATGGGCTTACGTTTCGCTGGGTAAAAAAGTGGCTGGTTGGCCAGGCCCAAAGAGTTGTGGTGAATGGAGTTTACTCCAGTTGGTGGCCGGTCACAAGTGGTGTTCCCCAGAGCTGAGTATTGGGGCCAGTTCTGTTTAATATCTTTATCAATGATCTGGACGAGGGCATCGAGTGCACCCTCAGTAAGTTTGCAGATGACACCAAGTTGTGTGGGAGTGTTGATCTGCTTGAGGGTAGGAAGGCTCTCCAGAGGGACCTGGACAGGCTGGATCAATGGGCTGAGGCCAATTGGATGAGATTCAACAAGACTAAGTGGTGGGTCCTGCACTTGGGTCACAATAACCCCATGCATCGCTACAGGCTTGGGAAGAGTGGCTGGAAAGCTGCCTGGCAGAAAAGGACCAGGTGTGTTGGTCAACAGCCGGCTGAATATGAGCCAGCAGTGTGCCCAGGTGGCCAAGAAGGGCAATAGCATCCTGGCTTGTATCAGAAATAGTGTGGCCAGCAGGACTAGGGAAGTGATCGTGCCCCTGTACTCGCCACTGGTGAGGTTTCACCTCAAATACTGTGTTCAGGTTTGGGCTCCTCACTACAAGACATTGAGGTGCTGGAGCGTGTCCAGAGAAGGGCACCGAAGCTGGGAAGGGTCTAGAGCATAAGTCTGATGGGGAGCGGCTGAGGGAACTGGGGTTGTTTAGCCTGGAGAAAAGGAGGCTCAGGGGAGACCTTATCGCTCTCTACAACTGCCTGAAAGGAGGTTGTAGAGGGGTGGGGTCGGTCTCTTCTCCCAAATAACAAGCAATAGGACAAGAGGAAATGGCCTCAAGTTGCACCAGGAGAGGTTTAGATTGGATATTAGGAAAAATGTCTTCACCGAAAGGGTTGTCAAGCATTGGAACAGGCTGCCCAGGGAAGGGGTTGAGTTGCCATCCCTGGAGGTATTTAAAAGACATGTAGACGTGGTGCTTAGGGACATGGTTTAGTGGTGGACTTGGCAGTGCTAGGTTAACGGTTGGCCTTGATGATTTTAAAGGTCTTTTCCAACCTAAGTGATTCTATGATTCTGCGTGTTTAGTCCTTGGAAAAAAAGATCACCTGAGAAAAACACAAAAAGCATGTGATCATCATTTGGCTTTTGAAAGAGAATAAATGAGAAAAGACTATGCATTTCCTCTGGTGCGTCTCCACATTCAGATCCCAAGGCACTGAGTGCTTTGTGCTTTCTGAGGTGGTGCTCCTTAAATTAGGGACCAGCTACGGCAAAGCATGCCATACATGGCAAAAAAGGAATGGTTTCTGACTGCTAATTATGCTAGAACCCAACCAGTATCCAAAGAGACAGTTAGGCAAAGGGTTTGATACCAACAGAAGCAAAGGGCTTTCCTTCTACATGATGCATGTAATTCACGTGGGACTCTGCCACAGGAGGTCATGGAGGCCAACATTATGCATGAGATCACAAAGGATGTATTCAAAATCATGGAGGATTTCATTGGGACAACTTAGCACAGTGGTCTGGCTGCAACTTCTGCTGCAGGAAGTCCCTAAAATGCTGATTAACAAAGGCAGAGAGTCTGCCAAGTGCGTTACTCTAGGCATCTGTGTTTCTTGCAGCCATTCTTCAAACATTGCTCCATTGTCAGAAGCAGCATATTGAGATGCACTGACAGAGTTTTGCAGTTATTTATTGACCAGGATGGCAAGGAAAGACTGGGGATTAAGGACATAATTCTTTATTTAATGGGATGTAGAGGGCAGATTTTCAGCTGCTGTAAATCAGTTTCCATGAGGCTCTGGAGATTTACTCCTCCCAGGGATCTGGCCCTCTTTGTTTCTTCCAGACCGACAGGACATTAGTTTCCAGCATACCCTCAAGAGCTCCCCTTGCATTGCAAAGGGTCCTAGCAAAGCCCTTGAGACTTGCTAGAGGTGCACAGAGTTTCCTCATGTCCCTTCGCCCTCTGGACCTTCACAAGACCCTGACTGCAGTTCCTACACAGGCCATGCAGATGTCATGATGGAGATATTCAGACACTTCAGCACCAGCCGAATGCAGGGGGCAATCAAGGAGCAAGCCAAGGGACCTTTCTCCACCACCAAGCCATGCCTCTTCCTCTCTCCTCCCCTGTTCTCGAGCCTTTTTCTCTCCCTGCAGAACTGCCTTCAGCAAGGAGGGGAGGATTTCTTAGGCGAAGTGCCCCGAGACCAGATAGTTTGGGAGGTTTTCATTGCAGCATGGACTTTACTTAGCAATGAGCAATGCACACCTCTTGGGATCGGATCTACCAGCCACTTGAACTTTGAGTGGCTGAGGAAAGGTATACAACTCATGCTAAACTAACCACAGTAAGGCAAGCCAGTCCTTCTCAAAAACAAAGGCAGAAACACTCTCTTGCCAGCAGAAAAATGTCGTACATACTAAGCACAGAGTAAGCAGCTGCTTGGCAGCCCCCACCCATTCCCATGGGACCACTCTGGTCCTACAGGATTTGCCACTATCTCATAACATTGTAAGGTTTCTTTCCCTGTAAGTCCCTAAATAAACTTTTCTAATACCCCTAATGTGAACTGATCCCAGCTGCTCCAAAGACAGATGGCTGTATCGCAGATCAGTATCAGATACTGACATAACACTCAAGAGCTTTGCCTTCCCCACTTGCCACCCCTTATGATACTGTATTTCACAAGAGTAATCATTAGCAATCCAGCTAGCCAGCCATAGTAAAGCCAGCAGCTCAGAGACTGGAAATGATAGTAGAGAGGAGATCTGCTCCTGCTCTGAAGGATTCATGCCAGCTGACTGAGTTTCTGTAGGCAACTAGGGAGAAATGTTGCCTCTAAATGGTAATAATGTGGCTGGCAAGTTTTGGGGTTCCTGCTGGTTGACACAGACTCAGCCTGGGATGGTGGCAGCCCATGGACAACAGGTTACCTCAGCCCTTTCTCTGCTGGTTTGATTATCATTGACTCCCTGCAGAACTGACATCAGCTACCAAGCTATTTGGGATGAAAGGCTTGGGATTTATTTTCCTCTGAGACCAAAATAATATGTTGCTGCTAAAGGCTGTGCCTTCCACCAAGCATTTGCAGGGCAGTAGGAAGAAGACGCTATGAAGAAGATATTATGTGCAGCTGTAGCTGTCAGGGCTGTATTTTTGCTTGCGATAATAAAATGTACCTGTGTGCCAAGGTAAAAGTGATCACCTGGTCCTTGTCATACGCTAAAAGCAGAGAGTCAGTGGGCCTTAGCTGGAAGTGTTACATCCCAGCAAGCTTCATGTAAGACTTCCTTTTTCAGTTTATTAGCTGCAGCCTATCAATTAGTCTCATAGGGGTCTTCTCAGGAGTCTGTCCCACAGAGGACAGCCAAAAATCTGGCTTCATCAGTCTTCTGTCTCACACCAGAGTGAGTACTTGCCTAGGAAAGAGCATGCAAACAAGGCTGGGCTGCAGAAAAACTTCCCCAAAATATCCTCACTTCAGTCAGAAGAGTTGTATTTCTCCCTAATAAACCTCATTGTATTTTTCTTCCATGAATTTGTCCAGGCATAGGAATCCTTTTCTGCATTTGCAAGACTCTGTGGTCAGGAATTCCACACTGAGCTACACACTTGGTGAGAAAGCAGCTGCAACCAGGACCAGTTTAAATATGAACCAGTTCCTACTGATTCCAGAAGCAGAGGCTTCCCAGACCCTGATTTAGAAATGGTGTTAGTTTTATGTATTTTCTGTGCTGCCAAAAGCCACCAAGCAAATGCCATGTTTACACATGCACATGCACTCATGCAGAGAGTGACTCATCCATGCTCCATCTCTCTTTGTATGGAGCCTCAGAAAGATCCTCGAACAGCAGATTACAATCTCTGGTTCTGGACAACATCTTCTCTCCTTATTTGATGTCCTCTGGGTTTCCACAATTTTTTGTCAGCATCTGTCATGGGTGCTGTGACCTGGGTAAGACTGAGGATGCTCTGGCAAAGCTGAGGAGAGAGCACATTAAGAGATCTGTGATGAGCAGGGCGCTGGAAGATGGGAAACAGTGAATTAAAAGATCACATTCCTGCTTGTTTATATGATTGACTAAATGTGGGTCCTACAATGGTCCACCCCTGCGCCAGTGGC
Source organism: Ciconia boyciana (assembly GCF_034638445.1). Taxonomy (NCBI): domain Eukaryota; kingdom Metazoa; phylum Chordata; class Aves; order Ciconiiformes; family Ciconiidae; genus Ciconia; species Ciconia boyciana. Next base: position 4,240,516 of record NC_132935.1, read on the forward strand.
TTTCCCAGAGTGAGTCAGTGGGGTTTGGGGCATGGATCACCTCAACCTAAAGAAGATGCAGGGAGCAGAGCTGTGTCTCTGCTGCACAGGGGAGGCCAGGCCCAGAGGTGGACCAAAGCCTGGTGCATGCCCAGCACACATCACGCTCATTTTGGCCTGGAGGCTGATATGCAGGAAGGTCTTCTGGGCGTCCTGGCTGCCTGGAGGTGATGCTGGGCAGCACTCCAGGTACAATGGGGAGGGCTGAGCCAGAGATGGTCCATCTGCACTATAGGGTAGTACCTGCAGGAGGATGCCCCAAAGCACTACAATTATATGAGGCATAGTAGCAAATGTAGTAGCAACCTCAAGAGGATGGTCTACACTGTCCTGCATTTCAGCTTTCCTTCTGCCTCCAGACTAGTGAATCCCACCCCACCTAGCCACATGCACCAGCCTGCAGAGCCCAAATGCATACAGCAACACCACAGACACCATAAACACTCCTCCTGTCCCTCACATACTCTGTCCCTCACATGCTCTGTCCCTCACCCAGCAGCCAGCCAAAGCTACTCCATGAGCTAGAGTGTAACAAGATACATTTCAGAGTTAAACATCCTGCAGTTCAGAAGGGGCTGCCAAAGGAAAAAAAATTGTTTCCTTCCTTGTTTTAAATTCTTCAGGCTTTTTACAGCTGGAGACATCCCAGGGTCTTGCTGTTGTTCATTAGTCTTCTCTCCCTTGTCCCCACTGGATGAATGCATCGCTGATCTAGCACAGGCCAGGGGTACAAGTATTTGGACCCCTGAAAACCCAGTTCCTGACAGTGGGAATCACCGTATTTTGTCCCCAATGCCAGCTCTGATGTCCATTGCTGTGTGATTATGGAAGCTTTCACTCCCATTTTGATACCTCAAGACAGCAGCACTATGCCCTATGAGAGCACCTCCTTTCCTAGGCATGCTTTGGAACTCTCATCCATCTCTGAGATAGAAGAGGAAGGCACCGGGTCAAGGCTAGGGAGAGATCTCAGGTGTCCTGGCACTCAATTTTGTCTTCAGCATCAATTTCATTCCTTGCACCAAAAGAAACCTCACCAGGAGGTTGCCCACTGCTCTCTAATACCATTCAGTTTGTTCTTGGATGTATATAAAAAAGTACTTTACCTCCTTCTGGGCTGGTATCTTCTCTGTCTACTTCTGCTCCTAGCGCTTGGTCTCTTCCCTGTCCCCAAACAGAACTGGAGAAAAACATTGTTTCTCCTGAGCTTTGCACCCAGTAGAGGGCTCAGAGTAGCCCCCCAAAGCTGGAGGCAGTTTAACAATACACTTGTTTCATGCATTTAACTAACTTAGTCTTTTCTTCCTGACCTGCTTTTGCTGGCTCTGTGGTGCAGTTTGCTACCCTGCCCTGGAGTTTTCTACCCTGCCCTGGTAGCCCATGGGTCACGCTGCAGCCCAGACCATCTTCCCAAACCCAAATCCCTGCAGCAACCCCTGTTCTTCATCACCAAAGCCCTTCGTAGCAGTCATAGGCAGCAGCAGAGGGTTTTGCTGGCTCTGCCCGTGACCCTGGAGGCTCCAAGCACATTTCTTCACCCTGCAGCACCTTATCATTCCTCTGGGTCCAACCACTGTCCCATATTAGCCACCGGCATGGGCGTGAGCTCCCCCGAGGGAAACAAGACAGAAGCGCCAAAGGATATTAATTGCATTGACAGCTGGATTTACACTTTCTTCATCTGGTCCAGACGTCACTTTTCACAGCTCATTGCTCTGCTTTGTGTTCAGCCCTGCTTCTCCCTCCCTCCTCTCCCTTTAAGTATAGATATTTTATTGCAAACACTCTGGCTTTTACGACCGGATTTTTCACGCTCTGGACCACTTCCCCCATCAATTCTTTGTCACTTTTACTGTCAGCTGCTCCTGGATAAAAATAACAAGAAGGGCCAGGTTTCGTGGGCTGGTCTCCATGCTTAGGAAAACCTGCAGAGAACAAGGGGAAAATTACTTTGAATAACCAGGCTACCTGTCAGGAGAAGCAGTTGCTAATAATAATATGCTGGGTGAAGAGCATGGTGCATTGTAACTTACTATTTAATAGAAATGCTGTTCTGTTCTTCTTTGAGGTCCTCTTCTTCTGGCCAGAGAGTGATGAGGTGTTCATTAGAGAGCCTCTCATAGTCCACACCAGTCTGAGCTGAACAGATACTGCTGTAATTCCGCAGTGAGACCCTGTTCCCATCAGAGCTGTGCTCTGTCCTGCTCCCACCCAACCATGGGACTCACCAGCCCCTTTCTCAGGCAATCCCCAGCGACTGGTGTAAAAGGCATCATGCCATGAAGTTAAATCCAGAGGAAAACTCATCCATTCCCTGGAGAAGTTCACAGACCCAGGGCAGGAGGGTCTTCCCTCACAGCCCCATACCAGCAGGGTCTCATTAGGAACCTCCAGAGCCAGGAAAGGCAGCTGGTTCTCTTTGGCTCAGTCAGTCCTTGCTGCACCTTGTGAGATTTGCAGCAAAGAAATCAGAATAATCCCTAATTACACACTCAGAGCAACTAATGCTGGTTTTCTACCACCAATGAATAACTAGAAAGGGACTCTCTTTTGCAGATGTTCATAAAACCCACAAGGACTCAGCCAAGTAGAGTTGATCCTGCTTCTGTTGGCACAGCACTTGGCATGACTTTGGCTGGGGACAGCTAGCACTCTCCTAAAGGATTCCCCAGCACAAAAAACAGGAGTTAGCACTGGGCTTTTCCCACCAGGCAACTTGCATACGGTCACCTTGCTTTGGATGTAAGGAGTGTTTAGCAGTATGGATGTACCTAGATCATTCCCATTGAGCTCAAAGTAGTAGAAAATTCCCTGACACTGGCAAATTTACTGTTGTAGACATAGGTGACAAGTGCAGATGAGCAGGCATTGCAGCTGCTGCCCTTCTGGCCTGAGCGTTACTCAAACTGTAGAGCTTTGTAGGACTATTCCTTATGGGACCAGAATTCAGTGTTACAGCCAGGGACTTTGCTAGTGTTCATGTTTTCTTACAAAAAAATCTACCATAACTCATCCTGCACAGCAGTTCCTACCTGCTGTGAACCAGCAGATCTGCTCTCTGCTGGCCTCTGTCTCCAAGAAAGCTCTGTCTCCCTGCTTGTCCTCCTTGCTCAAAGCTGTTCTCCTGGCTTTCTACCCGCGACCCAGGCCAACACCCTGGCCCCGGTATTAGCAGCTCCAAGACACCACCTCCCAGCCTGCACCCTTCTGTGCTTCCACCTTCTGCTCCTCTTGCTCTTCATACTCCCCAAAAGATCTTCCTTTTAACCTTTCCACAACAGACTTTCCTTGGTTGGTTCTCAGCCAGCAAAGAGCAGGCATAACCGGGCACTTTTCTTCTCCACAAACCACAGATGTGGGCTGCTGTTTTAGCTTATTCTCTTTCCTTTCCAAGGCAGGATTGACTGCCTTTCACATGGCAGCTCACAAGGGTTAGGAGGGATTCACCTGAGCAATGCTTCCCAAGGTTTCGACTGCGTTGCACCATGCATGCCCAGCACACTGCTCTGGAGGAGAGCAGCTCAGGAGGCAACATCCACCAGACCACCACCATGCATGTGTGGTGGGACTCCTACCCAGCATGGGATACCAGTCCCAAAGCCAGCCTGGCCTCCCCAGAGTGACAAAGGGGAGAGCAGTGTCCCATTTGCCATGCTGACATCTCAGTGCCCACCCTGGTCATGGAGGCATAGTTTTCTACAAAAGGTTTCTCTTTCAGTAGACTTCCATTTTCTGATAGAACAAAAGCCAACTCTAAAAAACAACCCAGACACCACTGCTCCAAGAAGAGAGAGCAAAATTCATTTCACTGTACTGCAGGCACCCAACAGTTAGGCATTAAATCTGAGTCCGTCATTTAAGCTCCTTCTCTGGTTAGTATCTGAATGGACCATCCCATGCATATTGTAGCTGAGTCTTTTCAGATGTTAACTATTCCCAATAAAAATACCTTCTTCTGAAGGTGGAAGATACTCCTTTAAATATATGAATATCTGCCAGATAATATGGGTTACAGTAAGTGAGGGCTGAATTTGTCATAGAATTCAGTTCCTTGCAGGGAAAGAAAAACTTGATTTAGAGACTAAAAATTTTCTTTTGAAAATGACACTGAGAAAGAATTTCTCAGTGCTTTTTCACAAGCATGGAAGGGAATGTGGTACAGCAGCTCATAAACACCTGGATAATGCAGCAGCTCATCTCCAGGGATATGACTTTCATTTATATTACAGTCTAAATGAAGTTACTAAAGTTGCACAGGTTTTTTCATTTGCATTAATTAGACTGAGAGTATCACAGACAAAATGACATAATTGTGATTATAATTGGCAGGAAAGCAGAGTTTCCAAGTTGACAGGAAAAAAAAATTCCTGTCCAAATTGGATTCAAATCAGTATATGTATAATTTTTAGTTTCCTAGAAACTGGAAGCTTTCCAAACATGGTGCACAATACCCAACAGGACTGGCATTTTATCAGTTCCACAGCCAGTAGCAGCAAAATAGAAACTGATACCAATTGCATCATGTTCCCCTGCTCCTGGAGTTAATCACTATGTGAACTCACCCAGGGCTCAAAAACCGGCAGGTTCAAGAGTTCCTGGCCCATAATCCTGGCCAGGTTCCACTGAAGCCTAACCTTGGACTCAGTAAAATCACTTTAGACCCAAGTTTTTTCAAATGAAGAATTTTGTGTTTGCTGAGTTAGTATTTTCCTGTGACCCTTTTACTTTAGCAAAAAAAGAAAATTAATAATTCCGGTTGCTACAGTAGGTGTTTCATATGCCTATCCTTGATTTTACATGGACATCTGTGCAACCTCTCCTACCTGAGCAAGGGCCAAGCATGCATAATATAACCACATAGCTAATAAAAGCAGTTCATGTCAGAGATAGCCTGGAAACAGGAGATAAAACCACAGATTAAAAATAACTTATACCCAGATGAAGTCAGGGTTGAAAGCATATCAGCAATTTTCAGGTAAACAAGTTACAGGGTATTGGTGCCAAAATAAAGCAGTACAAACACTGGAAATTCACTTTACGCTTAAAATTGAAGAAGTCCAAGCATGTTAATGTAAAGAAATGCAAAGTTAGGATAGCCAAAAATATTAACTCTGCCCTGTAGCAAGTCCACGCAAAACCCATTTCATTATGATAAGTGCTCTAATTCTATTTTTAAGTCATCAGATAGATTGAGCTGCCCAAGATCACATTTGATACTTGCACTTTTCTCTTTTGTGATGCAATTCAGGAAAAATTAACATACGGACGTCAAGAGCTTTAAAAAAGCGGTTTTGCAAATGTACATGTAGGCAGTGGAATTTTCTTGCAATAACAGTCTTATTGCTGGAGTTGTTTAAATCTAGACGAGGCACTTGAGAACGAAGCAAAGAGACAATCTCGTTCTGCTCCTGCGGGGGCATGTGGACAGGATGACCTAACAAGTCTTTCCCATCTGCCATCCCTGTGGTTCTCTGAGAAATTAAATCCCAGGAGACCCAGGGCCTGATCCTGAGAGGTGAACCCAGCAGACTAGACTTCACCCTACTTAGGCTTACTATAAATAAGTTTGTGTCAGGGCCAATTACTGGCATTTGCCTCTTTCTCAGTCCTTTCAGTCAGACCCTCTTGGCATTTAATGATGTGATTTTTCCAGCAATATATGGATTGCTCTCACTTCCATGTTTTTCCCAGCTGTCTGGCTCAGAAATGTGGGCTAACTTGGTTAAATCTAGGATGCCAATGCTACAGAGATGGGCAAAGAGGTAAAAAAAAATCCCACACCCTAATTTTGCAAATATTTGTGCAAAGGAAAAAATTAATCTGCCTCTCACGTGTCTACCCTCTTGCTGAGTTTATACTGAGTATGCCAACAGATTACTTTTCTGGCAGGAAAAGTGGTGTAAAGAACACACATTAAGTGAATGCTTGAAAATATTTCAGGAGGGTTAATTTTCATTGCACAGCCCTCATCCTAAATGTCATTAATCTCATCAAAGATCAAAAACATTACTGTTTAATCTGTGTACCCTACAAAAAGTTAACCAGACATGAAACTGTCACTAACTGAGAAATATTTACTACAACTAGATGAAAAATAATATCTAATAATGCTACAATCAAGAAAACCTTCATCCCCTAGGGGACAAATTAAAAACAGAAAAGGAGGCTAAATTCCTGGCATGTGTTATTTAACCGAATTACGTTCTCAGCCTTCATTTCAGTTCTTGCATATGTGCCTTCTAATCTGGGGAAAGCATTTGACAACATTTTAGAGCTGTTCAAAATTTTTGGTGGGAAACTACTTATTTGTATGAAATCCACCATTTTCTGTCAAACTGGAAGTTTACACAAGAAGTTTCCATTTTTCATGTAATTTTAGCCAGCAAAAATGCCCTGGGACAGACATTTCAGTCAATCTAATGGAAGTTAGCAATTAAGTCCAGAGTCAGTTGTTGAGAATTTGAGAATTATTTGCACTCAGCTTTCAAACACGGAAAAACTGGAACTTTAAATGTGCTAAAAATTGCATGATGTTTACAAAAAAATGGTCTTTTTTCACATGCACATCTGGGGGCAGAAGGTGCCCTTCTAGCACATCAAAATATCTTCCCTACATGCAGGCGCTGCTAACAAGATCAGCAGCAGTGTTGATGCCAACCTGCTGTATCCTGTGACTAGAAGCTACAATAATACACCGTCACCAGGGTTACCCCTCAATGCCCTGGTTTCCTTCTCCTTCATGCCCCACTGCATCAGGTGTCATCAAGGTATCAACTGTGGAAAAATCACGCTGAACAAAAAAGATGGCATCTGACAAAGACAAGAGCTTCCAAGTTACGTTTACCAGCACACATGCATATTACAATTTCTGCAGCAAAAGTGGCTAGAGGATTTTTCCAGGCCTTTTCCCACCCACACAGAGGTTTGAACCCTGTCCAGGACTCCCTACATCTGTTCCATAAGAATGGGTACAGGAGCGTTGCCTCATGTCACTTTTTACAGTCCTCCATGGTCAATAATGAACACCTCAATCCAGCCCAATTTCAGTCCAGAAAACTGCTCCTCGTCACCTCAGCATGAAATATAAAGGAGCCTTTTGGTGTACAGATGGGTGATTTTCTCCTTCTGGCCCATTCACTGGTTTCCCTTTGCAAAGTCCTGTCCACTTTCCACAGGGCCACCGTCCATGGCGGAGGTGATGGATGGACCCAGTGTATGGCTGCCTGGAAAGGCCACTGAGCAACAAGAGATCAGAGGTGAAGATGTCCAAGTTGAATTAAGAAAAGGTAGACCTGGTGCCGTGACAGATGGTAAAGACCTGAGGACTTTCCTGGCTCTCTAGGACAGAACCACATCATGCATCTGAAGACAAGGCAACAAAGAGAATGTCCACCATGCCCTGGTGTGGTTATGTTCATCATCCCTACCCCTCCACCCAAGGCCTGTGTCTGGAAGGTGCTGACTTCTTCCTGGGGGAAGAGCAAGGCATTTTCTTTGCATGTCCACATGGTCTCAGCACTTCACAGCTTCCACTCAAGCCTGAGTAGGCTTTGGGAGTTGGCAGCCCTTCTGTTACAGAGATAATCTAATAATCAGATCAATAATCAGTGATAATGAGAAATGCCTTTGTGGGAAAGGCTGGGGCCACACTGGGGAATGACTCCATGTAAGGAAGAGACAACTGCTTGCTCCTTCTCATGGGATTTTCCCCCCAGTGAGCTGGAAGGTAGGCAGCCCAGCAGGTCACCAGGCAGGCACTGAGCTCAGGGATGACTGGACCTATTGCCAGTGATGGAAATGACAGTGCTGTGGTCTCTGCACCTCTCCAAAGGAGCTGGCTATAGAAAGCTCCCACCAGGTTAGACTTCTCAACACAGTTCTGGGAAAGCTATCACAGGAAACGTACAGTGCTACCCAGCCCTCCCAGGTCAAGACATATCTTCAGTCCAGTCCATGCAATGCCTTGCCCTTCCCAAAGTGACTGGTTGCAAGGGGAAGAAACTGATATCCATTTATCTGAGCCCTGGGAAGAGCAGAGGACAGTGAATAGGCAGCAAGGGTAGAAGGAATTAGGGCTACTCTGTGCCTGATAGATTCATGCTTCTGAACCTCTAGCCATGAATGCGGACTACTCCTCTTCAAAGGAAGATCATGATCCTATCTCAGTCAATGGCAAAATGCCCAGTGATTTCAGCGGCAGCAGAAAAAAGCCTTGTGAAAAAAAGGGCAAAGAAGAAGGACAGCAAATTCACAGTTGCCGTAAATGTGCTTGCACATCAGCTTTCTATGGCTTTGTGTGAGCTAACCTCAGTCCCGTCACCACAAGCCGTCAGCCTGCGTGTGGGTGGTCAGGGCAGCATTCACGGCAGGGCAGACATATATCAACTAGCTGCTGAGCACCAGAACTTTGCTCTGCTCAGAGGGGAGGTCCCATGTGCTGAGATCACCCATGTTAGGTAGTGCTTGAGATACATGGATTGTGCCAATCCATCATGCCAGACCAAGGAGACAGATGAGGGAAGTCAGGCATGGGGCTGGGAGCTTCCCAGCATTGCCACACAGCATCGTCTTTCAATGTTTGCTCATTCTCTATTGATTTCAGAGCCCGTGTATGTCATGCTGCTGACACTGTGCAGAGGAAAGTGATAGTACTGGTAGGGTGGAATCTGGGTATTGTTTCAAAATACAGCTTTGCTCTGGATTCCCTGATGCCCAGGAAGAGGAACAGATCCCAGGCTCCAAGGCAGCTTGCCAGGCAAGGATCCTGGAATCTCCAGCTCTGGGCAGTTCACCTGATGAAGCATTCTGAAGGTCCACAGAAAGCCTGGTCTGCTCAGCAGCCTCCACACTAAGCAGCAGAGAAACATGGCAGGAACCAGGTAGATATGCATTACAGTCTATTTTGCTAGGAGCTTTATCAACCCAACTGGGTCTGCTGGCATGTCAGCACCATAAAATACTCCAAGGTATGAGAGGGTCTGGACTATATTCCCACCATAAGGGTAATTATTCTTCATTTGCCTGTCAAATCCTACAGAGTCTCTAGCACAATAGACTTAGAGATACACCTATTTTCTTGAAGATACGTCAATTTTTTTTTTTCTTTTTTTTTTTTTCGGGGGGGAAGTCTTGACAACCTTTTGGGGGAAAGAGGAAGAACTATTTTTTAAGATGAAAGAGGGAGGCAGGTGCAACATGAGCTCTCATCTTACTGAGCTGTGGCCATCAGGAAAAGTATTAGGACATTGGATTCTCGGGCATTCATCTCCAGCTCTTGTATAAACAGAAGTCTAAACCATCAAGCAAAGGCTTTATCTCCCAGGGGATTTAACATTTTTCTTGAGTGCTCTTCAAAGGAAAAGAATGTAGCTCCAGAGCTGGACAATTTGCTTTAAGCCATCCTCATGGTTGATATCACCACGGATAAACAAAGCAACTCTGGGGTCAACCATGACAAAAATGGCAAATTCTTCCTTGAGCAGTTACACCAAGAGCTACCCTGCCTGCTTTGAGGGCAAAGCAAGCTCCTGCCCAGCTGGCCAGAGGGCTCTCTGGAAAGTGGAATAGACCCTGAAAAGGCCACAAAGACCTAATTGCTGACCCACATCGTCGTAAGAGTACCACCATTTTCCTCAATGGGACAGAAAAGCCCCAAGACAATTGTACTTGAGGCCAGCTCTCCCTTATCATGCCTCACTTTGCAAAGTACAGGGTACCAAAGAAATCTATATGGTATGGCCGTGGGGTCACAAGTGGAGGATAGGAGCATTACTCTGAATAGCAAACAAATGTTGTGTTCTCTCCTCCTGAATTTGTCTGAGAGGAATGAAAATAGGATTAAATAGTTTGCATTCATGTCATGTTGTCACCACCATCCTTCTGATTCACCCACCTAGGAGGCAGTGCAGGTTGAGACTCCCTCCAGATTAGGACACCCAGGTTTAGGTTTCCACCACAGTCACTGGAGATCAAGTCAATGGAGCTTAGAGCTTGATCCAGCCTACCCTACAGTAGATACCCAGCTTGGGGTGGATTCATTTGCCTAAAAGGAGACACCTAGAAACATCTGAGATGCACAAGGGTATCTAAGACGTCCACATGAGGCTCATAGATAAGACACAAGATCCATTTCAAATGAGGAGTGTTTCAAAAATTGAATCCCATCCACAGCTACCCCATGGGGGTCAATGACATCATTGACAGATCAGGTACCCAGATATGTCCTCAGGAAACCTGAATGCTCTGTTTACTTAAATCATTGCACAAACTTTGGAAACAGTGTTAGGCAACTGTGCAGTCTTTTCTGCAGGGTCTGACAGAAACCCGTGGCTCACAAGAGTGCTAGGCCAGCATTTCTCCTGAATGCTCTCCTCAGCATCTGGTTTTCAGGAATGATCTAAATTTCTTGTTGATGCTAAAGAAAAGTGTTAACAATGAAAATGTCACCTTGTCTGGACAAATTGAGTGCCACTGTCTGTTCAGACTCTGGATATCCCCTCCCCTAATAATGCCTTCTGCTCTGATCTCTGTGCTGTCCAGCCTGCAAGCCACCTGCCTAGCAGAAAGGCAATAATCCAGAGACATCCAGAACATATCAAACCATAGTGAGAAGACCGCCGCAAAGCTCATTTAACATTGCAGATTAGAAAAGATTCATCATTTAGCCAGAAAAGGGTCCCTGTATAGTCTTCCATTCCTATGATTTTTCTGTTTGAAGCAGCCCAAATAGTCTGTTAGCTCTCTGAGGAGACACCTCAAAAGAATCACCATTCTCCAGCTCAATGCCATGCTGAATTAATACCACCCCTTCATTTCCAGAGTTCAGAAACATTCATTGTATATTGTCTTCCTGCTATTTAGGCACCATTTCACACCTAATTCTTGCAGTGGCTTCACTAGTGTTGGTAGAACCTTCATTCAAATCATGATCATCATGTTTGATATGGGGTTCTTGGTCCTAGAAGGCTACATCTGGATGTCAGCCATGTCAGCCTATGTCCACGCTAGCTCAAAAAGAAGGATTCAAGAAAAAAACCTGAGTCGCCAGGCTGCCTAACTATGTCTGAACCCAAGGTCAGTATATCCCCAGTGCTATTGCAACAGCTCCATTTGGTGTAGATGTCTCCACACTGTCAGTTCCTTCAGCATGGAGGTTGAGGCAATAACAAAATCTAACCACATCCATTTTCCCACTAAAATAAGAATTTCTTTGACTCCATCCAAAATGCTTTCATTCCCCAGCTCCAGTGCACCAAACTGTGCATACACCACCTCTTCTGGACACTTCAGCCATCCCCTGAGACTACCAGGAGAATAAGCTGCATGAGTCAGCATCCTGCCTCCAACAGTGGATGCCCAAGAAAGAACATAGGCTTAGAACAAATATATAACACTAGTTCCTTAAACCACTTCCCAGCATTCAGCAGCCTGTGGGTTGGGAATTTCCCAGGTAAGAAAAGGGATCTCTGCATTTAGTGGTCTTCAGTGATTTTTTCTCCCAGACTTTTCCAGTCTCTTTCTGAGCATACGCAAACCTTCCAGATCCACAACCACGTGCAGCAAGGCGCTCCACAGTTTTCTGACACACTCTTTTTGCTTGAACTTATCTCTCAGTAGCTTCGTTTGGTGTCCTCCAGTTCTTGCATTGGCAGAGATTGTGAAGAGTCATTCCTCCACTCTCCACCTCTGTGCCGCTCAGGAGTAATATTGTCATATGCCACTTCAGTCCTCACTTTTCCAGCCTGAGGAGTCCTAAAATTTGGCAGCACTGCTTCTCTCCAGAGCAGGTCAGCAGAGGGAGCTGATGATCTGAGCCCTTCCAGCAGTTTATGTCTCTTTGCATGTTTCAGCTTTTAACACTGGCTCTAAATATAAAACAATAGCCATTGTTTCTCCCAGCTGCGTGTCTGAAAGTTTCAGAGGAATACAATCAAATAGCCAATTAAGGCAATGCACTCAAAAGGAAGAATACTGGTACTTAACATAATATTTTATTCTGAACAAAGGCAGATTTCAGGGCTTGTCCTAAGACACCAGCCAAGAGAACAAGACAAGCAAGACAAAAAATCCTGATTCAGAATGATGCCTCAACCTTCGCATGTTGCTCTCACCTGTGTTATCAGAGCATGAAAGATCCTGCCTTGAATACCATGTACCATCGGGGTCTGCAGGAGCATAGCTTGCCTTTTGCTAGAAACCCCCTTCAAGCCTTGGAGATGTCATCTGAGCCCTCTGTGCCTCAGTTTCTCCACTCCTCTATGCTTTGTCCATCTTTATGGTAGTTACTTCAGGACAGGGATCATGTCTTGCCATGATGGTTAGAGAAAGCCCCAGCTAATGTGACCCAGACTGGCCCAGACTTTACCACTATACATGAACCTTGTCACAGGTTCAGTTTGGAGGAATTTATTGTCTGCAACTGCCTGAAAAAGCTCAACTTCTAGAGTATTTCCCCAAATTCTTGGGCATGTTTCCCTTGAGCCTTTTCTGTAAAAGTACTTTGCCTCAGCGTGGAGGAAACCAGGAGCTGGGGGGATGTTGCTCCAGAGGAGGTGATGTTGGTGAGGTCTGCCATGAGATCCAGGACATGGAAAGTTCTGTCTGCAAGACCTGCAACCCCACGTATCCCTAACCTGGGCCCTGGAGCCACCAGCTGAAATGAGCTCCCTGGGAAGCCAACTGCATCAGGAGACCCAGGGGCCTGATGCCTTCCAGTCCTCTGAAAACTTCAGGAGAAAAAAGTCTGGGTTTGGTCCGATCTGGAACCAAACCAGCTCATAAAAAAAAAATTACAGCCCACACTTGATGACTTTTCCCGCTAAGCGGAAAGCCAGTGAGCTCTCAGTCCCCCCCATCACCCCTGGTTTTGGCATCCTCCAGAGCCCACGTGCTTTGGCCGAGTTTCGTTTGATCCACAGCACAAAGGAGCCTCGCATCTTGTTTCTGGCAGCTGGATTGCACCACCGGGTAATTCTGTGGCTAAACTGTTTAAATAATGTTAATGGCTTTACAAATTCACTTTCAAAACAGCCCGAAGTGTAAAGCCAGCGCAGCTGAAGCAGCATGCTGGGGCTTAGGCGTGTTTAGATAAGAGTGGGTGCAGAGTAAGCTTTCAGAGTGCTCCACACGAGCTACTCAAAAGCTGGGAAGCAGGGGCTTCTGCCTCTTAAGTACATCTCCTGCACCGTGATGGGGTAGATGCAAGGCATCTACAGCAGGGCAAGGATTGAAAGCCAGCAGAGCCAGAGGCTTTGAGGGATTAGTATTTTTATTTTTCTTGGCAGCTGGCTCTCTCTGTGGCAGGTGCTGTTGGAGAAAACAACAGCAAATCCATGGGTATTCTCAGGTTTTCAAAACAGTAATAAATAAAATTAAAAAAAAAAAATCAAAGGCTTAGCCAAGGGTGCTGAATGTATGACAAAAGGTCAGGCTTTAACACGGGGCAAATCTGGATCACATCCACCTACTTGAGGCAAAAATTGCAGTTGTCTGGCACAGTGTCATGCTCTTAGCTTTTAGTCAGGATGCGTCCTGGCTTCCCAGACAGTAAGGAGGAGGTTGAGAAACACAATGCGGCTTGCTGGAGGGCAGGACTCAACTACATGAACCTGGGGAGATTGCAAGCCACAGGGATGCAAGTCCAAAACGCAAAGGCAGAAACAAGGTAATGTGGGCAGCAACTGCATTTCCACACCCAGACCTTTTCTGGATTCAGCACAGAAAGCTATCAGGGAATACCAGAGCTCTCTGTGCTCAAGTGTATTTGCACACCTACCTCTCCTCAGTGCCTGCACAGGCTTTGTGCCCGCCACGCCGGTCATGCTGTGATCATGATAGTCATAACAGCATCATGCAGGATTATCTGTGCCTCTTAGCAGCCCAGATTTCACAAGGGTCACCCACTGCATTCACGTAATCGCAGCTGTACTCAATAATCTCTCTTGGCCAAATAAAAATAGGTTCAGGGTATGTTTGTGCTTTGATTTACATCAGGATAAATCAGCTCTTCTGCTCCAGTGGTCGGCTGTCTACCAGCAAAAGAAAAGTGAGATAAGGTCAGCACAGACCTTTGGAGTGTCTGCAGGAGAGATTTAATGTGTGACAGCATGGCTCAAACTCATATTTAGGAAACGAAACAAATTCAAAAGAAAAATTAAGTGCGTGTTTTAACAATGCAGATGATAAACCACTAAAATAAGCCAGAAAGGGAAGGGGTGGATTCGCCAGTTCTTGATGCCTTCAAATCAAAACCAAAGGCTTTTCTAGCCAAACACAACTTATGGTGAGTGAGACGCAGTCTCTGAATCACTCTCCACTACAAAGCATGAATGTACTGCAAGATTTGGTTTTCTTACCAAGCAAGAAATACAGGATTGCAGCCAGTGTGCAGCCATCCTCACACTGATCCTGATGCCAGCTAAGAGAAAACCCAGCCATGACCAGAGAAGATCCAGAGCCCTAACACAGTCCACGCTCCTGAAATGGCATTCATCATGTCCCTTAAAGCTGTGTGCCAACATGAGCCAGCAACTGCTGGTTCCCTCTGAACCCAACCCTGGTCATGCAGTGTCCCTGCCCAGAGGGTCCACAGTGCTCCCAAGTGCAAACCGTTGGGCTCCAAACTTGCTCTCCACAGACCTGATAGAGGCACAAACCTTGTGTGGTCCCAGGGCTGGGTCTGGTGGGACAGCCCCACACTCAGAGCTGGACCCAGAGCTGGGTTTAGGCACTGCGTAGGGCATAGTCCACCCTACTATGCCATTTCCACATCGCATAGTACTGGCACACCTTCTGTTGCACTCGATGGGAACTGCCAAGAGTCACTGCTCTCTCATGAGCTCTTCCCCTCCACGTGGTGAGAGTGGTTTTTCCAGTCAGCTGTACCCAGGAACAGAAAAAAAATGCTAATATATACTATCCTGTCAAGCTGTTCCACGTCGCCTCCAATTGCAATCCCACAGATTCTGTGAAAGAGGAGCTGTGTCCAGAAAGATAGGAACAAGTCATCCAAAAAGCAAAATTTGGGGGAAATTACTTCAGTTTGCCAGGCCAGTAGATGCTTCTCAAACATATTTTTTAATCTGTGCACATCTGGAGTTAACATAGATGGTGAATAAGAGCATCCAGAGAGTTACATGTGATGGCTGACCACTCGTCATCTACAGGATCTTTTTTCTTAATAGTTCCTCCCAAAATTGTTTTGGGCAATTTACTGAGCAATCATGCAAAAGTCTGAGGCTGCTGAAGTCAGAAGAAGGTTGGCCAATGACTCTGAAGGTTTGCAGTCTGGTTTTAGCCTTGATGGGATGAGAGGGATCAAACAGGAAAGAGGGTTTGGGAAGAGAGACAATCTCTGGCCAGCACAGAAGAAAACCCAGTCATTTGTTACAGTGGTGGTTGCAGGCACCCTACAGTAAACACGGGCCATTGAAGGATTCAGTGCCGTGAGGTCAGGGCTGGCCAAGTTGGGATCTCAAAGACAATGCATGTGTAAAGGACAGGATGGAAATAAAAAGCATGATAATAGCAAAATAAAAAGGCTGTGTCCATTGCTAATCCTGTCTCACGTGGCAGCTTCCTCCAGGCCCAGCAGTGACCTGGGAAATGTCCACGCCATGGTAATGGACCTACAGCAACATGCTGCCTGGGATGGTCCTGGCCCATAACCCCCAAGTGTCATGGGAAATCATCTCGGTGACATGAATCACTCATTTTACCCACCTTCTCCTGATTAAACGGTCCCTGCAAACCAATCAACACACAGTCTTGCCATCCTGAAGCCCAGACAAGTGCCACCATTTCCCATTTGTACAGAGGGCGCTGGTTTGCTAAAGCAACCCTAGAGTGCTAGCTGGTATCTCCAACACCAAGTGCTGTATTATCCATTACCATGGACAACTTCAGCCATAAATATCACCTTTAGTGTTGGCAAATAGCTTCCTCCAGGCCAGACAGCAGGACTCTGCCCAACAGCTTACCCCAGGAGAGGGACGGGGGATCCCCTGGCCACAAAGCACAGGGCCCCATGTCCCATAGCATCATCAAAGGATCATGGGGTAATTCAGGCCAGAAGGCACCTCAGGAAGTCTCTAGTCCAACCTCAAAGCAGGGTCGCCTATGGGGATCAGCCCAGGTTGCTCAGGGCTGACTCCAGTCTCATCTCCCAGGATGGAGACTGGACAACCTGCCTCCATGGCATCACAACCTGTTCATCGTTCTCCTCAGCCGGGCTGGGGTCAGGTCCCACACACAGGCTCAGGCATGTCAGAGTCACCTCGTCACAAGCACCCTCAGAGGATGCAGCCCGGGGAGGATACATGAAAGAGCAGGGCTATGCTCGCGGAAGCTGGATGCAGCCTGGCAGCCTGCCTTCATCTCTCCCCAGGAGCAGGCAGGCCTATGATCCCACCCAAGGGAGTGCAAGGGGCTTTGGCATTCCCACTCCCTCAGTCCCCATCTCCCCGTGGCTCCTCCCAGGCCACAGAAGGCCAAAGGCACTTCGCGATGCTCCAGGATGGCTGCGGCTCCTCCCAGAGTGACCTCTCCAGCAAGGGTTCCCTGCGCTCCTTCTCCAGCTCGCTGCCCTGCTGTGATTCATGGCTCCACTCCTGCCCTTCCTTATATGGGAACTTTGCATTTCCTCACATTTCCTGCACTGGGAAAGCCAATGCCAAAGAGTGCCTTTTTATATGCTCTGCCACCAGCCCCGTTTGCTCCCCCAGTCCCCTGCCCAGGGGCAGGTCACAGACCCACCATGCCCCATAGTGCTCCCCATGCAAGAACAGTTCCTCCGTGCTCCCATCCTATGCCATCCCCCACTACCTGAGTCATCACAGATGCCATCCACATCCACAGGCACATGTCTCTTCCCCATGCAGCAACCCCTGGTCATTCCCATGTCCCCAAATGACGGCACACGTGCAGCAGAGCAGATCAGCCAGGCAATGCATCCCTGCTGACCGCAGCATGGGCAAGGGGCTATGGTGTCGCAGCCTCTCTCAACATGGGCATTCACTCTTGAGTGCTGAAAAACTTGCCAGAACGTTTTCCTTTGAGGTCTCCAACCCGTTGTCAGGTTTAGTTCCAGGTGGCCGAAAGCCTGAAAAGTTAGAGCAGGGAGGAACATAGGGAAAGATGGACAGACACCCATTTCCTTACGAAACCAGGCTAAAAATAGGGCGAGATCGGCCCTTGAGAAGGCACCCAGTCCATCCCTTTGTGCCGAGGTGGGACCACTTCTACGAAAGCATTTGTGACAGAAACTATTTTTAGCCCCCTCCAGCTCCTCCCCAGGCAAGTTGCTCATGTTCATCCCCACCACCCTGGTCCCTCGTGTCAGGGGCACGCCACAGGGTTGCCCATCTCTTTCCATCAATGATCCTTCCCTTCACAGCAGCCATTTATGGATGCAGAGGCTGTCACCATGTGCCTGCATCCACAAGGCCCATGGAGATGGTGTGTCCTCACCCTCCTCTTTCTGCTCCCATTTCCAAATGCATGTCAGACACACAGGCACTAACACCCATTCAAGCTCTTGTACCCAGACAACATACGCTACAGAAGCAATGAGCACCTCCTTAATTTTTACAAAATAAAATGGAGTAAAATTTGTATCTATTCCAGCTATTTCTTTATGGTTAACTTCTGCCTCTAGACTTCATGGCTGATTTTTTCATTTCCATCTATTTCCCTGAAAGATGCTTTCCTACGGTGAATGCCATCTGCTTCGGTCCTCCTGTCCCTCCTCAGTACCAGATACACCCAGATCTCCCCAGCCTCCTTGTTCTGCTAAATATGAAACGGATCCAGCAGTCATAAACAGGGTAAGATGGACTAAACCTGATGAATCTCTAATCATCTCAAACCCACATCCTCAAAGAGGGCCACATCCTTGGAAATGCCATCCCTGCTCATTTCAAAATCCTTCTCCTAGCCAGCCCCTGCCCTGGCAGTGGTGTCCAGGGAGACCTGCCTCTCAGCTCACCCCCCTGTTTTGAGTCAGAAAGTTTGCCTTTCCCCATCTTCCTTCCTTTCTCCCATTCTGCCCCTATGGACCAGCCATCCCCTGTGGCTATTTAATCCTGATTAAGATGTTCATTGTAGTCTAGTTACAGCAAAATCAGAATTTTTGGCTTTATGTTGGGAGGTGAGGTTTTGTTTTTATTTTGGGAGGGAGGCTCTTCCTATTCAAAGAATAAAGGCTGAGGATTTATTTAGGGAGCAAAAATATAATCAAATAAAATAAAATAAAAAAATAAAATAAAATAAAATAAAATAAAATAAAATAAAATAAAATAAAAACACAGAAAGGAGTGTAGTAGCTAAATCTCAGAGCCATTAAACCACACGCTTTTTACTGCCCGTGTCCTTGATGGGAAGATTTTGATGTGTAATGACAATCTGCCATCTCAGCAGCCCTTTCTTGTCCAGCAATTTCCAGACAAGGGTATGTCAGTCCTGACTACAGCAGCCAGCTTAAAAATTTTCCTTTTGCAGCCAGGGAAACTGCAACACAGCAGATGTGGCAAAAAGGGAATGGCAGTATCAGGGAGGCAATTCCCAGAAAAAAATCTTCTGTCTGGCGAGAAGAACATGGAAAGGAAAACTCTCCTGGGACAGAAAAGCCTGTGGAGGAGAGACGAGATGATGCAGAGCTTCAGACACTCCAGCTCTCTCCAAACAACTGACTCTCCTGAATATAAAAATAAAACAAGGGAACACGAAGGGACAAACAAGTGTGGTGTAGGAATGAGCTGGTCAGAAACTCTGGAAGAGGAGAACAGTCTTTTCCAAACAGACTGGACAGGAGAAGAGCATCCAGCAAGTGGGCACACAAGCCCAGCAGGACAGGGAATTGTTGAACAGTTGCCCCCCATCCTTTCCCTCCCAGTTGATGGCAAGCACAACACCCATAGTCACAGCTCCACCGGGGCAGGGGATCATTGCAAACACTGAAAAGAGAAAGGAGTCTGAGCAAGAGGGAAAAAGGGACCCTGCTGGTTCCTGATCCAGATGAACTAAGTTTTTTTGCAATTTCTTGTTCATCCCTTTCTGTTTTGCTACCTCCACTGTTTTCCACTGCTGCATCTCATGGTAGCTTTAAGCTGTGTTCATCCCAGCTGCTTTCCAGTAGGATAAGCCTTCCTTCCTCCCTGTGCAAAGCCAGCTTGTCCAAATCTCCAGGAGACTGCAAAGGGATAGAAGATACTGCAGAAGTCCCCAGGGCCGTGATTGCACAGTTGTGTTCCTGGAAGGGAGCTTTAGCCAGGGTGATTCCTGTTTGCAGATCTCACGTGCACAGCTGGAGTTTGCAGTTTCAGAGATTTGGCTCCGAAGCCCCGGGTGTGATTTCAAATCTGACAGTCCATGCTGCCTCCCTGCATTGCTTCTTGTTTTCCATGTCCCTGGCAGGTGAACAAGGAGGAGATGACACATACTCTCATGGGGCTTGGGTGATTATTGCTTTTGCTGCTCACATTTAACAGCCACATGTTCCCATTGACATTTATTTCAGATGACTTCCGTTTCTTCATAAAATGATCACATCTCTCTGTATGGAAAATTTAGCTGCTCTAAGTATCAAGCTGTGCTGCTTGTTCCATATGGGAAGGATCGGAAACAGTTTAAGTGGGGTTTCAAAATGCAGATTAAAATGATGGGCTGGAGCAAGATCTTGGTTTGGAAGCACCATGAAAACATCATCTCAGGTTTCAGCAAGCTGAAAGTTAGGAATGAATTGCAAGCCAGGATTTTTCAGGCTGGAAAAAAACATGAGCAATAGGAGGGATGACAGAGATTTATAAAACCATGAAAGACACAGAAAGGGTACAGAGACTGATTTTTCATGGTCTCTTGTAATGCAAAATCTAGGCCTTTAATCAAACCAACACACAGAAGATTCAAAGCAAATGCAAGGCAGTTCTTCATGTAACATGTGGTCAAACTGTGGAAATACTTGCCACAGTATTTTGTGGGTGCTAAAAATTGCAGAAGTCAACAGGACAGTAGGTCATGAAGAAAAATACACCGAGCATTGCTAAATATGTAAAACCCACATGCAACTCAGAGGACCTTTAATGCCCATGTATTGGAAGCAGGGAGAGTACTTGGAGGAAAAATTTCATGCGTGTTTACTCTGTTCTTACACAGTGTATGTACATACAGACCATAAAGCTTCAATTCTCCTGTAAGCACAGAGGAGATATCCAGCCACCCTGAGCTGGGCAGCACACAGCAACTTGAAAATGCCCCTGCTCCTGTGGTTTTAATCAGATGAACACAAAGGCTGTGCAAAATATCCCAGTCATTGGTCAGGGACAGTTCATTCCGTCTGTCGATTCCCCATTCAGACAGGCCCTTCTCCAGTAATAAAAGGATGAGTGAAGGGAAAATCTCCATCCACCGGCATCACTGTTTCCCTGGGGGTGCTGTCAGGAAGCAGCAGTTTGACCGAAGGTGACTGTGTATGTCCCAGGACACAATGAACAGCCTTGCTTTGCTGCTGGTTAAGTTCCCCAAGGTGTACGTGTAATAAGGTGCCTTCTTGGTGCTTCACCACAAAACAAACACCCAGCATCCCTGGATTTCACTGATGCTACTTTGAGCCAGGAGAATGGACTAGAGACTGCAGAGGTCTATTCCGACCTGAATTATCCCATCACCCTGTGATCTGGTGGTTTTTTGCAGCTGTGGTTGGATTCCTCCATTGCTTCCTTGGAAGTGGATTGGTCCATCCCTGCAGGGTTAAATCCACAGCAATGCAACACAGCATTTTGGTGTGACCAAACCACAACCACACCCTGTAAACCTGTGTTTAAGTTTATTGTATAGATCATATTCAGGTCCTTGGATGCTCCTGTATAATTTACTGGTGTAGACATAGTCTGTGCATCCTGCCAGCTGCAGCCATGATGGGACAGGTGAGAACAAAACAGCCCCAAGGCTGCGCTCCAGTGACATCAGGGTGCTGGACAAGCTGAATTCAACTGTGACTTAAGTCCCCTATAACTGTCTGGACATGCAGGGAAAAGATAACATTTTCTACCTGATCCAACCCTGTTGCTGATGCTCCCAAGCATCAACGATCACTCAGCATTGATTAAACACTCAGTCTCCCCCCGAGCGTGTCTCTCTCCTGCTCCATGCCCTCAAGTTCAGTGTTGCCTCGAGGGAATTGCAGCACAACTTGGCTTTAACCAAAATAAACTGCCCTGGCATGAGTTCCTGTTTTTCAAGATATAGCGTTAAAATAATAAGGAGCAATTTTCCCCTTTCCTTGCTCTTACAGGCAGCATGGGCTCCATTGTGAAAGCTTCAAAGATCATCACCTACAACACCATAGTGACCCCAGAGTACCTGTCTATTTATTTTCTCATGAGAGGCAATTCTGTACCCAATGGAGATTTATAAATTGAAAACAGACAAGATTTTCCATGGCTTGTAAACTTGTGGAAAAATCGGAGGGACAAAGACAGCTTGGGGCTTCGAGGCTGTAAAACAACACTCAGCCCATCTGATTGTAAGTGCTTTAGACCTTATATCAATATTGTTCTTCCATCGCGGGGGTAGGAAGAGGGACCCAGCTACCCCAACAGCAGGAGAAATCTTTTGGAAACAACAACAAAACCACAGGCCTGGGTAATCCCTATTAATAAAAACAAAACTGCAGCTCAGATTGTATGTACAAGCTGGAATCAGGCAAATTTATTCCCGTGGTGCTGTGAGACTGAAAAGATAACAAAGTGGTCGCAGAAGTATTTTGGAAGCTCCCCAAGTGCATCCTTTTGTCATCTTCTCTTTTCTCTTTTAGTTTGAAGGCATCGAGCCCCGAGTACTATAATCCAGCTTGGATCTCCCACTCTGTTCCTCCTGTTATTTTAACTTTAGGCACAGCAGTCCTTTGAAAAAGTTCCCCGTTCCCACTGCCTGGGAGCTATGGGAAAAAGCTATCTTGGTCCTATCAGGAATGTGCCTCGCCTCTGCCCTGCGGTTGTGCTGCCTTCGGAGAAACTGGTGTCACGAAGCACCACAGAAGGACAGGCCACAGCATTC
The DNA here is from genome assembly GCF_034638445.1 of Ciconia boyciana. NCBI lineage: Eukaryota > Metazoa > Chordata > Aves > Ciconiiformes > Ciconiidae > Ciconia > Ciconia boyciana. The sequence continues at coordinate 4,262,605 of NC_132935.1, forward strand.
CCTTGGAAGAGCTGGGGAAAGGGGGGGAACAACTGCTGTCCCTTTGCTTCTTAGAGCTGGAGGAAAGTTGGAAAGACCTGGGGTTTTTTTTCCCTGCTTCTTGGGGATGGGAATGTTTTAGAGAGGTGGAAAGTTTAGGACAACATGCAGCAGGGCTTTGGAAAACCCATGCCCTTTGAGCAGCTGGAGGCCAAGTGAGATGCTGGAGAGCATCTCACACAATGCTAGGAGCCTGCATATTTGCAACTGAATCAAGACCTTTCTGTCTGGTTTCTGTTAAATAGCTCTCCACAGGGTATAATAGGAGCTCAGACACCTAGTATACATGGATACATGGACATGGAGACTCTTACATGTCTGGGTCTCCATCCAGAGCTGAATCCCACCCCGGAGCTGGTGAGATGAATTCCCACCCACATGGCCAAAGGGTTTCATGGGTATGGGAACCATGGAAATTACACAGCAAGGGCTGAGTGAGGAAGAGCAAGTTTTGTAGCTTGGGTTTGCTGCAGGTCCTACCTGACACAGCTCCTGGAAGTTCATCTTTAAACCCAAAGGTTCAGACCCTTTGAAGGTGGAAGAGCTTAAGTGAGAAAAGAGGAGTCCAATGAGCAAGTACTGACCCATGATGTGAGCATATAGTACCTGCCTTCCAGTCAAGAGGGGTGTTAAGCTGGAGGACATTACATACTGAAAAGATAAGTCTGGTATTCCCCAAATAGAACCCCTACCCATGGAAAATTACAGTATCCTGCCCCAGATTCCCTAAAAGAGCTACAGGGAGTGACCAGGACAGACATGCTGAGACATCAGGACACCCAGTCTCAGAAGATGAGTCTGTGCATTAGTTCAGCCTTCACAAACAGGGCCAAAATCTACTTTCCGTGTCAAAACCACTGTGTCCCTCTACCTGTGCCACTGCCGTCCATCCCACAGCCTATGCAAGCTCCAAGCTCCAAAAGTGTCTCGTGACAGGGTGTCTGAGAAGTCCACCTGGGGATGGAAGACTTGACCCTCCAGGAGCTACAGGAGGTCCATGACCTTCTGAACCAATTGATCAGGCAATATTCCCAAGGGCATCTCAACCACCACTAAATGTCCCTGTTTAGGCAACTGAAGCCTGACCATGCCTGACCATCTTCTCATACACCCAAACCCAACATCTCCATCTGATTTGCAGGTTCAGCTTGTGACACCTGGTTGTTCAGAGTCCAGAAGTGGGCAGATCTTCCTTCCCTTGGTGTCCATAGCAAAATTCTCACTGACCTCAGAGGAGAGGGCCAGAAGTCACAGCCCCCAGTGGTGGAAAATGCACAGAGAAGTGATGAAGAGGGAAATCACAGAAAACAGCTTACCCAAAGCTCCCCCAAGCCACTGTCATGGCCCCCTTCACCTCAGCCTCCTCCTCAGGCACATGGACCCCCATCCATGAGTGAAACTGCCAGGGACATTGCAGTTGGCACCTGGCGTGCCTCCCCCAAATACCTTCAGCTGTGCAAAACATGGTTGGCTCCAGTCTGGAAACACGAGCCACCCTGAGAAGAGCTCTTTCCCCACTAGCTGCGATCGGATAGAGCTGGTTAATCCTTTTGCAAGGGTGCTAGGCCAGCTGCCAAGCCTGCCTGTGGGGAAGCCATCCAAACCTGACTCATCCTCAAGCAATTCAGATTGTTCCCTTTACTTTGGAAAAGGTTATCAGTCTTCTTGCTTCAGGCCAGAGCAGGATTGATGGATGGGGGGAGAAGGCAACACACACCACACTTGGCCTCCTTCAGAGAAGAGGACTTTATCTGTGGAAGGCAGATAGAGACGTGTGATTTGGGACTGGCTAGTTGCTTGCCCTCCACAGAAATCCATTTTCCACATGTGAAATGAAGGGGTTTGCACTTCTCTGCAGTATCTGAGTACCTCAGGAGATGACCTCAGGCTAGCCAAGTACCCCGACACTACTGGACGGGGACCCCGTAAAAAGCAAAGCAAGTAGTGAGTCAAGCACTTGGTATGCTGCCCTTGCAGCAGCACTCTGCAGTAAATACATTGGCCAGAGCACAAAACCCAAAGAAACAGCATGTCCAATGCAAGCACAGCCTAGAGCTGGGAAGGTCACACTCTTGTTTCCACAGACGTCCCCAAGATCATGCTGTTTTCTAGGCTGTGGAGAAATCTGGGTGAGAATGCCTCATCTTTGCTGAACCACCAAAGCCAAGAGAGGAGATGATAAAGCATCAAGCCACAGGTAGTCATTGCTTCCTTGGAGCAAGCAGGCTTCTCATCAGCACACTCTCAGATGGGTAGGATCTCCCTCACCAGTCATGCAGCCATGTCAGTGTGTCTTCTGCTAATGTCAGGGCTGGAAAATACCTATAGGGACCCTGTAGGAGGGAAAGGGGAACAGCAGCAGGGATAGCTGGAAAGGACTAGGGTGAGCTGGTTCTGCAGCAAACAGACCCAGCACCATGAGGCTCCACACATGGTTATCCCTCCAGACTGTCTCCCCTCTGACTGATCCCACATTTGCCCTTGCAGGCACCCTGGGGAAGGTTGTACCTCAATACCTCCTGCCTTTTGTACCTGTTCAAAAGGTGATCCAGCAGCTGCTCAGAGTCTGTGCATCCAGCATTTGGTCTTTCCAGCCTGGTTTCAGGTAAAGGTCTCCAGAGATTTTTCCTTTCTCTGAGAAGCTTCAGCCTTGCTCTGCCATGTGCCCATTCTCCTGCCCAGGGCTGGCAGAAGATGCCTCATAATTCCTATGTATCCTGTCCACTGCAGGCTGGCTGACTCTCCAGAAGAACAACAGAAATTGCACAATGCAAAGAAATTGCCCGTGGTCTCTGCCCTTCAGGAGTGAAGGTGAGTTTAGATAAAGCCCACATGGATATGGTTCTACCTAGCAAGCTACCACATGCCTGTCCATCCACATCCCCACACACATGTACACCTCTTGGATGGAAGATGGATATCTTCAGGTGGCCATGTCTCCAGGAGCTGCCAAGTAGGCAGCTGCTTGGAGGGGACCTGCTGGTTCGCTTGCCAGATGCACTTAATAAACTATCATAAGCAGGGATCGCAGGTGTAGTTATAGCACTTTTAAGACCAAGAATATCTCAGAAGGAGATTTAAGAGTCCTTTTGACTGAGTAATGAACTGAACTAAGAACAAAGCAGATCAGAACATCACTTGGAAATACAGACTCTTTCCAAATAATGGGGTGTCAGAATAGTCCTAATTAGATCAGAGAAGACATAAAAAGCAGGTCATAGCAAATATAATCCAAATGGGAGGGCATGCTTATGTCATCGTGTCCCACCCAAAGTGGTCAGAAGGAACCTTGGAAAACCTCAGAACCGGAGGCCATTTCCGGTAACAGCACAGAGCAGCCGCACAACCCACATTTGTTCATCAACACTTGATATGGCTTTGCCTCAGAGCTGTGCTGGCAGCCAAAGATAATTAACAACATCACTTTCCTGTTAATCTGTGGCCCACACAGTCATTGGGTACATGGAAGCAAAACAATATGTTGCTGAGATCTACTTCTTTCCCCCATTTTTACATCCACTGTCCTTTGCCAAAAGCTCCCAAAGCCATCAATAGGAACAAATCAATAACAGGCCTGTAATCACTTCCAGGAACGAAATGTGTGCCTGTTTCTAGTAAACTCCTAAAGGAAAGACCTTGGCCTCATTGCTCAAGCACACAGAAAGGCTTCATAGAGTGCAAATTAACAAGCTATAAAATATACCTATGAACTAGCTATTCCTTAAACATTTTACTGCTTCCTTTTGTGTTAATACCTCTTCTTGATGGGCTTCTGGCTGAAGGCAGCTTGATGGACACCACCAGTTATGTAAGTAGATGGAGGGAGCTCGGCACTTTCTCTTTAGCGCACATTGGCCAAGCTTACACAGCACAGCCCCTCCAACAGGCTGGTACAGTGGCACAGATGGTGATGTTAAGAGGACAAGTGCACATCAGAAAAGAAGCATTTTCTGAGCTCAGAATGGTAATGACGCGTGGGACTGCGACCTTACCAACAACTGACTGAGTGTAGCATTGCAGTCATCTCCAACGAACACTAAGTCCATGCTGTTGCAGCAAGAACCAGTCATGCTTCGCCCACCATGACCTTTCTAGCACACATGAGCTCCCACTCTCCTTTTGTGCAGAAAGGCTGGTCGGGGCACTGGTCTACCACCAATGTAAGCAATGTTTCATTTTTCCAAGACCTTTTCAAGACCTTTTCATTTTTCCAAGACAATGTAAGCAATGTTTCCTTTTTCCAAGACCTTTTCACATCACTTCTCTGAGTCAGTTCCCAGGAAGCAACTCCAGCATTTGCCTGGTGCAGACAGGGCAGGAGAAATGTGTGGCTGGGTGGGAGGGGAGGGTGCAATGACTACGGAGCTCTGACCAAAATAGAGGAAACCAACAGCACCTCATCCTCATGCATGACTCCTGCTCACCCATAGACAACAGAGGCAATTCAGAGAGGGTGGATGTTTGTCACCACCATCTGCAACATGTTCCCACACAGCAGCCTCTCGTGGCAACCTGCCCCATCCATTTCAGTGCAAGGTCCTGCAGCTCAGCTCAAAAGCCAGCAAAAGTGGATTCTGCCAGGTTTTCTCTGGAGGATGTGGCCTCCAGCCTGGACGACAGTCACCTGAGTTGTAACTTTGGCACTACTACCAGCTCCTCTTGACCTTCTCTGTTCATATCTTTATTTGCTCCATGCCAGAGTAGACATGAAAAAAACCCTACATTTCCATCCTCTTTTAGGCTCCTTTGCATCATCAGAGGAGACTTTGCATGATTCAGAATCAGACCCAAAAGTGAATTTGTCTCTAGGAATGTATCACTTGCACATAGCATGTGGCATGTTAATGGTTTGGCATATTCATACAGGAGCCCGACAGACCATTTTAAATTGTAGTTCACGGACAGCCCAGAAAGCTTTCTTTCCAAGGTAGATTGCTGTCACCCCCTGATCTGGGTGTAGACAAGGCCACTCTGTAGATATACGTACCCCTGCTCATGGGAGGAGGAGCATTCGGCCATGAGCCACCTGATGCTATGCAGAAGATCAATCAAAATCATTTGGGCTCCAGCTCAGGTATTGGTCAGTTGTTTTTTTCACTAATAGTTTTGTGAAACTCTTTCACCCAAAATTACTATTCTGGAGAAGCCAAGGAAAAGCTGTTACATCTCATGTAAAGACACATGAAGTCCTGTGACAACTCCTGTATTCATGTCACAGTACATGATACGTTGCCTGCCATAATTCATGTTGAAGGCCCTGCCTAGAAGCTGAAGGACCCAAAGGCAGAACTCCCACCAATTTCAACAGGAGTAGAATTAGACACGAAAGATCAACTCCTTTGATTGCATCATTAATGTTCAAATTGTTTACATTGTTACTCATCAACAAGATGAGATTGCCCAGGAGTCTGCCTAACACAAGCAGGCTCACTTTGGCCCAATAAAGTCCTGGCTATTGCTCCATTGGCTGAACTACTTTACATAAAACAAGCGTGTTATTTTCTTTACGAACATCTCGGCTCATTCCAGCCACAAATCTTTGAGTCCACTACACCCTTAGAACAAACTGGCCAAAGGACAGCAAGGACACACAAAATGAGAGCAGGGCAGGGCAGGGCTTGAGTCAGTGAAACTGGAAGTTAAAGGGAATAGTTATTTCCCCCCACCTTTTTCTGCTCTGGGATAGATAAGTCCCTCTAATGTATTACCAAAGATGGTCAGCACCAATTACATACCCACACCAGAAATGCATTTTACCTGTCAAACTCTCATTAAGTAGCCAAGGTGTAAGTGCACAAATCACCAGCTTTGCATCAAACTGGCATTCCCATGGTACACAGCTTATGCTAACTCTTGTCAAGGTTGGGAAGAGCTCTGCACACCAGCCCAGCTTGTGTTGGCATTGCTGCTGTGCTGTGGGGCACCGGTCCTGTTGCAGTGCAAGGACAGGAGAAGGTGGTTCCCTCAAGAACCTGACCTCCTCCATGAAAGGTTAAACCATGGAAAATTCCCAAGTACCAGATGATCTGTCATTTGCAAATTGGGCAGTTAGTTATGTGTGTCCTTCTCTGACCAATTGAACTAGGACCTATATGAGTTGTCCTGTTGACTAATGGAAAGTTGAGCCTTGAGGGCTCTGAAGGTTGGGCCACTGACCCTTAAAATCGCTGTGCTTTGCCAGATTGTCTGAGACACTTTGGGCAGTACAGGACATTGTTGTTGGGTTTTAATTTATATTTTTAATCTTAATTTTAGCCAGAATGGAAAAGCAAGATGATGGAAGAAATGTAGTAAGAGTATTTGAAATGGGTGTGGAATTTTACACAGGACAGAGTTCCTGGAAATAGCTCCAAAACAGACTGCTTTAACAAATTTAAAATAACATATTTTATTGGTGTTAGAAGGGTGATTTCTCAGGTCTCTGTTTACTGTGGCAAGCCTAGAAGGGAGGGAACATGTATTCCTACACAACAGAAAACAGGAGATGTGCCTCACATGGGGGAAAGGTGGGCAGCACTTTTTTTTCCTGGAGAAAAGGAGGCTGAGGGGAGACCTTATCGCTCTCTACAGCTACCTGAAAGGAGGTTGTAGAGAGGTGGGGGTCGGTCTCTTCTCCCAAGTAACAAATGATAGGACGAGAGGAAATGGCCTCAAGTTGCGCCAGGGGAGGTTTAGACTGGATATTAGGAAATTTTACTTCACTGAAAGGGTTGTCAAGCATTGGAACAGGCTGCCCAGGGAAGTGGTTGAGTCGCCATCCCTGGAGGTATTTAAAAGACGTTTGGATGAGCTGCTTAGGGACATGGTGTAGTGGTGGACTTGGTAGCGTTAGGTTTACGGTTGGACTCGATGATCTTAAAGGTCTTTTCCAATCTATACGATTCTGTGATTCTGTGATTACACAGCCAGACAGCACACAAGACCAGGCTGCTCCACCATATATGCTGTTTAGATAGTAGCATTGCAGTCCTATATGCTCATATAGCAAAATGCTTTTGTAGATATAGATGAAAGACCCCTGGAGATTTGCTCAGATCACAGGGTTATTGGTTTGAGGAGGGGAAGGGTAAAGATGCAGATCAGCTGCAATCTGCTTCTTCAGTTGGTCATTGAGAAAAGGGAAAAAAAATTCAAATAACTGCTTCCACGTGTTTGTTTTGTAAGTAAACTCCTTGGATATGGTTTCGCATCTCCCTGGGTCTGATCTGATACCTAAATTCCTGCAAAATAGGAAAGGCGGGAAAGGAAAAGCTCCTAGCAAAATGAGCTCAGCCCAAGTTCCCACCATCCTTACCCTGAAGCCCCTTTCACAGAGGTCTGCGAACAGCAAAGCAAGGAAAATGCAGCCTCTGAATGCAACCTTCAGCTCAGGTGAAAGTGCACTGGGAGAAATAACAACCCCTGGCAGGGCTCTAAATGAACCATTATGTCTTTATGAACCATTGTTTCCTTTATTGATGGACCAGCTCTGATTCACAAAAAGCTACTTTTGCAAGGCAAGAGGAAGAAACACATTTGAAAACACAGAAGTGAGGCCCTGCGTTGTTAGGGCACCATGGGAGCATTGTGGGAACCCAACAGTATTTTCCCTGGACAGCTGTCGAAATGTCTCCATGGACAAATCCGTTTGCTGTCTGCTTCAGTCCCTTGAGTCTGTAAGCCTTGCTGTGAAGTTTTCCCTACAGGACTATTGTTTGGGGCAGCATTGCAGCTGAAGGACCTCTAGCAGTTTCTCTTGCCTTCTCCCACCACCAGCACACACCCTGCTGATCACACAGATAAGGCTTAAATGAAGGTGAAAGAGGCTCAAATCTGATGTGTTTCATCCCTCAATTGATCAGTTGGCCAAGTGACAAGACCACTGGCCACCTGGCTTGGGAGAGGGTGCTGGGGCTCAATTTGGTTGTGCACTTGGCAGCACCTTGAGCCATTGGAGTTGTCCTTAGGCACCCAGTTACGGCCTGTGGGACTCCATGCAATTCAAGAATAGAAAGCAGAGGCCAGGTTAGCACCTCTAAAATGGCATCTGCATGTGGGCAACAGATTTGAGACCCTCCTGGCTTGTTACTGAGTCTCTGTCTAGACTACCCAACTGTATTGACTAGATGTCCAGTGACTGGAGCAGAAGTCTGGACATGCAGAGGACAGGGAAACACCAACATTTAGGAGTCTTGAATCCAACAGCCTGTGTTATGTCAGGATCAGATGTCTAGTGATGTCTGAGATGCTTTAGTAAAACCTGCTCTCCTCACAGTGCTGGGACACATGACACAGGTCCTACTGGAGACCTGTGAGCTCAGTGGCTATGCTCCAGCATCTTAAGTGGGACCAGACACTTTCATACATATAGCTTGAGTCCAGCCCCAAGCTTTCCTTCTCTGCTTGCTCCTCTAAGCCAAGCCATGCAGATCTGTGCCATGAAATGCACTTATGTGCAGAGCTCATGCAGGCAGAGCTAGCTGCAGGCATGCAGCCAGGGTGACCAGCCATGGGAACATGACCACACAGTTCCTGTGTACCACAGCTGGCTCCAATGCTATTGCCTCCCACAGCCCAGCCTGGCTCTGCAGAAGGACATAGCAGGCTGGCTGAGAAAGAGATGCTTTTGCATCTTGAAAAGAGATGTCTTCTGCAAATGCTACTGTAGCAAAGAGCTCCCACCATGCTCACAAGGAGTCTGAGAGTGGTGTGTCCTCCTGTGTTGGGTGAGAGGGATTTTTTTGGCAGCATGAAGTGCTGAACCCTTGTTGGACTCCACCTCTGTATGTTCGCTTTTGGAGAAGCCTCTGCTTTTTCTGGAGTGCTGCAGATTTGCTTGCCTGCAGAGGTGGTTTGGAAGCAGCTGTTGGAGTGGAGAGATCCCAGTCTGCTCTCACTGTCCCCAGGATACCTTGGATGTTCATGTCTTCAAAGCACAGAGCCATGCTCCTGCAGCCTCCAAGCACCACCTTCGCTCCCAGCACTGAGAACTGCAGGGAATATTTTGTTCTACCTTAGAAAGCTCCTCAGATATGTGCCAAGCTAGAATCTACACTGTCCCAGCTGCTCTGTGCTCCTCTACACAGTGTGGGCTTGGAAAGCCAGTGCATCAGCTCATCTAAATACCTAAAAACTCTCCCCAGCAGCTTGAGGCCTTATGAGTCTGACACTGCCCAGGGTCCCTGCCCTGGGAGAAGGGGGAAGCTGGGGAAAGGGGCACCTCGCTTGGAGCCATGGGCAGCTGAATACGCACCAGGACATCCTAAAGGCAAGGAGCAGCCAAATCTACCCTGCAGGGCCTGGAGAGCTGCCATTCAGCTTTGAAGAAGAAAACAACCGACAGGCTGCAGCCACCCAGCAGAGGAACTGTGGGACCACATCCTCATGGAGGGTTTGAGAGCCTGCAGCCTTCCTAGCTCCCACCTCAAGCACAGATGTCTAAAACTGTGGTCCTAAATCTCTCCTGCACCACCTACACTGGAGCCTGAAGTCCCCGGTGTATCTAGGGGGTTTTTGCCAATCTTTTTCACTGGGAGCCTGAAGATACCTGCTTGAGCCTAGAAGTACCTGTGTTTTCAGATCTGGTCTGCTCACCAGACCCATCTCAGCATTGAGGCTTGCTGAGATCAGTGGCAGTGCAGCCCAGGAGGCACCTCAGCACAACCAGCCCTACATAAGAGCAACTAAAGGATGAAGACCTGCTTATTCAGATTTTTTTATCCAATGGCTTGGAAACTCATTCAAAATAGGGAGAGAACTCTTCTTCTCACTGCAAGTCTCCCAGTTAAAGTCCCTCCTGCACATAGGGGGGTTCAAATCCACATCACCTGACTCTCAGTTACCAAGTTAAAATATCCAGGGATGAGGGCCTTGTATTCACCTCTGTAGAAGATCTTCCAGTTTCCACTAGGACTCCCTGTACAGACAGGGCACATTGTTGTGCAGCTACATAGCCAGGGTCACAGAAGAGATGCCATGGCAGTCCCCACTCTAATGAACACTAAGATATTTCAGAAACATCTGACCCTGAATATAATCCTCCAGAGTTAACAGAGCAAGGACTGCAACGCAGGTCTCCAGCAAGAGCTTCCTATCTATGAGGCATGGCAGAGAAGAGGCCCATGGAAGACAGACAGATGGAAGTGCTCTGCCATTCTTGGGTGTTAACACCATCCACCCATCAAGGACTGCCTAGGCTTTTCATTCAAATTGAGAGCTCTGAATACATGGCTTTGAAGTCCCTTCAGCCAGGTCTAGTCTATGTAGTGGCTAGTAGACGTCATTCCCCAGACATCTCTGAGAGCCCTAGCCAGGATATGCCACAATTCCCTTTCAATCCAACACCTTCATGATCATACGATCTCCCTGAACAACCCTTCACACCTTCCAAAAGCTGTGAAAGACTGTAAAAATCCCTGACAGGTAAATTAAGAGTTAATATTCCTGCTACCTGGGAGGTTATCACTAAAATGGGACTCCTGCCCAGGAATGATGGCTTATGGGCACAGCTCCACTGTGATGGTTTCTTCAGAACTAGTTGGTCTGCCTTCTTCTGTTCAGGACGTCCATTTGTAGTAAAAAACTATAAATAGTCTGATAGGTTGGGAGAAGAAATGAAAAAGGGCCACTGCTGGGTCATTTAATGTATAGACAAATACATGTTCATTTCATCTGCCATGTAAACCTCAACTGTTCAAGTTTATCATTCACTGCCAAAAATGCTATTACAGCAGCTTGAGATTTCAAAGACAATTTTATTCCTGTTTCTGACTGACCTTTGGATGGATTTTTCAACTCGGAAAAACTAAAAGAAAAAACTTTATGTGCCCTGAAATGGAGCTCAGAAGGTTTAACACGTTTCTAAGTATAGACATGGTGATTTACGAGGACCTCTTTTTCTGGTTTTTATAAGACTCTGTCTTTCTTCAGCCATGAACAATGTATTGGTTCTGACAAGAACACCAGGAATCTTTGAGACTTTAGCATTATTTATGACGGAGAGTGTGTGATCCAATGGCCAAGAAACTGGACTTTTGACTTGGCTCTGCCATGGATGTGCTGAACAACTTAAGAGCTTTCCCTTCCTGTGTCTCTTCTTCTCTGTAGTGATGGTACACTGGGGTCAAAAACTATTTTCTCACTACTGGTTTTCAAATAAACCAGTGCAGCCCAGTCATTCTGGTGGTACCAGATGATGTTTACTTGTCAATAATCCTTGTCAATAATACCTACTCCCTGCAAGGTTTTATTACTACAGTTTCCAAGGGTCAACCAACCCAATTACATCAATACCATCAGGTGGTTGGGGCTGTTTATGAGTGCTGGTGCCTGGATTCATACAGACTAATCTCAATGCTTGCTCCTAAGAGCTTACAATGAATGGTTTGCATCAGGGTATCATGCAGATGGTCTAATAACAGATGACAGACCAGTTGTGTTAAGAGCTGGACAAATGCATCATAGAAAGGTGATCTATGACCCAGAGAGAGCACAAGTTTAATTGCTGTTGTGCAACAGCACTGAGGCAAGCGCCATATTCGTCCTTATGTGAGGCTCTAACATCTGAGTGCTCAACTGTTTGCATCACACTACCCAAGTGAATGAGTAGTCATGAACCTAATAGAAAACTATCAGCATTTAGGGCATGAAAGCCTTACGCTGGAATTCCTGGAAGTTGTTTGGCCACACAAAGAAATCCAGCTTCGCTCCCAGCCAGAAAGAAGCCCTAAACATAGGTGTGACTAATCTGCTGTGAATAATTCAGCGTTAATGATGACACTAGCAGGTTCCACTTTCTGCTGGTGTTCTTCACATCCTGCAGAAGCACCAACCCTGTGCATACCCCAAAAATGTGTCCATGCACAGATCCACTACATAGTGGGTGCACAAAGCTGGGGGATAGATGTGCACACCATGCAGCAAAAATCCCAGGATGAAATCTGAGCTTTAACCTGACACAGAAGGATCTCCACAGGGGACAAGTACTCTCCAACCTTACAAGGGTCTAAGGAGAGGTGAGTTATTCAGGTGCTTGAATCTGAATACTAGATGCTGCGATCTCTGTACGCCTGTAAAGGGCTGATCTGTATGTATACACAAGCATATTTAGGTGCACACTCATCTACAACCGCATGGCCCATGGAGCCCATGTCTTTAAGGCCATTCTTTGTGATGGTAAAAGCAACCCAAATTAGCATCTCCTGTTCCCTTGGAGACAGACACTGGCCCTGGCCTGGGCACAGAGGCAGCACAACTGGGCAGCCATGTCCATGTGGCATTGTGTAGGGGCACTAGACCTCCCTCGGTCCCTCAATATTTCCTCTCCCCTTGAACCAGCACCCAGGTGCATACAACCACCAAATGTGGGGGAAGGCAGGGCTCGTGCTCCCAGTTAGGGTGCTGGTGCAGGTGGGAAAGCAGCTCTCTGTTCAGATGTGAGGGTCAGGCCTCCAACATACCCATGTCCAGGTAATGAACTACACCCAGGGTCAACGTGGGCTCCATAATCACCCCTTCTTTCAGCGTTAGCCCCTAAAATCTCCCACCGCTGTCTGCCCACATCACAAAAACTCATCTTCAGCTCATCCTCACTCCTCTCCCTTTCCGACCCCTCCCCTCCACCCTGAAGACATCCTTTTACCAAAACGAGCTGTAGAGGCTAGAAAAGACACTGACGTCAATGTAAAAGTAAACCAAAGAGGTCTGGTTCCTGTATCATCACTGTGCTGGGCTGAGCGCTGGGGATCGAGTGCACGGTCGCTCGGTCGAGGAATCTGGGAGCAGGCTCAGGGATCAGCAGCTGAGCTTTCTCATTCAGGCTGTGTAAGTACCGGCTGCGGCATGCTTCGGGCTGGGAGAGGCGGGCAGGCAGAAGCGGAGAGAGGGAGGGAGCTTCACCAGCTGCAGCTCGCAAAGGCAGCGTGCTCAGGTCCTGACCGGGCTAAGAGTTTGGAGGCATGCAGACAGGGATGGGAGTCCTCGCAAGCCGGGTCTAGAGCAAAGCACGTGGGTTTGGATGCGGTTTGGCTCCACACAGGTGAGAACAGCACTGGAGAGGAGGGTCTCCTACGCCAGGTGCTGCAAGGGTAGAGGAGGGTCAGGAAGTTTAGGGCTGGTGCAAAGGAAGAGAATGTCTCATCGAGGGAAATGTGGGTGTTTCTAGATACTGAAGTGGTCCATTTGGATGCCAAAGTATATTTGTGCTGGTCCATTATCTCAGGCCATGAAAAAGTGGTCTGAGAGGGCTCAAAATGAACTTTATAATATAGGGTTAGGAAGCAGAAAACTTTCCTCAGGGAAACAGTATGGAAATGTCCTTACTTTGGGTGCTGTGTGGATGGGGGAAGCAGCCGGGCCAGGGCTGGAGTGGGTGAGAGGGATGAATGGCCCCGCTAGCTCCATCAGCAAGTTGCTGCCAGCTGAGACATGTCCAGCCACAGTATATCATATAGAGAACATCTCCTGTCGTTTACGCAAACTATACTCAGTGGCAGAGTGTGATGAATTGGCAATGCGGCCCTTCGGACTCATTTCAGCTGTGTTTTGGTAACATGAGGCGCCTTTTCTTCTAACATTTCTCACATGCCAGGGCCAATTTCTCTTCTTCAGCAAAAAGCCAACCCTTTTCCTGAAATGGCAGCTCCTTCAGTAAAGCTAAAACTCCCCCATTCAGAAATAAAAAAGAGTTAGCATACAAGTTTAATCCCTATTACGTGCGCGTGACAGTCCCAATTGAAAACCACTGGGGCAAATGCCTCTGTCGCCTGTGATTAGATGCAATGCTGCATCTCAGCTTGCTCTGTGAATCCCTCCCTGAGCAGACGAAAGCCGGGCAGCCATAGAAAAGAGGCAGAAATGCCTACCACCTCCATGTTATAGCATCTGCTGGCACAAGTGAGGGCAGAATCCTGCTGTTGATGGAAACCTCTTTACTAAGAAATTTTTCTATCTATCTCCTTTGCACACAGAAATCTCTGCCAACCCACAGCTGGAAAGCATATTTTCTTCTGCCCCACTCCTTTCTTACACGGACACATGGTAACTTAGCAGTGCAATTGAGCAGCTACTTTATTAATCAATCGATTTCAGCGCATTTTGCTTAACTCTGCTTGAGCCTCCTTCCCCATCTTCCCACTGCGTTGAGATAAAATACAGACAGGGAGTCATTTCTTCCCTCCCTGCAGAGCGTAAAGGCTCCAAAATCACCCTACAAGTCTTCCTTCCCCCATTTTGAAGAAGGAGGCAAAGGCCAAGGAAGGAATTGTACATGAAACATCTTTCACAGCACGTTCTTCTGAAGGCAGAGCAAGCAGAACGGGGGAGGCTGCTGAACAGAGCAATAAATCCCACCACGCGCACGTACAACACCGCTGCAGCTCTGCTCCCCCCTACGTGCATCGTGCCCTGGGAATGACGTGGTTCCTGCAGGGATGCGGGCTGTCCTGCCCTTATGTCCCCTTTCAGGGGGGAAGACCAAGTCCTGCACTCCACCTTGTCAGAATGGCTGTGGGATTTTGCCTGTCTGCATTTTAATGGGCTGGAGACACATAAACAGGGATGTTTAGCAGACAGGTGCTCAGCATGTTCAGGGAAACCTCACCCTTTAAGGAGATGTGAGTCCTGGCATCTAAAAACAGAGAAATCCAAATTCCTGAGCCTTTTTTAAAGTGGGAGACAAAAATCCCCCATGGGAGTAACGTTCTAACAAACACACAAAGCGCACATTGTTTGGACTTCCCTTTGCACCATGGACTGTTATAGCAGGTTTCTATAAATGCCTAGTTGCTGGGTTTAGGGTGAGGTGAGACAGCCTAAATGTGCATGTTAGCAAACCTCCTGTGACATCTAAGGTAAAGTCTACAGCCACTTCTGAGGATTCGCTGCTTCTTAGCAAGGCTTTCTGTAAATATTGTAAGGATCCTGCCATCACTTCTTGCTCTCTCTTTTACCTCTCCTCCAGTTTTCATAATTGCATTTTAATTTGTAGCTTTTTGCTGTAGATCTTGCTTCCGCTCAAAATGACTTACTAAGGATAGCTGAGCAAATCCTATTGATGGCTTAGCAGAGAAACATTTGCCATCCAGTAAGTTCTAGAGAGGCACGGCAGAGTCCAGCTAAGCATGACAAAGTCCAGAGACAGGAGTAGTTGTGCTGAGGTGAAGGGTGAATCAGGGGAATAGAAAAGTGAAGCCCAGGGTCAGAGTAAAGTGGATCAGTAAAGCTGTGTGGGTCAGACTGGACTAGGCTGAGCTGACTGTGACACCCAGAGAAATGATGTCACCCATCAGGATGATACTAACCGGGGATGCTGCTGTTCCGTCTCAGCGTGATATTTACTGGGATCAATACGCCATTAGTGTATAGACACAGAGGAACTGAATTCTCTATTACCTCTTATGCATAATCCATAAAGATGTGCATCTCATCTATCACAGCCTCAAAAGCACCACTAGAGCCATTATCACACAACAGAAAGGATGACTTCCACATTGGTGCAAAAAGATTTACTGTCAAATATCCCCTCCTATTCATGGCTCCAGCCACCTTCTCTACAAATACGTGCCAAAAAGATGGGGCTCTGGGAAATGCCCCTGAGGCTAACAAACATGGTGTATGGCTCCTAGTGTGGTGGTCCAGTAGACAGCTCCCCATCCTTGCATACACTGAGGTTATCAGCCCTTTCTATGGGACACCTGGAGAGATGGATTTGGGTCTCTTTGGGGAGCTGCCCCATAGTGAAGCTATCACAAGTAGGCTTTGGCCTCATGGATGAGGTTGGGGATGCTGTGGAGGTTTGCTGAAATTCTGTTTTATCCAGCGCTACAAACAGCTGCAAAGACCTACGTTAGAGTAGCTCGTTCGCCACAGGTAGGCATGAGCAAGAGGAAATGACACTGAGCTCTGAGCATGTGGACTCACACAGAGACCACGGCAGGCGTTTGTAACCCACCAGGGTCCTCTCAGAGTGACGAATCCAGAAGGATGTAGTAAAGTGGGTACCCAGAAGGACGTAGTAAAGTGGGTACCTGGGCACAACAGGAGAGGACACTGAGGCAGGCTCAGCAGGGTGACCAACTTCTTGTATGTCATGACAAAAGCATTTCTAGCATTCAGGTGCAGAGGATGGGAGATTGCTGGTGGACAGCTTACATGGCAGAGCGGTGGGCACAGACCTCTACTGCGCAGAGCCAGTACCAGCCCCTCCGCTCCATGGGGTGTTAGGAGCACTGTCTTGCTGGTCTGCCTGCTCTCCAGGAGCTGGCTGACGGGCAGTGCAAACTGAACAGGCAGAGCACACTTCCCCCTATAACCAGCACAGCCTCACTTGTCGTTACCCATCTCAGCAGGGAGGCCAACGCATTAGCAGGCTTATTAGCAGGACATTTAGCCGGGTGCAATTTCATCCTCACCCCGAGGGTCCTCTTCTGGAGGATGGAGAGAGAAAGCTGGGTTGTCATGCCGGGTTTCACCTTCTTGGCACTCTCAGAGTCGCAGTCCCCCAGCAGCCAGGCTGGCTCCTTTTGCCTTGGTTGAATATGCCAAGCAATACATCTCCGAGAAAAATCCAGGCTGCCAAGCTGTGTTATGCTGTCTCCAGCTACCAATTATGCAGATAAATTGATTGTCATTAGAGTGATGAAGTAGCAAATAAACTTTCAGGAACAAGGCAGCCCATTTTTCACACACCAGCCTCAAGGCTTCCTGCTGCTTTGATCAAAAGCACAGAAAATTGTCTCCGGGCTGCACTGGTGTTAGAGACACAAACTTGTGAGGGCTGGAACAAGCCAGTGAGGGACAGAGATTTATAATACACCAATAACCCCACATTTGCGCACTGTTGTGCAAGGCAGGTTGAGCAGATACTTTCCGAACGGGTCAAGGGCTGAGTTGTGGAGCAGAGTTGCACAGGGCAGGGTTGCATAGGGTAGGGTTGCACAGAGCAGGGTTGTATGGAGCAGGGTTGCACAAGGTACAGCCCAGGGAAACATGCTGCCCCCAAGGTACCCCTTCTCCCATCACCCACAAAGGGGTTTGGCAATGTTGGGAGTAGTGCATAGGCGTTTCCCACCCCTGTCTCAGCCACGCAGATTCAGGTCAGCAGCACAGAGACTGTTGTCACATCCCACTGTTGCGTGAAGCCACCATAAAGTTCACTCCGACCGGCAGCCGCCTCGGAGGATACCCAGGACTGAAATAGCAAGGGGCAGACGTCAGAAATCAGAGTCACTGGCAGGAGAGGGAAAGGAAGCGGAGTCGTGCTGTCTCTAGCCCCTGCCTAGATTAGGTCTGTCTCATACCAGGGCTGTTCATCTCCCACTCACGACAGTATTAAGTTCACCCAGAGAATCAGAGCTACTAAGACACTAGCAGTAATAAATCCCAACGGTATGATTCCTCACAAGCAACTTACCTAGGAAAGTGCATGATTATTTTAAATGCACTGATTTATTAATACACTCAGGACGGCTCAAGCCACTAGTTCTTGCCCAAGGGAGTTCAGCAGTGGAGCTCAGCATCTTGACTCACAGTATTGGGACTGATATATGACTAGCTGTGATCAGATGGCATATCTAAAAATACAGAGCCTGCGGTTTATTTTTCTTGGAAAATGGAAAGACACCCAAAGAAGCAGAGCCCAGTTTAGCAATCACAGCAGGCTGGATTTTTGCTTTAAAGAAGCCAGCAGAATTTGCCCAAAAGAAGGTGCCACTTAGGTTGTGTTACAGCCATGGGATTAACCTGTGGCTCTAGCACCATGGGGGGATCCTCCGGCTGCCCTGGCTGCTGCTGTTGCTCTCACTCTGTATTACAGAGGGCAGGAATGCTGATCACACATCCTTGCCCTAGGAGACACGAGCAATGGGATTCCTCTGACCCAAAGGAGGTCTCTACACTGGGACCACTGGGAACTGGGCCGGTCATTTAGTACACACCTGTACTAATGAACTAAGCTCTGCAAGATGAACCCGCCTTGCACCATTCCCAGGGAAGCTGCTGCAGACATCTCTGGACCTGTTATCAGGTCTGCCTTCACTCATCTCCTCTCTAGACTAAACAAGCCCAGTTCTGCTGGTCTCTCCAGTGGGTCATGTTTGCTGGACCTCAGCTCATTCCCACTGCTTTGGTTTGGATCTTTTCCAAGGCAGAGACACATGCCCCTTTTATTAGCCCATTTAACACTATTTATTACATCTAATAGTGCTTTTGTAGAAAAAATCCCTCCAGGTGACGCAAAGGGCATGTCAAATAGCACCTTGCAGCACCTCCTAACATGACAAAGACTGATGCTATCGGTAACAAGATGAAGTTATGGAGACAAATGATTCAGCAGTGGCAGGTTGAGCTTTTGCTCCTGATAAAAAATTTGGTTTGAGGCCATAAATACAAACTGGAGTTTGTATTGGCCTTGGCCTTGCCTCCATCACGCCATCCATTGCCCACGCCTCAATGAGTTCAAGGCCTCCTTGATAACCAGCAGTGACCATCTGTCCCTGTCCATAACCTCATCCCAGGCAGAGAAAATATCCCCCAGGATTTCTGAACCGTCGTGTTTCCACCTGACTCAGGTCCACAGCAGGTTCCCTCTGCCCTATGTGAGAGACAAAGGGGTCCATGATCCTATAGCAAAACCCACCACCACCACAAACAGTGCCTGCTGGATTCTGCTGCCCACCCATTTGTCAAGAGAAAACTGATTATTCTGGCATTGCACTTTCCAGTAAGAAATCCCTTTAAATCACACATATGATTCTCTCTTTCCCTTTCTGAAAACTTCTCAGGGCACTTCTGCACTTTGTGCTTAGAGGGGTCATTTTAATGATAGGGAAACTGAGGCACCTCCCTAGAAAGTGTTTTTTTCTCCCCGATGAGGCCCCTCACACAGAACTCGCCACGGGAGCAGGGACCAGAGCTGTAATTCCAGGCAGCTGAAAACACAAAGGAAAACACCCTCTCCAAAATAACAGGCAAAAAAAATCAGCAAATCTACCAGCCTCTTCCAGAGGCAGCAATTTTAGGAATCACTTGTAAACAGGCAGCAGCAGCAGAGTGGTTGTGGGGTTTTTTCCTCCCCAAATGGGGCCCTTTCTTTTCTTCCTGTTCCTATAAGGTTTTTCATCACTGTGGCATTTCCTACGATAATCCGTCAGATTTATGCTGCCCTGTTCCAGGTCAGAGCATCGCTGAGCTCTGTGCATGTCTAACAAAAGACAGCCCTGCCCTGAGCCATTCAAAATCTCTACAAACCAGACAAACAAAGGAGACAGGAGAGGAGGATTAGCATGTTTGTGGAGAGAGTGCAGGGAGAGGATGTCTTTCTCTAAAGCCATTTGAGGAACGTGGGTCCAAAGACCAGATTTTCTGAGTTGCAGGTGTCCTTCCTCCCGGGCTAGGCTGGTCATACAGCAAAGGACACCAGCCATTAAACAGACGGCCGTGGGAGCACCCCGCTGCCCCTTGCCAGCTTTGTGTTTGCTGCTAAATCAGGGCAGGTGGAGGTACCAGACTGGTCCCCTAAGGTTCCCACCACTTCCTTGCCATGTGTTTGTGAATGCCCCTTCTGTCTTCTGCAGCCACACAGGGCACAGTGCACTTTGCATTCAAGGTTTTCCAGCTCAGCCCTGCCACGCTTTGCTTCCCACCTCCCCAAATGCAAGAGCAGAGTGCTGAGAGCTGCCTGGGAGCTCTCTCAACCACCCTCGAGCTACACACCAGTGCAGCCACACCAAGCGTCCTCCCAATTCCTGCTTTGCAGCCCTCAAGCCAGAGCTGGGCAAGAGCCGCTCCTCCCGGCTCTGACCTCCCCGGGGCACATGTGCCCAAGTGGCACCAAAGCCCTGGCTGCCTGCGTAGCTTTCCTCTCCAAGCACCAGTGTCCCTATGTGCCCAGTGACAAACAAATCCGGCAGGAAATACTTTGCTGGGAATGGGGAGAGCTCTGCAGTGAGGTTGTGACACTGGACGTTGTGTTCTTGGCAATTAGCTCCTGAAACTTTGAAAAAATATCAAGAAAAGTACAAGAGGTGGCTGCTGGCCAGAGCTGGGTTGGGGGGCCAGAAAGGTCAGAGTGGGACCCTGCAAGGGATCCCAATGCGGATTGGATCACAAGGGGCAGCTGAGACACAACATGCCTTGTTGGGTGGCCAAAGGGTCTCCATGGCTCATTTTGTTGGTGCCTTGACTGAGGAACCTTGTCAGCAACCTCAGTTGTGAGAGCTGTGGTGAACTGGGCAGACTGGGATGGAGAGAGGGATCCTGATTCACCCTCACAGGGTACATTTTATACCAGGACAGGGCACTTCCAACTTCACATTCCTTCTCATGCAAAAACTGGAGAAAGGCAGGACCAATGGATGTACTCCAAACCAGTCACCCGAGAGAAACCTCAGGGTCGCCCAGAGGAGCAGCTTGCTCTTCATGTCCTGCAGACATCTTCATTTCTCTTTCAGCTCAGCAGGTCCATCAGCAAAATGCCATGGCCTGGGGAAAAAAATGGAGGGGGAGGCAATGGTCAGAAAAGTCAATTCCCAAATATGTGGCAGGCAGGCAGGCAGGCAGGAAACTGGCTCCTACACACTTTCTCCCCCATGCCTGACTCACCCAACAGGAGCCATGACTGTCATCTGGGAACCACTTGTCTTTCCCTGCTCCTCATCAAACAGACAAATCGCGGCTGGATCCCATCAGCAGAGGCCCCCATATGGTGACTGTCTGATCTCCCTCCTTGTATAAACACACAGATAGGGAGCCTGTTCAGAGGCAAGGCCACACGCTAATGGTGGCCTCTGCCCTTTGCAGTCCTCTGAGGACAGTGAGTGACAGCCCAGCAAGCACTGTGAAGTGCCTGTGATCTCAAGCAGTTGGCAGGGGACGCCAACTGCTCTCTGCTGAGCTTCTTATGTCAGGTAGGTGCAGCTGCCTCTGGGCCCTGCTGAGATGCCATTACAGAGGCAGCTGGACCATCTTTTATGGCTCACCACAGCCTCTGTTGCCCATGCTGAGAGTCAGGCAATCAGCCCTGGGGGTGTTGAACATGACCAGGGGCAGTGGTCCAAGCCCTCCTTCTCCAGGCAGAAGCAGCTCATGTTTCTTTGCCTCTTTGGTGTTTCTGGTCCAGCACTGCAGGAGAGGGATGCAGATTCTGTCTAGGGCTCAGTGCAGAGGGCTCTGATCTTTCCCTACAGCCCCTCCAGCTACCACCTTAGGCATACCCATCATGAATGTTTCAGGGTTCAGATCCCAAAGGAGTCTCTGATTTCCCAGATGTCCCAGCATGGCATGCCTGGATCACCATGAGAACAGCAGAGAATGACCTCTCAATAGCTCAGCAGCTGAAGCTCCTTCCTGCACTGGTGATGGAGCAGGACTGAGTGAGGGACAAGGAGCAACCCTCAGCCCTGACCCCCTGTGAACTCCCTTTTCTCTGCAGACCCTGTTGTGGCCACCCAAGCCTCTCTCTGCCACAGGGTTGCTGCACCCACCTGAATTCCAGCATTCCTGCAGGGACCAATTTTGACTCAGCTTGAGTAAATGGAGTTCTGCAGGTTCAAGTCCAGCCCTTGAGCTCCTTCCCATGCCTGTCCACAAGGCCTCCCACCCTTGTGCCTCACTGGCAAGGAGATTGCCACCCACAGCACAAGCAGGACCCAAGCTGGATGTAGGACAAGGAGTCAGGGGTTTTCCCTGGCCCTTCTCAGCTCCACCAAATCAGAATAGCTACAAGTTGTTCCCAACAAATATCGGCTTCTCTCCCCTCTCCTCACTGTTGGCAGGGGGCTGTAAAACTTAGGGCAGGTGATTTCATCCATCAGGCAGCACCTGCCAGATCCCTGCTCTGCTCTGTTATGGTCTCCGGAAGGGCTGGGACAGAAGCCAGTGTTTTGTTCCTTGTCCTTTGACAACGTTCCCACACTGCTGTCCAAGGCTCTCCTTCCAGGGGAAGGCAACGTACGTCCCACTCATTAATGATAAGGAAGAGTGATGAGATTGAAGCACAAGCCCCTTTGCAAGGAGGGAAATTCCTACACATTTGGGGAGAGTCTCAGTGTCTGCAGATTTTCCCCTAAACCAAATGCCATGCGGTGCTTTCCTGGCAGTTACCCTCTGTAAAAGGTGACTTCTGGAGGGTGGTCCAGTGCAGCAACTTCTCCACCCTTGCTACATCTGTGGGAACCTACCCGGTTCTCTGGGTCAATTCTGAATCTGATTCACAGCATTCCACAATAGTCCTGGAAACTGCAGAGAATCAATTATTCAGGGCTCATGGGCAGTGCATATCATAGGGACATATATTAATGTTTTCCAGCACGTATTAAGGCCTGGGGATCTTCTGAGGCAGATTTACTAGAAGGAAGAGTATTTGGGGAGGGTGAAATAGATGTAGACTCTCCTCCATGCCATTAACTTTATCTGCCATGGTTTACTCACCTGACAGGGAACAGAGCCCATCTACTGTTGTCTCTCCATCAAGCCTGCAGCTACATCAGCTGGGCAACCTTCCCTGCAAGCAGTCTTCTGAGGACAGGCTCACATTTGTGTGTGGTTGTTGTGACTATGGGCATTACTTGCTCCCATTTCCCCTTTTGGTTCTCCTGCCTCCTGGTGCAGGAACAAGACAGTGGAAAAATGTCTCAGGAACACATTTGTTAGAGGGAAAATGGGAGAATATTCAATGGACGTGGCCTGCGGGCATGTGAGTTCATTTTCTCTGAAGCAGCTGATAAAAAAGATTTCCCAGACAGCTCAGTGAAGGTAGCACCCTTTGGTGTCCTCCATGTAGTGAGGATCCCACACTTCAGTGTCTTCCATGCAGTCATGACCATGGTTGAAGGCTCCTCAACTTTCTGAGCTCTGATTCCATCGGGTTTGGGTCCAAGACCTTCTTGGGTAGAAGCTCTCCTCTGCCACTGAAGAAGAGAATTCATTTCTGAGAATCTGTTCTGTATAACAGGGGCTAAATCCAACTTCCAAAAAAAAAAAACCAAAACCCAGGCATGTTTAGACACCAGGTTCTGGTTTGGGTCCTTACAGAGTTGGTCAACAGAGACATCTTGAAAGCTGATCCAGCCATGTGCCTTAAGCCCATCTCAGCAGTGCAATAGTTTGTTACGCTGTACCCAATCTCAATCTATTCTCCTGCAGCAGGGGATGAAAGGACACACAGCTCCCCTTTTTAGGGCCACAAAAATGATCAGAGGGATGGAACACCTCTCCTATGAGGAAAGACTGAGAGAGTTGGGGTTGTTCAGCCTGGAGAAGAGAAGGCTCCAGCAAGACCTTATTGCAGCCTTTCAGTACTTCAAGGGGACTTATAAGAAAGATGGGGACAGACTTTTTAGTAGGGCCTGTAGTTACAGGACAAGGGGTAATGGTTTTAAACTAAAAGAGGGGAGATTCAGACTAGAGATAAGGAAGAAATGTTTTACAATGAGGGTGGTGAAACACTGGAACAGGTTGTCCAGGAAGGTGGTAGATGCCCCATCCCTGGAAACATTCAAGGTCAGGTTGGATGGGGCTCTGAGTAACCTCATCTAGTTGAAGATGTCCCTGTTCATTGCAGGGGGGTTGGACTAGATGACCTTGAAGGGTCCCTTCCAACCCAAACTATTCTATGATTCTATGATTCTATGATTTTTGAATAGGGCTGGAAAAATATACCCTTCTTCTAACAAGAACTGAGAAGACATGTCCCCAGGTTGGTGTATGATATCAGACTTCTGACAACCTCCTTCAGAGCCATCTGGCCTCCTGCTTTGCTGCTCTTTGCCACAGAAGACTTTTAAATGGAGCCCTGACCCACATCTATATTACATGGTGCAGTTAAGGGATTGCTAGGAATTATTATGGGCCAGTAGCACCCTTCCCTGCCATAACTATTGTTCCTTCTCCTACATGCTAATTTCTGCAGAGTCAATACCTTCTTCCACCTACAATCTCAAGACATTCACTGCAACATTTAATACTGTTGCATATTCAGCGAACAAGCTTGAAAATTTTCCACTTACTAAAGCTTCACTTTTTTTTCTTCCTTTCCCCCTCTCTCTGTGAGGGTGATAAATGACTGAAAATCAAGAGATGATAGAAGCTCTTCATTCATCAGCTATGGTTGCAACTCCTCCTGAAGTCGAGTGTGGGAACCGTGTCTGGGACAAACCGTGGCCCTGAGCCCGGATGTGCCTTCTCCTCCTTAACAGCAGCATCTGCTTCCCAATATGGCATGCTCTGCACTATCTCAGGCACAACTTGAAACTTTGCAGCTGTTGCCACTCCGAGTCTAGCTCTAAATCCAGCAAGGAGAGAGAGGCTGTGATAGTGGGGGAGTGCAGGGCACTCATTATCCTGTGCACAGGGATGGGAACAAAGCTCACATGCGTCATGCAGAAGCACAAAACCAAAACAGTCCTTGCATAGGAAGGGCTGGCCAGTCCCAGAGCTGGTGAACAGAGCACAGGTACCAATATCTCATCCTGGAGAAAAGACTTCTCTTTCTTTCAGTCTTGCATTTGTAACTCCAGCAAGCTATTCCCTAAGTACAAAAGTTTTGTTGACAGGCTGGGGGAAACTTAAGCATTTGCCACCATAGGCAATAAGAATGATAGTGTCCAAGTTCATTCACCCTGCCCAATGTTGGACTATAGGTTGGTTTCTTCGCTTTTGTTCTTCCCCCTGTTCAACTCCCAAGATGGAAGAAAGTGAAGGCAAGATTATTACCCAGACAGGACTCATGGATGCCCTCCAATCACACTTGCTTTCCAAGTCATAAGGAAGTGAAAAGAAGATGAGAGCCCAGGCACGTGCCTGAGCTGGAGGTCAGTTGTGAAAGGCTGGATGCCTGGATCAGGGGCCACATAAAGTCAAAGTTCCTGAAATTGGGGGAAGAATCCACCCCTCAATATGAGGAAACTCAAAACAGAAAATCAATAAAATAACTAGACAAAAAAGATCAGCTCGGTCTTCCTGGGAAAGATAGAATGGTGAAAAACTAATTCCAGAAAATGAGGTCAACCTTCTCTAATAACCATAGCTACTGTTTGTGCTCCAGTGAGACATGCATGTGTGGAGTTTACCTCTCCTCTATTTATGGATTTGGCCTCTTGACCTGGAATTCAATGCCTCTCAGTTGATCCTGTCATGTTGTGACGAGCCATATCCTGCATGTTTATTGCATTGGCACCAGTGTTGTCTTTATCTAAAGGGTGAGGGAAAAGAGCAGTCCAGGGCTGACATTAAAATCCAGCATCCATCCTCCCTGTCCTTATAAACAATTAAATTTGATGCAACTTCTCACTTTATTTTTTTCTGCCTTTTTCACAGAAGGGACCTCTAAAGCTACTGTAAACCCTCCTGGAGAGAACATCTGTGCAAGCCCCACAAAAGATGGCTTTTTTGGTACCCGATTTAGAGCAGGAAGTATCCCATCACGAGGCTGGACTTTGGGGGACTTGGGAGATTTGAGTCCTTATGGCATTGGCCAGCGGAGACATCTTGAAAGCTCATCTGGCCATGGACTTTGAACCCATCTCAACAATTGGATAGTTCATTATGCTTTGCCCAATCTCAGTCTCTTCTCATGCAGCCCAATGTGAAGGGATACTTAAATCCCCGCTCTGAGAGGGACCTGATACCCACAATGACTCTACTAGCAGTAGGGAAGGGCTGTATGAGGATGGAGGAACATGTTGGGGGGCTCCTCAGTGGAACCTCAGACTCTCCATTTCCACCCTCGACTTGTCTACACTCAGTCACTTCAGCCCAGTCCTTGGAGAGATCTTGTTAACCCCTCTCCCAAATCACTGCAGTCACCAAAGTGTGCAGGGTCACCCTTTGTCTTCCTGTGCCAGGTTTCTTCTCAGGGTCTGGACAGCTGGCTTGGTTCAAAGCATGTCACAGGCTTTGTGGCATTTGGTTCAGCACCTTCCTGCAACTGCCAGGCATGCTTGTGTCTAATCCCAGTTCATATCAGGAAGATGAAGAGAGAGGTATTTTCCTCTTGTGTCACACGGTGGTGGCTCAGTAGCATTGCAGTGGCCTTCAGCTGGCAAGTTTTCAGCAAGGAGATTTTGTTCCCACAGAGACATAGGAAAATTGACCCAGGGAGGGGACAAGAGCGGTGCAGCAACATCAGTTTTAGTTTACTAGAGATGTTCAGGCATTAGCACTGTGAGGAAGACTGGAGCCCTCTTTAGCGTTTCCAGCACTTCATAAATTTCAGAGAGATTTAGGGCAAGGAGCCAGATGTTTGGGGAGAAATTCTGAACACTAAAGACAAGTGGAAATTTTTTTTTTTTTTGGTAGTGTGTATTTTTTCCCATTAGTTGCAAGGCTATATTTAGAAGAGAGGGGGAGAGAGAGAGCACGAGAGAGAGATTAGGCATTTCTTAATATTCTGTAGTCACTCCAGTTGTTCTGCTTGTAGGAACAGATGTCTCTTCCCTGGGGTGATAGCATTCAGGTCCACGAGGAAATTTTCTTACCGGCAGCTCCTCTAACATAGAAGGGAGATCGGGCCAGAGGTAAGTCAGTCCATCGTGGAGGAATACACTGCAGGGACCGTTGCAGTGAATGCTTTGGGATATTGGTCAGAGAGAAAGGGGGGGCATGGGATCGGAGAGTTGACAGCAGGGGGCCAGGAGGGAATTGCTGGAGACTGGACCCCAAGTCCAGAGTGGAAAGCGTGGCTATTGCAGCAGGGAGCCCTGGCAGGGATGGCAGTGGAGAGGGTCCTGCGCCGAACACGTGGAAGAGCAGCTCGGGAAGCCCCTGGCTCTGCCCATGCGGCAGGTGTGGAAGTTCATCAGGAGGTGCGGGACCTGGAGAGCCAGGCTGCACCGGTGACTGTGAGGGGCTGTGAGGGGCTTCCTCCGCTGTGAGCTTCTCTGCTTTTGGGTTTTGGGGCAGTGCCGTGATATTTGGTTGTTTCCCAAGGAGATGGGGGCTGATGAAAAGTGTGTGAAGGTACTGGCTTTCCCCCCATTGAAAAGTGCTATGCCAGCTCTTGTGAGAAGTGGGGTGATGCCTTGTTTGTATCTGTGTATTCCCAGGCATAATTAAGTTTTGGGGAAATGCAGTCAGGGAGGTTTTGTAAGCCAGGAGAGGAGATGGTGCACTGCCTGGAACAGGGTCAGTTGCAACTGGGGATGTTTTACCTCTGTTTGGCCACGTAGCAGGGTGTGAGCTCAGCTCTAGGAAAGATGCTGTTTTCTTTCTCTGAATCCACTTGCTGGGTCAGTCTAAGGAGAAACAGATCCTTTCCAAGGTCCTTAACCAGGTCCTTTCAGAAATGCTCCCTGCTTTCATAGCAATACACTCACCAACAGCTCAAAGTTTTTTCCAGGTTAACCTGGTTAATCCAAAATTTGCAAAACCTTGAAGGTACTGTGGGGTCTGTCTGCACAGCACAGTGTCATATGTGCCTAGCAAAGGAAACCACAGATACCAGTCTCCCAAAGGGTTAAGATCTGGTTATCCATCCTGGGATGCCTCAAAAAATGTCTGCTCCCTGACCAGATCTCTCATCTCTCTGCATTCCCTGGGCCAAGCCCAGGCATAGTTCTGTGCCTCAGTTTCTCCCCACAGCCAAGAAAGCAGCACAGCTCCGCTGGGCTGCAGAGCTGCATCTATGGTGGGCTGGTCTGACCCCTCTCCCCACTGTATTGCCCCTTTGTCCCTACCTGCATTTGTGTCACTCCATTCCCTGTGCTCCCTGGGGTGTGAGCATTGCCTCTTCTGTCCTGCATCCCTGGGCCATGCAGGACCCCTGGTATTCCTCAACAGCAAACCTCTGTTGCTGCTCTTCCCCCACTGTCCTTCTCAGGCTTCTTGCCAAGGGACAGAGAAAGCAGGCAGCTGAAGGCAGAACGAAGGAAAAGTGCTCCAAGATTGCTAAATTTGCAATTAAAAATCTCCTTTTCAAAAGAAAGCAGCAACGTGTAGGCCAGAAGTTGCTCAGTTTAATCTCCCATGATGTTTTTGCACTTGCCTGTGAAGTTCCTGTATGTGCCCATATGAAAATTTTCACTGCAGGGTTCTCCTTGTACACAGCCACAACAGCTATTATTCCAAACTGGCATTTCTAGCACTTTGTCCCAAGCACCCTTGAAATGCTAGATGGATTACTGTAATCCCAATAAAATCAAACACATTTCTCTTGTAGTGTTACAACCTCCCAAGAAGACAGGCACAAATCCATCCCTCCTGGCTGGATCTATAAAACTCCAAATCCATGTTTCTTTCCTGTTTTAGCTTTCTAAAAAAAATTTAAACCCTCTTGGAAAAAAATTTCCCCCCAAATATGTGCTTTCCCCTCATATTATACTGGTCCACAAAGGACAGAGAGGGATACACACAGGAAGTCATGCTCTGCTTTCTCTTACAGTATTAGAGCTAGAAATACGCATCTACTGCAGAGGTGCCACTCCATGCTCTCTTGTGACAGATGACACTTGGTGCTAATCCTGATAGGCTATGAGATATTGGTCTTTTAAATGCTAACAGCATGATTTATAGAGTATTCACCAAGACAATATTTCTGGCACTCCAAGGCCAAGATCTGGTAATGCAGAGAAGAGGGACATGAAAAATGCAACGGTATCAATAAGGTATTGTAGACGTCTAAATGTTTCAGGAGACACTTTTCTATTGAGTGTGGTATAAACAAGCAAGTGGAGGTGTAAAGCCTTTATTAGCGCTTCTAAGGTGACCAGTACTAGCAAGCCTCATCAGAGACGTGCTGAAGGACCTCTGAGTGCCCACCACTGCTGAGTGCACTTTTGCGGGTCTGGAGAGGCAATGTATGTACAATCCCACTTCTTTGTTTGCTTGTACATGTACATCTGGACTCCTCCTTTTAAAGGCTGAGGCATTACTGCTGCAAATGGGCATAGAGGAGGTATAAGCTCATAAGAAATCTGCCAGCGCATGAATTTCCTGCTCTGTGTATCTTTGGGAGCTTCCATATTTTCCATGCATGCTCAGGACAGGGCTGGGGGAGGACCATACAGATCTTTCCAAGTTTTAATAGATTGTCTCTGGGGTGTCCAGGACTGGTGATCCGTCACCTGGTTTTAAGCAGCAGGTTCAAGCCTAGATGCAGAGAGTGAGCATCTGGGCCAAGCCGAGTAGCCTCCCTCCCATCCGCGTCACTTTGCTCCGTGAAGAAGAGGAATGTAGTTCGGAGAGTTGTGCTCTCCCTCTTCTAACTAGCAGTGATCTTTCATGGCCTAGGGTGACCTGTTGGACTAAATAATTGCTTGGGCACCCACAGGCTATTGCTTATTCCAAACTGAACCAGGCAGCTGGGTCCCTTACTCACATAGGATCTGATTTTGGCCTTAGGCTTGCTGGGGAGCATGGAGTCCACCCATGTGCACACACAGTATTGAACACAGCATGGTGCATGGAGCTCAGATCACAACTCACAGCAATACCCATCGCCCATCCACAGCAGGGTCCTGGAGATTAACAACCACGTAGGTGGGCACATCAGGCAGGAGGCAAATGGATCAACAGCCCATCAGCAACAAGAGCCCAACAACCAACATTGCATTAGCCTCCATACATCCTTAGGCCATGATTGCTTAAATGGCTTGAAGGAGACAGCCCCTGGCCGTGCCTGGGACTGGACATCCAAAAAGTCAGTAGGGGGGTGTTAATCACTCTTGCTGTTGTGCAAAGTGAGTTCACGCCTTTCCCCTTCCAAGCAAAGGCCGTAATTCAGCACATGACCATTCAAACCATTGGACAAGGTAAGAGTTGCTGGCCATCACGCTCTTCATCGCACAAGGGCAAACATGCTGTGTCTGACCAGTGCGTACACCAGGCAATCAGCTATTGTCTATCCCAAGGCTGGTTCTTCATGAGGAAGATAAGATTTGGTGTAAATCTGAAATTATTTCACTTTACGCAAAGAATGAGAGGCAGGCAATGCTCTCCCTTTGCAAAGAAGCCATCCAGCCCTGTTTGCAGTGTTTCAATGCCAAAGCAATTGTGAATTTGCAGGGAATAAGACCTAAATTAAAGGATGTGTGGTAGAGAGTGCTAGCAAACTCCTTGCAGGGTCATATTAAAGAAAACAAGGATTGTGCTCAGTGCCTATTTATGTGTTTGTCAGCTCTTATTTCCTCCGTCCTCCTAATGTTTTTCAATCTGTTGGCTAAATTCAACCAAAGTTTGGCAGAAGGGAAAGATCACCTCAATTTTCAGGAAATTAGGCAGCAAAGAGAGGAGAAAGTCAAACAAGTGTCAGAGCCAAGGGAAGAGCTGGAACGTGAGTGCTCATTAAGGCAGCCAAGTGTCCACATGGGA
Organism: Ciconia boyciana; assembly: GCF_034638445.1. Classification (NCBI taxonomy): domain Eukaryota; kingdom Metazoa; phylum Chordata; class Aves; order Ciconiiformes; family Ciconiidae; genus Ciconia; species Ciconia boyciana. Next base: position 4,292,923 of record NC_132935.1, read on the forward strand.
AAAAGTTATAATAAGCATCTTAACCAGGGCAAAGCATTTATCCAGCCCTGTGAGCCACTGCAAGACATGAAACCATAAGAAAGCAGGTATCATTTAATCTGACACTCACAGAACTATGTGTTTTGTGTCTCCAAAGCACCTTTTATTTCCACAGCATTGGAGGGGAAGGAATAATCCAACTCCGGACTGGGTTTGACCATTTCCAACTGCAATTCCCCAGCAGTTGAGTGTTTCACACACTCTGTCCAGCCACCCTCAGACCTGGAGGCTTCTAGGAGACATCAATGCCTAGGAATCAAGTGAGAGCAGAGATCTGATGCCTGCAGATATGGGATCTTCCCCACCCTGGGAATACCCCCATTTCTGCTTCAGGGTGGGATCTTTCTCCTCCAGACATTAGCTCCCTTCTCACAGCCTGAGGGCTAGATGGGCACCAGCTTTTTCCTTTCAGCAGCTGGATTCATTCCCTTTCACTCCCTTTCTTCCTCAGTTCCCACTGTCAGCAAACCCAACCTCCCCAGGCTGAGCATGAGGCACACAGAACAAGCTCTACCACATATAGGGCAAGGCCCTCGACATGCACAAAAACACCATATTTGGCCAGTTTGAGCCAGAGTTGAGTGAGAGCTTGCCAGAAGGAGACTCATACAATTTAAACTGAAAGAGAGTGAGTTTAACCCTTCATTTATAAATATGATAAATCACCCAAGGAACTTTAAACACGGAAAGGCTGCAAAACTAAACACATGCTGCTGCCATCCCAGGCAGCAGAGTAACACTAGCAGGCAGGACAGGGTAAGGGAGACAGAGGGGATGATAGAGGAGCCAGGTTTCCATATCAGTTGTTCTGATTCAGGACAGGAAGATGAGGAAAGCTGAAGCTGTTTATACTAAATAACACTCACTCTCACTTGTTAATGTCCTTTTCATCTTTCTGATCCCAGTGCATGGCTCTCTTATTCTCTGTTTCTGGGTCTGCATGCAGAGGTCCTATCTGCACACACCAATAAATAAACCTTTTGGAGAGCGGTTAGGACAAAGCTCAGTTGCCTGACCTGCCTTTTCTTTTGTAACTCATTACTTGAATTGCTGAGCCAGATCCAAAATTCCCCCAGGTCAAGGAAGCAATCCCCATTGACTTCAGCAAGTGAGGCTTAAGGGTGAGGCTTAAGGCTGACGCTGAGCTAAAAGTTGGGTGGAAAGAAACACAGAATGATCAAGAATATCCTCCTGGGGCAGTCGTAGCACTGCACTGCCCATGCTAAATGAACAAGTGTGATGCCAAGCAGCAAGCGAGCGAGGGAAGAGGCTGCAGGACCTGGTTTCAGCACAGCAACCATCTGTTTCCTATTTGGCCCAAGAACGATGGAATCAGTTGTGTCACGCAACAATGAGAAAGTATTTCAGAGCAAGTCCCCCTCTCCCAGTGCTGAGTAGGGACCTTTATCAGAACAAGGGAAACCAGGTCAACCTCCAGTCTCTGTCCCTCCCCTTATCCCATTTCTACCCAGATGCCTGCTGTACTTTTAAGGAAATGCTACCCACAGTCTCACAGGCAGACAGACAAAATCCAGCCTGAGAGGTATAATATAACAGCATAGGCCAACTGGCGCAGTCAGACAGCACTCAGAAGGATGCGTGTTTACCCATCTTGGGCTTTGCAGACTGCCAGCTCCAAGAAACAGGGATTGCATGGAAATCTGGGGGATTGAGAGCTGAATTAGGCATGAAGAAGGCTGAGCTCCAAATTCTTTGAAGATTTTAGGAAAGGGGTTAGCACAGGGGCTATTTACTCTGTAAGCAAAGGTGACAGTGGTTCTTGTAGCTCTGCATGAGCTCATGCCATAGCTGCAAGCAATAAATAGTGCGAAATATAGCAAAATAAAGGTTTGCAAAGGCTGCAAAGCTTCTCATGTATTTAGCCATGCCCCCCACTGACTGCTATATGCCACCACTCCATGGTGATGGGTAGCTGAACCGACTCACTTTAACACCTGCATGAGTATTTCTGATGGCAAAGAGAGAGACCTGGATGGTGTAATTTTTTGACTGGGGGGGCGGGGGGCAGAACTGGAAATCTTTGGAAAAGTTTGCTTTTCCTCAGACACGAGGTCACGCTGCCATTCTATGCCTTGTTCAGCCTGCTGCAAAATGGGGCAATGTACCTTTGTCAAGTGCTTGGAGACCCACAACGGAAAAACACTTAGTAGCTGTTAACCAGGGGTTTGGTCCAGCTCCATCTCATTAAAAGCACTCAGAGGAATGCTATTGCTTTGCCAGTCCAGCTCTCCATCCCTTCTGCTTGTGAGCCATGAGAGGAGGGCAGTCCCACAAAGAAAGGAAAAGGCCATTTACCCAAACATCCATCAGTAACAAGAGGAAGACTTTTCCCACTGCAGCCCAAGAGGCAGCTTTTCCACAGCCTGTCAGTGAGGAAATCTTCAGAATTACTTAAATTTGTTTCATGTAGATGCTTGGATTTTGAGTCCAGACAGGGCAGCGATGGAGTGGGAAGAGACAGAAACTAATTCAGCTCCTCCATTGCATGTTCAATTTGGTAAACAAAATGCTACTTGTTTTTTAGCTGTTTACTATATCTGGAGTTTATTTCACTGCCCATGGGGCTCAGTGGAAGAGGTGACTATGTAAGCCATCGCACTGTATATGCTGATGATTTTAATTTCTGTGTATGGACAGTACTCATAGGGAATCCTTTTCTGTTGGTCTGTAAAGTGCCCTACATACCCCAATAGCATTGTGAGGATGAGCAACATCTGAATGCATTTTGAGTTACTGATTTCGCTGAGGCAGGAAAGGAAAAACGTAAGATGAATATCAGGTGTTTGTGATAAAGGATCTGAGACAGAAGAAAAATCTCCCAGAGGAGGCAAGCTACTAAGAAGATGTCAAATCAGAGCAAACGGCCAGTGTCTTAGAATTACAATCAGAAGACAAATGCATTCGCAACTAAATACACTCTATTGCATGCTAAGGGATGGGATGGGTGATTTTGTCTTCTCCCCTTGCTCAACTATCTGTATGAACACAGATATACAAGCTCACACTGCACTCGAGGAGCAACAGAGTCTTTATTTCTTGGTTTGCACTGGTGCAGTGGGTTCCGCAGTGCTCCTCTTGACAGCATCTGCAAAGAGAAATCTGGGAGCAGATCCAGGCATCTGCTCATTTCAGTTTGTTTTTGTAATTAAAGACTGAAACAAACAAACAGAGAAGATCAGATGGTGAGAACAGTAGAAAATCATCAGAAAATGGGCCAGCGTTCTGCATCCTCCCCATGCATCTTTCTCAGGTGCCAGACTTCACAACTCCACTACCTTCAGCCAGTCTTGGGTCCAGTTTTTCCTGTTATTCACTGACAGCATGCTTGGCACAAAATGTAAAGAGACAAGACCTTGCCCCAGGAGTCTGCAGGCTCAATCAGACCCAGACAAAATAATGTGAACATGTGTGCTACTTTGGCTGCCACCAGAGTTAAGGGCAGGGTGAGGTAATCTGGTCATTCCTGAAACACAAGATGTTCTAATGTCCAGTTGCTGCTGGAGACAGCCTAAGTGCAAAAGTGGACAGAAGTTAGGATTCCTCCTCTTTGCCCAGCAGTTCTTTAGGACATTACAGGTGGTCTGACCCCAGGCTTCAGGATTTCAGTCCTGCAGCATAATCTGGCACTGGGTTTATTCTCAGGAGGGCTTTATGGTTGAGCACCAGCCATTCCAATGGACAATCCAACCACTTGGGCTTGAGTGGCTACCTAAACAGAACAAATTGCCATTTGATTATAAATATCCTTCCAATTTCAAGGATATTAAAACCCATCTTTTTCTTTCACACCACTTCCATAGACTAGATGAGAGGCAAGAAGAAACTAGAGCAATCACCACACTCCAGGCCAACAGACCTAAGCTCCATCGTGATGACAAAGTCACCTCTCCAAGAATTTCCAGAGGGAACTTCACAGCAAGTCTTCTAAATTCTCAGTCCTAATCTCTGCTTTGGCCCAACAAATGTTCTGCTTTATGCTCACCTGGCTTGAATGAACCATACAGAGTAACCACAACTAGACTGTAGCATCCCATGAGGACTATTGATCTTGAATGTTGACCATTTGCCAAACATACTTCATTCCCAGCCCTCTCCAAAGTGAGAAGAGGCAGGAAAGCACCCACACTTTGGTCACTCAGTCCTCCACAGAAGCCTGCCTGGCCATATCCTATGACCTTATTCACCAGTACAGGCTGGGAACTGCTCTACTGAAAAGGACATTGGTGGTATGGTGGATCTTAGGCTGAAAAAGAACCAGCAAGCAGCAAGCACTCATTGCAGACAAGGCAAAGTACATACTGTGCCACATTAGGAGGTTCATGGTCAGCAGATGGAGGGGAATTATTACCTCCATCAATTCATCACTGGTGAGGTGTCCAGTTTGGGAGCACTCTGTTCAGGGGAATGCTGAAAGACAGGAGAGGGTTCAGCAGAGGCTTTACCAGGATGGCAGGGATGCACTAGTACAGCCTGAGGCCAAACAGCTGGAAAGTGGCTTTGCAGAGGACTTGGGGGTCCTGGCGGATGCCAAGTTGCACATGAGCCAGCAATGCACCCTTGTGAGAAAGAAGGCCAACAGCTTCCTGCATTGCCTTAGGAGGAGCATTGCCAGCAGGCTGAGGGAGGTGATCTCAGCACTGGTGAGACACATCAGGAGTGCTGTGTCCAGCAAATGCACAGACACTTGGGAATCTCTTCTCCTAAATCTCAGTTCCCCAGCTCTTTATCCCAGAGAGCGGGAAGCCTTCTGCTTTTGTCAGGAGGTGTGGAGGAGTTCAACAGCTTGAGAGTTATGGCTAGCAGGGATTTGTAGTTCATTAACCCAACAAGCAAGCTTTTAGTGGCTGGGCAGGAAAAGCTTTTAGTGGCTGGGCTTTGGCACTTGTCAGGCAGGCTCAGAGCTGCTGTGATGCTCTCTGGACCCAGTTAGGACTGTCCCTGCAAAATATTTGCTTTTGGCCAGCAGGAACTCTCCTGAGGATCCACTTTTCACTGGAAGGCTTCTGACCTAGGTAGCTTCTTCCTCTGGTTTCTACAGGGCCACCAGCAGCTTGGAGTATCTCACAGGCAATGTGACACCTTCGGTCCATCCTCCCAATCCCCATAAGCAGCAAAAAGGATTAGTGCAAGCAGAAAGCCAGCTGCCAGAGGATGGGGCATTCTTGGGGGAGCTGGATATCCAGACCCCCTTAGCAATTCAAGCCTTCCTCATTGAGACATGCAGCCCAGGCACACCGCAGTTCCTGTGAGCACTGGAAGATGTGTTTGCAGCTCCTTGTCTCCTAGCCCTTCCGCACTTGGCTCTTTGGTAGCAGGGATTTCAAACCCTCATAACTCAAGTCTTTCAGCATCATTCTCTGCTGATTCAAGCTGATTTTTTTAACCTCAAAGTCCTGCTCAGCTGCTTTGAGATATTCCAGACATTTTTCAGCCATTTATTTTTATTGCAACCAGCCAAGTTTCTGTATATATTGGGCTTTTTTTTAACTTTTTAATATACAAATCAGTTTAAAATAGTGTGTAAGTCAGGAATGATTTGCAAATTAAACTGTCAAACCCTGGCAGGAGTAGCGGCTGACGCCCTTGGTTTGAAATCTCCCGGCTGCTGTTGCTATGAGTACAGATCTCTAGAAGATGCCACACAACCTGCTTGTGCTTTCCTGGAAAATTCAGCCATCCTTTGATTTTAGGAAAATCTTACAGTTCTTGAAAATGCTGCTGGATGTAATTCTCTAATGGGATCACCTGGCCAAGGGAAGGGATGTGATATGTTAGGAGTCAGATGCTGGGGCTATGGCTGTGCTATATGTCAGGCAAATGTCTTCTGGCTGCCAGCACTATCCTTCTCCCACGGCAGGGCAGGAAGAGCCTCCAGTTCGGACGAAGCTGCTCCAGTGGAGGAAGGACTTGAAAGAATAAGAGCCATGTTCAGGAAACAAGACTTGGTAGGAGCCGCATATTGGCCTGACCCTCCATGTCACAGCGGAAAATGGCCTGTGCTCTCCATGAGCATCAATGCACCCTGCTTGGACTCAGTAACCCCATCTATTTCTCTGGGCCATTTGCCACGTGGCTGGCTCAAACATGACCATGTGTAGGTCCCTGACTTTCCCTTCTCCTTTGCTCCCCTTGGCATAGTTCACTTCTCTGTTCTTGCTCAGGCCTTAAAACCACTTTTGCACAGGGCAGAGGAAGAGAAATTTGAAGTGGGGATTGTGTGTCTTCTCCAAAACATGCATCTGGAACCACTGGAAGACAGTAATTGTAAACCCAGCTATTTTTCTAGCGATTATTGGTAATCCCATATTGACAGATGAGATGCTCATCTGTATATGTATATGCAATATGTATAACTACTGAAGATGTACAAATAAGTTGGTTAAAATGTTCTTAGGTGACAATATTTTGAGCCCTAAGGAATGCTGACATACCCGTCAATATACTTCTGTTTCTTCTCTTCCAGATCACTGGGAAGTCAGTGACCATGCCGACCTCCTCCACCCAACTGCCAGCCCTTGACTCTATCAACTCCACACAGCAACCCAACTCTAGCATCTACTTGTTCTCCAACTTCATCCACCCTGACAAAGAACTCTACACAGAATTCTACAACCTGTGGATTGCCCTGATGGTAGTCAATGCCATCATTTTCCTGGTGGGTGTTGTGCTGAACAGCTTGGCACTGTACGTCTTCTGCTTCCGTACCAAGACAAAAACCACCTCTGTTATTTACACCATCAACTTGATTGTTACTGATCTCTTGGTGGGCTTTTCCTTGCCTGTCCGGATCATCATGTTCTATAGTGCAGGGGACTGCCTGAATTGTTCCTTGGTTCATATCTTTGGCTACTTTGTCAACATGTACTGCAGCATCCTCTTCTTGACGTGCATCTGCGTTGACCGCTATCTGGCAATTGTACAGGTGGAGGCCTCACGTAAATGGAGGAACCCCACCTGGGCCAAGGGGATCTGTGTCTTCATTTGGATCTTTGCTACTGTGGTGACTTTCTCAATCCTGACCATGGCAATACAATTTGCTGCATGCTGCCTCTCCAAGATTCTGGTCCTAATGGTCTGCGAGTACTTCTTCCCCCTCATCATAATCATCTTCTTCACCACCAGGATTATGTGTGCTCTGTCCAAGCCCAGCCTCATGCACCAGAGTCGGGAGAGGAGAATGAGGGCTGTGCAACTCCTTATCACCGTCCTCATCATCTTCATGATCTGCTTTACTCCTTTTCACGTGCGACAGGTAGCAATCTCCATCAACCCAGACATGCCCCATGACGTCAGCCTCCTCGTCTACCATGTGACAGTGACTCTGAGTAGCCTCAACAGCTGCATGGACCCCATTGTCTACTGCTTTGTCACCAATAACTTTCAGTCAACCATGAAAAACATCTTCAGGAAAACCGAGCCAGAGCAAACCAGTGTGGACATCCTGGGTATGAACAAGAACTCCAAGGGCTCCAATGCAATCATCGCCTTCTCAAACACAATAGGAAGCTCTGTGAGCTTGCCATCACCAAGCAGTGTCCAGATATAACCCACACCTGATGGGACACGCTGAAGTAAGCCAGTGTAATGATGCTGGAATATTGCTAGGATGCATGGTACTATTGTCTTTGACCTCTTTAGTTTTTAGGCTGAGGTTCAGAATGACAGTGGTGGAATTTATTCCTCAAGAACATTGTGGTCTGTTTGGAAAATGGAACTTGCAGTGCTGTTAGTACCAATACAAAAGAGAGTCTATTAATTACTGTTCCCAACAGGAAAGTTTTCTTTGTATTTTAATACAGACATTTTGCTAGCAACAAATTCTTTACTGTGGTTTTCTTTTTCTGTTTGACATCGTAATGTGACACTCCTAGGATGACTTAGAAAGCAGGAAATCTCTATTTTCTAGGAAAGCTTTTGGGCCTTGGGCATGTGCTAAGGAGTAAAGGGTAAGAGGGATGTTTCCAGAGCTATCCACTACAAAGATTTTAGATGCCAATGGAGTGGGAAAGAAAGTATTGCAACCTACCTGTCACTAGTAACTACTAATTTGTTTCTGAAAAGGTCTGAACCTTCTCAGGGAAGAGAAGATGAAGTCAAGCAGTAAAGTCTCCTCTCGCTATTTCAGCTATAATAAAAAAATACACGTGAGTGTATGTTTTCATACACATTGCTTGGGCTTGGGTAGAGGTTAAGGATATGTTCCACCTTCATTTGGATCACTAAATCCCCTAAACTGCAGATGAGCATACCAAAAAGCTGTGAAAAGGAACATGCTTTCTAGCAAACTCTGCTGTTATGCTCTCTCTCTCTCTGCTGAAGAACAGCCAAGATGAAAAGCAGAAACAGACTATGATGCTATACTACTCTTGTTTGATTTTTCTTCCTGGCATGTTGTGAAATCAGGGTTTGCTGTCTTAATTCCCACTATCAGTCCATCCACTCAGTCACTTAAATGCTGATGCTTCCAAGGACAGAAAAAGAATCCATCTCAGGCATCCAGGTTGAAATTCACCCCAGTATAAAGTCACTAGGATGATTTAAGAGCCATGTTTAAAAGGTATGTGAGGCTAAGGATGCCAGAAAATTCTGTCCACAATGGTGGGTAAATGTTTTAGATTACACTGTACCAATTAAGCAATGCAAATACAAAAAAAATGTCCTAGGAAAACAGCAAAACCTGAAGCATGAATGGCAATAACTGTTGTTACTGCTCCATGTCTCCCCATTCACATGCTTATTGCCCCTCCAGCTGGAAGGCTACTATGAATTCATCAAGTCTAGTGAACAGCTTTTCCTGGCACTCACTGGTGTTACCATTCAGACCAGCAGGCTTTATGGTTGGTCCAAGCTAGGGCATCCTAGACTACTCTGCTTCCCCAGGGTCTGACCATGGAACAGACATCTCCATTTCACCGGAACAGAGCATAACCAATGCTTCAAATGGCCTCTTGCAACTGAGTTTGCAGGAGTTTGCCTCTTGCAATACATACATGTTTTCCCTAACCTGTTTCCCTGACCAATCCAATGGAAATAAAAATTGAACAGCCAACATCACTGCAATACAGGAATCTATCCAGAGATGAGTATAGTTGTCCCTAGGAGCACTGGATGTCCCACTTCCTGTTCCAGGAAGTGGAGTCCATGGAGAGCGATTCAGCTCATGGAAGGAGAGACGTCCCAGCTAAGTGACCCTGGCCTCCGCATTGCCTAGATCTCCAGGGATATAACAGGAGCCCAGACACCATCTGCACATGAGATACTTTAATGCATGCATCTTAATCCAGCACCAAAGTCCCCCAAGGGAACAAATCAGTCGCCAATAGGTCAGTGCCTAATGCCATGGTAGGCACGATGGGGAGTCACCACTCCTCTAGCTCCTGCTGCACAAGACTGTGGTTCTCCTGCAAGTCCTGCACTGTCCCAATGGCCCTACCCTCAGGTATCCCCTAGCGTTCACTTCTGCTTGGGCAGCTGAGTCCTGTGCCTGAAATAAAATTATGTATCTGGAATCTACAAATGGGCAGTGTTCAGTCAGCTAGTGCAGGGACCTGCAGGTCTCACCCAGAACATCAGCACAACGCTGTCAGCTGCAGCTGGTCCATTAACTCAGGCTCTTGATTGTCCTGGGGTACAGCAACTGCCAATGCTGGGTATGTGACCTCTCTGAGGCTTTCCCAAGCAATACAGCTGACTCAGTGGCCTTTTGCTGGGAGCTCTATTCCTTTGAAGAGGAATTTCCTTCCAAGAGGTTGTGATGAGGGCCACCAACACTGTGGCACTACCCCACGGGATGTGAGACTGTTGTCCTGGTCATTGTTTCCCATTCTAGACATGGCCATGAACATGGTGAGCCTTCCCAGGGCCCAATTGTACTGTGTTTTCCTTCTGCCTCATCTATTTCCTTAATCATCTGCAAAACACTAACATAGCCACCTAACAGCCGATGCCAGCTTCTTGGCAGGTCTCTGTTAAATGATGCATCAGCACACACAGATTAGGCTCTGACTTCTCGGCCAGGCTAGCCACTTCACATTTCTGCCACCGTTTTCCACCAGCCCCTCATTTGGAGAAAATATTTTATGCCTCAAAGGTCTGCACTTCCCTGCAAACCCCAAAAACTCATGCCCACCAACCCACAACATGTTCTCAGACCTTCCCATGCCACCTAAGCTGTTTGTAATGAGAATGTCTCACATATACAGAGCTGTTAACAGTACTGTCTTTTGCCAAGACTATTTCAGAGAAACAGGAGGAAAAATGCAGGCTCAGTGCATAGCTTATTTTAGTTTCTTTGTTCCAACAAGCTACAGCTTCACACCTCCCTTTCTTTTGCTATCAACAGTATTTTTGCCATATACAGAAATATCTTAACATCTTTCTTAGTGCAGTTGCTCATTTGAGGTCAGTATAAAACCTCTAAGATACTTTGCTAAGATTTTTAAGTTCCTAAACAAGGTCTCAGTTTCTGCTGTAAAACTTAACTTGCAGTAGTCTGAATTCCCTTTACTGTCAGTGTGTTATTCACTCCCCATAAACGCCACCTGAGATTGGATAATTCTCTTTATTTGGTAATGTCTATTGCTTTATCCAGAGCTTTCAGTGGTCCTTCTTCATTTTATACCAGCTCCAAAGCAGGGTCTGGTCCCTTATCAAGGACACAGTCTCCAAAAATTGGAAAGAGGCTAAATCATCCACAAACTAGCTTAATTTTTCAGTCACTTTTTGTGTTCTTTGTTTAATCCATGTTGTTTACACATCTTGCTTTTGCTCAGGGTGTAGCACTTGCTAAGCTTCTGTCCTATTTAAAGTCACACATTTCTGGTTAGGGCACAATGTTGAACATCAGTACCAAAAACTCAACTATCGTCAGAAATACTCTTCCAAATGGCACAGTTTTGGTGGGCACCTTCCACCTGCCAGTTCTCATTGCTGCTGAAACCTCCCTCAGTTCTCTGTGTTTCTGGAAATTGGAGTCAGGTCTCTTGCCTCTTGACCTGCATCATCCCTCTGCTCAGGGTATCTCCTTGGGTTGTCTCTTAGCGATCACCAACAGGGATTGCAATAGTCCTATTCCTACCCCAACCTGCCCTTTCTCTGATGAGAACAAACACACAGAACACAATAGGGAAGCCTCCAAGGGCAAAGTGAGTAACTCCATACATCATTAAATACACACAGAGACTGCTAAGGTAAAGCACATACAAGTCTGCTTTTGCAGGGCAGTGTTTTATGCAGAGTATTTAAAGATTTAGATGCCAAATTCCCGATGGTTTCAAACAAAATTGGGCACTTAACAGCCTTTGAGGATCTGGATCATTACCCAGAGGCTGAAATAGTAATATTACAGCCCAGAAACCTGTAGAGAGGCAGAGGTGCAGAATAGCCAGCCCTCAGTCATACTGCAATCGTATCTGGGCCCAGCAAAGCTGAAAAACTCCCCTTCTGCACCAGAAAATGAGCCTCTGACTCCACACGTGGGGTTATCTGCCGGACTAGCTTCCTCCTGGGCTCTGAGCAAGCTCTGCCCTCCCTCCACAACTGTCTTTATAACTGCAAAGAGGAAACAGCACAGCTATGTGCAAAGGCAATTTCTTCCTTCCTTGTCCCTCTGGGGTTTGCTGCCCCTCAGATGTGTGCACAAGAGTCTCTCATTAGTCAGCCTAATCAGCATTAATAAGTACTGCTGGCAGGTGTAGGCTCGACTTGTGGAAAGGCTGAGGAAAGTGGAATTGCCCATGTTAGGGCTATCAGCACAGGCCACCTGCATTAGCATTAAAGAAACATGGGCCTGCCACCCTGCCTATTCTGTATCTGTTGGCTGCCTCCTTCCAGGTGTAAGGGCAGGAGTGGCTCTGGGGAAGTATTTGAAAGGAGAAGGCAGGTCTGATCCTGACAGCTGCTCCAGGGCAGGAGAAGATGAGGAAGACATTGCAGAGGAACCAGAGCCTCAGACAAAGTAATAACAGAGGAAGGAAAGGAGAGGGAGCCAATGGGTTAAACAACAAGTGGAGCTCCATAGAGGGGAGGGCTGGTGAGAACAAGGATGAGGAAGCTAATACAAGCGAAAGCAGTCAGGGAAAACAGGGACCTGATATCCAGCAAATGATATGGGAATACAAGTGAGGGCTTGGCTTGCTTTTTCCCTCCTGGACATCATTAGTCCCAAAACAGGAGCTCTGGGGAGGATTCCAGTGCTTGGATCAGAGCTGGAAGACTCCCATTTTAGGAAGAAAAAGCCTAAAAGCAGAGCACTTTATCCCCTTCCCATGGTGAGGCTCAGGAAAGGGACAAGAGTGATCTCCCCACATCCGCCTGAGCTTTTGTGGTCTTGCAGTAGAAGACAGGAAGGTCTCCTGTGTGCTGGGAAAGAGGAAGAGGGCCTTCATCCCTCCACCCTTGTGAAGAGGGTGCAGGGGGGATCTGGTGCAGTGTGCGTGCTCATGGGCTAGTAGCAGCATCCATTGTGTATGTTGGCTACATGACAAGCAGGATTGTCATGGGAAGTGCTGGGCAATGCTTATGCTAGATGGTGCCACCTGAAATGTCACATCACAGCACACGTCCCATGCTCTACAGGGCATCCCAGGCAGAGGCAGAGTGGGAGACTGCAGCATGTCCCCAAACACAAGAAATGATTGGTTACTTCACTGCAATATTTCAGTGCTTTGTGGTGGGTACTGTTTGGCTATTAGGAGCTAATAGGGATGCAGAGGGGAATATCCACTGCAATACTCACCCACTTCCCATCAGATCCCTTCTTATCCACATGCAATTACTTTTCCTTATGTCCCCAGTCTGCTCCATCCCTGTTCCCCTTGCTGCAAGACCCTGCCCCTGTATGTACCCAGGTCTCCAGGCCTTATCCGAAGAGAAGTCCCAAGTTCTGCCATCTGGGTTTTTGCCATCACAGGGTGTGGAGCCACAAGTCAGTTGCTCTCTGAGATTTGCAGGATGATGTCTTCCTCTGCTGACTGCTGGCTGTCCATATAATCATCTACACAACAGTCCCATACCAAGCTGAGAAGAGGACACTGGACCAGCAGAGTCCTTCACCCTGGGCAAAGAACTGGCTTGGAACTTGGCTCCATCCCTTCTGTATGCCCAGCAGATGCTGCAAAAAGCACCAAAACTTCCCGGCAGAGATGTGAGATTCTCTAAGTGTTTTTATAATTTGCCAATGCTGGCAGTATATCAAGGTCTTACTTCATGAAACTATCCTTCTTCAGAATGCTTGACTACAGCATCAGAGATCAGATTAATTTAGGTATGGGTTTCAGTTCTAACACAAGTGATTTTGCTTTTCCTTCATGGCTGTATGTAGACCTAACGGCCCAACTCAGGACTGAGGTTCTCCTTTCCAGCAGCCCATGCAACAAGAAAGAGCACGTCAGATGAAATAAAGCTGAGTTTACTTATAGGAGAAAGTCCTTCTTCACCTCTTGGCAATCTCAGTGAAAGTTCGCAGAGAGGAGCTTCTGCCATCCCAACGAGAAGGTAAGTAGCCCTCTCCCAGCTCCATTCCCCTTCTTGTATTTGCCTTAATAAACCCAAATCTTCATATTGGGAAGGTCAGGCTGCTGTCCATCACCTGTCAACACCAGGCCACAGAAAAGCAAAGGGAAATCTTTACCATAGATGTTTAGTTTAAGCTCCATTAATAGCAGGAAATTAAACAACTGACAGCCCTTGTTGGTCTGCTTTCTTCATTGACTTGACAATAAAAGGCCATCTTGGCAAGAGCCCACCAAAACAATGAAATGTGCTTAGGACCACAAGGAGAGATGAAACAAAGGGATAACATGGACAAGCATGTCCCCCATCACCCTTGATGTTATGTCATTTTGACTCAGTTTGAGCTAGACAAAGAAATCTCTTTACCTGCCTCCTTTCCAGCCCTACCACCCACTCAGTCCAGTTGTCTCAGGTAACACATCTGACTTGCAGCTGCTGTAAAAGGGCTGAATGGGATGTAAAGAGCTGATTTTCGTTGAGCGCTCTGCTCTTGACTACAAGATGTGATTGAGTAGGTGTGGTATAGCATGTAGACCTCTTGTAAGGAGGGAAAGGGGTCACTTCAGGAGAGCTTTCTGGAGACCTGAGTTGAAGCTGCTCATTGAAAGATAAATGTGAGTAGAAGTCAGAATGGGCTGCAGTGCCATGCCTCAGTGGGCAAATGTGATCCAGAGTTTGGTTCTCACATGGGTCATGGAGGGAAATATATTTGAGTACCAGTTGACTCTCAGACAGCCGTGTAGAGATGAACAGTGCTCCATGAACGTGTAGATCTGCCATAATAGGTTTTATTTTGTCAAAATATCAATCAAGAGCTCTGATCCAAACATATCTCCTCCAACCATGTCACCTTTGCTCTTCTCAGTAGGAAAAGCCAAAGAGCAAGTACTAGTCTGAGCTCCAGCCCCAAAAGAGGTATTCTCAGGGATGCCCTGAAGACCTTGCCTCTCCCCCTTGCAGAAGACCCTTGGCTTCTCTTTCATCCCTCAGTGGACCCTACCAGGACTTTCCTGACATGACCTTAAAGCAACCAAGCAAAATTGCCTCTACGTGGTTCAAGCACCTAGGAGCAAAATAACAGCCAAGGTTTTACTCAGAGCAGCTTTACTTCCATCTCCTCCAAAAGAGGCCGCTAAAACAGACCTAGACGTGCTTGTTTGTCTCTACAGACAGAGAAAAGTGGAGATTGCTGCAGGTCACTTAAACAGATTCCCCCAAGAGACTTGCCCAGGGGAAGTCCATATTGGAGTAGGGCACAGCGTGAAAGCCTTGGGCCAGAGCCCAGCCATTGGCTCATCCTTCTTTTGATCTCACAGGCAGCTTCTCTCCAGCCAGAGAAGGACCCCTATAAATTCATTCATGAAGCTCATTAGACAGGAGCCTAGACCAAAGCCCAGTATCCAACCCCTTGACATTTTGGATAGCTCAGAGACTGCCCAAATACTGGCTTCCCAGGGGAGGCCTCTCTTGATTGATATTATTTAGAGTTGGAAATGCTGTCCTGCCAGGCATCGCTTGGAAAACACAGTGGTGCTCAAGACGCCAGTTCAGACGGACTTCTCTGCACAGCTGCCCATTCGCAGTGCATGTGGTGGGAATCTGTTGATAGGTTCTTGACAGAAGTTATGGCTTGTTTATCTGGTAGCTTTACTTTGTGCCTCCTACCCAACCCGGAAACCCTTCATCTTCTAACCTCTTGGCCTGCTATTATATACAGACTAGTCTACATGGTAATTTTGGTAACCATGCTTCATCTTCTGACAAACACTGCATAAAGCAAACAGATTGGTATTGTCATAATTAAAGCAAACTATTGGATGGTTTATCTATACAATCCTAACAGTTCTGCCACTGCTAAACACTCTACCTGGCCTGCAGAGGTTTCAGCAAGCCACTGTAGGGTATATTAACCCACACAATATCAAACCAGGCACAACAACCCTGCTACCTCCCATGGCTGGAAGGACTTGGAAGATGGCAGGACTTCTTTCTAAGGTTACTGCATGACTAACAGAGATGAGAAAGCCTCATCCAGTCATCCCAGCATCAACCCATTTAAACTGGAGCCCCTTTCAGAAAAGCCTGCAGTTTCGCTCTAATGTCTTTTTGAGGTTTAGAGAAGATAAAGCACCTTCTTTGTCTTTGCAGTGTTACGTTCCAAGCTACAGATAATTGCTCTGTCTTTGTTTAACAGATTACTACACTCCCCAATGCCAGATTTTTTTCCTCCCAGCCAAGGTATTTGTAAACAACAATCCATTCCTGCACTCCAAAAAAAATTAAATTACTCTGTCTCTTCCTATGAGGCACGTTTCCAGGGTCAGACTTTCTGGTGGTTATTTGCTGAGCTTCTTCAGATGTTTCAGCTGCCTTTTTCAGGGAGGGGCATCAGAGAAAGATGGGAATGGGGGACAGAGGGGCGTTAGTCCATCAATTGATTTAATTAAAAGCTAAGTTAAACCCCTTCTTTACACTGGGGCAGATGGGGGGGGGGGTGTTACAGATGTACTGAAGGACACAGCTGATGCTCAAGGACCATGGGAGCATGGTGCTTCTCTACCCACCACCCAGAGCTCCAGGTCTGTCAGCACCAAAGTGTATCCTTAATATTTTTAGCTTCATATCAGCCCTACGCTATCTGGCCAGACCTGCTTAGCAAAGCACACGTACTCTGCATTTGGCAGCCATGTGTGTAGCTCTTCCAAGCCCATGAGGATTGGAGGAGGCGGGGGGTGTTCTCTGCACGTTGTCTCTACAGCTGCCATGTTTAATACCAGCAGCAGCAGCTGCCAGTACAGGGGATGCGGATGTGCTATTTGCAACTTAACATTCATGAGCAATAGAGCAGCTGTTCGTCCTGCAAGCTCCTGCAGGGCAAGAAAAATCAATTGGTTCTGCCAAGAGTATCCTGGAGGGTCATTTGTCAGCAATGTTGAATGAGGGAACAGGAGAGTCCGAAGGGAGAGCTGCACAGAACAGACTAAGACACCTGCACAGGTGTGCAGAGCCACACGGAGCAAGTATGGGTGGCAATGCAGAGCACACGTTTGCAGTTATAACTGTGTGATGGAAAAACAGGGCAAGGAGCCTGGCAGAGACAGCTGCAGGCAGGGAAGTCCTCTCATCTGTGGCAGGCAGCAGGAGCCTATGGGCTGTTTAATTCACCAGCAAATTCCTACTTTGTGATGCAGAGATCACCCAAATCTTGATCCAGCACCCACTGGCAGCCAGGGAGGATTTCAGTGGAGGATTTTGGGTCTGTCCTGGGCTATTCCTGGAAGTCCTTCTCACCTGCAGCTCCAGCGGTGTGGTGCAGTTGGTGGCTTTGCAAGAAAAAGCACTCTTGATCCCCTGCCCTGGCATCTGAGAGAGCTGAGCACCTGGCTGAACACCTGAGGACACAAACACCCTGAGAGGCAGTGAAAACAAATAAATCCAAAAGGGACAAGTCTGTACAATGATGTATTCATGTGTGTGTGCATGTGAAGAGAGAAAGAAACACTTCAATGTGGCTGGGGAGAGGACTTGCAGACCCCTACCACAGGGTACAAACCCTGAAGAGACAGGGAGACAAGAGAGAGGCCACAGGTACAGCAGTGAGGTGTGGGGTGAAAGTGAGAGGGAAACAGAGGCACAATCTCTGCATGCAGTCTCTAGGGAAAGATGCCAGGAGCTTACCTACACCACTCAAAGGGTCACCTTAAGGAATCTGTAGAGTTTCCCCTTCCCATGAGCCGTGTTTGTGGTGGGAGAGCAGCTGGCAGCATGGGCACCACCAGATGACATGAGCAGATCAAAAACACAAGACAACTTTTGGAGGGGTTAGCTTTCTAATGCAAGCTCAAAGGGAAGGGGATCCCTTCATTCTCTCTCCAGTCCCCTCAAGGACAAAATTTGCTACCCATGGCAAGGTGCATTTTTTTTGCCCCTACCATCAGCAAAAATCTTTCACAGATTAAATATGTTCTAATGGCTCTCCAGGGGGGCCTCTTTGCCCAGCTAGCAGTGTGTAAAATCACAGGAAACAGCCTGCCTGAGGTCTTTCCAGCAACTGGAGAAAAGATAAAGCTGCTGGGATGCAGGCGTAAATATCCTACCAGCTCTTTTTAGACTTGGGCCTCATCCTAGGAAGTGGCACATCTCTTTTGCCTGCACCAGGAACAGGGGACACTCAGCACCAGACGGGATTGGTGTTACACCAGAACACACCTTCCATTTGCCCTGGGCCCCTCCATCTTTCCGGGCTTTCACAGCTCTTCCCATCTGGAACATATATAACATATTAATTATTATTAACGTATACTATTTATTTTTCCTGAGCCATTCATCAGCCCTCATCCCTCTCTCCAAAGATCAATCCTGCCAGCAGAAGTGCGGGAGCAAGGAATTGCTCAAACAGTTGCTGTTTTCTGGCTTGTTCCTGTAAGCCAAAGTGAGACTGTCACTTGTGCCATCAGGACATATCCCCTCCGTGCCCTAGGAGTAGCCCTGTTGGGCTGTGCCTGGTCCCAGAGCAGTCAGCTCTGAATGAGGAGTAGGATTTTGACCCAGGTTTCACATTTTAAAAACCCATACATCTGTGTGGGGAAGGGCACAGGGCCGTGGCAGGCACATGGTGAGATGAAGGGCCCCAACTGGGCAGGCAGGTCATGGCTAAGTGCTTGATTTTATTTTTGAACTTCTTCACTCCCAGTCCTCCTAGCCTGTCTTGTTCCTCACAAGCTTTGCTCTGCCTTTATACTTGTGTTACAGTCATTCTTCCCTCTCCTCTCATCCACCCTTACTCACACCAGTGTACCCAGTGTCAGCAAACTGGAATCCAACTCTTCCTGCACAGAGGTGGGATCCTAAAGCTGGGCTACTCCAGCAACCCCAAGGCTGCTCCTCACCGAGAATTTCGATGTCATGTTGGCTGTCATCAGTCCCACACGGAGCAACTGGCCAGGAATCCCCAGCCTTGGCCTCCTTCCCACAGCAGCATCTGGCGTGTCAGGGGGACCATCATAGGAGTTGTCCCCCGGCGTTCCCTTCCCAGGCTTTCTGGAGCAGCTCAGAGCAGCTCCACGCCAATTTTGCTATGTTTAAGTAACTTTCTCAAGGCCAACTAGGACACACTGCTTGGTCCAGGTGGCTGGTATCCTTGTGTTGCAGGAATTTTTCCATTTTCCCGCGTCTCTTCCCTTCCCACGGGAACAAGATGCCCAGATGATGAGACACTGCATGGTATTCTTCACTCACACGAGCAGTACTGGTTCCATTTACTCTTTAGGGAAATTTTATAAACACATATAGCAGGTTTAAGGGTTTGGGTTTTTTATTTCAATTAAGCACTTGCAGATAACAAAATGCCAAACTTCTTGAAAACAGCAGTAAATCAGCAGATTTAAACCAGGTCAAGGAATCCTAGTTTTTTTCTTGGAATAATTTTTTTCCTTGGAAGCTCTTTTTTAGTTTTGTAAACTGGCACAAGGTGGGAAGAGGGAGGTTTGCTGAATTTCCCCAAGACACTTCACTGACCCACCATTACCTCTGCATTGCACTGCTGCAATGCAAGCAGGATCTGCTTGCACCATCCTTTTCTACAGCTTTTTCAGATACTCTGCAGCAGAGAGATTTCAGCAAACAGCAAAGTCCATAGCAGTGGTTTAAAAGGTTTGACACTGCCAGCCAAGTAGTGACCAAACCAACAACTGCCCTCTGCTGAACACAGCCCGAAATCCCCACGGAGCTCCCAAGGGTCCAGAAAATTATGGTTGAAATCCTGTTTTGCTGGGAGGATGGGGAAAACTCAAACTCCTCCCTATCTTAGATGGTGAATCTCTCCTTCAAGTCAGCTGCCAAAGTCCTGTATTTTGTGGCTTCCATGTCACATCCCTCGTACACCATTGCATCTCTACGGTACATTTAAGTATGCATTGCTACGCAAGGCTGCTATTTTGTGCTAACCATCAAGCACGCTTTGTATTTACAGCTGGCTAGTCCACCAGCCACCTAGGTTAAGGATTTTGGCAAATGTATAAGAAAGAGAGAACAGTTTCTCACGAGAATTATCACAGAAGCATATCCAAATAGGCAAAGACATGGGGAATGTATTACATTTGAAAGGAATGACCCACAGAAACCAATTTCTAAGGGACCTTGTGGAGTCTCCATCACAAGAAAACAAGCCTGGGTGCCCTCCTCAAAGGCACACCAACATCCACCCACGGGCAAGAGGTGAACTCTCTAGCCCCTGTTTGGGTGAAGGCCAGACTAGGTCATTACACACCTCCTTCAACTTCAGAATATTAATCGTTCTCTTGACTAGTGCAGTTTGAGCTCAGTTTCCCTCATTGGGGGAACCTCAAGGAGCCTTGAGGGTTACCTCATGCACACCCTGGTGTGCTGGACCCCACAGAAATCCTTGGTGGGGTCTCCTGGCCCTGAGCTCCAAGCCACTGCTGGCAACGGACAGCGTAGCTTGTGCACGGCCCAGGGCAGTAAGGATTTCTTGTCCCCCCTGCCCAGAGCTTGTTGTACACCTGTCCCCAAATCTCTGAGGGTCAGCCACCAGTGCCCCCAGGGCAGCCCCTGCTTCAGACTCTCTGGCCCTGGAGCTTCACCCATTCCCCTCAAGACAGCTGCAGACCATCTTGAGGTCCCTAGTGCTACTTTTAGCTGCGGACAAGAAAAAAATGTGTAAGAGCTCATGACAAAGTGTCTTTAGGGCAGCACCTGGGGAGGGAGTTGATGTTCGCCCTTGTCTGGGAGAAGGGCGGTAACAGAGAGCTCCATGTCTTCCCCTGGGGCTCCTCAGCACCCCCATCAGGGTCCCAAACAAGGGCTGCACTGTTCTCCCTCCTCATTCTCCTCAGCCCTTGCCCGAGCTGCGAGCTCAGATCTGAAGCCTCACCGGGTGGTAGGTGTAACGCGGGCTGAGGGGAGAGGAGAGAGGGGGAGCGGCGCCGCCGCCCGCCATGGCCGCCCCGCGTGCCGCCGCTAGATGGCGCTCCGGGAAAGGCCGAGGCCCGCCATGGCGACCCGGCCGACTCGGGACGGCGAGGCCGGGGGCGGGGGCGGGGGGGCGAGCTCAGCTTCTCCGCAGTGTCAGGACCCTCGTCCCCTCAGAGGCGGGACCCCCGCTCCATCCCTTGGTGGCGGTGTTCAGACCTCATCCCCTCAGAGGCAGGACTCCCCTGCTCTGTGGAGGGGCTCAGACCTGGTCCCCTCAGAGGCTGGACCCCCGCTCCATACTCTCCATGACAGGGCCCAGGGTGTTGGAGCTTTTTGGGCACTGCTCCAGCTGCCTGTGGCCGGGAGCGGGGCCTGGGCAAGGGGAAGACCACTGCGACCATGGCCATAGTAAGGGACCCAGGCTCAGCAATGGAGGGAGCCCAAAGATTGCTCCAGGCATCCCCTGCTTCCCTCAGTCCATGACACAAGGAAAGGGGACATGCTCCTCTCTTTTGCCCACCCCAGCACGTAACGTAGCCAAGGTTTGGCCCCATTCGCTCAGCCACTCTGGGCATTGAACTGCCCAAATGCTCCCAAAGCCAGCGGCAGCTGGGCATGTGACAAGGTCACGGCTGGAAATTGTCTTTGGATGATGCTGTGCAGGAGCAGGTCCTCTAGCTAAGCATGTGGAAGGGATGCCGGCCTGCTACAGACCCTGCTTGTCTTTGGGTGGTGCTGGCATCTTTACAAGAAGGGTTCCCCTCTTCTTGCCTTGGCATACCGTTGCATAGATGACCCTGGGATAGCCCTGACCCTGGGATAGCCCTGGGATAACCTTTCCCACTAAAAGTCCTTCCTCTCTACACCATAGCCCTGGTTCAGTCTAAATGAACCCTTTCATCCTGTAGATAAATGGGAGGTCGGTCACTGTCTGTGTCTTGACTTGTTTGCCAGGCTGAATTCAGTGTCCTAGACACACCTGGCTAGAGCTGCTGTAATGGTCTGCAACTCATCCACCCCGGGGACAACTGGTCCAAGCCCAGGCCTCCAAATGAACAGCAGTTAGTATCTGGCCAGGGTGCACTGCTGGATCCAGGACTTGGAAATGTTCTAGGTCAGTCATATCACAGCCAGCGTGTATGGGAATGCTTCAGCTCCAGTACAAACCTGCACAGTTACACACTGCATTAGACTCTTAACAGTTTCCTGTCTGAAACTGTTTTATTTGTCATCTTCTGGGATTGCTAGTAAATGAGGGGGAAAAAAAGCTATGACTTATCCCTTCCATTCTCAAACACAAATTGCTCCTGTTAGGCAATGCCTGCATCAGGAATTTCCTTTGGGTTACCAAGTCACTATGGAAGGAAAAGGTCCTAATGGAAATAAGTCACCACACATCAATCCTGTGAACCACTTCAGAGTGCAGAACTCCAGACCAAACCGCCATGGTCACCATATGCATTTGTCACAGGCATTAGCTGCATGTCTGAAAGAGCCCCCAGGAAGCCCTGTTCAGAGCGTTGCTTGACCACTGCCCTCCATGTGCATCACAAACCACAATACAGCATGCCAAGCAGTTCACAGTCAAGGAGAGACCTGACATACAAAGGACTTAAAAGCCTCCAAGGACAATGTGCCGTTGCAAAAAGGCAGGAGACAGCAAGTGTGTTGCCAAGGTCAGGGGTCCATGTCAAATGATGTCACCCACCCTCTGCATTACAGAGAAGGAAAGACCCAGCCCAGTTCCTCTCTGATGTTAGGTCTGACTCTGGGATAAATTTTGGGTGTGTGGATGAGACGGGCATTCAAAATATTTATTTCTCCTTCTAAAAGCACAAGTGGAGTGCTTGCCCCCCCCACCCACCCCCGCCCCAAGCCAATTTTCACTTGGGCCAGTCCAGTGCTAACAGGGAAGGGAGAGAAAAAAGTCCCCAGAACAAATCAAACCCAAAGCCAAGTTCTGCATCAAGGAGGAAAGGTTTCCTTCCTCCTGGCAGAAACCCTGAAACATGGGAATAATTCAATACAGTCAAAGCGGCATGTAACAGAGAACAGCAATGATCATCCCCTTCCAATGCCCTCTTGAGGATATCAGAAATCCTACACCCTCATCCAGGCACTTTTCACCTCTGCCGACAGGATGGCACCTCTCCTGTGCCATCCTTTCCTCAACTTCACCTGTTGTACACTGAAACAGGTTTGATGCCTTTCTTTGGAAAGACTTCCTAAAAGGTCTGAGGCTTAGAAATATTATTCTCTTTCCCAAGCCAAAGATGCCTATGTCCAATTGATTCCCTTTTGATCCTTCATTAGTACTACCTTTTAACATAAATACCTTTTTTGCCCCAACATATTTAACATAAATACTTCTTTTGCCCCAAAACTTCTTTTGCTTTGCTTACAAAGAGCATCTTTCAGCCTTGGTTGACTAAGTAATCTATATGCTCTTCTCACAAAATACATTCCCCCTTTCCCTGATCATCCAAAGGACAGTCTGAACACTCCCTGAGACTGTGTGCAACACTCTGGGGACCAGCTTGTAACACCCAATGCTTAATTCCTGCTTGTTTTCACTTAGGCAGAGAAACTTCTAGGACTCAAAATGCAGCAAGGGAGCCAATATTTCTATTATCTCCTCTCTATCCCTGATTGCACATACCTCTCTCTGTGACACACGGCCTGCTGCAAGGCCATGAGGCATCCATATGCTGGGAACATTTTTTGATGTTCCTTTCCTAATCTGTTTGAACCCTAACAATTTGACAGGTCAGGCAGACCTAACAGGTTTTGCTACCAGCTGGCAAAGCAGAACAGAATAGCTCATCCCCCTTTAAGTAGGACCCAAAGGACTAGGAGGCCATTGCAGCCTCCAGCCCTGTGAAATGCACAATTCGGTGGGCTGCTCAGGGAGACAATCGCCAGTAATCCTAGAGCCTTCCCTCTAATTCACACTCACGAGGACAGGGCATGTAACCTGTCAGTGACTCATCCTGTTCTTGGGCAAACTGCCACAAAGGAAGAACATTCAAAATGGCCCACAATGACTCTTCGCTGCTTCGCTCCAAATAAAACAGGAGAAGGAGCGGCAGCTGCAGAGCCTGTTTCAAAACACAGAGTCACAATGAAATGGTGACACAGCAATTCGCACAAGCCCAAAACAGAGCAAGACTCTGACATAAGCAGCCTCTTTTATAACCCAACCTACAGAGGTGGGGAGCTTGCCTGGGTGGTGATTTGATCTGCTTCTGAGTGACAAGTCAATGCAGAAAAATGTGGTGATGTGTCACAGTCAGAAACAGTTGTGCACAGCAGCCAGGCAACCCCAGAAACTGCCCTCTTTCCCCTTTTCCCTTTTAGCAAAGCAGTGTTGTATCCCAGGGGTTGTTGCTATTTCAGAGGCAGGGGAGTCCCCAGCCTTTCAGATTAAATGTAGACTCCATGGAAGAAGCACAGTGAGTGGCTAAATCTGGCTAAATATCCATATGGAGAAATTATACCACCTTGGCACTGTTGTCCATCAGGGCTCTGGGGCCCATTATACCCTCTACCCTAAAACATTACCCTACCGTTATAGATCTTACGGTTTTCTTAGTCTACTGACACATTCTTGCTTAGACCACATTAAACCTCTGTGTTGACTCTGTGAGAATTAAAGTAACTTTGTTTCTACGTAGCTTCATTCACTTTGACCTCGTTTAATGAGCACGCTTCAAATTCACCCCTTGGGGTAGTCCAGTTTAATTTGCAAAGATGTCTCTGCGGAGATGAGCTCCCCCATAACTGCTCCATGCTACTTCTTTGTTACACATCACAGGCTTCTCTGCACTTCAGTTTAGTCTGGTTTTGGAAATGGAAGCTGTGAAAACCCCAGCAGGAAGGATTAACCTGGCTAGTATTTGTAGGGTGCTATCTACATCCTAGCTGGAGATGATGTCAACGTAAGTGTTGACTGTGTCTACTCTCCCCTGCATTTGCTAACATAGGATCTACCTAATCCTTTTCCTAGTCAAGCCTATTCTGGTGAGCTGAGCCTAACCCTTGAGATCTGAGTTGATACCAAAGCCATAGCATGGGAGGGCAGAGAGACACGTGGAGCAGGGCAAATACAGCTACATTCATCCAGGGAGAGGAGCTGGCATAAGCTGGCAGGAGCAGAATGAATAGGGCAGGAGTGTTAGGTAGACAGGGTGTCCCCCTGAGGCTATGGGTTTGTTGGCAAGTCTCAGGCCATCGCGGTTGAAAAGAGGAGAGGGCTAACAGGTCAGACAGCTATAGCGTAGGACATCCTAGCTCAGTCTTCATCCGAAACTCTTAGCCCATCATTTGTACACACAGAAATGGGGTGCGAGGGGGTCCTCCTTCTCTCCCAGAGGAGGCAACACCCATGTCAACCTTATCAGCAGAGGATGACCCCAGCCAAAGACAAGGAAGAGGAAAAGGCTCTAGTGGCTTTTGTGAAGAGGCCCAGCTGCATCCCAAATAATCTTGCTTGCTGACAGTACAGGAGCCAGCAAAGCTTGGCTGTGTTGCATGTAGATCACTACCAAAACAGAGAACATGATGGATGTCTTCAGGAGGACTATCAAGCATGTGAAGGGAAGCTCCAGTAAGATGAAAGGAGCTACTGTATTTTTTTAAGTGCAAATTATGCTTCTGCTGGTACATATAGATCAGATTTTCCATGGATTGGAAATTTTGCATTCTCAGGAACGTCCAAGCTGATCTGTATCTCCATAAAAGCCTAGTCTTCATTAAGCCAAGCAAGTGCTTCATCAATTGAAGGAAGCCTTTGTGCACTCAAGACACTAACTTCTCCAAAATCCCCCCAGCTGGGGCAATTTGCCTGGAGAGTTCACCGTTCTGCTGCAGTACAGGCAGCCACTGTGTTTCAGCTGACATTCTGGTTCTGGGAGAAGGTTCAAGTCTGCCCAAGGTTATAACCAATAAGTGAAATTAGCAGTGGCTTCATCTCAGTTAACCTCAAATTGCCTATGTCTACACAGACGCGCCTTGAAGCAATTGAACTCAAGTTTTCCCTTGGCATTGGATCAAGCATCATGAATTTGCATTTGAGTTTTAGCTCATACTGCACATAAAATTTATCCAGACAACAGGCATATATAAGCATTTACGATCAGCTTCCCTTCCTTCTTCCTATTTCCACAGCACATTGCTGAGGAGCATTTCTGACAGCCTTTTAAAGCACAAATGGTCAAAATATATAGGTATGGTATTTATAGACTACTACGGCTACAGGAATAAAAATAAGAGTCTGCTGCTTTGCTGCAAAGCTCAGATTCAGTCTACATTAAATCATGCTGTTTGCAAGCCCCTCCATGCACAGCACAAGACTTTATCTGTGCATAGAGATTGTATTCACGTGACGTGTGGTCACTATAGGTGAAGAGTTACAATACTTGCAAATTATCCCCTTCACCCTTACCATTCCCAGCATTTTGAGGCACAGAGGACACCGGGGCTTCATTCCTGGATCTAGCTTCAGCCACTGAGTCCCATTGCCTTCCCCACTAGGAGAAACAGGCGGATGAAAAAAATCAGTGGTGCTCTGGAGAACCTGGGAGTTTGGCTCATTGCAACCAGGTGCAGGGCAGGAGCTGGCAATGCAGTTTGTTTATACAAACTTTGCTCCTGGGATTGTCCCACATTGCACCATGATGTTGAGGAGAGCCTGATGACCCATGTGGACTGCTATACCAAATCTCAAACACTGAGGTTTTCAAAGACCTTGAGGTTTTTGCGGATCAACACAAGCCATATTAAGGTATTTTTTGGTGCTTGTGTTGAGCCAGTTAGGCTCTATGGGGAGCATAGCCATTGTATTAGGAGGTGCAAACCTGACTCTGCGTTGCACAGCCTGACTCAGCAGCACGTCCACAGAGACAGCTAAGACTAGCCAAAGCACAGAATAATTCTTGCTCTATGCTGCAAAGGATGGAGGTCTGCTGAGGGTCACAAGATCATTAGAGTTTGCTCTGTGGACTCTGCCCTCATTAAAGCAAAAAGAGGTCTCTTCTAAGTGCCTACTTCCAGTGCTAAAGACCATGAATTAAATCTTTGCCATTGTTGTCACTGTGGCTGTTACCAGTGTGCATTAGGAGCATCCCTTCTCAGGGGAAAGGGGGAATGGAGTGAGAACCCATCCAGCAGGTCATCCATCCTTGTACTCATTACTTAACTATGATGAGGCCTTTTATGTTCCACAGGCCATGAACAATCCTGTTATCATGAGCCATAAAGCAGCTTGATCCAGCAATACAAACACTGGCCTGACAGTATTTCTGGCATTGGATGCATTGGGGAGGGCAGATCATGCAAAGAAATTAATTAGTGGTTAAAGTTCAGGGGGTTTTTTGTGTAAATAGCAATGTCAACAACTCTTTATTCTTGCAAAACATAGCTACGGGTGTATCATGGCCAAATCTCTTCCCCAGTGCCCTAAAACTGGCAGCAATACTTTGCTGAGATGTGCAGATGTGCACATGTAAGAAAACACACAGAGAAAATCACAGAGCCGTAACGCAGCCAGAGACAGACATGTGCCCTGTGCCTTCCCATATCTCCAGGACTTTGCTTTGTCATTCTACACAACACACTGTGCTTCACCTCATGAAGCTCTGCAGAAGGACAGCCTTGCTATACAAAACTTCTAAAAGTTACAAGGCTCCTTGGGATCTGGCTAGAGGAACTCAGAGACAGGCCAAAAGTGGAAGGTTGTTTAGATGGGGAACAAGTTCTGCTGAAAGATAGTAGCCTTCATTCTCTTCTTTTGGGGATAACATCCACTGTGCAAATTTGAGTAGTCCATAAAAGTAATACAAACTGAACGGTGGCTGGAGGAGGTGGCAGAAATCTGGCTCGGAGGAGAGCACAGGTTGAGCAGCAGCAGATGTCTGCTCAGACATCAGCCAGACAAAACCCTCTTTTGTCTCTCCCCTTACAAAACAGCAGTCAGATCCACCTCAAGGTCTTGTGATGTTTGTGAAATACTGTGGGGTCTTGGCAAAAGACACAGTGAGATGCCTGGGATTTGCTTACCTGGTCCACGCATCTGGTAGTTGAACTGCATTTCTCAGGTCAAAAGGAGAGGCTAGGGGTTTTTTTTTCAAGTGCACAAGGCCTGAAATCCCCAGTTCCCTTCATCATTTCTGTTTCTTTAGCACTTTGGAAAAATCCTCCTCTGTGCTGATTCTCATTTCCATCTTAAAGTCTTGACTCTTGGATCCAGGTGCTGTGCTGTGAATCAGGTACTGTTGAGGAATAACAATCTGTCCCATTAAAATGACAACGGGTCCCTTGCTTTTAAAACAAGACTCATTGTTATTGATACATTCGACAATAACAATACTACTACCTGCTGGTCCCATCCCCCTTTAATCTGTCCCCTTTCCCACTGTCCTTCTGGACACACAGGCACTTGTAGACTGTAATGCTGCTTTCCCATCTTCTGATAAACCCTCCCACAGACAGATAGTTACCCACATATATCATTGCAAGGTATGTTTTCTGCCTTTTTCTCTTCAAACAACTATGACCCGGAACAATTTCTACATCCATCACTGCTGCTAAATTTCAGACCATCTTCCTCAGCTGCCTCTAGAAACCAGAGACTGCCACCAGTCCAGGCCCATTCCCTCAGCCTGCTGTGTGGCCCCACAGCCAGTGGCAGTCCCTGTTGTTTCAAAGATTATTTCACAGCAGAGACAAAACAGGAGGATTGAAGAAAAGGACACACTCACAGAAACTCCCAGAAACTCCCAGAGACTCCAGCCCTTACTACCAGCATAGGAGTCAGGCAGAGGCATCTGGAAGACATCTGTGTCTTCAAGCCCTTCAGAAGTCCTCTGCAATATCTCTGCCTGGCCAAGCTCTCCCATTACACCTTGGGCCATTGTCCTGGTTTCAGCTGGGATAGAGTTCATTTTCTTCCTAGTAGCTGGTACAGTGCTGTGTTCTGGATTTAGGATGAGAATAATGTTGATAACACACTGATGTTTTAGTTGTTGCTAAGCAGTGCTTACACTAAGTCAAGGACTTTTCAGCTTCCCATGCTCTGCCAGGTGCACAAGAAGCTGGGAGGGGGCACAGCCAGGACAGCTGACCCCAACTGCCCAAAGGGCTATTCCATACCATACAGCATCATGCTCAGTATAGAAACTGGGGGGAGTTGGTCAGGGAGCAGCAATCGCTGCTCGGGGACCAGCTGAGCATTGGTCAGCAGGTGGTAAGCAATTGCATTGTGCATCACTTGTTTTGTACATTCTTTTATCATTATTATTATTATTATTATTATTATTATTATTATTATTATTTTCTCTTCCTCTGCTGTCCTATTAAATTGTCTTTACCTCAACCCATGGGGTTTGGTTTTTTTTTCCCCGATTCTCTCCCCCATCCCACTGGGAGGGGAGGATGAGCAAGTGGCTGTGTGGTGCTTAGTTGCTGACTGGCGTTAAACTACAACAGCCATGAGGGGCTGCATTGAGGTACTGGGTCTCTGACAGACATAAAGCACATGTTGCTGAGTGCCAGATCTTTTTCCCTTGGCTTATTTATAAGAAAGGATGTCAATGTCAGGCAGTCCTTGCTCACTTGGCTGGGCTACTCAGCACAGGGAAGACACCGGTTTTGTGACATTAGTTGTATAGGCTGCTTGTTTTTCCCCTGCAAAACCAACATGATCATATTAGTTTTAATAATACCTGTAGGGTTTAAACCCCTGGTGCTACACCTCATGGAAACTTTGAGCCAGACTATGCTGGTATAAATGGGTACAGCACCACCAAAGTTGTTAAACTGCTGTAAATCAGGAAGGATCTGGATCCTTTGCCTCTGGTGCATCCTTGCATGTGCTGTGACTTAATAAGCAATAGCTAAGAATAACATTTAGTCTCCCAGCCTGAGTGCTGTGCAGAATATCAAAGTATTTCACCAGGAGTGCAATAACATGACTTTCTCTGTCCTTCACAATCATAAAAATGTCCTCACCTCCCACATCCAGGGTAACAGTGAAGTCACTTATCCTCTAAATTATACTGAAGTCAACAGAAGCAGCAGAGTCCTTGTTTTACCTGACATTCCACTTGAAAAGGAGCAACGCGAGAGCTTGTGTCATGGCAACTGCTCGTCCCTAGCAGACGAGCTGTCTCCAGGCCTCTCTGATTACATCTTTGCCGTCATAATTCACATCCTGCACTTATTAGTGATAAGGTCAATAGGAGCAAATACAATGGGAGCTGCTGAAAACTCTGTTGTTGCACATGCTCCCGATGACACTCACTGTGCTACAGAAACCAAAAATAACTTCCTGGTCTCCCAGAGCGGCGTGGAAAATATTTCCCTGTATTTTCTAGGTTATGGATAACTTCCCTTCTTTACGTTTATGGTGGCTATTTCTCTGGGAGAGCTGAACACAAATATCCCTTGGGGGCATGTGCCGTCTGCCTCTGTGCTCTGCAGAAGTGCTCTCACCCCAGAGATCTCCATGCCCTCCTTACAAGGGCAGAAAATCACTCTCCCTCACTTTCTCTCATTCCTACTTATGCGTACACAGCTTTAACTCAGTATTTCTTCCTTTCTTTCTTTTTTCCAGCATCCTCAGCCTTATCTTCTTACTATAGGGCTCCTAATACCTGTATGAGAGTGTGAGTTCTCAGTGCATGTGTGCTGGTTTTGGCTGGGGTAGAGTTAATTTTCTTCATGGTAGCTAGTAAACCACGACAGCATGCCCATAGAAGAGAGCAGCAACATTGCTTGTGTCCTCTGTTGTTTCTCTAAATGAAATACACACAACCCCTGAAAGGCCCAGAGGCTCCTTCCTACTTGTTTTTAGGGCAAGAGAAGGAGAAAGTCCTCCAGGAGCTCCATTTCTTCCCTAAGAACAACCACATCTGCAACTGCTAAACAGCACGACAGCAACAGACCAGGAAAATTACTTCTGCTCAAGTGATCTAGGGTTTTTTGCTTCTTCCTACCACTCTTCCCATTTCTTCCCATGCTGTCTCTCACTGCCTTCGCCTGGCTCTGAGTGGCGAATGCAGAGGCTGTCTCTGTGCACTAGCAGGGTCTGATCTGCTTAAAAGCTCATGAATTATCTTTGATGCTCTGCAAAAACAATTGGTTTTTAACACACAGTTGTAAACTCCAGAACTGCCATGAGTGTCAGAGGAGATAGGAAAGGGATATGAGAATCCAGCCAGGTTGAGAGTGAGCAAGAAGCATATCCAGGGACCTTTGTGAACGTCAAGTCCTGCAGATAAGCCACCATATCATAAAAACCATTAGCACAAATTGTTTTTCTAGTTAGAATCCCAGTCCCTTTCCCCCCATGTATTTGAAAATACAACTCACACACACAAGGGGTGAACCTAGAACTGCTATTGCAGTGACACGTGGAGACCTCAGAAGCCAGCAAGGCCCCATTGTACTGTCATATGGAGACACATGGTAAGTCCCTGACCTCACATAGGATGAACAGGCAGGGCACAGAGGGCAGAGCAGGGACAGGCAAAGTGTTCTCCTGTTGGGCAGGGGAAGAAGGGATTCAAAGCCCCTTCACTATATTATTGCACTGGCCATAGAGAGGGATTCCTTTGCTGGGACTGATCAGTCCGGCTCACCCCAGACTCCCAAAAAAGCACATGAACTTCTGTATTTTTAACTATGCTAAAGACTTTGACTTTCCCTGATCCAGCTGCAAAAAACACCAGCTTGCTTGACAGCTACAACTGTGGTAATGACTCATTGTCAGAGCAAACATCCGTGTCTCATCTAACATATGGTGCAGCACAAAAAGGAACCAAGTTATTCTGTAAAGAAACCAACAATGACCTACCGATCAGGCCAAGAGGAGGAAGGCTTCAAGCTGGTTTGCACTGCTCTGCAGTCTCTAGAGTACTACTAAAATGTACAAGGATATGCAAGACCTGGAACAGGGATCACATGCCCGTTTCTGACCTCATATGCTGCATCCAAGTTAGAGATACTGAGCACCACAACTTGTCAGCAGCCGGCTGCTTGGGAAGCAAGCCTGGATTCAGTAGGAAGGACTGAATCTGGCAGGGCAGGAGTAGGATCTCCTCTGAAAGGTAAAAGTCCCAACAATCACTGTACCAACACTTCAAGGAGTCCAGGAAGCTCTGCACACCTAATTCTGCCAACAAGAAGGGCTTCTACTTTCAACCAACCAGTAGAACTAGCAGCGACACATGTTGGATGTATGCAGAGTGGTGTGTTTGCTCTCTCAGATGGAGAAAGCAGGATGAGCAGGCAGAGTTACCATAGCCCACTGCGATCCTGCTCCATGTCCTTAGAGCTAAGTGACACCATGGGTCACACTGGGAAATGCTGTCCTCAAAAAGCCACTGGTGGTAGTGGGAACTCCATCTACCCTGGGACATGGTTTGAACAATTGCACCATGGGTGCAATTCAGAAGGACCCTGTACACAATCCAGCTGTCCCATGCTGGCCATGAACCCCCAGCCTCCAACATGGCTCCAGTCACATGAGCTTTGGGGGTGAGCCTGGAAACTGGACTCAGTTATGGCCCAGCTAACTGCAAAATGCCATGCTGGGGGACAGTTGAGCCACTCTGGAGTCTGGGAGCCTGAATATCATGCTAAACATGGTTATTTAGCCTTTGGGTACCTCTGGTCAGGGCCCTGGCTTTGCAGGAGGCAAAGAGGCCAGCTGGGTTCAGGTCACCATTGTCACCAGAGTCAATGACTGGCATCTGTTGGGAAAACTGAGCCCAGAAGTATCCTGCTGCATTGTCACCACCATGTTACCTCCGAGGTCATGTCAAGCCCAACCTCCTACTCAAAGCAAGGTCTGCTATGGGAGTCAGACCACGTTCGTCACGTTTTTACTCAGCCTGGTCTTGAAAACATCAAAGGTCGGAGACCGCACAACCTTGCCCTGTCCTGTCCATTCAGGCAAAAAGCTGATCTGGGGATCCCACTGAGCAAAACCCCACCTCCTTCCCCCCATCAACCCAGGTAATGAAGCCATGGGTAGCCCTACTCTGTTGAAAATGGGGTCTACACATCCACTGGATCTGAGCCTGTAACACCTCCAGGACCAAGGAAGACTGACACATCCCTGTACACATGGGGAAAAGCTCTAGAGACATCAAACCATGCACAATGCTAAAACTCCAGTGTTGAACTTGCTAAAAGAGTCCAGAGTTGTACTTGCTGCCTCTGCTCATTGCCTTTCCCCTGCCTTTCCAAGAGCTCTAATACTCTGCTTGTCTCCCTCCTTTTACTAGCAGAGGATCTACCTGCTCTTTGAGTCAGGCAGAGCCACAACACTGCAGATGAAATGAGAACTGCCATCCCAAAGGATGTCATCCCTTGGTGGCTTGGCCTTACAATCCAGGCCTTGACAGAAGGATAATGTAGGAGCAGAAACTTCTGCTTCAAAAGGTGCCTCCATACTGGCAGCAGAAGGATCTTGGTGGCAGTGAATTGCCGCAGCCTTCAAAGGGATCTGGGAGGCTGTCTCAGATACTGCTGCTGGGAAAAGACAGCCTGGACGAAAGGGAAAACCACTTTCTGGTTGCAATGTTGGAGTCTCTGTGGGGCTGGACACTTCTGCTTTCACACACAGGTGTCATGTGGTGGCTTGTGTCCTTCACTTGCAGGTCAACATGGATACACACAGGAAAAACATAGCCAAGGGTCTCCCTCAGGCAGTCTGATGGACACTGAGAGGGAAAGGAACATCTTTCCAGTGAACTGCTTGAAGTTTGCTTCTCCAGCACTATTTATGCTGGAGGCATAACAGTGCCATAATAGACCCAATTTATGTGGGGTGCTCCAAGTGAAAAAAGCAGAAAGCTCCCCAGACTGCTGGAGGTTGGGTTGGGTTTGATATTGAGACGTATTGCCCTGGAGAACCTAAGGACTTCCAAAAACCCAGCAGAGCATCTCAGCCTCGACTGCCAGCTGCTGCTGCTGAAAAACTTGCTTTGGAGTCTTCACCCCGGGATGTCCAAACACCTGGCCACATGTACTGAAAGTGTATTCTTAAAGTGGGAACATGACCCAAACATCTCAGATATCACTGCAAAATCCCTCGTTCAGTTTCAGATACATTGAGGAGGGGAACAGTTCAGAAGAGTTATTCTTTCATCTAAGTCAAATTTGGGTGTTCAAATGCTCCCCTGACATCAAAACCAAGGTAAAAGAGCTTGAATAAAAATCAGGGACATGGAAAAAACTCCTTCCCTCCTTCCCAGCCAGCCACACAATCACTGCCCAAAGTCTCAGGCAGTCTTCTTGGACCTTGCCCCACTGTATCTCCCAACATACACCCTCTCATCTGCATCAATGCAGACTTACACCCTTTGCCTCCTTAAGTCCAACCCCATCTGTGTTCTGGACCAGACCCATAACATGGCACATGGTCTACAGCCACTTCTCGCCCTTATGTGTTGCCCACCAATACCAAGATGCAGCTGACTTCACACCAAACTCCTCCTGTGGTCTTGTCCTCCATCCCAAGCCAGATTCCCTCCAAGCTTATGGCCTCCTACCTTCTTTTCCTTCCTGCTCACCTCAAACCAAGACCCCAACTCTAAGCCTCTGCTCTCCACCTCTTCTCTCCACCTCCTTGACCCTGTTCTCCCAGATTTCCTGTCCTCCTAAAGAGGCGCCTTCCCTACCTCCATCCCATAAACCTCACCAGCCTCCTTTCTCTCTTCCATGCCTTCTACATCCTCCATGGCCCAAACCATGGATGTTTTAGAGCCAGCCCATCCCAGTGTAGGGTACCATTTGGTTTACTCCTGCTCTCTTATGGGATCAGATGTGACAGCAATGAACACAACAGAAAAGCTCTCACTAGAGGCAATATACAGAGACTGGACTGCAGATCTACTGACTGGGAACCATTTCAAGTGTTAATCATTCTTCTTTGTTGTTCTTTATCCAAGTTGAAGCTAAATCTTAATCTCCTTAATCCCACTATTTCCATGTGAAAGGTCTCTGGGCAATGTGGGAGATAAACTCATTTATTTCTCTTAGAAGTTATGTCAAGGAGCACGATGGGAAGATCCGCATAGGCAGGAATTTTTAGCTACAGTCCCCCAGGGTGCGAGAGCCGTGTTCTTTTTTCAAACCTGATTAATTCTGCATCAGTTGGGCACATTACAGACACCATTTTCCTGAAGTCTACAGTGTATTCCCTGGGCCACAGCTGCTGCTTCTGCCACTACTTGCTATTTGTGGAGTGATTGCGTCTGACAAATAGCAATGGGAGAGATTTCAGGAATAACTCAGAGGCAAAGGCAATTTCACATCCAATTTTACATCCAAGGATAGCTTTTCACTGGTTACAGAAATATGAACGAATGAGGCTTATTCCTTCCCCAGCACCCTCTTGGGATCTTGTGAATGTCACATCTTAAGCCATGGGCAGTCCATTGCCCTTCAGCTTTTCTCTGCTCCAGGCACAAGGGACAATGACTATCAAGTCCTCAGCACATTTCTTGGGTTTATCCCAGGTTGGTGACAGTATGCTGGGTTTGGATGTACCCTTTTTTGGATGTACCCTGGAGGAGCTGCCAGTGATGGGTCTCTCCATCCTGTCCTACCTTTGTGAGTCACCAGAATTTACTCACTAGCTTTTGTCTCCCAGCCTGGGTGTCCTGAGACAGCGCATGTAGATGTGCTGGGATCTTGCCAATTTGCTCATCTAGGAGCCATTTACACCTGCCATTTTTGCAGCTCTTCTGCTGTTTGTTCCTTC
This sequence comes from Ciconia boyciana, assembly GCF_034638445.1. Taxonomy (NCBI): domain Eukaryota; kingdom Metazoa; phylum Chordata; class Aves; order Ciconiiformes; family Ciconiidae; genus Ciconia; species Ciconia boyciana. The sequence continues at coordinate 4,328,198 of NC_132935.1, forward strand.
TGGTTCTTCTACACCAATCTTCATCCAATCTCCATTCTTGCCAGTCTCAACATTTTCATTATAACTCCCCAACACATGCAAAATCCCTTCTCCCGCTGAGAGCATAACATCTTCATGATGGGGAAAGGAATTCTGCACACACAGACCGTAGCTGAACCACCCTGGTCTGAACCCTGTCCCTTGTCCTTGCAGGCCCACAAAGAGCAAATCTGGGACCAACACACACTCTTGTGCCTCTCACCAACCAACAAACACAGGAAAACCTGTGTTTTCCTGTGGGAAAACACAGGAGAATGGCATCGCCCGGAAGCAATGCTATTCAGCTATCTGGACAGGGGAAGATTTGCTGACTGGTTGATGGTAGCTTAGAAAGGCATATCCATATACACTCAGCAGCAAAGTAGCAAAGTACATCTGAGACATTTCAAACACAGTCCCAGGCTCCTGTGGGAAATATTGCAGGATCAGCAAATTCAGGCTATTGCTCTTCAAATTCCTTCGCTAGAAACAGCTGTAAAGTTTTAGCCACTGTGGTGTAATCAGCCAAGCAACATACCCTGAGCCAGGGTTATACGTTCACACCAAGCTGTCCCTAGGGGATCATTTCTCTTTGCTGGTATTGCATTGGTGTGAATTTATCTCAGGGAGGGCTAAGACAACAGCAATCCTCCCTTCCTCCCCACCAGCACCATTCAGCAGAGCACAAGCTCCCTCTGCCCCATCCTGGGGAGGTCTGTAACATGCTGTCTCCTCCTGTCAGCTCTGCGGCCACATGCAGCCCTGGCATGGTACTCTCTCTTCCACTCCTCAAAAGGCCAACTAGCCTGTGTTCCCTTTGGAAACAAGTTTCTGTGTTTCATCACCAGAGATAGATGTTGGCCTCCTGGGTGCCACCTCAGAGAAGACAGCATGTCCACCAGTTTCACAGCACATGGCACCACTGGTGCAACCTGCCAAGGCCAGCATGTGCAGCAGGGGCATGGTAAGAGCATCCTCAGGCTGGAGTGATGAATTAGCAATAGCAAGCAGCCAACCTGGCAATAATGAGTTCTCAAGCACCATCAGGATAATCAGAATTGAGACTGTTCCCCTTCATGTCTAGTCCTTCCCACAGAGCTAGCCAAAGCCCATTCAGGAAATAAAGCAGCAAGTGGCAGATGTCAGTAGAGTAGCTTGCAAGCTGCAATGTTGCCGAGTTTCTGATACAATCCCAGAGCTGGCGTAATCCCCAAACAATTAAAAATGGATCTTGAGTGCTTGGTTTCCAAAGCACCCAGGATATTAACTACTGGTGACAGAACATCAAGCAAGGTGGTATATAGCCACAGTAGTGACTTCCCTGCACCCGCAGGACCCACCTGCTAATGGAGACCTAGAGAGCCCATGTCCTCCACTGTGGGTAAAGTTGCCCCTGTTACCATGTCCCTGCTAGTTCTCCACCTCTGCCTCTGCTTCTGCAAAACATGCAACATCATCCATACTGCATACCACGGGAACATAGAGACGTGGGCCAGACTGTGCCTGCCATCTCAGAAAACCATGTAGACAGGAGCTGCTGTTGCTCCCAGGTTTTAGTTTTCAGAATCTGGCTTTGTTCCTCATTGCAACAATATTCCAAAAGTTTTGGGGTTTGGGGTTTTTTTTCCACAGAAGAAAGTTACATGACAGGTGATATAGAGGAGGATGGAAGGGGAATTTCTTTTTTTCTAATTGGGGTTCAGTTTTGATGTGCTAACTTTGTGTTAAAACACCATTATTTCATAAGTTGGAAACAGTCTTCTCAAAAGACAGATTCAAAAAATATTTTTCAGAAATACTAAAACTCAGCTTTTCCCTATCATTAGAAAGTAGGCAAAATCCCCCCAGCTCCAGGGACCCCCTAATTTGCAGTGGAGGCACATTGACCTTCCACGGGAACATCCTCTTACCTGTACATCTATCGCTGCGTGATCAGGATAATCTGTGGCTACAGGCAGCGATGCACACAAAGATGTCATCCAAACACAGGGCTGGAAATTCAGGTGGGAAACCTTCAGGGTGAACATGACAAGTGCCACCCTTGTAGTTCTGAGCAGCGTCCTTCTGATGTACTGCCAGAAGCCAACCCTTGACCACCACCAGCTCCTCTGCACTGCAGATATTCCTTATATTCCTGCTATAATTGCCAACCCTGGAAATTACACATTTGTGCATCTCTTCCACTTCTAGAATGTGCCCATTCTGTGATTTTTTTTTCTCCTCTCAGGAATAACCTTGAGCACCTTCACATACAGATGTGCAGCAGGTCACTCCTACCTCTTTTTCTATGGTCTGACCCAGGCTGAGCCTTTTCTCTGTGGCCTTTTGAAAGTAACGTGTCTCACAACACCGAATCACTGCCCTCCAATTTCAGGAGGACTAATAGCAGAGATTATAATTAATATGATGGAAGAGTAACAGTAATTACCAGTAGATATTAATGCCTATTTTTACTGCCATTGTTATTAATATTAATTATAGTAATTGTTGTTATACCTCTGGCAATTAGAAGAGTAATAGTGTTATTGCTGTTATTATATGCTGTTGTCATTGACCTGGAACCCTGAAGCACATCAGAGTGCTGGTCATGGGTGAGGACACCCCTGTTCTAGGCTTTCTATGAGCCGAGCCAGCCATGGTGGCCTGAGCCTCAAAGCACAAGCCAAGAGGCAGCTTGGGGAGATGCTGAAATGGAGATGAAGGAGGTGGGGACACGAGATGTCGGTGTCAGCACCCTGGCACGAGCAAATGGGTGCTAGCGTGCAGGCTGGGGAGTCAGGAGATCCAGAGGCGTTCCCCATCTCCACCACAACCTTCCTGCATGACCTCCAAGCAGGCATTTGGAAAGCTATTGGGGACAGGAGGCAGCTACAGGTTACAATGCTTAATTGTAGGTGTCCCCATGGGTGTGAGGTGCCTGATGTCACATTACAGCCACCAAGGAGCTAATCAGCACTGTCAGCGGAAACTAGTAAGCAATTTAACTCACTGGATGTACAGCTAAACATAACATATACACTTGCCTAAAGATAAGCACCACATGTTGTTTGAGATGCTCAGATGTATCTCTGACTGAAACCCACTGAGTCTCTTCATGGCGCAGTTCCCCATCAGTTATATGGAGATGTTATGGCTCATTCGTCTACAACTGTGTGCCATCCTCCATGATAAGAGATGTCCAGAGCTCTGCGCTTGACTGATAGACATCAATTATATCACTAACAACATAAGAGTTTTGTTTTGTGGTAAAGCCACGATGCTCAGCACCTGATTTAATTCACAGTGCTGGGCTCCTATATGAATCTCATGTCGGGATGCAATATCTCAAGATGAGTGAAACACTACCTGTATGTTTTGCATATATTTGCATATTTCAACCCATCCTGGAAGCCTACGACATCTGTGGATGAGAAGACAGTCCAGCTCCATGTGCTGACCACATCTCTAACAGTAATTCTCCACCTACAAGTTAGGAACTTTGCAGAAACCAGTGTTGGTCCTGCAGGCCACCCTCTGCTCTCCAGGAGTGACACATGAGAAAAGGGACTCCTTGTCCTCCCCCCAGGTATGCAGCAACTAGAGACCTCCGAGGATCCACTCCCACCTGAATCATCCTGCAATTGTAGGCTCCTGCAACAAAGCATGGATGCCCCCATGTGAACATTGTGCCCAGCGGTGTGGCCTCATGTCAGGAAGGGCACTTTAAGGGGCAGGGTTTTTTGATTCCAGCATAACAGCATTTGTGCCATTTGTCCTTCACTTACACCTCCTCTGTGCCAGGAGGCCTGGGGGGCTCTGTCCTGACAGCAAAGCCCAGGTTGGCCTGGGCAGACCTGGCCATGGAAAGCCTGAAAAGGCAGGGTGGCTGGAGCACACCACCACCTCAGTCCAGCTCTGGGCAACAGCACAGCAGGGCCAGAGTTGGCCCCTCTCCAGCAGGTGACTGACCTTTCCGCTTCTGAACAGGGCTTTTGCCGACAAAACACATCATCAGTATTTATTTGCAAGCCAGGCAGATAATAGCAGTTAACGCACTGCTATTACAGTCACCTTTCCTTATGTGCTTTGTGACAATGACAACTTTGAGCCCTGGACTATGGCTACACAACCAGACTGGCTCCTCATCCCAGGATGCTTTTTCTTTTTCTACATCCAGGTCCTCCATTCACTTTATCTCATAGGACAACCTCCCTCTGCCCAGCTGGTCTGCCCACACCACGGACAGACACATCTTTCCACAGGACCATGAGTGGTGCAGGAGAGATAAAAACCAAAGCTCTTCCCTGTTAACATTGGTGATGCTTGTTACATGGAGTCTGTGATTTCCTCCTCTTGGCCCAGGGCCACGGGAAGGATTCTCTCTTTGTTACTCAGCACCCTGTTTAATTGTTTACACTGGGGCAAAGTCAAGGTGGGACAGACACCGTGTTCCCAGGACCTCAGTGCTTGGGGAGGTGTCACACTGCCGGGACTCCCAGCCTGCCCATCCTGCTTCTGCAGCCCCACACCAGGCTGACCTGGGGACTCACGCCCTGCTGCGGCAGAGTCCTCCTGGAAGGTTGGGTTATTTGGAGGGGGTTTAAAAAAAAATATTTTTTTTATTTCTGAAATAAAAAGCTGATTTGCATTTTTGCTCCTCTTCCAGGTGTGGGGAAAGCTGCGTTTGTTTCCTGCTGCCTTCTCCCTCCTTCCCCAAAGACAGCAGATAAGCAAGAACTCGTGTTTGCAGTTGTGTTTGTGCCTCTTTCAGTGAAAGAAAATAACTTTTAGATTTTAGTCCACGTCCAGCCACAGATCTCCCAGGTAATGCCATTCCTGTGCTTCACACTATGTGCCTACTTAACCCACACCCAGTTCCTTGCCCTCCCCACCCAAGGAGAAATTAACTCCTTCCTACCCACGGCGAGACTCCCTGTCACACCCAGGGAGCCTCAGCCGTTACCTGGTGACCTGCTAACAAACACAATCTCCATGCCATGATTCTGCCACTCTCTGAGCCCCGAAAGGTGCCAGTGGGCATCCTGGTCCCTCCCCTGGGGTCAGGAGCACCTCTGCACTCCCCATCCCTAGTGCCACGTGTTGGGGGTATTCACATTTCTGGTGGGTGAGCCTCTGGCCTTGTGCTCTTAGGAGAGCTTTGCAGGAGGAGAGATAGCACCTGGTATAACAAAGTTAGCATGGCATGCAGAGCAAACACCTGATGTGGCAGAGACCTGATACAACATTAACCCATCAGTGTCCTGTGCAGAAGCAAGAATCAGCAATGGGGCTTGATCCAGGGATCCCTTTGCAACATGTACCGTTGACACAGTTCAAGGAGCTCTGTGCATGTCATTATCTTCCACTCACAGCCCCAGAGCCCCAAGCACTGTAAACACTGTGGGAACAACAGCATCAGTAAGATATAAACAGGAAGACTAAGATAAATTTGTGTGTCACCAATGGGAGGGCCTTGTTTCCAAAGTAACTGGGTGGATCTTCAAACCACTGAGAGCAGGACTGGGAAGGACATGAAGAGGTGACCTCGTCCTTCCCTCTACCCCAAGGCAAGATCAAGCGTGCCTGAACCAGTCCTGAGAGCTCTTAGTTTAACCTGCCCTTGGAACATCCAGGTCCACAACATTTGTTGCCCCCAGCTCTGCCAAGTGCCTGCCTCAGTTTCCTTACCTGTAAAAGGAGGAACGACCAGAACAAGTGGATCCATTGCTGGGTTATTGGAGAGGAAGGAAGTGGGGAGGGGAACCTTTGGCTGATGGTTGATGATTTGCAAACGTCTGGTGAAAAGCAAGAAATAAGCATGGAGTGTTGTGTACATATGGGTGTTTACACCTGATGATGTGAGTTTTATACAGCTACAAAGTGCTGTCAGTGTCTTACACAAGATGGTCCAGGTGTGCACACATGTGCATGTGGTTCTTCTTGTGCTCCTCCAAGCATAGGATGGGCATTTGCCTTGCAGAGGAGTTCCCAGTGCAGGGACTGTGATCAGATTTCCAAGGAATACCAGGTATCTCCTTTTAACTGTAGTTTGTAGCAAGCTTTGCTTTTTTATTCTATTGGGCATGGAAAAGTGTGGGAATCACAGGGCTGGACTTCCTAAAAAAGGTCAAAGTTTGGTAGATTGGGCCAGCATCCTACTTCAGTAAGGAGAGTGGCAAGAAGATTATTATTTGTCTCCAATACTTCATATATCTGATGCTCGTGTGAGCACATGATTGCAAGTACACTCAAAAGGGTGTTTTAAAAAGGGGAGCATTTTTATGGCACTAATTGCAATACCTTCAAGCTTTGAACTCTACTGCTTTGGAAGACATCCTGAGCCTCCAAATCTGATTAATGTGGGTCCAAGTCTGTGGTCAAGACCAAATCAACACTTTGCCTGAATCAATAACTCTCAATCCTGTGCAAAATCATGCCATCAGCTTGGGCTTGAATACTCATATTGCATCAAGGCATGCCTTGGACAGGCCCTGTGTGCAACAGACATCTCAGAGCCTCACAGATGTCTACCAGCCCCTCCTGACCACTGCAGAGAGACGCTGCAGGATCTGCCAGGATCTACACGTTCTTGGTGTGATTCTCCAGTGCCCCATATTAAACATTATGGCTTATCACTCTGCAAGCAAGCATTTACCTTGCTTCCCACAGGTACCATCTCCTATCCAGCCATGTGAGAGACAGGGAAATGGACACCATCTCTCCAGTAAGACCTGTCAGCTAAGCCAGTGCCTTGATGATTATGTTAGACATAACCAAAAGCAAGAAGAGAGCCTGTTTAGACACAGGAGGTGATGAAGGCTACAACACAGGCTGTGGTTCATAGAGTCCTGTGGGTACTGGGGCTCATTCAGAGGCACAAATCTATTTCAGCTGGCTGAAATCACTATCTGATGGGCTGCACCTCCACTGGAAAATGTGGGGAGCCACAAACAAACCGAGGCTGAAAACCAGGCTTTTAAGCCCAGATGCTCTCCTGCACTATAACAAGCATTCAAACATACATACCAGAAACCTCCCGTGACTCCAATTTGCCAAAGGATTGGGGGGGGAAAAGCAAAGACAAGTAGGATTTTTTTCTCAAATTTGTACAATAGTTTTGGCACCTACCAGAAGACCAGAGCAAACTTAGCTGAAGTTGGTTCAGTGTCCTATACCTTATTATGTTCCTAATTTAGCTCTTAAGTCACTGCTCCAGTCACTACTTAGAACTCTAAACCTGTGTCATTAAATCATCTCACAGCCCTCCAGGGAACAGTTAAGACTCAGGATGGCCTCTCAGCATTACTGTGCAATTTAGCTCTGTTTAATTCCCATTAGCTGAGAAAGATGATGAAAATGTATCTAGGAGACCAGTGATCAGCCATACAGCTTCTATTCTTGACAGATACACAAGCCCAACTTCCCATTGATAGTAATTGCTGAAAACTAGGACCTCATGATTTATCCAAGGCTCTTAAGAGCTTGATATCTGCTGTTCTTCCGGCACAGAAATGCAAAGTTTAAATATAAAACCTGCCTTGAAAAGTTCTGTGCAGTCCAATCAGCCAGTAAATTTCTTACAGATGATAGCACACTGATCCTGGCATAATCCAATGTTTCATAAATGTCTTAAAAGATTAAGGCATCATTTTCTGCCCAAATGACAGAGGAGATTCACATCTCTGCAAAGTAAACACTGGCAACAGTCTTGCATAAGAGCCAGCAATATTGCTAAAATTGTCCCCTGTGCTTCCTTACAAGGGCAATTACATAATCAGAAGCCTTCATCTATCAAAAGCAATCCTTTTCATTAAAAAATTGCTCTGGTGTAAGTGCACAAGCGCACATCAAATGGAAAGGAAGGGAAGGTAGCTGGATTGCATCGCGTGACAGACCGGGAAAGAGGATTTTTAACCACTTAATAACTCATCCCTGCTTGCTATTTTCTTTTCTTAATTTCTAGCTCCGGTTCTAAGAGTACATTTGAAGGAGTGCACCAAGACCATTTGACTCATGAATCATGGTCCCCAACATGCAAGGCTCTGTGCTTACAGAGTCACACGTGCCCCATCCTTCTAAGATAAGGATTGTAACAACAAAGGAGAAGGGGTCAGAGCAAGACTCTGGCTGAAAGACCTGGGGTGCAGAACTGCCAGAGAAGCCTCACTTGATATTTGCCAAAACTTTGAAGAACTAAAGACACTGTCCTGCTCAGCCAAGCTCCTTTAGGGACAAGTAGTTCTGCTGCTCCCTCTGCCAAAAGGTCCCTTAGTTCCTAGTTTATCCTAAGCCCCAGTGAGATCTGCAAATTAGGGCAATTACCGCTTGAATCTTAAGGTCAGCGCAGACAGGAGCGGGTGTCTGCACGTGAGCTTGTCATCTAGACTCCGTAGCATCCACGGGGAGACAATGCCTAATAAAAGATGTCCTAGTCATGCCTCTTTCTCTCAAAGGGTGGATCTGCCACAACCTGCAACACTCCTACTATTTCTCTGCATCAGCTCTGCAAACAGATACAGCAATGGGCAGGCACTATTGGCACCACCTCCTGATCAGTAGAGAGCTACAGACAGCAGCTGTCTCAGGACAAATGACATCAAGAGCCGTACACGTGCCCTGAAGTACCATGTCCAGTTACAAAACCATCAAATATGTTAACTAACCTGTTACAAAAGATCTCTGCTGTGTTGGTAGCAAGAGCCGCTGGGCTCTAACACAGTTTGCTGCCTCACAGGAAAGCCACGGGACCTCTTGCCCTCACTGGGGCTTCCTCTTGAGTTGGTGGCTCAGATTAGGATGCAAATAGTGTCCTCAAGGAAGATAAGGCCAAATTGTGCAGGGGCCCTGAGGATACCCATCTGGGTTTGGGATGGGCCTCACGTCTCTGTGTTTATTGCCTCTTCATGGTACATCTGGAAGGGGAAAATAAAGGACTGAAAGGACCGGATTTAACACACGTGATCTCCTCTAAGGCAGCTGAGTGAGGGATGTAATTCACTGAAGTGCCTTCCCTCAGCAGGAGAGACCTTCCTGACCGCTGCTAAGGAAATAGCAGGAAACAGTATTTTCCTGCTCAGACCTAGCAAGCAAACAGCACAGAAGAGGGATCTTTGGCAGAGTTCCTCTAAAAGAGCAGAAGGTAACATGATAATTGGATGAAGGCAAATGGGAAGCAAAGAGAAGTAGGCCACAACAGCAAGGTCGCTAGGGAGGAGGTCAGAGTCTGCAAGACAGCTCAGGACAGAGTCATGAGCTGGAAGGGGAAGGGAAGCGAGTACAAGGAGGAAGAGATGGAGCAAGGAAGAAACGGGACAGGGATGGAGGGGCAGGACGTGGGTATCCCCTGAGAGTTTCCACCTGGGGCAGAACTGGAAGAGTCCTTACATACAACACCGCTATGACCTGCTAATGTTTTAGGCCTCCTAAAGGGACAATCTCCTCTACAGAGCAAAAACGTGAAACCAGATGGATTTTGTTCACATTTTTATTTCGTAAAAGATCCCACTTTATATTCAGGCTGATCCAGTTGTTATCTAAAAGTCCCACGTTATCTTTCACCACCATTTCTTTGGCTTCAATTCAGGCCCCTTAGGTTTCAAGGCTAAAATGATGCAACCTCCCCCCACCACAACCCACCCAACCTCAATACTTTCCTCCAGCAAATAAATTCCTGCCTCTGAAGCTGCTGCTGGTTCTCATGGTGGCAAAAGGAATTGATATAACTAGCACAGAGACACGTACCAAGGCTGGAGGATACTGCTGTGGTCCTCCCTCCTATCACCAGTATGACCCAGGCCACAAAGCCATCCTCCTGCAATGGCACTGTTTTGGTGCTGTATCAGCTCATCCAATCCAGGACTTACAGAGTGGGGAACTACAAGACCAAGAAGATATGGGAATGGACCTAGCAAACTTGAGGACCTAGCAAACCCTTGCAAATCATTCAATGCAATGGACAAGCTGTCCTTGGAGAACTGGAACAATGAAACCTATTTATTTAGAGATTGGAGGGGTTTTTAGAGAAAGATTTTGGAGATTTTGAGAGACTTCTGCTCCGGGGTAACATGTAGTGTACTCATAGCATTGTATTTCCATTAGTGGAAGCACTGAAAGAGATTTTTCCTCTATCCAGCAACCAATATTTGCAAAAGCGGTAGGAGTTTTGATATATAAGATCTTTGGCGCTTCACCAGACTTGGCTGGAGTGGCTAAAGGATTCAAAGGTATGGAAGATTGATGGGGAAAAAGTACATCAAGTGAAAGCAAAGCAGTGTTAGCTTTTTATCTCTAGTATATCAGAAATCAATATCCTTAGCTATTGACTGTGATATTCATCAGCTATTGCAGGATCTGGCCTTGAAAAACTCTGAAAAGATGTCTCAGTCATTTCAGAGGTTCAAGATGATTTTGCCACTTCCAGTTAGTACTTTCAGGAAAAGCTGGGCACACACTGAAGAGAAGAGGAAAGTAAACACAAGGCAATAGTCTGCCTAATTTTTGACATACGTTCACGCAGGCAGTTGTGCAGGGAATAGACTCATTGCAAGTGTGTTTCACAGCCAGGCACGAGATCGGTTGCAGAAAACAAAGTTTTTGTTGGAAAGCATTAGCACTGGAACTAAATACCTGTTGTGCTCTGCCCATGAGAAGGCTGCAGCTTATCTCCTCAGCAGCGAGAAAGCAACCCAACCTCACCAGCAAAACAGAAGACAGCAGCGGGATTAATTAATAGCACTCAAAGAAGAGAAAGTGCAGGAACAAGCTGTTAATACTGTACTCAGAGGACAGATCTGCTCTAGGAAGCAACTTTCAAACACTCTAGGATGAGACGAAAAAAGGCTTTTAAGATCAATTAGTCTTTGCAAATGATCCCCTGCGATCGAGTTTCCATGGTCCGGGGAAGGCAACACACAGATTGTGGTGGGAGCCAGGGGCACCTGTCCATCCTTTTGAGTCTTAGCAGGGTAAATGTGATACTAGGACAGTAGAAATGCCAGAGCCTGCACCAGGCAGAAGAAAAAATACAAGGAAAACTGCTGATGTTGCAGCCAAGGGGATTGAAAAGCTCAACTGACTTAAAGCAGGTCACTTCCACAGAACTTGCAAACTGCCTTCAAATTATCTGGTCAGATGAGCGTTAGATAAGCAGAGAGTCTTTTTGGGCCTTCAGGGGAATTCAGACAAGAGCGTTATTCAGCAGCTGGGTGATGACTAAAACTTTCTGAGGGAGGTGGGGGATAAATCACTCCTGCAAAGTGAAGACTCAGCTGGGGCTGTGGAGCAGGCTCTGTTTCCTCAGGTGTCTGAGGAAACCTGGGTGGCTGAGCTGGGGCAGGGGCAGGGTCCGTCCCACCCAGCTACCACATGCCTGAGCTCTTTGAGGAAGCTGATTTTGAGAAGGGTTTTTTTGCTTGGATTTGTTTTTCAGCCAGGTTTCCTAAGTGGCTAGGAAATCCCCTTACACAATCACTGTGCATGTCTGTAACTCTCCCCCTGCCCAACAATTTTTACCCCACCAACCCAGGGCTTTCAGAAGTCCAAATAAAGGTTTTTCCTACACATGCTGTGAAAAGGGGTGGGCAAAGAGAGAGCTGTGTTTGGGATCAAAGGTGTTTGCTCCCAAAGGTGTTTGGGAGCAAAGCGTCATGGGCTCACAGTCCCTCTGTCCTCTCCATAACACCAGGGGAGAGGACCTGTGTAGAGGTCTCTGTAGAAAAGCTGGAGAATGCCCACCTTCAAACACACAGCAGATTGTGGAGATGGACAAGAGCTGGAGAGCATTCCCATCTGGTGGGGACCATCTCTGCCTGCCTGCAGCCAGGGCTGGACCTGCTCTGAGACCCTGGTGAACACACTGAGGCTGTGCGCACAGAAGGGACCTGGAGAGGACCACATCTGTGGTCTGGCACAGGACTATCATAGGAGATAGCATGGCTGGAGATGAAGAGGGCTGGGAGACAGGAGTCTGGCTTCTGCCAGCGCGTCATTGCAGAGCTGGGCAAGCTGCCCATTCTCATGCCTCCCATTCTGGCAAAAACCAGGATACAGATCTGTCTCCACGTTGGGCTCTGAAATCCTCTGAAGGAGGCAAGGTATGTGCGTTAGCCATCACACGCCTATCCTGGTGACCCTTGAAAAGGGAAAGTGCATGGTTTCTCCTGCAGCCAGTGGTTAGCAGTGCCATGTGAATAAGCTGCTCATGATTCAAAGTATATCAGTAAGGTTAATGAAGGACACTGAAGTCATCACTTCCCCCTTCTCTTTCCTTTCCTCTCCTTGTCAAAACAAAGATCTTCTCTTTCCTCTGCTATCTGAGAACCGCAGAATAATTTAGGTCAGAAAGGACCTCTGGGCATCTCCAGTCCAATCTCCTGCTCTAAGAAGGGTTATCTTCAAAGTTTGATCAGGATCTTACCCAGGTGACTTCTGAGTATCTCCAGGTGTGGAGATAGCACAGTGTCCCTGTGCACCTGTCCCAGCCCTTAGCCGTTCTCAGGGCTCAGTACTGGGGACAGTTCTGTTTCTTATCTTCATCAATGATCTGGACGAGGGGATCGAGTGCACCCTCAGTAAGTTTGCAGAGGACACCAAGTTGTGCGGGAATGTTGATCTGCTTGAGGGTAGGAAGGCTCTCCAGAGGGACCTGGACAGGCTGGATGGATTGGCTGAGGCCAAGTGTATGAGATTCAACAAGGCTAAGTGCTGGATCCTGCACTTAGGTCACAACAACCACATGCAACAATACAGGCTTGGGGAAGAGTGGCTGGAAAGCTGCCTGGCGGAACAGAACCCAGGCATGTTGGTCAACAGCTGGCTGAATATGAGCCAGCAGTGTGCCCAGGTGTCCAAGAAGACCAATAGCATCCTGGTTTGTATCAGAAATAGTGTGGCCAGCAGGACTAGGGAAGTGATCGTCCACCTGTACTCACCACTGGTGAGGCCACACCTCAAAAACTGTGTTCAGTTTTGGGCCCCTCTCTACAAGAGAGACATTGAGGTGCTGGAGTGTGTCCAAAGAAGAGCAACGAAGCTGGTGAAGGGTCTAGAGCACAAGTCTGATGAGGACTGGCTGAGGGAAGTGGGGTTGTTTAGGCTGGAGAAAAGGAAGCTGAGGGGAGACCTTATCACAGCCTACAACTACCTGAAAGGAGGTTGTAGCGAGGTGGGTGTCAGTCTCTTCTCCCGAGTAACAAGCGATAGGATGAGAGGAAATGGCCTCAAGTTGTGCCAGGGGAGGTTTAGATTGGGTATTAGGAAAAATGTCTTCACGGAAAGGGTTGTCAAGCATTGGAACAGGCTGCCCAGGGAAGTTATTGGGTCACCATCCCTGGAGGTATTTAAAAGACGTGTAGACGTGATGCTTAGGGACATGGTTTAGTGGTGGACTTGGCAGTGCTAGGTTTACAGTTGGACTTGATGATCTTAAAGGTCTTTTCCAATCTAAACAATTCTATAATTCTCTGATTCTGTTTCCTTGCTGTGCAGGGCACCATAACAGAAATGTTCAGACTGGTGTGAATGGGGATGTTTTGTGTGGATGCACCAGAAGGAACAAATGGCAGGGGAAGGGCTACACAAGTGGCACATGCTGATGGCACCTAGCAGAACAAGTCAGCAAGATGCCAGCACATCTCCCTGCACCATCTCGGGACATCCAGGCTGGGAGACAAAGGCCAGTGAGTAAATCCCGGTGACTCACAGACATGGGACAGGATGGAGAGATTCAACAGATGGCATCCCTTGTCCTCTGTGGCATTGCAGGGAATCCTGGACAGATGACGTGGACACAAGTGGTTTGGTGTCAAACTAGTGGGTGGACGCTTCTTGGTGCTTGTGGGCACGAAGGTCTGAGTGCAATGAGTGACAACGTTTTTTGTTTCAGTTTTGTTTAAAAATTAAATAATCTTCTCCCCTACAAGGTCTCACATCACGCATTACTACATTGTCACGACGTCATTTCCTATAGCTGCAACTTGTGTTTGTTGCTCATCCTTCCACAGTGCACCTCAGAGAAGAGACTGACTGTCTTCTCTATAGCCTCCTCTTAAGCAGCAGAAGACAACAATTGCATTCCCCTGAGCATCTTCTTTCCCAGGCTGGTCAAAGCCAGCTCCCTCAGCCTTTCCTCATGTGTCGTGCTCTCCACTGGAACTGGTCCAGTTTGTTGGTCTCTTCCATGTACTGGGGGACCCAAAATTGAACACAGTGATTCAAACAGAGGGGAATCACCACTTCCCTCAACCTGCTGGCTATGCAAGGAACCTGCAAGGCACAAGTATGGGCCTTGCAGGAGGACACCAACTCCCACTAAATTCAGCGATAGGTGAATCAATCTCAGAAGAGCCTGATAGTCTTGCTTGCACCATGCACCATGTCTTCAGAAATCTCATCTGAGAATGAGACAACAGATACTTCTTGTTACTTGCTAAATATCTGGCTGTGTGAGCAGCAAGAACAAACTCTTGCATCTTTGATGGCAAAGCTTTAAGTATTTGCTGACGTGAACTAACATTCCCCGCTCCACTCAGTGTGTCTACTCTGCTCTGCCTGATAAATTGTCTCCCACATCTTCATGTCTGCTGAGCAAAATCTGATTAGTAGCAAACCTTAGAGAAATGAACAATAGAAGGTTCCTGCTGGTCTGGAGATGAAAGGGTGCTTTTAAATCATTAAGAATTTTTTTTTTCCTTGTTCCAAAGCAGGAGCCTAGATCAGCTCTTAATTGTTTCCTCACCCCTACAGACTCCATTGGCAAGTTATTCCCCTGGCTGATTGAGCTCATCATGGTCCAGAAGCGAGAGTAGGAGGCTGCAAGACAGGATGTCTGGGTTCCCTTCTGAAGCCTGTCCCTGACCTGCTGTGGGAAACACAGCTCGGCCTTGCTCCTGATGGGCCACGTTTGCAGATGTCGAGGCCGAGTCTGCCTGAGCAGTGATTTTATGCAGCATGTGTCACTGCAGCTGTGGTTTCCACTGCACTTACCATTATGGCACTGTCTTATGGAAGTGTCAGGAAGATTAGTTCATGTTTGCTCAGTGCTGGACAGATGCGAGGAGAGGGGAAAGGTCCCCTGCCAGCTCTTCCTTCTCACTGAGCAAATGTAGTTCTCGCCCATGATGTTTTCAAGGCCTGCCAGGATCCCACCTGTGCTTGCCTTTGCCTCCTCCCCTCTGGTGGCCCTTGCAGACCAAGGTCCCAGAGCACAGCCTCTCCACCCAGCACAGCAGGAACCTTCTCATGGAAAAAATCAGAGCTCTTAACAAGCCCTTCTTTCTCACACCTTGCTTTTGTGTCCCTGAGCTCCACTCTGGACAAGTTGAGAAACATCCTTGTCCGCAAAGCTGACTCGGCGTCAGCCCTAGGGTGTGAAAAGCACACACCCCCCCTCACCAGCTCTCGTTGCCTTCCTCAGACTGCACTTGGGCTAAAGCAAGCAGCACAATGTCCCTTTGTCTGAGACAGTGGGGGAGGAATTTAAAGTGGTGACATACCACCACGGAGGTGACAGACACCACAGTGCCACTGCAACAGGGCACAGTTCAGCCTGGCTGCCGCTCGCTCTGCGCACACTCTGCAACGCAGCAGCCTTTCTTCTGCGGGTGGCCAGCCAAGAGCTACACTAGTTCAAAAGCACCAAGCCAAGCCAGGACCTGCCTCTCACAGCGACATCCCATTCGTGTCAGCTATGGTCCCGCTGGGTTTTTCATTCTCCATGCTGAGGATTGTCTGCATTCCTTGGGCATCTTCTGATGCCTCAAAGTTCAGTCTGGCAAGACAGTCTGCAGCTGGGCTGCTGTGTCCTGCAGGTCCCTTCTGCTGTCTGGGCACAGATCAGGGTACAACACATGCACAGCTTGTAGGAAGCACCAGACAGGCCAAGTGTGGCCAAGCTGGTCAATCCTGCAGCCCCACGAGGCTGGGTATGTCAGGAGCTCTGGTTTTGTGGCCATGTCCTATGCTATGCGGACCTTCACTTCTTCCCACCAGGTCCTGATCTTCTCCCCAGCTGACACCCCTTCATGTTTCTCTTTGCTCTAGCCCTTTCTCTAGCCATGGCCTAAAGAGATCACATGCTGCTCTGCTCCACGCTGCTTCTCAAGAGAGCTGTGGCCATTTTTCCAAGCCAACACCACCATGGTGGCAAACACTGTGGTTTTAATGAGCCCCATGGTCAAGAGCCACTGTGAATGCAGAAAAGCAGCAGCCAAGCAGCATCACGGGTCTGCATAGCTGAACTACTATTTGAGGAATGAAGACAGAAATCCTATTTTATGTGACCCTGCATTTGCCCTGCTCCAATCCCTCTTTGCTGCCTGGAGTGTAGGCATTGCAATGGATTCGTCCCCAGGAATGAGAGGCAAGTTAGCTCTGAACTAGCTCTGCTCTCTCACACAGCCCCGGTGCCTGCAAAAAACCACATTGCTACCAGCTGAACCAGCTGATGCTGAGTGCTGATCTGCTCTCTGAGGCTCTTCTGGGTCGCAGACCAGCACAGCTGCGGGGCAGGGGTGCCCCAAGAGCAGAGGGGGAGCAGGGATATGAAACCAGCAGCATTGCTTCAGGAGAGCAACACACATCTGTCTGCAGCAGGGAAAAGGGGATGAATAAATGCACTCGCTTCCAGCTAAAGGCTGACTTCAGTGAACAGCGTTTGATTTGATGCCAACCCCAGAACCGGCAGATGTTGAGGAAAAAAAAGCAACCCAACAACAAAAGCCCAAAGTGAAGCATTCCCATAGTTGCAAGGGGAAGTTTCATGAGGCCTTGACCCACAGGATTTTTTAAAACCTTATCCTTTAACATGACAAAAAAGAGGGCAGCCAGGAGATAGGATTCTCAGCAGTTGAGAGGATCTTCATCTGGCCAAGCTTTCAAACAGTCCTGAAACCTTTCCCACAAGGTACCTGCTAGGCTGACCCAGCCGTGAACAGCCTCTCTCCATCCTGGAGCCTCTGCTGAGGCAAGGCTCCTGCTGTTGCCAAGCTTCCCAGCTTTGACAGAGGACGGCAGTATGAGGCATCAAGAATTTATGCAGAATGCATCCACCTCTCATGAACGGAGAGCTGCCTCTCAGCGTCACAGCCCAAGCTCATCCACCAGGCACAGCAGCACAGCCTGGTCGTGCTGCCGAGTCGAGCAGGAAATTGGGCTCCTGCTTTTAAGAGGAAAAGAGTTTCTGCAACGCACCATGGTGCCTGGCCACAGCTTGCTAGTTAGCATGGGAGCAGTTGCCATGGCACTGCGAAGTAGGAAAATTTCTGGGCTGATTAGGATTAAGCATCAGCTCCCAGAAGACCAGGCTCCCCTCACCAAGCACCTCTCTGGCATTTCTGCCAGGCCCTGCTCTGCTTTGCATGGGCACATCCAAGTGCCAAGGAGCAGCTCAGGAAGGGATCCAGGAAACACGAGGGTGCGCTAAGCGCAGGACCCCTGCAAGCTTTTCTTGCAGGGAAAGAGGTATGTTGCAAACAGAGACATTGCACATCTACTGGTCTCCCTCCTTTCAAGCATCTCTTTTGCTCAGTGGTTTGTGGCCAGATCAAAGTCAAAGCATAAGGATGGCACCCTCATCTCAGTACCAAATTCTCCCCACATTTATTTGCATGGGAAGCAGAGATTTTGTAAGCAATGCTGCAGAGCATCATCCCCTCTGTGTAATGGACCCACATGGCTTCTCAAATGACTCTGGCTAAGAGGGACCAGTGATCAGCTGCTGTTTCACAGAGTCACAGGGTTCAAGGCACATGGGGGGTACAGTGCTAAGCAATCTGCCTTCTTGCAAAACCCAGTCCTGACCGCCTCTGCCAAGTCATCAGCTTGTGTCTGAGCAATAATTTTGCTGTCTTGATTTAGAGATTTCCAGCAATGGAGAACTTACTGTCCACCAACTATGCAAGGTGGCTGATCACAGTGGTTCATAGCCTTCACCGGTTAAAAACAGGAAGGCATCTGACTGAGTCTGATCTGTATCTGGCCTCTGCTCCAGATCATTGGATGCAGTTTGGTTTTCTCAGTGTGGCTGGAGTGTTGTTCACCCCTTAGCACTTCTGTGCCTCGACCTCATCCAGGTCAGCTCCTTCACTTCTGCACTTCACCACTGCTTTGGGCACAGCTGTGTCTGGTCATCCCCAGTGGCTAAGAAGAGCTGTGCTCTGTTCCCTGCTCTGATCCCCTTGATTTCCCTCAAGGCCATGTGTTACACAAGCTCTTCTCAGATGTTCAAACAACAGAAGAGCCACCCCAAGGCTGGGAAAGGCCAAACCAGCATCCTGCCTCTGCCAGGCAGGTTTCTCTAAAAGAAATCATAGTGGTGGTACAGGACGGACACACAGGTCCTGTGGATGCTAATATCTGGGTGTATTTTTATTAGAACTCAACATCATGTGCTGTCAGAGTCTCCAGTGACCCCCAGCATTTTCGGTGATCCTGGTAGTGCCAGCAGCCTGGGACGTCAGTTCCAGTCATCCTGCCTTCTTGCTGGCACATGGGTAGAGGCAGGTAATCTGTCCCCAGAGCACCTCATCCTTCCAGCGAGAGACTGCTTTCAGCCTGGAGACAGACATTTTCATTGCATTCAGGTCCAGCATGCAGCTTGTTCTCCCCAGAAGCATCAGATCCCTGGGGACACTCTGGGCATCTGCAGCTCCCTGTGCTGGAGGTGTGTGGGGGGGAGGAAAGCCTGCATCTGCCTTGTCCTCGAGTCCAAATCCCAGGCAAGTGGGTTGTTGAATCCCTGTGACAACCCCCCACAAGTGCCAATAAACCCAAACCCCATTAAGAGCCTTTTGCATGACCTCAGTGACCTACCAGCTGGAGACCTTACCCCCAGTTTCCATCTCGCACATGTCCGTGGCCATTTCATCTCTGCTCTGGTTATCTCACCAATGCTGTTTTCTGACTTAAGTCGAACCTCATCCCCAGTGTTCAGTGCTGTCAGAGAAGCCACTTTGCCTTTCAGCTGCCAATTTCGTGGATGTCTTTGATATGCCAGCTCCTGCCAGGTGGGACACCACAGGATCCCTGAGCAATGGAAGAGCCGCAGGGATGATCCACGTAATGCCTGAGCTGCAGCCGGATCTCAAGAGGAGCAAGAGAGGAAAAGCTAGCATGTGAGATCTGACAGGCTCATAACAAACCCAGCTGGCTGGCGTACATACCAAGCCCAAAACACCCCAGGCCACCCCCCTCCCACCCTCCTGATACCATCACACCCCTCCACATTTAATTAAAAAAGGATTAAAGCAGGCTGTAAGGACGTGGGCGACGGCTGAGGTCAGGGGGTGCCTTGCAAACCTACGCCAAGCCCCGCAGCTGGTGCTGGGACAGTGGGCTGTCTGCTGGTGATGCCAGCTTCTCCAAGACTAAGGCAGGTCTAGTCTGAGACCCAGGCAACTTATCCAGGCTGCTTGCCTCTTGTAGTGCTGCTCTGTAAGGACCGCTGCAGGGCAAGGATGGGATCAGGGATATAGGAGCCTGCAGGGAAACACTTACGCTGCTGAGCAAGCAATGGTTATGGCATTCCTCCAAGGCCTCCATGCTGTCCCGCTGGCCCTTCCCAGGGCTTGTGTTTGGCTGTGTCTCCTTCCAGAGCTCACACGCTTATCCCGTGTGAGCCACCTGCAACCATCCCAGCCCTGGCAGTGAGGTTCGGCTCAGGCAAGCAGCTCTGTCACAACAGTGCAGGCCATTTCAGCCCACTCCTCGTTTCCCAAAATATGAATGTTTCACCAGGGCAGAGCTCAGAGGCTTTTTCCAGCCAGACAGATGCCAGGCAGGTAGGTCCTTCCCAGATCCAGCCTCACAGAAAGCTCTGGGAACGTGTCTATGGATGAGGCACAGTGCCAAGGAGTCCCCCATCTTACCTGGCTGGAGCAGCCATGGTCATAGATGGCTGGAAGTCACCTCCACACAGGAGTTAACCCTGGGATTAAAGCCTCAGCATCAGTGAGTTTCACCTTCAAGGGGGATACTTATTCACAAGAAGGTGGAGAAGATCCCAGCTGACTCCGTGCAGAGGTCTCCAGGAGCAGAGTCAATGGCATACGTGGGTAGCTCCCACATGGAGAGAGAAGCAGAAGGCAAAGCTCAGCAGGAAGCTTTGGGGCAAATGGAGACACTGTGAAAGCTGGAATTTGCTAACACAGAAAAAAGGACATGGGTCTGGGTCTGAAACCCACCCCTGAGAGATGGGACACGCTGTGTGGTGGCAGGAGAGGAGATGTCTCAGGCTGGTGGATGGACTGTACTGCACCAGTGTTACCGTTGGGAGCCCTTGGCCTCTTGGCTTGTATCGCTGCATGGAGAGCTGACCCACAGGATGCAAGTTGGTCCCTCATCAGCAGCCTGATGGCCAACCCACACCTATAACACGGGGCCAGTCCCTGCAGGGGGGACAGGTGAGTCCATGGCATGTAAGTGCTCCTCATTTTACCCAAATGAGTCTCACAAACCCTAAAGCATTTCATTTCAGCCCCAAGCCCACCTCTTTCACAGTGGCTTGGCCATAACAAGCCTGAAGAGCTCAAAGAAGTTCCTTGTGGCCTTTTTAGCTCTTTCTGCTATGAATTCATTGCCTTCCCCTTCTCCTCTTACCTCCATAGCCTAAGAGAGCCCTGCTCCCCTCAGAGCAGGCTGCTCTGCACAGGATCTGACATCTCTTGGCGGTATTTCTAAATGGTCCAAGTCTCAGCAGCCTCAGTAATTGCTGCTGTCCCCTAACCAACCCATCGTCCTGTCACCCAGCTTTGGAAAGTTTTCTCCTTCCTTACCTTGCACTTGCCAGAGACCAGCTGATTCATCCACTATCTGCCTTAGGCAACCCACGCAGCCACTGTTGATTGAGTTACTTAACAATTAAGCAGAGCCTTAAATCTTTGCAGCACTTCACATGTATTGACTAATTAATCCAAGCACCTGTCTGAGGTAGGTTAGTTCAGTCTTGCGTGTAGCTTCCAAACATGCCCATGACTGCCTCATAGGTCAAAGGCAGAGGCAGTTCTGCAGAGGTGATAGGGGGTCCACCATCCCCATTGCCCACACCTCCAAGGAACCCATGCAGCACTTCCCCTCTGCATCACAGGACCTGCTGCGACTTCAGAGGTCACCGGGCCCAGGGGACCATGTCCCCAGCCCAGGACTCTTGCAAAGCTTGCCCTTGAATGGGCTTTTCTCCTGCATCTTCTCTGGCCCTGCATGGGCCCTGCAGGGAGCTTCGTTCCCTGGCTCTCCCCCTCTCTGACCACCAGCGGGGCACCCTGCACATCCAACAGCTGAAGCCAACTTGCTTGGACAAGCAACGAGCTGCCTAAGGCTCTGCCAGACCTTGAGCGCAGGTGGGGAAAACCTTCCCCTGGGGTCCTGCTGGCAGACAGCCATGAGCCCTACCAATGTAGGAGAACAAACCTGGCCTTCAGGATGGTGACAGGAGAGCACAGCACGCTGCCCCGCTGCATCCTGCTGCAAGTGCCACCCAGAGGGAGCCAGGCTTTCCCCGCAGCCCACCGTATTCAGCCTATTCACACAGGCTGTCTCAGCCACATCAAAACCCACGTCCCAGTCTCGGCTGTCAGCGGGGAACGAGGCCAGGCGTGGGAGGCAGGGAACCCGCTCTCCATGTGGATGAGCCGCAAAGGAGCTTTGTGCAGATGAGCGAGCTGGGGAGATGCAGCGACGCACCGAAGGTTATGCAGAGAGTCCGTGGCAGAAGTCAGTACCTAAGTGACTCCCAGCCCTGGGATTCAGGAGAGGGAAAGGGAGGAGGTTTGCCATAGCTAAAGCTATGGGTAGAGACTCGGAGAGCTGAGCTGGGTTCCCAGCCACACAAGCATTGGAGCCTGATCCCGTGCAAATCATCTAACTTTTCCCTTTTTCCTCCAATGCAGTCACTTTTCACCTAGCCAAGACTAAAAGAAAATGCCATGTCCTTGTGCTACGCAGGTTCCCAACCATTAGCTAAGGCCAAGGCAGACATTAAAACTCCTGGCCATGCCATGGTCCTCTTGCACTAAAGAGTACAGGATCCCCCCAGCACAAGGACAGAGACCCCAGAGGTACGTGACACTGTTTGACTCCCTGTCACCAAAAGGTTTCAGCCCATCTGAGTCCTCCGAGCAGCCCTTTCCTTGCCTCCCTGTCACCCCAGGGCTTCAGCACAGTGGCACCCCCCCTCCCCAAAAGGCAGGTGATGAGGCTTGAGAAATGCTTGATGCGAAGGACCTGGCAGCAGAAAGGCACTCTGCCGACCTGGGGAGTTGCGAAGCAGCCAGCCGGAAGAGAGCTTAATCTGAACAACCTTGCTCAGAAAAGCTAGGACCAGTGGAGTCAGGATCTGCTCAAACCATGTGGTGTCTCTAACAGCAAGGTACTGGCTTGAGTCAAAAAGCATCAGCATGCATGTTATAAAGGCATCTCTGCTGCTTGTAATGGTACCCTTCATGTGCCCTCCATCTCATGCTGCTGAGGACGGGGTTCCTGCCTACCTACCCTGTGGATATACCATTTGCTTGCTTTTTAACACAAGTCTAACACCACCAAAGGGAGAAGAGAAACTTCCTCTCCCTGTGAAATTCACCCCAGAAAATCCTGAGTTGTAAAGCAGAGGAACTTGTAGACCAACACTTTACCACTGGGTCATAAACCATCACATATATTAGGAGTGAATTTTTATTTTTTTTTCCTTGCCTGAATATGTGCTGATCTCATTCATCTTGGGAAAAGCACGGGGTGTTCTCATCCAAGCTATACCTGGCAAGCTGCATACACCGTGACAGAGAGAGCAAACTTCTGAGCAAGCTCTGCAGTGGCTGCTGCCAGGCTTCTTGTGGTTTATTTCTTGAGCAAGAGGCCGGCTTCTTCACCTGGCATTCTTGAGAGAGATGAAGGGTAAGTCAGCAAATCAGCTTCATGCACTGCAAACATCCTCTGCTTTCAGCCATGGCAGAATTAGCTCAGGTCGGGATTTGCTGGTAGCTGGGCGAGAAACGTCTGCAGGGCTTTCTCCCCCCCACCTCCCCTGGAGGGAGAAAGCAAGCAAATGTTTTTAACCTGCTGCATGGAGGCAGATTGCAGGAGCTGTGGGTACCCAGCATGGCTCAGCAAGCACTGCCGGGGAAATCAACAGGGAACGTTCCTGATGCTATTTTAAACATCGGCAGAAAATGCTAGCTAGCAACACTGAATTCGACAGAGCTGCATAAAGCCAAGAGCAGCGACAGAGGCATGAGCTGCCTGCCTGTATAGCAGGGATCCCACACACCGCAGAGCGAGCCATTCGCACCGATGTGTGGGCTGCTCGGTCGGTTGGTCGGTTTGTTGATGTATTTGCTAACTACGACGTTACTTTGACATGTCAACTGGCAAGCCGGCGTCTGGATACCTCGGTGTCACACAGGCACCTCCATTTCAGCCCTGGGGAGAGCAGCTTAGATCCGCTGGCCGGGGTTAAAAATGAATCGCAGCTAAGCTGTTCAAAGGGATCCACGCTGCCGCCACCGTGAGTGCTCCGCGCCCGCCAGTGCAGGTGGAAGTTGCATGCCTGTCTCCAAGGGGGGATGTAGCTCTTGCTGGGTGACTGCTGAAAAACATCCCTGCTCTGCCGGCTCTTTCTGGAGCTTCTTGCCTTGCTTGTCTGGGAGAGGATGGAAAGAGGGCATGTTGCGAGATTGCTGCAGCCAGTGGGTGCTGCTAAAGGCAGTACGTGAAATTAAAGGTGGTATCTCAGAATAAAGATACCACAGCAACTCCTAGCTTAAGAATAATTCATATTGCAGGTCTGGCTACTGCAGGAAATGTCCCCTTTGTAAATCGTGCTGTTTGGAGCGAGAAGAGCAATTATGTGGATTCTGCTGCAGCTCATTTTGGTCAGGTTAATTTGGGAAGAGGATGTTTGCTGGCAGCTAAAGGAGGCTGGTTAAGATGCAGAATTACCAGACCAGGCTAGTGTTTGGAAATGGTATAATAATCTCAAGGCAGGGGAACATGGTTCGGTACGATTTACCTTCTGAGATAGTCAGGAGGGGAGAGACCTTAGCTTAGAGGGCTCCTCTTGCCTTAATTAAAAAAAAAAGAGAGATTTTCAAAGACAGAGCCTGTTTTGCAAAGCCCAGACACCACAATGATGGGCATTGCTGAAACCAGCTGTCTTGCCTGACGTCTGAATGCCAGGCCTTTCCAGAAACCCTGTTTGTGCAAGCGGAATGGCTCTCAGAGAAAACACTCGGTCACAGGGGAGTTTTTCAACGCCCTGGTTTTGTGCGTGGGTACATGTGTGCGTGTGTTTGGGGGGGAGGAGGCGTGAACTGCTCATTGTACCCCGAGTCTGACTTTGCAGCCATGGTATTACCGTAAGCTGTGACAATGGGTATGACACAGGGCTATGCTTTTAACAGGAGAGCCCTGGCTGGGTTTAACGTGACGATCGGTTCTGGTGCTTTCAGTGCTCACAGTCTTGGGCATCTCATAGCTAAAACTGGTGCCTGTTTCTCAAAAGCTGGTGTCAAATACCCAGTGCTACCAGGGGACCTCCTGCGTGGATGCAGCAAGGACGCAAGGTCTGAGCTGATAGTCAGCTCCATCCAGCTGGGGTGACGTAGTGAAAATGCTGAGGAGGATGAGTTGGCAGTGCTGATTTGGACAGACTGGAGATCGGAAAGGAGGGCAATAGCAGCGAATCCTCCCGGAGGTGACCAGGGATCAAAAAGGAGAGATGGCATTTGTGTGTGTTGGGACGGTTCCTGGAGTGTGGAGGGGGCAAGGGGTGTGTAAGTACACACACACATGGGCATGTGATGGCAGGGACTGCTCCCCGCACTAATTCATCGGTGTCTGTGCTCGCCAGCAAGCGCACAAAGCCACAAATGAGAGATTTTGTGCACTTTCAAGAAAAGAGACCTTTGCTCTTTCCCCACTTCTCTATTAAAGTTCACATTGCAAACTCTGCTTTAGCCCTCCTTCCAGAGAGAAAAGAACAGTCACTGTGAAGGCTGATTTTTTAAAAGCAGTAGCACAAGGAACCTAAAGCACAACCTTCCTCCTGCATAACTTTACTCTGTTCTAAATTCCCAGTGGCTGCTTCAGGACTGATCATAACCAAACTATTCGGCAGCATAAGGGCACTTCCTCTGCAGAAGCAGCAGTCTGCCATGGATTGCTACTTCATTTTCTTTCACTACAGTTTTTGCACTAAATTTATGGTCTGTATTATGTTGTTTAATGCTGTTAAGGACAAAGGGCCCTCTGTACTGAGCAACCATATTAAAATATGCCTATTAAACCTCACTGTGAAACCACAGGGGCTGACTGCTGCAGGCTTTGGTGGCAGTCATGCTGATGTTTCTAGTCTTGAAGATTACAGGAACCGAGCGTAGAACAACGTCGCTACTGTCGGAAAGGCTGAAGGTCTGGTGGTAGGAGAACAAGAACGGTGCATGAGGAAAGGCTTGCAGATCTCTGGCTTGCAGGAGACCATCCAGTTGCCTTCACCTAAGGTGGAAAAGGAGACAGAGTGAGGGCTGTCCCTCCACGGCTTGTTGATAGTTTGTCAAGCAGGGGTTGGAAGGAGGATCCAGCAAAAAACTGGGTATTCCTGTCATTTCTTTCCTCCAGCACCTAATGCTGATTCATAATCTGGATGTCCAGGAATCCCTTCATCCATCTCTGAAGCATGGTCACTGCTTTACCTTGCAGGGATCGGAAACCTAGTTATAATCTGCTATAGAAGTGGGTGTAGCATTTTAGCCTTCCCACCGCAGAGGAATTAAGCACCACTAGCAAACTGATCTTGGCTGAGCTTCTGCCCTGGACTAACACCCACAGTGTGCCTCTCTCTGCCAAGAAATCATGTGTCAGTGCAAGCTGCTCTGAGAAGATGGATCCAGACCCAAAACTAGATGACGGCAAAGATCTCTAACATCCCAGAGCAAGGGGGATTAGATCACATGCAAACAAACACCTTGCCAGCAGCTGCATGCATATGCTGAAGCAACCACATATCCCTCAGGTCCAATACGAAAACATTGACCTGAACGGCAGCCAGATAATTTTTTATGAGAATGCACCGTTCTTGAGCAATTTTTCCAGCACATCCCACACAAACAGGTTTTCCTTGAACACCGCAAGGCAGCATTTACCATCTCATGCCAGCTTTTTTTTTTCCTAATTGTAAGGGGTGGGAGGGCTCTCACGTATCATTTAGCGTCTCTATGCTGGTGAGCACAGAGTGTGAGCGGTGTATCCTCACAGACACAAAATCCAGCACTAAACCCTTTCATGTGACCAGTTCTGCCGAAGTCAGACAAGATCCCACCTTTCCGCAGAAATCTGAGGCCTTCGACTTGGCACATATGTACTGGTCTAATAACATGTCCTTCCTCTTCTCATCACCACAACAGCCTTCCCAGGAAGGGCACGTTGACTATTCCCTTTGGCACATTTGCATGCAGTGGGTTGCACTGCAGAAGCAGCGTTGGTCCTTCAACACTGGCACTAGCTATTGGTGTCCATGATATTTTGCTAAATTAGCTGAATTCTTGGTGGTAAAAAAGGAACATGGAGGGAAAATGGATAGTGTCTGTAAAGTCATGGGCATAGGTAACATCCCACACATTTCTGGCCCAACATAGCCTGAGCTCACTCTGACCTAGAGTTTGAGCTGCTGTGAGAATAAGGAGTTTTTAAGGCCTTATGTGACCCAATTTATCAACTTCCACCGCACAACAGTACCTCGGGGCTGTATCACCAGATGCATTAATTGTCCTTCTTGGTTAGTGGTGAGTGATGGACACGTGCTATTTGTTCCTAATTAAGAGAATGAAATGGATGGAGTCTCTCCCTTCCCACATAGGAGAGCCAGAGGGATGTTTCTAGGGGAGCAGCCTGGCTCCTTGGCAGACACCCCTCTTTGATCCAAGCTTGCAATCTCATCAGGTTCCTCATTTCTGCATGCAGGAGGGAGGGGAAAACGAAAGCAGCACTGCCTCTCCCGCTAGCCTGCCCCTTCGTACCCTGTACGTTGGCCTGATTTGAAGAGCAGCAGAAAAATTGTATTTATTCTAGACAATTGAACAAAAATTTCCCATGTTGTCTCATTCAGTAGAAAACTGATATTCTAGTTCCTCCTTGATCAAGTTTGATCACCCTGAAAAGTCCATTAACTTTAACCCACCAAAAAAGGACAGGGATATACAACTTCATCCCCAAACAAACAAAAATTAGTAGAAATTGAGTATTTTCCTTTATTTGCAATGTGACGCACTAAATAATGCTCAGAAGTGGCAAATGCATAGGAAAAACTGTTTCATCCCACAGTTTGACAAGGGAGAGAAGGAGCAAGTCCTATAGTCATGCAAAGGTGGATTGAGCCCTGTGCAATGCTGGAGGCAGACTGAGTAACCTGCTCGGTCTCCTGTACTTGTCCTGTCAGACCTATTTCAGGGTATCTGAAATAATTCTTAGCTAATTGTCAGGCACAGGAGCAGCTTCTGGCTGGGATCACGACTGTGTCATTAGCTGGGACTCCTGTGTTTGACTGCTGTATTCATGAACATCCAGCAAATACCTGTGAGGAGAGAGAGGATGAGCCAGGTTCTTCTCAGTTTGTAGTCCGCAGGCCACTCATCACTGCCAGAGGATTCACTGTGCTTTGGCAAGGAGGAGAGGGAGTTTCAGAGAACAATTCCCACATGCACAAGCCAACAGAGAAACCGATGAAAAACACACAAAGAAAAACACAGCTTAACTTTGCTTTAGCGACCTATGAAAACCACAGCAGTGGTGCTGCACAAGGGGGGATTTGCACACTTAAGTCCAAAGATTAAGCGGCCACGGGAGTGAAAAAACATTGACAACTGCTAATATATTATGCACTTCTTGTCTGAACATCCTGAGCATCTGAATATCCCCCTTAGTGAGCTGCATTAGGCTGCAGAGCAGCCTGCTATCAGGAAGCTTTGGCAGTAACGGCGGAGAGGCTGGATGCTCTTGGCATCCATTTTGACAAGTCTATTGTGCAGACAGGTTCGCAGAGCCACACTGGGTACTGAGGAGAACAGTGGCCTCTTCTGCATCCGGGCAAGAGCTGTGGCTCTCCACACGTTGTGCAGTATCCGCTTCGGCCTCCGGCACAGAGCCCTATGAGCAACAGAGCCAGGACCACGTTGCTTCTTTGTATGAAGTCTGGGCAGACACATCCAGGTCACTCGCTCTAGACAGCATTCACGACCTGCGTTTTTGCCGTCTTACAGTTACCCGGAGGGGAGCTCAGTGCCTTGGCAGCAGCATTGCCTCTGTCCCCAGGGTCCCTGGGCTGCGCTGTCTGCTGGAGCATGGCCGGAGCATGTGGCAGCTCAGGCACTTGGGAAGAGGCCACCACGTCCTGCTTGGATGTGATGTGCCTCACACCACGGTGCCTTTTGGGTTCATTTAGGCACACAGCTCATTCTTCACTGGCTGAAGGGGGATCCAAGAACAGGATTTAGCTGTAGCTCACCCTCCCCTTCCTTCTCCTCCTTGATCCTCTAGGAGGAATAAATGCAAAAGAGAATGACGGTCATCCCTGGCCAAGGCAAGTCCATGCTAATCTCTCTCTGGAGCCTTGGTGGAGTCCAGCATTCAAGCTCTGGGAAGTATTGGGAAATGGATAATTGAGCAGGAAAGGCCTGATTTTGGTAGCTGTGAAAAGGAGAGGCACACTTTACCCATGTCATAAAGAGAAAGGTGAGGGTTTCCCTCTGCTCCCAGACTTTGGACACTAAGGTACATTGGCAAACTGGAAGATGAAAGACTGTGCCACACTTCTTGCCAGGCTAACAGGGACGGACCGCACTGGAGGAAACCAAATGGCTCGAGGATGACTTTCACTCTCACGGGGCAGCTCACTTCTGTGCATACCCCTCCTGTGCTTGCTCCCACGGCATTTTTAGTAGATGCCCTTGTATGCATTTGAGAGGGAAAGAAAATCTGTCTGATAGTCCATTCTTCTAGCAGATCTTCCCTTTTGTTTCTGAGGCCAGCTGTCCATCTCAAAAAAGACTTCTCTCTGCCATCCCGGAGAGAGAACTGAAAGTGCGGCATCAGCTGAAAAAGATGGACTAGCTGCAAGCAAACCCGACACCCTCTGCAACATCCCAGAGACAGGAAACTTTGTTTGTTTTGTTTCTACACAACTGATCAATTGAAACCAATCAATGAAACACTGTGCGTTAGCATGTTCCTGCCTCCACCCTGCAAGCTTTTGGTACCGCCTGATGTGAACAGCAGATCAGAGTTAGCACACGTGCTAACACACACACAAGCACACTCCTCCAGTGAGATCCCAAGTTCTCCTGTAGGCTTGTTTTGTCTCTCAGTAAGGAAAGACCTGTTCAAAGCAATCATCTGGGGTGACGGGATGTCTCATGGATGTCTAATTATTATCTAAAGCTTAGCCTGGATAAAACAGAGTTTTTGACATCCCCTTCTTCCCAAGCCTTCTCCCTAAATCTTCTAAAAGCACAGTGGGCAACATGATGTGTTATCTGCCATGCAGACACGGCTCCTGAATGCCACCTCACATCTCTCTTTCAAGGTCCATGAATTTACGCTGCAGCTAAATCTTGTGGACTTTTTCAAGCCCAGCTTCTCCAGCCCTGCGGGTAAATCTCTTGCATACCTCTTCCTTCCTCTGTTACTAAAGTACCTTCCATGGGCCCTGTTCATGCTTCACTCTTACCCATTCAGGATATTACCATGGAGATTTTTCTCCTAACCTCTCCCTTTTGTCTTGCTTCCCAGTCTGTAACCCTCCACTGGCTCCTCCCTTCCTGTAACATCAAACTCAGGTCTTCACTCTCAAAGCCCTGTGACTTCTCTGACCATGGTGATTCCCACCAACAACAAGCACACGATGGTAGCCTCTGTGGCCATCTTCAGAAGGGCTCCTCAGAAACATCCACAAATCAATCCCATGAGAGCCCCCCCAGTCCCTGATAGAAGCCCATCTTTGCCCCCAGTACAACAGTCAGGTTGGCACACAACATACTGACAAACATCGCTTTCCTTCCCCATGTTCTCCTGTTTGGCTGAGCCCACCCATTTTCCTATGTCTCAATCTTGGAATAGCAAACATAAGGGTTTGTTGCGTAGCACAGCTTAGCCCAGCTGCAGCTTCTCGTCCTATGGCAACAGAAACCAGGAATAATAATAGCAAGGTGGTGACTCATTAAAACCAATAACCTCAATAATTAGGCTTACTTAACTTTTCCAATTGTATAAACAACTGAAAAAATAAAGCTCTTAAGCTTTTCCAATATTTTTTACTTTTCCAGTTTCGCACAGAAATTGTCAGTATTGGGCACTTGCCTCAGTCAAATTTCCTCTCTACACAACAGTAAATTCATAGAGTGAGGCGCAACATTTGCCTTGCCCATATTCTGTTAGTGCTAAAGACTCTCCAGCACCTCTTTGCTTCTGAGCAAGGAGGAGGCCAGCTGCAGCCCTGCCTTGGTGCTGACACTGTTCCAGCTGCCGTCGCTATAGGAAAAAAAACCAAAGGCAGAACTGTCCAAGTTTCGAGTTCCTGAAAAATCTGTTCAAATCAGCAGGGATAGAGTCTGGATGCAAATCTCTCTCCAGATCTGATGCTCAGTGGGTGCATCTCTGCCACCCACCACTGCATGCAGCTACTGCTGGTTGAAGTTGTACCCTGGGTACAGCCTCTTCTCTGCTACCCCTGCTATCTGCCCCTCTCTAAATAACCCTTACCTGCCCGTTGCCTCTTGCCAGAGGCAGAGAAGAAGCCATGGACCAAGACAAGAGCGGCCTGTGGGCTTAGGAGAGGGTGTTCATGGGACAAGGAGCCATCAGTAGGAGGAGAGCACTTGGGAGAAGGCACCTGAGGGACAGATGGGCAGGCAGCCCGGGGGCAAGCGGGGCAAAGAGACTGGGACAGTGGCTGGTGAGATAAGGAGGAGTCCTGATGGAAGAGGGTGGAACAAAGGAGACAAGGAGCCAGGGAGGACAATATGAGACAACTGGGCTGAAAAGGGGACAAAGGGACCACGCTGGGAAGAGGTGGGCATCAGATCCATAAGCAAAGCCTCACGCTCCACTCCCCTTCTCTGTCCTTCTCCCTGCATTTCGGGCACACCAGGACCTTGTATTCAACTTCGTCTTTTTTTTAATTGCAAAAGACCTCAGTACCCTGCAGCTCCCAGGCAGACTGGCAGCAGGACTGGTGACTGAACCAGCGCTGCCCTGGAAATGGCTGTTTAGACCCCAGCAGGGCAACTGCCCTGATGCCAGCATTGGGGAAGCCTTAGTGTAGACAAGACCTCAAGAACTTGACCTCCAGGCTGTCAAATCTGCCCCATAGTCCTCATCA
Organism: Ciconia boyciana; assembly: GCF_034638445.1. Lineage (NCBI taxonomy): Eukaryota > Metazoa > Chordata > Aves > Ciconiiformes > Ciconiidae > Ciconia > Ciconia boyciana. The sequence goes on from NC_132935.1 coordinate 4,359,549, forward strand.
CCCCCAAAAAAACCCCAATGAGTACAATAATATGGTGTTAAAAATGGAATGTGCTTATGGAGAGAGATCAGCTTGCTTTGTTATGCAGTTTTATGTCCTGGAGTTCCTTTTGATGTAAATGTGTGAAATTACACATTTATTGCAAGATTCAAATGTAGCCATGGCAACGTGATTATCAAACAGTTGCATATGGAAGTGGAAATCTATACAGGTTTCTGGCTGGCGAGATTAAACTGCCCAGGGACAGGACTCAATGTACGCCAAGCCCAGGCCCTCCATGTCCAAAAGGGATCAGCTCTGGTTTTTGTGCCTGAGAAAATTTCATTTCTTTGCATCCAAATTGTCTCCATTCAGCTGGGCTCACCACCAAGCAGATGCAGAAGGACAGCTAAAGAAGCCGGTACCCTCAGCAGAGACGCAGCATCATGCACCTCCCTGCACACCGCTACACGGGGCAACGCTGCCTTCAAGGCTGGTTTAAGCAAACTCCTTTGCTCAGCCTTGTAAGGGACAAGGAGAATTCAGCCAGGAGCTGTGTCTCCGAAGAGTAGGTTTAAGTTACACCTCAAGCAATCGTCAGGCTGTATTCATAGATTTACCGTGCAAGAAAACAGGCTGGGCGGCCAATGGCACCATGCTCAGAGCAGCCAGGGCATTCCCCCACCCACGGTTCACTCATGTGACAGCGATCTGGTGACATCCAAAGAGGGGATGAGCAAAGCTGGCATGCATACTGGCTGCAAGTAGGAAAAGGCTGTGCTCTTACAGCCTCAAAACCATGACCTTGCTGGCCATTCCTCAGAAACAGAGCCCATCAATTAATTTTCCACAGCCACCAGCTACAGGCTAAGTCACAGTATCGCAGCCAAGGAAAGTCTGTCGCAGTCTTCTGCCTTCTCCCTTGGACACGAGGCAGGCTCCAAAACCTCAGGTAGTGGTGTTTGCACGTTGACTGTGCTCAGCTCAGAGTCCTGTTGTGTCCGGACTGATGAGTATATCATCAGGTAGACTGTGAAACAACCGCAAAACTGTTATTAAAAGAAAAAGAAAAAAAAAAAAAAGGAACATGTACCCCAGCATGGAAACAGGCCAGTGGGGAGGAAATACATGTTTTAAATACACACTCAAAGTTTGGCTGAATTTGGCTGTAAATGAAAACAGAATAGTGGAAATGCACAAATTTGTCCTTGTTTTGCTTTTTTCCACAGGCTTAAAGTGGCTCTTTCACCGAGAAACGCAAAAGTAGGGCACAGTCCTCCAGCAGGCACCCAGGAGGTATTCACAGCCCTGAGGTTTGGGTACCTGAGGCAGGAGCCCTGGCATCCCTCTGTAATCAGCAGAAAAGCAGGTTATCTCCAAGACAACGTGGTGAGCAGCTTAGTCGGACACCTAAAACATCTGATGGCAATGCCCCCGAGCCGTCATATAGGAATTCACGGGATAGCTTCCTCAGTAGGATGTTCCTATAGTTAATTAACCTCTGATCCTTATTTCCAGCGGGAACATCTCTTGTTTCTGTCTTCAGCAAATAGCTCTTGTAGCGCTTTGCCTAATAGATCAGACAGCCCACTCAAACCTGGCACCTTCTTCTGCCGCAGGTATTTCTAGGGACCGATCAAATCCCTTTTAACCTTTCCTCCTGCAAGGCAAACATACCGGAGCTCCACCACACTCTTGTTTCCAAACCTTCCAAGTATGTGAAGTTCCAGATCAACTGTCCTCCTCAGTTTCTTTCTCTGCATTGTGACGTTTTATAGCAGAACCTCTTTACTTTTTCTCAGAGATTATTTTAAATAGTACTGTTTCACAGGGAATTTTTGGCTTGAATAAAATATAGGCACTCGTCACTGAAGACAGCCCTTTCTTAGTAAACACGAGGCTTTTGATTTTAAAAGTGACAAATATTGTTTCTTAATAAAAAAAAAATGAATTTCCCCAAGCCGTTTTAGAAAATTAATAAAAACTATTGCTGTGCTAATTGCTATTACCCAAACAATCTTCACATCAGCTCCTGCCTGTGGCCATGCAGATATGGGTCGTCCTGCATACGGACCTGCCATTCCAGGCTGCAGCAGACCAAGTATCTGATTTTTGGTTAACCATGAATTATTGCTAAAATAAAGGCACCACAGCCCTGCCGTTAACGCTGCCTGATGCAACGCTCAGACTCCCACAACGTGGGAGTGCCGGTGTGCTGCCAAACTGTCCGAGCCATGCTGCCGCAGCATCTGCTCCCCAAACTTCGTCTCTGCGGCTTGAGAAAATGGACCAAACCCCTCTAAAGAGGGGAGGGAAGCTGTTGCCTGCATCTCCTCATTCCCCTCGCTGCACTGCCCTTTGTGGTCCTTTGATCTCTGTAACCGGAGAATACTAACGGGAGCACTAGAGTCTGAAGTGGCTCAAAGCCATTTTCTTTATTGCTGGATTAGTGCTGGGAGGGTATGAAATCTGCCGGCGCTCAGCTCAGAGCAAGTCAAGAGCTTTCTGCTTCTCGCAGACATGAGTACGCTAAGCATACCGGCCTGCCTCGCTACAGCACTGCTAACTGCTTTTATGAATGGAGTTAAAAACAATAGATGCTGTGAAGCTGTTGCTAAGAAGCTTTTTTTTTTTTTTCCTGGTGTCCGGACTGCTCCGGCCAATGTAAGCCACAGCACTCCCGAGCACCACACAGCCCTGAAATCAAGAAGGTGGGCAGGAAAAGAAAAGCACAGGTTTCCTATGTTCTCAGCCTGTGTTTAGTTGAGCAATTATGCAATTCCAGATCTGCGATTATTCCTGGCAAGGTTTATTCATCTCATGGGAGACTTTTGGAATAACACAGTGCTTTTGTAGGGAGTGTCAACCACCAGGCGAACGTGCCTTCCAGATCTGATTTTTTTTTTTAAATATGTAAGTAATTGTTTCTTTACAGTTTAGTCTTTGCCTTTTAATGACTCACATTTCTACCTTGTCAGCTTTCAGCACAGGCCCTGCCCTCCCTCCCAGTACTACAATCCTCCCAGATCTCACCTACTGTGCCAGGTCACCCAGGGTGAAATCGTGAAAGACGAGAATCCATTTTGTCAGCGCCCTCTCCAGATGTTCTGCTTATGGGGGCTGCTTTTAGGGGGCTGCAGAGACTACGTGCCCAGCAGTCAGAAGGCATAAAAAACGAGGTGCAAGCCTGCCTCTAATACATTCAAATAGAGGTTTGTCTGTGGTTTATTATTTGGACAAACCCAGATGCATTTTCACGGAGACGGCGACAGACTCTGATCCCCAGCACTGCTTCTGTGCCAAGTGTCTCATTCCGCTTCCAGCCTCCTGCGGTGCAAAAGTGCTCTTCAAAATAAAGAGGGAGAAAGCTTAAACATTCATAAAACTAATTCTTTAGCTTTAATCTCAGTGAAATATGACTGCAACTTTTTAAGAGGGGGGTTTTTGTGTAACTTTTCCCCCTTCACTCCTCTCCAAAAAATGTATTCAACTTGAGGCAGGGAGCAATTATGGAAAATTTCAGGCTGAATGGTTAAAGCATGGCCAACTTGTAAAGTAATTGGAAACATAGAAAGGAAAGTGTTTGGCAACATGGGATAAAGGGTGCTATGTAAGTGGAGGATTCTTTTTTATTGCAACTTCTCCTCTCTCTGATATGTTAATTGTGTTTTGCCTGATCCCTTGACAGTTCATTAATTTTTTTGTCCAATCGCAGGCTGTTGAGTGCAAATAAATTTCAGGCTATTATGGGAACACCCTAGAAGTTTGTATAGAAAGGAAACTCTCTGTTTCCTGTATCATCCTTCTGGGGATCTTGAAAGAGTTCACAAAAGCCACTTAAGCAAACTTTCTTTGCTGGATAACGGAAGGAAAGGAAACTGTGAACAAGCAAACAACACTCAATTCCATGAGACAAGAGATACTCATAGGTCATTAGAGAGAAAGTAAAGTCAATGAATGCAAAACACACACACACACACAGAAAGTATCTTGTACTCTAAAAAGAATGGGAATTTCTGCACCTGCGCACTATTTCTGATCTATAAAAAGGTAAATGATGCAAACCACCAGTGAGACGGGTGGTGGAATATCCGTCCCTGCAATGCGTGATATCTTTTTGAAGTTTTTTGCGGTTCAAATAATGTATCACGGGCTGAGTTGGAAATGGTCATGGATCAGCTGAACAGCTTCACTTTCTTCCTGTCATTAACAGCATGGTTGCCAGAGGTCTGCTACAACCAGCTCTGTATTTTTTGTCACGTACAGATCAAAAGCAAAGGTCTGAACAGCTGTAAGTTTTCCTGGGGCTGGCTTCAAGCACAGAATTGGGACGGAGCTCAGAGGGCTGGGGCAAAACACAGCTTTAGGTGTGCAAATGCAGTCTCTGCCTCCAAACCCTGGAAATATTGGGGACTCCAATTTATAGGCTTGTCCCTGTCTCTGAATTTTACACCAGTTTTCTAAGGATGTGAGGTTGGCTCAACAATATGCCCCCTTTCCTGACAACTTTTAAACCTCTTGGCTTCAGCTGCATTTCAGAGGAAGATCAAAATCACAGAGCGGCTGAAATGCTGCGAGTTTGTTAAAATAAGTGCTTAGAAGAGGAGATTTGCAAATGGCTCATCTGGAATATGGATTTTGTGGTGTTTGATATGAGTAAATCCACATGGTGGAGAGACCTTGTATCTACTTAAACCACAGGAAAACTTCCGGTTGAAGTTTACAGTCAACAGCAAGGCACAGACATGTAAGAAGAAATGGTTTACGGGAATACTTGGTTAGCAGTAAGCAGAGCAGGGAGGAGGGAAGGGAGTGAAAGGGAAGCAGTACAGCAGCATCTCTCATTTCTGGGTAGTGAAGTTCAAAACAAGGCAGAAGGGATGACATAAAGCTGACATCCCCTACAAAACATACCTCTCTCAGAAGAGGAAGAATTTGTGCAGCAGGGTGATTGAAGATCAATATGAAAGGAGCAGGCCATCTGACAGGTCATTATCTATCAGGAGAAAACAATCTAATTACAGCTCAGTTCAGTGCCCCGTAGTCCCCCCTGAACTGCTCTGAACTTCTCCAGCCACACTCTAACCACAGCCTCACCAGACCACACTGAGAGGTCATGAGGAACAGTGTTGCTCATCAGGGGTCGAAAAATACACCTCTAAAGGCAACGTCATGGGCTTGTTGGGCATCTCAGCAGGGAGGAGAAAGACAGAGTGAACTATGGAGCCAGCACCAGCAGGTCTCCAGTTCGGGTCTGACAGATGATAAGAAAAAATGGGAGGTGGCTGGTGTCTGCTCTGTACCTGTTGTATCATTGAAGAGAGGATTTCTGTCTCCAAGGGCGCTGACTGGCAATTTTTGAAAGGCATTTAAGAAAATATAAATTGTGAAAACATTTTTTCTGGCAGATTCTGCAACATATGCTTCTGGTCTGACCAAAACCACTAACAGGGAAAAAAAAAAGAGCGAGGAAAATACATGAAACTTTTGCCAGCTGGAAAAAAAGTATTTCGTTCAAATTCGGAGGAATCCATTCAGGCCAGTTCTTGTTTAATTGGGACTGAGGAAGGCCTTTTTTTGCAGAAATACAACTGATTACTTGACAGGAAAAATTCAAACTCCTCAAAAACATTTCTCCTGGTCTCTTCTCAAAGTTCTCCGCAGCAACAGTGCTTCCCTGGGGAGCTAGTTAAACCTCCCAAATAACCTCATTGCTAGGAACTTTCTCTCTTCTCAGTTTTATTAACTTCTTTATCTTAAGCCGTAATCTCCCGAGTCTGCTCTCAAGGTTGCACATAATCTCCATTCAAATAGTCACCTTGTGACCTTCTGTCATCTTTCTGTGCTCTGGCCCAGGTGAGTGGTAAGATGTCCTTATGGAGAGCACCTGTCTGCATCCAGCATAAACGCATTGCCACTCCAGAAAAATGGGCTGAGACCCTTTCAAGGAGAAAGACCCATTCAAGGAGAAAGGATCTTTATTTATATTCTGACATATTCAGAAAATATCCCCTGCTACATTTTATTCACTAATACTAGAAGAAAAAAAACAGCAATACAAAACTTTTGGTCCTGCCAAAGCAGCCCGGGATCTTTGAGGTACTTAAGTTAGGAGCTTAGTCACCAGGTTCCCTTTAAAAATAAGAAAAGAAGCTGCTGAACTGATAGGATTGCCCAAGTAAGAAGAGCAGCAGGAAAGCACGTCTCTATTACCCCTCTGGTTTCTTTGCTGTTGGCACAGTGTTCATACACACAGCCCTACAAAAGAGCAGTGCCACCTCCGGGTCCCCCTCCAGCAGTTTGTATTGTAGTCTTGGGAAGATCTAGGAAGTGTTTGAGGAAGATGATGAAATTGCTTGAGAAGGAACTGAAAAGTGCAGCTGTTTTCATAGGGGTCAGAAGTGGGAACTGGAGGGTGACTTACCCTTGAGTACTGCAGGCAGCTCTGGAGTCCTCAGCACAGGAAAGACCTGGACCTGTTGGAGCGGGTCCAGAGGAGGGCCACAAAAATGGTCAGAGGGATGGAACACCTCTCCTATGAAGAAAGGCTGAGAGAGTTGGGGTTGTTCAGCCTGGAGAAGAGAAGGCTCCAGCAAGACCTTATTGCAGCCTTTCAGTACTTCAAGGGGACTTATAAGAAAGATGGGGATAGACTTTTTAGTAGGGCCTGTTGCGATAGGACAAGGGGTAATGGTTTTAAACTAAAAAAGGGTAGATTTAGGCTAGATCTAAGGAAGAAATGTTTTACAATGAGGGTGGTGAAACACTGGAACAAGTTGCCCAGAGAGGTGGTAGATGCCCCATCCCTGGAAACATTCAAGGTCAGGTTGGACGGGGCTCTGAGCAACCTGATCTAGTTGAAGATGTCCCTGCTCATTGCAGGGAGGTTGGACTAGATGACCTTTAAAAGTCCCTTCCAACCCAAACTATTCTGTGATTCTATGATACCCTGGGAGAGAAAATATTATGTGAAAGGGCCTGACCATTATCTGCCAGCCTCTGCAAGTTGAAACAAGGTTTAGGACTGTCGCGTGAGTCAATGTGCATGGTTTATCCAGCAGAAAGCTATTCCTTTTTTAATGTAGGGTCTCCCACCAAATCAGCTAGATGAACTGGCTCATCCTGAGCATATACAATCAGCGGACAAAAAGGAAAGGAAAAGTTTCTCCTTTGGGGAGAAACTAGCTTTTAAGTCATTTTAGCTGTAAAGTGAAACTAGACCCCAAGAAGATCAGTGTGCAGTATTCACACTGTGCTTCAGGTAGAGGGATTTCCCCAAATCAAACACTGCATGAAAATTGATGACTGGGGTGATATTCAGTTCTAGGAAAAGGGAAAAATTGTTGAACACAACTGTTTTAATTCCAAAAGCTGTGAATTTGTCAGTTTTCATCCAACTTTTAGTAGGGGGAAGTGATTAAAAGAACCCTAAAAACATCTCATTATTTTGCTGGGGATTTTAATTTCCACTCCAGTCAACTTTGGACTTTGGAAATGCATTTTATTTTTTCCTGAAAGTTTAGAATTGCTTCCATATGAAACACTTCAGGGTCTGCAGTTGTTTGGTTGTGTTTGGAAATTCAAGCAATTAGAATAAAAAGTATTCACCTGATTCATTTCAGTTTCTTGGTCACAACTACAACAACACTCTGCTCGGGGTTATTCTTGAAATTTGGGTTGCTTAAGTCATTTAAATAGATTTCTATTTCAGAAACAAAATGAGAGCCAACAATTTCACAATTAAAAGCTCGAGGGCTATAAAACTTGGCTTCACCTAAGACTCTTAACATTGTTTTTATTATCTTAATCACTAGGTTCTTTACATACTAATTTTCCATCCCGTTGCCAACCAGTGCCAATCCAACTCGCTTTTCCATCACCCAGGTGAGTGTTACTCATGTTTTCAGGGGAATGTCAAAAAACCCTGAATACAGTCAGCACAACAGTATCTATTTTTGCGACCGCTCGTGGACCTCTGCTAACACTGAGTCATAGCTGCAGAAGTCACTAGCTTAGGTGTAGCTCCTTCTGAGTTGTTTCCTAGGATTTTCCAAAAATACAGAGAACACTGCAGATGCAGTTTTGATGACACAGGGCTAAACAATTTGAAATCCTGTCTATGCTGGGACCCAGAATATTGCAAACACTGATTAGGTATATGACCGATTAGGCAAGGGGAGAGATGAGATAAATCACAACACGTGGTTGTAACAGGCCTTAGCAGAGCAAAGAGTAAAGCGAGTCCTCCAGGAAGGCTATAGAGGCTTCAGGTCCCACCTGGGTGATGAAAACAGATGTACCCAATAACACCTGCGTAGTTTAAATCCAGCTGTAGTTAAAGGCTGCAAAACAAGAAGGCAGTGTGAATAGGGACAAATGCTCAGTTAACTAGAGGTCATGTTTTAGTGTCTAGAGCTATAGACTAAGCATTTGTGTTGTGACCAGATAAAATATGATATTTTATTCTGCACTGGACTAGCCCAACTGGCTATCATCTATAAATTGATCCACGAAACATTGTGTTGTTATGAGAAAGCATTAAAGGACCAGGATCTCTCAGGTGAAACTTCAGTAAAGTTGGCTTTCTGGCAGGCTGGAGGAGCCTGTGCAGCCAGAAAACTAACTGGTCTTTTTTCTGTGTTCGCTAGTGTAAACGGGCAATAATACTGGCCAGCTTTCACCAGGGTAAGGCTAATGTGAATGAAGTCACTTGAAAATCATCTCAGACTCAAACAGCCTCCTGTACTTCAGGCTTTGGTTCAGCATTTTGGTTCTTTGCAAATCCAATACGATGAAAATGTATCAGTTTCTCAATTTGGCTTGGAGTAAAAATAGAGAGACCAAAGTACAAATATCCCTGTGCAGCAATGGAAACCTCATAAACATCATAGTCATGGTTTAATATGAGGCAGCTCGGAAGGAAAACTGACTAATCTCAGGTCATTGCCCAAGTGGAGAGAAACAGAAAGAGTAAATAACATAAAAAAAAGAGAGGTTCTGATCTCTCGGTTGCAAGGGAAGAAGTGACTGAACTGAACAAGCCCTGCAGTTCTCAAATGCTCTCTAGCAGCATTTTAACTGCTCTTGGCACTTAAGTGAGGACTGAAAGCCACAGTTCTTGAAGGCCTGTCAAGTCATCCCTTGTCAACTATAAACTGCACTGGAGCTTACTTCCTCGCAGTCTTATTGTGAAGATAATTATAGACCATATAAATTCAAGAGGCAGGATAATTTTTGCAGCAAATAATACCACTTTTCAGCTGTGCAAACCAGGAAAATAATGATAGGGAACTCCCATTCTTCAAGGCATGAACTCATGATGAGACCTCACAAGTGGCAGCAGCAGCAAACACATCTTACAGCCTCTGTGAGCATCTTGCCAATGTAACTGCTATCAGCTTGAGTCTCCACCATGAGCCGTTCATTTTCCATAAGGGGATGGTATGGGAAGGTATAGCTACTGCTTTTACTCCAGGTTTCAGCCCAGGAGAAAGGCAAAGAGACCCTGCACCTGCACCACCCTGTTTGCTTAGGGCTGTTGACATTGCTGTAGGGTGACATGAGCCAACTGTCTCCAGATGGGTAAACTTTGGGCGCGAGACAGGGCAAAGGGTGGGTCGCGCTCTATATCTGCAGATCCTGTCTGAAGCCATTTGGCCCTCAGAATTCAAAGTCAATTTTGGCTACCACATGCAATCTAAATTGACCAGCAAATCTGCCTGTCCGGGTCCCAGTCACAAACCCACACGCAGTATCCTGCTGTCCATGACTTGTCTGTGTCCAGACAAAATATCTTTGGTTGGCTTTCTGCCTCATCCAACAGGCAGAAACCAGAAGCATCCCAATGCTTTTAGGGGGGAAAAAAAAATGCATCAAGGGACAAGGGCCATTTTATACAGCCATTGAAGTTCCAGTTTAATGACAGCATATGTTGGGAGAGGGGAGGAAGAAGGATAAACAGCAGTTTCAAGCCCAGAGCACTGGTTTCCCATCAGATATCTCACCCTTTGTGAGAGATACCCCGAGGATACGTTACCGGCCAAACATGTAAAAGTTGAGACTCATTCTTCATGCTTGTTTACAAGTGTCCTGGCTGGGAGACCTCACCTGGGCTTCTGGGTGCTCCGACTGGCTTCAAGTCTAGCCTTGGGCTTCCTAAACCCTTGGCCACTCCCCATTAGGAGACACCTCTAAGAGTTGGCTGTGTCAAACGTCATTAAGTCTGAAAGCAAGTCAAAACAATCTCATGGGCTTTCGTCCATCCAGATGAAGAATTACCTTTTTTTAAAGTCACAGCTTTCAAGGGTTTAGGAGCAGCAGCAGTCTCATGAGGTTTGGATAATCTAGGAATCCCCGCGTTTCATATAAAGCAATTCACACTAGATCTGAACACTGGCAAATAGTCAGCTAAATCCATTATCGCATGATAATGCTCAAACATTTCATTAATTCCTAACCAGCTGTCCTCTGCTCCCTTACCCCTTTCATCATACAAACATTTCTTTAACTGTCTGAGGGAGGGGAGAGGGAGGATCAGACGCAGCCTCGTAAAATTCCTTCACCCGCTTTGCCTGCGGCAAGTTATTTCTTTTGACACACATGTAAAATCATATTGGGGGTGTTGTTTGTTTGGCTTGGCTGGATGGTAAATTTTCATAACAATTTTGTAAGCCAAGTACCTGTGAAATGGAGCAGAGAGAACTCACAGCAGCTTGTTGATGATCCTGCCATCTGGTTAATTAATATATCTCGCTAAATAGGGAAGACCCCTTACTCCAATTTCTATGCCAAGACAGAGGGCAAGGCTTTTAGATCAGGATATTGCTCTCCAGTGATCAGAGGTCCCGTAGATTTTTTTTTTTAAAGTCCTTGGGTACTGCATGCCAAACAAACCAGTGGAAGCAAGGATAAGTGAGGGATCAGTACCTTGGGGGTTTCTCCAAATACACAATGCACAAAATGGAAACATGCATAATAAGAGTCATACAGAGATTTTAAGGTGACTTCCGGATGCTTTCTTTAGGGAAAGCTCTCACTGAAGTGCCTCAACTCACTACACATTGCCTAGAGTCGCACTGAGGAACAGGACTCACAAAAGACCACCCTGCTGAGCAGGGACCCGCTGAAGGTAGATCCTCACAAACGCCGGGAAGGAGAGCGTGTCTCCAACCTCCCTCTCAACGACAGTTTAGGGGCTTTTCTCCCAGTCCCACAAACATCAGCCCCTCTCCCGCGCAAACGTGGCACACGTCTGGACAGCACATCAGTGTCTTGACTGACACTCATTTCTCCCCTGCCAAGACTTCAGAATGCATTTATTTATTATGGGTTGAATAGTTGGAGTTGAGTAAGAACCTCAGAGGGAAAAGGTGGGACTGCTTCCTTGGATTTTTTTTCCACCCCCTCACTCTCATTATAAAAAAAAGGATTTTTTCAACTAAAATGTTTGTTTTATGGAAAATTACCCTTTCTGACTCTAGGCTCAGCTAAGGGCTGACAGTTAACAACTCTCAAGCAAAAATAACATGAGGAAATACAATGGAGAAATATCTGGACACGTCTGGACATGTCTGGACATTGCCGGAACAGGTCTAAAATGTCAGGGCGAGGTAAGGATCGCACTTCGCCACAACAGCAGGCAATGAAAGGACAAAATTTTTTTTCAGTTATTGTAAAGCGAGCTGTCAAAACATCAGGTAGCCCAGGCTGCCACAAATCTATGGATAAGAAGCACATCTTAGAAGTTGTAACTACACCACAACTTGAGATCCCTTCTTGGTATTTTTGGTTGTGTTAGGGTCTCATATAATTTCCACTAAAGTCACTGAAATCATTTCTCTTACCATAAGTCATTAGACTTTTCTACTACTATAAATATAGGTATATTTTGTTTCTTCTGTGGAATAAACTTTAATGTTTTATTAAGCTATACTACGTACATTCAGTTGTGATACAATGCATGTTGTTTTACTGTCAAGAGTAGGTGTTACACTGGGCTGTTGTCAGTATGGTAGCTTTAACTTTACCATTTGGCTAATTAAGAGAATTATTTTGCCACATTTTTTTCAAAAAGCTAGCAAGGTCATTACAATATTTATAAACATCAGTAGTATGTCAAAAACTCATCATTCTTTGAATAGACTTTGGGAATCCTCACCATAGGACGGTTAATTTAGTGAGTTGTGCATGATTGTGGTCATACATGCTTTTCAGTCCCTGGTCTGAATTAGCCTAAAAATAACTACATCTTGATAATAGCATTTAAGAGTAAAAGATTAATGCCATTATTTTTGTTTCTTTAGGGCTGGCAATTGCAGTATTTTTGTTAGACTCAAGATTCATATTGTTTTTTAATAGCACGTAGATGTGTACAGTTCTTCCATTTTGCCTTCTGTGGTTTTCCTTTTTCTGAAGTCTGGTATGCTTCGTGGTTTATTTATTCATGAGCTGCAGAGAAAGAAGTTCACAATTAAAAAAAATTGTTTTGGAATATATAGTTAACGGCGTGTCAAGAAACACAAAACAATTACACTTATGCAACGTAACATGCATTTTTACATGCCACTCACACACTGTTTTATGCATCCCCAGTTTATGTAAGTAATGAAAGTTAAATATTACGCTACCCTGCCCAATGCAGTCAGCACAATTAAGGCTAGGAGACGTAAGTAATTGGGAATAAAAAACCACACGCCTGTGCTAAAAAAATGTCATCTTTTATGGCAAGTTTGCAGGGGTGCTTACTATGTGGCAGGACTATGGCTGCAGTCAGGACCAAAGCGTTTTAATTTCCTGGGGTCTCAGCACGTTGTATATTGAGCATTGCATATCATAGACGTGACGAATGCTAATTGCCCCCTCGCACAGGGCAGGCGATGGTTGCCTGGCTTGGCACACCCCATTAAAGTGCTGGGCTGGGCTTGTGGAGATGAGGCTCATGGCCTCCAGCGGGTGTAGTGCAGTAGAGGCCAGGTGGGGAGGCAGGATGGCACCTCGCATGTGGCCAAACCTGCGGAAAAGGTGTTATTTTTCCTCATGATGAAGGAAAATTTCGACAATTTGGGGCTGACGTGTTTGCAGTATCTCACGTAGGGAAGGGCGTCCGCTCCAGCACTTGCGAAGTTGTTACGTTTGGAGCTGTACTTGGCACAACTTTTCCGGTCGGGAGAGGGGCTCCAGGCCGTGTCGCCACCAAGTTTCTGTGGAAAACGCTCTCTATCTCGGTGGGGGCTAATCAGGTGGCAGCCTCCAACCGCCCTCAGGTCGCCGCTCGGCGACTCAACGGGCTCACTTTCCGGCCAGAAAACCCCCTTCAGCCCCGGGAGAGGTGCCGGCGGGCTCGTCCCTCCCTCCCGCGGCAGCGGGAACGGCCGCTACACCTGACCCGTCCCCGGCCGCCGCCCGCTGCTCCCCCGGGCTCCCCTCAGGCGGGAGCGCCGCCCGCGCCCCCCGCCCCTGGGGGGATGCCTCGTCGCCCCCGTAGCCCGCCCGCCCGTCTCCCTAGCAACGCCCCCCGCCCGCCCGCGGCCCCCCGGGCCACGCCCCCTCGCTGCATATTCATGACCCCCGGCGCGAGGAGGGGGCGGGGAGGGGGCGGAAGCGGAAGCGGGAGACGGTTTCCGAGGAGCCCGGTATAAAGCGGCCGCTGGTGCCCGGTGTCGCCTGCCGCGCTCGTGCCGTTGTGAGTGACCTCACCCCTCCCTCCTTCCCCCCCCACCCTCCCCGCCGCCCGCCGCGGCCACCCCCCGGCACCGCCGCCTCCGCCGCCGCACGGAGCAGGTCCCGGGTGCAGGGGGAGACCCGGGGGCAGGTAAGGGGGTCGGCGGGCGAGGGGCTTCGGGGGGTGGTTTGGCCTCGGAAGGGGGGGGGGTGTTGAGCTGTAAGGGGTGCCTGGAGTGAGGAGGTGGGGTGTGAAGGTAAAGAGCGGTTGGGGAGCTGTGGGGTGAGGGCTTGGGGCGAGGGAGACGAGGGGCTGGTGAAGGCGAGGAAGGGCTTGGGGCGAGGGAGACGAGGGGCTGGTGAAGGCGAGGAAGGGCTTGGGGCGAGGGAGACGAGGGGCTGGTGAAGGCGAGGAAGGGCTTGGGGCGAGGGAGACGAGGGGCTGGTGAAGGCGAGGAAGGGCTTGGGGCGAGGGAGACGAGGGGCTGGTGAAGGCGAGGAAGGGCTTGGGGCGAGGGAGACGAGGGGCTGGTGAAGGCGAGGAAGGGCTTGGGGCGAGGGAGACGAGGGGCTGGTGAAGGCGAGGAAGGGCTTGGGGCGAGGGAGACGAGGGGCTGGTGAAGGCGAGGAAGGGCTTGGGGCGAGGGAGACGAGGGGCTGGTGAAGGCGAGGAAGAGGATGAGAAATGAGGAGGGAGAGTGAGATGAGGGGCTGGTGAAGGCGAGGAAGAGGATGAGAAATGAGGAGGGAGAGTGAGATGAGGAAGACATAGGGCTGCAGAGGTGGAAATTGAAAAGGGTTGAGCTCTATGGTGAGGGATTGGGCCAAAGGAGAAGTGGGGCTGCAGAGGTTGGGAAGGGATGAGGGAATGTCTGGGATAGTGAGTCCTAACGAGGTGAAGATAGGATAAGAGGTGGCCAAGTGTCCCTTTGGGCTTGTATTGGTGGTGAGTATGCTGGAAGGGGACTTGACAAAGGGACCAAAGATGGAAATTAGTGTAGACTTTCAGACTATTAAACTTCACTGGTCTGCCATTTGAATAATTCCACACTTAATCTGTAACCTGATCTCAATGCTTTACCATGAAGCAGTTGAGTCTCACCTCACCTAGTCTGATATGATGGTGGGAGAGTACTGGGGGAAGAAATTACTTAGCAGTTAACTCTTGAATCTCCCATGAAAGCTGCAATTTTCCTTAAGATCATGTTATCAGTGATTTGCAACTCTAAGATGCCCTAATTTAGCACCTTTATCAGGTGCAGAAACTGTGTTTGACCTTGAAAAATACTCTCCCTGTGGGGCAGTTTTCTGTTGTAGTGATTGGCCTCCAGTATTCTCTATGTATAGAGGAAAACAGGAGGGGAAGAAAAGATCTAGCCAAGGCTCTGACTTGGCACTGGATGCAGTGAGTGAATCAGTGTTGCTAGAGCTTGGCTAATGCAGTGAATTGCAAATGGGAAAGGATAGGAAAGATATTGCAGGATGTTGAATGTTGGACAGAGGAGGTAATTTCTTCTTCAGGAAAGCAGAGATGTTACAGGAACTGGACCTACAGGGACAGGCAACACTAAGTGCAGAGCAGACAGATAACTGCAACATTTTGAGGATTCATGAGAAGAAACTGCACTGTTACAGCATTCTTACTGCTCCAGTATGATTATGTCATGTTCCACTGCCTTGATCAGACAGTGCTACTAAAATATTTAATGAAATATGGCTTGAGCAGGCACTTGAGCTCAAAGAAAGAGCTGGTGAATATTTTGTTTTCCTCTAGAAGTCAGGCTTTTTTGTAAATATCTGGCAGAAGTGGTTGCTGATGTGATTGCACTGACATAGCTTGTGTATGCCTTCTTCCCCCATGTCAGTATTGCAAAAGATAAGGTCTTCCTCGCTTCGTTTGTTTAACGATTATAGTGGACTGATGAAATGTTCAACAGGCCTAATTTTTCCCTTCCTAAATAAGGAAAAGGGCTTCAGATAACAGATTAAGGTATTTAGTTGACACTCTGGCTATAAATGCTTCCAGAAGTACTTTTTACTGTAAGTTTGAAAAGCTGACGCTACCTTAAGCTACTAAAACTGCATCCAGTAGTCTGAGGCATCTGAAAACATCTATGAATTCCTGTGTCTGTCAAAGGTAGTGGCAGCTGCTGTCTTGGAAGTGAGAGCTTCATTCCTGTATTAATGAGATTAAATTGGGTATTTAAGGGAATTTTCATGACAAAATAACAATTTCCATGATGTAATGGATGTGATCAGTGGAACAACTTCTATTTTAGTTAGCTATTTGTAATATCGGAGGCCAGTTTACATGGGCTGGCTTGTGCCTCTGAGCAAGGAAATGATAGCAGTTCTTGCACTCAACTATATGACTGAGGCATCTTCAGTAAAATTGAAAACATATGGTTCTATAGATAACCCTCTTGTGTAATGCCTGTTAACTCCTGTGGAAACCTGCTGCTCTCTGGGAGTTTGTCATTGAGAAAGGAATGAGCAGTATCTGCTGACATGATCTTGTTTGGATGTTATGGGGGCTGCCTGCAATCGAAAGCAGTCCTCTCCCTCAAAGCTGAAATGTCATAGCAATTCAGTCTGTTTTAAATACACTTGTATTGTACTGGCTTAAGCTGACAAGGGAGGATGTCTTCTGCTGGAGGTGTCCTTCATTAGTGGTGAGAAGGTGGTTGGAAGACTGACATAGCTGGTGAACTTGTTGCTCCTTCTGTGTCATGTTACAACAAAATTCATGAAGTGCAATTTTGTTCATGTGCCTCTTCAGTGGAGCAAAACAAGTGGAATATTTACGTGGCTTTCAAGGAAGCATGGTGTAACTCTGAAACAATACACATGTTTGTGTTGAAGTACATGGGACCTAAACTTTTAAACCAAAGCAAACATGTAGCCTGTTTGAGGAGCTTTCTGAAGCAACTGCCTTTCTTCTGCCATGTGGAAATACAGGCTCTGAGGAGCTTAGAGAAAGCAGTCTGAATTTGGACCCATCTCACAAAGCTGTGACCTCAGAGGTTAATTACCTTTAAACTCACTCCAGTCCTGGATTCACTGACAGCTAGAACGTTAGGTCTTGGTAATTTAATATTGCTCTGTTTGTGTGCTAAGGCTGGAATGTGTGGGCTCTGCCTCTATCCCTGTATAAACTTGTTGTAGATGGATCATTCCTAAAAGCTATGAGAATACTAACATTGAATGGTAGCTGCAGAGTATTTCACCAGTGAAACTGCATCTAACATTCAAAAAACCTTCTTGAAGTAAAAATGTGTTGCCAACTGAGTAGCTTAGAAAAGATGCTTAAGCTTTGAGAGGCATCTTATAAATGCCTAGGTGGGAAGCTGATGGCTGAAATGACCTACGAGCTGCTAGATAATGCCTGTGGTTGTGAATACAGTTGCATGTAACACTTCTGTAGTTTCAGCAGACACTGATTTAAACAATAAGCAGTTCCTTTACACAGTAGCTTATCTGTAAACTCTGCCTCTGATGTACTGCTGTTGTTCTTAGTAGAACACCTCATGACTTCAAGCTTCAATTCCTAGAGAAGGTAGCCAGTTTTGCCCACAGTATGTGAGCACCTCTACTTGTGTTGGGCAAAAGCAGTGAAACCCTTTCACATTGCCACCTGCAGCTTCTTATGATGGGTGGTTCTCTCTGAGCTTAACTAGCAGTCTACCTCTGCTGTTACTCCTACAGTAGAAGCCACCCTAAAATACTTGCATCAAATGATGAAGCAGTATGCATTGAGCAACAAGGCACATGCAGTGGTGTCATGCTTGAGATAAGAAGCTTTGCTTGCACTTCAAACTGACTACAATGTGATGGTTAGTGTAAAAGCATGCTGAAAAGAGGCAAAGCTACTCAAGTTGAAATGGGGCTTTCCAGTTGATCTGCCAGGAGAGCTGCTGTGGAAGCGATGAGGCTGTCATGTGATGGAGGGGGAAGCTTTAGCAGCTTGCAGAGTAACTGGTAACATGAAGAACTGTTTGTGCTGCATTTTAGTTTTGCAAGGGTTGCTCCCATGACCTTTTCATGTAATATTTGCAAGGTCCCAGGCTGTGCCCTAGTCCAGCTATAGGCATAAGATTTGTCAAAACTACACTGACAATGGCATACCTGTGTGTGCAGTTGTTTCCATTAGAGAAGGCTTAACTGATTTGATAACTATTCTGTTAGAGCTCCTGGTCCTTCAACTTGTAGCACGTTGTCAGCCTTACTAAACAGCTTCCATTCAACAGTGTGGTTAACTTGGGGAATACAGAGTGCAATGATTGTCACTTGGCTTATTATACCAACACTAAACTGATATGAGTGTTTGAAACAATACTTTTCCTAAGCAGAGCATTATTCCTGCCTAGTAACTGCTTTGAGTCCAATAAACTTTTTAGCAGAGCTGTATATTTAAGTTGCCATACAGAAGCAGAAAATACAAATGATTCTGGCAAATCCAGCTGCCAGAAAGTTGAAGCAGAATGCCTGCTGTCAGGGTGAGTGACACCCTGTGTATAGCTTGACAGATAGCTGGTGTTTCAGTTTGAGAGTCACCTTCCAGATGGGAGATGTTGGACAGCCCGGAAACCAAGCTTGGAAGCAGACACTGTTAAGCTGTGGAGCTCTGTGCTGTGAACTAAAGACTTTACATGGTTTTGGTAAGCTGCTGCTGGTCAGGTGACTGTTTTACAGTCAGCAGCTTATCAGTTACCCACACATCTTTCATTTGGGTCACAGCCCTACTTAGAGTAACCACCCAAAACCTCCACTGGTAAAGGATATTATGTCCTCCACCTGGGAGTGGGAAGGTCTCTTGAATCCCAGCACTGAATAGTTATTGCTATCTTGAATAAGCTGGTTATTCTGTTCTGCTTCTGTATCACAGTTCACGCCTCTGAGTGGAATAAGATACTCTGCATGAAAAAGAGCTGAGTTCATACTATTAAATCTAGATCTCTGATAGAGTTGCTGGAGACTGAATTTGCCTCAAGTTAAAAGCTGAACTTCAGGCATCTCAGCAATGGATTCACAGCACTGCAGCGTCTGAGTCAGAGTGGTTTGTGTGCTGTGAACTGCCATCTTAGGGAAACTGGCACACAGTAGCTTAACTAAAGCCCCTTAGTGCTGGTATTTCCAACAAGTGCTGTAAAGTCATTTAGATTGTGGCTGGCATACTGCATTATAGCAACTTGGGAGAAGCAGCCAGGTTTTCTCATCAAACTTGCTCTTGGTGAGTGACTGTGGCAAGCATCAGGATGCAAAGCTTTCATTGGGTAATGATTTGGTTTGGCTTAGGAGCTGCTTCTGACCTTGGTTTGGCTCTTACTGGCATGTAGTCTGCTTGAACATGAATCTTAATATATAGGTGATGGGAAGTTGGTCTCCACAACATGGACAACTAATAAAACTCTTAAAATCCAGTTAGAGCTGTGGAAGACTTGCTTTCCAGGACTCCCATCTATGAAGGATATTAAACTAGTCTCTTTAGCTTTAGGACACTTGACTGGCTTGACACTTTAGGCTTGACTAGCAGTCTCTTTTGCAGTGTTATATGAAGACTGACTAATCTAGGGGCCTGAGGTGCTCTGGGAGTGGGCTGAGACTGACTTTCCTTGCAAGACTGAAATTGTCAGTCAATAGCTGCTACTCATGTAGCAAGGCATAAAAGAGTAGGAGGTAAACAAAACTCAGCCCTAAGGAATAGACTGAAGATGCTTTTAAGAATCTTAGCAGTGTGTAAACAGCAGCAGGAAAGCATTACTCCTGAATTGTTTTGCTAAACTATATCTTAGGTGGATTTTATCAATGTTCTGGGGAGAGAAAGACTGGTGCTCTTAGCAGAGTGGAGAGAGAACCTAGTTTCCTCATCTTGTATTAAATGAGAGCTCTAATGTTTTTGTAACTGAAATTGAAACCAGTGTTATGCTGACCCTGCATATTTTCTATCCTCTGCTGGCTGGCCTGGACTACTTCTGCATGAAGTATAGTTCATTTATTTTGGAGACTTGAAAACAAGCCATTATCACCCTTCGGTGCCAGATAAATAAATGATCTAACTGGGGGCTGAACCCAAAGCACTCTTTTTGTAAAAGCACAACTGCATGTCACACTTATCGTCTTCATTCTGTCCTTGAATATATGATCAGTCTTCCTGGACCACATCCAGAAACCAGTGGCTTAACCCAACAAGCAACAACTACAGAACAGTCAGATTTCTATGCTGCTTAATTTCCTATCATCACTTACATGCAGCAAGCGGTCTTCCAGAATATACTTAATCTGAGCGCTGTTTAACCTGCAACTTGCTTATCAATCATATGGGAGTACAAATAGGAGGAACAGGAATCAACTATTAAAGTAGTGTTGATGCTGGATCTTTGCTTCCAGGGAACAAGAGCTTCAGGGGTTTTTTGTGGGGGGGGAGAAGGCACACATGCAGGGTAAAAATACTCCTCCCCTTTTCTGAGGGGAATATCTGAGCAACTACACTGGCCTGTGCAGCCTGGCTCTGGGTACTCCCAGAGGAGTGATTTGACAGTCTGAACTATTGCTCCTTAGAGTAGTGTGGCTGGCCAGCTAACTCCCAAGGGTTCAAAAAATAACCCAAAACAAATGCACAACTTGCTTTAACACTAACACATCTAGTGCACATGTCCTGTTTGCTGTCTGAAATGTGTCTGGGGGAATCGGCTTGTGATGTAGGTTTGTTCTTGTTCTTTTTCTTGGCTCTTGTTCTGCTTCTGACTTCAGTGTAGAGAGGGAAAAGGCTTGCTTCTCAGTGCAGGAGTTATCCTGATTGTTTCCAACATCATAGCATCTGTGTGGCTCTGGCTGCCATTCATGTTGGTTGTCACAGCCTAAAAGTCAAAACATTTAGCTCCTTCAGTAGGCTGAAAAGGGGAGTGACTTGACAGTTATCTGTACCCTTCATGCTCCTACAGTTATTGCTGGCCTTACTGTTGGAGCTTTTTCTGCTTTGCTTTATAATCACCTTTCCAGTTTGTCATCTTCCAGGTATGGTCTGTTCAAAACTCAATATGCAGCTGCACAGTAGTAGATCTGTCTGCTGGAGAAATGGCATTGAACCATAGAACGTGTCCTCTTCCAGATGGTCACTCTGGGGTAGTTTGCATGACAATTCAGGATACCATTTGAAAATAAGCCTTTTGACCCTATAGTGCTAGTGGGACCTCTAATCTTCTTTGTATGCATATGAGCTGGACTGGAATGCTAGATGAAAGTATATCTACCGTGGCCTTTCAGCTGTGTAGTAGTCCCCAGTTAAGCTATGTATAAAAGGGTTTGGGTTCCCATCCAGTGAATCTTGTGCTAGCATCTTCCATAGATGCCTATTCATCTAGTGGGCTTGATATTAAGTTGTTAGTAATTCACTTACGAGTTAGGAACAGTAGAATGTACTTGTGGGCAAGTAATAGTCTTTGGTGTGATGACTTAAGATAGAGCCTTACTAGTCTGTCTTGGGGTATTCTTAGCCTGCTCATGGCTAGATCTAATTAATATCACTTCGTCTATGTAAAACCTAATGTGTCTCAGGGATGTTCAGTATAAACTTGACTCTGTATTCCTTAAACAGATTTCTTTGCATCTTCCTACCTCTGCAGAAGTCACTTCATGGAAAGCTACACTTACAAAAAAACCCCACCAGTGTTCAGTAACTGGAAACTACTAAACATGTATGTTCACCAGACTACAAACTTCCAGCTCATTCCAGCAGCTCAACACTGTACAGTATTTCCCTGAGCTGCACTTAGCAGCTTTCTCTTCCTCATTAACTATGCTCCTAAACTAACACACTTTCCAAGAGATCAGTTCCAGTTCTGTGTTAATGCTGGTTACTGAATAACTGGTTGTAATGAATGCCTAAATTTATCATTGGTACAATAATACCTACACTGTTCCCTTAACTTCAGCCTCTTTCAGAAGCTTTTGGTCAACAGACTTGCTGTCTGGGTGGCTTTAAGGAGTCTGTGTAGGTATTTCTAAATATCTCACTTGCAAGATTGTTCAATGAACTTGACAACAAGTTGCCTTGATTGCGGATCACAACCTCATACTGCCTGCTCAGAATTTAGTAATTGATGTGTCTCTGATGGCACTCGCCAATCTTTCATGTTTTAGGGGCTTTTCCACTGACAAAGCCACAGCCTGGTAAGTGGCCCATGGTCAAACATTCCTACTAGACAAAGCTTTAAGTCCATACATAGTAATTACTGTATATTCAAAGACAGAATATATACCACAGCTTACAAAAGACAAATTCTTTAAGTGAGTGGGGAATAAGACTTCACATTACATGCAGAAATTGCTGCAGACCAAATGATTTGGAGATCTTGCCTCTAGGAAATAGAATAAGAAAGCTGCTGCAGTTCTGTGCTTCAAGCATTCTCAGTAAAATTGCTTTGTGGTTGAAAAAGTATTCTGACCTAGAGAGGTGTTCTAGGAGAAGTCTTGGTAATAGTTCCCCAAGCTTTAATACTAAGGGTATATTGTCTAATAAG
This sequence comes from Ciconia boyciana, assembly GCF_034638445.1. Classification (NCBI taxonomy): domain Eukaryota; kingdom Metazoa; phylum Chordata; class Aves; order Ciconiiformes; family Ciconiidae; genus Ciconia; species Ciconia boyciana. The sequence continues at coordinate 4,381,706 of NC_132935.1, forward strand.
GGCAGAGTCTAATGTTAATGTGTTTAAATACTTCAGTTCTGCATTTATAACATTTCCACTGTGCAATACACTGGCCATCTTGCATCTAAATTAGTGTGGTCAGGGTGGAAGTACTGTGCAAATGAAAGCAACACTTTGTTTATCTCCAGTAGCAGCATTCAGTTTGTTAATATTGCATCTACCTGTAACTTGGAAAATGAGTGGAAGCCTGCTGGTGACAAATATTAAATAAAAATGGATCTCTTATTTTTGCTTCAATGATTGTCCAGCATCCTTTCTAATTCTTACCTGGTGTGGCTATACTAGTGCTATTATAGTGCTTCATTTTCTTGCTCACTGTTGATGTAGGGATTAAGTAACTTCCTCTTTAATTGTCTGGGTAACAGTGATACCTTTCAAATAACAATAAGAATACTGGCCAATTCTTGGCTTTTGCTGAAGAAACTTTTCAAAATATTGGACTAGACTGAGAGTGAACCAGGAAGCCAAGGCTGGAAACTTCTCAGCTCCGTTGTATCTGATAAAGCAAGCAAGAGCCCAGAACTTTCCTTCACTAATTTATTAGCCTCACAGGACAAACTGTAGCTCTAAGTTGTTTGTGAGCAGCTAAGACTAAAGGTACGCAAGTCTGTCTTTTTGCATCTGAAAGGATTTAGGCTTGTAATAATGCTGTCACCCTTCCAAGGTTGCAGGAAAGAATGAAAATATAGAAGGCTTACATGACCAATGAATATATCTCAAATTGTTTATATCTGGGCTTGTAGTTTAATGTTAGATCTGCATTCCCCAGACTTCTACTTAGAAGGTTAGGCACAGATTTAAATTGCAGACTGGGCAGGGAAAGCCTGGAAGTCTGGGTAGCTTTTCTCATCAGTTAGGTGCACAGTTTCACTCACAGCATATGTGGGGAGGATGTATAAAAAGTGACAGATGAGTGTCCACTGTTCATGATCTAGTGGGATTTGGAGTATGGCTTAGTGTGTAACTACCACCACTTCTGAAACCAGCTTAATCACAGCAAATGGTAGTCACACCTGCTCCTCATGGTAGGAAGTCTTTAATAGAAAGCATGTGAGAAGGCACATATGTGTTCAGTTTTTTGTTCTTGTTCAGTTTTTTCTGTCCAGCAAAGAAATCTGGGATCAGGCCACTCAAGATCCTCCCCAGATGGCTGGGTATGTTATCCCATGTGTGTCCTAAAGTAAACTTGAGTTTACTGGAGTAAATATTTTGTACTGAATCTGGGAAACTTGTGTCTATGCTAATTTCAGTTCCATGTTTTGAAGGCCAATAACAATTTATTTGCAGAGTTTTGCATTCCATGCCAGGGAAGGTTTAAGCCTGGTTGAAGCTTATTGTTACAGGCCAAGTATTCTGTCATCAGGGAAAATACAGGATATAGTTGCACATTCTGTATTCATCCTGTTTCTCCAGACTTCATGTATGATGAGTGGTGAGCAAGGGCATACTAAGTCCTCAAAGGAAGGTGAGCTGAGAATTTTCTTAGCCAAAACTTTTTTGGCTTATCTGCAGTCAATGCAAACTGCAGTGTGTATAAGTAGGGAGGACTTTACAGGTACCACATGAATTCTTTTCCTGCAGGATTTATTTTTTCCTAGTTAATCAATAATTTGTTATCCCCTAACTGTCTACCCCAATTAAGTTAACTTAAACTAACTGCAACTTGATTGAAAGCCATAATGCAAGCTAAGGATAGTAGTGTGTCACATCGTAGCTGTTTTATTGTGGAATTGCAACTTAGAAATTTAAGTATCTTTTGGCTTAAAGGCTTGAAACAAAATGGCAGTGACCTTTTGAACTATGGCTATCTTACTATATGGTGATCTGTACTTCTCCAGAGAAGTTCGTGAGTCACAAGTCTGCCCCGTTATTTTGAAGAAATATTTTTGTAGAGGAAGTATGTCAAACTTAGAAATTTGCTACTGGAAAAACAAACTTAAAGCTCTTACAGGATAATAAATGCATTTCACTTAAATAACAGGGATGTGGTGCCCCTGTTTTGTCTATTAAATCTTGACTGTTACACAAAGCAACTTTAAGATATTTCAAATCTATTTAGGCTCTTAAAACCTAAAACATTTAAGTTATCCTTAACTGCTTATTGCTTTAATCAAATCTTACTCCTCCCAAAAATCTGGCAGGTGAGTGTTCAAACAGTAAACACATTAGCTTATTGCATAAGCTGGTACCATAATTGGGAAAGTAAAATGACTAAGCACAGCATTCTCAGTAAAGCTGCCAAAATAAAATACAGCCCAGAAGGGCAAGCTACACTTTTCATTAAAATAAGCTTCAACAACCATGAAATTTTTCACCCTAAGGGCTTCCTCACTCTGACAAGTGACTAAAATGGGAGATGTCATATACATCCGTGTGCTGACCAGTAACTTGCATCAACTTTAAGATCTTTGTTAGTCAAATACTAAATGTATTCTCTTGTTCACAAGCTACAAGACTTGAATAGTTTTATTCCTCAGCTTCCTGTGTTATTGCTGAAGGTGTGGAACTACACATGCAGGACATGTAAATGTCCTTTATGGAACCTGGTAGCTAGGCAATTGTGTGTGTGCTCACAACTGAAGATGCAAGAATTGCAAGGAGCAACCTCAGCTTCTAGAGCCATGAGAAAGTTATCAATGAGTGTGGCAAGGAAGGAGTGAACTTGCTTTTTGTCTTTCTCATGATGGATAATACCACTTCTGTTACTGATAGCATGTAGAGAATATGCTATAATCCTGGTTACAACTTGGGCCAATCATTACTTCTCTGATGGAGAGATCACTTCATGTTGTCCTTTCAACAGCTTTTACATTTGAAACCTACTGTCAAGCCTCTGTTTAAATAAGTAGAATAATCTCATGCCCTTCAGATTTGTAGTCATGTTGTCTGGCTCTTCTCCTTTCTATTTCCTCCCCCAGCTTTTTCTAGTTGGCTCAGTCTGTTTACATACAGCATGCTTTGTTCACTGAAGTGTTGGGGTTGAATGTTGTTGTGCTTGATGAGGAATCATTAGTCATGTGAGGTGATCCTTATATATATAACACTAGGACAAAAGTAAGAATATATGCTTTCAACAGGATACTGTTGGGTTCTACCTCTTTACTATAATCCACAGGTCTTATTGAAAAATGTGTAACCCTTCTCTAGTTAACCTGCTAGCAGGAGCAGTGTTTGAATAAATATTTGCTGGGTTTTTTGTTTTTGTTTCAGATTGTCCTTTGCAGTCTTACAGATCTCTGTTCAGTAAGCCTACTCTCAGCGCATGAGCTGATGATACTTCTGGACTAACACAAGAAAGCTCCTGAAATGCCACTTAGAAATACTATTTTGGAGTCAGCTACTCTTCATAGCAAAAGTTGTGGAAGCTGTCATGTTCTCCAAGTCCATCTGAGTGTCCTACCCACTTCTGTGGTGGTTTTGTCTAAGATTGCCAGAGCCTTAGTATAGGGATGCATGGCACCTACTACTGCTTATTAATAAGACCTGTAAAATCCTACATAACTGCTAATTTATTAAAACCTTCATGTGTTTCAAAGTAGGGTTTTTCCTGGAAGACTTCTTGAGTGACCAAATTCAGGCAATTCCAGTTGTCTAGAATTGATTCTGAAAGTCACTAACTGCAATGAGAGAAGGCCTATAACAAGCCATCCAGTATGCCAAAGTACCTGCAACAGGCTTTTTAGACATTCTAGGCAAAATTAATGTCACCACAGTAACTCTACCTGTTGCTCAAAGCCTCATTCACTTGCTATTTTTGGTTTGCCTGCTTTTAACAGCCATATACTTTGAGCAGGTGTAACACTTTGAATACTTAGGACTAATATGTACATCACTGTATCAAGGTAACAACTTTTTGTCTGCTCTTCAAGGACTTAGTCAAGTACATGGTAAAGTTGTTCCTTAATCTGAATGACAAGTCTGTTAATTCCAACAAACTGTTGCCTATAAATACCTTGCAAGCAGGGAACCAGCCCAAAGCAGAAAAATAATTCAAGGGCAAATGTGCTATCCCTTATCAACTCCATGTGTGATAAATGGATTTAGCTAGTTCTGATGTTAGAGAAAGGAATCCTGTAAGTGTTAACTATCTTCATGGGAACTGGGTTGGAAGCCAAGCCACTATCTTGTACCAGAATAAACTGATAAGAGGAAGTATTCAGTTAAAAGTAGACCAGTTCTTTAAAGAAATAGTCTGAAGACCTAAAACTCTTTTGAAAATATGAGATTAGGTAATATGCAGTATTCATTCAAGTACTTGACTTTTGTTTTGCAACTTCAACTCACCACTTTGTTCTAGGAATTATGACTGTCCTGTTTTCCCCCACAGATGTAAGCCTGTGATTTCCCCTGCACCACAGAAATAAAGAATCCCTTTCTGAAATTTAGCTAGTCAAAGACACCCAACAGCTTCAACCAAGTGTGTGTGTGCTCACATCATACTTTATCTGACCCCTGCAAGTGATTAGTGATGCTCCTTGGGTTGTTGCTGTGGGCAGTTGTCATAATCTCCTGGAAGATGAACATTTATTTATTCATCTGACTCTCAAAGTCAGCTTTGAAAAATGGAGAAATTAGTATATTATACCAAGTAGAAGCCACCAACAGTTGATCAGGAGTGACAGATCAGGGGAGCTGGAAATGTAACATCTAGAATACTGTAAGGTCAGGCTCAGCTTTCCAGAGGAGCAGTGAGAAGGCTCTGCATCCGTTATACTTCTAGGATCAGAGAACAGAAAGCAATGAAAGCTTAAAGCAAAGAGCTGAATGCCCTAGCTTGTGGTATGCCTGTTCTCAACAGCTTCTGATGAACCACAAAGAAGATTAAACCAGAGCAAAGAGTAGAGGCTAAAAATCTTGTACCAGTAACTTTTCTACCATACAAGCAGAGTAGCAGAGGTGAAGCCAGACTGAATGCAAGGGGAGCAAGATGAGGAAAAGTCAGTGGTGCAGCCACAAACTGTAAGAAGCATAATAAAGGTGTGTGGATGACAGAAGATGAATGGGGAGCTATTTAACTATCTTCATGAAGCCTATGCTATTGCTAGGTGTTATTACTTGAGAATGGTCTAATAGTTTAGAGAAGGTTCCTGACAAACTGTTGAGATGGGTAAGCAGATAGCTTCAGTGCATTAAAGGCAGCATTCATTTATCAGCTCTAAATTTGGTCAGTTCTTCCTCTGTTCTGTGAATAGCCATACAGCCCCTGAGGTAGGAGGTCCCTTAGTGTTAGGTGTGTGTTAGACTAATCTTAAAGACTTCTCTGAGCAAGACATTGCTATTCCTATTTATCCTTCAAATCAACAGTCAAGAAATTTCACTTGCTACTCTTCAAGCTGTAGTTGGTATGCATTTTAAAAAAATGTAAAGGAGATGCTCAAAGCCTTCATCTATATTCACTTGACCAGTTCTGGGGTCCTGAATTTAAGTTGTAGCTGTTATTTACATTGACAGTATACTCTTATAGGCTATGGAGTCCCTTTTATTTTCCTTCCTCTGAAGATGGCTTACACTAACTGCATGTGTCTTTTGGTGTCTCTTTAAACAATAAAGGCACAAAACCAAACCTATTTTGTCAGGTGTTCAGGTTGCTACTTATTTCTGTATCTCCCAGCTGAATTTCCCACTTGGCTTGAGACTTCAGGATCTAGCCAGGGTAACAGAATGAGAAATTATTGCTTGTCCTCTGGCTCCAGTGAATGTACTTCAGAGTAGAGGATCTGATGTCTTTCTGAGGATATTAGATGTCTAGTAGGACAACCTGCCAACTCAGCTGTTGCACTGAAGTATCATGCTATTCTGTGTACTGAAATTCTGGCATTTCCTTCATCGTCCTGCTCCTCCCATATGCTGCTTTCAGTGCCTGCAAGTATTAAAGCAGCTCTACCTACCTACAGAAATATCTGTGATACTATCTGACCACAAATTCATTCTGCCTCTGAGAATGATCTCGAAAGGTACTCTAGCTGGTATGCAATTAGCTGTGCATAAAGAAACAACCACTAGATTAGCTTTGTTTTCTAAACAATCAATCATGCTTGTATAGGCTGAACTTCTCACTACCGCATTCTTTATGCCAGCAACCCTCTGTCTAGAAAATGACTCAAGTCGATCACTTTGAGTCTTACAACTAAATGAATGTTGGCTATGATTTGTTGGCTTTAAATACCCTTTTTATGCAAAGAAACTCTCCTACTAGAAAAAGCCTGCCTAGTCCAGTAGAAAGTATTGCAAAAATATTTTGTCCTTACAAACATTCAAGAAAAGATGTTTCAGCATGTGTAAGAGTGAGTAAACACTGAGGATGTTCTAGATAATTTAAGGCTGCATATCTGGTAGTAACCTCCAACAGAAAATGCTTGTGAGAGACTAGATGCTTTTCAAACAGCATTTGCTGTTCTGTTTGGGTGGGAGGGGGGTGGATAATAGCTCATAAGGCCAACCAATATTCAGGCTAGTTAAATGTAAGTTAGCATCTCTACTGCCTGCATGGCCTGCTTGTGGTAGTCCCGGCTGGCTTGTAACAAATAGTTATAGTGCAGCTGACAAAACCGTTATGCTGGTTCCTCTTAACCACTCTGCCCCTGGAAAATGTCTCTGGGGGGATTTAAAGGGGCACAAGATCTATGCTCTAGATCATATGATAATGCTTACAGTTGCATGGATGAGATCTGCCCCATCTCACAGTGCAGCTTTGTCCTTAAAGGATTCCTTAGGTCATAGGTAAAACTTCCCTTGAAGGATGGCAGCTGGATATTTTGCAGCAAGCATACAGGAAAAGTTGATGGACTGACAGAGCATGATCAAATTGTCTGAATGCAACAGGACTAAACCTAGACTGAGATGAGTTTACTTCCATTTTGTGACTGTCAGCTGTAAGAACTGCTGTAGTGATTGCACCGATACAACTGCAGTCTATAAAAGTGCTTCAGCTTTGGTATGGAACTGCTGCAAGTCTCATCCTGTGGTGGTCCAGATGTATGCTGTTAAAATGGCATGGATGCTGGAGCTTGTGCATCCTATAAGAGGAGAGTGGCTGACAGTCATTCCCAAATTAGGTAAAAGTACCAAATTCTGACAAGCCTTTGCCAAGTGTTTCGTACAAAGTCACAAATGGAAGAGGTCTGTGTCCTCTAAATATTTCCCTGCTAGCAGGTCTTTATGTATTGAGTCCAACTGCCAAGCGCTTGTTAGCCTCTTATTATTTTAGTGTGGGTGTCAGTAAATATCTTATCCTGCCAGTTCTAATGGTTACAGCTTGGCAAAACACATTACTAAAATAGCATTCGTTCATAGTCCAAAATCAAAATATGTCCTGATCAAGCTGCTCATAAATGTGGCCACCGGCTTTCTGCAGGGCTGCTTATAAACCAGCTGTCTAAATCATAGTACCTGCACTAAAATTTTCTAAAACGGATGGTTTTTAAATACTGTATTGGCCAAAGTGCTGTCTGTTCATTACCTGTATTTCTCCTAGAAGGTGTGACTCTTAAATGGTATCTTTCGCCTACTTTGCTTAAAGTACTGTTTGTGGAAGCTCTTACTGTATTGTGTTCCTAAATTCTGTAGTTATGGTCTGAAATCAGTGCAACCCTTCTAAGCACCGATTTAGCCATATTGGCTGAACAGTATTCCTCTGGTATTCTTAAGACTTATTAATTTTATTAATTATTGGTGTTAAGAAGGTATTCTTAATTTTGGTTTCTTTATCGTACACCTTACTTAAAATATGGGCTATGCATCACTGCTAGGTCAGTTAGAATGTTTATTTAAATATAATTCAGAAACTAAATCAAATAGCTATACTTCATGGCAATGAACATAAACATGTCTGTCATGCTGGTATTTGGGAAAGTCTGAAACTGGTGAAGGGATCTGCTCAAGTGCTCTAGCTATACTTTTTTATGGAGTGTGCTTTCTCAACGCTTGTTTGTAATCACTTGTGCTTCAAAAGGGAGGCACTGAAGATGTTTACCAAAGGTGCTGCACCATAAAACTGCTGCTCTAACCTATAGCTGTTTCCTCTATTGGCACCACCTAATGCATCACAGGCTGGAGGTCACGTAGCTGAGAGGCTGCTATTTTACTGCACCCTTTGCAGCACAGTTGCATTAGGAGGAGGCAGGCCTCCTTGGATGCCAGGGAGGAAGTAAGAAATAAAAATTTATCTCTAAACACCTTTATTCCTTTCTTTCAATACTATAGCAGTTAGCTCCATTTAACACCTCATCAGGCATGTTAGAATATTTTACTTGGCCTAGATGGAGGGAAGCTATGTGAAGCTGGGGTGGGGAAGAGGCGGAAGGGATCTCTCTCCTTTATGCTGACAAGAGACAGTTTCCAGCAATCATGCTGAATCAGTGTGGGCTCAAGCTGCAGGTTAGGCTGTAAATGGTTGCTTATTACCAAGCAATCACAGTGATGTGCCAGTTGATCTGTGAATTATAGAATTGTTTAGGTTGGCAAAGACCCTTAAGATCACCAAGTCCAACTGTTAACCTAACACTGCCAAGTCCACCACTAAACCGTGTTTCTAAGCACCACGTCTACACATCTTTTAAATACCTCCAGGCATGGTGACTCAACCATTTCCCTGGGCAGCCTGTTCCAATGCTTGACAACCCTTTCAGTGAAGACGTTTTTTCCTAATATCCAGTCTAAACCTCCCCTGGTGCAACTTGAGGCCATTTCCTCTTGTCCAGTCACTTGTTACTTGGGAGAAGAGACTGACACCCACCTCGCTACAACCTCCTTTCAGGTAGTTGTAGGCTGTGATAAGGTCTCCCCTCAGCTTCCTTTTCTCCAGGCTAAACAACCCCAGTTCCCTCAGCCACTCCTCATAAGATGGCAAAATGAGAATATTTAGTGCAAGATGACATAACCAGTTATATATAGTTGTTTACAAACCCTTTGGAGAATCTGAAATGTGAGAAACCCTCTTCTGCGTTGTTTTGGTTTTCCTCAGAGGGAGTAATTATTTCTTCAGAGTTAGTAAAATCTGGCCAAAGCCTAACTTCTCCATCTTTTTTGGAGGGTGCACAAAATTCTATGGATGCTTTCAAAAGCTTACTTTAACAGTTTTCTGAGATTGAATGATGGTAATGCGTTTAGGGACTGGTAATTGGAGATAATTCCAATGAATCAGACTTTGCAGATGTTAATGATATGCTAGAGGAAGTCAGTTTATGAAGATCTATGCTGTGCTCTTTTTTGTCTTGATCTATTGAATAGTTTCTTTAATTGTCTAATACATATTCTGGCAGTATTTGGGTTTCTTAAGTGTTTACAGCCTGAAGAAACCAGCTTGCTAATTTTCAGAGCAGTGAATATAATTGGTTCAAATGCCAGTACATGAAAATAAAGTATTGCACTCTTCATTGTAGGTACAGTAACATCTGCAAGGAATATCTAACTTTGCATATACAGACTAAATCGGTCCTGGCTTGACTGTTTTTTATGGATGAATATTCACACAAAACACTAGTCAACCTATTCTAGAAAGTATTGCTCATTCTGGAGAGTAATTTGCAAATGGTTGCACTGGTACACTTTTATTTCCCACACTGTGCAATCAGGAGGACAGCCTTGGAGAAAGAACTTGCAAAAAAAATGCTAGTGGCAATGATGTACTGATAGTTAGGATTATTCTTGCACCACCATCCCCACTGGGTTAGACATTGTCCTTCCTTCTGCCTGAAGGTAAGATCGTTCCAGTTAATCCACTTGGTGATGTATTAAGATGATCCCTGATGATAGCCTTAATTTTGTTTTCCTGTGTCCTACCTCACTGAGACAGAGGGAATGAGTCGATTTAATTCTGATGGGAGATAACTCTCGTGTTCAACATGGTTTAAGAACTTGAGGATCTTTTAGTAGGGCATGCCTAAGCTGGGCCATACTTAGCTTGTGCCAGACTGAAGTTTGACTGTGCCTATCTGACCAAATTAGTGGATTTTCTTAGTGAAAGTTATTTGCAGCAGTGTCAGACCATAACAGCATACTTGCACGCTGGTCTGAGAGATCTCCATCCCCATGAGTTTTTGAGTTCTTGGTGCTTATGTGGTGACTAGGTTGTTATTTTTTGGTTTTGAAAGTACTTAGAGCTTGCTATCTTGCCCTTAACCTAATTTTGGGGGTAGAACCTGCTACTTGGAGATCCAGCTGTCACAAATAGGGCATGCCTGTGTCTTTGCTGTAGTGTGGAACTGCTTCTTAGTGCCTGTTTTACCAGCATCACCAGTCCCAGCTGTTATGTTTTCCACTAGCTGGGAAGGCTTCTCTGTTGCTATTTATGCCCATACCACCTTAGCTGTCTACTTGTTTAATGTATCTGTATTAATAAACATGAGGGTAACAGGAGCATATATGAAGTTTTTCACCTAGCAGTAAAACAAAAAAGTTTAATCAGACAATGCTACCTCCCTACTTTAAGAAAGTGAAGTGTTTCCTACTAAAAACAGCAGCAGCAATGATTTAACAATGTAATCTGATCTAATATTAGTAACAGCCTGTGCCTTTAGGGAGCAGTATAATATCTAATCCACTGAATAAAGTCTGTCTCACGTTAAATTCTGGATCCCTTTTAAAAAGATGACTTCCCAGAATTGTTTCAGTAATTTCATAAAGACCCATGGTTTCCTACATCTTTTTCCCAGTAATATAATCAGGCTGGGGAAATGACATTGGCCCCCAAAATATAAAGAATGAGGAAATAGTGCTGTCTGACAAAGATGTTCTCCCTGATGTCATGAGGACATTCATCTCTCCACCTTATGTCTTAAGCTTTCTATTCCTTCCCTTCTGTCTGGTCAGGAAAAAGCGCATCAGAGGAGTTTGTCATGCACAGATTGCCATATAGGACTGCATCACCACATCTTCCAGCAGGAACCAAAAATCTTACTCTTGGTCATTTTCCAAGTAAGCTGGAAGGGGGTAGAAAGAGGGTCCCAAGAAAGCAAAGGAGCTTCTAGTCAAGGCCATGCTTTATGGAAAGAAGTAGCCAGGAAACCCTACAGAAGATTTAATACTGGCAGAGCTGGAGTTGGAAGCCTGTTTATGTCAGGTTTTAATAATTTCTGGAATTTTGTATACATACCAAGGAAAGGGTGCAACAAGTCTTCATTAACCCTTTCAAAATGAAGCAGCACACAGCCTTACACTTATGTTTTGGGGAGATTGTTGTTTGGGTATTTTTATGGATTTGTTGGGGGAGTTGAGGATGTCAGATACTCAGCCTTAATAGCCGGAGAGCTGCCAGGATCATTTGCTTCTCTTGGATGAGTATATTTTTCAAAAGTTATGCCCCAGCTTAAACAACAAGGCAGAGGTTGTAAAAGACATCAACTGGATTACAGTGTGTGAAGAGTCCTGAGGGCAGGCAAAAGTTTGCATTGCAAGAAGTGGAAAAAATGCTGCTTCTCCGTGTGGGGTGGATTGCTCCATATAGTCTTCATTCGTAATATGCTGCAGCATGATTTCCCCTCTCCCAGACTTCGCTTCAGTGGCCTAAATTGTGTGGTAGCCTCAGAAGTAGGTCAAGATGCAAAAGCACTGTGCTGGTTCCAGTGGCTTTTTTTTAAACCAATCTCAGGTTTCAAGATGAACTTGTTAAAAATCTCATCTACGCCTTTGTTCAGTGTCAGTCGTAGGGTTGCTTAGGCACGGTATCCTTGTAGAACAAGCTGTGTATGCTGTTGTGTTTCAATGCCTTTGATTACCTGAATGATGGATTAAATGTTAGGACATGTCAAATGTGGTTCTTTATTGCACCCAGTTAGCCTTAACCTTTTTTCCTTTGGCAGGCTTTTAGTGATTCAAAACAGGTTAGTCCAGTTTGATGTAAGACTATTTTAAAATTAGAGGTTGACTTTCCTCTTAAGATCTGGAGTAATGTAGCTCACATGTGGGACTGTTGTTAGGTAATATGTGGTATAATTGCATTTTTTTAAAATTATTCCTGAGCAAGTATAGTCATCCCCCTCTGATAGGGTTAATACACTTCTGTTTTTAGAAAGCAGTAGCTAAAAATCTGTGTTTGCATTTAACTGTGAGGAGTCTTCATGGGAATTTAAACAACTGCCTGCCTATAACTGCTGCCTCTTTGAACCAAAGGCCTCATGACTCTTATATGATGGTACTTCTAGAAAGTCGCAAGATTTTTTGAGTCTAAACTTTTATGAAGGAACAACATAATCTGTCCACAGAAGGTTACAGCCCCTTTGAACTTCAAGTACAGTAGTTGCACGCATTTGTCCAGCTGGGCCAAAAACTCCAGGTATGTTTTCTAGATGCTTTTCTTCCTAGTGCAGTGGCTGAACACTTCAGTGTCTTGACATGGGCCAAAGAAACTTCCCCTGTGGCCAGTTCTGTTACTATAAACAGCTGCTAATAATTAGCAACAGAGCTGCAAAACAACTGAGGAGAAAATAGCTGCCTGTTGGCTAAGCAAGTGGTATTCTGCCTTGCATCTGGCAAGTACTAGGAGACAGAATACATGATAGCGCTCTCAGCATGACTGAAGATCCTTCTTCTGCCTTCTGAAAAGGTGTCTTGAGCTGGGCAGGCGAGTCTGCTTTTTGACCTTGTAGCCCCAGGGATCCACTGACAACTTCTTTTCTGTGAGCTGCAATTTCACACTGGCTTTGGGTATTGCTACCCAAAGTAATACTTCTAGCTGCCCCTATTCCTCCCTTCCCCCATTATATTGATATGGATCCATGCAGCCATGCAATCAGATAAAACCAACCTGACTTTATAAAGGATTTTTGTAGCTGCTTGGGCGTGTTTTTGTCAGCTTAGTTTTCAGCCTAGATCAGTTGCACTGTCTGGTTTACTACTTAGATGCTTGTGTGGCTGTGCAGGAAGGGGTGGGAGTAAGGAACCTGGGGCAAAGAAAAGGAAGAACAGACCTGCTTTTAGAGGAAGTACTTGTTTATGCCAGCTTCAAGTGATTGAGAAACCTATAGTGTAAGCAGTATAATAAGCTGGTAATGTATTTTGTGATATTTCTATGCAAGCAGCTGACTGTAAAACAAAACCACCCTTGCTAGCAAAACAGGCTGTCCTAGCAAAAGTATAGTTTGCCATTACAATTTGAAGCTGTGATCAGGTTTGTACTGCGGCGTATCTGTCTGGTTTCAGCTGCTACTACCTCTGTAGTGGAAGCTGCTGTCCCTATGGCAGATCTGTAGAACAAAATTAATTAGGGGGGAGCCATCTGTACAAAATCGGTTGGATTGGCATCCGATGGAATCATTTTTAACGTATTTTGAGAATCGACAAGCTTTTGTGAGGTGGTGTAGCCATGCTTGCAGAGAGATGGACAGCCTTGCCTTCAAGAGCTGCTCTTTCACAGCAACGTGCTATTGCTCTATTGGTCTGGTAGAGCACCAGAGGATTTGAACTCAAAACATTAGTAATTGTCCTTGGACAAATGCCATTTTACTCTTGCAAAGGCACAAGTCCAAATGATGTATCATTTTGCAAGCCAGTCAGATGCTGAAGCAGAACCCAGTGTCCATTTTGCATTTAATTGTAGAAGGAATAGTAAGTGATGTTTGTCGGCAGCATAGGGATAGAAGTGTTCTAGCCAAACACTTATTTAGTCTGAGGAAAAGCCAGATAAACTCAGAATGCCTTTCTTTCCAATGCTAATATTAAAGCTATACTTAAATCAGTCTAGAAGCTTTTCAAGAGATGGCCAGGTTACTTGAAAACCTTAGCATAAACCAACATGGTAGAAAAGTATTTGACAAATAAATGGAATGACTGGGCAATTATAGGCTTGCCAGCCTAATGTGATTCACAGGTGAAATACTAAGGTTACTAGCATGTATGTCTGGGATGTACTCATTGATGAATTGAAGGAGGGTAAGGTGTAAGACTCTAGGAGGAAAAAAAATCTTGTCCTGTTAGACTGGCAGCTTCTGGACTCAAACTTTTTTCCAGTCAAATATTTTCATATTTCATGAAGTAGAAGTACACCTGCCTTGGTTTTTTGTTGTTTATGGTTTTCTTGATGTGTCATGCAGAATGTCACCTTAGGATCTGTTGGTGATCCAATGACAACTGTGACCAGAATCATTAAAGCCTAGTTCAGTTCTGGAAGAATTAGTTCTTAGCTATTTTCCTTTATGAAGTTAGCGGTAAACAATGAAGACATTTGTATGCAATGATGGCTCAAGGTATGTCTTCATCCTCCCTTTTGGTGTCAAGAAGGTAGAATTCTTTTAAACTGGAGAATCTTTGTTTTGAGCTAGAGTATTTCCTACATTGCCAGAAAACAATTCCTGTGGAGAAAAACTAAATGCACTTCACTATGATTTGAGGAGACTTTGATCAATCTATATACTTGCATGTAAAAGTAAGTAATGATAATGGAAGAAGCAGATCTCGGAGACATGAGATGGCTAAATAAGTTACTGGAAGTTAATGCAATAAACTGTAAAGACTGGGATGAGAGAAGGGTGTAGTTTGTCTCTGCTCAATCCCCACCTTGTTCCCTTAGATATGCAATAGTTTTTGGACAGGACTCTTTCCATCCTTTTCAGTTTTCTCATTCCAATTTTTCTTAGGCCGTGCTTATTTTTCCCTTCAGAACTTAGGATTTTGTAACTAGTGCACACGTACCATGTTGAAATGAATTGTTTCTTACATACATAAGTGCCTTAAGGATTGCTTAATGGCCTCAGAGGAAGAAAGCCCTCCTAAAGAGTTGAAATTTTCTCATGGTATCCAGTTGGACCCCTTTAACTGTATCTACTTGCCAGGCTTTATTACTGCTTAATAAAGTATGTGTGTGATTACCTGAAACTTGCTGCATACTCCATAGCTTAAAGTCATATGCTTTGGCACTGGTTCAGAAAATCTAGTTGTTTGTCAAACAGTATGTTCCTATTCCTTGTAAGTGAGAGATATCTGGAAACATGCATTAAAAATAGTTCTGTCTTAAAAGACTTGGGCAGGACCACTGTTAACCCTGTTTATTTTGGGATTGATGGGTGTACTACTAATCTTCTGACCTCCAGATGATGGTATCACAAATGCAAAAACACAGCTTGTCAACCTCTAAGTCTAAACTTACAGAACATGCTGAGAAGTGTGATAGAAGTCATTTGCCCAAGGCATTGTGTTGCATAATTGTCTAGCGTGAGCTTTTTGTGCATTTCTAGTATCTTGAGGGAAAAGAAAACCACTGAATTCTGTGGGCTGCAAATACGACCTATATAACTCTTCTTCTTTGGAAAACCCTCAAGAAAAGCAGTAATTTTCCTCTGGTTCTTCGATGATTCACATGCTTTATCTGTGAATGCTACCCATTTGAGGCACAGGATTATTGTGATATAGCCTTGTCAAGCCTATAACATCTTGTTTTGTGTTTCACATAGCCATATTATGACTTATGCCTAGATGGAAGATAGATAGGAAAAGCATAACAGATAAGATTACAAGCAATTTAAGCAGCTTTTATAAAATTTTGCTTACAGATTAGTTTTCAGAATATATTACTTGCCTGTTTTGTTGAAATATTAACTACTGCTTTATAGGTTTGTCATTGTTGCAAAGAGGCCAAAGGTCAAAGATGTGCAATTAGGTTGAAGAGCTCTAGTGTAATCAGTCCCCTCCTCTCATATACGCTTTGCAAGATCAGGACTATTTTTGTATCTAAACTTCCCTTCATACCCAACCTCTGTACAATGCCCAACATGAACCCCTTTCCATGGCTGAAATTCTTCATTCTACTTCCTTATTCTTTGTTAGTCATGAAAATGCCTTTTAAAACTTCAGGGAAAGTATAGTGAGAGTGCATGGCAGAATGGGGGACATGGCCTCAGCTTCCCGAGATAAATGCTGTCTCGTGTGCCAGTTTACATTTTTAAATTATTTTGTTTAGCTGCTACGTGGCTGGATGGTCAGAAAGGTACTTTTGAAAGGGAAGCTGTCTTTCTGACACACTTTGCCACCAGGCCTTTCAACATCTGTTTGAGGAAGGGATGCCAGCTCTCTTAATACTGAGTCTGCTTGAATGACAGGTAAAATGTAAGCCTAATTCCTCATTTCTTTAAAAAAGAATATAATATATTATAATATAATAATGCTGGCATGTTTCTTTGGACTCCTCATGCAACGAAGCCTTTGAACCACATGAGTAAAGGGACTGTATTGGAAATTACCATGGATATTCAATACTACAATTAAACTATATATACTGTCAATTCAGGTTTGGTTTTACTAACCAAGAAACATGATAAAATACTTGTGCTAGATGCAGACATGGGAGCATGCCCTCTTTGGTGTATTAATCCAGCTCCTCTTTAGATGCTGTTTACTTTGGAGTTCTGTGCTGCATAAAAGCTGCTGTAATATTTACTTCCAGCAGGTAAATGAATTTGTCTCCTGTTTTGATAAGGAAGAATGCAACTGTTCAGACTTGCCAAATTCAAAATGAACTTGGAAGAAGCAGCAGCAGAATCTGGATCGCTCTAAAATTATTATGAACACAACCTAGCAGAACTTAAGAACTGGAAGACCTTTCTGAGAGAGAGGCTCTTGTTAGTCTCTGGCTTTTGTATTAGCTATGCACTTGGAGTCAGATGAAAGTGCTGCAGGAAGACTAGTGTTATGCTTACCACAAAATTGGCATAATGGAACAGTAATTCTCTGTTCCTTTAGATAAAACCTGTCCATTGTGCCTCTTGCCATTGCACCTGAATACTGTAACTGCTTTTTCTGGCATGTTTAAAATCTACTGTTCTTATCTGTGTCAATTAGAGCTTCAAAGTCTACCTCCATCTATCATCCATTATCCCTGTCTCTTAAATTATCTGATCACTCCCCATCATCTTCCACTTCAAGAATAACTTTTTCAGTCATCCCTTAAGAGTCTTGCTCAAATGGGCTAAATCTCAGATATCCTCTTTTGTTCTGCCTCTTTATCCTGTCCAGTGCTCCCAGCCTGGTGTCATCCTGCTTGCGTACGCAGGCTGCCCCAGTGCATCATAAAACATTCTGGTGTGATGAACTGCCTTCCTCTCCGTGCCTCATTCTGCTACCCTGTAACTGTTAAATGAGGTGTTTAGGGAAATTGAGTTAAATCCTTCATAGATGGTGACAGGAGGGGGAATTAAGTATAAGAAAATGCTAGAGACTTTAAAGCTATCTTGTACAGGAGTGTTATCCATGACCTTTAGTCTGTAATACAACACATGTTCTGAGTGATTTCTGAATAATAAGAGCTGATATGTAAACTTTTAAATTCTCGCAAATGCAATTTTGCCTCAGTCTGCCAGCAATTAAACATTTTATGACTAGTCTCTAAAATAATTGTTCCTATTCTGGAACCTGTATTTTGTAGGTTTTACTCACCCAGAACTTGTGTTATGAAAAGTGGATGTGTGTGTTTTTAATACACACAGTACTTAACTTCATATTTATGATAAACTAATAGGCCTTCAAGGTTTGAGTTGAAACCTCAGACACTACAGCAAAGAAAGAGAATCGCATCCCTTCCCCTCCTGATGCGAGTTCAACACTCTACTAACTACTGGAAGGAGGCAAATGAACTCTGTTGCATGCAGGAGCTTAGCAAATCCAAACCCTGACTGGTGGAAAGAAAAACCTTTATAAAAACAGGGTGCTTATGAAGAACTTGAATAAGCACCTGTCTGTGCCATAATTCAGTAACCCTAGGCACTGCATCTCAACTCCTCCTGTTAGTTCTGAGTGGGTGGAGAAACACTTTCTTGAGTCCTTTTTGTTCTGAGTGATTTAATGCTTATAGATTAAAACTTGGAACTTAAAACTCAGCTTATAGCACTTGTATTCAGTAAGTTATTTTAACTTCTCTCATGTGATTTGAAGATGTGACTAGCTCAAAAGCAAATCATAGTATTAAGTTGTTACTGAGGTGATCAAATCTGAACTCCAGTAATCTTGGGGGAGCGTGGGAGGACAAGCCCAAACCAAAAAAAGTTGCTTTTGAATGGAAGAACAAGATACACACAATAAACCCACTGTGGGGGTACAGCTCGAAGGAAGGTATCAACAGGAGGGAGTGCTCAAGATGATGTTCCCATGCTGTGCTTTTAGTAGAACAGTGTGTCGGGTCACACTGAAAAAGAGTTCCTGTTGTGATGTGCTTTAAACCCCAAACATGTCATCTTTTTCCTTAAGGCTCATTTTTAGGTTCACCGCTTAATGATCTGGTTTGTGCTCTAGCCCACAAAGAGTTTTTGTTGCCACAACTGAAGGGGCAGTGAACTGCAGCGTGGGGACTTCTTAGGCCAGCTTTGCTGCCAAAGCCAGCATCTCGTGGAACCATATCCCCGAGGGGTTTTGTTCTGGGAGACGACTTCAGTCACACTGTGTGCATAGATGTGACTATGCATCCTTCTAGTACAAACATTATGTGATCTGACTTTTTATAAAATGCTTTTCTTTTCTCCTAAGTGCTTAAACACATTTTGGTTGCCATGGTACAGTATGTATGTCCGCTTAGACTTTGTGGCGCAAAGGGCAGGGAAATACAGGAAAAGCTTGTCTTAACTGGTTGGAATATATTTTAATAATTTTAATGTATGGTGGAAGATACTGTACCATTCTGTTTTCATGGACTTCAGAAGCCTCATAGGATGTGGGAGTAAGATGCTCTGATCTTGTGTGCAGAAAGTGAAGATGGATGCATATGCTGTATATATCTTCATTAGAAGTTTAAATATCAATCCTCAAAGTTATATTCTTAATGGCTTATTTTTGCTCATGCTTGCTTGAGGAATATCTTCATTATAAGATGGTGTGATAGTTACTGCCAAGTAACTGGCAACTTCCAAAAGTCTAAATGGAGATGTCTGTGTGGCCAGTGAGTAAATTATAATCAGTGAATCATCTTCCTGGCATAGTACTAGAATATCCTACGCAGTTTCTGAAATGGAACCTGCATTAAATTTCCCAGAATTTGTTAGTCTTGTGCTTGATGTTCTGAGGACCTCATACACTGATATATTCTTCTGTGGCTTCATGTCGGACCACAAACTAGAGGAACTCACGAGTAGAGTTAAGGATCATTTAAATATGAGGAGTAACTGCATTTCAATGGAAAGTCCAGGGGTAGGAGGGAATGTGGAATAAAAGACCCTACACTAGGCAAGGACAATGGAAAGCATTAAGCAGGAAATAGGGTATATAGTTAAGAGGGGGGGCACAATATCCTGAAAAATGCTATTGAAATTTTTAACTGCTTGCTTTTTGTTGCAGATTAATCAGCCACTCGATGGGGATTAACAGTGGAGCACCTCTTTGTGTCGCCTTTCCACCTCTCTGTAGCAAGAATAACAACTTCAGCACTTCTTCAATAATAATTATGAAACTGGTATTAACTGAATGGCAATTATGGATTTTTAACTCTAACTCACAGTAAACCAGCAAGCCATATGTTGAAATTCCTACCAAATAGCTTTTTGTTCTTAATGTCTCATATCTATACAAGAAGTTGCAAGATACGTGTTTGTACAAGAGGAATATAAGCATTACTTACCTGAGGAACAGAAGCTGAAAGAAGACACGCTAACTTGTTCGTGGAGTTATGGTAGTATTATTTATATAGATATAACAAATATATATATTTTTTATGGTAATGAAAATGGCTCCCCAGAATGCTGACTCGGAATCTATGCAAGTTCAAGACCTACCTGTGGCACAGCTTCAGAAACCAGAAAACAAGGAGAATGAAAGTAGGGAGGAGACCATTAGCGAAGGATCCATAGACCGAATACCAATACGCCTGTGGGTGATGCATGGTGCAGTAATGTTTGGCAGGGAATTTTGTTACGCCATGGAGACAGCTTTGGTAACACCTGTATTGTTACAAATTGGTAAGTAATTCTTATTTCTGTTAACTGAAACTTTGTACATCTTTTTGCATTGATTGAAGTCCAAGGAAGAGGGAAGTGGGCTCTGCCAACTAAAAATACACAAGGTAAAAAATTTGGGTTTTTTTGTTATTGGCCGTGCCACAGATGCAGTTGTGTAACCATGTTTAAGTGGGAAGGATTTCTATATGCATTAATCTTCTGTCTAATATTGCTTCCCTCTGTAAAATTTTTTGTGATTCAAGTCTAAATTTCTTTATTGAAAGGTAAGTGTCCTAGAAACTAGAAACCATATCAGACTATAAAAGATTCCAGTGAAGCTTTTTTCATTTACAGAGAAATGCTTCAGGTTACAGTACTTTAGAATAAACAGTTAAATAAATTGGCTTTTCCAACTACTAGTGAAATACTGCATTTATTTCGAACTACTAGTGAGTCTTGTTTTATGTGATTAATCTGTCTAGTTTATAACATGTGAATACATATAAATAAACCAAGATACCAGTAGTTTTAAATAATAAGGGGGGCTAAAGGGGAGCTAAGAATAGGAGTAGACAGTGTTAAATTTCATGGTGAGTACTGTAATTACGTTTCCAATAAACTGCTTACAGTATTAACAGTATCTGGTATTACCTTTATCAAATCCAGAAAATCATGTTCTCTATCAGATATCAGAAAATACTACATGAAACTGAATGGAAGTACTGGACTGAGCATGCTTCCATGAGTGAATAAAACAATTATGTGTGCACTGTATAAGCATATATATAATATATGCATATTGTATGTTTGCTAATGTTTGCTTTGGCTTATACGTGCAGTTGTACCTTCCAGCATGCTCAGTTGTGGCCAAACAGAAGCACTCAGCCAACTCTCTAAAGTAATGTTCATTAAATGCTATTTACAACATTGTTTAAAAATTTCAAGATTAGCATCTTAAATGAAACATCTGTATTTTTATATTTGATATGGCAAAAGGGCATAAGAGATTGAACTTGTGAGATGCAATGTACAAATTCTTTTGTGTGGTCTTCCTGCAGTTAATGTATTTTAGTATGAAATTACTAGTTGGTTTATTTTGAATCAACAGAGGGGTCAATAATCAGTGCAGTTAGTGCCATGAGATATGCTGTTGAGTTATGCCTCCAAGTTTTCCTGAAAATTTTTATTTTCAGAGCTCATCAAATGTCCTTTTTGGACCTATTGGTAGCGTAGTTAAAATAGATTATAAGTGTTCCCCAAATAAGAGCTTTCTGATCAACCTGACTTGCTGAATAAAACACATGCAACTTCATCTAGGAATGTATATAATGACCATAACTTGTTTTGAGGTTTTGTCTTTTGGGTAAGTTGAGATTTAGAGCCTTAGTTTATTTGTACTAGCAGCTTTGGTTCAATTACTGTCTACAATGAATGCAAAAACTTGCATCCTGCTTTGCATGGAGAAGACCCCCAGTTTAAGTGACCTGTACTTTTTTGTTCGCTTTCTTGTTTGTGCTGGCACTTGGATGTTTAAAATGTATAGCTGGCTAAGCTGACTTTACCTTACCATAGAGTAAGGTCAGACAGTATAAATAAACCATCCTCTTAATTACTGACCAGCTTACTAGCTTACATTTCTTTTGTGAGCTCTTCTAGTAGATCTGTTTCCTCCAGATAATTTGAGAAATATCTCTTCCCTTCCTGCCTCAACCCCAGTGATCAAAATAACATTGCGATTTGGGGGAAGGGAAAAAAAGAGCTCTCACTTGTAGAAAAGCTGGCAAATTGACAAAGCAATGCAAAAGACTGTGGGGATGCAATGATGATGTTCCATGCTGTAGAGATAAGAAATGGAGGTGGCTGGTTACAAATGTTAGCACTCTGGGAACTAATTGAAATCTTTCCTGCTCTGGCTCATGTTCCCTCAGCAGGGGAATAAACAATGTTGGATTCACTGAAGGGTTAAGTTATTCATGGGTGACTTATCTAGCCTGTTTGGTAATTACCTCTTACATGGTTCTGTTTACCTTTATCAACCTCAACATCTGTCTGCCTCAACATGAGCTATATTTATTCCTCACTGGTAGGGGTTGCATATAGCTGTCAAACTGCTGTAATAGTCCCTTTGCTTCTTGTTTTGGTAAAAGCAACATTCAGTTGCTTTCTGTGAGATTAAATTGGCTTGAGAAACTATTTTTGAGAAGTGGCACCTGGGGAAGTGTGGTGACTCAACCAACTAACTTTGCTTATAATAAATTGAAGAACCAGAAGCCTTTTGGTTATGCAGAAAAGACTCTGCCTTACAGATGTGTGTTGAGTATTAACAATTAAGCTTCACGGTGTGTGCTTGTGTTCTGTATCTCAGAAGACTTTGGTCACTGAAATAATCTGAGATTCTTATCTGATACTACCATTAAAACCTTACATACTTTCTGCTTGCAGGTATTTGACTTTCTAGCTGTCTGTATACCCTGGATCAGAGGTGTAGTTATGATTTGGCAGATCAACGACCGGTCCTACTTGTTCTGTAAGCCATGAGATTGGGGCAACTGAAGGAAACAATCCTTTGGACAGTCCCTTTCAAATTCAACAGTGGTTGACTTCTCGATGTGTTTAAATTTCCTGAAGTTTTGAGTTCTTAACAAAAGAACTAAAGGCAGCAGTGAGCTGCTTGGATTGATGGATACTGTGAACTGGAAAGGTCTGGAAGTGCCCAAGTTGCTGTACCCCTACTGAAATAAGTTCTGATTTGTGACTTTAATCTTTGCCTTTATTGCTCTGCTTAGATTGATGTTACATTGCCTTGTCAGAAATGCAGCTACAAATCTGTAGTCATAACTGGGCTTTAGTAGCTTAGCAACAAGAACAAGCCAAATATATATTACATGGGTCTTTTCATTCTAACTGGCTCTTTGATTTCTTGCTATCTGCAGCTTAGGAATTCAAAATGAAGCAGCCAACTTTTTTAGAAGAATTCAGAGGATGTAAAAATATGCCAAATATGAGAAGTGGCAGACTGGCTCCGGATGAAATTACATTAGTTGGCACTTTCACAAGTTTTGATCTCTAGAACTCTTCATTAGCCTTTTTTAGAGACCTGTTCAATCAGCAGTTCCTCCCAGCCAGTGTTAAAACTTTACTAGAAAATAAACTGTCAGTGCCTTCAGCACTCTAAGTTTACTTGTTCCTCAGTCTGAGATTTGAGAAACAGAGTGATTTCTTGTTATGATTATGTTCTGTACGTTAACACTACTGTTTGCTTCCCCTGTCACATTTCAGCCACATACTATAAATGCCATAGGAGCAGGATGAGGCCTTTGTCTTCTGAAACATCTGGTACTTAATGCTGCTTATCTGTGAGAAGGAATTAAAATCCCTGCTATTGTTTATAAATGACAGTGTATTTTTTCCATCATTAAACTTGGCTTCTGAGGATTAAATCTCTAAATCTACTTCCAGTTCATAACAGTTCATGCAAAATTTGGATACATTTTAGAAATTACTTTGCAAGGGATTTTGAGTGAATAAAAGTGAGGAGAAACTAATGACTGATATGGTGTAAATTCAGAGAAGCTGTCAGCTTTTTGAAGAAACTTTTTCAGTGAAATCACAGTTCATGGCTTCTGTTAACAACACTTTAAACCATTATTAAATAACATAATTGGGTAACTTCAGACTTCCGGCTGTAATTCAAGCAGAATTTGGGTGGTAATGCAACCAGTAAATCCATTTCAGTTCTTCTGAAAAGTGTGCCTGTTTCATTTAGGACTATGGAAGAAAAAAAAATCTGTATTCTGTGTCTTGGGGTGGCTGCTGCTTTCCACATGAAAAACTTGCTGTCTGAGTAATGAGTAGTAGTAGCTGTAAACATGAAGTTTCATGTTTTATATTTAATATGATAAAAGCTTTGCTAAGCCTTTACCGTTGCTTCAAAGGATCTTTCCAATGCTATTGAGTGTTTTATGAATAGTTAATAGGCACAGAAGTGACTGTCAGCACCAGAACTGTTCCTCATTCTCCTGCATAAATTAAATATATTACACTAGTGCTTTTAAAAAGAAACTGTGTACATTTACATAAGGAAAAATGTGAACAGTTTATATGTGCTGCTTACCTTTATAATGTCACTTAATTTAAGGGATGTTTCTCTGGTATGGTACAGGAATAGCCTGTATGCATTTCATATCTGAGTGCCTATCTGTGATGGCATTACTTTGTTTTGCTGTGAGAGTTAATGGGCTCTTAGAGTAAACATTAGCTAGTCTAGCATTAAATATTGAAGTTGGTTGTTTTAATCTTAACCCTGAGCATGGTGTTCTTTTTAGGCAATAACAGTAAGGAACAGCATTTCTGGAACCTGTTTTTCAGTGCTAATTAATAGACTTTAATACGGAAAAAGGCTGAGCTAAGAGCAGAATACCATAGGTTATTTTTGTTTGGAAAATAATTTATTTCTCATTAAATGCTTTTGAATCAGCAAAATACTGTAGTTGTTGGTGTCTCATATGAGACATGAGATGTTTCCTATATGTCTCATACATGTAGAAAAATTCTTCAGGGGTTTGGGCTGTCATTTCTCAGTTAAAGCATTTAGACATAATCTCAAAAAAATTATCTAACACTCAAAATTCTTCCAGCCTAAAGCTTAGCAGACCATGCTTAAAGGGTCTTGAAATCCATTTCATGTGGAATTGCTAGTATGGAAAAAGTGTGTTAAGCAATAATTCAAACTGCTGATTCTGAGAAATCTCAGTGGTAGCTGGGGAGTCATTATCCTGAAGAGATTTAATATTATGGAGTGAACTTTTAGTATGAAGTAGTGAATCTCCCCATTGAAATTTAGTGTTGATACTTGTCTGAGAAGAATGCATGTAGGTAAAGAGGAGATCATGGAGATGTATTTAGAAACCAAGCATGAAATGTTACAGATAAGCTAGCTTTTAGTAGCTTCAAAGGAGGTTTCTTCAAAGGAGTTAAGGTATCAATTGCTGACTCAATTCAGTGTGGAAGGGGATAGTCTTCCTAAGGCTAAGCCTGAGATCAAAGGAAATCTAAAAACCTTAAAGATCTGGTGGGGGAGAAGGGAACAAAGGGATTGGATGAGCTTTTAGAAGCTGCCTATAATTCAAGTGAAGAAAGGCTGTCTGGAAAAACTCTCGCAGATGGAGGAAGCTCTTCAACATAAAGCAGCACTGACTCTTTATTTCAGCTCAAGTAGTCAAGCTTATTCCTCATCTCTGCCAGAGGTTACATTTATGTTAAGGTTATATGTATTTATAACTGTCTTTCTATAAAGCTGCATCTTATTTGAGCTGTGCCTTACCTTGTCTTACCAGGAAGAAACTGTTTTGAGTTGCTATAACCTGTTCTTTGACTCTCAAAGTTAAATTCCTGTAAGATCCAGCTGCATCTGGGCTCCCAGGCATAGCTGCATTTGATGCTGAGAGTGAATTACAGGATCTGAATTCCTCCTTGGAAGAATTAATGGCTTGAGAGCTGACCTGTCCCAAGAGGTGACTTTAACACAGCTAACTTAAGGACAAGAATTGAATTTACAGTGGGTCCAGAAAACCTAGAATAAAAAAACAATTAAATACATTTTTCAGCCTTGTTAACTTTGAAGTTAGTCTTTAAGATAATGTAAAGTTTGTATTCACATCTCAAGTGGTGGAATGTATAAAATGGCAAATATTGTGCCTGAGGCACATGTTAATTGCCCTATAAAACCTCCCCACCCATAATTTTTTTACTTATTGACTAATTTTATGCCCACTGAGGGGTTGTGTAAGACTAATTTTACTGTACTCTTTTTTTAACCAACAAGCAAGTCAGTAAGGCCTTCATATCATGTATTGCTGTTCTCTTACATAAAATATGTTTTCACCTCAAATCAAGAGCAGCACAGTTTTTGAACACATGTAGTCTTTAGTGGAAGGTTTGGTTAAGGATATGTTTAAGGCACCTTTGAAAGAAAGGTGCTATGCAACTATTAAGGCTTTTAAACCTGGGGGCAGTAGGAGCACATGCTTTATTTTCATATCAAGGCAAATGCCATGTGGTCTGGCAGTTGGGCAATAACTGTTACTGAGCTTTTTTTATATCAGTGTTCTGTCTTTCTTTAACACTGAATCTGGCCTTCAGAGGCAAAACTGATAACACATGGCAGATTTTCAGCTGGGGTAACATGAGGTTTTGTGCTGGCTTTAGGATTGTACAGACTGTGTGGCTTTGGATGAACAGCCTTACTAGGAAAAGGAAGTTGAGCGCGAAGGAATTCAGAGGCTTCTCCCATAGCATGAAATATGTTTCCTATTACTTAGCAGTAGGTAACTTTTTGTTCCCTATTTTTTTGGCTGAATAAGGTCTGCTGAAGAAGCTGCTTCTAAAATAAGTCTCATACTTGCTCTGGTGCTGTTTTCTCCTGTTCCAAGTCTTTAACAAAAGTTCTTGATCTTTTAATTGTGTACTGTGGGAATGTTACTATTTTTTTCCTAGCATAAAGAATATTTGCAGTAAAAATTGCATGTGAGAACACTTCTTTGAATCTTCAGAAGTCTGTTTTCCTTTTGAGAGCTTGTGTGATCTGAGGTTAGTGCAAGTGACCATATATGACATGCAAGAAATGTTAACAGGTCTGAGAACTGTGGACTGATAGAAAAAGCATGCTGCAGGACAAAGCAAACTGTATTAAAAAAGCACACTGTCAACTCTTATATAAGGATGGAGGTTTAAAAGCCATTTTTAATTTCATCATCTCTGTTCTTCGAATCTATGTTTTTCTACAGTGGTAGACATTTTAGTCTGTGATTTGTGGAAAGAGCTTGAGGCCTCCAAAAATAATCACTCCCTAAGAGGGAAATGGACATCTCTATCTACCCTTATGTAGATGCCTCTTTCTACCAGTAGATCTTTCCTGTGCAGCATGCTGCCTCCTTTTTATCTTGAGTAGCCATGATTTAACAGAGACTAAACTTCTTGAGATGAATTAGGAGTACTTTGACATCTCTGTTCCCCTTCTTTCCTAAATCTCTTCTCTCCTGCCCAAAGGAGACCTAGTAAAGCAGCAGAAGTAAGGACCAGTTAATAACACTGCTACAGGCTAATAATGCTGAACTGGTTATGGGACTATATTAAGTTATAAGCAGATTTTTTGTTTTAATTTGCATATCAGCCACTAGTTTTAAAATTTTCTTTCAGTCTGTTGTAAATGTGCTTTTTACTTCTCTTTTACATTGGGTCACCAAATTG
The DNA here is from genome assembly GCF_034638445.1 of Ciconia boyciana. Lineage (NCBI taxonomy): Eukaryota > Metazoa > Chordata > Aves > Ciconiiformes > Ciconiidae > Ciconia > Ciconia boyciana. The sequence goes on from NC_132935.1 coordinate 4,408,819, forward strand.
TCTTGCAATTCTTCCCTCCCACACATACTGACCCCCCTTCTTGCTATAGCCAAGACAAGCCTGTAGGCTTTCTTCTCCTTTCAAGGGCAGCTCTGGAGTAGAAAGGGACACACATAGGACTCAAGAAACTGCAGGATCCCTGTATTTTTAGTGCTCCCTTAAAGATTTCCTGTGGTTAGTGGGGAAAGGATGGGAGAAGTAGGGGGCAGACTTTGGCCTCCTGAAAATGTGGTAAAATCGAGTGGTTTTAAACATGTGCCTTTACACAACCTCTTTCCTAGCCTAAACCCTTCCTCTTAATCTGCTTTCTACCCACATACACTCTCAGCCAAACTTAAAGCCCACATCTTTTTATACTTCTGTCTAAACATCCTGTAGGAGAGCAAGATGTCAGGTGAACCTGTGAACGCATGTGCACACACACTGGCTGTCTGAGTTTCAGTTTTCTGTTCAGAATTTGAGTTTGACCCTCACCTCTGAGAGGTAACTTTGCCATAGCGATAACATGAAACATAATAGTGCTTCCATGCTCTTTATTACAAAGTAATTGCCACCAGAGCAATCTTCTAGCAGGCAATTGCCTGGTTTTTACTGTAAAAGGAAACCTTTCAGCTCTTTGGATGGGGTTCTGGTGATGGAGACTTGCAGATGGAGAACTGAGATTCGGGCACCCAGCTTTTGAAACTTGCAGTGCCAAGCCTCAAATCAATGGTTTTCTATTGAACGTGGATTGTGAAACAGGTTATGAAAAGGGAATGGCTGAGAACTCCTTAATGAACAGGAGTCTTACTTTTCAAGGAAATAAAATTAAGGCCACTTTTGAAATGAAAAGAATGTCAACAGGCTGTTGCCAAATCACGTAATGCTCTAATAAAGCTTGCTTCAAGAGGATTGTCAGAGCTGCAGCCCCTTAAGCTCTGTTCTCTGAGTCTCCTGTGTGCTTGTTGCAACAGTATTGCTGTTGTCATGTACCCTCTGGGACTCCATTTTAATCATCCTCTTTTAACCAAACAACAGTTGAGAAGGTTTCAGATATGCTTCCTGCAGGCTATTTTGCAAGAAATTATTGGAGAAGTTTTGAGCTGCTCATTCAGTTTGATAAAATTTAATACAAGTCCATTTAACTAAACAGGGAAAAACTGGGTCATAGATTTTATTTACATTGGTTTGGATAAATCCCTGATAACTCATGTCATTCCATAAACATATTCTTCTCTGAAGTCTTGAGTAACAGTGGGTACAAAGCAGCACAGATGCAGATTTTTCCATAAATAGATAAACCCAGCAATATACTGTATTAACATTTGGTGATCTACAGTTGGAGCCTCATGATGGATTTTTTTGCAGTGTAGTAGATGCAGAGCATGTAAACTGAATATGACCTCTTTTTCTACAGAAATTGGATTTAAAAGGGTTTCATTAAACAAGCAAGTGTAACTTGCCCACAATCAGAATGACCTCAAAGCCTAAACTCTGCAAAGAAGAATAGGATGAGTAGGTAGCAAAAAGGAGGGGAAGACTTTTAGCTGGGGGCAGTGATGGGCAGGTAGTGGCTGGCAAGAGCACTAAAGTACTTAGCAAGTGCTGCTAGACCTGGGAGCTGATTCGCTTGTGCTTTGAAACTGAGAAGAGATTCAAGTCCTTTATTGTCACTCCTCATTTGGGGGAAAACACATAGTCCCTGTTCCCACTGTTGGGGAGGATGTCTGTCAAACAACGTTTCCCCCTTCCAGTTGCAGTCTTGGAAACTGTGTAGCATAAAAGTTCGTGAAAGCAGGTCTTCTAAGTAACTGTGCTGTCACTGTAGTATCTCTCAGCTGTCCCTATTTATATTGAATCCCTTTGTAAAGTAGGTGCTTTATGAAGTTGTTTCAACCTTGAAATGCCCCGTGTCCATGTGGCTTTCTGAAAAACGAAGATTTTGATGCGAATACCTTATTGGGATTGAGTAAACAGAAGGATTTGAGTCTGAGTTTCTATTATATATAGGGAATGGTGACTGCTGCATTACACTGCTCTACAGCAAAGTTAGATGCCATCTCGCTGGGCTGTGAGGAGGGCTCTGTGTGAGGAGAGAGCTGATGTTTTGGATAGACACAGGTACCGGGCACCTGAAACCACTCAGACACTCCTGCATGTGACCCCACCAACATTTTGCATAGCAGCTGGAGGGAGACTTTCTCCAAAGTCAGATGAGCTTAAACTTTGGAGGTAGAGCAGTTGAATGCTGCAATCGCAGCTTCATCATCTACCTCCAGATTACTTTAAGTAAAAAGCATTTTAGGGAAGCAAACTTTCTGCAAATAGAGACTGAATTACCTGGAAGCCAGAACCGCGGCCATAAAGTAATGTCAAATCATAGACATTACTGTGACAAGCAATCTTCAGAAACAGCTTCTGCACTCGGCTCAAGAAGCCTTAACACACTTACAGAGCAAGACTACTTTTCCCCACAGAAGTCTTGATACGGAGAACAGTGAAGGGAAAGGATCAGTCCCTACAGTGGCCTGGTCCTGTCCTCAGAATCAGTTTTGTCTTTGGCAAGTGTCCCACCATGAAGCAGTGCAATCTCTTTTAATATGCTTATAAATTTTTTGTAGTTTTCTGTTCAGATCATCTTAACCTTGAATTTCTATCCTCCTCTGGATCCCGATTTATGTTCTCCCTAGCTCAAGTGATAAACTGAGATGGATCATTTTCTGTGTGTTCTCATGTATAAACTGTTTAAAAACATGACTTTCCTCCTTTTATCAGTTGTGCTGCTCTGTAAACAATGGTCTTTCAATAATTCAGTCTATCAGAATTGAGGCCCCCCAGGATAATTTCCAAATTCCAAAAATATCCTTCTGGCTTTAAATGAGGTCTTGATCTGGAGGTGTTTAATGTTATGTAGAAATGTTATATCTGGACACTTCTGGAAACTAAAACATTTCTTTGGAGATGAAGTTCATATGCTTCAGGGTTCATGTAGGTGGCAGGCAAATTAATATTAAATTACATATTCTAAAATCAGTATTAAACTTTGACACTTTAGGAGAAATCTTCACGAATCTAATGCCTTGGGTGTTCAGATAAATTATTACTTACCAGGGTAGGTTAGTTGTAGTGGATACAGTTGCAGCATTCACTGTGTTTTCCTTGCCTGATTTGGAAAGTCAGGCATAGTGTCTTACCAAGCCAGACATTTTCTGGCAAGGAAGAGTCATTACAGGCATACCTGCTGTCTTACATGGACTACATCAGGTGACTTAAAAATGATTGTTTATTGTACTTGGATGCAAATTAGACAATATATGTAGCGATGGGATGCCGCTGCAGCCTCGGAAACATCTGATCTGGTGTTTTGTTCCAAGCTACAACAGAAATTAAGAACAGACACACTGTGCTCTGCTCCTTCTTTCTCCCCTTGAGTCATTATTCCATAAAACTTTACAAAAATAGGTTTCTGGTTGCTAGATTTTGGTGTCAGTTTATCACCTCTGTAGTGGTTCTGCAATATATCTGCCTTTTTAGAAAAACTGCTTATTTGAAGGGGTTTGGGTTTTTTCACTAAGGGATATATTCCTAATATTAATGCCTTTGCAACATAAATCGAATGATGCTGACTTTATACTGACTTTAAATGAGAGCAGAAGGGAACTTTGTCATCTGTCTGAAATTAAAATTGAGTTTAAAATTTTTTCTTTCCTTTTTGGTTCAACAAACAGCAGTATGCAAGAAACACGGTTTACAAACCTGAACTGGCTAGCATCTCAGAGGTCATCACTAGCAACCCATGGTGAGCAGCAGTATTGACACTCTTTCCCTAGTGATTTGCTGGGTCTCCCCAGATACAGACATGCTGTGTAACGGTAGGGAAGCTGAAGAAGTGTATGGGGGAGCTTTCAGGATATTTGGGGATGGAATGAGGAAATAAGATGATGTAATTGCTAAAAAGCTGAAGGTGGCTCTTTCTGTGTAATTTAATTAAGGAGTAGTCTTAACAAGTGCCCTTCCCTCCTCTGAGGTAGTCAAAGTCATGGGTCATAAATATTGTGCCAGGGACTCCATCGGTTTGGGTAGCAAGTCAGCGTGTGTGAGAGGTTATGGAGATAAATGAAGGGGAAGGTTATTTTTCTGCACTATGGATTCCTATCCCCTTGACGTGGCAAATGTGTTTAAAATTTCAAATGTTTTTTAAGCTGTGACCTGCAGGGGAGGGGTTTGGTACAACTTCCTCTCCATCAGATAAGAAAGGATTGCCAAATTCAATCTTGAAAATTATTTAGGTTTCAATCTTAATTAATTAGGTTTCAATCTTAATTAATTAGGTTTCAATCTTACAATCTTAATTAATCTTACAATCTTAATTAATTAGGTTTCAATCTTAGTCTTTGCTGACTACATCCATAACTCATATAACTCATTCCATTCTTTTATAAGTTCAAATGACAAGAAAAAGGTTACAAGCAGAGTGATGTGAAGTAAAACCACTTTTCACAATATGATAAAAATACTTGTCTGGTTGTTGGGAAAAGAGTTCTGTGTTTTTTTCCCATTAGGACCTATTTCTCATAATTTGCACATTTGGAAAGGAAATGTTTGCTGTTTTATTCGCTGGTGTGCTCTGCTTGTTTAACTTCAGATTTTATTGGTAAATTTATCCTTCTATGCATAGCCTCACTGGTTGTGAAACATAACACGTGCAAGTAAAGATTGCATATAAAAGAGTCTGCGGTAAGAAGCCTTTTTCATCTTGTGTGATTTAGTTTTATTCCAAACTATCAATTCTAGTTATTTGGTGCAAAGTGACTCCATGGATCTCATTATCCCTCATGTAGAAATGCAAGTGGTATAATTTTTAAACAGTTCAATAAGGGTGGGGGAAGCCACTCCTCCATGACACAGTAAGCTTGTTATTTGGAGTGCTGGCTGAGACTTGGGGGTTAAGTTCTGCTCTAGTTACCAGAATTTCCCATGTGTGCAACTTTGTAGTATGACCCTGCAAGCTCAAAATACTAAAATCAAGATTTTTATTTAGGTGGAGTTTAGAAGACTTCAATATGAAAGCAGCTCTGCTTTTAAATCTCTCTGGTACGCGTGTAGAACGTGTTTTGTGTAAGTTAATGTTCAAGCCAAAACATACAAGTTTATAGAAGGCGGAGTGTAGGAAAGTTTGAAAGTTTGAGGCAGGCTACATAAACACCAACACCATCTTTTTTAATCAGCCCCCATAATTTCATCTGAGAGGATGGTTTTCCATAATGCTTTACCCGCAAGGCAGGCAGTTGGTGGCATGAATAGCTATAGAGGAAGACCACTTTTTGGGGGGCAGGGACCTTCAGTTGATTAAAATTCTCTGTATGGTAGTGCTGTTACCAGCATTTGTATGTCTAGAGATTTTTAAAACAACTGAACTGCAGTGTTTTTCCTGGAGCAATGGTCTGTGTGGAAAACCATGCCTGCAAACTACAACCTGCAGTTCATTTGTCAAAGCAAATAGGAAAAGCACTAATAGGATTTATGTTTTGCTTGATATAGCCACATGAGGAATTAACCTCAATAAAGGCCACTGCGTAGAGGAATGCAGTTTCTCTTTAGGAGCTTAGTATGGGTTATTTTCAAAATTCCTCTTTTCTTTTTTTTTAAAGTGTACAATGAATAATGAGTTAAAAGAATCACTGTGTTTATGTATAATTCAGCAACATTTTTTAAATGGCAAATAACTTAAAAGTGAATGCAGTGTTACTGTTCTTTACTGACTTTTAGCTGGTAGGGTTTCCCAGTAGCACAGTTGTGATAAATACTCTGCCTGCGATCATTTTTATTCCTATCATAAACAAACCTATAGTCCCAAAGACTTTAGAAAGGCCAGAAGGTTGATTTTGCAGTGTAGTAACAATTAACAATACACTTTTTGTAAGTCTGTTATGGGAATGGTGGCTTTTTGGGAGGCTTTGTGTATTGAAAAGGAGGGGAGTAAAGCACTTTGAGACTGCATGAATGGCCTAAGGACTGTAGGTAGAATCAGTTCAGCGCTTTTCCCCTCTAATAGTTTGGGCATTTCTAACTGGAAAAATAGCTTTTAGAATTTGAAGTTTATGTGAGGTACCTATAATCTTTATTAGCTATGATATTTGTTTTGCTTTAAGTCAGCTAGGATAATTATAGAAGGAGCTGCCTGCACCATTTACTGACCCTTAAAAGGACTATGCAAATGTGATCCTGGCTGACACTTAGAGATCAACTGTCTGGTCAGTAATCCCCAAGAAGATGGAGGTTCTCAGATGGTATCCGCAGGTGGATGCGGGCCAAAAAACACCTTCTTGAGTCACCACTTTCACGTGGCTTCCAAGTATGTAGTCAAGCCTAAAAATTGGGGGAGAAAAGGCTGATTTTTGTCCATGTGCAAAGATGAGCTCCTTGTGTTTTACTCTGCTGTACACTTACTGTATTTTTCTAATAAATGCAACCTGAGGCTGGAAGTGAGCTGTCGTCTTGCAATTCAAGGGCACAAATGTTGTGCTGACTATACTGTGCCTGGCTTCCTGCTCAACAAAAAATACTTCTTTGGCTACCTTCAAGTCTGTCTGCTTTCCTTTTTCAAGTTCTGTTCCTGGATACACTGACCAGATGCCATGCTGGGCTAAGTATATGCCAGTCATTTGTTTGGCAGTGTGAACCAGATCCTTTATGGTTTCCTAGGGCTTGGGGGTTGGTGGGGTAGAATGGACACATCAGAAGTAAACTTCTGCTGCAGTGAATGGGGAGTTTAACATCCAGGTGATGCCTTTTAGCCCAGCGTTTCCTTTGTAGAATGGTATTTTAAAAGTCTTAACTCTGAGCAAGTGATAAAATTTGGGATGTCCTAGCCATGCTCTTCACCTTGCCCTTGCTTAGTTATATTAATCATGCTTCCACCTTCCCTTGAGGTCTGCTTAGAGCAGTGCAGAAGGGTAGTCAAAGCTTCCCTTAGGCACAAAATCCTTGCACTGCAGGGCTGTACAGGACCAGAGCACCCGAGCAAGGGCCCAGGTTGCACCTACTGCTGCCTTGTGATGCTGCTGGACAGCCCTCTCCCAGCAATGTGGGGCTAAATCAGCCCCACATTGAATAGGTCCCCATTAAGCAAGTATGATTTTTAATTGAAAACTTGTTCTTAAGCAGAACAGAAAAGTTGTTTGTTAACCAGATTTTTTTAGGAGATGGGAGAGGGTCAGTTCAGCCTGGGTTGAACATGGATTTCAGAGTTAACAGTTCAGGTTTGGCTCCACTTGGAGGAAAAAAACAGGTGTTAACACCAGTTTTTGGTTAGGATTCGGTTCAGCTGTATAAGTAGACAGTCATATTCTGGGGTATTAATGTGTTAATCGCTGCAACAAAAGCTCCACTGTTGATTAACAGAACAGGCTTGCGAGTTGGTGCTGAAAGATTTTCTATTGTATATGTAAGAGTCTTTTGAGTTTGGGAATTTTAAAGTGCGTTTGAGCCAAAGTGTCTTTGTTTATAAATTTGCCAATATTCTAGAAGTGGTGACGAAAAACCCTATTGAGCTTTGGATAAACTGGGATGCTGCATATCTTCAGGCAACACATGTCACTGTAATTGATGTCCGCTCTTGCGGTGGGAGCGAGCTGTGAAGCGCTGCAGCGTTACGTAATGCGTGCAGAGTCGAAGTGGGGCATCGTGTACAGCTGATGCATTTTAATTACATCCCGTAAAGGCGAGGGAAGGATTAGTGTGGCAAAACGATTTATTGATTGCTGCATTCATATACATGTCTGCATATGTTTAGATGCTTGTGAGTGATGGGAAATGGATGCTAGCTTAGTTGCGTGTGACCTTCGAATCCTTCTGTATCTGTATCTCGCTTAACTGGCGAGCAACAGGAGACAGCCTTTGCAGCCTGGGAATAAATACACTGGCATTGTGAAGTTAGCCTTGCGTGGTTGTACTGATACGTATGTATAGTTGAATACAACCTGCATTTTTCTGGGACCGTGAAGAAAATTCTCAGCTTTTTATTTGATATAAACACCTTTATTATATCCCCAAAACTGCTCTTTGGTGGAGGTTAAAAGGATTCTTTTTTATGACTGCTGGTTCAGCACCCTGGCAGTTGCATCAGATTTAATCTATACTCAATTTCAGCTCGTTAAACACTGTGATGCAAATTTCTTATTAGTGTCAAAGTGATCTATTTCTAAATATTGGTTAATAAGTGAGAGGGGAAGAAAAGTTAAAAACAAGTTTCCCAAGAGCCAAGAAAGACGGCATAGATAATCTAGAAAACTCCAGTGAATCAGTTTCAGCAGTCGATAGGAGCTCTTAGCAATGTTGCGTTTCCTTGCCCTCTCTGGAGCTTAATTACCTGCTGCAGCATGGAGAAAGCTTGTTTGGCACTGTTAATGTTTGAGTATAAAAGGTTCAGCGTCTGGCTTAAGTAAACCTGGCGCTTTTCACTGGTCTGAATGTACCCTGGCAAAAATAAATACCATCATTTTGGTAAGGATGTCATTCTGCACAACCTATAGGAATTGCTAAGCATTTTTTCTACAATAAAAAGTTGACAACAGCCATTGATGCCCTGCTCAGGGAAAGACCAAAGAATGTCATATGTGTTGCCTTTGATTCCTCCTCTTCAGCAGCAGCAGGAGTAGCTAATATTGGCATATATGTCTATTAGCAATTGCTTGATATATTGGATAAGGAAGTAGAAAGCTGGATGCTATCAAGGCAGTAAGCTAGAAATAATCTTCTACCTGAATTACTACAGGTTACTCCTGTGGAAGTAGGTTAGTAGGAGGGTTAGAAACTTAAATAATTAAAAGCTTTAAAAGCATTACTTGACAGCATTTGTGATCATGCTAAAAGGAAAACCATATTTGCCTGCCTGCAGATCAGTGCATGTGTTCTTTCTCCAGTGCCTCAGACCTCAGCTGTTCTCAGGCTTTTGCTTCCCCTCTCCCCCTTCCACACATACCTTTGGCTCACTTCTCTTAACATATGCTTCTCCTTCCTGACACAGCACCATAAAACTGGGTTATAAACTAGGAATTGTCAGGGAAGCCACATAAACCTTTCTACAACTTTGGCAGAATGGCAGTGTAGCAGCAGAGCTTAATGAAACACTGATGACTCTCACGGTTGCCAAATATGAGAAGGGGAGGACAGTTGTAGGAGGTTGAGAAGCAATAATTGAGCCGAGACAGAAAATGGGAGAGTTGGATGATGAAATCCTTTAAGACGCCTGTCACTTATTTCCTTAATTCCATTTTTCACAAGTGTTGTTTAACCCAACATGGTTGCTGCTGGCATGCTATTGCATGGGTAATTCCAAAAGCTATTGCTGTACCGAAAGGCAGAATAGCTTTGCCAGAAGGGGATATTACTCTTCTGCAGCATAAAAACACCTCCAGGACTCTATGTGAAACACCGCACTAATATTTCTGGACTGAAGCTGTTGGAGAGCAAGAGCATTGTTTTGTTACCAGTTTAGTTGTTGGTCTTTCAAAATGGGTGGCTCTAGTCTAGTTGTAGGCATGGCATGTAATAGTTGTAATAGTTTCCAAATTTTTGGAATTTGTTTCAGCTGTAAAAGTGTGACTTGTTTGCATCCAACTACTAAGGAAATTTAAAATTCAAAATACAAGTTTTAAGGAAATGTTGGACAATTTTTCCAGCATATCTAACCTAATTTAATGCTTTTAATATTCCTGTTAATTATTTGTTGATATATCTCAAATCTAGATCCAGCTTTCGTCTATAACTTTCTCCTTATGACTGGGATTGACTAAAGCAGAAATGTAGGTGCATTTTAAAGGCATGAATCTGCTGTAAAAGTTTTGGATGTCACAGTGATGCAGGTAGCGGATCCCTGTCCTGGAAGAGGAAGACAGACAGTGCTCAAGCCCTCTCCCCTGCAAAGTGTCATTTTGGTCCTGTGGGTTTCTCCCAGTTGCATTCAGGGTGGGCTGCAGCTGCCTTTTACTGGTAGCTTTGGAAGAAATTTTCTGCATTTTGTCCTTGGATCAGTCCTTCGAAGTACCATGCTTTTTATGTCCTTGTAATACTCCTATTAATTATTTGTTCTCTTGATTATCACTCCCCTCAGTGCTAATAACCCATCCAAATGTGGGAATCGTGCTTTATCCCTCCACTCTCGTGTCCCACAACTGATTCCTGATTCGCACTGAAGAGGCAGCCCTATCCTCGCTTCGTATCATCCAGAGCAATAACAGACCAGCTGAGTGAGGCCAAGAGCCCAGCACTCCCAGCCATTGTGCAGACATCCCTGCTGACAAGAGCTAAACAGGAGGGGGAAGGAGAGGATAGACTTCTTGCAACTGGGTGATAGTTTGTGTTCCAGAAAAGTATGTTCAGATTGCAGAGTGCACGTACTCCTCCCTATAAGATGTATATAATGTGCTGACAGCTTGTGAATGTTGCAGGCTAAGCAGAAGAGCTCTTATTTGACAGGCACAAGAAGAATTTCAGGATGTGAATTTTACCAGTGGGAAGATTTAAGCCACAGTTTTGATATTGCTCCTATTTTATGTGGTGTTTATTGCAATAGGTCATTTCTGAGACACTGAGCAAATAAAGATGCCTGACAACTTGATAGGCTATCATTTTTATGTAGAAAGCTAGCAGCAATTAAAAACCTCATGGTACTGATTCTATTCTGAGTTCTTCCACCTGCGTGCTTGCAACCAAAATGATTACACATAACTGGTCAGTATAATTTTCCTCCAGTATTGTTGTGCAATTTGCAGCTTGTTAAGAGTGGCTTCTGAACGAGCACTTGGCTTGAGCCAGTGTCATCTTATGATACAGGCTGGGCAGGCATAATTTGATGAAGAGCAAAATTTTCAAATAAAAAAAGTCTAGTATTGGACTTCACTACTTCTCACACCAGCAGCCATAAGATGTTGTAGCATTAGGGGTGCAAATTAGAGGCACTCTGGTCTCATATGAAATCAGACTCTGATTTCAAGTAGTACTTAAAATTATTTCCTTCTTAAAAGCTTGCACTCCCATGTTTGGAAGCTGCTGAAATCATGGTAATGGGCACCAGGAGAAATTACTGTGCTTTTTCATATCCCTTCACTGTTGGTCAGAGCTCCTCTTTCAATCCAAAAGTTAAAAGGTGGTTTCTCATGGGTGCAATAAACTCAACGTACGAGTGCTGACTGTACTGCAATAGTGCCCAGACCACCAGTCAAGCCTATTCCAGTGCATCAGTTCAACATATATTGGCTCAGATGTGGGGTTTTTTTGGCAGCTGAGTCCCACACAAGCTCTAAGCCATTGGAAGCCCTAAAATCTGAGGGGAGATAGCAAGAAACAAAAGGATTTGTGGTTGAAGTTTCATGGTGATACAGTTGTCAAAATAGGCATGCAGCTTGTTTGGAGTTTCTCTGGGGGGCCGAAATGTGTGGCAACTCTGTATTTTTATTTTAAATATAAGGGAGTGGTTATCAGGGTGCATTTATGAAATGATTGCAGCTGCATTCTGAAATCCCCATTCCTCATATAGACACTCCAAAGCTAAAATGCTTGAGTTTGCGGTGGTTTCTACGATTCTGTTGTAACAAGATGAAGAGCAGATACTGGGGTTCTGACTTTTTCATAGCTTTTTGACAAGCATTGGTTTTGCTTGCTACTCTCTTTAAAAATAGAGGCTAAACAAAGCAGCTTGTATAAGCAAAGCATTTTAAACAGATCAATGTAAAATATTTTTAGCAGCACACAGTATTTTATACAGGGATGAAATTGCCGAATACGAAGTATTTGCGGGGCATGACAGCTTCTCATGCTGGTTCAGAAATTTGTATGGTGTTTACTTTAAGAGTATAAACAAGTCTCTAGGTGATGATTTCTGACAAATGAAAATAGGAGCTTAGCATCCTATTCCCATATCAGATCTTATTGTTAAGCTTATAAAGAACTATTTTTCCCCCAATAGAACTTATCAAAAAGAGGTTTTGAATAGAAACTGCTGCATGTGACTTAATCTTTCTTCCATGTAACTCGTGACCTCACGCAGCCCTTAGACTGATGGTGACACAGTGAGCATTTCCTGTGAACCGTGAGCAGTGCTGGTCCCACTATTGTTGGGCACTTTTTTTGTCTGGGAAAAAACAAACCCTTATTTACTAGAAGCCAGTGTCCTGTTTGTTTGTAGCTGGCTGGGAAATGCCATATTACAAGGGTCTCAGTGGCAGTCGTCGCTGCTAACAGAAGCTGCTGTTGTGTTTTGCTGTTTTTCTCACTGATTTGTATGAGACTTCTCAGTCTGCTTTGTGACCTGCTCCAGATTCAGTTCACAGCACAAATGCTAACCTTGTTTATCCAATATGTTTTTTTCCTCCTCGGTGTTTCCTCAGATTAGCTGTTAGTAAAAGGCTAAATAATAACCCTCCAGTTATTATTCCTCCCCCAAGAGGCCACCAGGTTAGTTTTCCAAGTTGGTGGATGACGGTTCGCTGCTAGAGCTGCTACCTGGCAAGGCAAGCATGGCGGTGGAAAATTACAGACAAAATAAAGGAAGAGCATTAAACTGGTAATGGGATGCAGCTGCTTTGGCCTTTGAGTCCGCATGTGAGTCTCAGCAGCCTTTGGTAAAGTATTTGCTGTGTGATACTTCTCTTGGCCATGTGAAATCGATCCCAGCCTAGTTATAGCCTGTTCCAGGTGGGTATAGCAGCTCTCAGCAGTTGGGACATTTTACATTTGGCTGTAAGAGGTTGTGATGAGGCAGTCATATGAATGACAAGCTTGCTGTGTGGTACTGCCTTGAAATCTAGTCAAAGCCAGTATCCGTACATCTGTTCTGCACCTCAGAGACTGGATGCAGCAGGGCTGCTGGCTGGGTGCATCACTGTAGCCAAATTTAAAATACATGCTGCATCTGAGTCCTTGCCACTAGATGGGGGTATCAGAAGGAACTTCTTGGTGTCAAAATATTCCCGTTATCTTTTTGTTTCTTCTCGTTGTCTTCTTGTCCTGGCTTTGATGCTTTCTTAACTGTCTTCCCATTTTAAAATATGGTCAAGTTGTGTAGGTATAGCAGCATATATATACAGAGAAAGGAACCATTAGGCTATGTAATTATCTTCCTTGACTGCCTGGTGCCCTTCGCAGACATAATTTCTATTAAATTTTATTATTGGAGCTCATTTTTGTTGTGAGGGAGCAAACATTTGGGAGGCTTGTATATTTTATATATATATGCACACATATACACACTACCTCTTAAGTATTTCAATTTTCAGTCATCTTATTTATTTTGCTTCTACTGCCAAATCATGCACGCCAACCTAAATATGCATATCATGTAAACAGACATTCAAGATACTAAAACCAGAACAGCCTCTTTTAAGGGAAAAAAGTATTTGGGGGTTGGAGTTCTCCTTGTCTGTCTGGAACTTTCTCAATTATATGAAAATGTCTAGCGCTAAAGCAAACCTGCTGTTGAAATTATGAAAGTTGTGCCAGTATGAAGCACGAATTTTAAGAACATCTATAAGGTATGTTTGGAAGTCTTGCTTCATGGGACAGTGGAGGAAGTGTTCAGTGTCTTGGAAAGCTCTTTCCTGGAAGACCTATGGTAGAACATGACTGTGAGCTTTACAAAAGTCTGACTTTCCAGCAACAGTGCTGAGTGCAGACATCAGAGGTGACAACTAAATATATACGGAGAGAAGAGAAGGCTCTTCTAGGCACCAGAACTGTTGTCTTACAGCGTTTGGCTTTACTGGGTAGACTACAGCTTATCAATAACACATCTCAACTTTACGATGTAAGAAGCAAATGCAAAAGGAAGCTTTGGGTAACTAACTTTACTACCCATTGCTAAAATGATTGCTCTATTTGCCTGCCTGGACGTTGTTCAGGTGAGGAGTCTGGTGTCCTTCAGACAGGTTTGGGAGGGAATTCTCCCACCACCAAATTAATTTTTCCTGTGCGGTTTTATTTTAGCTTTCACGTGCACCAGCTTTCCCACCAGGAATCTTCTCTAACCCAACTCAGTAGTTTTCCCCTTGAGTAACCAACTAAATTCTAATGTGGCGATATCACTGTTTACATACTTACGATAAAGAAAAATCATACACTTCACTTAACAAATGATAACTATTTTGAATTCTGCGTAACTGTATATGAAACACATATGATGATTTTATAAACTGCTAGCTTACACTTGGAATGCAATTTATAAGAGCCCTGCCACTTAGGTTACAGAAGTAGCCCTATAGCCTGACTTCTCCAGCAAGAGAAAAAGCAGGTTGTGCTCATGTTGATGGTTCCTACCATTATACAATCTGTGGGAATTGCTCATGTTTCACTTGAAAGTTATCCCTTTCCTGTTTACTTGGAGGAGCACTGAAAGCTTTTTAGAAATTATTCCATTTTTCTTGGCATGGGGCTATTAATTCTTGTATAGATTTTTATCATGGCCTCTTTTTCTAAAGATAGATATTTTGGCTGCTAAAGAGAGGTTCAATTTAAAAAAAAAAAAGGTTTGTCTAAAGAAGGATCTCCAAACATAATTTTCTTGGTTTAAGTGTCCTTTTTACCCTTCCATAAAAGCTACGTCCCTAGCTCTGTTCTGAAATCATTGGGATTCATGTCCTTTTGCAAAGTAAGCCATTTCAATGTAAATATTCAGATTTAGGCTTTTATTTATAATACTTAGATGTTAGGAAGATCACCCTTTTCAATCAGTGAAAATAAAGCCTTCTCAAGAAAGCATTTCAATCTCTCTCCTCTGACTTAATGGAAAGTTAAAACTCCCTAATTGTAGGCATGTAACAGAGGTTGGGGAAAAACCCTTTTTTCCTTTCTTTTACTGGCCTGTAAAATCAAACCAGAATGCAGGCCTTAATCTGATTTTGAGTTGTTACATGCAAAGTTGACCTTGAAAGTGCTGAAGTCAGAGTAATGCTGGCAGTAAAAATCACTGTGTTTATTAATAATCTTGGGACATTTTTATGACAGTTGGTTAACTGTGGCTATAAAGCATAAAAAAACCCTATTTTTCCAATTTAGAAATGTGCAGTTTTTACAGTTGAAGGAAAAATATTTGTAAACAGGTTTTAATTCTCTGCAGAAGTCATCATTTTGAATGGATTAAGTGTTTCCAGAAGTTTCTTTGTTAAAATTTGTATACACCACAGAGAAGTGCCGTTGTAGACCGGAGACAAAGTGGTGGCCACAAGGACAGAGGGACAGTGAGCTGTGCAAGCCCTGGTGTCCCTGGATATACACTCCTATTGCTTGTCCCTGCTCTACTAGCATTTCCTTGTTGTTTCTACTCATAGTCTCCATTAAAATGAGTTGGTTGTCTCAATGGATGTTGGAATATTAAAGGAGTCTCTTAATTGTATCCATTTTACTTTTATCTATCTATTTAAGATTGTTTATTCGTATAAGATAGAATGATGCTTGTAATGCCAGTAACAGAGCTCTTGCTAGCCTTCATCCCGTGTTTATTTGAAGCAACTGTACAACTTACTGCAAAACCTTCCCTACATCTCTCAAGTGTTTACTGATGGGTGAGCTTGACTGAGATGTCCCAGCTCATAATTCACAAGTCACAACATAATTCAGAAAATAAACTTCTGTTCTCAACATACAGTCCTCTTGCAGTGATACGACATCAAATTATTTCAGATGTTGGTGATCGCTACAATAAAGATCAATGACGTTGGTTAAGCTATAGCTTCTAACTTTGTTTAAAACAGACTCGCTGCAGTGAGTTGGCATCACACAATAGCAACCTCTGATGCATAACTGCTGCTCAACAGGATGGCTCTGTGGAGGCAGAATGGGATAAGTATTTACACGTTGCCATTTCTTTCATATCCTGCAGAAAAATCATTCACCCTAAATGAATCATAACCTGCCTACCATTTAGTTTTGCTTGCCTTGAACTAAATGTTTCCTCTTTCCCATCATTAATTTTTTTGAAGCAGACCCACCCCTCCCCATCTATATGCCATTTGAGGCATTGGTAAGCATTAGCATCTGGAGCAGGTGAGGTGCCAGTTAAACACACAACATCTGAACCTGCTGGTTTGGGAAGGCTATTGAACTCGGTGAAGTTAAAACGGATGTTAAAACCACAGGGAGAGGGAGGTTTTCTCTGTGCTTTTATTTGGATTACTGGCTTGCTGACTTGCACCTATGATTAGGATAGCGCTCATTAGGAGAAGCTGGGTGGTACAACTGCAGGTTGGGATCTGGAGGAACGGTGGTTTCCTGAACAAGAGCTTTAAACCTAATATGCCCCTTCCCAATCCTAGTGTTCCCTAGTAAGTATGTCTCAGCTAAAACTTCTGTGTCAGCCACGGCATCATGAAACAGTTGGAAAAGCTAAGCAAGAGGTAGTGGTTTGAACCATGCTGTGAACAAGGTGCCATCTTTACAAACACAGCCCTGTCCTAGAGATCTAAAACCTGCTGCAAAAGGAGTCAATAGTTGTATGGTAAGTGCCCATGTGGAGTACTGGCCTCAGGTACAGGCCTGTAGCAAGGAAGCATGGCTAAACCCACGATGCTTTCGCCATTCCCTGTGGGCGGAGTGCTCACAGGCATATTTGGGCTGAAAGCGCAAGTTGTGCGGGTTCAGAAGAGGCAAATCTCTTCCAATAACTCTGTACTCGTCAAGGCAGCGGTTGCCGTTAGCTTGTTCGTTAGCCAAAGTTGAGTCAAATCGCATAGACCTTTGTGTCAGACCTGGATTTTGAATCCTGATGGTGAATTTGGTTATTTATTATAAGTTGTGGGCAAAAAATGTCCTATTTCTCTATATCTGCATTACTGCAGAGCACGCCAGTCTCGGAAAATGTGATTTATCTCGTGGAAGAAGTCAGCGTCATCAGTCAAGATTTGATGACATTTTAAACAGCAGGAAATTAGACTTCCAAATTTGCAGCATAAGCTATTTTGGGCAGGGATTGGTATAATCCTGCTTTGTAATGGATGCCCCAGCGTGCTGGACAGGGAGCATAAGGTACAGGTTGATCTCGCCAGCAAAGGTCGAATGCTACTCACGTTCACAATATGTGGGTTTGAATAATAAATGGTTTTCCTTCCTAGGGTAAAGATACTGAACATCCAGTCTTGGCATCAGCTGGACTGCAAGAAATTGGTTGTTTTGTTTTTAATGCTTTGCTAAGAAACATGTCAAAGTGGTTACCTGACCCGTGTGGATAAACCGAGAGGGAGGCAGATCTCAAAGGACCCGAGTGTAGCTGCTCTTCTGGGCCAGTCTGCCATCTGCAGGCCATTGCTCTCCACGCTGGAGAGGTGTAAAGCAGGGCTTTGGGGGTTTCTTTCCTTCTCCAGAAAATATTATTTTTAACAAGGGTTTTTTTTTCTAGGAAAATATTACATATTAAATCCAATTTGTTTCCATTTGATCCTATGAATAGTCACCTCAGTTCTGGAAAATAAAAGCAAGGATGGTAGAGATAAGCAAGCCTCTTTAGCTGCTCTCTAAAGGTTAATGAATAATTGCTTTTTCTTTTATTGTCTGTTGTTCAATTTTATAAGTAAACATTTTTGTGCTTAGAAATGGGACATTTCATATGACAGTCAAATTCTGTCCATCATTCTCAGTCCACTGAATCTTTAGTAACTCTTTATGGTGGTGGTCTTAGATGAACAGTATCACTATAATGTTTAACTCCTGTTGAATGTTAAAAGTTTTGCTGAGAAGGGGATATGTGTATACGACAACCAGGTAGCTTTCCAAGCATCCCAAAGATCTTTGTTTTTATAGTCCGCAAGTGGAAGGAGAATGCAACAAAGCTATTGGACTTCTACACAGCAGACCTCGGCTGCTGCTTCTTCACAGAGGCCGTCCCTACCAACAGCCCCATCAAAAGAAATCTGGCACACTCAGCAAAATTCAGCAAAAGTGTGATTTTTTTTTTTTTTTTTTTTTTTTTTTTGGACCGTAGTAACTAATCTAGATGTACTGGGTTTGCATGGCAAAGTTTTGGTAGTGGGGGCGTTACAGGGGTGGCTTCTGTGAGAAGCTGCTAGAAGCTCCCCCTATATCCTATAGAGCCAGTTCCAGCCGGCTCCAAGACGGATCCACCGCTGGCCAAGGCCGAGCCAATCGGCAATGGTGGTAGCACCTCTGGGATAACATATTTAAGAAGGGGAAAAAGTTGCTGCGCAACAGCAGTTGCAGCCGGAGAGCAGAGTGGGAATATGTGAGAGAAACAACTCTGCAGACACCAAGGCCAGTGAAGAAAAAGGGGGAGGAGGTGCTCCAGGTGCCGGAGCAGAGATTCCCCTGCAGCCCGTGGTGAAGACCATGGTGAGGCAGGCTGTCCCCCTGCAGCCCATGAAGGTTAACAGTGGAGCAGATATCCTCCTGCAGCCCGTGGAGGACCCCACAGCGGAGCAGGTGGATGCCCGAAGGAGGCTGTGACCCCGTGGAGAGCCCACGCTGGAGCAGGCTCCTGGCAGGACCTGTGGACCCGTGGAGAGAGGAGCCCACACTGGAGCAGGTTTGCTGGCAGAACTTGTGACCCCATGGGGGACCCACGCTGGAGCAGCCTGTTCCTGAAGGACTGCACCCCATGGAAGGGACCCACGCTGGAGCAGTTTGTGAAGAACTGTAGCCTGTGGGAAGGACCCACGCTGGAGAAGTTCATGGAGGACTGTCTTACGTGGGAGGGACCTCACACTGGAGCAGGGGGAGGGTGTGAGGAGTCCTCCCCCTGAAGAGGAAGGAGCAGCAGAGAAGTGTGATGAACTGACCGCAAACCCTATTCCCCATCCCCCTGTGCTGCTGGCAGGGAGGAGGTAGAGAAATCAGGAGTAAAGTTAAGCCAGGGAAGAAGGGAGGGGTGGGGGGCAGGTATTTTAAGATTTGGTTTTATTTCTCATTATCCTGCTCTGATTTTATTGGTAATAAATTAAATTAATTTTTCCCAAGTCGATGCCTGCAACAGTTAATTGCCGAGCGATCTCCCTGTCCTTATCTCAACCCACGAGCCTTTCGTTGTATTTTCTCTCCCTTTTCTCGTTGAGGAGGGGGAGTGATAGAGTGGCTTTGGTGGGCACCTGGTGTCTAGCCAGGGTCAACCCACCACACTAGAATAGTGATTCCACTGTTAGATATATCTTTTTCCTTTAACTTTTATTTCAATAGCTTAAATATACCTATTGTTCCCTTCTTATTGCCCAGGTATTTGAAAGATAGATGATCTGTGCTTTAAGGAAGGCTGTTTTATTAACCATCGGTAAGAAATCTTAACTGAGTTGTTCACTTGGGAGTGAATTTACTGTAGGTAAATTACTGATCAATTTATAGTTTTCAAAGGTCTAACAAAATTTCATGTATTAAGTGAAACGTTCGGTGTGTACCACATAACCTTTAAATCATTTTTGTCTTTGTTTTAGGTCTTCCTGAACAGTACTACAGCCTCACTTGGTTCCTTAGCCCTATCCTGGGCTTGATCTTCACTCCGCTTATAGGTTCGGCTAGCGACCGCTGCACACTGAGCTGGGGCCGCCGGCGGCCTTTTATTCTTGCTCTCTGCATTGGTGTCCTCTTTGGAGTTGCACTTTTCCTTAATGGCTCTGTTATAGGTAAATAATAGGAAATCACCTGCGTATATCTCCTGCTAACATATCTGCTTTAAGATTTTTATGTAGGAAGTAAAGGTAATGATAGGCAGTTGATTTAACTTACGTTTAGTCTTAGAATCACTAGAAATCTCTGCAACACTGCATTTGAGCTATCCATCTTGCATGTTTTTATTCTTATTCAAAAGTTACGGTGCTGTAAGAGGTATTGTGCAATCATAGCTGTAACTGTTAATACAGTGTTATTAATACAATGGTTGCCAGCATAATGTTTGCAGTCGCTGAGATGAATTTGGTCGATCCTTGACATGGGAAAATTGTAGCAACCTGTTCACAGGGAAATGTTTCCTGTTGTGATCCATTTTCCCTTTAATGCATATCTGGCAACACATCCTGTTTCCAGCATTATTTCAAAAATTATCTTTTCACTTTTTCTTGTGCTTTTCTTAGACCCGGTATTGAAAAAGTCCAGAACACAGTTAATATTTGTTTATCAAAAACTATGTGGGAAAATAATTTTTCCTGAGCCCCCATCAAAGCTGGTAAAAATAGTTTCCCTTGAACATAGTTTACTATCGAACTTAATCTACAATCTCCAATCTCTTTGTAAATTTAGTGTAGGAGAGGTGACAGCAAGTACATTTGGGGAAATGTTTACATCATGGTTGGACTGATGCAAATGAAAGGAACTTAGCACCTAATGATATCCTCTTGGCTCTCTTTTTTTTGGGCTAGATGCAGCTCTATTGTGAAAAAGTTTTCCTAATTGAGGGAAATGAGTGGAACGTTACCTTGGCTCAGCATGTTAGCTTTTTAAAGCCAGATCGGGGTGCAATATGATGGTTTTCAATTTTCTGCAAACTGCAGTGGACAAACTGTTCAGATGAATGACGTTTAGCTTATGTTTTACCCAAGCGATAAATATTAATTATTTGAATTGCTATCACGTGTTATCAATTGTACTTTGTAGTTGTGTCTCCAAGACTTATTCCTCCTCATCCAGATGCATGCAAGATGTTAGACTGCAGCCCTCTTACAAGATTTTAATCGATAGGAAGTTCTTACTTCCACACAGTGGTTTACGTCAGTATCATTGATACTGGCAAGCAAAGCTCATACGCAGTTTATAGGTTTATTTTGAAGTAGCTCACTTTCTAATAAATCAGCAGAAAGTATTGTCTTTGATTTTTCTCTAATTCTTTGTTACATGGTAATACAGTCTATTGTATAGCCTTCTAGAAAACCTGCACTTTCCAGGTACTCTAGTGGTACTTTTGTGCAATGAAACTTCTTTAAAAGACAGAGGTTGTTGCAATGCACCACAAAAGTGAGCTGTATGCTTTAAGCATCCGTTCCTGGGATGTGGTTGTGGTAGATTTTGAACAAAAACCCTCTTCTGAAAAGCACTTTAAACTTTGGTGTGCCTCTCCAGAGGGAGCCTGGAACGAACTGAACTGAAGTGAGAGCCATTCCATGGTCTTCTCTTAGACCTGTTCCATACTAGAAGATAGAGATTTGCCACTAACATTCAATTTACATCAGCATAAGGTAGCACTTGATTTACTATTTAGAGAAGATGCACAATATGATAAAGCAATTTTAGTCTCTCTTTATTTGAAGTTTTTGAAATGGTGGCTTGTGTCACTTTTCAAAGAGAAAAGGCACTGCTTAACAGTCTCGCAGAAGAGAGAGGGTGTCTAGCGGTTTGCAGGAAAAGCTCCCATTTGTAACCAGATTTTCTTCTAGATGGACCCTGTATGCTTTCATTGTCTGTCTTCTTCCCATTTTATGTTCACACTTTCCTATCCTTAGTCTCCAGTTACTTGCACTCCTAATTTCAATTTGGGGCGACAGGAGATGCTGCAAAAACGGAGGTGGTCATTGTATTGTACCCTTTTTCATAACCTGGCCTCTGGCAATAGGAGTCATCAGGAGGGGAACAAGGAGTACAAGAGTGTGCTAAAAAAGAGGTTCTCCAATCCTAATAATAATACAACCATGTTCCAGGAGAACAGCTGTGTATAGATCTTATTCAACTCTTATTCTCTCCACTGTATGCACTGTTCATGTTTCCCACAAATCTAAAGCACTGACACCGTTGGTGTTTTCTGCTGTAAGATTCAGCTGAGCGTGGAACACATATAAACTTCATCATTCAGAGGACTTGATATAAATGAGGATTGAATATACAGGAATTGTAGCCCTTGAGATTTAGATGATTTTTGGTGGCTTAGCCAGTTCATCTTTTTCCACAGTTTTTTCATCAGTTTCATCGTCATTTTCATCAGTTACGCTAATGGTTTTATCAGTCTTGCATGTGTAATGTTTAAATCTCTCTGATTCAAGTAATTCATGCTTCTGTCAGTGGTTCATTTCATGAAAAATTCTCTAGCTATATACTAACGCTGCCTTCCTACTCTGTAGACAAAAAGCATTTAATCTCATCCTATCAACAGAAGCTGACTGATGCTTTTTGCAATGCAAAATACCTTCATGTTGCTTCATCCTTAAAAGTTTTGCTTATAAAAGTGACCTAGAAAATATGAATGTCTAAGAAAAGCAAAGAGAGAGGTGAGAGGGTTAAATTTCACTTTATCCTGTTGTGCTGCAACCATTACATATTAGGCACTGTGTTAGGAATGCTGTCAGCAGTGCAGTTACCTGTGTTTGTGACTGATAGATGAGGTATGACAGTTTGTTTTTTGATGCTCTACTCTCTCACCATGGCTGTCTTTTATAAAAACAGCCTTCAGCATTTGAAGAAAAATATATGCAAGGAGCATGAAATAGTATTTAATGCTCCCAAAGGTTTAAGAGATACTTTTAAAATAACATTTTGAAATATGAATGTCAGTCCTAAAAATTTAAAAACATAATCTTCTGTCCCATACCTTCCATGAAGCTGTGCCAAAGTTGAAATTGCCATTTTATTCTGTAAAGGAATGTTTCCAGTGAGTGCGTTTGCCACCTTTCTTTTAAGGAGTTAAGCTTGCTCTTAGTAGTTTTTCCTTTTTGAATGACGTGCTCAGATTCCTCTTCTGTTTTTCCTCAGGTCTGGCTATTGGTGATGTCCCAGACAAGCAGCCCATTGGTATAGTTCTCACGGTGCTTGGTGTTGTGGTGTTGGACTTTTGCGCTGATGCAACAGAAGGGCCAATTCGGGCCTACTTGTTGGATGTGGTGGACAGTGAAGAACAAGACATGGCCCTTAACATCCATGCATTTTCAGCTGGTATGGAGTTAATTGATATGTTTTTGGAAGCTGACAGGTCTTCCTGATGACCAAGTTGTGACTGAATTGATTTTTCCTGGGCTCCTTGTTTTTTCTCTTCTACAGGTCTTGGAGGAGCAATCGGTTATATGTTAGGAGGGCTGGACTGGACACAGACCTTCTTGGGCGGTATTTTTAAATCTCAAGAGCAAGTCCTTTTCTTCTTTGCAGCCATTATTTTCTCTGTCTCCGTTGCTCTCCACCTTTTTAGCATTGAAGAAGAGCAATATAACCCTCAGCAGGACAGGATTGATGACGAAGGAGACACACTTTCCAGTGTCAAATTCAGTGGTAGTCTACCCCCTCTGAATCGACTGAATGTAATTAGTGAGGAAGAGCCGTATGGAGCCTCTATGTTCCACGATGAGGTTCAGTCAGAGCATGATCTCAATATTGAGTTCCTTGAGGTGAACATTGTAAGAAGTAAGAGTGATTCAGTTCTGCACATGCCCGATGCTACATTGGAAATTGAGTCGGAGCTGCTTTTTCTGCATGACATCGAACCCTCCATCTTTCAGGATGCTTCGTATCCAAACACTCCCCACAACACAAGCCAAGAGATCATGAAATCCAAACTCAACCACCTGTCTGCTTTCCTCAGGGACAATGAGAAAGAGGAGGAAATGTTACTTGATAATCGCTTAAATGAAGATAAAGTCCCAAACGTGAATGGCTCCCTACCAAAAGAGTTCCTCAATGGACACGCTAGAATAGGCATGAAGCAATCCAGTACTTCAAACTCCATGCGAAGGAGGCGGCACATGTTCTACCGTCAGCCATCTTACACCTTCTCGTACTATGGCAAAATAGGCTCTCACCGCTATCGCTTTCGTCGGGCCAATGCCATCGTCTTGATAAAGTCCTCACGCAGCATGAATGATATCTACGACATGCAGAAGCGGCAGCGACAGAGGTACAGACACAGGAATCAAAGTGGCACAACAAATTCAAGTGGAGACACAGAGAGCGAAGAGGGGGAGACTGAAACCACTGTCAGACTCTTGTGGTTGTCGATGCTAAAGATGCCAAAGGAGCTACTGAGACTGTGCGTCTGCCACCTCTTAACTTGGTTTTCGATCATTGCCGAAGCTGTGTTCTATACAGATTTCATGGGTCAGGTCATCTTTCAGGGCGATCCAAAGGTAAGAGAACAGTTACCATTGGCCAGCCTGCTTATAGTTACTCATTTCTGAGATGTGCTTGTTACAAGAAAACATCTTTGCATTTCTGTTTGTTGCAGGCCCCTTCTAACTCAACTGAGTTACATGCCTATAATGCTGGAGTTCAGATGGGATGCTGGGGACTGGTAATTTATGCTGCTACTGCTGCCGTTTGTTCAGGTAAGAATCAGACAGTGGAATGCACCTCATATATGTATTTGCAAGGTAAAAATAGTTTTGCTTCAGTTAGCATCCGCCTCCTTGTTTGGGGTGAAGGATATTTTGGAAAAGCATTTCACGTGGTCATAAGGGGAGAGGCTTCTTTAAGAATCGATATTAAAAAGTTCCTCCAAATGTAGAGGTAGAAATATGAACAGATCAGTTAAGTGGCATAAAGCACAAAATGATATCAAAGGATATTGAATGGCATTTAGCTAGTCACCTGGAAACTAAATTATGCTTGTTAGAAGATTCAGAGAATCACAGAATTGTTTAGATTGGAAAAGACCTTTAAGATCATCAGGTCCAACCATTAACCTAGCACTGCTAAGTCCACCACTAAACCATGACCCTAAGCACCATGTCTACACGTCTTTTTAAATACCTCCAGGCATGGTGACCCAGTCACTTCCCTGGGCAGCCTGTTCCAATGCTTGATAACCCTTTCAGTGAAGACATTTTTCCTAATATCCAATCTAAACCTCCCCTGGTGCAACTTGAGGCCATTTCCTCTTGTCCTATCGCTTGCTACTTGGGAGAAGAGACCAACACCCACCTTGCTACAAGCTCCTTTCAGGTAGTTGTAGAGAGCAATAAGGTCTCCCCTCAGCCTCCTTTTCTCCACGCTAAACAACCCCAGTTCCCTCAGCCGCTCCTCATCAGACTTCTGCTCTAGACCCTTCCCAGCTTCGGTGCCCTTCTCTGGACACGCTCCAGCACCTCAATGTCTCTCTTGTAGTGAGGGGCCCAAAACTGAACACAGTATTTGAGGTGCGGCCTCACCAGTGGTGAGTACAGGGGGACAATCACTTCCCTAGTCCTGCTGGCCACACTATTTCTGATACAAACCAGGATGCCATTGGCCTTCTTGGCCACCTGGGCACACTGCCGGCTCATATTCAGGCGGCTGTCAACCAATACTCCCAGGTCCTTTTCTGCCAGGCAGCTTTCCAGCCACTCTTCCCCAAGCCTGTATTGTTGCATGTGGTTGTTGTGACCTAAGTGCAGGATCCAGCACTTAGCCTTGTTGAATCTCATACACTTGGCCTCAGCCAATCCATCCAGCCTGTCCAGGTCCCTCTGGAGAGCCTTCCTACCCTCAAGCAGATCAACATTCCCGCACAACTTGGTGTCCTCTGCAAACTTACTGAGGGTGCACTCGATCCCCTCATCCAGATCATTGATAAAGATATTAAACAGAACTGGCCCCAATACTCAGCTCTGGGGAACACCACTTGTGACTGGCCACCAACTGGATTTAACTCCATTCACCACAACTCTTTGGGCCTGGCCAGACAGCCACATTTTTACCCAGCGAAACGTAAGCCCATCCAAGCCACAAGGAGCCAGTTTCTCCAGGAGAATGCTGTGGGAAACGGTGTCAAAGGCTTTACTAAAGTCTAGGTAGGCAACATCCACAGCCTTTCCTTCATCCACTAAGAGGGTCACCTTGTCATGGAAGGAGATCAGGTCAGTCAAGCAGGACCTGCCTTTCATAAACCCATGCTGACTGGACCTGATCACCTGGTTGTCCTGTACATGATGCGTGATGGCACTCAGGATGATCTGCTCCATAACCTTCCCCGGCACCGAGGTCAGACTGACAGGCCTGTAGTTCCCCGGATCCTCCTTCCAGCCCTTCTTGTAGATGGGCATCACATTTGCTAACTTCCAGTCAACTGGGACTTCCCCAGTGAGCCAGGACTGGTGATAAAGGATGGAAAGTGGCTTGGTGGCACTTCTGCCAGCTCCCTCAGTACTCTTGGGTGGATTCCATCCAGCCCCATAGACTTGTGTCTGTCCAAGTGATGTAGCAGGTGTCTAACCATTTGCCCTTGGATTATGGGGGCTTAATTCTGTTCCCCATCCCTGTCTTCCAGCTCAGGGAGCTGGGTACCCAGAGAACAACTGGTCTTACTGTGAAAGACTGAGGCAAAGAAGGCATTAAGTACCTCAGCCTTCTCCTCGTCCTTTGTCACTATGTTTCCCCCTGCATCCAGTAAAGGTTGGAGATTCTCCTTAGCCTTCCTTTTGTTGCTAATGTAGTTATAGAAACATTTTTTATTGTCTTTTACAGCAGTAGTCAGATTAAGTTCTAGTTGGGCTTTGGCCCTTCTAATTTTCTGCCTGCATAATTCAAGCATATGTAAGAGGGTTTTTGCAAAGACTGTTTTTAAAATAAAAATTATAAATATATATTTCTGAAAGTCTCTTTCTTGCTCTCTAATAACAGATAAACCAACTACAGACAATTTAGGCTTGGAATACAGACTGAAATTGAAAGCTTTTGCCAAACTTAAATTCTGCCTTTTGCAGCACATGTGCAGGCACGCCTGCACAGATCAGTATCATGGGGACTGCCTCTTTGTTGAGACATGTCAAATTGAAGTTCAGGTGGGCAGCTTGTTTCTGAACACAAACTGAAATGTGGCTATAAACATCAGTTATCTGATCACTTTGTTTAGCGAATGTGCTTGCATTAGAAACAGAATCTCTTCTGTGCTCAAAGTGTTACCTGCATTGATAAAGTTAATAAATAGGTAAAATTAATGAATGGTCTGAGTGGACCATGATGTGTTTGAGTCTCAGAGCATTTTGTTCTGCCTCAGACTTGTAGCATGGCTTAGGCAAGTCTCTGAGCTCATTTGTTCCCTGGTTTCTGAAGTAGCAATACATCCTTTTCCCAATGAGGGCTGAGCTATGCTGCTAAGACAAGCCAAATAGGTAGCAAGCATCCAAGTCCCAAACAGCGTATTGAGCTGCCACAGCCTCATCGATATCATAAAACTTCACTGAGTAAACTGATATTTATGTTTTATTCTTGATCTCTGCAGCCTTGTTGCAGAAATACTTGGACAACTATGACCTTAGTATAAAAGTGATCTACATCCTGGGCACGCTGGGTTTTTCTCTTGGCACTGCAGTGATGGCTATATTCCCCAACGTGTACGTCACCATGATAATGATCAGCACTATGGGAATAGTATCTATGAGTATCTCCTACTGCCCCTATGCGCTTTTGGGACAATACCATGATATTAAAGAGGTACGTGGAATATTTGAATATTTTAATCAAGGCAAAGCATTCACGTTTCTCTGAAGATCACAGTGGCAAAATGGATTTATTAAATCCCATTATTTGAGATACCTGCTTTGTTGGGATGTGTGCCAAAGCACAGATTCATCCTTGATAGTAAGTAGCAAGAGCTGCTACTTAAATCAGATGGTATTACCATCAAGTTGGCTCAGCGGGGTAATGATTGCTTTAGTGCTGAGGTATAAAAGGATTTGGGTGCATATGGTAGACGAAGAGAGATGAAATAATTATTGGAGTATTTATTATATACCTAGTTGTTACTACTGTTTCTGACATGTTATGTTAGCATTACTCAGGTTCTTTGCAGTCTTAGACACTGAGGTGCGTCTGGAAATGCAGCTGTAAGTTTGGGGAGACGTAAGGCAAACTGATTCTGCTGGAAACAAGGACAGATTTACTTTCCACTTTTTAGCATGGTTCCATTTGTATTACAAATTACAGGAGGATCATTTATTTTAACATGTTTCTGCATTGAGATTGGGAGGGAGATAAAAATAATTTCCACGGACTGTTTCGTGTAAATTTTTTTTTTTTTACAAAACCTAATCTTGGAGCCAGTTCACACCAGGAGTGCCCCAGTACATATCTGCCTGTTGGTGTAAGATGAGGAGGCCACTGACAAGTAGATAAGGAGGCTGTCGCTCTGGACTTGTATAGCCTGTGTGATGCACAAGGATGGCGTAAAGTTGACCAAGCGGCTGAGAAATCGGAGGAAGATATTAGCGTTTAAATATTTTTTCATCCGTTGTTTTACCTCCTAACACATTTCTTGTCTTTTTCTAGTATATTCACCATAGCCCCGGGAACTCAAAGCGAGGATTTGGCATAGACTGCGCTATTCTGTCATGTCAGGTTTACATCTCCCAGATCCTGGTGGCCTCTGCGCTTGGTGGTGTGGTGGATGTGGTTGGCACAGTCAGAGTCATTCCCATGGTGGCTTCAGTCGGATCCTTCCTGGGTTTTTTGACAGCTACCTTCTTGGTGATTTACCCCGAAGTCAATGAAGAGCCAAAGGAAGAACAGAAAGGACTAGGTCCTCCAGAGAAAACTGAGGGCAACGGCACGAGCGCAGAGAAGCCAACTGTGCTGAAGCTCACGCGCAAAGGAGCTGCCACGTCAGAGCTGGAGAGCGAGTCAGCCGTGTGAGGCCGTCGCTTGTTGTTCACCCACATTCCAGGGAGGGCAGGTGCAGGATCAAGAACTTTTTTTTTTTTCCCCAGGAAAACAAATTAGGATCTTCACTACTTGTAGCTAAAATTGCAGAAGAAAAGGCAGTTTCGTGCAAAAGTGTAAATGAAATTCTGTAGTCCTTAATATAGGCTTTAACAGGTAGCTATGATGTTAATTGCTTTCTCTACAACTTAGAAATGTCATTTCTGAACACTTTTTTATTAAGAATACATTTAGATTTCGAATAAGTTTTATTAATCTGCATGAGACTCACAGTGTATACAATTAGCAGTTAGAAAAATTAAGTTTTCGGCTGTTTTGAAACTAACTCAAAATGGAAGCTATCTTGACTTCTAGTCTCTTGCTATTTCTTTGTCTGAACATTTCAGATTTCACTAGTGTAATAGCTGAATGAAACGCTTAGACATCTTGATCAATTTTTTTCATAAGCATGATATTATTGGTCTGACAGCTACAGTTCTTTGTTAATTTTAGACTTCATGTTTTTTTAGTGCAAGTACTACAGAATGGTTTTATTTGCAATTATTTTCAAGAAAAACAAAAGCAATTACTGCAGTTTCTAAGAAACTGCCATGAATCCTTTTAGTCGTACTGTTCAACAGCTGCTCCCAAGTCTGCTGCTTGTCAGGAGAGGGAGACATTGGGTGCATGATGTGAACTGTAGATGGAAGGAGCAGCAACTGGGAGAGGTGACCAGCACTGACAGGTTTTTATCACAAGTGCTGAATTTTATGAATGTTGTTGGAATACGCTGTGACAATTTTTAGCTCGAAGTTTTGCGTGCTGGTGAACTCGGGGGTTTTCTTGGCATTTAAACCTGATCATCTCTGGATGAAGCTGCCATGGAGAAAGGGCGTCTCTGGGGTCAGCTTCATGGGAGGGGGCGTGCGGATTCTCTCTCATGGGGAAAGGAAGTTGTTGATTAATTGCACTTTTTATGATCCTTTAACCTCCTGGCTGGGAACACAGCAGCCAAGGTAAAGGCACAGTGTCAGTACAACAAGGTAAACCGAAGGCCTACCTCCGTCATTTTATGGCATAGTTTGGGTGTATAAAAATCTGTCAGAAACAGTTTTTAGGCCTTAAAATTCAATCCACTAGCATGTGTTGCTGTTCCAGTCCCTGTGTTGGAGGAACTGTAGGCTGGAGCTCTTCCGAGCTGCTGTATCAATGTCGTCAGCGCAACTTCCATGCCCCCTTCCTTGATTCAGGACATAGCTGCAGTGCAAAGACATTTTTCTGTGAAGAGCTTGAAAGAGTTGTGCTAATCTGATTTAAAATAGTGTTTGGATCGCTAGCAGTGTGCCCCAATCCATAGGTGGCCAAAGCTCAGAGATCCAGCACCCGTTTAAAGAAACTTTAGAAACTGAACTTCCGTTTGTCATCTTATAAGAAGTGTTTGTGATGCTATTTACTCATTTTCGCATGGACCTCCGGGCTGCAGTCAATCCATGTGCTAAACAGACAAATCACAGCTCGTTGTAAAATTTCTGCTGCCTCAAACTTCTCATACTACAGTACTTTAAAATACATGTGTAAATCATGCTGCAATATAGTCATTCAAAAGAAGAATATATATTTCAAAATGAAAAGCAGTTTTTAATAAGTTACTTGAATTGTCAATGTATTTAAGAAATGTATGTTTTGGTATATTTGAAGTTAACACGCAGTCTTGGCCAGCATCATTGACAAATTCCTGGTGGCATACATGGGTTTCTTAGCTGAAGGCTTTCAGTCGGTGCCGATGTCCTATGCTATCAAGAGTGACGATGTTGTTTTTAGGCTGGTGAAATGGCCGAGCACTAAAGTACACGTAATCGCGCAGGACTTTGGTTTCTTTGTTTGTTTGTTTCAAGTGTCTTGAGAAAGTCTTTTTTTCTTTAAGGTGAATATTTTTTTTTATTTAGAACACATACTGTGAACTGTGTTCAGACAGGGGAATAATACTACTGAAGAATATGAGACCTTATTGAAGAAATCAGTTGTGAGAAATACTTTAACTGAACTTCTGCCGTGAATTTTATCATCTCAATTACATTTAATATATTCTGGTGATGTTCATATATAACAGAGATGAGTTGTATTTCACCCTATAACTGGCATTCATATAAAATACACACTGAGTTAGACATTTTAAAGTGGCTTTAATATTTTATTTTTAAAGCTTCTTGAAGATTCTGCTTTTGGTTAAACGAATGCTGTCAAGTACTCCTTATTTTAATCTCTATTTCTGGAAAGGTTCTTCTACAGTTTGAAAATCTGCAACTTCTGGCCGGTGCCAGCCTTGCCCTTTTCCCCATGAGCTTCATGGATCAGTGTGGTTTCAAATCACCGTTACTCCACATAGCACCTTCGTAAGCCAAGATTTCTTTCACAGCACCATCGAGCTGACCAAGGTCTAGCAGCAAAGAGGGAGGAGAAGTTGAAGCTCCCTCTTGCTTCACACCCAGCAGAGGGAATGTGAAACTGTTTTGGGGGGTGAGCTCACACACATTTATTTAGCTTTCTCAGTCAGGGGAAGGGTGAGGAGGGAGGAAGGACGTTTCAAACCCAGAGGGTTTCAAAGGCACGGCAGGTCCAATTTTGTCCCAGCCAGCATTTGGCATAGCCTCATTTCTAAGAATTGGATGTTAAAATCCATATTTGGAGTTGTTTATGCGGCTGTTTAATTACCGTTTGTAATGCATGAATACGCACGCTGCCTTGTAGCAGGAAGCTCTATTTCACTCCCCTGTAAAGCCGAAGGAAATAATTATCCATTGTAAATGTGCTGAAGTATTTGTAGTATTGCCAGAAGAATTAACTTGGGGGAGCCCCTGCCAAAGTATCTCCTCCTGTACCTTAGCCAGCCTGTGAAACCACCACGCTGGCTTCCACCGTGCTGCCGGTGAGGGCTCCCGAGATCTTTCATAGTAATGCTTTTTCTTGAATTTGAGAGAGTTTTCTTTCTAGTCCCAGCACTTCTCAGGGTAGAGTGGGCATTGATTTATTTCTTCATGTGTCCCTTACCTTATCTTTTGATACGGAAATGTCTTTTGTTGTTGTTGTCATGATTAGAAGTAGTACAATTTTATGCATTTATTGCAGAAGTTGTGGGAAGAGAGATTTGAAGGGGCTTTTTTTTATTATTCCTGCTGACAAGCATCATTTTTTGTTTGTCGGTATTACTGCATAGTCAAATTCATCCTGCATGTTCCATCTCTTTGGACCTTTACTGCAGTATGCTTAAGGTTTAGTGGTTTCATTCTGTGTTGCTCTATACTGTAAACAATTTTAACATATTCTGCTCTAGTCCTTCTGGTGACGTGTAACACCTCGGACATGAGACACCACTAGTGCTCAGATTCTCGAGTGCTGTAGTTGGTAAGCTGCATGTCTAGAAATGTTTCACATGAGAGCAGAGAAGCTCAAACTTTAACCGCTCGGAAAGGCGTAGCATGGAGTTTGCACCGTTGGGTTATTGCAAGAGTCCAGTAGGATCTGCACTGTTTGTGGATGGCAATTTCAGACTCCAGAAGCAATAATTTCTTAGGAATGTTTATCTTCCTGCTGGTTAGATGACTTTCATAGAGATTTATTACCTAAATAGCCTTTTAATAACATGAATTTGGTTGTTTGCTAGCGCTGGCAGTAAGCAGTTATGGAAAGATGTGGGTGGTTCATCATCGGAAGGGAGGAAGCCAGTAAATCCAGCGGAGGTTAGTGCTCCTTGAAACACACAGTGTCCTTTTCCCCTCTCACTTGGAGCCTTTTTCTAGACTATGAAGTATTCCCAGCTCGGCAGGCTGAAAAGGAGGCAGCTGTGAATTTAGCCTCCCGGTTTTCTTGCCAGTGCTGATGCTGGCATGTGGACCCCGTGATGAAGCAGGCTTGCGTGAGGTTTTCCACACGAGGGCTGAACCTTTCTCATTCCTCTCCTGTCTGATCTGAATCCCCCCAGCACTTGGAATGACAGCGGCAACAGCAGTGATTACTGCCAGGTACCTCATTAAAACCTCCGTTCCATCATTAGAAATGTCCGCCCTCGGTTTGGGATGAGCTTGGCCTTCCTCCGACATCCACCATTAAAGGCAGGATTTTCATGGCTACCAGTGGGGTCTTGCAGCCATGCGGATTGAGGTCACATTTACAAATAAAGGTGGGGAAAGTCACAGTTTGTTCCTGGGAGAGCTCCCTCCGCATCTGGGCAGGAGGGGAGTTCAGGGGGGGCTTCCTTCCTGGAGGCGCGTGGCAAGGGTCAGCTTTCGTTTTTGGTGGTCGCTCGTGTTTTCAGTAATTTAGTGTAGACATGTAGCCGGGTTGCGCGACACTCCATTGTTCAGTCCCTGCGACGAATTGTAGTTCAGTCACTGAGAGTTGGGGTTTTTTAGGTGCGCGTGTGCGTGTATACATATTTGTGTGTATATACATTTATATACACGCTGCTCGGGCCAAAATATCTTTGGTGGTTGTGTGCTCGTCATCACTGTACTCAACGTTTTCAACTGAGTTCTTCCAGGTTTCCCTCATTCTAGTCCAATGCAAGACAAGCTCAGCTATAAATATGTATCCTATTTGAATGAATAAGTAACCTCCTGCATGATATTCCAAGCACATGTAGCAGCTTCGGCATCTGAAGTATCTGTTGTGAAAGAAAAGTTGGTTTTATTTGCAGCTGTTTTGTCCTTGTTTCCTTTTAATAGGCCAAATAAATGTAACGAACACCAAATGTTGCACAGAAATGTTATTAATGACTGTGTAGAAGAAATACCAAATTTTATTTTTCTTTGCAGAAACTTTATGGTTACAGAGAGTCCTCTAGCTGTTACTCCTTAACCGACAAAGCTGAACATTTGTAAAGTGCGTCAAAAATGGTCATTTTTAAAAAGTGGAGCTACCCAAAGTTTTCTGTTTCTCATGTTGCATCCAGAACAAGCCATTGGCAAAGGCGAGCTGCAGAAGCTCACATATCAACTGGTGTTTTGTTTTCGAGGCTCAGCAGCCCAGACAGTTAGGAAACTGCGTTAGATAATAACAAAAAGGCTCAATTGCCTTTTCGTAATGTCGCACTAACATCTGCCAGGGCAGCAAGGTCTGCTCCTTAAGATGGTCCAGTTTTTCCTTTAATTTAAATTAAGATCACCTCCTGGAAAACCGGTTTTGTTTGGTTCCTCAACCCAAGCAGCCCTGTGGCTCACCTGTCTTTCAACCTCACCTTCCCTCGCCCCGGGGAGCACGGGGGACCATGAGGAGTGTCCAGGAGGGACAAATACCTCCCCCCACACCCCGAAGAGAGCATCTGCTAAAATTAAAAGGCTTTCGATGCCCTTGTGACCTGCTAAAGCTTTAGTGAAAACCCAGGACACAGTTCAGTTTGACATGCTCCGACACATTTTTTTCTTAAATTTTTGAAGTTGGGGGTGAAGCTCTAGGAGCGTTTAGCCAAACTGGGCATCACCTTATTTAGTCTGGACCTATTCAATCCTCAGTGATAGCCAAATTGTAGTAAATAGCCCTGAAAAATCAGAAAGACTTTTCTCTCAACAAATTGGCAGTTCCCAATATTATTTTTTTTTCTGATGTAACATGAACACTAAGCCCTTTCGGTAGCCAAATGACCAGCTTATTTTAAATGCCTCATATTAATAGAAAGCTGCATATAGGCATCTCATAGCGGAAAAAAAAAGAAAAAAAGAGAGAATATTTAGTTCCTTTGTGAACTGGCCATATGACAACTACTTTTTTATCAACTTATTAAGTTGGGGCACTATAATAGCTCTTGCTGAGTTTAGCAATGTTTATAAGCATGTGTTAAACACATAATGTTAAGTTTTATGAGGAAAAAGGGATAAAGAAAAGTAATGTCACAGATGAATGTTTGAGTGCGTAGACGGCATAATGTATGTATGTTTTTTATTTCTACACTGTTGAGCTTATTTTCTGTTTTAAGGTTAAAAAAAAAGATTTGTTGCATGAGAACTGTTTTATTGTGTTCTGCACTTTCTGTTCTTTTTGTATAATCTTGATTTTTTTTTCACATACGCATAGAAAAGAAAAATCAATTTAGAAATATTCTACTCCACAAGACATTGTGTTCCGATCCGTTATTCTGAAGTTCGATCTTAATAAACATTTCAATAAGAGTTGATGGCTCACGTTCCTGTGTTGTTTGTAGGGAACATGAGTAGAGGCACGAGTCCTTTCTGTGATGCACCTCCAGGGCTGGCAGCAATGCAGGCTCCCGGCTAAACACTGCTGCTGCTTCTCCTTGTTCCTAAGCTGTACGAGACAAATAATATTCACTTATTTCCCAAATCTTAATTAATATTTCTAAAAATGCAACTACCAAATATTGGCTGACAAAAAAACCAAGTGTTATAATTCACAAACGCTTGAGAAACTCAACTGACACTTGCAGGGTTCAGGTGTAACAAAGGAGGGAGCACAGATGGAGGAGCAAAGCAGTGACTCCTGAGAGGTCTATGTCCCCGGCTGCAGACTCTGCTCTTGCCCTGGTTGCTCTGACCCATTCCCAGGAGGAGACGAGGGGTGGTGGCTGTCACCTGCGAAGCAAGCAAAATCTGTTGTGTCTCATGCCATCACCAAGAGCACTACCAGGGCCGCGGGGCTGTCTCTCTTCCCTTCCCTTCGAGTGGATGGCAGGGGGCTCTGGCTCTTGCCGTTGCAGCAGGGAGGGTCTCGTCCCTCCTTTGCCAGCACATTGGCCTTTTCCCACTCCCTCTGCCTTACTGTAGTGTGGGATCCCTCTGCATGGGAAGGCCTGGAAGCATTTCAGGAGGAAATAAGAGTAACCACAAGCAGCTTCCACAGAAACCAGTTCACATCCAAACTGATTAACCACTTGGGCTGTTGTGAGTGACAGGAGAGGGGAAAGCCAGAGGGACCTCTGTACCAGATCACAAATGCCAGCTGACAGGGTTAAACTTGAAGTGTGAAGAACTCGGTTGTCCTGCTTTCATTTCTAGCAGTTTCCTTGACAGATTTGATCTGTGACTTCTGAAGGCACTTCTTCAGAATTGGTATCAGCAGCTTGGAGAAGTTGATGCCCACACAGTGTTTGGTTCATTTTTGACTAAACATAGCTCAGCTGTGCTCTCTTCTCGCTGGACCTGAGGTTAAGGAAGAAGTGAAAACATAAAACGCAATAAATCTGACTTTTGGCCTGTGCTATGAACTTGCATTTTCACCAGCACCAAGGGGAGAACGTGGACCCTGCCTCGCTGGGGAAGGAGCCACTCCAAATACCTACAGAAGACCCAGAGGATTGTATGCTTTTTTTGGCTGGGATAGAGTTAATTTTCTTCATATTAGCTAGTACAGGGCTCCTGTGAAGTGTGGGGGAGTGAGCAAGTGGCCGTGTGGTGCTTAGTTGCTGGCTGGGGTTAAACTATGATAAGGGCAAGAGCCTCCCCTCGCCCCACTTCGCTCAGCAGAGCCCTGGGTGCTCATCCTCACCGTGGGGGACTCCACCTGGCAGAGCCCAAAGCAATGTGGGGATTAAGTGGCAGGGACTGGCCTACATCCCTGTCCTCTCCTGGCACAATTGAAAGAGAAAAGGCCAAAGGGATGTGAAAGGAGCAAAGAAATAAACCTGAACCTCCCTGGGCTGGGGTTTGCAAGGTGTGACACTGAGCCCCTCTCTGTCCATGCATCTCCTCCTGAGTATCCGCGTATCAGCCCTATCGCCTGTGCCAAGAGAGGGGGAGGACGGGGCAGCCCTCTTCATCCTTCCCAGTGCCGTGGCAGGATGTGGCCGGGGGAGAGCAGCAGGAAGCAGAAACATCTTGGGTGCTGTTGTTCCTGCAGGGTGATCCCCAGCGAGGAGGAGAGGCGAGAAAGCGCGTTGCTCGGCTCAGGAGACGTGACTCATCTCCTGGCCCTGGGAGCGGGACACTGTGATCCCCAGCCAGGGGCAATGGGTCCCTCCTTGGGGTGGGAGCAGGGCGTCAGGTCTGGGCTGGCCGGAGCATGCTGAGGAAGGGGTGAGGACAGAGGAGCTGCGTCACTCCCGAGCTATTGTTCGAGTTAAACGCAGCCGTTACAAAATAGCTTGCGGTGACCTTGGAGTGGCTGGGAACAGCTTGGAGAGGAGCCTGCCCCAGCGCTGCCCCCGCTTTCCAGTCTGGACCGAGGATGGAACAGCCAGCAAACCAGTATCTTCCCCCCAGCAGGGCTGGCCCCTGCATCCCTCAGCCTTTGCAGCAGCCGGGGTGGCATCTCTCCCATCCTGGGCGGGTGGGTGGCATATGTTCCCCATGATCCTTGCCAGCCCTCAACACTGAAGGGGAGGCAATGCTGCCTGCTGCCAAGGGCTATCGTTAGGTATTTACAGAGGAAAAACTAATGGCTGCTTGTCACTGCCTCTTGCGTGGCTGCTGCTGCTGGATGCAGGCTCTGTGGAGCAGCTCCAACCCAGCTGTGCCCTGCAGGATCAGGCCCTATTGTGCACGCTGCATGGTTGCCCCCACACAGGCACCAGGCAGTGCTGAGACCTCCTGCACTCTCAGACTGCCACTACCGCCCACTCCCCAGCAGCTCTGGCCTTGCTGCATGACACACTCACAGGCACGGAGCTCACTGGGGACATGGGATGTGCCTGTGGGGTGTCACCATCTTCCAGGTGGTGACACCCCATGCTCGAGTTGGGGTCCCGTGCTGTGGGCAGCCCTTCACACCCTGAAAAGGGGCAGGGGGCAGCCACCCGGCAGGTCCCAGCCCTGGAGGGCCACAGCGATGAAAGGGGAGTTGCAGCAGGAGTGGCACAAATCCTGGGGCCAAGGGTGGTGGGCAGCTGCCGCTGGAGCTCCCAGCCCCGAGCAGACAGCGTTTGCCTCCTTTTCTGGGTCTGAGAGGCTGCACTGGTGCCAAGTGGCATTTGTGCAGCATCTTCCCTGTCCTGACACCTGGGATGGCACAAAGGCCACCCACCCGCTGCCGAGAGCAGGGGACCTGTGCCCAGGCACTGGGGTAAAGCACCATGGAGTGGGAGGGAAAGCCAGACACCGGGGGAACTCCTGCAAGCTTACATCCTGCCTCGTCCTCAGCCCCCAAACGGCAGCTGACCCCATCGCAGCTGGGACCCACATCAACGCCACACAGCGAGCGCCAGCCCCCGCCATGGGGTGTGCTGCGTCCCTGGGCAGTCGGGGGGAGAGGGCTGGAAACGTGGCAGCTGAAATGGATGCAGAGAGAGCAACAGAGGTAAGTAATTCATGGCAGAGGGGTGAGGATGGCTTTTTGCTTCATTTGCTCCAAAAGACTGACAGCGACAGGCAGGATTCAGTTGGTACTGATGGAGAAAGGGGTCTAGTCCTACAAAGAGACTCACAGCAGCCCATGAACACAGGCTGGAAGGCAGAGGAAGGGACTGTTTCCTACCTCACTGCATGGCCCCATCGGAAAGATCACAGCCAGCCCAAGACAGCCTGAATTTCCAAGCAGCTCCAGTCTCCACAACTGGGAGATTTCTAGAAGCAAACACTGCCATCCCTTGGTTTGAATCATAGAATGACAGAATATCACAAGTTGGAACGGACCCATAAGGATCATCGAGTCCAACTCCCTGCTGCTCCCAGGACTGCCCAAAACTAAACTATATGACTAAGAGCATCATCCAGATGCTCCTTGAACTCTTGACAGGATTGGTGCCATGACCACTTCCCTGGGGCGCCTGTTCCAGTGACCAACCACCCTCTCAGTGAAAAATCTTTTCCTAATGTCCAATCTGAACTTCCCCTGACGCTGCTTCATAACAATTCCATGTTCTGGTGACCTCCTATTGCTGGTCCCCAGAGAGAGGAGATCAGCAACCCCACCACCACCACCACCCCCCCCCCCACTGCCCCCCTTGAGGAAGTTGTAGACTGCGATGAGGTCACCTCTCAGCCTTCTCTTCTCCAAGCTGAACACGCCAAGTGACCTCAGCCACTCCTCCTAAGTCTTGCCCTTGAGGCCTTTCACCATCTTGGTCACCCTCTTCTGGACACACTCTAATAGTTTGATGTCCTTCTTATACTGAGGTGCCCAAAACTGCACACAGTACTCGAGGTGGGGCCATACCAGTGCAGTGTAGAGTGGGACAATCACCTCCCTCGACCAGCTAGCTACGCTGTGCTTGATGCACCCCAGGACATGGTTGGCCCTTTTAGCTGCCAGGACACACTGTTGACTCATGTTAAAATTGTCGTCAACCCAACACCCCCCCACCCTACCCCCTCCCGATCTCGTTCCGCGGGGCTGCTCTCTGTAGTCCTCCCATGTCACTGGTCCTTGCTTCCAATGTTCATACACTTTTCCATCTAAGTTCTAGAAGAAGCTCCTTGCTCAGCCAAGCAGGTCTTCTGCCCCACTTGCTTGACTTCCAACGTTTTTGGAATTGCCTGCTCCTGCGCTCTTAAGAGATGGCTCTTAAAAAGTGACCAGCATTCATGGACCCCAATACCTTCAAAAGCAGATTCCCAGGAGACCTTACTAACTACCTTCTTCAGCAGCCCAAAGTCTGTTCTCCCCATACAAAGGGCTGAAGTTTTGCTGGCAGGTTTTTCTCCTGTCACCAACACTTTGAAACTCAACTGCTTCATGGTCACTGTGACCAAGACAGCCACCAATCACCACATCACCCATGAGTCCTTCCCTGTTTACAAACAACAAGTCTAGCAGGGCACCTTTCCTAGTTGGCTCCCTTAGTACCTGCACCAAGAAGTTACCTATCTTCAACAGGCTCCAGAAACATCCTGGACCTGTTTGTGTCCACTGTATGATGACATTCCCGGTTGACATCTGGGAAGTTAAAATCACCCATATGGACAAGGGCAGTTGATCTAGAAATAGTCCTTAATTCCTGGTAGAATAATTCATCATCAGTGTTGTCATCCTGGCTCGGAGGTCTCACAGCTGGCTGAGTAGACGCCCACAAAATCCCCTTTATTTGCTTTCCGCTTCATCCTTACCCAGAGGCTCTCAACCATGTTGTCGCCAGCTGTAAGTGCCATACAGTCCAACCCCTCCCTTCCATACAGCACCAACCCCCGCCTCGCCTGCCCTGCCTATCCCTCCTGAAGAGCCTAGAACCATCCATCATGGCATCCCAGTCACAGGACTCATCCCAACAGGTTTCGCTTATGCCAGTGGCATTGTAGCTCTGGGACTGGGCCAAAGCTTCTAGCGCCTCTTGTTTATTCCTTGTGCGTGCGCATTAGTATAAAGGCATTTCAAATGTGCTCCAGTGTACTCAGCACATCATGGAGCAGACTGAAGGCCCTTGCTAGCACACCGTCCCTCAGACATTGGCGTGCTGCCTCCAGGCTTATCTGTAGCAAGCCTGGTTTTATCCCTTTCCCCCTTCAAATCTAGTTTAAAGCTCCTTCAATGAGCCCTGCTAACTCCTGCACAAAGCTCCTTTTTCCCCTTTGAGACAAGTGTACCCCACCTGTTGCCAGCAGGCCTGGTGTTGTGTAGACCAACCCATGATTAAAAAAACCCAACATTCTGCCTGTGATACCAGGCTTAGATCCAGGTATTGATCTGCTGGGTCGTCCTGTATCTTCTCTCATCATTCCCAGCAACTGGAAGGATAGAGGAGAACACTACTTGTGCACCTAATCCCTTAACCAGGCATCCCAGGGCCCTGAAGTCTCTCGTGATTGCCCTTGGACTTCTTATTGCAACTTCATCTCTGCCTACATAAAAAGGCAATAATGGATAATAATCCGAGAGCTGTACCAGGGTAGGAAGCTTTCTCTTCACGTCTTTAACCCGGCCCCAGGGAGGCAGCAGACTTCCCTAAGAAGTGGGTCCGAGCTGCATGTTGGGCCTTCTGTTCCCTTCAGAAGGGAGTCTCCTCTGACAATGACGTGCCTTTTTTTCCTTTATAGAAGTGGTTTTGGCACAGGGCATAGGCCAACTTAACCTTGGTGACACCTCCAACCTAGATGAACCATCATCCTCATCGTTGTTTGGTTCCACTTGCAGAGCCTCGTACCTATTATGCAAGGGCACCTGGGAAGGTGGGGTGGTCACAGAGGAGATGCACCTGCTGCGCCAGGCAGGAACTTGTTGCCATTGCCCCCTATCCCTTAAGTCACTGTGTTCTGCAGGGTAGAGAGAGGATAGGGAATCCTCCATATCATGTGTTCTGTCTGCCTGTTGGGCCTGTCCCAGGGATGGTAGGGTGCAGTTCCAGTAGTCCATCTCTCTCTCACACTCCCTGATACTCCTCAACCTACTCACCTCCTCCCAGAGCTCTGCCACTAAGCAAAGGACTCTGCTTAGTACTTACCTCCTCTACCTGTACTTACCCTCCTCAGTACTTACCCTCCCCTACCTGGGTGCACCTCCCACAGGTCTGCTCACTATTGCCATCCAGTACTGGCATAAGAGCAGGGCACACCCTGATGA
This sequence comes from Ciconia boyciana, assembly GCF_034638445.1. Lineage (NCBI taxonomy): Eukaryota > Metazoa > Chordata > Aves > Ciconiiformes > Ciconiidae > Ciconia > Ciconia boyciana. Next base: position 4,449,742 of record NC_132935.1, read on the forward strand.
CACCTGGGTGGCAGCATGTTCCCATCGGAGCTCTGTCTGGGAAGCTGCGTCAGTCGTGGTGGGTGCAGAGCTTAGAGAGGCCACGGCTTTCTGCCGGGTGGACACCATTGCTCCTTGGTCGAGCTGGCAGAGCTTCAGTGCCCTTCCTGCATGCCTTCCATGCAAACTGCCATGCCATGCCCTTGCCAATGCACCATGCCCTGTCACTAGCGCTCCCTAAGGGCTTCTTTTATACTTGTGTGGGCTTGGCCACTGTTGCTCCTGTCCCCGCTCAGGTCTTCTCACCCACTGTGGTAAGAGCTGCAGGTTCCTGGTGGGTCTCTCTGCTCCCCTGAGGTTGCCCCAGTTCAGGAAACCAGGGAAAAATGAACAGCAAAAAGGAGTTGAACAAACATTAGCCTTGAACTTCAGCTGGCTTCCAAGGAATGGGAAACATTTCACAGAGGCAGAGCAGAAGGGGATGGTGGCACAGCTGGACTGGGGGAGGACCTCGCCAGAGGCTCATGTGGAGGCTGACTAACCCCAACAGCAGCTCAGTACTAGGGCAAGAGAGGGATCGAGTATGCTCAGACCCATCACTTACTGCATCTCTACTCCTGCCAGGGGCATCTTGCTGCTTGGAAGGACTTTGTCCCTTCTCTGGGGAGCAATTACTTGGAGACAGGCAGAGAGGAGCCTCTCTGGAGCATCTCTCAGAGCAAGGAAAGGAGAACAGACTGGCAGGGTGCAGGGCCTCTGTTGTCAGTAAGTTTATAAATATTTATAAAACTTCTGTTTTCTATTCACATAGCAACCTCTAAAGACTGTTTTGAGATTGAGACAATTTCAGGTAGAGCATAAAACTTGCCCACTGTTTGTCAGCCTGTTTTGAGCCCTGACAATCTGCTTTTTAACTGAAAGGCTCAACAAATGTTTTACAAAATCCAAGCCAACAAGCGCTACTATTTCTAGTCTCACAATTTGCAGGAGTCTTTGCTACGAGCCAACACAGCATCATGCTAAGTGTTACATGACCATAACCAGAAGAACAGTCTCTGCCTCAAACAGCTTGCTCCAGGGTGAAACAACAGCTGGACAGAGAGACAAATATACAGAAGTCATGAGCCAGTATCAGTCAGCAGAATCAGTGCGGGCTGCGCACTGGCACATAGACCTGGCAAGCTCTTGGTAGGCATCGTGGCAAAGAGGAGTTCTGAGGACGACTAGGGATGTGAGGATCCCTTCTCCTGTGAGAGAAGTAACTCCCTTCTCTACCACGAGAAGTAACTGAAAATCCACTGAAAATTGAAGAAAACCCCACAGCGCTGTTCCTGCAGGTTCATTTCCACAGCTGTAATGCTGGAGCAAAGCTGAAATGGTAAGTGAACACAGACCTGCGCTTCTCGTCACACCAGGTGAGACAAACCAACATGCCATTGTGCTCCTCAAGTCAGTTGAATTGGTATTGCTGGTCGTCCTGCTGTTGGGGATGGGTTAGTTTTCTTGAAGGATCTTTGCATCTCATGGTTTTGTCTGATGTGGTTAAACTCTTCTCCTGGTGTTCAACAGCTGCTATTAAAGAAAGCAGTGTTTTTAAAAAGGAGACATCTACTCAATAAATTATGTCCCTATTCAATAAATTACTTTGGAGTCTTCTATCAACAAAATTTACAAGCTTGAAAATGGACATTTGCTAGTTTTGTCATCTGACATTTTCACAAGCTGGGTACGAATCAGTTGAGAAGGCAAAACCAGGTTTAAAAGGTCTGGCAGGAATGAAAAATCAATGAAGGCAATGACAGGCAGGTGGCAGGTTGGTGTAGCTGGGTTCTTCTCTGCAGCAAGTGAAATGTCTTTAGCAGCACTTGTGTGTCTCTGTACAGAGAAATCTTTTAATTCAGTAAATAATTCGTTTCACTTACTACCACCAGCCAGACAGCTGCCAGGGGAGGAAATAAGGAACCTGAAAGTTACAGATGAGGGGCTCAAAGGAGGACACATTACCAACAGAAACTGGTTTTAGAAAGGAGAATATATAGAGAGAAAACCCCAGGCAATTACTCTCCCTAGAACACAGATAGGATGCAAGTCACTGCTAAAAATCATAACTTTTTGTACTGTGTATTGAGTTACACAAGAAAAAGAACACGGTACAAAGAGAGGCCAGAGTATCAATATAGTGTTTAATATTCTTAAATTGAAAAAAAAAAAAACAAACCCCAAACTAAAAAGGTAAAATTTCAGTTACCATCATATGATAAAACCTTTCATCAGCACATTGAAAGAGTTAGAAATATTACATGGAGTATATTTCCAGTAGTTTACACTTCTATTAGGCCTACAGTGTTTTATTTATTAACAAAAGTAGCAGCCCATTTCTTCCTTCTTTCCTATTTTAAATATTGTATTCCACTTTACTCAGCACTGACACAGATAAAACTATTCTGCATAGATTTATTGTTTTACTTGTAGATAATTGTCATCAATAGAAAAAACAATGTACATCAGGAAGTGAGTAGGCAATGCTGCTCAAGACAATCCCCTAGATTGCAACCTGATGATGCTTGCTTCAGTAATTAAGGAGTAGTTTGATGAGTTGGCAGAACTTAAAAATTAAGCAGGTTCTACCCAAAATAACAGCAGTTCCTCTGATTACAGAAATGACGACTGAAGGGAGGAGTGGCAGAGGTTTGTTTGCACAGTAACTGAAAGGTTGCTTCCAAAAGCAAGTATAATATATATGGAAATTAAATAAAGTGCTTCAGAAGAAAAAAAAGTCAGTTTCACAAACTGTTACAAATGCCAAGTGCTGTGCATTGTTTTTAAAGGAAAAACAAGTTTAAAACAGTCATTAAGAATATCCAAGTATCTTGTTTCACCAGCAGGGAGCTTTCAGTGCTATCAGGGAGAGCCTGTCTGTGTCTATATTTTAAATAATACAGCACCATAAATATACATACAGGGATAATGGACAGTCTTCCCAGCTAAATCTAGCTGCTAGTTCAGAAAGATATTCAGCATTTACAGTAATTCCATAAATCCAACAAACACACTTAGTTTTTTCTTTTTGGTGACCATTTCCAGCTATTACAGGCTGTAAAGACAGTATTAAATCCCACTTTTCAGGCAACCCATGCGCTGCCCAGAAAGAGCTCCAGTGGAATTACTGAGCTGGCTTCAGCGCTCTCAATGCAACCTGCACCACGCAGTCTGGCCTATAACCCTGACCCTTCACAACAACACACGTCAAGTTTAAAGCCACTGACCCCTCTATTCACGTTTCCGTTTATCAAACATGCAGGAGTGGTACAAGGTGCAAGGAGAGATTCATTTCTATTTCCATGTTCTACAACAATGTAGGGACTAAAATAACTCAATAAATACAAAACAATAACACTGACAGGTGGTTGAAATATATGCAAAATACTGGAGTAAACACAGCCTGAGGTCTTCACTTTTTTCCAGCACAGGTAGACATCTTTTGAATAGCTTAACTACTCAGCTTTCCAAATGGCAATCTTCCCTTCTTCCTTTCCGGAGCCGCTGAGGACATATCTATCCTCTGCCGAGCACAGCGCCTTTACTGTATCGGCATGACCAACCAACTCTTTCTCCACAGTCTTCTTCTCAGCACTGATCACGTAGATCTTCCCCTTGCTTTTGCCTTGCGATCTTCCACTGCTGCCAACCCACATCTGGAGGAAAAACAAAACAAAACCAAACTACAATCATTTTCAGTACTTTACATTTCAGTCTAGGATGCAGTTGAGGAGTTTTACATGCCACATTGATATGGTGAGGGCTCTCTCTTGCTAGGCTGGAAAAGGCAAACACTGAAAATTTCCTATATATCTCTCTCTATCTGTTGGAGTTCATGTCTCTCTCTCTCTCGCACTCCCTGATACTCCTCAACCTACTCGCCTGCTGCCGGAGCTCTGCCACTAAGCAGAGGAGTTCCTCTACCTGGGCACACCTCCCACAGGTCTGCTCACTACAGCCATCCGGTACCGGCATAAGAGCAGGGTGGCATGCTGCTGGGTGGCAGCATGTTCCCATCAGAGCTCTGTCTGGGAAGCTGCATCAGTCGTGGTGGGTGCAGAGCTTAGAGAGGCCATGGCTTTCTGCCGGGTGGATACCATTGCTCCCTGGTTGAGCTGGCAGAGTTACAGTGCCCTTCCTGCGCACCAACTGCCACGTGTACTGCCACACTGCAGCCTGGTCACGGCACTCCCCAGGGGCTTCTTCTGTGGGGGGACTTGGCTGCTGTTGCTCCTGGCCCCACCCAAGTCTCCTCACCCACTGTCACACAAGCTGCGGCCTCCTGCCGGGTCTCTCTGCTCCCCTAAGGTTCCCTCGGTTCAGGAAACCCCCCTGTGCACCACGCTCGAGCACTCTGCTGCCAATCCTGCCAGCACTGGAGCTGCTCACCTCGGTGACTCGACTTGCCTTTGGTTCCACAGACCCAGGGCAGAGAACAAGACAGAAGGTGTCACTTTACCACTATATAAACCACAGCATACCCGTATCTTGAGTGCTGTGTGCAGTTCTGCTCTCTGCACTGCAAAAGCAGAGAAAATCCAGGGAAGAGTAACTAAAACTATCAAGAGAAAGGAACAGCTGTCATATGAGCAAAGATGGAAAAAGCCAGGACTTAGGCTGGAGAGAAAGCAGCTAAGGAGGGATCACATTAAGGTTTACAAAATCACAAAAGTGCAGATAAGCAGAATATAGAACCATTGTTCAACACATCCCACAATTAGAGAAGTAAGGGACACGTGGAAACCAGTAAGAGTTCAGTTTCACTTAGAAGAAAGTACTTCTCTGTACATGGCTGGCAGTGAACTTCTGGAACCTGCTGCGACAGGAAACTGTGGCACCAGCAAGTTCAGAATGAAATCAGATCCACAGAGACTGCATCCAAAAATAGATAATAAAAGACTGAGGCAGAGGTGTACAGTTTAGTACCCCTAAACAAGAACCATGGACAGTGAGGGAGCTTAAGGGGAATGGACTGCAGACACAGGCCAGGTTCACACACTCTCCCTAGCATTGCTATTGCCACCGTCAGAGGCAGAATATGGGGTCAGCTGCATCTGGTCTGACCCAGCAGAAAACAGCTGTGGTCTTCTTGTGCGTAGTTTGGTACAGGGTAAGTACCCACCGTTGTGTACTAATAACGCTTGCCAGCCAGAAAGCATCTTATTTCAGATAGACCCATTATGCGATTCGTATTGTCTCAGGTTTCTTACAGACAAACAATGGCTTGTTTTTAATTAAAGCACTTAAAAGCAAGCCTGTGGCAGACAACCCTATCAATGTTGTCGGTAGCCTTTACCATGCTGCAAGTTCATTCTCAGTACTGTAATGCTGTGTAAAAGAGGAGTATGGGTGCTCCAGCTACTACAACGGGCTCCAGACTCCCCCTCGGACAACCAAGGCTGCCAAGCTGTTGGCAGGCTGAAAGATGGTGCATTGAACACTCAAGTTCAGGGGATGGATTAAACAGCGATATTTTCCAGTTGTTCCTTTTGTATCAATGAGTTGGACTACAATGTTAGTTAACGTGGAGCTGAGCGAGTAATAAGTGGAAGAGAAAACTAACAAAGTTTTTAAGTAGAACAAAAGAGAGCTTAATGCCTTGGGGTTTCCAAACAATCCTCTAACTCCCTTAAAACAGGGGTTAAATATATTCATCTCTACTTTGGGGATGCATATCTCAAGGTTTTTCCATTTTGGTTCACAAATCTAACCACAGTCTGAATACACAGAAAGCTTCCCTGTTTCATGAGGCACTTCACGAAAAAGGTCATTTTTGAGGAAGGAAGGAGAGAAAATCTGAGAAAAAGATTCAGAAAGTTGCTTTCCTGATAGATATATATTACCTATTAATTTGCAAATTAATCCTAAACCTGTCCATGTGGTATTACAACTACAGTCATTTGCACAGCTACTGATACCATGCAGAAAGAGCAGGTATGCAGCCTGAGGCCAATAATGACAGGGACACAAGATGCTAAGGTAGGAAGCCATTGGCTCCTTTGGTCTCTGCTGAGTTAGGAATGTGGTAACTAAACAAGAAACAAGTCATCTACAAAAATAGGCCAGCTAATTGGTATTTATTGTTTGTCTATTAACCTTTTCCAAGGCTTAGTCTTAGGAGCCCTGAGCTTAAAATATCAAGGGACCTAAACTTTCAATTTCTACGGTTCCCTGAAAATGTCAATGGCTAATAAAAGTCACCATGCATTTAATTACTGATGAGGCTTTTAGCTTGGCATGCATTTTGGGGTATACCTGTAACAGCCAGTTGTGTTGGGCAGTCATTAGCTTCTCTGATTTCAAAGAGGAATCAACGTTTCAAACCAGTACATATGCAAACACCCAGTAAGGAAGCTAACCAATGACAGCCCATGAGAGCTGCAAACAAACAAAACTTTAGTAAAGAATTCCCCAACAGGTAAAAACAGTCCAAACGCTTCTCACCTGATTTTTAACTCTTATCATACAAGTAATCTCAGAGCAATCTTGAAGATGAATCTTTTGAGGTGTACTTGTAAAGTCTCTGGTGTTCCAAATATACAGGTCACTACTCCCTGAATAAGATGCCCACACTTCATCTCTCTAAAGCACAGAAAGATATGTTTAATATGAGCACTGCTGACAGGAAGTATATTGTGATAAGTAACTATGTCTTGTAATGCAACACAGTCATGCTTCGTTTAAACTCTATTAACAGTTTAAATATAATACCTCAGGAAAGAGCTGGAAGCAGAGAAAATAGGAACACACATCCTTCAGGTGATGCTCAATTTTCATTTGTAGTCGAAATTCATAAGTAGACACTACAAGTATGCAACTTCCAGTACCTCCAATATTAAAGATAAAGAGTTAGTATCAGAAATGCCTACTTCCTCCATCTCTATAAACCATGGAGAAAAAAGGCAAAATAAAATGGATGCATCTAACAACTGTCTTGTTTCTCAGTCAACAGTGAAATCTTTGAGGTACTTCTTCCTGCTTTTCACAGTATCTATTTTTTAGATCTGCTCTTTCTCCAAACACTAGTCGCTATTCTGTAGCGCATACATCTGTTAGTTAAGAGTCCAAAAATGATGAGAGGAGGGGAAACAAACTCCTTAAAATTAGGACATCTCATACCTAGGTTCTGAAATACACAATTATTTTCATCTATAGAACTGAGATCAAGTGTCTGCGCTACGAAGTTAACAGGGCTGAATCCTTACCCACCACAGCACTGGCAGCATTGCTACTGCTCACAGCAGGGCCAGGAATTTCCCAAGGCTTTAGCTGCTGTTCTGTTAAGATGTGTTTGGATCCAGGCTCTTGTGTATGGCAGTACTGAGAATCAGTGCAAAATCCGTGAATCTGTCGCCATTTATGAAACAACTTCAAGAAGATCTTTTACCCTAGCACAACGCTTTACTTAATTCATCTAAACTCCTACAGAGGGGATGACATTTCTAGAAGCGGCCAAAATGCAAGTCTGGGGATTACCAAGTCAGACCAATACCCTAAAATCTAGCTGCAATACCAAACGCAATTTGCAACCACTGTTGCCCCTCTAAACTTTAAAAGGACTTTCTCAAAGTTTTCCATTCCAATTTACAGGCATCACCAGGAGAGGTCAGTCAAATACAGTGTAGCCAGAAGTCACATCTTGCAGCAGGGGCAATACCTCCAGGAGTGATCCAAGCTAGCCATCTCTATGTCTTTTGGAGGCCTTACCTACAGAAGGCTGCTTAAACAGACTAAGTGGAGAATGGGGGAAGAACATCACATATACATAACTCTGAGTTTGAGATTAATGTATTGTTCTGTCTAATAAAACAGTGTATTATGTGAACATGTAATTTTTTTTTTTAATTATTTGAGGAATGAACTTACAGCACCACAGCTGGTCATTATGAAGCTTGATAGAAGTGAGATTTTGGCAGGGCAGCTGAAAGACACGGTTAACTTTCAGAGTGCTGATGTTCCAAGCAATCACTGTTCCATCTAAACTGCTTGAGTACGCTTCACTGTTGGTACAGATTAAAAAAATAATAAAAATAGTAAAGTGTACATTCATGTTCAGAACAGAGTGCATACACAGAAGAGACTTACTTGCAAAATAACCAATTTTACAGTAAGCCAAATTAATGTTGTTCATTTCAGAGACTGGAAGAGTAAAGCACAGTAACTATTTCCAACAGAAAATGGACTGAAGTCCAAAGCCTTCCAGGACAGATACTATCATTATTTTAATAGCAAACAATTAGACTGGTTCAATTCTTTTAAACAAGGTGACCAGAGTCTTGAGTGGACAGGAACATGTCCATCCTGTGCCCACCAAGATGCCTAGGGAAGGATCTAAACTTTTTTCTTTAGTTCTATTCTAGAACTCTATTCTAGGTAGCTGGCTCTAGACAGCTGAAAGTGCATTTAAGCAACCAACAGCTCTGGGTTGCAGCCAGGCATCCACCTTTCAAGCTGCTTATGTCTCCTATTGGAACAAAAGTATTCTAATTCTAGTACAGATATTTTTTTCTTCTTCTTAAGATTATACTTTACAAACTCTGTATCACTGGAAACACTGCACACTAATTCAGAGCTCTAAGTGAACTACGGCATGCATTACATCATGCATGAGGAGTTAAGTACAACAAAAACTTTCCCTGTAATTCTCCTGCACACTGTTGCCTGTTGGATTTTCTCTCTTTTTCTCTCAAGTTCGGACAAAAATACCTCAAAACTGTTTTTCTTTGCTACTGCACCTGAGAAAACAAATTATACTATCCCCCTTTTTTTTTATTACCTTTAACATTTGTTGTCTTCAGATGAGAAAACCTTTTTCAGAAGGTTCCAACAATACCTAAGCAAATTCTCCCTGAAACCCATTTACGCCTGCTGCACCACTGGCAGAGCTATGGCTGACGTCTGGTCTGGCCTAGGAGCTGCTGCTCCCATAGGAAGACAGCAGGTTAAGGCCTCCAGCCAACACTCTTCCCAGTGCTACCAAAAGATCAAAAGCATTTTGCCTGAACAAAACAACAAATGTATTATTTTTTACAAACAGGAAGAAAAAAAAATCCAGAAGCATGCTGTAAACATCTAGTCGATGGTGTGCTTAAACCAAAAATGAAGTGGTCTTTAAACCGCATCTGTATTAATTCATCAATGGATGCTGCCAATTCCTGGCTGCTCTCATCCTCGTCCAGAAAAGCATTCCTTTATCCTCTTTGTTCCAAAGTACATAATGCTCTTTCTTTAAAAAGGAAATTCTTAGGTTACCATATACAATATGGGAGCTACAAAAACGGGCTAAATGAAGGCTTATGTTAGCAGGATAAGCCCTCCTCGTTTAAAACAATAAATTATTTCCAACATCTAGGAAAACCAGTCACTGGTTTCCTATATGGGCTCCTTTTCCTTGAGCACAAGTTAACTTTTTGCCTTTGTTTCAGTCAAATAATTAAAGCACAATACTGTATCACTTGGATCTTTAACTAGTCCTCTGCTCACTGTGGGCCAAATTCTCTAGACTGGTAAATACTGTTCTAGCTACCTAAAATAGCTTTCTATTTAACCACAGAAAGATTCTCTGCATGTCCATGACTCTTCTAGGGGTACAGATGTCCTTCATATTTGCTTGTATATGTATTTTTAAGAAGAAAACTTTGTAATTAAGTATACCTGGGTATTCCATTCTTCTTTTCCACAATGATGTCTGTAACATCAGAACGATGATCATTTAGTTGCTTATTACAAGACATACTGTGGGTGTTGATTATATAAATAATGGAGTCTTGAGAACCGATCCACACTTGACTCTGTTCTACCATGATCATACAAGTCTGGGGAGAAAAAGCAGGATTAAATAAAATCTAGAAGAAAAATCACTCTCTAATGTAACATGGAAAAAGGCTGTACTAAGATGCTACAGTTTTCTGGTGATTACAGTAAGAGATCAAGACTCGGCGCTCCAGTATTCTATCCTTTGCTCTGCTCTATAAATAATGAGAGAGGATAGATCTCTTTGCTGAGTTTATCCTTCAGAAAATAGGATTAATAATGTATCTTGGTAACTGACTCAAAGCTGTGTTTCCTGGCCCAAACAGAGTAAACGTTACAAAGGGCATCAGGGGAAACCCCAGAAGTTAGTGTATTTCTCTCTTCTGAATTGGAAACTGTCCTAACCATCTGATATAAACATACTTCCTACTTCAGTTAGAAGTGGTGTCTAAGAAAATACTGTCTTCTCCTCTACTGTCTGTGGAACGTCCTTCCCTCATTCAGAAGCTCTTCATTTCTCTCCCTCCTGAGTCCCATCAGTTTCAAACTTTCCTCCTCTTTTCTTTCTCTTTTTTAGAATAGGTCAGTATCTGACTCTTCTCCTGGATTTCCATCTTGCCTCCACCCAGCCCTTCACTATCAGCTTTACCTCTCCCTTTTTGACTCTCTCCCACACTCATCCACAGTGATGTTTCTCAGCTTTCACACAAGTGACCTATCCAATCCCTCTTCCTGCATGTTCTCTCTACTGCATGTTTTTCACTCAGTCTGCAGCTCTGGTTCAGCTTCCCCTTTCATGGAGAGTTATTCTTTTCAGGTGGTCTTTCACAAGCAACTCTCTTTAACCTGCTGGTTGAGTCATCTTCTTTTAGAGCACTAGCTCTCTTTCAATATCATCCACCTGGTTTCCTTACACCTTTCTCCAATTTCCACTTCTTCAGCACAAGTGACTTTTCATCCATTCTTACGGTTCATCTCATCTTCTCTTTATATTGATTCTCTCCATTATTCTTTCTCCTCAACTGTTTCAAACCCACCTTCCTGCCCCAAGAAGCCATGCCGTTAGGCCAGCAGGCCCTCCTGATAGCCAATCTATCACTTCCCACCAGTTGACTTGTTTCATTATGAATCCATTTTCTCTCCTTTCTGTTTTTCTCAAAAATCTCAATTTCTCCAAGTTAACTGAAGCCCAGACAACTCAAGTGTCTTTCTGCAACTTTTAAGGAATGACAGTGATTCAGGGTCATACAGGCTATAGCAACAAAAACACCGAGCTAAAGCAGCAATTGTGATACGTGTCAGTCTTACCAGTTTAGAGCGGCCCATTTTGAAACAGTGCTGTTGAATAGACCAGGTAGATGCATCAAAGACCACCACTTTCCCCTCATTTAAAGCACACCATAGTTTCGGATGAGCATTGCCAGGTCTTTCTGAAGGGTCAAGATGCCCTAGAAATGAAGCAGAGAAGATGAGAGAGGTAAAAGAAAATAAACCACTTTTGAAATGTGTGGGAAAACCATTATTAGGCAGAGCAGCTTTCTAACAAAACGCATCTGTGTTCTGGAACTTACATCACCAGTTAATGAATAACACAGTTTTCACAATGAATTTGTGCTCATTCTCATCTATTTGTTGAGCTCGCCTTATGGTTTAATCTTACACTTCAAAGTTATTCAGAGCAGAGATAATCTTTTTCATTGATGACCAAGTACTTAAGCTAACTGGGATTGCAGGAAGGCTTTTAAGCCCTATGAAATACACCTAATAAATCCACTCCTTCTATCTGCTCCGTTAGAGCTCCACTTAGAAGTCTCATACTACAAAGAAAGAAAAGCACCACTGAACTCACCACCACCCACCCACCCACATACAATTGCTCCTGCCCACTTTCTTAACTTTGAATTCCACTAACTTTCCCCTTTTGTCTCAAATTGCTCAAATACTAGGAATTACATATGAGCTTACATCAGAAGACTAGTAAGGTTATGAAGTTGAGTTAGGAATTTCCAGAATTAACATATCTGCTACCTAAATTCATGCCCATTGCACACAGTCCTTAACCTTTCTTTTTTTTTTTTTCTCCAATACTTTTTGAATTAGTCAGATATAAATGTGCCAAGTATCACACAAAAGCTCACAAGGAAATTGATAACGCTTTCTTCAGGGATGGACTCAAATTACATGCGATGAATAGTACATTAGATCACATATTATACAGTGAGAGTTACGGGCATATAGGTCTGGCTGGGATTTCAAGAGGTGGTACACTGTTCCCTGCACTGTGGTTCAACCAAACACCCCCATATGACCCTACTGAAAAATAAAAAAATAACAATTAATATTGATCAATGGTGGAGCATCATTCATCCACCCTGCTCAATAAATGAAGCAGAAATCTTAAAGGGAAATTGGCACATTAACACATAATTGAAGTCTATTATAAGGCATATACACACAGGAAGACAAATTAAGACTGTGAAAGCTATGCCTTGGAGTATCTTAATATGCAATATTACCGTTCTTTTTTAATGATTTGCTGTTTTAGTATTCAACACACAACGAAAGCATGTCAGAATGTGAACAAAATCAGGCAGTCATAATACCAGGTGTTATGAGATAACATGCTTTATAGGCTAATTAAAGCTGGGCTAACAAAAGCAAGCAATACATCACCTTACCTGGCGTATAAAGCAAGACATCTATTGCCTGTGGAAATGTCTCACCAGCTGAGGGGTTGATCTTGTGCTTTAATGTCTCTGAAGTTGTTTTGGGGACCATCATAGGCCCTAAAATAGATTTTTAAAAGGTCATGAAGTGCATGCTTAAGCCTGAAATAGATCTATAATTCTTATGAAATAATAATTCTGCACCATTTATTCACATTTCTCACTTTTCCTTCCCTCTAGCCTTAGCTGACTAGGAGAGCCCAAACACCATTTGTATGAGTTCTGGTAGCAGAAGCATGCATACAACACCCAAGCAGTCGAAACAACCAAGCAGCAGCCAACAGGGAGACAGACATGTCAACTAAGGTTCTGATGCACAGAACACACACACACAAAAAACCCCCCAAAAACCAAAAAAACAACCCCTAAGCTTTCTATAAATACTATTTAATAAACTACATCTGTGAAAGTGCAATCAGACTAACACCTTTTCGTATTTCTACAGATAATCAGTTTGAAAACCGGAATATAAACAGAAAGAGCTGAGACAGATGATGCAACAACAGCAGGCTTTGTAGCATTGCTATGTGACTGACCTTCATTTTTCATCCTGTCAAAATAAGACAGTTTAGAGGCTGCATATATGGTTTTGGAGGACTGCAGGGCACCAACCACAGCATCCATCAGGAGAACATTTGTCAGTGCTTGCTGAATATACTGAGGATCCTAAAGACAAAAGTCCTACTGTAGTTTATCTGTTGCTCATTATTCTCACAAGTCTCTGTGTTCAACAATCACAATGCATGTCATGCTTAGCACAAGCAACTAGCCAGTTGCTGCCCTGCAGCATAATTCATACTACTTGCAGTCAAACCCCAAAAATTCAAAATTCATTCAAACAACATTAATTCAACAAAATTCATTCAGCAAAACTCATTCAAAGCACGAATTATTTAGAACAGAAACAGAAAGCACATACTTCATAGTTAGTTGGTTAGAAATTCCCATATTTATACCTTGTGATCATCCGCCATTTTCTTTCCAGCCCACATTTCTTTCACTATCAGGTACCAGAGATCACACTCAGTTTTAAGGTTAGCTTCAAAGACTTCTTTTTTAGATAATGTTTTAATCCTCAGAGTAGGTATTCTCAAAAGAAGGAAAGCTACAGTCGTGCTTTTAACATCCTGGAAATGTAGGAAAACAAAGAAAGCAAGGAAGATACAACATGCAATCACAGATAAGGTGCAGTACTCATCCTACAGGGCAACTTTCTCTATTTATAACTACAGCTAATGATTTCAATTGTCCATACACACCATTAAGCAGAGATGGTTTTATGAAAATAAGTTTCAAACAACATCATACAGACTTCACTACATAGTGGGTACAAGCTGGCTCGCTGATACCACAGTCAAATAAGCACACTTAATGCTCATGTTATTAAACTTCTCTAGCTCTATATCCCATGTGCTGTGCTTTGCACCCTTCTGTACATCTAGAGGTTATGACCTCTAGATTTTTATTCTATGTCATCCTAGCACCTAGCAAACTGTACTACATCAGCCCTGAAATTCTTGGGCCAAAGACCCAGAATTTTATCTAATCACTCATAAGTTACTGACTTCAGAGGTGTTTCCTACACTCCTTACTGAAACTTTAAGTTGAGAGGCAGATCTCTACAGAATGGAACACGGCCTATATCCTTACGCATGCAAGAGAACAAGAAGTTACTTGATGCTCACCTCTATATCCCTGAAAGCAGCAATTTGGACATAGCCAGGACGTCCTCCTTCAGTCAAAAGGAACAAGCGCTTTTGGGTCAGAGCTATTTTTCCTACACCATAGTTAGTTTTAACTGAGCAAGATAACTTGTAGACACATTCATTTTTATCTAGATGCTCTATTACTGTTGGTGGCAGATTCACCTCTTGAGCTTCTGCTTCAGTTTCTTTCCAGTAGTTGTAGAAATCTCTGAATGTTTCAGGATCGATTTGTTTCTGATGTCCTAAAAATTTTTTAAAACTTGTTTATTGTGAGAAACGATTATACAGATTTGCACAGAAAGATAGCTTTAAAAGACACTAACTTTCAAATTGTGCCTCTAACAGCATAATGGGTAAGCGAGGTGCAAAAACTACCAAAAAATAGGCCTGGAAAACCATTAAGAGACAAAATTCTTCTCTTGATGTAGAAAGATGCCTCTGCAGTTAGCCTAGGCCATAGGTCCCATGCATCTGGCATCCTCCCTTCCACGCTACTGTACAGAGGGAGGGAGCAAACACTGTGCCAGTCTTGCCTTTTTAAGTTCATGCCAAAAATCCAATCAGCCAGTGGGAAAGGATTTGTACTTCCTACTAAACTGAACTCTTTTAATTATGACTTTCCAGTTCTTTATTCTATTGAATGCTACTATATCACATACTTACCAACCTGGGATAAAAGCTAAAGTTATAACAGTTAAAGACTTCAGCAATAGGTATTCTAAGTAATTAATTATTCTATGAATTCAAGTGTTTGAACAGCAGAATCTCAAACAAACACAAATTCTTGTGAGATGTATGCTACCTCTGGCTTCAGAAAGTCTTGCTATAATCTTGCTATTTTGACCAATGTTTAATCCTTTGTGGCCACAAAATATAACAGTTACCAGAGTAACTAGGCACAGAAAGAGAACTGAATAGTATTTTATAAAAGCACTCTCAAACTATGTTTTTAGAAATCAATCACAAGATTCAGATCTCATTCAGGAGAGAAGAAAGTTCTCTCGAATAAAAACGTAACCTCTCCTTTTGCTATGATGTCCATCCAAGAGGAGTTTTGTTAGGTTTTTTTTTAGTATTTTTCACAGACTGACACCTTGCCATGTTACTAAGTGGTTTTACAACACAGAGGTATTTTCCATAGCAACTAGGACACTTTCGTATTCACTCTAGTCATGATCTAAGCCAAAGCAGGACTGCATACCATCAGATCACAAAACTACCTCCCCTACACAACCTGAAAAATTGTAAATTGTGTGCCCAAATGTAAGTAGATTCCTTGTCTTTACTGTGGATGCAAGTATAGACATTCTTGTATACATTAAATCTGTTCTCTGTAATTATCCTAATTAAATAAAATTGTCCATAAAGCTCACATATTGTGAGTTTTTAGAGGCCCAGAAAATGTTGAATAATAATTAAAAAGAAAAACAACTGGAGACAAAAAATTTATTTTGGTTCATAAAAAGAAACGGTTTGAAATTGTCATTGCACCAGTGTAGATGGTCGCTAAAAATGTATCTTGTACTCACCTACTGTTAGGGCATCAAATAACCGATGTATAGTGTCTATATCTTTGACAATCCCAGATTCCTGGATTCGCTTCACAAAATCATCCAGTTGCATGTGTGTTTTTGGCAATTCAAAATTTTTTACATGGTCATCTATTTTCGCAACTTCTCTTTGTTTTTCCATCACTCGACTTATCAGCTTCTTCAGCTCAGGTTTGCGGTCTGCTTGAGAACGCTCAGAAGGAGGCATGGTTTCCACTATTTTTCTTACAAGATCAGTAGGGAAAATTCTTAAGTCTGTTTTATCTAGGTTCTGAAAGTCAGAAAGTGCATTTAGTAGTTTCCCTTGCATCAAGCTAATAAGCCCCCGGAGGTAGAAGTACCTTGCCAGCAATGCTGAGTTATCAGGTGGTAAGGTATTTATAGCTTTGCTGAGATGGTTGAAGAAGTCTGTATAGTAGGAATGAACACACTGGAACATCAGAGGAAAGTGAATTTCTGGGATTTTGAACGTACTAATTGATTTGGAGGGCATTTTTACAGCTAAAAATAAAACAAAACAAAAAATACATTGATTAGTGTAAGCAGTGCATAAAAGTGCTAGTATCTTCACAACCAGCCATGCTACAAACTACAAAAAGAATCCCCATCAGAGCAACAAGCAATTACATGGCATGAAATTCAAGTAAGATTACAGTTGTGCTAGGGACACAAATATATTTCTATGTCCATCGTCCTTATTATCAGAATATTCCCTAATCTGATAATATCAATTCTGGCAAAGGAAACAAAAAAAAAAAGGAAAAAAACCCCACAAACCATGCAGTTTCTATAGGACTTGCTTTGTTAAATACTGATAAGCCTAAGCCTACGTTTAAAGGTAGTGGAGAACTGGACATAAGGTGGGTGAGGACTGAACATGATTACTGACTCAGGAAGCAATTCTACAATATCAATCCTACTGTGACCAATCAGTCTTTTGTGGTACAGCAAAACTTACAGCAGGCTACAGACCGATTTAACATGCAAGGAGAAGCACAGACAGACCTCAGTTCAAAATGACCCAGCTCACCATTTCTTTCCAGCATCTGACACTGTTTCTGTGAAAATTATTCAGTGATGTCACCCATCAAGACAACAGAAAAGACACTGTATTTGTTCAACCCATTCTTTGCTTACCAACGCCTGTATCTATTCTTCGAAGTGAGGAATTTCTAGTAGGGCCCTCTGGCAGCTTGATATCTTGCAGATTAGGCATACTGATTACCATACGCCTACTAATCATGTACTGTGGATTAAATTGTTTAGAAGCCATTTTCTCCATAGTCAGTCTTCTCGGGGTATGAAACATCAAGTTTAATCTGACAAAAAAAAAAAAAAAAATACAACTAGTTTTAAAATTCAGTATACATATACACTAAATTACGACTTGATTTTATTTTCTTTCTGTATAATAGTAGTAAATTACAATTATAGTACCAATTTACAATTTCAACAGCCATGGCTGGACACGTTCATACCACGCTTTTACAGTAATCTTAATAAAATGGCCTATCAATTAGTCCTAATCTTATTCATAGATGACCTGATCTCATACCAATAGAGTCCAATGGACTTTTATCACTGATATCAACAGAAGATTCAAAACCAGAATAAGGAATGAGAAAACTTTACCTATCCTCTTCAGACTGGGTACTCAACTCAAGTCGAGCGAAAGCATCCATCTTTCTGTTCAGACGAGCTTTAAGAAAAGAGTGAAACATGTAGGTCTCTAAAACCTGTGAGACACAAACTGGTTAACTGTGGATCATTTACATATTACATTTTTATTAGCATGTTTAGCTCATTTTTATTACCGTTACATATGCCAAGCTGAGAACTTCCAATTTAGCAATCACAAAACCAAAAATATTCGAAAGCTTCAGTAACAGAAAACTAACTCAGTTTCCATTCCTTCTGTACTTTCATGATATTTGCTCAGTGGCAAACAGGAATCTCAGCCCGCCCGCCCTCCAAAACATGAAACCAAACAAAAAAAGAGAAATACTGAGCAAAACAGAGTTTTAGCTACTGAAGTTTAACAGTGTATTTTCTGCCTATAACTAAGTGCTGTTAATATCGTCTATGGTTTGGAATAGGAAGTTTGTGGCACTCTAAATTAACATTATGTCATCAAACTAAAAAGACAAGTGAGTCATCTTTTCTCCTAGTAACCCCCAAAATTGTTCCCTGCTCAGGTAATTATTGTGGTATCATGCAGAAATAATTTCTAAAAGGTCAAATTGCTACTTTTAGGATAGAGGACACCACAAAAAAATGTCAAGTGTGAATTAAAAGAAGTGGAAAGCTACCATCTCTCACCATTGCAAATTAAAACAAGATGAAAGCTAGGATTTGAGGCAATACAACATGTGTACTATATAAATGTTAGTTCTAGCACAGGGCTCTTTGCATTGTTTGAAATAAACAATTCAGAAAACTACTCCGTTCAGAAAATCAAATGCAAACTTCATCAGGAGATTAATATTATTATAACCACGAAACTTGTCTTTCTGTTTATACAACCTCCACCCTTTACAAACTTACTAACAGAAAGACACTTGTATCTTTGAATGTAACTATGAAAAATTACTTTGATTAATGATATATCCCAGAGGCTTGCCTAAACTACCCTTGTTAGTCCTGGACTGTATCACAGGCCAAAAAAAGTCCAAACAAACCCAATCCAAAAAACCCACTGATCAGACTTCAGTGCATTTCTATGATGTTTTTAAAAAGAAAATGAGAAAGATTCATGAGTAATCTAGGTACTCTGAAATTAACGGAAACATTTCACCAACAAATAGGTCATTCTTATTCAAGATGCCTCTTATCAATCCATTTGCAACATATCCTATAAAATGGCATCTACAAAAGCATTAGGATTTCTGCTTTTAAGTCTTTCTCCAGTAGATGGCATATTTTGTTGGCAATTGTACGTACAGGAGATGACAAGCTGCAGGAACTGAAAGGGTCCCTTCTAATGGTTTTTGGAGTTGTCTTAATATAATTCACTATTATATATATCACTATATATCACTAGTAACTACCCAAAGGATATTGAATGGCATTTATCTAGTTATCTGGAATCTAAATTATGCTTGTTAGAAGATTCAGAGAATCACAGAATCGTTTAGGTTGGAAAAGACCTTTAAGATCATCAAGTCCAACCGCTAACCTAGCACTGCCAAGTCCACCACTAAACCATGTCCCTAAGCACTGCATCTACATGTCTTAAATACCTCCAGGGATGACGACTCAACCACTTCCCTGGGCAGCCTGTTCCAATGCTTGACAACCCTTTCGGTGAAGACAGTATTCCTAATATCCAATCTAAACCTCCCCTGGCACAACTTGAGGCCATTTCCTCTTCTCCTATTGCTTGTTACTTGGGAGAAGAGACCAACACCCACTTCACTACAACCTCCTTTCAGGTAGTTGTAGAGCACGATAAGGTCTCCCCTCAGCCTCCTTTTCTCCAGCCTAAACAACCCCAGTTCCCTCAGCCGCTCCTCATAAGACTTGTTCTCCAGACCCTTCACCAGCTTCGTTGCCCTTCCTTGGACACGCTCCAGCACCTCAATGTCTCTCTTGTAGTGAGGGGCCCAAAACTGAACACAGTATTCGAGGTGCAGTCTCACCAGTGCCGAGTACAGGGGGATGATCACTTCTCTAGTCCTGCTGGCCACACTACTTCTGATACAAGCCAGGATGCCATTGGCCTTCTTGGCCACCTAGGCACACTGCCGGCTCATATTCAGCTGGCTATCGACCAACATTCGCAGGTCCTTTTCCGCCAGGCAGCTTTCCAGCCACTCTTCCCCAAGGCTGTAGCATTGCATGAGGTGGTTGTGACCCAAGTGCAGGACCCAGCACTTAGCCTTGTTGAATCTCATACAATTGGCCTTGGGCCATCGATCCAGCCTGTCCAGGTCCCTCCCAGTTCAGGGTAAGAGTCTTCCAAACAATTATTTTTTCATTTAACTAAGGTAAACTTTTTATTTGGTTAATAATCTTGACACTTAAAAAAAAATCACAAGAGTTTATAACTTCGGGGTTTGGCTTGCTGCATCGAGACCAAATTCTCCTAGAGCACTGTACGTGGCTAGACACAAACCCTTAAAACATGTAAATTCTGTTTTTCACATACACAACAGTTTAGCTTAATTATTTGAAGGCAAATATTAATTTAATCAGGTGGAAACAGTTTAATGTAAAATAACAGTCTCAACTGCAAGGATTAAACTCTCAACCTTCCCACTTTTGGGTAAAGTACCCTAACATTGCAAGATACTCTTGCAGGAACCTGTGTACTCTTAGTCTCTCTTTCTCTCCCTGCTCCTTTCCTTCTGTTCCCCCTTCCTTTCTCCTTCCTTCTGACCCAAAGGATCTCCAACCTTTGAGGGTCAGTGACAGTCCTACACCAAGGGCCCAGAGAACTAATCTAAATCCTACAGTCTAGTGTAGAGTGTCCTACCAAAAGAGTGTCCTACCAAGACACTCTTTTTAATGAAGAAATGAAACCCACCCCATTTCCTTTGGATATACAAAGCCATTACATAAAAGGCAGACTCATGTACCAGTACTGTCTACGTTCCAGAGGAAAACAGACCTGCATCCTTCATAATCACCTGGTTCACTGTATACACTGGGTGAAAATTGAGTCATTCTGGAGCTTCAGCAGATCAAGCTTATGCTAATGGCAGGATCAAGCTGATCAGGGCAGGTGCAAAAGGGACTCAGGGCTTGTACGGAAAAACTCCAACCCATACAGGGTTTCAAACTCAGGTAAGTATCTGAGAAGGTGAGTTAGCAAAAGGGCTAAGAAAAACTAAGTGGGGATTTCAGGTTGTTCTTTAGCCTCTGGCACTATGAGGCCTGGCCTGAGGCTACGCACTATTTGAGTATTACTTCATAGGCTTCACCAGCACATAAAAGCAAGCTACGGTTATACTACCTGGTAAAGCACGTCAGCTACATCAACTTATGTCCCGTATGCCCTGTCACACCGCAGGCCCTAAGGACACCAGTGTCACTCATGTGCTCAGAGTCAGCAGCATGCCTTCACTGTGACGCATTGTGGGAAACAGATGCATGGCCTGGAGCCAAGCAGGCATCCTCAACTCCATGCCCTGTTGCTCAGGCTGCAGATAAAGCAGGTACTTCGATTTGTGTCATTTGAGCTCCCTTCTGCTGTGCTCACAGGCTTGCTGAAAACTCATGTCTACATATGGGCTTCGGTCCAAACAGTTTGGACAGGTGCCTGTGCTTAAAATACAGTTTAGATGTAGCTTTACTGACCATCTGCCATAGGTTAATCTCACTCCCGAGGAATTACATTTAATTTGCTCTGGAATTACATAGTACCTTACTCTCCAAAATACTGTCTACTATTTTATCTGTTTATAGCAAATAAAATAAATTTGGTAAAACATTCTGTGAAAGTTGGAGGTTCAACAACACCACACAGACCAAACTGTGACCATTCTATTAATTTTTGGCATTAATCCTAAAATACAGATTAATAACAGAGAATCACAACATACTTAACACTGAATTTACCTTTTTGTAAAATGGCTGGTCTCTGATTGCCCTTGTTTTCAGAAATTCATCACTGTTAAACACTCTATGTTCGTAATTTAGATGGTCTTTTACCTCCCTGGAGACAAAAATAAAGAAATAGATAAATATGCTTGGAGATTTGTAAGCAAGTTGCACTTTTGCAGTAGCAGCAGCCCACTGGTACTACTAGAAATACACTGCAGCATCACAAGGCAAAATAGAAATATGCTGCAGTATCAGAAGACATGCTCAGTCTTAATGAACAAGTCTGAGTTACTGAATCATAGAAAAAGAATGCAAACTCTTATAAGACAGGCTACCTGCTGCCACTGCCATTTCAAATCAGCAAAATCACTGAGAGACTGTGGGATCAATTTTAGTAGCCCACAGAAGAGAATCTGTATATTTAAGTCATGACTTAGGCTCCAATCCTGGAATTACCTTTACATACAGAGTTCCTGAATCACATACAACCCATCTGGAGCACTAAAAAGACAAGTGTACCTATCCACAGAGGCAATTTGAAAGATGTGATCTGACCTCACACTGTCCCATTACATTGCATCCATAACATGCACATGAAATATTATAGGTTACGTAATTTTTTGCTGCACTCTCAAACTCTCCTCATAAAGGCAGCAATAACTGGAAATTGTGTTAAACTAAAGAACTTAAACAGAACTACTGAAATAAAAGAGAAAGCGAGATAAAGAACCAATGCATATTTTAGTATATGCATGGTGATAGCAGGCAGCGGAGGCCCTATACTATCCCTTGTAAACCAGACATTAATAGTAACTTCCGCGCCCTAAAGGCGAGCCAGAACAAGTTGTTTCAGGAGCAGAAAGTGGGAAGTTTTCAGAAAAAGGCTGCTCTCTGAACTGAAGTCTGTGAGTAAGAAACAATAGTTATTTAAGCTAGATATGTGCAAGTGGCTAAAATCAGGGCTCCTTTTATTATTACATCTTATTTCTTCTACTTACGCTGGGTATCAAGGAATAAGAAATTCCCATTAAAACATGTGAACGAAGAAAATAATTTGGTGAGCTAAAATTTGAATGTAAGCACAAAAGGGGAATCTCATACCCATGCATAGACCTGACAGAAGGCCTATACATCGCTTGTTTTTCATAAATCAGTGACAAAAGCCCATTACCAGTTTATCAAGAAAAAAGATGGTTAGTAAAAGTATATAGTTCTATATAATTCTACATAATTTAGCACTGTTTGCTTTAAACATGGAACCTCCACGCACACATAAATACTACAGTGCTTCACTGAAGACAGCAGCAACTGGCAGCACAACTGCATCAGAGATTTACTTTCCTTCACTCCTGGACGCTGGTAGATATAGCATTAGAAGATAGAAGAAACAAGGCTGAAAAAAAGAACAAAGAAAGAAAGTTTGAAGGAAAGAAGAAAGAAAGCAAGAAAAGAATCAACCCCTTTGCAAAACATATTATCTCTTAGAGAGCAAAGCATCCGTTCATCTTTTGTAGCCAAGCATTTAGTGTGTCAAAGAGTTCAAGCTGCCAGCAGCAAAATGCATTTCTCCTCATCTTTATCTGGAACATATTGTTGCCAAACACTGAAATCCACCAAATCCCACAGTGGTAGCACATCAGGTTGTAAATGCATTTCATTCTCCTTATCCAGCGGTGCTAGCTGTAAAGTCCGTTCTACCCTCCATACCCAGCAGCTATTGTCCCCCTGGAGGACCCAGACACTTGTATGAACACTCCCCAAGCTGATCCAACAAAAGCGAGCAGGTTAACAGAGACCTGGTATTTGGACTATATAAATTAACCCAGCACCTTCTGACTGAAAGTGTTAGGGAGCATTCACGTGAGCAATTCGGTAGCTGATCCAAAGGGGAGCACCATCTCCAGCAAGAGGCAGCAAGAAATAGCTGGGGATGGTTATCTGCACAGCTATTTGCAGACCTCTGTCCATATAATCAGATTCTTTAGGAACACCAGGTAGGCAGTTTCATTTTCATGGTCAAGTATGTTAGTATCTATGTAAAAAGAAATGAAGCCTATACAAACCAGCCATCAATTTGCTGCACTTTTTTGTACAAATCACCTACCACACTTCCATTGCCTCCCCAAATACAAGCAAATAATAGCAGGATTTACAACCAGTACCCAGATAAAGCAACTGTGGGTATCAACACATTAGACTAGGTTAAGAAACAAGGAAAATTAGCGTAGCCGGACCTTTTTCTAGAGGGGGAAAAAAAAAAAACCAAAACCAAACCTACTCCACATCATTAATAAAATGTCACTCCCATTTTACCCAGAAATACCCAGAAGTTCTTGTGCCAACTCTGTCCTTGAGCTGAAACAGCTCCCCTTCCTCCTTCCTTCTCTTGTGGTTGCAATCTCCAGATATCTCATCCCTTCTCAGAATTTGTACAGTTAGCCAAAACACACCCAAGTGTCCTGAACTCCCGATCCTGCTTTCAGCTCTTCTACCCTGTCCCAGTTCAAATTCATTTTTCTCTAACAGGAGTGACTAAGACTGTTTCCAGTTACAAATTAATATCCGTACTAGGCCTTAAGCTCTTCCTAATTATGAAATGTGAGGACCGCAGTTCTCTTCCTGTAATCTTTATACAAGAGACATACAGGTTCAAAATTAGAACAGTTTTATCTAAGATGTCCTAGCAATGTCTATGTACCTGAATACATTAATTATTGATATTCCAGCAGGCTACCAGGACCTCCTTCACATTCCCTCACAAAACTTAAGAGATTTACAAAATATCTATAAAGCAAGACAAAATAAAGAATATTTTCAGCAACAGTGGAAGTGTCTTAACCTGTACCATATGCTTTTATAATAAAAAATACTATATCCACTCACCTGAAGATATTAACAATTAACTGCAAAGTTGTTTGCTGAACTTCTGTATTCAGTTTCTGTTGCCAAGCTCTTCTACGCATTTGGAGTTCACTAAGATCTGTGCTGGCTGGGAGATGGCAGAGCTCTAGATCATAATGCATCTGAAGACTCTCCACTCTACACAGAGAAGAAAATTATCGAGTTACATCCTAACACCAACAATTTTTTTCATACCTTTTAAAGAAAAAGTCATTTAGGCCTCACGCATCTTACAGCTAGAGAAAGTGCAAGATTGATTTGCAAGCGTTGACAAGCTAACAAGATTCCTGGAAGTCCTACTAGCACATGTAAATCACAGTGCACTCAGTCTTCTGTGTAAAGAACAGTAAAGTTCAGAGAATAATCAGTATCAGTAATAAAAAAGAAACAAGAATTCCAGGTATTGCAAAACAATATGGTTATGATTAAAACTGCTGAAAGTTACTTTTTAATTAATTAATTGAAATTTTCAATTTGCCCTTATCAAGTACAGTGTTTTTATATGAATGAAATCATATAAGATAATAATTAATAATACAAAATAAAAAACTTAGAAAGAGGGTCAAACATAATTTATGCACTAAGATAAACACAACTTCAACATCTTTTCACCTTTTTATGAAAGTTTCTGCTGCTTGTGCTGGAACATCTGGAATTTCAGGTTCCTCTTCAGCCATTTTTGAATGTGTAATATCTCCATTATCTATATTAATTAGAATTAAGTCTTCGGTTTCCTTTTAACAAAAGAAAATAGAATGACTGTAAATATACTTAGATTGTAAAAACATTTACTTCTCCTTTATGTATTCCTCAGACAGTGAATTATTTCAGCAAGAAGGTAAACCAGAAAAGGATTGACTTTTTTCCCCAACTAGAAGATCATATTCTAGTTGAAAGTCTACTTTCAACAAAAAAAAGTCATTAAATTAATAGATATTAATCTCAGTACATAAACATTTGGTAACCTAATATGCACTTCATGTAGTATTAAATTAATACTAAATCTCTAAGCCCATCCTTGAAAAGGTATACATTATGAAGGTATGTACAAAACCATATATATGTACACAAAGAAGCTCTCAGAAAGCTTTCTCCATTCAGCACCTACTCCTGTACTTAGCCTGTGGGATGACAGGGAGAGAAGGGTTTATATATTAGTCTCAAACACAGAAACACATGCTAATGCACAAAGCATCACATGGAGGTAAAGCCCATGCTGATCTCTCAGGTTGCAATTTCAATAACCTTAAAGATCAGACTGCAACACAGTGTATATATAAGCAAACACAAAATCTTTCAAATTATATCAAAGAAAAGTGTGTTCTCTAATCTGTACTTATTTCTGATAGTGACATCATCTTACCACTAACTAAAATAAATACTTACCTGCTTCATTTTAACTTAATTCTTTGTTCATTTTGAACTAGATGGACCAGCTTCACTTTGGCTTATAATTAAACAGATTCATCTAATATAAATTTACATAATTTTTCTGTGTTCGGTTTTGAACACTCACAGAAACCCTATGTGACACCCTCAAAAAAGTATATTCACATTAGCCCTCCACTATGAAGCTGAATTTTTCTTAAAGCTTTTTGGGTAACCAAGATCAATGTTACCCACTGAAAGAGGCTTAGTTAAATAAGATTCTAAAAAAATAAGCCAAAAAAACCTTCAGAAAAACTGTGAGATTATATTCTTTACATCGCTTTTTCTTTCTTATATTATTAAATACTTAACTCCACTACGGGGAACAGCAGCATCATTAGAGTATTTTCAAGTACATGCTCAATTCTTAACCCAGATGCCTGGAAAAGGCACCTAATTCATGCCACACAACTCTGAGCCAAAAATACACTCACCGATCTGAAGGGAAACTATTTACACTATAAAAACAACATGTAAGTAGAATTTTTCCCCAAATGAAACTTGAACTCACAAAAATCATGATATTATCCTGCAAAGAAAAGAAAGGTAAGGGATACAACAGTAAGTTTTTTCCAGTAAGCCAGTGGTTACATCAGTATGGTTCCATCACTTTTCATTTCTTCACTTCTCACACATCTAAGTAACAAAAGCAAGTTTCTAGATGCATCTAAAAGAAGTAAGAGGACAAGTGCACTGCAAGTGAACAGCAAGAGTGGTAACTGTCTGAAACATACCGTGCTAACTTCTTCAAAATGATCAATATGACATCCCATAAGAAAAGATGTTGGAGCCATTACAAAATCCAGCATTTGACGAGACAGAATAGGCACAAAAGTGTGTTGCCACTGAAGAGGATGAAGGTACAACATAAAGCATTCAGCAACGAGTGTCAACAGAGCCCAATCAGAAGAGAAGAAAACTATTCTCTGCTCAGTCAAAATACAGGTCATAATCTGGAAAAAAACAAAATGCTACATGTTTACAAAGAGTTATATCTAGAACATACTAGATATGCACAAATATTTCATCTGCTTGCAAAACTCAGCCTCACAAGTTCTGTTTTCTAAGAGCTACCTTACATATTTATAAATTGAAATAATGTCCACTGAAGGATTCTTACAAAATTAAGAAGAGAGGAAAACACAAAAGGAGAGAAAATTTAATTGACACTGAAAGTCAGTGAGAGTTTTGCCACCAATGTCAACAAGGCTAGGATTTAGCTGGAATTACTGAGAAGACCTGTCGCCTTTCTTTCACAGTATTAGACTGTAAAATGCCTGTAAAAAGTACCCAGATGAAGAATATAAGCAAACCTGTCTTTGATGATGAACACAAAGACTGTCTAGATTTTAGACATCTCAGCCAAACATCTATTCAAGACTCTAGCTAGTCACATTCCTTACAGTGCCAGTGGAGAGCCGTGATTTCACAGAGCAATTCAGGAAGCTATCTGGAGATGTCCACCCTTTTCCACTGATAGAAAGGGACCCAATTGCATCTAAGCACCAAACTCAGATGCCTCAAGTTAGGTGGGATGAATTCAAGCCAAGAAGACTAATGGCACATGTGGGACATCTCGCAGCGGTGCCAACACATAAAACTCTGTGCTCAAGATGCACCAGTTGCAGAGGACCATTTAGGATTTAGAATTGAATAGAATAGACTATTTCAGTTGGAATTTTTATTCATAATGTGCACATGCGGGCAGAAGCCTGCATGGGTGGAAGAATGGGCATATCCAGAAAAATAAGCCAGTATTGCCTGCTTTCGGGACTGAGGTTACGAGCACCCCTGGAAAGAGGCCTCCAATCTGCTCTTTTTAGAGGAACTGGCACCAACAATATTGATGACATCGAGCAACCTAATTTAACTTCATAAGTGGCCTTTGAGCAGGGAGTTGGATCAGGAAACTTACAAAGGATGCTCCAAACCAAAATTATTGTACCATTCTATGAAGCACTGAAAAAATTATTTGCAAATAGCTTTTTGTATTTTCTTGTCTTTCTACACCATTTACACTTTATTTATATGAGAGTGCCAACTGTTACTAATCCATCCTACAAGTCCCTTTCTTACACATGAAAAAGGTTCTTATGAATCTTGTAGAAATGCATGTAATGAGAATTCAAAATAAAATCTGACAATCGGCTTGGGTATTTATATTTTAAAATATACTCTTAAGAAATTTAGAATCTATTGCTAACCCACAGGAGAAAGAAATCCAGTATGACTTAATCTAATCTGATCTATAAATAACAAAATATCTTAATAAGAAGTATATTTTATTGTGCCATATGTCTAATATGCAGAACTAACACTATTCTGGATTCCTGGGTTTATAATGTTTTTTGGGTAACTAAACATCTTGATTTTTTTAAAACCACAAATTACTAGTACTGTCAATCTCTAATACATTTTAAAGTATCAATTAGTTTTACCTGCAGGACCTGTTCTGGCTTGAAACACAGCAACGGAAGATGAAGATCCAAGTCAATAATTGGACTGTCTGGATCCTCTCGTGAAGGAATTATTATTTGAAGTGGTTTCATATTAAATACCTGTAATAACAGATGTTTTCCATTTACTTCTTGATGAAAATGTTCCCACAACAGATTTAATTCTGGATTTTAGTTCCAACTACAAAATATTAACATTAATTGAGAGCAAGAAGACAGATATTTGCATACTGCAGAAAACTGAAATAGAAAGAAAGGGAAATATTAAAAGACATAATAACTAGCTTGAAAGATTAACATGGACTTTGTCTCCTTTCATTCTCATAGGTTGTTTAGCCAATAAAACTTTAAATATATATATATTATTTTAACAAAATTAAACTCGCTTTGTTATAAGCATAATAAAATAATGCAATTTGTAGATACAACTGGGAAATCAAAAGTATTGATAAAATTAATACAGGAAATAGAAAAAATATGAACAAAAGAACTGAGCATAGCTGCTCAAGTTAAGAAGATAGAACAAGCCAAAACAAATGAGCTCTTTCAGTGTTTCAAATACTCCAGCTCAAATCTCTGGGGGCCAGATCCTGCACGTGCTCCATATTTCAGCACTTAGAAGCTGCTTCAGCCAATCATTCAGACAATTTTCCAGCTACGCTATTTTTTCCTCTGCTCCTAAACCCTCATCCCAGGGTCAAGGAAAGCAGCTAAAGAGAAGTCCATGGCTGAAGCACTGTTTTCCTCGTAGCCATTTCAGTAGACAAAAGAGAGAGTGTGCAGAAATCACTGACTCGGCTAACATATACCTTGACTTGGGAAGGGTTATAAAGAAGAAAATACAGCCCACACATCTCAGCTTCTACATTGAATACAAATGTTTATGTGAGTTTCTCTTCTCAGCTAGGTCTTATCCAGGCAGCAGCCAATCCAGAACATTTAATCCACTCACCAGAACATATAATCCACTACACACTGTGCTGCTTCCCCAGAGTCATTCAGACACAAGAAAAGCACAAGTCCAGAGCTGTACATGTTGTTCCAGCAACTTATTTCTTTGGCCTCTTTTCTCTCACAGCGACTGCACTACTTCTCAGTCACACCACTGCACGTCCACCCATCACACAATCATGATGACAGCCACGAGCATCCGCATCAGACAGCATGTCTCAATATCAGACACAAGACAGGGAACTCCCACACTTTGGTTGAGTGTTAGTTACATGATTTACTGGAGTTTATACATGTGTACTCAACGAGATGGCAATGGCATACTGTTCAGGTGAAAGGTAAGCTTCCATTCTTACAGAGCAGTTACAGGCTGAAGCTTCCAACTGCTTCTAGTAGAGATTATGTGCACTGCCCTTCTAGAAACCAAAATCTAGATTATGCTGTCCCCAGACCTACCCAGGCATCATCTCAGACAGTAAATAACTGGCATGAGCCAAATCCATCCCAGAACAGTATTAAAAATTAAACAGTATGGCCAACTGCTATGCCAGTGCTCAAGCCTGCACCTTGGTCACACCATTATTTCATGTACTAATAACGCATAGCCTTATTTTCAAAGCACAGGTATTGACATCAGTTTTATATCAGCAAGTAAAATCTCTGACCTGACAGTGAAGAATTTTCCCCAATTTATAGAAAACAACATCTTAGTACTTTATAAGACATAATGTTAAAGTAATTATGAAATTCAGCATCAGTAATTACCAAGTGGAGTGGTCCTGGTGGCGGGCTGGGTATTAAAAATAATTTTGCTGCAAATTCTTTTATGTGCTCCTCAACATCTAAATCCTTGAAAGGTCGCAGTTGCACTAGTAAACTGAAATTAAATTACAGAAAATTACTTATAGAGAGTAACATGCAAACAGAAAAAAAAAAAGCCTTTTTGCTGATAAGCTAGAACTAAAAAAAAAAAAATTAGGAGCAACGCAGCTATTATTCCAGCTAATTAATTTCTAATTTATTAGACGCTTTAGCAGTTCCATTTGATTTTAATGATGCTGCTGTGTCAGAAACAGGTTTTTTTACTTCTGTGCATAACATACTACTGCATCATATATATCAGAGGATGCAGATAGCACACTGGGTCTCATGACGGCAAAGAAAACCTAAAGGTGAGACGCAGCTAAAGGAAGTATCTTTATAGAGATTGCTTGCGGAACCAAACACCCGCAGCTGCAACATACTGCCATAGTGTTTCTCCCATCCCAAGCATAAGACATCAGCTCTGGGATGGAAAACAGCATCAGAGGAAAAGAGAGGTTGTAGACATGGGCTTAACTGCAGAAGAATGTAAAGCAAGAGCCATATTTAGCATAAGGCCTAGGCCTGCATGAACACTGCTCTTTGCTATTGTTCCTACCCATACAAAGAACAAATACTGTTGTGCAAACCTATCAACTGTTTCTATTTTAGAACTGTATTACCCTAGCTGTGTCAAAGCCACAAAGGTCATGCAGTTTATATTATATGCCAGATCAATTAATCAACATTTAAACATACACGATATTAAGACTGCAAACCATTAAGTCCAATGGCATTTCTGAAATGTAACAATTAAGAAGTTACATATTTGCAGTCAGAAAGGGCATTTTGTTCAATATAAGATTCACATTCGTGTTTATAGCAAAAAAAAGAAAAAAAAAGACCCCAAACCTTTACAAAATCAGAAATTTAAGCCTGCAAATCTATATATACAGAAACTAGGAACTTAATATGGTTATATTCTCCCTTGAGGTTTTATTTCAGTTTGCAGTTTTACTGGTTTCCTGCAGAAGAATACTTGCTCTTCAGGAAGAAAGTGGTCTAGAAGGCAACTGAATAGGTCAAGAGATATATTGGAATCCAGGACATTGTATTTGTGTATGGCATTTAGATTCCTGAATAAGAATATTCTGTCATATATTACTGAGCTTTTAGCTGAATGAATGAGACATTTAAGTTTACTAAATTCACATTTGGAAACTGCCCTGGGCTGAGTACTAGGCTGTTACACATATTCCCAAAAAGCCCATCAACTATTTAGGGGAGCAGAGGAGGCAGGGGGAGGAGAATTTAAGAATTATCAAAGAAAACCAGACAGTAGAGCCATCAATTTAAACAAATATGCTGTCACACTTAGTAATGCCTTAGATGTGGCCTAACAGCATAGGTAAACCTGATTTTTGTTTGTTTGCTTGTTTGTTTTGAGACAAAAAGCACATATCAACACACCCAGTAAATGCTTCAACAGAAACAACCTGACCCAATGCTCAAAAAGCAGCAGATGTACAGAAAGGACAGTAAGAGCTCCCTAATCAGCACACTGTGCCCATTAATGCACCGTAATAGCAGCTGACAGCTCTGCACTCCAAACGTCTGCAGCAATAAATGAAGTAATCTCTGAAGCATTAAAGCAGAGAGCTAAGGAGTTTATGAAGCTTCCATTACCTCTATTAACTGTCCACAGACAGATGTTTCGGAAAGCAAGAACGTCTAAGAATAGGTCCTTTGTACTGCCTCAATGCTGAGCTATTTGCACACTTCCACCTTTTCTCAAGGCAGCTGAAAGGACTCATACACAGGTTGGAAGATTTACTGTTTGAATGGAGCCTATTCATCCATCCAAGACGGGAGTTCATCCGGAAGGAGATTACTGCCAGGAATATTTCACTTTTCATGTAGTGTAACAGACTGAGGTAAAACTACCTGTGCAAGGTGCCAAAACATCTCAAATTAAAACTGAACCTTTTCAAATAATTACATAGAATAATCCAACAGCCGCAGTGTTGTGAAATGGTCTAGATGCACATCTGCTTGCTTTGGAGAGAGGCAGACACGCTCCATTCAAATAGTTCTGGATTTGGAAGCACTGTATGCTAGTAATATGTGAATTAGTTATAAAATTAATTACACAGAATATGAAGACCTTTGTTACTATGATGAAAGTTTGCAAGTTCCCCTTGCAGTTCAAAGCACGTAAACGGATTTATAGTTTTGACATTGCCTTTGTATCTCAGTTTGGTCTCAGTTTTCAGTTGTGATATCTACTGTACTCTGCCATTTGAAAAAGTTCAGGAAGCCGGGTTTTATCTGGGAATGCTTATGACAATAAAATACTTTTGAGGACTCTTCTGAATGACAACAAGTACCACCCCACTTCTAAGCAATCCTGTGCACTGCAGGTGCTGGAGAAAATAAGCTATGCACAGCAGAATTCTGTAGGAAATATTTTGCTGCAGAAGGTCCTGAATAGAAGCAGAACCCCTTCAGATGCTACTTCAACATCAGGCCTTCATTAGCAATAATAAATAGTATTTTTTTCACTGGTTCTCACGAAGAAAGGGCTACACACTAGAAATACGTGATTTGAGGTCCACCAGCATTTTCAAATCCCCAGACTTCCAGAATGATTAATCAGTTGAAGCATCCTGCAGAACACCACTGAAGCATACCAAGGATACAAGTGTGCTGTTGAACGTGTTATTATTTGTTAAGTATAAGCGGCACTACTACTTGAGTACATTCAGTCAATGAAAACATTTAATTAGATTTTTAACCCATTGGCCACCTGATTACAGCTAAGGCATCTGAATCGAAAATAACTCCCTTTCTGGTTTACAGGAAAATACTGTCAATGTTTTGCAATGTTACAAAAAGCTGAAACACCCCCAGCTGTACAGCTGCTCAAAATATACTGAGGTCTTTACTGTAATTGCTTATATTCCATTCTGAACAGCCACACATCCCAGCAGTTGTTTCATGCCATATGGAAAAATTTCAGTAACACAACCAAAATAAGGAAAAACGGTACCTCTCCACTCCTTCCTTTCCTCCCACTCAATACTCTGGCACAGTAAAATACTTTTTTTTTTAAAAAAAAAAAAAGGAAGGGCTGAAGGGCAGACATTCTGAAATTATCTATCAAATAGTATCAAGGAAAATATGTGGTGATCATGAGACTTAAAAAAAAACAAAACCAAAAAAACCAGAAGAAAATATCATGGAATCTTAATCAGTTGAGTTTCCAGTACAGTGGGAAACGCCAGCACCAAATGTGGCTTTTCCACTTGCATTCCCCCTCTCCTGCCAGTAACACAGACTTGCATCTTATATCCAGATGCAGCAGCAAAAACGAGAGAGAGCTGTGCAACTGTATGACAAATTCCCCTGTTAAATGACCAGGACAACACACGGTACTAATGTGGTAGGCTATTGTCCTCTTGACAACTCCCCTGTAATTATTCACATATTTACAAATCACTTAAAGCTTAGATGGTAGGTTACTGATAAATCTGAACGCCCCTTAGAAACCAGTACAGACTCAGCTTAAAGGGAAAAGCTATCCATAGTAGTTAGCTTGGACATTAATGCTTTAAATAGGTGCAAAACCCTACTATATATGACCAAGGCAGGGATGTTTAATGTTTAAAATACCCACCCAGAGGCAGAAGTTTGCATCTCTAGAGTTAACTCCACCTGATTCCTGTCTGCTCTAAACAAATATGAGACCTAGAAACATTTTTGTCACTTCTGGAATTTTCCGTGATTCTCCTGAACATTTTCCCACTTCTCCCTTAGTGGGCTATTTAAAAATCCATTTGCAAATTGACTGCTTCTCCCAGCTCAGAGATGTCTCACTTCAGAGAAGAAATTACTCATTTATGAACATACTATACAAACCACTGATGAAGACCACAACTGTAAAGCTGAATCTACACTATTTCCCACCCAGTGGAAAGCTAGTGTGCAGTAAGCTCCCATACAGGTTGAGTTCAGAGTGCAAAAGAAGGATGAATCCTATTATAAAGACTGGATATAAACAGTAAAGCACCACAGCTCAGGTATATAGCTGTAAGAGTTACATATGCAGATTAGTGTTTACTTGAGTTTTGAGACTATAAAAAGGCAGCAATGAATCAGCTCCTGCAATACCAACAGCTGATGTAATTGACTTAAACATAAGGAGTGGAAAAAGTGATCTGGGCAGGAAAGGAGAAAGGGAAACAAACATTTCCTTTTTATTTTACTGCTTATCTTGATTTTGCACTAACCTGTGAATACCTAGTTTCCATCATGTTGAAGTCCCTTGTCCACATTAAACCCCTTTACTAATGCTTTGAAAATTACAGAGCAGAGGTAGCATGAGTGTCAGTGGTGCGTTTGCTCATACTTAAGGGCTGCCAGAGTGACTCACTTCTGATACCACAGCTTTTTTGGAGGCAAACATCTGAACTGCCCAGGAGGAAGGCACTGCTTTGTTCCTCCAGGGCTCTCTTCATCTCAACCAGGGAAAGCCAGTCAGTGCTCCAAACAGATCCAAGCCCACAGCATTGGGAAGAAGAGGTGCATGGGGTGGGGAAATGAGTGCCCAAGTCTCATCCTGGTATTGAGTGAGGTTAGGGGCTAGCGATGCTCCTCAGCTAGCACCCAGGAAGCACATCCTTGCTTGCTCATCTGCTCAGCATACCGACCGCCAGCAGAACAAACTGGAAGATTCAAGCTCCGACCTAAAACCCTAATATCTTTCAACTTACGTATAAGAAGCAAATACCTTGCAAAAGGAAAACACCTGACTTCAAATGTGACTCTAGAAAGCTTGACTGGAATGTAGTGAAAAAAACTCTTCTACCTTTGGACTACCGATCTGCAAGTGAAGACTACCCAGCAATGTCCAATGTACAGAGGCAGGCTCCCTGATGCAAGTTTTTAATCTGCTTCAGAATAGAAGCACATAGATCTTAACAATTTAACAATAAAGCAACACACAACCTCAATAACAAGACAGACCTATGTCCACTTATCTTTTAACTCATCTGCACTGTGGAGTATTTGAGTGTTTCTAACCAGTGAAGTACTCTGTATCCTAAGATTTTCTCTCCTAGTTCTAAACAGCCAAGTAACCACTGTACTCCCTCAAGTGACTTGGATTATTTAGTTAAAGAATAAAGTGTCATTAAGTGCCTATTAATACAAATATTCATGTTCTTATGACATTTATTTGGTGCATTATAAAGAGGTTTTTGTGCTTTCAAAGTGACTTTCACCAGTGTGGCAAAATTACAGGTAACCTTCTTCCAAAAAAACCCCAAATCTTTGAGAAATCTGTTCCTTGCAAATTACGATTTTCTAGACTTACCAAAAACCTCAAAGAAAACGAAGACAACATCATAACTCATTTCCTTGATATTTAGAACTTGCGCTTACTGCCTGGGTAACATTCACATTACATTTCTTCTTTTCTTCTCCCACACATCTCACACTACCATAACTTAAAACGAATGCCAGTTTTAGCATTATGCAGCTATCCTGACCACATCATGCAAATTCATGTATTAAAACCTGCACAGTTATTTCCAGGAGGAACACACAGGATAGTAAGTCTTACCAAGAAAGACAGTCCTTGAGGGCATTAAAATATGGATATCTGGATATAACACAAATAGCGAATGGTACAAAACAAACAGGCATCTTCCCAGTCTGCTCAGATTCCCAATGGGCCTGCCCATTCGAGGAAATACAGCCACCCTGCAAGAAAACTACAGATTAATGTGTTTATGTTAATCATGAATTTATGGCTGATATTTTCTTGAGAACCCTAGAGATATGATACCCAATCCCCTTCAAATTTCAAGGGGATTTGGATGCCTATCTCCCTTAAGCTCTTCAGAAAAATGTCAGCCTACAAGGCTTAGACATACGTATTAAAAATAATTTCAGTGCAAAAGATATTTAGAAAGAACACAGGGTACAATCTTCACCAAAAAAAATGTCCAAGGGACAAAGTCTGCTCCTAAATATTCAAAACTCCTAAATGAAATCTGTAACAGTTTTTCCTAATGCAATGCTGTTCCAGTGCACTTAATTTACAATGGCAATATAAAGTATGATTTGTTCTGTATTCCTACTAACATAAAAACATATATGTTAACTAATTTCATAAATTAAACCTGACATTATTCTCAAAGTGTTCTGTCTTATTTTATATCTTTTAATATGTCTTAATAAAAGCATGAGTTACATAACATACTTGCATAGGCTGGTAGTACTGTGCAACAACACCGTATGTTCTGTTACCACAGACATCTGTGAAGACCAGGAAATGAATGTGGTCCTCTTTTGATTCAGAAGTTATGTAAAGTCCTCCTGCAATGAAGGCAGAAACCTTCTTTTTAACTACAGCTGCTTGAAAAGTGATTCATGACAAATACTGCACATTTCCACTTAATTTCAAGAGAAATGTCTCCTTTTAAGGGATTAAAATGCACATATGCAATCCATTTGATCTAAGGGTTGTTACAAAGGCTGTACGCTGCACATTATTGAAGAAGCAAAATATTATCTGATTATTCTGCATTTTAAGTGGCAAAATACAATAGATGGGTTTTGTTCACTCTTTTTTTTCTTTCAAGATATTTATAAGGTCTGCAATAGTGACATGCATATTAAAATTTCTGCAATTAAACCTGGAGGAAACAGTCACTACTTCAGGTATATCCTAATACCAAATGAAAAGTGAAAGAGTGCTCAGTCATTTGAAGGAGGGGCGCGAAATTTAAAAGTGTGTGCATGTGTGCACTTCACTCAAACTAAGGTTTACCAATAAGGGCTAAAGTGACTTTCAGCTTCCCTCTCTTGCAGGTGTTGCAGCTACTATTGCTAATGGATCTGTTTTGCACAACAGAGCCATACAGAGTAAGGGCACCCCATTCAGGTAACAGCTGCCTTCAGCACTGACCTGCTCACAAGCAGACACATTTTTTATACTGTGAAATACAAAGAGATAGAAAAGATGATCATAAAAAAAAAAATTGGCTGTACTCTAGGTCAAAAAATACGTATTAAAACAGTTCTCATTAAGAAGTGTGAACCCTACCGTACCTGGAAAGCATAGCTGTGGCAAACCAATAAGATCAACGTCCTTTGGAACTGTAATATCTTCAGTGTCAGGTGCTTTCTGGTCCCCATTGAGACTCTTGACATTTTCAATCTTTGGTCTCTCTTTTTTCTTTCGGAAAGACCGGCGTTTACTTTTATTCAAGTTATTACCAGCATTAATCACCTGAATATCATCTCTGCTGATAAATGGAGGCACAAATACAGAAAGAACTTCTGGATCAAGGGGAGGAAGACTTTTGGGTTTTCTTTGAGTACCCTATAAAAAAAAAACATAACAAAAAAAAAAACAACACTAAGTTGACACTCATCCTGATAGGTTTTTTAAACCATTTTTAGCCCTGTTTCCTCTTTACCCCTAAAATTGTGGGTTTAGAATACATTTTTTCTTCTTCCTAAAGAATTAATTTTTCCTTCTAATTTCTTGCTTTACATATATTAATGCGAGGGGAGTACTCTGGACATTTTCAGTAGGCAAAGAATCATTCTTCATCATTCAAAATGCACCATACCAATATTATGCCTCTGGCATAAGAAAACTAACAAATATCAAATACAATATTTCCTCCTTTGAAGTGTTAGGATATACTTCAGCTGTACTTAAAATAAACACTGGTAAGAGAAACCAGGCAACAAATAAATGAAAACAAAGAAAAACAGCTGAACTCCCTAGATAAGTCTTTGTTCAACTTCAGGAAAAGCCACATTTTTCCTCTACAGAAAAAAAAGAAAAAAAAAAATCACCACACAAGCTTTCACAATACAACTTTAACTTTATAAGGCAATTAAGAAAGTACAATTAAAAACGACAATCACTGTTACAATAAACACAATTTTAAGACACCGTGCAACATGAAGCCATGAAAATTTCTCTGTATACTGATGACTAAGTGGAACAGGCATCCCAAGAGCATGTATGAAATTACAACATTTTTTAGTAGGCAGCTTTGCAAAGTACTACCGCACTGAAAGCCCTGGCTGCCTCGCTATGAAAAACCTGTGGAGAAAGCGATCAGAAGAGGAGATTTCCTCATACTTGGGAGCACTTTTTGTATTCTTGACCATATAGTAGAGACAAGTAACTGCATTTTCAATTACTTCACTGCAATTTTAATTCTTCCTGCAAGGTCAAAACAGCAAGTAAAAGCTTTGTTTAGTCAACGGATATTTGGAAACAGGAAAGGTGAGCCTCACTGTGGCTAAAATGCTGTTTCATTTTCAACTTTTTGCTAACTGATTCAAAGACAGATGAAGCATACGTGTTGCTTTTACCTTCAGACATGATGCATC
This sequence comes from Ciconia boyciana, assembly GCF_034638445.1. Taxonomy (NCBI): domain Eukaryota; kingdom Metazoa; phylum Chordata; class Aves; order Ciconiiformes; family Ciconiidae; genus Ciconia; species Ciconia boyciana. Next base: position 4,487,997 of record NC_132935.1, read on the forward strand.
AGTATTACTTGTATTTCAGATATTCCTTGAGAACCAATGCTGGCCCTGCACCATTTCCCTACTTTTTAAAATAGCTACAACATACAAAGCTCTATTGCTTCATTGAAGCCAGTCTTCCACCATCCAAGTTTTGGAACAGAAAGTCTCAGCTTATTTGTCTTAGTAGATGAGTCCACCAGTAGTCTTTTTCACATTTGAGCATCACAGGAAAAACGAGAAGACATACTTACCTTCATGATATATTAGCTACTGTATCTTAAGCTCCACCATATTCTATAATAGGATACTTAAAAGGAAGTACTTCAATAAAAATAAGTGAAAAAACTCTTTTAATGAACACACGGAGTCTGAACTAGAAAGAAATTGAGTGGAAAAGGTAAAAGTTCAGATAAGTATCCACTGGGATACTAAAAAGATAGCAATGACTTTAAAAAGCACGCTACAAATTGGGGTATTGAGTGCCATACCCTGCCATGCTAAAAACTTCCAAGTGTCATTTTCCTTAGCTGGCAGCTGACATCCACTTCAAGCGAAGAAACGGGAAACACAGATAAATCCAACATGATTACTCTCAAAATAACATGCAGCTAAACATTTCAGAAGGAAATTAAGAATTAAGACTCAGCCCTGAGGCTGTTATGCAAGAAAAACACAGACCTACTCAAACACTAGCAACCTCAACTTGGCAGATGTGCCCTGCAGAGGTTTTCATACAAAGCTGCTTTGACAGGGCAATCCCTGACTTACACTGAAGGCATCTCTGTGCTACAAAGTGCTGGATGAGAGGCAGCAACTTAATAGCCTCACAGTGTAACAGCTTCTAAAATGGCAGGTCCTTGATGTCTTGAACTACAACAGAGGCATTAAACACCATTTTTTTTTTCCACAGAACAGCACTGTCAGCACTGTCGCTGACCCAGTGACTCAGTCATCAGCATTCAAGTCAGCTCATATTAATGTCTATGGCCAAAGTAATATTTTCTTACCCCTTCAGTTCATGGATAGTGAATAGGCAGCAACAGAACAATATTCACTTGTTTCTACTATTCTTTGACCATTTTATATTTTCTGCTTCTACTGTCACTTCTTCATTTTGAAATGCTTCCCTTCTGTCGCTTTTTACTATCAAATGTCCTTGCATCATACATAGCTTCTTACAAACACTAATGCCTTTTCTTTCCTGTAATTCTGCAAGATTCCAGAAGTCAGGGATTTTATTCCATCCCCATCTACTGATTATGTTCCTGTAACAATGGTGCCATATAGGACATGGATAAGACACAGACTTTTTACAATGAATACGCTATTTTAGACACAAACAAGAAGTAGTGTGTTGAAACCACAGATCGGAGTATGATCTCTGCTATTTGGTGTTTCCTTGATCTCATTCTCCTCTTCCCATCACTGAAGAAGTTAATTTCATTTTTGAATGTCATGAAAGAACTGGCTTCTTTAAGGAATAATTGGGCAGGGAAAAGTATGAAGCCTTAGAAAAATTAGGTTGGAGGGGACATCTGCAGGTTCTAGTGCAACCCTTTGCTCAAAGAAATGATAACTTTGAAATTACATCAGGTTGCTCTGTGTCTCATCCAGACAAGTTTCAGAAATCCCTTAGGAAGGTGATTCTTCCCCCCTTGTACTCCAGCCCTCATATAGCTTAGCTGCTTCTGGTCTCGCTCCCGTTTATCAGCAGTTCTCCGGTATCAAGGTACCCAAATCTGGGACGGTATTCCAGATGTGACCTCAAGAGTGCTGAGTAATAACAATAATAGTAATGATCCCTTCCCTTCACCCATGAGCTATGGTCCTGATGATGCAGGACATTACAGTTACTTTTCACTGCCACAAGTGCACACTGCTGACTAACGCTCAACTTTGATCATACCTCATTTTTTTCGTGCAACTCGACACCCAGGGGGAAATTACAGAAGAAGGAAAAAATTGGTTTGGCGGTTAAGTCTGCATTAGCAGGGCCAGAAAGCATAATGCAGGCATTGTAAGAGACAAGATCTGTACCACTGACTGTGATAGGTAGATACGAAACCCAACGATGGAGCTGATAGGAAGATGTGAGACATCTCACAGACGGCTTGCATGTCACACTTGCCATATCAAAACCCAGCTTTATAGCTGAAGATAATTTGGGGGAAAGAAGTCTTATCAAAGATGGCTGTATGATCTTCATTATTGCACATCTCATTCCTACAAAATACACACTTCCAACGTTAAAAAAGTAACCTCTAGTTTAAAATAGCGGCCTTTGATCTCTTCAAATGGAAATCTGAGAGTGATAATTATCTTGGCAATAAGGACAATCAATGGACGACAGCCCAGAAACTTCAGTTGCATGAGCTTCAGTGAAAAACTGTATCTTTGTTCCTGGAATCCCCATCGATGACAGGTCAGTCATATAAGACTTTTCTTACTTTGGGAGAGGGTTATATTGTGTTCCCGCTGACTTCATTACTCCGTACTGCAATAAAATTAAGAATGCACAAACACACTTTCAAGACCAAGATTTGAAGCACTATCAAGATTTTTACCCTGTTGTTTTATCTGTAAATATCATCAGAGGTTCACTATTTTCCATTGAAATGTTCTTATTTTCTGTCAATAAGGTCTCTTCTTTCTACATTCACTGAAATTAGACACAAAACACATTCCACCATTTCCTCATGTACATAGTGCTACAGAAGGAAAAGGAAATGAAGTAAATCTATAAACTTGCCCTCAGGCAGTGATTGAAATCCCTGTGGTGTAACAGCTTGCAGGGACACTACTATAGTTAATATTGACAAGCGTAGGGACTACTTTCCTTTCTGACACTCCATTTTATATCTTGAGCAAAGAAACAATTCAAAACCTGTAGTGTGATCGGAATATCAGAATGGCTTCTACTTTTTGTAGCCAATTTCTTATTTGTTGTTCTACAGGTTTTTTGGAAGCAATGACATCAAATGGAGCAGACTGGAATGAAAAAGAAATTCCCTTTCTCTTCGGTTTACTTCTCACACAGATGCTGAAACTGATTTCAAAAGTCTGGTGGTGACATTTGTGGCACAACTATTTCCCCAATTTGCATGTATACATGAATGAGATCCTGGAATTTTAATCTCTGCTTAGCTGATCTCACTTAAGAAGCTAACATCAGCAAAAGCTGTCTCCTGAGCAAGTGAGCAGCAACAAGTTTAACAATGACTTCTTTATCTAATGCTATTAGAGCGCGCAATCAAATTCAAGTTCAAGCAAGACAACCGAGATCCCTGGGAGCAGCTTGGCTTTTCAGCACGTGCTGGCACCACAGCTATTCCCACAGCGGGGCAGCTCATAGGTATCGAACAAAACCATCAGCACATTTTAATAAAGCAGAATCAGGAAGAGGACTTTAATTGTTAACTCACATGTGAAGTGGCTATAATAATAAGAAAATTACAAACCACATATTCAAAGCAGAAACCAACTCATCAACTTCCACTGTATCTGAATTGCTCAGGTTGTGCCAAATTCAGAGCACTAAGCTCAGAGGCATTTAGACCTCGTGTTGTCCTAAGGATACAAGTTACCAGGCTTTATTCCCCTATCTTTAGCTTTTATCTCTAACAGAAGATGAGAAATTGCTTATCATCCAGTAAAGGACAGGCATTGTTCAAGCATTTTGCTGTTCCTGTTTATATAAAGCTACGTTGCATTCTTCATCTAAGCTCAGACCTTTGAAAAAGTGTAATTACTTAACACCACTACCAAACTATCCCTACTTTGTTGATGATCGCCTGTCAGAACAAATTTTCTTTTAAAGTATTTCAGCCCTATCCCATGGTGACAGCAACAAGGCAACCCTATAGTTTTACTCAAGTAAAATAGTTTTACTCATACGGGGGAGAGAGACTCGGCCAGGGAGGAGCTGACCCGGCTCAGACTCCGGTTAGACTTCCGAGCAGAGAACGGCGCTGACAGAAGCTGCCCCACAGACCAGCCGGGGCACCCGGCCGGCGGGCACCGCCGAGCGCGCCCGCTCCCCCCCCCGCTCCCTCACTGCACCGAACTCCCTCTCACCTGGAGGAGCGCCCTCACCCGCTCCCTGGGCACACCGACCAGCAGGCAGATCTCCAGCAGGCCCGAGGGCAGCACGTCCTCCATGGCACAGGGGAGCAGGGGCGGCCGGGACAGCGGGCTGCTGCGGCTCCTTCCCGCAGGGCCGCTCGGCCCCTCCCCGCGGGCCTGACCTTACTTGGCCGGAGGGGCGAGCACCCGCGCCCTCACACAGGCAAGCGCGCTCACAGCAGCCCTCCCCGCCCCTCGCGGTAAAGCACGCTTTGATTGGCTGCCTCCCCCGTCGCTCTGAGGACCTATGACCAATCAGAACGGCAGCCTGTATCTGCGGCGGCCCTGTGACCGGGCGGGGGCGGGGCGTGGGGCGCGGGAGCTGAGGGCTGAGGTACTGTCCGCCTCGCGGCTGCATGGCGGTTGTTGGTTGTTAGTCCCTTTCTTCTCACCTCGTCTCTCTGTCCTGCCGGGAAAGGCCCCGGGGAAGACGCTTCCCGACCCAAGGGGGAGGTCACTGTTTTCTCCCGACCAGCCACGGGCTGATTTCCCGGTGGGGCCGTTGGCCCAGAGGGGCTGAGGTGCCTCAGGGCTGCCTGTCGCCGGCGCTTCAGAGAGGTGGGTGAAGTCGTGGCCTGGTGCTTTGATAAGTGGTGCCATTTCCTGCTGTTTGCTCCAGGTGACTCAGTAGGGGTATGTGACTGCCACTACATAAGAGTCTTATATTTATCATGGGTCATAGTTTCAATGAACTGTAAGCACAGAGGTGATTGCAGAGTGTGTGGTGCTTTCACTTCCGGAGCAGCAGCGTTCTCACTGGAGCTGCCTGCGCAGCAGAGGAACAGCCTAGAGGAGTCCAGCATTTTTTTGTGAGCTGTTTAATCTAAATGGACAATGAGTCACTCTGTGTGTATTGGCTCTGTGTAGATTTTCACTGAGAAATGGTTTCCTCTGGGACTGGTGCATAAAGTACCCAAAACTGTAGAGAGCAGTTTCTGTGAAACTGAAGGTATGAGACATACTTTCATCACAGCCACAAACTTTTTTGGTGGGCTAGTGTTCATGTATTTTTAAGTGCAAAAAATCCCAATATAAATGGCTCCAGGCTTTCATGAGTTTGTTATCAGCCCAGGGTTCAGAAGAGACTTCTTCAAAAAGTACAAAGAGCATCAGAAACACAAAGTGTGGTCTTCATGGGGATTTTATTATCTGAATTTTTGTGGTGTTAAAGCTCAGGACTATATGGCCTCTAGTGTCTCAAGTAACTTATTTAGAGGAAGTCACAAATGCAGAATATAGGAAACTATGTTTGTATAGCACTGGCTAAAAGAAGGAAATTCTTGAAAACCTGGAAGTTCAGGGATTACTTCCTCAAAGTGATAGAAGAAGATCATAGGCTCAAAGGTGTATATTAATGAACTTTAAGGTCATAAGGGATTGTTAAAATCATCTTGTTTAGCTTGTGTAGCCCAGGGCACAGAATCAGAGGGATTCCTGTATTAAATTTGTTACTTCTGGCTGACACCACGAGTTCCTGCAATAGGGATTACTAACAGTCACTGTTAGAAGTTAGGCATCTCATTTTTCGTTTCACTGTTTAGCTTAGCTTTTTGCCACTGGATCATGCTATGGTTTGCCTGCTGTTTGAACAGATTCTTCACTATGAAAAGGTTTCTTGTTGCAGTGTTCAAGATAATTAATCTCAATTTATTTTTAGGAGATTATACAACTGATACTTCTTAAATGTCTTTCCTAATCACTTGTGTGCATCTTTTCTCAACCTTTTCAAATTTTTCCAATATTCTTTTTGAATTATGAACACAAAAAATAAGCTTTACTATTGCTGAATATACAGTGGTAAGTCACATTGCTATTTCTAACTGATATCCCCACCTAATTAAAACAGAGAAAGACTGATATATGAATCATTCAGAAAGGGTGTAATGTTTAATTAGTTATCCACTGTAACCCTGTATGGTTTTCTTAGGGTTATTACTTCCAACATGACAGTCCTACATCTTACATTCATTGACCTATGACTATGACCTAGCATTTGACCACATTAAAAGAAAACTACAAATGAACCAAGGCTATTAAGCAATCCAGGTGACCCTATAGTTAATTAATCTGGATCATGATTAGTGTCTGATTTCTCTGCTATCTGCAATGATAAATACTGGATGATTCTTGTTCATAATTAATGTAGCCCTCAAAGCAAGGATATGGTGAAGTTATTATCAAAACAGAACTACAACATGAAAGGTACTAATGTGAATCTGATAAAATCTCAAGAACTCTGGAAGTAGGAAACCTGCTATATGGGGTCACTGGTAAGAGACAAAATAACTCACATAGAGAAGAATCCCTCTGTGCTACAAAAAGATTCATTTAGTTAAATAATTTTTTTCCTAAGAAAAATTGTCAACTGAGGAAGAAATGCCAGCTTTTATTATGTGTTTTCTTTTTGTAAGATCACAAATACAGTAAATGTTTGTTTGTTAAGTATCTGATGTGCTACTCAGCTGCTTAGAGCTATGTGCAGAAAGACCTGCTCGTGTATCCTCAACAGGGTAAGGCTTTATCAGACCTGAGGGCCGTATCTGAATAATTGAAGATTCCCTTGACATAGAAATCTAATTCAGCTTCCAAATACACTGTTAATGTTTTAGCTAGACTGCCTCTGTTAAGAGGAGAAAATAATTTTACAAGTCATGTGTTTCTTTGATGCAATCTTGCTTATAAAATATAGCCTACCCAATCAGATGAGAAGCCTTGAGCTGGCTCTAGCTTTAACAAGGCCACCCTCAAAATCCCATACTTATAGGTGATATAATTCAGCCTTACATTTGAAATACCTTCCAAAATCATCTCCAAACTTCTACCCTTGCCTCTTTCAAATTACTGCTGTAAATTAGGAGCTGTGAATGGGATTTGTCTGGCAATCATGCTGTAGACTGCATGGAAATGGTTGAGTTGCTCTCCATCAACCCTGAAGGGAGCTCTGAGTGACTTGTTGAGTTGTAGATGCCTATACTGCGAACACCTCAATCTTGAGGGATATGGGCCAGGTGAAGAGTAGAGTCAGGACCCTGAATTTTAGGAGAACAAACTTTCAGTTGTTTAAGGAATTAGCAAATGGGACCCCCTGGGAAACTGCTCTCAAGGAGCTAAAAAGAGCTGGCAGCTCTTTAAGACATCATTCTTAGAGTGCAAGAGCTCTCAATTCCCATGTGTAAGAAATCAATCAAGGAAGGCAGGAGACCAGCATGGGTCAGTGAGGAACTTCTGGTCCAACTAAAGTGTGAGAAGGAAATGCGCAAGCAGTGGAACAAGGAACATGTATCCTGGGAAGAATACAGGGATGCTGCCTGGATGTGTAGGGATGGGATCAGGAAAGCTAAAGGCACAGTTGGAGCTGAATTTGACAAGGGATGCAAAGAATAATAAGAAGGGCTTCTACAGGTATGTTGGCCAAAAAGGGAAGATTAAAGCAAGAGTACAGACACACCAACACACACGCCCAGATAAATAAGACAGGAGAGCTGGTGAAAACCAACATGGAGAAGGCTGAGGTACTCAAGAATATTTTTGCTTCCGTTTTCAATGGTAATCTCTATTCCTATGTCTCAAGCCACTGAACCTCAAGGCAGGGACTGGGGGAATGAAGTCCCTCCCATCGTAAGCGAAGATCATGTTCAAGACCACCTGAGGAATCTGAACATGCATAAGTCCATGGGACCCGACGAGATGCGTGCCAGGGTCCTGAGGGAGCGGGCTGATGTAGTTGCCAAGCCACGCTCCATCATATTTGAAAAGTCATGGCAGTTAGGTGAAGTCCCCAGTCACTGGAAAAAGGGAAACATCATGCCCATTTTTAAAAGGGGGGACCCTGGGAACTACCGACCAGTCAGCCTCACCTCTCTGCCCTGGAAGGTCATGGAGCAGGTCCTCCTGGAAGACATGTTGAAACATGGAAGACAGGGAGGTGATTAGAGAAAGCCACCATGGCTTCACCAAGGGCAAACTGTGCCTAACTAATCTGGTGACCTTCTATGATGGAATGTCTGCATCAGTGGACAAGGGAAGAGCTACAGATGTCATCTACCTGGACTTCTGTAAGGCCTTTGATGTGGTCCCATACAGCATTCTTGCCCCTAAATTAGAGAGATTGTGGTTTGATGGGTGGGCTGTTAGGCGGATAAAGAATTGGTTGGCTGGTTGCATCCACAGTTGCAGTCAATAGCTCAATGTCCAAATGGAAATCATTAACAAGCAGTGTCCTTCAGGGGTCCATACTGGGGCCAGTACTATTTAATATGTTCATCAACAACATAGACAAAGGGATTGAGTGCACCCTCAGCAAGTTTGCAAATGACAGACACCAAGCTGAGTGGTGCATTTGATTTGCTTGAGGGAAGGGATGCCAATGGGAGGGATCTTGACAGGCTTGAGGAGTGGGCCCATGTGAACCTCATGAAGTTCAGCAAAGCCAAGTGCAAGGTCCTGCACCTGAGTCAGGGCAATCCCCAGTATCAGTATGGGCTGGGTGATGAATGGATTGAGAGCAGCCCTGAGGAGGACTTGGGAGCACTGGTGGATGAAAGACTGGACATGAGCTGGCAATGTGCGCTCACAGCCCAGAAAGCCAATTGCATCCTGGGCCGCATCAAAAGAAGCGTGGCCAGCAGGTCGAAGGAGGTGATTCTCCCCCTCTACTGTGCTCTCATGAGACCCCACCTAGAGTACTGTGTCCAGCTCTGGGGTCCCCAGCACAAGAAAGACATGAACCTGTTGGAGCGGGTCCAGAGGAGGGCCGTGGAAATGGTCAGAGGGCTGGAGCACCTCTGCTGTGAAGAAAGGCTGACAGAGTTGGGGATGTTCAGCCTGGAGAAGAGAAGGCTCTGGGGAGACCTTATTGCAGCCTTTCAATACTTAAAGGGGGCTTATAAGAAAGACTGAGACTCTTTACAAAGGCCTGTAGCAACAGGACAAGGGGCAAGGGTTTTAAACTGAAAGAGGGTAGATTTAGATTGGACATAAGGAATAATTTTTTTCCAGTGAGGGTGGTGAGACACTGGAACAGGTTGCCCAGAGAAGTTGTGGATGCCCCATCATTGGAAGTGTTCAAGGTCAGGCTGGTCGGAGCTTTTAGCAACCTCATCTGGTGAAAGATGTCCCTGCCCAGGCCAGGGGGTTTGGACTAGATGACTTTTGAAGGTCCCTACCAACCCAAACCATGCTATGATTCTATTTAGTGACATGAATCCTAGCCTGTGTAATAGTAAAGCCATTCAATATATCTTCATCATAGCATCTTTTCTCACATATATGTCGTCTTTTATCTTTGGTACCCATAATACAGGACTGAGTCCTCAACCCTGATGTGTTCCCTCCCAATGGAGATGATAAAACCACCTGATAACAACAGCTCTGCAGTCAGAAGCTCTAGGACTGTAAGCTGTAAAATGCCTAAGTGACTTCTGGAGTTTCAAAATATTATCATTATTGGGCATGCCCTTTTAGTGCTGATTTTTATTCATGCTTGTGCGTCTTTTCAAACAGTGCTGAGAACTATACGTAGGCTAACTCAGGAATGTACATGAACTCTTGCAGAATTTCACCATGATGTGTATAAAGACTACAGGAATTTCCTTTTGAAAATGAATATAGACATCATTTGTATTCTGCAGGTTTATTGATACGTTGCTCAGTTCAGTATCCTCTCTTTGGCTTATGATTAAGGTTGACACACAGCACTATCTTTAGGTGAGAACTGAAACTCAGACCACTGCTTCCTTCCGCTACCTGGCTCACAGGAATATATATTGCTCAGAGAGGTGGTAGATGCCCCATCCCTGGAAACATTCAAGGTCAGGTTGGACGGGGCTCTGAGCAACCTGATCGAGTTGAAGATGTCCTTGCCCTTTGCAGGGGGGGGTTGGACTAAATGACCTTTAAAGGTCCCTTCCAACCCAAACTATTCTATGATTTCTGTGTCTATGCTAAGCAAGATTGCATAGATAAGTCTTTATTCCATCTGGTAAGAACTGTGTGCTCTAGCCAAAGAGAAGAGAGGAAGTAGAGCATGAAGTATGCAGCTCTAATATGTATCAGACAACTCTTTGCAGTCTAGAAGTCCATGAAAAAACACCGCATCTCAGGATTTTAAACCCTTTGTCTCTAAAATCAGTTCTTATTAACAAGGTCATTCATAGGGGGAGGGATTTGTTTTGAACAAAACTCAGGGAGTCAGCTTGACGTATTCTCTCCAACTTCAGCATTTCTCATGTTATATTCTTTCTTCCAGAATAATGAAGCAGAATTCCATGAATCTGCAGAGAAAGATCTTTATTGGCAGATACAACATTTCTTTCATTGCAGGACAATACACTTTCTAAATTTACACTGATATTAGCAACGAAGCAACCACTTGGTAACTGACTATGCAAATTGAATCATGATTTTCAAACTAGGGCCCTGCACAGTCTTAAATTTCCTCTCTCAGTGTCTCAGACGTTTATTCCCATTCTTAATAATGCTACAAAAACCTACTACGAGAATTCTTTATTGTCCCAGGTATTGTCCAACTGAGTGCAGTGACTTTGACCCCACTATTATTCCTTAAAAGGTCACCAGGTTCAGAGTAAGTGTGTCAGAGGGAAAGGAGGACAGTTCAGGGATCTCTGCGTCTATTAACAGTTCCATTTGCATTTTTCTTTTTTTACTTGGCTTGTCTGGTTCATGCTGCCACCATTTATGGTATAACAATACAAATTTTTTGCAACATGTAGCATGCATCTCTTTAATAATACATAATTGTGTTTCACTGGCATTACAGAAAAATGCTAGCATGAGACCAGTTTTTACAACATATCACCAGATGGGATTTTTATTCTCCACAGATTGTACCTGCCTGTGTACTGGAGAAGTCAGCTACTGTCTGCTTTTTCCTCAGTTCTCAAGCTATGGAAAGTTACCCCCAATTCAAACTTTTGTAGGGAAACACACCCCTTAAAGCTCAGATCCTTGCGATTTGTCCACGTATGCTGAAGGGCTTTGTTTTGTTTCTCTGCCACCTCTGAATAAGGTAGTGCAAGTACAAAAAACAGGCAGCAGTGAAGTCTGCTGTTTCACCCTGGGAATGCTCATAAAGTACCTGAGCTAGTACCTCTACCCTGCACTACAGTATGCAGTATAGACATATCCTAGAACTGTCAATAGCAGTCTTTTGTGCTAAGAACTAGTGCTAAGAACCTAAGTACTAAGGAAAATAGTTTTCATTCTGAGAGTAGTTGAGCACTGTAACAGAGGCCTAGAGATGTGCCGTCTCCATCTTCAGAGGTTTTCAAGAAGAGACTGAATAAAGCCATGAGCAAGCTGGTCTGACCTGACAGCCGACCCTGCTTTGAGCAGGAGGTTGGACTAGAGATATCCTGAGGTCCCTTCCAACCTGGATGATTCTGTCATCCTCAGGGACTCTGTACAAATACAGCAAGAGGTTTAAAAATTTTTATATGAAGGAAACAAAATGTTAGAATTCCAGTCAACCAAGTAGGGAGAATCCTCAGCCAGTTGTACAGTCAATGACCTTTCAATTTAACACAAATAATTTTTTCATGATGGGGTAGCTGAGGCTCAAGGAAATAGCTTTGGGTGTCAGTGCAACACTTACTCCTTATCATCTCTATATTTCTGATAAGAAGGCTGTCTGTAGTGTTGTTTTTCTGAGAAAAATCTGTTGAAAGTCCTGGGAGGGGAAAAAACAAAAAAGCTGAGCTTTTATCACAGGTCCTGCATCTACAGACATGTAGCAACACTAAGCTGTCAGGTCTTGGCAAAGAACCAGCCTAATGTGAGTGATCTGAATATTAGAAATGCTTTGCATTGTAGATATTGTGAGATATTCCTGAGGCTACAGAAGAGCTTATTCCTGAATCTAATCACTCTAGGGTCAGTTTTAGCAGTGTTTTATTTATGTGGGATGCATAACGTCCCCCAAATCTGACTTGCTTAATATGGCATTTATACTTCCAGTTCTTTACCATCTGCCACAATCTCAGGCAGCCAAACAGATTTTGATAGTTTTGCAGCTGCTTTTATAGTAGCATTAAGACTTCATAACACTTGTCCTTTTACTGCAGTGCTGTAAAAGAAGTGCAGATTCAGAATTACTGAAGTGGTGGGACAAGAGAGAGGAGAGGTCAATTAGTGCACAAAGATGGAAAGTCAGATACAAAAAAATAAAATTTCAGGTAGAACAGTTTTTGTGTAATAGCTTCTTGTATACATCAATGTAAGAAACCTTAAAATACATAAACACAGATATCATACTTCATAACTATGAACTGCTTTTTTTTTTAATAAAGTAAACTTGGTTCTGTCCCTGGAATCTGGAGAATCTCTTGGCGTGCTCCACTGCTTTCAGAAAAGATCTATCAGCAGTTCGTAGCTTGATGAAAGCACAATATAGTAAACTTCACCAGTAATTAACGTTAGCTTAGTGAAACATATACTAAAAGCCAAACACTTTCCCTCTTGATCTTTTTGTAGCTGCCCCCACATCACTTTCTTTATGAAAAAACAGCATATATAAATAAAATTAACTTTGTTATATATAAACCAATCTTTTCTAAGCTTGGGAACTGTTTAAATATGATAAGGTTGTTCACTTTTAAATATTCACTTTACAAGGTTGTTGACGAAGATTAATTCAGGTTTGGATCCAACCAGAATACCAAACAGTTGTATTTTCCGTATAAAATAACTAGCTTCAAAGCGACCTCAGTTTATCCCCCAATAAAAAATGCATCAAGAAGAACTGCAATAAGGCAGCACACAGCGGGTATCCTTTATAGCAGTCTAATGTAAACACAAAAAGAAGAGAATCCATGGGCATTAGCCAGTATGGTTATGTATAATGTGAGACCATTCTAACTTGACAGCATTTCATGCTGATGCTCCTCGTTCTCTAGCAGGCAGTGTGCAACACTGTGGAACAAGACCTCATGAAAGCCATTTCTAAGCACAGAGGGACAGAAGGTGCCTAGAAGTGGTGAGCATGGGTTTACCAAGGGCAATCATGCCTTACCAACCTGTGTGCCTTACCTTGATGACTGACTTTGTGGAGGAGAAGGGGGAAATGGATATCGTTTACCTTCTCACAAGGCTTTGACACAGTCTCTCATAGATTCCTGTAGCCAAGCTGGGAAGAAATGGACTAGATAGGTGGACTACCAGGTGGTTGAAAACTGTCTGGACTATCAGGTTCAAAGGGTTGTGGTGAACAGTTTGAAATCGGACAGCTGGTTATGAGTAGCATTCCTCAATGTTTAATATGGGGGCTAATAATAATTAGCATCTTCATCTTGAACGTGGACCATGGGATGAAAGGCATCCTCAGCAAGCTTGTGGATGCCACTATGGGGGCAGAGGTTGGTATGCTGAAGGGCAGAGCTGCCAGAAGAGAAGGCTAAGGAGAGATCTAATTGTAATCTACCTGAAGAGGGGTTATAAAGAAGAGCGATGCAGATTCTTCTCAGAGGTGCACAGTGGGAGGACAAGAGGCGACAGTCGAAAAGTTGCAGCAAGAGATATTCTGATTGAATATAAGGAGAAAGGCAACCAGATCTAACTTTGACGTTATTGATGCTTTGAGCAAAGAGTTGGACTAGAGACCTCCAAAGGTCCCTTCTGAACATTTGTATTTGATTCTATAATTAATTAAGCCCATATTGTTTTATTTGCATCCAGGGGTCCTTAGAGATTTAAAAGCGCAGCAGACAGAGAACAAAGTTCAACCATTTGCATAGCTAAACATATCATATAGTTTTAGGTGTACTTCTATATCACTATAAAAGGAGTACATTTAAATATTGTCTGACACGTCAAATATAGCAATTAGGCACATGTTACTCTATCACGTATGACTGAAACTGGACAGAACGTAACTTCTCGTAAATAATTAACTCCTGTTTACTGCTTCAAAATCCCTGATTTGCATGAGGACATGATGGGGCAACTTCTACCATGAGAGCAGGCATGCTGTGCTGCCACAAGGCCAGGGAGGATTCTGCATAGCTGACTATATAGAGAAAAATTGCAGTAGTACAAACACCACCCAATAGTCTGTGCTTGTTTTCCATGTTGCACTTCTCCTAATATTACAAAAAAGAATTGCCAAATTTGGGGCTGGAAAACTTAATTGTCAGTGTGTCCCCACTGTCTTGTTTTCTATGGTTCTTGTTTATTCCTCCATAATAGCTATTTCAGTTTTCTGTAGGGTGTCCGGTTAGTTGAAGAGCAGAGAGAATCTCTCATCTACAAAGGTGAATTATTCATCAAAGATATTTTAAGAAATCATTTTTAGAGCAATTTAGGCGTTCTTTTCTGGCACAGCTGAATCTAATGCTGTCTTTCCTTGTGTTAATTTATCTTTCTTTGGTGTTTGGAGAATTTTTCAGAGTTGATTTACCTCTAATCTTCAAATCTTCTAGTAGAAGAAAACCACCAAAATATAACATTTCAACTTGATGAAGTAACATAACCTGACATAAATGGAAATGACTGAAACTTATAAAAATAGGTTCATATTCCACAAAGATTAACCTTATGTCCAATTTTCAAGTGTCAGAAGGAGCAAACTGTTTATGACAACTCTGGCCTTTCTAGTGTAAGATGATCCTTCTGAAGGGTGGCTATTAGTTTTCTGTGTTTGTAGAGCACACATAATGTCAGGAGCCCAGTTTGGTCAGCTGCCAAGTACTTTTGTAAGATGTTACAGGAGTGCTCATGGTGATTGTCAAAAAAGAGAGGTTTGTATTTTGTCAAGAGTTGTTGTGAATGCAAAGGCAATTATTGAATTCTAGAGTGGAAAAAGAGTTTGTCATGTGATTTGGGAAAGCTTCCTCTTAAGAGAAGCAGTGACTCAGAAAACACTGCTCATAGCTTCTATAATATTGTTACCAAAGCTGTTCACGTACTGAAGGTAAATTATGTAATATAAAAATATATAGAATTTTCAGTGCTTATATTAAGTACATTTGTATGAAAAACTAAAAATAGATACAGCCCCAGCTAGAGCTGGAAACAAATTTATTAGTATTTCCACAGTGGACAGTATTTATTTTTAAGTCCTGGCTAAAAGAGACAGACTTCGAGTTCTCAGGTTATGCAGACCAAAGGCTTAAACAACTATGTTTTCTTATTAGTTTTGTTCTCATCCGTGTGTTACATATTGGCAAGTTCACTTGCTGCATCTTTTCTAAAATTAAGCCTTCACCCCTCAGTTTCTTCTTCACAATCAAGCCTACGCAACTCATTATTGCATTGCAACCTTAGACTGCAAATGCCTCAGGGTAGGAGGCATTTCTCTGAGTGTAGTACAGTTATCCTACAGAGCAGGGCACTGATCCAAGGCATGCGGGTGACAGCACGACAACAGTAATTAATTGCTTTCTGGTATTTCTTTGTTAAAGTTCTGCCATTGTTTTAAAAGAAAGCTGGTTTACATCTTTCAGCAGATTGCATTTTGGCCCCTTCACCAAACATGGCTCAAAGTGAAATTAACATAAATTGTGAAATATATAATTCTGCACTGTCCCATATTGCACCAAAAGAGAGGTAATTTTTAAAGCATGCTAGGAATGTGTAGTTTGGCACAACCATGTGAGGCATTCCCTTTCAGGCCTTTCTTCAGGCAGTGCAAGTTGCTCATAGGTCAAAAAGTTGATCATACACTGATAGAATCCATGTGTCTTTAATGACCAGAGTACATGTTTCTAGTAAAAGCTGGTTCAACAAAATATGTTGTATCTTTCCTGTCCTTCCTTGGCTATAGTTATAAGAAAGCAGCATTGTTTAATTAAGAAAGCACATTAGTGGAGTTCATAAATGAACCTATGAACAGATTCTCCTGCCAAGTCTATTATTTAATTTATATTTCCCTGGGTTTTCTCCCAGATTTAGCAAGATTTTTCACAGAAGCTTTCTTACAGTGATTTGCTGCCAGTATATTGCAGCACCAGCAGAGAGCTGACTGACCTGAACAAGATGCAATCACCTCTTCATAATGACATGCATGATTACCCCTGCAAATCATGTAATTATGATAAAGATTTCAAAGGAAAGAAGGTAATTTATTTACATACTGTCCAGAAACATTCAGTCTCTTGATGTGGAGCAAAACCTGAATCTCAATATGGAAGTCTTTAGAGTTACTGCAACAAGACCAATCCGAGTTAACCAGGAAGGAATCAAAGAGGCTATTAATAAAACAGTGCTGAGAAAAGTGCTACAGGATACTGTGCTGCAGCATATATTTACAATATGTTATAAAGGCTGCATTTATTTCAAAATTAACATATTTTAAAAGCAGCAAATTTCGTTTGGGAGAAAGCAGCCCTCAAATTGAGTTTCCAAGTGATCTGGACCTATGTAAATCTTGTGAAATACCAACAGCCAAGCCTTCTGTTTTTCAGCTCAGCCAAAAATCAAACCTTAAACATAAACAGCACAAAAGCTTTGGCACTAAGCAGAATCTGTAATTCAGCACTGAGCCAGCTATTGAATCCCCCGTACAATATTTTTGTACTCTGATTTATTTTTCCTAACACCTTGATATTCCATGGGGGCTTGAAACACCATTGATGCTTGGTGCCCTACAGACCTATGGCATAGTCTTTTCTCCAAAGAGCTTACAGAACAAACAGCCAAGCAACATGGGCTTGTTTTGTCTTTATTCTCTGAGTACAGATGGTGTTCAGTTCTGCTAAGTTAAAATAAATATCAGAACTTAAATATAACAGCTACGTCCCCCAGACAAGTGATTGCATAAATATGCAGAATTTGCAGCCTTGCTCTTCTATTAATTCTAACCACATCTCCCTTATTTCATCAGGCAATGTTTTGCCCTTATTATTGTTCACTACCAGTCTCATTTCAGACAGCAGAGCCAGCTCCAGACACATGCTAACTCTATGATAACAAAACATCCATGGCTACCTCTGTAGTCTGTGACTGAGCTCTGAAAAGCTGCGTTTACCCCTCTAGCTGCCAGCAAGGAAAAGGGAGGTGCGAGATGAAGATTCAGAGGTTGCTGGCGCATAAGCAACAGCTACTGAGTTCTACTTTCCTGTTCTGTTCAAGGCAGGAAGAGCATGCCCAGCTCTTCACAGCTTTCCCATGAGTTTTCTAGCCCGGGTCTTCTCCTTCACCTATTCATCCTGTTTCCCATGCCAGGAAGCACTTAGTCTCAGCCAGGCATCTATCCTCATTCCTTAGGGTGACAGTATTGAGATTGCCTGCAATGACAGTAACCCTGAACTATCTGTACCTGAAAAAGAGGGGATTTATAGGTATCCTCTGGTTTCAGTGCTTAACATTTGTTAATGTTGCTTTCACTCTGTAGCTATAGCTACATGGCATAACTTCCACTCAAAAGCATCATGGAAATACCCAATGAATCATTTTTTCCTTTTGTCATGTTGCAAGACATCTTCTGATTTTGCAGCAAGGTTTCTGTGAAAGAAAAGGGTCAGGAAGGAGGCTGAGGTCATCAGTTTTTTCAGTTACATGTAGTTTTCTCTACAGACTGTGTGACCCTTACCTTTGCCAATGGAGCTCAAAATGGTTCCTACAGAAGTCATCAGTACTTGTACTCCAGTGGTACCTGAAGCCATCAGGATCCAGACTCTGCTAAATGCAGTAGTCTTTGCCCTAGGGAACGTTCAGTCTCCACCTTTCTTCACCCTCCTTGCATATTCTGCCCCCAAGGCAGAATGGAAGCAGTTTAGGGTAGCTGTAATGATGACTGCTGTTACGTGAACACTTTCCACTGCAAACTGTGTCGATGCCTATACTGATTTCTCTTCAAACACAGTACTAATTTCATGGCATTCAGCCACCCTCAGTAATGGCTAAGTCTGAATTGCAAACTAGTCTTCACTCTTGCAATCATCTACCCATCCAGTTTTTCTTCCTTTAATTGACAAAGGGAGGTGGTGAAATTCCCATTCCTGGGCAGCCTAATCTAATTTCCGTGTTAGTTCTGCTTTGAGCAGGGAATTGGGCTAGAGACCTCCAGAGATCCCTTCCAACTTGAATTTTTCTCTGATTCTACATGTTATAAAAGTAGGTGTATTGGGTGTCCATGTCCAGGGGTGTTCTCAGTGAGAAGAGGCCAGGGGCTGCCCCTGCATCAGACAGAGCCAGCTCCAAAATGGACCCACCACAGGACACAGCTGAGCCCATCAGCAACAGTGGTGGCACCTCTGGGAAAACATAGTTAAGAAAGGACAAAAAAATCTGTGCAGCAGCTGAGAGGAGTCAGAAAAATGTAAGAGAAACAATGCTGTAGACACCAAGGTCAGTGAAGGAGGCAGAGGAGGTGCTCCAGGCTCTGGAGCAGAGATTCCCCTGCAGCCCGTGGAGCAGACCATGGTGATGCAGGCTGTCCCCCTGCAGCCCATGGAGGACCCCACACCAGAGCAGGTGGATGTGCCTGAAAGAAGCTACAGCCTGTGAAGAGCCCACACCAGAGCAGGGTCCTGGCAGGAGCTGTGGTCTGTGGAGAGGAGCCCACGCTGGAGCAGGTTTGCTGGCAGGACTTGCAGTCCATAGGGGACCCACATTGGAACAGTCTGTTTCTGAAGGACTGTACACCGTGAAAAGGACCCACGCTGGAGCAGCTCTTGAAGAACTACAGCCTGTGGAAAGGACCTACCTGGAGAAGTTTGTGAAGGACTGTATCCCGTGGGAGGGACCCCACGGTGGAGCAGGGGAAGAGCGTGAGGAGGAAGGAGCAGCAGAGACGAAGTGTTATGGACTGACCACAACCCCTATTCCCCACCACCCTACACTGAATGGGGAGGGGGAGGTAGAAGAGTTGGGAATGAAGTGAAGCTGAGCATGGGAAATAGGGGGGAATGAGGGAAAGATGCTTTTAGTTTTATCTTTGTTTCTCACCATCCTGCTCTATTTTTAATTGGCAATAAATTAAATTAGTTTTCCCCAAGTTGAGTCTTTTTTGCCCATGATGGTAATTGGTAAGCAATCTCCCTGTCTTTATCTTGACCTGTGAGCTTTTCTGTCTTATCCCCCCCCCCCCCCCCCCCGAGTCCTGTTGAGGAGGGGGAGTGAGAGAGCGGCTGGGTGGGGTCTGGCAGCCAGCCAAGGTCAAACCCACTGCAGCAGGTACTGAACTTTGCAAGCAATTGCAGCCATGCCCTGATCACTTTAAGCACATGAACAACACTACAGAATTCATAGTGGGATTTATTCAAGTGCATAAAGGCATCAGGATTCGCCCTTTAATGATTATACTAGATCTCTACCACTACCAAATCCCTTGAGCCTGTGCACAGCAGAGTTCAAAAAGTGTGGCACTCTGCCACTTACAGTATAAAATGCTAACACATAAAAATATGTGTTATATATGTGTTTCATATGCTACAACTGTAAACCTATACCTCTTCATGAAACCATTGAAATGATGCTAACATTTCAATGCCAGGATTTTTTGTATACAGTGTTGAGGAAAACATGAGTGAAAAAATCTTGCAGCAAGGCTTTTCTATTTACAGTTAGACAGGCTACTTAAATTATTTAATATCACTCAAACCATTTAATAATTTCCTATTTAATTAGGAAATAAACTTTCAATTACCAATTTAAGTTCTTTGCTTTCATTGCTGGTCTTTTGGGTGAATAAATACAAGTATGATACCTAAATGTAACACGGACTATTTCTCAGCAGGGTTAAGAAAAACAAGAAA
Organism: Ciconia boyciana; assembly: GCF_034638445.1. Taxonomy (NCBI): domain Eukaryota; kingdom Metazoa; phylum Chordata; class Aves; order Ciconiiformes; family Ciconiidae; genus Ciconia; species Ciconia boyciana. Next base: position 4,507,808 of record NC_132935.1, read on the forward strand.
ACCCAGTAGTAAGGCAATACTAAATGATGGCAAACCCGACTTACTTACTCCAAACTGAACAACTGATTGGTTTCACACACAAAGGTGTGTCATTGTTATCTACCTATTGTAAAGTCATTGTTATCTACCTTCCTCCACTGCAGCTGTTTTCTTTGTGAGTTCTAATCCTCTGCTTTCACTAGTGTCCACTTTTTTCCAGAAGGAGGAAAAAAAATGCTTCTGGTAGCACTGAGGATGGAAGAAATAAGGAAAGTACAAGCTTGGGAAAAGGCTGCACACATTTACTAGTGAGTACTATGTAGAGTTTAGCCTGCATGTGTTGATAAAACCTGCTTTGAATGTTTCAAAACTGGCCACTTGCAGATCAAACAAAAGCAAAGCTCCAAAAACTTAGCAGCTGCAGAACAGAGTTACAGGCCCGGATAGCAGCTAAGGAATTAGCAATGCCAAATGAAGTATGTCACATTAGATTTGCAACATCAAATCTAGCCACTCCTGCTTGCAACATATACCAGCACTAGCTGTACGTAAAGCATAGGAAAAAACAGGAGGTGAGTTGGTAAAAAAAGCTTGGATGGAAACATTACTTTTCCTGGGGAAGAGATGGGAAATGCTATATTATTATTGATATATTTAATATTACAGATATGACACTGTTTGTGGCATACTGTAGACATGCAAGGTCTTACTGGAAGGAACCGGTCTTTGTAAGTGTGTGCAAACATCCTGGATGCAGACCATGAAACTAAACAAAGGTGGAAAGGTCTGCTTTTGACTAGGAGTGGTGTGGGCAAACATGGTATGAGAAATTAATTGTAGCTCTGTATCCAGAAGTTCCCTGTCTCCCAAGACTACCCACAAGTAACCAACTCTGCAAAAGCTGGTGACAGTTAAGGATGTTCCACAAGCATTTGAATTTCTGAGCATCACTGCCACTGATTTAATATGTTAGCAGACCAGAGCAAGCCTTTTCCCTCCAGCCTGTCATGCTTCAGGCTTATAGATACTGCTTATACACAGCAGTATATAAAGGTGATCAGTTGGTTTTGAAAGTGTACCTCTTGCTTGTAACAACTGTGGAGCAACTTAGACCAGGATTCAAACTGACAGTGGGATGAAGACATCACTGAGAACAGAAGGAGCTTAGAGTGGATTTCAGCTTAGGTACTTCAGTTGGTACCTAAAGACTGATGTGATAAACCTCAGCTTAACTGTTCTAATAAGAGTACAGAGACACAAGAATAACTTATAAATACATATAGGAAGTTGCAAATTTCTCAAGAAGCATTTGCACATCTGCACAACTGAGGGGAAAAAAATTGCACACTTGATGTCATCTGTGCATTCAGTGCTTAGACTCTCATTGGAATGATTAAGAAGATGCTAAATTATATATGGGGTTTTTTCACCTGTTTTTGACTGCTAACAAGTTACTAAGACTAGCAAATGACTCTGCCTGAAAGATTAGTCCAAAGTTTATAGTTCAGATGAACAAAAAGTAAGCAGCTGGATTTCCCTTCCCTGCCAACCCATTCGTGTTGAATAGTACTGGCAGCGTTTTCCATATGATGTATAGTAATGCTGTTATTTGGTTCCTCTGGTTTATAAATAAAATACTTGTATCTGCACCTCTCTTCTCCATGACTCACCTCTGTAAGACCACATGGGAAAAATCAGTGCACTGCTTTCTTCTCTGTCAGGCAGTGTTGGCTGCCATCATGCCTTGACATTCAGGACCTGAGCTGTCTGCTTCTTTGTTTCACCTTCTGTGCAGAAAAAACAGGTACAATAGCTCCACAGGATTTATTTTTAACCAGCTTATTTACCTTGCTCCATCTGTTCAAGCGAAACAAACAGTGTGAACAGGGCAGGTAAGAGGCTGGGCTACGTGTATGGAGGTGGTTACCTCTGTTCTATTTTATGCAACTCCTGAGCCTCAAATTTAATAAACAAGGACTTCTTTCAAGCTCTGTGCAAGGATTAACTCATAAACATACCTGTGAAGGAACAGGTAGGAAGCAACCATTTCACAAATAAGACAACTCAAAACATGTCAGTTCTGGGGGGAAAAAAGCGTATTCTTAACTTGGGCTGGACAATTTGAGCTAAAACTGCTATAAGTATGGCAGATGAGGTTTTTAACATGAGTTAGTAGTAAATGAATACTTAAAAGGGAAACTTGAGGATAAAACCAATCCCCTTCCCTCTATTAAAACCCCAGCTGACTTATCTTTAGCTTAGCACAAATGAAGAGCATACTTTCTTCTTTCATTCTTTCTTTGGAATATAAGCACATCCTAAATGGAGGCAAGGAATTTCAGAAGTAGCTACTGATTTTGACTATGTTTTTACATGTTGAGTTTGAAGTAGGTTAAGAGAAATTTTCAGAAATGCTGTCTCTCTGTGGTTGTATTCAATATAAACTGGAGGAGTACAGCCATCACAGCTTCTTGGCAGCCAAAGACATCTCTGAGGAAGTTTGGGGGAAAATGACTTACCCTTTCTCTGGAAAACAGAAGTCAGATAAAACACTGGTGAACTGTGGACTTCCCTTGCCTAGTACTGCTGATAACAGAGGAGAAAAAGCTGTAATTATTTGTTCCTTGCCAGCGTGTGTACAGACTGAAATACAAAGTCCTCTCTTCTCCGAAGGGCCTACTTGGAGTGAACTGTTTCCTACAACTGAGGTAGGGGTTTCCCCCACCACAAAGTACTCCTTTTATCTTCCTTTTTATGTGCAGTATCTTCCAGCTGAGAAAACCCCAGCTCCTTTTGTCTACCAGCACTTAACTCTTGGTAGGCCTAGTTCCAGATTCTCTGGAAAAACTGTCTATTTGATTTTCACTGAGACTCAACAATCCTGTTTTAGGTTTCACATAGGTTTAAAAAATTTGGAATTGATAAAATACCCCAACGCCTGTGTCCACAGCCACAGAGTGAGCTCATGTCTGAGCTAGCCTGAAACTAGACCTTAGGACTTGTTAAATTAGTTCCCTATGATGTGTACACAGATCATCTAACCCACCACCTTCTTCAAGAACAAGGAAATATTTCCCATGTCATAAACTTCCTTTTTGGTACAGGGCAATCAGACTTATAATTGTCTGAAAGAGGAAGAATGCTGTTCTTCTACAGGGCTCCAGCTCTGAAGGTCGTGAGGAGAAGGCAGGAGTTATTTCAATTGGTAATGACAAAATATTCATTCAAATACATTCAGCATGTCAAGTGGCATTTTAAAAATCCTTTGAGGGCAATATGGACACAGCTGCAGGGGACTGCTTTTGTCTAGGCAGGGATAGGGCACAGAGGGGTCACATTTGCTCAGGCCTGAATCATCTTGCACAAATCACACTAGAAAGATCTTTCTCAAGGCTTCTTGAAAAAGATCAGATTTGACAACCTCAAATTCAACTCAAAACTAGAACAGAGAAAATCTCATAAGTTTAAAAAATAATAATAAACAAATCTTTGCAGTAATTCAAAAGGATGCAAAACCAGAGGATCTGTTTTTCAGGAAATATATTTTAGCTGCTGTTGCATGTCACAAAGAACTGTAACTTCATAAAAAGTCTTTTTCACAGTGGTTCTCCTGGTTGTCTTCACTGCAGATAGCAGACCAAGAGTATTCAAGGTCAGTGGGCTGTGTCAGGAATTTACTCTGAGAAGCTTTGTGAGATTAAAAGTTGGAGTCCTTTAAAAGTTATTTTCTGTTCCAAATAATAGTTTCAAAATGAAATTTTATGTGGCACTGAGACATGCTTAAGAGAAATGTTGCATTTAGATATGACGCTTCCTTCGTTATAGTTACCTCACTTGTGCCAAGATAGGCTAACTGCTTTGACAGTAATGTGCTGGCTGTAAGTCTTGCTGTGTATTTGAGTTCTTTTATGCCAACACACAGGTAAGTAATTCTCTCACCCCCAGTGAAATGTCCTTTACTTCCTGAAATCAACACACATGCTAGTACTGAAGTCAGAGCAGCCACAACCAGTATTTTAGCCACTGCAAATGAAAATAAAACCCAATCTGATATGGCAGTCTGCAACTGCTAAAAAATCCCTTTGGCAATTTTCATCTTAATGACCTTCTTTGCTCATATCAGAAGGTTATGGCCTAGTGGCTTCCAATTTTTTTGCTCATCGCCTGTCTAAAATCATGCTGCCTTTCTTTAAAATGAGTCTAAGACTTTTCCCTGGAATGATTAATTTAACAATACTCTACTCTTCAATGGTATTTAAACACACTTAGACATGCTCATGAATTAACCTTCATAACCTCCATTACGAATTCATGGGTATCATACTCACTACACAAATTAGTTACTGTTAGATGTTCAAACAATCAATTTCATGCTTTCTCTCGTGCTTTGGGCTTACAAAAATATTTACAGAGCTCTCCCATTAGCTCTTCTCAAATCCATCATTAAAATTTTTTGCCACAATACAGAAGCCTTGGCAACAGCTTATACTCTGTGCTGGCTGCCTATCACACCAATCAGTATTGCTTCACTGTTGCTTTAAATTCCCCTCTGTGACTGTATCCATCTGTTGTTTCTTGTCTTACACCTCAAAAGCAATTTGGGGCAGGATTACCTTTTCATTTCAGATTTTTATTGCTTCAGTCACAATGGGATCGTTTTCTGTGACTGAAATTCCAACATGCAACATACACAGTAGTGAACAAATGGGGAGACAGATAGGAAAAGGCAAAATGACTTACCTAAAATATCCTGTGATGGCTACGAGTCAGGGCGCTACCCATCTTTCTGTGTTCGCATCCTTTTTCTCACAGTTGTCATCCTTCTCGTTACAGAGGAGGTCCAAGCATTCTAGCAAGGATGAAAAATCAAATTTAAAAACGAAGGAGGATTACAATGGGTAATTCTAGGAAAAGGGAAGAGTTATTCATCCAGTTTTCCAAGAGCTTCATAACTCTAGCAAAGCTCATCTAAAACATGTCATGGGTGCTTTTAACCACTAGGAGCCGTATTCAGACCATCTCCCGCCTATAATGGACCTGGCAAATTTTAGCATTTAGGTCAAGGGAATAGTTAAGATCTGTCATCCAGGGCTGCCAGATGCTGTAATCACCTACATCTCATCCATCCTTGTGTTTGGGATTGCCAAGCTCCCAAGATGCCCAGGAATGCTCGACATGTCCGAGCCTGAGCTGAGACATAAGCTCTGTTATAACACCACCTCATAAAGAGGTACCTAGCTCCAGTCTAGATTTCCTCGCTGTCCCAGTGCAATCCCATCACACCCAGCACAGACAGCCAATATTGACAGAGCTGGAGGGAGGGGAAGTGGTGCTACTGAATCTTACAGGAAAACTTTCTGCAAAATTTGCAAAGAGAGGGTTGTAGGCCTTTCTGATTCTGGAGAGGTCTGTAGCTATAATTCCTGCTTCTTGGGAAGTCACTTCAGCTGAAGGGCCCATTCTCATTAATTGACCCCTCCTGATTTAACAAAGCTCTGGACTCCACAAAGGTCTGGAAAGGGGACAAACAGGGCTTGGCTAGGATTGTTAATTGCTATGGGTTAATATACTTCTTTGCCTTCAGTTTGCCTGAAAACCTGATGACATTGGGCGTTTGATTGTTTTAAATATTCGTTCTTGCAAAACTTGAAATGTCTCTTTTGGGGGATTTTGCACTCCTGTGATATTCACCATTTCAAAGCTCAGATACCACAAATGCCTTTAGAAAAGTATGCTAGGTCGGCTGCAGAAAGATGGGAATCTCTCTATCCACTGCCTGTTTCACCAAACAGGCTTCAAAATATGAGGAGCTTAATGTAAAAAATCCAGATCTTTACCACTTTTCTCTATCAAATTCTGTCCAGTTTAACCAGTTCGCACACACACAATTTTGCAGGACAAATTCACAAGCTTGTACAGAATTCAAAAGCTCAGAAAATTATTTAGAAAGCAAACCTTTTGTTCACTTTTTCATTATCCAAGGAAGTAAATAATAAACAAATCTGCATTTAAAAATGCATATGCAATTTTTTAGATAGTGATTTTAGATGGCCATGATTTATTATAGCAACTTCCCCAGCCTCACTACATTGGCCACCTCCCTGGAACCTGAAACACATCATCTCATATTTCCCAGCCTTCTACAGATGTGAGTGAGGAGGATTAATTAGTTGGCACTTTGAGAGGTATTTAACTTCTGTGTGATACAACAGGATTGCAGTGCTGTGCGGTTCTCATATAAAGAACAAGCACTTAATAAACACCTAAATAATCTACAGATGAAATTTGGTCGCATGAGGTTTAGAGTTCAACGGGTATCAGCCAAACACTGCCAGTGCATTACAGTTTGGACATAGGTTTGAATCTTGCTTGGCAAAAAAGTTGAAAGTCAACTGGCTCAGCTGTCAACTGTATCCATTTATACCTGATCATTCAGGCTAAAGACTCATAGTTGGCTGGATATGTTGCTAGCTGCGTCTCTCTTGTGTGCTAGTCGCTACTGAAATGGCCATCCCTTAACCCTGCTGCCTTTGGCATACCACAAGCCTTCATGTATTTTACTGAAATGTAACAGCTACATAAAACAAACTGGTTCTACATTACTTAACAGTTCTCTCCTCTTCATCTGCAAAGACTACAGAGCCAGAGCTTGAAAACTGTTGTGCTGGGCAGCCAAACCATGAGAACAAAATAGGTAGGACCAGGCCACGGTGTGTGGCAGCAGTGCGATGGACGCACACTAGCCAAACAACTCTGTGTCTACTGCACACTCCTCATGTATCTTCAGGGGTGGACCTCCTTTCCCAGCCTATCATGTAACCCTGAGCAAACCATTTTACCTGCCTGCCACACATTTCTCCTCTGTAAAATGAGAATGAGAAGGCTTTCCTCATCCATGGGGATCACTTCCTAACATATACAAAGTGCTTTGAGAACCTCTGATTAAAGGGGTAAATTTGGATGTTTTATTAAGTAAGTAGTACATTAATTATTTCAGAGATGAGACTGCATTTGTAGCATGTGATGTTGACACACTGACAGCGTTTTCTAAAAGGAAGCAGTGTCATGGCTGTGGACTAGGTTTTTGTAAACCACCTACACAGAGAAGTCTTTCTAGCAACTTGCAAAAACTTGCACAAGTAATTTTTGAGCACCAGCACCAGTGAATCCTGGTTTCCTGGAGACTTGTGCCCTGATTGGCTGACTTCCATATCTAAAGAAGCAAAATCACCAAGTGAAGCTTTTTCCACAATAGCTGGACCTACAGGGTGTCCCTTCCACTTGGATTTTCTAATGACGCATGAGTTTCCAGCCTTTACTTCGGTAAGTATGCTTACAGGTATTTTATTTTCTGCCCATCTGCCTATTTTCACAAAGGTGGCATGAACTTCTGTTCAACATTTTGCCCTTCTGTCATATTTGACTGAAAACAGATTTAAACATTATTAGCAAGAGAAGGAAGGATGGAGGGAAGTCCGTTGGGTGCCATGGTTCTGCAAGTCTCCATAGGAAACCAATCAGAAAATAAGAAATTAAACTCCAGCCAGCATCAGAGAAAGACAGGAAGACACAGCTCTCATCAGACAGAATGAAAATGCTCTGACAGTAAAAAATAACTGTTTCACTCTCTGAGAAGGTCTCTTTCCAGGTAGTACAGAACATCCAAACACAACCTTTTCCTCTGGAATCCAGCACTGACTGGATTTTTTGCTCAGCTTGCATATGTTGTTGCTGTACGCAGGAAGCACCTAGGTCTTTATCTGATCTCTATGTCAAAAAGCAAGAATAGATAGGCAGATTCGCAAAATCTGTTCTTTATTTCCCTGCTTAGAGAAAACAAATTCTGTAGAGGGGGCACAGAGAGAAGGGCTGACAGCTTTCTGGAGACAGCAAGAAAACCTCCTTTGGCTACATTCCCAGTAGAAAAACATTCATTGTCGTGATGCTAATTATGTCACACACGTCTGTACCTTTTTGTGCTTTTCAAGGAGTTAATAGTTGCTGCCACAGATCCAGCCCTAGTGGAACTAGCCTCCCTACTCTGCAGGGTTAATGTTTGCAAACAAATGCACAATCATTTGTTTATGCTCAGCTGCATGGACAATACAGACACAGTTATGTGCAAACAACACCTCGCCTTGTAGGCAGCCAGTCACATGCCTAACATTAAGCGTAAGTCGTGTGCAAACTCATCTCTGGCCCTTGTCCAAATCCCTGCTTACCCTCCCATATACGAATATACAACATTAGATGGCACTGAATACCTAAATCGAAACTCTCCTTAGTTTTATTGAAGTAACAGCCTGCAGCTCCTTTTGGTCTTTGCCAGCACACAGGTGGGAACAGCCATCTTGGTCCCAAATTACATACAGAAGGCAGCACACTTAAGCATCTTACTACATTAGTACAGCATCTTAAATGACTTCTAACAACAGTTCAGAGACCTCCTACCCAGGCTTGGCAGAGCTTGGCCCCCGTGGCCTAGTAGTCATGGGTAGCAGGTGGCCTGAATTGCTCTCATGAACTCAGTATGCCATGTTATTCCATCTGTCATAGGCACCATAAGGTATGTCCACCCTATATATTAAGCCTGCCATACAGGGTGAGCTGCCCAGCTGAGGCTGTGTCTGTTTATGAGTTCCTCTAGCCCGCTGGATCATTGAGCAGAGCTGAGCTCAGGGATCAGCTGAACCAGAGGAAGTAGCAGCTGAACAGCAATTAGGAGCAGCTCAGTGCCATCCCAGACCACCCCACCAAGTTCTGACCCTGCGGTCTCCTAAAGACTTTGACCCTTGGCTGAAGTGCACTGTGGCCTGGGGATAGAGGTTTTACAGTGTGATCAGCAGGCCCAGGTTTAATACATGATGTGAACACAGCCATAGTGAGCAAGTGGGTGAAGTCTTTAAAGTTACATATTATAATAAAATTATAATTACATATATGTAACTATATGTATTTAAACCTGTTTTAGGATATAGCCTAAAAAAAAAAAGGTAGGTGTGATTCAGTGTGTCTTCCAAACTGTACATGCAATTACCAGCACTCTGGGATTCAGGGAGGGGAAGGCCATTGCATGCCCCACTGATAAAACTGCTTTCTGAGATCTGGCTTTGAAACATTTTGTGCTTGATAGTCAAAGTGCTGTTTGTGTGCAGCCCAAATAGTGCAAGGGGCCAGCACAGCAAACAGCACTTCACCCGGGAAGAATCGCCTCCAGGCTCCCATGGGAGCAGAGACTGCTTGTAACCCATCGCTCAGCAGAGCATGAGGGTATCTGAGTGCCATCCGCTGACTTGACAGGCTTTGAGATGTGGTTTCAGTGGGTACTCACTAATTTAAATATTCTGGCTAGAGGTTGTAGCACTTCAGATATGCTTTTTAACTTCAAAAAAGGCACACCTGACAGCGCAAATTAGTCACAGCTAAGGAAAACCTAAGAAAATGCATTAAAATTAGAGCAAAGACTTGGCTTCCAGGAGAGACTACTGTTTTCATTAGCTGCAAACTACAGATAAGATTTTTTTACTGTATCCTATTTACATTTTGAGAGCCAGAGTTGCTGGATATTCCCTTCAACCAGGAGCTCTTGAGTGCTTCACACCCCAGTTGTTTTCCGTGATTTCTGCACTAATCACTTCTCTCTGGAAAATTCAATTGAAGCCCATGTCTACCTCTAATGTAGGGAGGTTTCAAGAATCTGAAGTATATTATTTTTGTATCAGTCTATTTTTTGTATCACTACAAACGTTTTCCTGCTGTGTGGGTCTGCAGTAAAATTCTTGCTATGAAACTCTTACCTTCTGAGGTACAATAAAGGAAACCCAAAGGGAAGTGTCCCTTCTGTAGGTTGTGGGGAGGCCTTGTGAGCCAAGGCACAGCCAAGCCAAAAGGCGGATGAGGTCGAAACGATGCACACAAGTGCCAGACATGTCCACCTCTCACTGCTTGTGCCACATGCTGCAGCTGGAGCAGGATATTTTGCCAGGAAGGAAGTCACCTCCTCACCCCCGGTGGGATTTCCCCTAGTATGCGGGTGGCTCTGGTGTGATGCGAAAGTCCTACCGCTTCCTAAGCAATTCCTCGTCCCCCTCCTGTACCATCAGCAGCTGCTGCCTCACTGCTGAGGCTGCTCTTAGGTTTTACAGGGAGATAGTCACAGCAAAGGGTGCTGGGCGACTGTATCAGCCTTGCCCTGGCAGCAGCATCTGTGGGATGAGCAAGGATCTGGCTACAATAAGGAGATTGTAGGGCCTTTGGTTTATGGTCCAGCTCTAGTTCTCTGCCAAGGAAGGATTTTGCTGGGTTATGTTCAGGACCAGTAATTAGACTCTGTTTCCAGATGTTGCCCAGAGAGGGACTCTGAAGGTGGAAAGGTGGTGGTGGATTGTTTTTTTTTATAAAAGGTAGAAGTTTGTTTTCTGACAGCTGGACTGCATTTAAACAGCCTGGTAAAACCTTACATCAGTTTTAAAGACGTGGTTTACTATAAAGTGATTTCTGCTACAGAAAAACCACTGGGGAAGTAGACTGCTTTTTATAAAAATATTTCAAATGATCATTCTAGCAGAGGAAGTGAGAGAAAAGGCAAGCTCAGAGTTTCACATTGTCTTCCCCATGGAGAATAATCCATTACTGTCTATCACACATGGTGCAAGTGGATGGGAAAGGAGGAGGTGAGCTCCTGCGGGACCAGGACACAGGATTTCAGACTCAGAAGGAAGATGGCATGTTCTTTGGTGTTATGGTATACAGAGGTAATGCGTAGCCAGCAGTAATGTCCCAACAGCATGAAATACCACAAGATTTTCATAATAAAGACAGAGCTGATTAGCCATGAAGAAACAATTAGTTTAAAGGACAGATAAATGAAAGTTTGTCCATTTACCTGAAGCCTCATATCAACACATTAATCAGGAGGAGAACAAGGGATGGATCCGAGAGTGAAGGAAACGGACAGTGCCAAAACCAGTTCTATGAAGATAAATCACCACAGAGGAAGAGCATGAATATTAATTTAGTAATGAATATTAATTTTTGTGTGTGTGCTCTTTAGGGCCTTGAGATAAATCCTGTTTGGGGTGTATCTACCAGAGTCCTGTGCAGTGCTAGGGAATTTGCTCCTGAAATTCAGGGCTGAAATCAGAAACTCTGTGGTCATACATACAAGAACCTACAGCTATATATATATAAAGTTTTACACTTTGGAGAGGTGACAAGCAATGTCTGGAATAGCTTTAAGTTGCTTAAACTTTATAGTGAAGTAGACTGAAAATATGAGGTGAGGGAAATGGGCTGGACAAGGATGAATGTGTCTGGACCAAAGGGTCTGAGTAAGATGACTGAAAGTAAGGATTTGAGCTAGAGATCTTGAAAAGACACTGGAACAGGACAAGACCTGGGAAATTTCCTTCCTCCAGATATGGCTGAGCATGACTATCCTTTCCACTGCGCTGAGATGGCAGTGTCCTACCTGAGCTGCTCCTGTAAGCATGGTGGCTCGTTCCTATTTTGCAAATGTATTTCTTTCCACCCACCATGAACAATTCCCTGTCAGCAGCACCCTGCATCACCTCTCACATGGCTTTCAGCCAGGCCCTGGAAGATGCAGTACTTGATGCTTCTGGTTGTGAACTGACGCACGATGTGCAGAAGCACCCTGCATGGGCTGTGCCGAGCTACCCACCAGACCACCTTGCCCCCACCTGCCATCCTTCTCCAGGCAGCACCGGACCTCTTGCCTTTTGTGTGGTGGCCCTTTGGCACACAGCCTCTCCCCGCTTCCTGCGCTGTGGTCGGGGGTGATTTTTCCTCTCCTCAGCTCCCTTCCCTTCCTCTGCATGGGCGTTGCTACCCATTCGCCGCAGCAGTATTGGATACCAGCACCATGAGTAAAAGCTGGGACACTACCAGCAGAGGAAATGCTTTGAAAATGAGATCTCCTACTTCTGTGCAGAGGAACAGGCTATTTTAGGACCAGATTGTGTTGGAGATATGGACTGGGATGGGATTACTGCAGCTGGTAAAGGAAATGCTGTTGTATCCAAAGCTTCCCATAAGCAAGGCGATAGACATCGCGTAAAGAAACCCTCCAGGCTCATTGGTTCCTCTTTGGCATGGCCTCTGGACTCAGAAGCGGTAGGCAGGAGTTTCCCCAACCACAGAGACCACCGCTGGTTTACAGCAATGTAAGGGAGCAACCCCACCATTCACACCTGCCTAGAAAAATAACGATTTCCACACAGGCTCCTAATTACAGCAGAAAGAAAGGGTTGTCCTGCTGTCAGTCTGAGGGCAGCACAAAGGAGCATGGTAACAGACAACATTCCAACAGTCCTGGGCATGTTTAGCAACATTGCTAAGAAAAATTCAGTCCTGAGTAGCTCCCAAGGAAATCACACCCCCTTGTCTGCCTGAGATTCACGGATTCCCCCTCCAGCTGCAGCTTTCCAGCCATTTAAATGACGTCAGATAATTAAACATACTATGAAAGCAGCTACAGTGCGTGTCAAAGCTCTGTTGGGTTTCACCAGAGATGCTTCAGCTGAAACCTTCAGTTCTTAAATTTTCTTGTAAGCAGTCTGTTGGGACTGGCAGGCGACATACATTTGTCATCACCTGTATCTTCACTACATAGGTCCCGTCTGCTGAGGCAGCAGCCTCTAGTATGCAGTACCCACAAGTAAGCCCACTAGCCTGACTTGGTGTATACTTCTCCAAGCTACATCTCTGTGCTACAAGCAGGAGAAGCTGCAAGCCACGCTGCAGAGCCCTGCAGACCTTTGTCCGTCATTGTGCTGAATGGTTGCTCTGAGAATTACCTGCAGATTTATTACCTTTCAACGTAACTTGAGAAGAACATTGCTGTCTCTATTCTTACAGAGATTTACAGCTCATTCTGCCTCGAAATGTTTTTTTTTTCTTTTTTAATTGAGTGATCTGTCTTTTGGGGAAATATTTTATTTTGCGCTGTATGTTTCAAGGTCTTTGACCGTGTCACTTCCACTTTGTTTAGCTACCCTGTCATACCAGCCTTGTGTACCCTCTGTTCCACTATCCATGGCAACCTTCATGGCTCATACATTTATTTTTCCTTTTATGCATCTCCATGATTCTTCCCAAACTGACTCTTGAGACTGGAATGTGGCCCTAAATTAGGACTTATCTACATGAGAGACTTTTCCAGAGATTTTGGGATAACTCCTCTCTGTGGAAAGGCTTGCTGCAGCATACGTGTGCACAGCTGGGAGTTATACCAGTGAGCTGTCATAGTTCACTGTGCCTTTGTGCCACAATAAATTAGTACAAGCACTAACTCAGAAAAAGTCCTTGGCTATTACTGGAGAAAGGTCAGTTAAGAACTGCGTTCACTGTGTGGCCGCATCCAAAAAGCAAACATATATGAGGCTATATAAAGGATGGGATGAAGGGTTATATAATTCAGTTACACAATGTATGTGATTGCTGTCATTGGAAGACTGTCTTCAGTGCTTGTTACTCTGTTTCAAAAATAAATAACAGGACTGGGGAGTTCAGGGACAAGCAACATTCTTACAGCAATGAACAAAAAAACTAAAAGAAGGATTGGAGCCATTTATCTGGGAAGGATAAGATGTGATAAATCAAAAAATGAACAGTCTACGACATGTGGATTAAGAATGCCTGTTTTCCCTTTCCTATAATAAAAGAGCAAAGTGTCGTTCAAAGAGATGAGAAATAACAAATTACAGTTTTACAGCAGCAGCACTTGCTCGACATAATTACAAACCACGGAACTCTGGAATTTACTTAAAACCCAAAACTGAGAAATCTTTATGTGGTAACAGTAGCATATACAGTTGCAACACTGAAAGCTAAAAAAAACAAAAGGGAGATAAATGCTTCAGTATCTATTATATATAGGGGATTGATATTACACCATCAGGGAAAAAGATATCAGGGCTTGTTTCCACCCTCTACTGATGTCTCCATTACTAAACCCTCTCAGAAAAAGGCTATCCCACCAAATGGCCATGCATCCAACAGGACAGTGATGTCTGTGTTCCTAAGGAACAATAACAGCACTGAAGGCAAAGGAGCTGCCTCTTATTTCCAGAAATGTGTAACGTCTGCCTATTGTGCCCTTGCTGATACTTAGCATGGCTGCACACACTAGAGCCACTGTTCAGAAACAACTTTCAAAGATGCCAATTCAGCCAGTGAAAAATATTATGTCTGAAAGCGCTCAGATTTGGTGAACTTTCATCAGATCTGAATTCTGGCTGTGGTTGCCCTGGAAACACTGGGATGCCGAAGACACCTCATCTTGGGGCAGCTTTGTCTGAGGGGTTTGCTCGGTGCCAGGACCCTCGGCCACTGCAGCACCTGCCAAGACACCGACAAGAGCATCAATTTCACGCAGCAACTGCAGGGCGGGTCAGATTGCTCCTTCCTGGAATTAATACTGGTTCACATCCAGCCCAGACCTTTTGAGTTGAGTTTTCTTAGCTGAAATGCACATCTGTGCCATATGGCAGCTGCTCCTGGCTTTGAGTTACTCATTCCCCCAGGTGGTGGAGACACCGTGTCTCTTATTTGCCCTGACAAAGCGACAGAGGGAGCTCAGGCAGTTCAAACATATCCTACAAGAAAGTGAACAGTGAATAGACTTCTGGCCACTGTATCATGGTTTGCTACCAAACACACCAGCTTCATTGCTCTTCTTTGGACACGTTCCAGCACCTCAGTGTCTTTCTTGTAGAAAGCATTAAGTGCCTAAGCCTTTTCCTCAGCCTTTGTCACTATGTTCCCCCCACATCCAATGAAAGATGGAGATTCTCCTTAGCCCTCCTTTTGTTGTGAATGTATTTATAGAAATCTTTTTTTTTGTCTTTTATGGCAGTAGCCAGATTAAGTTCTAGTTGGGCTTTGGCCCTTCTAATTTTCATGCTGCATAGCCTCACAACATCTTTGTAGTTCTCCTGAGTTGCCTGCCCCTTCTTCCAAAGGTCATAAACTCTTTTTTTTTTCCTGAGTTCCAGCCAAAGCTCTCTGTCCAGCCAGGCCGGTCTTCTGCCCGTCCATCTTGTCTTTTGGCACATGGGGACAGCCTGCTCCTGCATCTTTAAGATTTCCTTCTTGAAGAATGTCCAGCCTTCCTGGACTCCTTTGCCCTTCAGGACTGCCTCCCGTGGGACTCTGTCAACCAGGCCCCTAAACAAGCCAAAGTCTGCCCTCCAGAAGTTCAAGGTAGCAGTTCTGCTGACCCCTGTGCTCACTTCTCCAAGAACCAAAAACTCTTATCATTTTGTGATCGCTGTGCCCAAGACGGCCTCCACCCATCACATCACCCACAAGTCCTTCTCTGTTCACAAACAACAGGTCCAGCAGGGTGCCTTCCCTACTTGGCCCACTCACTAGCTGTGTCAGGAAGTTATCTTCCACACACTCCAGGAACCTCCTAGACTGTTTCCTCTGCGCTGTATTGTATTTCCAGCAGACATCTGTTAAGTTGAAGTCCCCCACGAGAACAAGGACTAGTGATTGTGAGACTTCTCCCAGCTGCTTACAGATTTCATCTGCCTCTTCATCCTGGTTGGGTGGTCTATAACAGACTCCCACCATGATATCTGCCTTGTTGGCCTTCCCCCTGATTCTTACCCATAAACCCTATCATCACCATCATTAAGGTCTAGACAATCAAAACAGTCCCTAAGATACAGGGCTACCCCACCGCCTTTCCTTCCTTCCTGTCACTTCTGAAGAGTTTATTGCCATCCACTGCAGCACTCCAGTTGTGTGAGTCATCCCACCATGTTTCTGTGATTGCAACTATATCATGGTTTTCCAGCTGCACAATGGCTTCCAGCTCCTCCTGTTTGTTGCCTATGCTGTGTGCATTGGTCTAGGTGCACTTCAGTTGGGCTATTGATCCTGCCACCTTTTTGGGGGAGAAGCCCTAATTCCTATGGGACTGTTCTCAAGTGCTTCTGTGGTTTCTAACACATCAATAACCCTTGCGTCTTTGCTGCCGCATAGATCTCCATCCCCTGCCCCCACTGAGATGGCTAAGGCACTGTGTGCATTAGTACAGGGATATTTCAAATGTGGTCCAGTGTACTCAGCACATCATGGAGCAGACTGAAGGACCTTGCTAGCACACTGTCCCTCAAACATTGGCATGCCACCCCCAGGCTTATCTGTAGCAAGCCTGGTTTTATCCCTTTCCCCCTTCAAATCTAGTTTAAAGCTCTTTCAATGAGCCCTCCTAACTCCTGAACAAAGCTCCTTTTCCGCCTTTGGGACAGGTGTACCCCGTCTGTCGCCAGTAGGTCTGTCATGTAGACCGCCCCATGATTAAAAAACCCAACATTCTGGCTGTGATACCAGGCTCGGTGCCAGGTATTGATCCGCTGGCTCTTCCTGTTTCTTCCCCCATCATTCCCTGCAACTGGAAGGATAGAGGAGAATACTACTTGTGCTCCTAACCAGTCGTCCCAGGGCCCTGAATTCTCTCCTGATTGCCCTTGGACTTCTTACAGCAACTTCATCACTGCCTGCCTGAAAAAACAATAATGGATAATAATCTGAGGGCCATACCAGGGTAGGAAGCTTTCTCTTCACATCTTTAACCCGGGCCCCAGAGAGGCAACAGACTTCCCTAAGAAGTGGGTCTGGTTGGCATATTGGGCCTTCTGTTCCCTTCAGAAGAGAGTCTCCTCTGACAATGACCCATCTTTTTTTCCTTTATGGAAGCGGTTTTGGCACAGGGCATAGGCTGACTTAACCTTGACAACACCTCCAACCTAGATGAACCATCGTCCTCATCATTGTTTGGTTCCACTTGCAGAGCCTCATACCTATTATGCAAGGGCATCTGGGAAGGTGGGGTGGTCACAGAGGAGACATGCCTGCTGTGCCAGGCAGGAAGTTATGGCCATTGCCCCCTATCCCTTAAGTCACTGTGTTCAGCCAAGCGGAGAGAGGATAGGGAATCCACTTTGTCATGTGTCCTGTCTGCCTGTTGGGCCTGTCCCAGGGATGGTAGGGTGCAGTTCCAGTAGTCCATCTCTCTCTCACACTCCCTGATACTCCTCAACCTACTCACCTCCTCCCAGAGCTCTGCCACTAAGCAGAGGACTCTGCTTAGTACTTACCTCCTCTACCTGTACTTACCCTCCTCAGTACTTACCCTCCCCTACCTGGGTGCACCTCCCACAGGTCTGCTCACTATTGCCATCCAGTACTGGCATGAGAGCAGGGCACACCCTGATGACACCTGGGTGGCAGCATGTTCCTATCGGAGCTCTGTCTGGGAAGCTGCGTCAGTCGTGGTGGGTGCAGAGCTTAGAGAGGCCACGGCTTTCTGCCGGGTGGATACCATTGCTCCCTGGTCGTGCCGGTAGAGTGACAGCACCCTGCCGCGCCACACCCTGCTTGCCCGCCCTGGTGGCTACCGCTCCCTAGGGGTTTCTTTTACAGGTGTGGACCGTGCCGGCGCCGGAGCTGCTCTCCTCGGCGACTGAGGGCTAGTTTCCGTTACACCGCGTTTGAATCTCCCGCCGTTGCTCCTGGCCCCGCCCAGGTCTCCTCAGCCGCTGTCTCTCCGCTCCCCTGAGGCGACTGAGTGGGAGTGTCTTCACTGCAGAGCACTCAATAGCTATGATAGTTAGCTGATGAGCACATGCCAGAACATCATGACTAGGACCCAACCATAACTGATATGTGCTTGTTTTTTAAAAGAAGCAAGCACTTAATGACTACGATAATTAATTATGATAATTACTGTTCTCTCTGGAATGCCTTCCACTTCAGGATCTCTACAAGCTTTTTCTGCACTGGTTTAATTGATGGCCCTGTTCTGTGAGGTACGTGATATCTATGACCGTGGGCAAGTCACTTAGCAGCCCTTTAACTTCCACATTACAGAATGAGGTTAATAAGAACATCCTGTTTCACCAGCAGGAAGATACTATTCAAGATTATGGGATGTTCAACTTAGGAGAAGCTGGAGACCATCTAAGTAAAGAGACCCACGGAGGAAACAGAGGTAGAGGAAAGCACCAGAGCTAGAAGCTTAACTGTCCTCCACACTTGCTGTCAGACCACACCAGTGGCATACCAGCTTGAGGCAACCCAGAGTCAAAGTGGATTTGGAGATTGGCTGTGGGCAAGGTTTCCACAGATATGTTTCTGGTAAATGCATTCAGGCTAAGTAGCCATTAGGACTAA
Source organism: Ciconia boyciana (assembly GCF_034638445.1). Classification (NCBI taxonomy): domain Eukaryota; kingdom Metazoa; phylum Chordata; class Aves; order Ciconiiformes; family Ciconiidae; genus Ciconia; species Ciconia boyciana. Next base: position 4,525,994 of record NC_132935.1, read on the forward strand.
ACACAAGCTTTGGTTTAGATTTTTGTTTTCTCAAGCTATTCAACCCAAAATGGGCTTCCCAGCTGTTTCCTTAGTAACCAGTCCATATGTCAGGAACATCTTTAAGATTATTATGTAAACAACTCAAGATTAAAACAGGTTGAAACAGTAGCCCATATCTACCTGATTTAGGGAAGAAAGCCACAGAATTTCCTCCATTTCTATTAATTCTCTTACATACATGGGAGGAAGTGTTTGTGGACTGGAAATCATGAAACTATAAGCTCTGCTGTGGATTTATTGTCTGGGTAGAGAAAGAAACAATTACATTTAAGGGAATGGTATGAAAAATAACTGCTTCTGAATATTTCTTTCCAATTTTAATCAATGTTAGATATTACAGTGGAAAAGTTAGTGTTTATATTTAATGTCTAAGTTCATAACTCTGCAAATTATAAACTTCTTTTCAGGTAAAAGCATTGATAGGGAGCACATTTCATATTCAGAATGGATGGCTAAGAAGAGTTTCATTTGCACACAAATATTCATGCCTGATCCTTCATGCCCTTCCATGCCCTGAATATGCAGGGAATGGAAACAGCATTGCATTACTTCTCTGACTAGGTGGAAATAACACAGCTATAATGTTGAATCAATTCACAGAATAAACCCTGTGAACAGCTGCTGAGGAAATCAATATGAGGAAATAGTGAACTGAATGTCTATTCTGCAAATAGAAAAAATAGATTGTAGCTGTCTTGGTTTTGGTATCCCTGAAAAGTCTGGGCCTAAAAGGCAGTTGGGTGCCCAATTCCCATCTAGATTAACAAATTCATTGAGAACCAAGCGGGGAGGTTGTGGAGAAAGAAACAAAGGAAAGAAATTGAAATAAAAGAAGGGTGATGGAGGGAAGCTGGGCAGTTACAGATAAGCAGCAGCATGGATAGGTGAGGGGAGAAGAGTTATCAAATGAAGGAACTGTTCAAAAGAGAAAGAGTAGAAAGAGGGAGTAGGATGGGGTTAAAGGCAGCGGGTAGAGAAGTTCAACGTTTTTCTTTCTGATACAAGATGGGAGTACCAGCAGGGAGTACCCTATAAGAGAAAAACTGCCAGATGAAGAGGACAAGACCTCTGAGAAGGTGGAGGGAGAAAGATACCAGAAATAGAGACAGATGTGACCGTTGGATTTGACATCCTGTATAGCACAGACCTTAAATTTCACTCTGCTGCCCTCTCCCTTTTTGACAAATAGCAGATTTCCCTGAAGTGATACAGTCTTAAAGACTCGAAGAGTTGGAAAATGATCTTGGATAGCTGTGATCTTGTCCATGGTACAAAGGAAGGATTCCAGGGATAGCACGACCAAAAGAGAAGGACAGGAGGAAGATGGTTGCATGCAGTGAGAGTATACAGAGGTTATGGGAGGGGAGGGTGGGGAAAGAGAGAAATGTTAAAGATGAAGAAGAAAAACAGAGTGTAAATAAAGCTTTAGGCTGGTGAGAAGAGGAGAAGAATGGGGTGGAGAAGGAGAGAAGGAAGAGATTACTGTTCTAATGTGGATTACGATGACATCAGAAAAACTGTCTGTGCATTGATGCTGATACAGCAACCAGTTTGCCCAGGCTAGAAATAGATAATTGATACCATCCTTTGGGAGCTGCCATTCAAAGCCCTTTAGTATAATCCTAGAAACCACCAGTCTCTCCTTGCCCTTAATTTGTTTTAATGGAACACTTCTCCTGCCTCTTCCTGTATTGTTTAGCAACTCCTTGCAACCCTTCTTTATCCTCAGCACTTTAAGCAAGTGATAAGCTGCTGGTAACCTTGTTTGCAATTTGCAGTTCATTAGAAGTTCAGAGGCAAGGGCAGCACTTGTGTGGGGGTGAATTGTTGAGCAGATGTGTTTGGTCTGAGCCTTGTCTCTGCCAGCCACTTATAGGTGCCACCTAATCCTGATCAGTCAGCACTCACTGGTGTTTCTTGCTCTGCAACTCCAGTGCCAGTGATGATAACCATCAAAATGGGGAAAAACCCACCAAGTATTATCTGCACTAAAAGCACAAAGTTAAACACAATGTCACTGAGAAAAACAAGGGGCAGGATAAGATGAGGCAGGAACAAGACAAGTGAGCACTGAGGATGTACTTAGCGCAACCATCAGTAGTGACTGAGTTGCAGGTTGCCAGACTGAGTCCCAACTCCTTTGTTTCACACTCACCAAAATGCCACTCAGTGAAGGTGATGATTTTCAGTGCTCCACTTCTCCCTGACCTGCAAACTATTCAATGCCAGGAAGCCTGCAGACCCAGGACTCTTCCCCTCTTCCCTAGACCACACACCCAATCCTGCAATTGGGCTGGGAAAGAAAAATGGATGTGGATGAGCAATAAGGTTAAGAGATTTATATTTGAAAACACAGGGAAGCCCATCTCCACTGGGTATGGTGCCCTAATCATATATACAGTGGCCTAATTGTATATACAGTGCAATGCGATTCCAGGCAGAAACCTAACACCCTTCTCAGCCTTTCTGGTTTCCTCTGTTGTTCCCCAAGCAGCACCTTTAAGCACTGCAAGGAGGCTCGAAAGGGTGCCAGAAGGAACAGGGGCAGCTCCCACATACTCTGAAAGAGGTGCAAGATTTGAGCCTGTCACATGGGAAATGCCTTCCAACACAGAATTTCTAGAAAAGCTGTGGCTCAGCAGTACAACTCCTTATCCATAACCTCTACTCACCTGGCAAAGGAGAAAGTTGACTCCCCAGTCCACATGGTCAGAGCCCTTCTGCATTTGATTTGCCTGTGTCTTCTTCCCTGTTACAGTATTTCAAGAATCTCCAGGGTTCTTGCCCAGATCTTAGCCAGGATCTCTCCTGATAAAGTTTCACAATGTAATTTCTGTTTTACAGTCCAAGACTTGTCCCTTAAGATGGCACTTTCTGAGTGTTTGTGCTCTTGTTCATCTTCATGCAGGTCCAGAGCTTTATGCTGACACAGGGGCTTCCTGTGCTTATACATAGATCAGTGCTAGGGACTGCATCTTTGTACATTGAGACGATAAGATTGGAAATAAAGTTAATAATCTGGGAAGTGACTCCTTTTTCTCCCACTGCTGCTCAGTATGTTCATGCAACAGTTGTACCAAACAAAGCTAAGCATCTCCTATATTGTCAGCTGTTGCATGCTTTAGAGCCTTGTATCTCCACAATTTACTCTTCTTTTTTCTTTAATCTGCTAGGTGGAGGTAATGAAGATTTGAGTAGTAGGTGTACATCCATCTGTCCTGGCAGAGTGGCTGGAGCTGCACAGAGCCACAGAGCTGAGGGTCATTATAATCAGCTCGATGCGTGGTTCTGCCTGTGGCAAAATGGATTCCTTATGTGAGATTGTCTGTCATGCAGAAGGCACCATCATTAGCTCCCTTTCTAAGAAGTCCTTCTGCTCTCCTAGATGAAATATACTGTCACTTACCCCAGCATGTTGACTTGCCATCATGGTGTCAGTATGGAGCAAGCTCTTCTTTGGTAGCTTTCAAAATTAAAATGCCCCTGTTCATTTTTTTAGACTGCAGACAGATAATGTTGCTATTTTATTAATTTTATTCTTGATGCAATTTTGAGCCTCTGCATGAAGATGATTCCAGCATCCAGATACCTTTGAGAAACATCATCTTGGGTGAGGAGAGTAGTCTGGATTGAAGATATGCCATAGCTGTGCTTTTAATTTTAGGCTTACACCATTAACCAAAGAGCAACAAGCTGCCACTCTGCATATCTGTGTAACATGCTGGACAATCAATCTATTGCAGCCACCATCTTCATCCTAATTTCTCTTTTTATAAGGAAGGGAGGTTCTCGTGCCCAGAGTTCCTCAGAGAATCCTACATGACAGCGGGAAAGGTAGCTGCGGAAAGGGAGAATGCAAACTCCTCGCTATGTGCCCTGGGGGTGGGGCAGGTGTAACAAGTTTAAACTGAAACAGAAGAGTTAAGTTCAAGATGACAGAAACCTGTTTGATAGAGGAGAGGACAGTGGATAGATGCCTAGGAAGACTGTGAAACCTCTAGCACTGGCAGTTTGTCTGATTTGTTTTTCATCTCCCAGGAATTAGTTGGGGGCTAGCTCATCTGGATTTTTTATCAGCCAGTTTTTCAACTCTGCTTTCTGCTGTTATGTAGCAGCAGATGTTCAGATTCTGAATATTTTTCAAAGCTACCCAATTATTATTAGGTATAATTAACACCAGCATCCTTAATCCATAAGCCTGCTTTAGGTTGGACTCAGTCCTATTCTGTGTTTACAAAATAAAAGCCCGATGTGAAGATCACCTCTTTGAAAAGTAAGAAGCAATCCTAGCTCCCAGTCTCTCCCTGTGAGGCAGAAAAATACTTGTAGAATGTATAAAGCAAGGAATATTACTAGAACGTGTAGCTGTTTGCCATAAGAGTAGCACAACTTAACACTTACAAACTCTCCAAATTTATTAGTGCTGAATTAATTACCTAGCCATATATCTAAACTCAAATGTTCAGGAAAGTGATTAATATTACTCAGAACTACCAGTTTATGGATCATTGTCTGTAATCAGGTTGTGGTAGTTCAACGAGATCCACATTTCCTGTGGTTCACAATGGATTATTCACATAGGATGTGCGGCATAATTGAGTTAAGGTTATGGAAGCAAACATACCTTTTGGAATTTGCCCAGTGTGAGTCACATAGTTTGGTAAAGATAAAGTTGCATAATTCAGGGGTATTTTTATGCATTAGCACTAAACAAACACTATGGTCATGCGTTCTGAACAACAACAACAAAGTGATAGGAACAGTCTTAGTTGATACTAGAATCTGGTTAAATAAATTAGAAGTACAGTGCAGTGTTTGGGAGGTTTCAGTTATAAAGCTATTTCAAGAAACCCATGAGGATTTCACTAAACTCTGCAGCTGCAATGTGTACAGGCAAACAGGATGCTGTTCTATCGCCAAAGGAATAACAAACAATTCCAAAAGAGGGGGTAATTTAGTTAAATATAGCACTTGAAATAATATACTAAGAATTCATGTCTTTTGTGGTCATTCTACCCTTTTTATGCAGTGGATAGTAGTAAAATCCTCAAACTGCTAATGACTGCAAATGGCGTTCCCGTAAGAGAAGAAATGAAAATTTGGAGATAACAGGCTGAAGGACAGCGAGGCGAGCACAGGCTCTAGGAAATAAGATAAAGAGAAAAAAACACTTGAATGTCTGAGATTGTTGCTTTGTCTGCTTCCTAGGCCAGATCCTTGAAGTCTTAAATGCACAGCAACGCTGAGAAAAATGCGCAACACCGTGAAGGTGTTATGGTCAGTGCATGAGCTTATTACCTGATTTAGTGCAGCCCAAGGGACCAGTCTGTGTTGTCTCTAACAATCCTTCTCTGACACCCGCCAAAGTAGATGCTTCAGGAAGAGGGTAAGAATTGGAAAAAGCAGACTCCCAGTTTGCAATCATTTGTAGTTCAGGGACTTCCTGAAAAGGTGGGCTTGGTATATTAATAACCCTCAATCTCTCTCTCTTCCTTCAAGAGGCTGCTTGAAGGGATGCTTTTGAAGCCACATCAGCTTTTAGTTCCCACAACACACTGTGGCAGGAAGTTCCAAAGTTTAACTACAGGCATGAAGAGTCACTTCCTTCCATTTGCTTTGAGCTTGTCCTCACCTACTTAAAATTGCTGCTTCCTTATTCTTTTATTGGAAAATGCAATGAAAAAATCAATCTCTTCACCTTCTCCATTGTGTTCATGATGTTATATCCTGGTCATCTCTTAGATTGAAGAGGTGAACCTATTTAGTTCTTTCTTACACCAAGTAGTTCTGTACTCCTATCATCCTTGTTATTCTCATCTGAATCTTTTTAGCCCTATTGTTTCCTTTCTAAGTGAGAGGACCAGAGCTGCACACAGGATTTAAGCTAAAAGAGCCATAGATTTACACAGTTGCATAACAATGTTCTCTGTTTTGTTTTCTGTTGCTTTCCTGGCAATTCCTAACATTTGATTTGCTTTACTGACTGCTACCAAATGCTTAGCTGACGTTTTCATGGAGCTATCTATTATAGCCCCAAGTTTTCACTCCTGGCTGGTAATGGCCAGCTCAGGGCCACATGTGAGCTGAGGGCTGCTTGTCCCCTTGTACATCATTTCACTGTCCAGTCACTGAGATCCTGCAATTCTTCACAGTCTATCCTCATCTTTAATACCTAGAGTAGTTTTGTATCGTGACTAAACCTTGTCACTTCACTGTTTACTCTTTTCCAGCTCATGTATGAGTTTGCTGAGCAAACAGCATATATCTCCAGGGTACACCACTGCTGATCAGCCTCTACCACAAGACCTGACCATGAGCTCCCACTATCTGTTTCCAAGGTTTTTTATTCATTCCTTTTTTATTCATCCAGGGACCTTCCCATTTACGCCTTGACTTTCCTTAAAAGCCTTTGGTGAGAGATGCTGTCTGCAGCTCTCAGGAAATAAAAGCTGGTTATATCAACAGGATATCCTTTATCCAAAGGCTTGTTGACACCTTCAGAGAACTCCAGTGGGACCATATGGCAGGACTTCCCTTTATAAAAGCCATGCTGAGTCTTCCATGGCACATCACATTTACGTATGTGTCCACTAATTCAATTTTTTTCACTAGTTTCTACAAAGCAGCAGTACAATACCAGTCTGCACTTAGCTTCTTATGCTGCTGGAAGAGCTGAGACCTCATGTTAATCTGAAAGACTGGGACAAAGGCACTCCCACTGCATCTGTATTTTCCAGACTACAACTTTCAGGTGCCGGAAGAGCAGGAGTTGGGATATTTTTTCCAGAATTTCCTCTTAGTGTTTATTGTTGGTTTTGGTCAGATATACAAGTGAGTGCACAACACTCAGAGAGCAGCATTGTTTCCTCATGTCAGGATTCTTCTACCTACCCCAAAATGTTACAAGCAAAATTCCCTGCTGTGGTCAGTCCTCTCCGCATTGTCAGAACTGCACGATGAGCACTCGCCTCCCTTCTGTTACATCTCCAAGGGGCAGGAAATGCCTCTTTCTCACCGCGTCCCCTAAAAACCTAGGGGTGGGAGTCCTGCCAAACGAGGGGAGGAAGCACCAGACAAGTTAGTTGCTACCAGCCGCCAGTTGTAGTCAGTCCCCCAGGGAAAGCAGTTATTTAGCGTGTGCTGAAATGATTCTGTGCGTGAATCAGGAACACGTTTATAGCTCTCAGATAGCCAAACCTCCCCCTCCCTTTTAAGAGGGAAGTGCATGCAGGTGACAATCTGGCTTCCTCGAATAAGCCAACATGAGTTATTTCCTGATTATTTCAATGATGATTTTTGGTTTTGAGGGTGCAGATTCATCAATCAATTTATCTGCACTGATTGCCTGGGAAAGCAGAGGACTGGCTAAATCATCTAACCAGTCTCATACTGCTCTTCTTCTTGGGGTGGAACCAGTCTCATACTGCTCTTCTTCTTGGGGTGGTGGGGTTATGACTTCTTTAAATTTTGGAAAATACTGAAAGCAAAATAAATAATGGAAAAAGAGCAGCTGCTAAACAGCTCAAGAAGGGCCTTGTGGTCATTTCCTCAAAAATAAACCACTGAAAGGTAAACAAGCATGCCTCCTTCTCATGAGGAGTACATTTCATCCCTTTCTAGGTTTTAACAACTTTTGAATGAAGTGAAACGCCAGCACTTTTGAGACTTGCATTGACTGTAGAGATCTTTCTGGAGCCCTGAGCTACCCCAGGGAATGTATTGCTTTGACTCTTTTCACAAAACCCATTCCCATATATTGCACTGGGCTCACAGCAGAAAGCTGACCTCTCTGGGAAGATTGAAGAGGTGTAAAGGTTTTAGCAGACACCGGTAGGAACCAGCTGTCACACTGCAGAGTGACTCATGTTACAGAATGCTGCTGGCAGGAACACAGATGTGCAGGAAGCAAACCTTCGTCAGACTTGAGTAATTCAGGTGAGCACAAGCACGACACCTGAAGGCACGTACATGCTAGGTGTGATGCATAAGGTTGTGTAACATGGTGTGTCCTTATATAGATGACCTCCAAGGTCTAAATTATGGCTTACCAGTACTTTGAATGTGAACCACACTGTCCCTTGTCATGGAGAAGAGCTTCACTTGCCTGACTCTTGCCTCTGTCCCAGCAGCCCTGGGGTGCTCTCAGATTACCAAATCAAGAAGCCTCTGGTTTTGTTCAGAAGGTTCCTGAGATCACCTGCTATGAGGGAAGATGGGATCTGTAGGCTGGCAGACCTCAGGATTCACTTCACTCTGCTGCTTATCTCATTCCCTTAGGAAGGGCAGAGGTAGTCTAAATCCCATCTGATTTACCAGGACTTTGGACACCTCATTCCTGTTAACTTCAGTAAGGAGTATCCATATCCTGTAGGAAGTTTTGAACGCAAGGCTCTGACATATTTTGATTCAACGCATTCCCAATACATCAAGTAAAGAATTGACCATGAAGGGAAAATAAAGGACTTACTTAGGAAAATCCTAAACAAAACCCAAGCCTTATGAATTCAAAAGACTGATATCCACCTACAACTTTGACTGTAGGTGAAGGATGATGAGAATAAAATAACTTATTTCCATGCATTTTTTGGAATAAATGGAAAAGCCATTAAAATAACATGGACCACAGTCTAAAATACCAGTACAGGCACAGAACAGCTGCCATGAAAATGCCACAATAAATGGTCATGGAATCTGAAATGTGAGTTGTCAGCAAAATTGCACTTTCATTGAAAACAATGATACAAAATCTCCTTTTGCTAATTTATTTGTACTCTACATCCAGAGAAACAGAAGCAATGCAAAGTCTTTAGTCTCTTGTAGGCACTCTTCTGAAGCAATTGTCCCAAAGTTTCTATAAAGGTACCAGTTATAAAATGACACCTAAGAGATATTGGTGCCTTGTGCATTTGTTCCAGAAGAAGATGCCCATGCAGGACAACTTCCTCCAAAATGTCCTAGAAGAACTTTCCAGTAGGTAAAAACCTAGGTAGTTTTGATAAGGAGCTTGACAAATGAATGAACTGCCTTGTAAATCATGACTGTCCTACTTAGGAGAATATTGGATTAATTTGGTTTCCAATTTTAGACTTTTCTACTCCTGTGTTATTCACTTTATGCTGGACCTGTACAAAGCATACATTGTATGCACCGGCATATTGGCAGCAAAGAAGAAAGGAAAATTTGAAATATAGCTGCTATGATGATCTCCTGTGCCCAGCCTGCTCTGTTCTTCTGGATATCTATTGAGATGAATTCCAATATGCAGAACAGTCTCTCCTCTTCACAGTGTGAAGAACTGTCCTCGTTCATTCATTTATGGAAATCTACCCTGAAAGCCAGAGGCAGCAAAGGAAGTTCTCCTATGGAAAACTCACGCTGTTGTCTTAAGATCCCATCTTCTGCCCAGCTGCAGGGATGGTTGCACATCTATGGGAGCAATGCAGAGATGAAAACAAGCAGCCATATGAAAACAAGCAGCAATAGCAGGGGATGGATGGATGGAAAATCCTGGAGCTGTCACTTACCTCCCTGTATCATCAAGATGTGATTCATCTCAGTTACACAGGGTTTGCTGTAGGAAAATCTGGAATATACTGAGCTCCACTGACTCTCCTCGCAAACCTTGTACAGCTGTACACAATGAAGAGTACCTGAACTGCAATCACTCAGTCTCCGTTTGCTTCCAGCTCATGTTTGCTACTTTTTTGCCTTTTGCTCAGTTCACAGTAAGGAATGTTCATATAAACACAAATTGGGAAGGAAATGCCTAGGGAGTAGCTGCCTGCTATGGAAATGAATGTGGAGGTCATTTGTGAATATCCACAAAGGAGAGCTAGTTCTGGATTAACTTCTCCAGCCAGAGAAGATAAACTTGACTTGTGATTCATGTGTCCAGTCAAAACTGACAGCACAGTTCAGTTTAACCCATCTGCCATGAGCTGCTAATGGATAATTGATAAGCCATGACTTCCTGAAAAAGAATTATGTGAGAAATACAAAATAAATGTGATAATAATAATAACCTGCTCTGTTAGCTCCTGAAGAAAAAAGACACTGCATTTGTTGAACAAATTTCAATACATCGCTTCTTACAGTGGTACTGAAGGGCAGCATTTACAGGATACACAGCTTTGTAGGGGTCTGGGTAACTGTGATTTTATTATACAGTGGAGCCAACCTACCTTTAACCACTGCCAAGAAGGATGTCCGGCTCCCTGATGCTGTCCCTGACCCCAGCACGCATCCTGCAACTTCCATTTCACCGCACCGCTATGTCCCTGATCCACACTGTGCCAGTCCAGGGAGCTAAACCAACATGGAGCCCTCCAGTTTTTATGCCACAGAAGGTTTTTTTGCTGGTGTAGTTCCAAACGCCAGTGTGCAGCAGGATCAGCACAATGGACGTAGTGGAAATGTGCAGCCTGGTGAGCCTGACCATCCTTTCCAACAACAGCTACCCATTAATTAGGATCAAAAATATGATAAAATCTCATTCTCAGCCTCCTAATACTACCATGCCATGCAGAGAACAACAGTGGATGCCAGGGAAGAAGCAAAGGGCTGTAAGGGGAAGAAACATACAGTCATGAATGACCGTGAGAATTAATTTCTGACATAAAATATGGCTTATAATATGAAATATCTGAGAACCATCTCAAAGCCCTGTCCTCTAGCAGTTAATTTTAAAAGTATTAGTTATGGCTTAACATCACCTGAAAGTACACGAATGCCTCGCAGCACAGACTGACAGGCAGGGCTGCAGACCTGGGGAACTTGCAATCTAATTAATGCTTGACAGCATGAGGGCCACCATCAATAAAAGAGAAATGGAAGGGCACCAGGTGAAGCTCCTGATTGCAACAAGTACCAGCATATGGCTTAGTCATGGGCACAATGTAGTGGTTTGCTAGACAGGGAGGAGGGAGAGCTTCCAATGTCTGGCAGTGAAGGGACCAGGGAAATATCTGGCTGACGGTGTTTTAAAGTTTTCTGGACGTTTCTTCCTACTGATTCACCCCATGGAGATATGTGGGGAAAGGGCACTTGTTAGGGAGGAATCTGAAGGAAAAGGGGCTGCAGCGCTCTCCCTGCTCTCAGCACGGCCTTGCACTGCTGCAGGCATTGATGCAGAAAACAAGCGTACCGAATTAGTGTGCAGAAGTAGGGGGTGACAGGGACACATCTGCTGCCTGAAAAACTGACCTGGAGGGACATGGAGGGATATGAGCAGCTGGATATGTGAGCATGTATAATATCGATTAGTGAACAGGCTCCTATAACTGTCGGAGTTACATGCGGTGTCAATACAAGTTACAGAGAGGCACTTCAATTAAGAGAAAAACCAATAAGAAAAAGACCTTTCTGTTCTTTAGAAACACTGGCAGAAGAGGGTTATTTCTAAATCGCTGCCCACACTGAGTCATATTGTTCACATAAATTAGCTTGGCCTGAAACAGAAAGTTCAGGAGCTGCCAATGGCAAAGCCAGCCACGGGTATGAGCTCATGAGAGGTTGCCAGTCCCGTGGAGTTAGGCTGGTCCTATCATGGATGGGAAAGGTCTAAAGAAAAGCCGGAGTGTGGGAAGAAGGTGTGTTGGGTGACCTGCTTCCATCGGACACGGTACTGAGCCAGAGGCTTTGCATGGTGATAAAGAAGACCTCTGGGGGAGCAACGTAGCCTAATCATATATATAACAGACATCGTGCATTCTTTAAATGCTGCATCTCCCCCCACAGCCTGCTGGATTAATGGTGTTAGTCTGCTCCAAGCAGTACAGCGGAAGACCACTTGATGCAGATACACTTTTACATTCAAGTCATCCCACAAAATAGGAGGCTTGCTGTCATTTCCAGAGATGACACTGACATTCCATTAAACCCCTAACCCATGCTTGAAGAGAAACTATTCAGGTTTCTCCTGTCTACCGTTAGGGATTAGTGTTAGGAATAATCATTGCTTCACACTTGCATCTTTCCGCTCATACAGCATTCCCAAGGTGTATGTGTTTTTCGTAGTCACCCAGTCTATGTTCATCCATTTTGGCTCTTAAATAAGCTGTTATATGCTGACATCCTCTAAACTGAACCCAGAAGTGTTTACTGGACTGAAAAAGACATCACCAGATGTCTCCAATATCAGCCTAGAAGGACTTCTGTTTTTCAACAGGCGCTAAATGTGGCTGAAAAATCAGCAGGCTGTAGAGTGTCTGCATAGTCAAATCACCTCTAAGAGGCTTTGTAATTGTGTTCAGTTCTGCCGTGCTGGAAAATTAGGATAATAAGCTCGATGTATTACACTCAAACTGGGGCTAGACTCCATATGTGGTGGTAATAAGAAACACAGGCTGAGGTTTTAAAGGCAGCTAGTGGGGCTCAGCACTTTGCTCAGTGGAAAAGGAGATGCCAAGCTACCTCAATTCACTTGGTAGTCATGGCCATGAACTAGTAAGTTTCCAGAAGGCCCCAGTGATGGGCAAATCACCTATTTCAGATGGTGTGAAAGGGCTCAGTTCTGACAAGTCAAGTCTTATGCTCTCTCTAAAAATCAGGCTCAGGAGTGATCTTAGAGTGAGAATCTAACAAACTACACATACAAAATCTGTAGGCATTTTTTGGGCATTCAAATAAAAAATTGTGATCTTATTAGTCACTAGCTTTAAGGCTACAATATTCTTTCTGATACTGAAGCTTTACTAATCATTAAGGTATTTAGTTTTGTCTTGCTTTGTCTCACTTTCATTTCTAGCTTTCATTTTCTGGCTCTTTGCACATGAGTTACACTGAGGAGTTTCCTAGCAGTTGGCCATACTATCTACTGAAAAGTCTTCAACACATTTCCATGAACATCTTCTCTATATATCAAGTTCCTTTCAACAAAACCTAAAAAATACCTGGCCTTCTACTATCTTTTGTCTTTTTTTACTGCACTGGGGACGGTGCGCTGGGTGGATAAGTCAGTAGTAGGTAAGTCAGTGAGTAGATAAGTCACTCCACTGGGTTTCACTTTAAAGGAGTACTTTCCCTTTATGCTGTAGGCTGGCAAACACTTTTTCTAGCTACTATGCCAGTTTGAGCAATCCCAACATCTCCTCATGCTGCCCACTCAGTTGTGCCAGTACAACTTTCCATGGGCTGCCCAATAAATCCTTCAGGGATTGATTTGGGATAATAGTAACCCAACCAAACATGACTCCCTTTTTTTCTTAAAGCCCTTCTAACCCTTGTTGAGCCTACTTAACTCAGCGCTACCACTGAAAAATTGCATGCCAGACTGCACCAAAAGAAAAAGGGAATAAATTTGAAAGTTGGTTTCATATTACTTTTGCGAGTCAACCAGCCACATCGTTGTATGGAAATTCAGTGCAAAGTCTAATGTACTCATTTATCATCAAGCTCAGATCAGAGAATGTGCAGCCCCACAGACTCTCACTCTGTAATTGTAGCCATGTTCCAGGCACTAAACAAACTATTTTTATGTGTCAAAGACTCACAAAACCTTCAGCAAAATTGGTCCCACCATGGATTCAAAAGCTCAGTGAGGGATGCTGAAGTCCTTCTGCTGTCCCTGGGGAGAGCAAGGCATTTTGTACAGACAACATGACACCACAAACACTGACCGGGCGTTGGATGAAATGAACCAACAGGAAACACAAAGCACATGGCTGTGCCAGAACATTTCCCCCCTGTGCAGCCCACGGGCTGCAAAATGGGCCCCTTCTGTCAGCCTGGCTTTCAAAGACGCCTTCTGGGGCTCAGCACTGTGGGGAGGAGTGCGGTATTCACTAAACCCATCCTTAGCTGGTTTGTCACCCTAAGTGCCCTCTCTTCAGTTAGGGACATTCAGAGGAATTTTGAAGAAGACTTTTCAGATCAGACAATGACACTTAGGATATGATTCATCTCACTTCACTTTAGCAGCCCACAAAATGCAGGGTTGGGATTCAATTGCCTGTCTAGGTACTAGATACCTAGTACCATATGGGATATTCTGTGTCACCCAAGACCTCTATACAGGGCTGGCAGATGTGACACTGAACATACAGGAGACGTGCACATTCTGCAATGGCAGCCAGAATCGCTCTTGTCACCTTTGTTAAGGCAACTAAATGTCACCCAAGAAGTCAACATCTGAACTAATGGGCTGGGTACTCATCATGGTTAGAAGAGGTCTAATCATTGGCATTAAGTGTAGGGTATCATTCACCCAAACAAATGCAGGTGTCTTCTTCAGGAGATTAATTACACCCTGTGTTCAACTGACTGGTGCCTCTTACCCTACTGATTACAAAGGTGACCTGAGTGAGTTCTGAGGACCCACACTATAGATCTACATATAGTCAAATGAATCCCATGCCCAGGAGTTTTCAGGATGTGGTAGCTGCTTAGGCAGGGTTGGCTGGACTGCAAGTGTACCAGGATCATTTCTTTAACCAAGAAGAATTTGTTGACTCAATCCTTTGGACCTTTCAGGTCACAGACTATCACCAGCTGTGAAGGCAATAAAAATGGGTGTTTCTTGTAATGGTCTTCAAAGCACTTGACAAAGATCACTAAAGAGATGGTGCCTTGTTCTAAAACAGTTGACTGAACTGGTTTGCAATTTACTGGGCCCAGTGTAGGACACTCCGAGGCCTTTGCTCCTTGAATGTCAGTGGAGAGGGTCATCTCGGCCCTTTAAGGCTGCTGGTGGCTGTTACCTGACTGCTGCCAGCCCAATCTCCCCGAAAAAACTACAGTGTGGGGCACAGGAGGTCAGGGTTCCTTCTCACAACATTGTCTGTGAACTTCAACAAAGCCTGCAGAGAAGGACAGCCTGTGGTGCAGGAGCGACTTCTGACTCATGTCAGTCAAACTTTGGCAGTGGTGCTCTCTGTGGTTTTCACCTTTTCACATCTTCTTATATACTCATTTTCTCATCTGTACCATGTAAAGCATTACAGGATCTCCCAATGCTCGGAAACTATGTTTCCATCACAATTACCTGGAGTTGCACTCTGACCACTAGGTGTTAACTGAAAGGTGGAAACCAGCCGCTCAGCTTTCTGTTGTCAACACTTCCTTCAATGTAGCTGGACGTTTCTGTATAAACCAGACTGTAAGTCCCTGCCCAGAACAAGTTGACTATTATTACACAGCCTGCATCATTCGTTTACTTGGCTCATTCAAGACAAATCAAATAACTGGGTACTGCCTCATGCTGCCTGCAACTTAAATTAGAAAGAATAGACCACAAGAACAACTGCAGTGGTAGGAGAAGTGACTATAAATAAGGAAAGGAAAATGTTTCTCTTAGAAAGCTTTGTTCCATAGAGGGAAATTGTAAAAGTAGTCCAGGATATTTTCGTTGCTGCTTTTTAATTTGAAATTTCATCTCTGGAAGCATTTACAGATGTAGAGTATTGTGCAATGTTTTTGCTGCAGTATGGTGATTGCTAAGATTAGCACAGTAACAGATCTTTTCAGACTAAATTGCATATAATTAATAGGAAGCAGGAGGAAAAAGGAATAATTGTACTTTAATCTAAATGCAAGTTCAGTTCTCCCAGAAGGTGGAACCGGCACTAAGGCCATGCTAAAGAGGGGCCCTTTCCGTTCCTTTCAGCTGGGTAATGAACAACAATTATGTGCCCGTATTGCAAATTCTCATTTCCAATTTGAGATGAGCTTTACCAAAGTGCAGGGATGTTCAGAGCTGAAATTTGTTTCAGGTCCTTCCTAGTAACATTGGAGATTATTGCTTTGTGCTTCTGGCTTGTCTCCCATTCAATGTCAAAACATGTTACAGACATTAAAACAATGTTTCCTTGTGAAGGAGCTATATAAAACCTATGCAACACAACTTACATTTTGGCCTCTAAGGCAGGACTTCATTGATAATGTAAACGTGGCTTCAGTTCACCATTTCTGAAGTGCGGCCTCAGTGTCCTGTGGAAGGAAAGAAAAATTCCTCTCCAGGTGGACACACAGAGATTAAGCACCAGGACAAAAGCTCAGATACTCCAGACAGGGTTTCTATGTGTTATGAACCCTGTGACAGCTCACAAGAGGGGATCCCACGTCTCATTCCAACATGAGTAATTACAGCCTTCTCCCCAAACCCTTTTGGAGCTCATGGTCAATAGGGGACCTGTGCTGAAGCCGCGTGGCACATTGCATGATGAGCTCCCATCTTCCATCCCATTGAAGCAACCAGATTTCCCAGTGGGTCATTGTGTGCACCAATAAGGAGGGACAAGTCTACACACCTGCTTCACTCAAAGCATTTCTCAGCTCTTCACTTCCACACACACACATTCCTCCCTGAAGACATTAGAGCATCACAGTATTGCCAGATGCGCAGCTCAATAAAACTACTGAAATAAATCATTGCAGCCAAGGTTTCACTTAGCTGCTGTTATTAATCATTAGCAATAGCTATTGCTAATTAATGTCATTACACATCATGACTATTAATCATAATCTGCTGATGCAAGACATATTGTCTCTCGTAGATAAGAAAGAGGAAAAAAGCAAGCAAGCAATAACCAAACTTGAAAATTATGATGGGCAGCATCTGCAAATTCACATTGCAAACTTCATGCTAAAAGTAAGCCAATGTCCCTGCCTCAGTGGCTGCATCTGAACTGTGTTTAAGCAATGTCACTTGTCACAAAACCACACACCACCAAAATGGGCATACAGCTTTAAAATATTATTTAGTATATGACATCTTTTGATGATACAAGCTCTTAACCATGTGGGAATGAGATTTCAATTAAACTAATTGTCTCTTCCATAGCACTACACTGCTGCCCCCCGACCAAGAACACCGCCATGCTGCTATCTTTACATCAAGGTCTTCCAAAAAAGAGTTAAACTGTTCAGTTCAAATACGAGCTGTTAGGCTGTATGCAAAAATCACCAAGAAAAAGCCCATGACCTTTGATAGGTAGAAGGTACGATTAGCTGACCCTAAAGATCCTTTGGCCCATGAAGTCTACAAAATACTATGGTGCAGCAAATTATTTGACATCCGAATTGCTGGGTCATTAGGATTTGTTTGTCATTAGGATTTAAACCCTCATTAATCAGGTTTATTTTTTCCTCATAAGGAAGGAAAGGGAGATTTCCTTCATTTTATATTTTAATCTCAAGTGGAAATTTAAATGCAGGTGTCTGAAGGTAAAATGCAAGAGTGGAATCAATTCTGCAGCTCACAAAATTGATTTGCCCCAGACCTGAATTTGTAATATATCCCCTTAAGCAGGCAGTCGGGAGCTGTAAGCACTCCGGCACGCCTGCTTTCCCCGTGGCGCAGGAGAGAGCTCACATACAGCCTTCGGCTACCTGCCTTCATACTGATGAACGCAGACATTGCCTGCTCAGAAATGAAATCTCTAAGCAGGAAGATATTGGCAGTGGTTTAAACAGAAATTCGCTGCAATAGCAATCTTACAAAGGCATGGTGCAAAGAACAGGAGATATCTACTGGCTTTGGGTCTGCAGACTCAGGGGTAATGGGATGCCAAGGACGGTCGTACAGAGGAGAAGGTGTCAGTCCTCTGAAACAAAAGTATTTCTGCCGTACGTTCAGATGGCCACATCTCCATCTGCTATGGGAGAAAGAGCTGTTGGTCACAGTGGTGAGCTCATTAAAATGAGATCAATAGAGATTTAATCTAATGCTGAGGATTATTCGAACTGGAATGCTCAATTAAGTGTGGAGAAAAAAAATGTAACACATCAAATGAATTGCCAGCTGATTCCCCTGCTTTATTTGGAATTTAGCCCAATATCAAAGAGGGTTGATAAGCTAAGGTAGAACTGTGAAAAACAGCTGATGCTGGGGGGTAGCGGTCAGCAAACACAAGTTAAATGTGCCACATCATTACTCAAAAATTTTGCAGCAAGCTCCGCAGGTACGTAGCGTTTGGCTAGGACTATATACCTACCAATTTCCACTTCTATTCACACCAGTGGCTCTAAGAATATTTTAAAGCTGCTAAGGTGAGGATTTGCATAAACAGGATTTACCATGGCTCTTGGAAAATTGGAAGAGTTAAGTGCGATGAGTGCTACAAAACTTGCCCTTTCTTTGCAGTTCTTCTGTAATGCTGGCCATTTCTCTCTCCCTCCTCCTCCACCCTCAAAATCGAAACTGCTGCTGCATCCCCAGCTCCCTCACCTCTCCAAGCAGCGGCCACACACAGGGACAAAAAGGATTCTGTTTTGAATGAACATTTTATTCTCGAGGCATGAAAACGCAGTACCAGGCAGTAAGCCAAGAAGCAAGAAAAGAAACATATTCATTAATTAAAACAAGCATTGCTTGCTTTGAACTAATAAAATCATGTTAAAAAAATTGGAGCGATGAGTTCTTAGCCTCTTGAAGAGAAGAACATGCTCCAGCCCAACCAGAGGCAGCGGCACAGCAAGTGCCTGCATTGCTGCAGGAGAGGAGACGCAGCGCGAGATGCATTCCCCAAACTTGCTAATTGGCAGGCACAGGGCCCCGTGCCGCTTACAGAGAGAAGAATTAATCTTAACATGAACAGCTATGTGGCCTGTTGGCACAATATCACAGCAATTTTTTTTCCAGCAAGTAACATTTAATCTTTGCCCAGACATTTCAAGGCAGAGCTGTCTTATTTCTCCCATTATGGCAGGACACCTTCCCACGCCATTCCCTAAAGTCAGAATTTTTGGGAGCCCAGCAGGATGAGGTCCAGCCAATCATGACCTCCCTCATGTGTCGTCTTCTTCTTTTCCGCTAAGAGCCTCACCATTCCTAAGGCTTACAATTGCCTTGAGGAAGATCAGCAATTTGCCATCCTGAATTTTTTGCCCGAGCTCCCACACTCTGCCCCCCTCTTCATGACCAGAGAGGTTAAAAACATCCCCAGACTGAACATTGTTAAGGGCGTATGAAGCAATGCTGCCTCTGAGGCTCTCCACGTTGCTCTGTGTCCTAGACTGAGGAAGGCCAAGCACAGAGTTATCTTCTGCTGCCTGTTACCACCTACCCATGGTCCTGTTTCTTTGCTATTTATCACTATTGTTATTGCTATTTATCACTATTGTTATAATCTCTATTTATATGTGGTCCAGGGTATGCAGCAGGAGTCTTCCTTCCGCTCCCTCTGTGCCGTTCAACACACTAAAGAGGGGGGTATGTTTTATACAGTGGTTCAAGATGGGCTGTGGAGGGTGGGAAACCATGAGCCAAGGGACTTAAAAGACCGAGCAGCACCTATGGCTATAGATTTCTCAAAACAACTAACTTTGGTATGTTTTGTTGCAATTACCCACCAAGTGGGAACAGTGGTTTTGCAGGGCCCCCAGCAGCAATCCCTCTGCTGTCTGTTCTTCTGCTTCTGCAAAGTTTTTCCAGGGCTTTTTGCAAAGCTTTTTGAACTCAGAGGGACAGGAGCCACACTGGCATTGGGGGTTGCATTAACCCATCTGGCCCCAAACTGGGACAAATGCTTCTATATTTATAGTCTCTCCTGTCATTGCCCTCAGGAGCCTCCCAACTGATCCCACAGACAATAAACTGTATTGGCCTGTGCTTATAATACAGAAGACTGCTCTGACGGTCACTCCACATCCATGCCTCTGTAGCAAACTGGCAGAACAGCACAAAAAAAGAGCTGCTCTAGGATGAAACAGAGAGATTTGATGGAAATTTCCTCCACAGTCTTATATGTTTATACAGAGGAAGAGCATCCGGCAGGACATACTGTGGGATGTGGGGTACAGCATCCTGGCTTGTCCCAGCACTGCCTATGTTGGTGGGACCTGCTGAGCCTTGAAGGGAGACAGCAGGGACCGTGCATCTACCAGAGGAGCCTCCTAGCTCCCCAACAGAGGCAAAACATCTCCCTGCCAATGCTTCTGGTGTCAGCACATTGTCAATAGCTTGTAAAGACTGGGCTAAAAGCTCCAAATAACAGTGGCATTTGAAATGCAAAAAACTCCTATATTGTGGAGTCTAAGCTCCTTGACCCCAGGATGAACACACTCTGGATGCCAGCAGGTGTGATACTTTCTGTGGCATGAATAGATGTGCAAAGGAGTTTGGCAGGAGCTACCATGGGGTGGAAAAGCAGAAATGTTTGAGGGACTCGCTATTTTAGTGATGGTGAGTACACAACCCAGAAGTCCTTTGACTTTGTACAAATACAGCAGTTAAATACAAAGCAAACAGCACCGACTGGAGAAAACAGTAAATTATGAGAAAAAAAACCCAAACGTGATTTATATAGAGCATAGATCTGTATGCTTTGTGTTTTTACAGTCATAAATTCTACAAGACTTTCTATAATGTTCTGGCAATGTTTTGTCTCGGGGTTATTTTGAGGCTATTAGAAGAGACAGGCTGTGCCCAAGTTCAATGAAATTTGAAGCGGAAGATGTAGAGTTGCTGGTGCAATTCCACCCCAACCATGCCGTCACCTTGCAGCAGCCAAAGGGAAACGGCACCAGCCTGAACGCCTGCATGCAGTCTGTCAAGTGCTAGGATCGATATCTTCATAAAGAAATACCGTTGTGACTGAACACTCCTGTCGACGAGCCGAGCTGCAGCTAATGCTTCCACTTGCTGTGTCCTTGCTATAGCCAGCATCAGGATAAGCTTTAGAAGATGAAGATAAATGCCCAGGCCAGACATTTTCAAGGAGAAGAGTAAGAAACAGAATTCAGTCTGGAACTAGTGCAGAATCTGGCATGTCTGTGCAGCCCCAAGCACCCTGTGTTGTCCCTAGTCATGCAATTCTTTAAAAACAAGCAACTTTTTGCAATTATTTGCTGGCATTCCATGAAAAGCAATGCCCCCTTCAATTCTTTCTTTCTGGACTTTTTATTGAAACCAGGCAGTCAAAAAAATGCAGTTCTATTGGAAACAGGACATGAGGACAGTTTTCGCCTGTGTGGCAATTTTCTCCTTGCGATCTACTCCCAGCGACAGCCTATTCTTCTCCAGGACTTGAACAATAAAGGTCTCAAACAAAGGCGGGTCACACAGCTGGAGAAAGGATGCTTGAGGTCAGGGCTCCTTCCTTAACCTCCAGTAAGGTCAGTAAGATGGATTGTGCCGGTCTCGCTTTCCTGGATGCGGCTCACCACAGCCTGTGGGAGCTGCTTTGCCAAGCCCAGGAGGTGAAGGAAATACAAGGCCTCCTGTAAGATGGGGTTCACAGGGCTCTTAGACACCTTTGGGGTTCGGCCCCTTGTGCTGCAGAAAGGCTGTCTCTGCCAAGGTCCATGCCAATCCTGGGCTGAGGGGCTCCCTCCATTGCTCTAATCTGACTCCTCTACTTAAAAGGGTGATTTTGTCAGCTGCAGTCATTTTTAAGCCACAGTTTTAGAATTCCTGGCTGTGGGGTTTTTTTAACAACATTTTCTAAGCCCACTCCATCCATTTAGGAAAACACACGTGTACAGAAATACACAAATATATATTTTGCGTGAAGCTCTGTACCATTTAATAACACTTTTTTTTTTTTTTCCCTTTGGACTCTGTGCCCCTCTGTAACATGGAAAAACCATTTGTCTGCCTCGCTGGATACTGAGTGGATAAATACATTAGATATTTTGAAGCACCTTGGCCTGTTTTTTTCCTAGTCAGGGCATCAACATATCTGCACCACAGCTAGACTCAGGAAAACCAGTGAACCATGTAAACTGCAACACCATGGGGAGATTGAACTGAGCGAATGCTCAGTTCATACAAAACACGTGGTTATTCAAAACTCAAAATGGAAAAGAAATTGATGACAGAGCCAGGTAAAATTGGCACAATCCAGTGTATTTGTGTAGTTAAACTCCTATTTTCCCTGGCAAGGCAAGACACAAATGGCAGGGGCTATCTTTGCTCTCTCTGTTTTTATTCCCTCCCTGCCACTCAGTGCCAAAATGCCTTTTTTGGTTGGAAATTTTGTCTCGTCCATCCCAGAGGCACTTGGTGCATTCCTGCTGCCTCCTCTAGCTGCTCTGGAGCCTTTCTGCCTCCATTTCACAGATGCAGACATTTTCATAAAATAGTAGCGAGCAAAACGCCAAACCAGCCACCACAAGCAGAGACATCTCCTTCTGCCGTGTAACTTGTACGCGTGAAGTTTTCCTTCTGCAAACCTTGCCATGCAAGGCTGATTCGTTCTGACCACAGCTTCCTATACTGTGTGCTTTGCCTATGCTTTCAGTAGTGATATGCATTTGCGAAGCCAAGAGAGACTCCTTCCCTTGGGTGTAAGTTTGAATTAATTATATAGGATCTTTTATTTTAATTCCAGCACAGGGCTTACTGTACAATTGACATGGTGGGACTCTGACTTGCAAATCTAATTTGCTCAGAGCATTAAATCATAGAATGTTTTGGGTTGGAAAGGACCTTTAAAGATCATCTAGTCCAACCCCCCTGCCATGGGCAGGGACATCTTTCAATAGATCAGGTTGTTCAAAGCCCCATCCAACCTGACCTTGAACACTTTGAATGTTCAAACACTTCCAAATCAAAAGATATTTCTCTTCCCTGTGAGTGAGGTAAACACAGCCTGAAAACTAAGGGATCCAGCTGTTCCTTGTGCTTCTCACATCATCACCAGCAGCAAAACCGCTGAAGTCGATACTCTGCAGCCAGCCAGCCTCATGGCCCAGCCAGCAGCCAAGAGCCTGCCAATATTTGCTTGTAGGGTGAAACACGCTTTTGCTCAGTAATGCCACCAGACCTAGCACAAGACCAGACACACCAAGCAAGAAGATGCACTTTTACATAGCCACTGTTCTGTCTACACCAGCACTTCAAGGCACTAATGGCAGAAACATGATATAGTAGAAAAGGTGTGAATTTATGAACTTACAATTTCAGGACTACCATTTCAGTCCCTGGAATCTTACGTGGTGGGAGTTCGGCAAGAGCTAAAGGCATTTCTTTTTGCAAAGAGCATTGCAAGGCATTTCTCTTTGCCCCCATGTTTACAGTAGAGCTCCCACTTTCTTTTTCTTACCACGTTCTTTTTACGCCCTTTTCGCATGTCTCCAGCCCTTGCAAGACAAACTGCCCTCACACTCGCACCACGCAGCATCTGGCTGTTGACAACCAAACGCTATTAGCAGCTTATCCATGGTGCAGCCTTGCTTGAAGGTTTGTCAAGGACATTTCCAGACCTAACACCTGTTATTGGTAAAATTGTCATTTTGAACTCGTGGCAACACGCATCTTCCCCAATGGCAGCTTATTAATGAATTTGGCTTTTTGCTTTTGAGTTGTTGGTTTTGTTGAGATGAAATACACAGTGTTTTTACTTCCCTGTGCATATTCTTTTACAACCAATTTGTACCTTTAAAACAGCAACATAAGAGGGTTTGTTTAGGAGTTGAGAGATATTTGGCTACTTCAATTCTGTAATTTTGTAAGATCACGTGGTTCAGACGTGCATTGGAACAGATTCTTGTGGATTCATTTGGCATCAGCTTACTCTGAAATCTGGATGTTGATGACCTACAGAGGAGTTTTTGGCTAAAGGAACGGCCCTACATTAGGCATCACTTTAGGTGTGGGTGGCTATGCCCTTGTTTGTAGATAAAACCCTGGATGCTTTCAGCTTACACTCTATGGGAGTCATGTCAGATAACAGAAGTCCAAAATGGTAGGAAAATTAAGGATTTTAACACTTTAATATGAGAAGAATTTTTACCCCAGTCTCCATGTGTGCAAGCATGGAGGCTGGGAGGGATATGAAGATGCCCACGTCTTTGCCCCTGGCAAAGAGGCAGGTTTGGCTCCTCACCTGCAGCACTATTTGATATAAATATCCATTTTGTGGCAGCAGAAGCCACCTGCAAGTGCAGGAGTGGCTCCATCCCAGCTTGGAACTCCCTCTTCTCCTCTTACACTTGTATACAGCTGGAGACCAAACTGTACGTATCCAATTTATCCAATTCCCAGTGAACTGCTACCACAAAACCATGTTTATTTTTCTTGAACTGTGTTTGCAAGTGGGATGTTTTGGTTCTTTCCTAATTCAGAATATTTAACATATATTTACTCTGATGACAGAAAGGAGTTAGCTATTGCCGTTATGTCAAAAAGCAAGTCAGCACCTGGTGGTTTTGGCCCGCATTAGTACGTACTGGTAACTTGACTGTGTGAAGAGTGGAAGAGAAATACTGAGTCATTGAGCAAAAAAATCATCCTTGCCTGCAAGGATGGCTTCCCCAATGCCTCTTTTTGATTGTGATGATAGCCCCAAAGCAAGTGGCAGCTGAGAGGGCAAGCACAGGGCTTCATTTCTTTTTACAAAACAGAATGTAAAATGTAGTCACTTAGGCTGGTTGGGGGCCGTCTGGTACTGTTAAATTTTTTAATAACCTTCTCGGCTGGAGCCAGCTTCCCCTTTGATGTGGTGCTGGTTTCATTAGTACTCGTTCAAGGTGAATACCTGATTAGCTATAGGGAGCTGCAGGGTTTTTTCTTTCCCTTTTTCTTTTGACTTTCATAATCCTTACTACAGACAAAGAGGACCCGTGCCCTTTGCATGTTAGAAATATAACAAATGGTGTTAGGCCAGAATAAGAATAAGTTTGGGTATGTTTGGCAGTTCAAATGAACTAATTCACGCAGCCACAGCTGAGCTTTTTGTGTGAGCTATTTCCATGCTGCATTTCGTGGTGTTTTCAGTCTTTTGGGGCTCTTCTCTCTCTCTAATCCAGGGCAGCTGCAGAATGGCTTGTAACAAATATTTCACTACCCCTCACCACAGTGGCTCTTCTGCACAGTCACCATGAGACATTTGTGAGAACATGAGGTCTTACTGTGGGTCTCACTTCTACACCTGTAGAAACAGAGCTATGCAGATGGATGAGTTTCAGCAAGATCAAAGCTCTTTCTTTCAGTTTTCTGCTGAAATAGACCTATCAACCCACTTGGAAATGGTCCTTCTGAAATGCTAGATAAATCCTAAATGTCTTTTTATACCTTCTTTCCCTGGGAAAGCACTGTAATAAGAGACAGATTATGCAGTATTATATGTGAGATCAAGAAAAGGACTGCAATTTGGGGAAAAAAAGATAAGAAAACTTTGGTTACCTGAGAACTCCTAAGAAATAAATTAATCTGACCACTTGCAAAAACTTCACAGATTTCTCTCTTTGATTTCCTTCATGATTTCGAAGACAGAGGACACAGTAATAAGTACTCAGAAGACTTCCCAGAGATGCTACAAGCTGTCAACTGAATTTCAGGCCAGTTTAGACATCACTCCTACTCCCCTTCCAGAGCCCATCAATGTGTCATTCTTGGATAAGTTCAATTATTGGTGAGAAGGGAAAGAAACTACTTTCTCCCATTTTGGAATAATAATATAATCATAACAGCAAGCACTTAAAAAGTTCTCCACAGGAGATGCCAATGTGCTCTGTAAAAGATTGTTTTACAGCCAGGGCAATGGAGACCGGGAAGGTAGTGACTTGCCTGTTGCCATTCAGCAGAGCTGAGACGAGGATACAGGTCCCTTGAGGGGGAGGTAGTGGCATAGCTAAAGTCAGCTTTGCATAAAACCTCCAGCCTTTTCCACAATATTTTGCCATTTCACAGTATTTCTGATTTTGAACTTATTTTTTCCCATTCTCCTAGCCTTCTCCTCCTATCTTCCTCCCCTGTCACTCATTCAGCAAGTAGTTTCTTCAACTTATGTCCCCACGGAGAACAAGACATTTACTCCTGCTTCATGCCATATGTTGGGGTAGATCTAAACGTGCTCTGCTTTGTCCTCAGGTGTCTGGGGGACTTTGGCAGAACTGGCCATTTTTTCACTTCTTGCCAGGATGCTTCTGTGCTGTCCAGGCAGAACAGGAATGCAAGGACCACACAGCTGCCAGGTCCAGTCAACATGTGGTCCCCATCTACCTAGAAAACAGCAATCAGGAAACAACAGGAACCAAAGCAATGCTTTCTCTGCCCAACATCCTCATTACATCTTTTTTCTTTCCCTAGTAGCGTGACAGGACTCCAGGACCCAAAATTCCCATCTACTGGCTCCAACCTGAGTTTTGATAGATCATGAGGCTCAATAAAAAAGCAGAGAGCCTTTGAATAATGTTCCCCAAGTGTATCTTGCTGGAACCAGTCTCTCCCGGCACCCTATCGAGTCTGCCGCCTGTGAAAGACAATGCTGCATCATTCCAGAAAGCTGCATGGAACACTGAATAGACTTTGTATAATAAAATATCACCAGTGTCCTTACCAGCTTCTTACAGATTCAGAGGTTTTTTAAAGGCAGGAAGAACCACCAGCTCGCTTCCCGAGAGCACACAGCAGTCTCCTCCTCTAGCCCTGTTTTCAGCCCAGGAACCTACTCTTTAATTCACCACACTGTGCAGAACAGTGCTGCAGGTTAATACAAAGCTATCAAGAGATGCAGAGTCCATCCCTGGCCGGTTGTTGTGTTCCCATGTTTAATGAAACTCTTATTTCTCATTTCAATTTGTCCAGCTTTAACCTTCCAGCACTGGCTGCTGTCATGCCTTTCTGCCCAAGACTAAAGAGCCTCCAGTTACCTGGTGCTTCTCCCACAAAGTACATAAGCACAGATACCAAGTCATCCCTTGGTCTTCTTTTGGATAAACTAAACAGACGGAGCTCCTAAATCTGGCTATGAAGCATTTTTGGTGGGCCTCAGGCTGTATCTAGCTTCTCCCTCCCACCAACACCAGCTCAGCCTAGTCTTCAACATGTTCTAAATCTGAACATGCAAACTGGATGCAGCGTTTCAGCCACCAAAGGCAAAAGCTCACCCCTGCACTGCCCTCTGGCATGACCTGGCAGCGTGGCTGCTGCCATGTCTAACTTTGCATCTGTCAGCTTTAAGGTAGATTTTATTTGTCACAATCAGCTTATTAAGTCATTTATCTCATACTGTGTGACATTCTCCCTTTTTAGCAGGATGGGGTTTTAATCAAAATTGCCTTCTCACATCACTGTGAAATCAGGGTGGTTGGTCAGCTGGTAAAATCCTCTTATAGAAAGCCCAACTTTCATTCTTTCATATTCTGCTTCAGTACTGGGAAATTATCCCTTTTGAACTACCCAATATATTCATTACTGTGTCGGTCCATCCTCTGCCTCTATTGAAATGGAGTCCCAGCCATATGTTCCTAAGATACCGTCAGCTTCCAACGCACAGACCAATCTGTCAGAATGAAATCTGAAATACTGTTATCTCATGTTGGGTGTAATATCTTCTGGGCTAGAAAATGATCACACATCATTTGAGAAACTTCAAAGAGATTTATTTCTGGTTATATGAGACTTCCAGCATACATCTTTATGATCAAAATCTCCCATTACCCGGTATTTCTTTCCATTTATTACAGATAAAAGCTCCAGGAGCAACTCACCTCTTAATGTGAACCCATGGTCTGTAATCCCCTTTAGAGGCACACGCACACTCACCCCTCACTACACCCCCTACTTTGTTAGTTAGAGCTTTAATATCTCTGTATTTAACAGCTAAATGGGTCACAGTCTCCTTCCCACTCAGCCTTTTCTCTTGGGCACACATTACTGTTCATACACAGGTTGTAGTCAGCAGTTTGAATGCTCCAGTCATATAAGTCAGCCTCCTCTCACTCCATTTTGACAATTAGATAAAATTTATTTTAATTAACAAGCATTTGCAATTACTGTTATTGCCCATGTTCCTCAGAAACATGAAGAATGAAGGAGGAAAGTGTTCAGGCAGACACCAAATTTCCAGCCCTGATAACAGAAATTAGACAATTTGCTTGGGCACGTGATCTGCCTCGATGGATAAAACAAATCTGCCAGTCACATTTTGGTAGGTGCTCTTAGGCAAATAACTGCCCTTGCCCTGCTATGCCAGGCAGCATGATTGAGGAATGCTATTAAGCATTGTCAGTGAGTCATCTGGGGAATAATAAATAAAATTCATAGAAGAAATCAGATAAAGCTAGAGCGCTGCAGGGGACTCTACAGCATCTGCAGAAGATGTTCAAAGTCAACCTTACAGCATCCTGCTCAGAGGAAGGCCCTTTGCCTTTGTTTGGACCTTAGCAGGAAAGGATGTTTATAGGTTGTGTCTTTTCAAGTACACCAGGACTGAGTCAGAGGGTGTGTTTACATTTGGTTGTTGAGTGTTTTTAATATCAGCATAAAGTCCAAAGAATAAATTACTATAACGGGAAAGTAAGGTAATATCACTTTTTACCAACGCAACAAATTTTAGTGCTGCAAAGCTAATGGGTAACAGGGCAAGTCTGACTCTGTTGATATACCTGGTGCAGTGCATCTGCAGTGGTATTTGCTCACAAAGCTGAGCACTGGCAGGTCCATGGGATTTAGAGATGGAAAAACAAACATGGTGGTACAAAACACCACCTTACCAATGGCAGCTTTTTGGTCCAGGCATATGTAAACAGGCCAGGGAGGAGGTGTAGCAGTAATTACTCCACGAGTAGGAGGCAACCATTCCTGAAATAATCAAAACTTCCTCAAAGTCTCTGAAAACACTCTTCATACCCAGAGCAAGAAGAAAATGGGACCAATTCAAACCAGCACTGCACTGTGTACTGGGATTCCTCTCCCTGGTGGGGAGTGGTTCCCTTTGGCAGAGCAAAACATCTTAGAGACTCTCTCAGGAAGAGTTAAAATCTCACTGCAATTATTTAGGCCAGACCTAAAGAAAATAAATTCTTTCATATCAAGCTGTGAAACTCAGCACAATCAGATGCTGACAGGGACACAGAACACTCTCCAACCATCACAACGCGGTGTTATTCTAGAGTAGATCATTCCAGGACATTTTGGACTGTGGGGACTGACTAACTCCCCAGAGCGAACCTCAATGCAAGCAGGAAGAATTTCTCCATTTTTCCCAACTAGCTGCTAAGAGCCTGGGCCCAGCTCAGAAGAAATTGGTCTCAACTTAGCAAAAAGGCTTGCACATGTGTGAAACCCAAATGAATGGGCAGCAGAAACAAGTAAGAGGATTGGAGGTGAGATCTTTGAGCAAGCTGTCCCAGTGTTTTCATTGGGAGGGGCTTGTGTTCTGTTCAAAATTATTTCCTTCTGTTACGTTTGTTTTATTCTGTGTTTTTATACACCACTGATACGGTGGAGTCCTGCCAAAATTGGACGTTAAAATGCCAAAAGGAGGAGAGGCTCTGCCAGAGCCTTTCTGAGTCAGTAGGAGCCAGGAAGCCGGGAAGCCACAGGCACTTCTGTTCGTGCACAAGTTCCAGCCCCAAACTGCTGGCTCTGGAAGCTGGATTTTAGCTAATCATCTGAATTAAACCCATAATGGTCTGTCACGGCTTGTAAGCAGGTGCACTTTTACCAAGGATACTAATTGCCCTGGAAATAATGCTGAGAGCTGCAGCCCAAAAGCCTAAGAGAGTCCAAATCCCTATGTGAGGCACTAACATTCAGTATTAATTTCACACAGAAGACCTTTTTTTGTTTGCTTTTAACATGAATACTGTCCTTGGCGTCCTATAAGACATGCTACATTCCTGTGGGGATAAATGGAGGTTTGTTGCAGCTTTGACTAGTCTCTTGTCAGACACACAACATCTAATTCACTACAGTATTTCTACTTGTCCCACTCCGGTTGGACATACATACTCCCACCATTACACTACTAGTTTTAGCTGGGAGGGTTCATATCTTCTTTGATTGCTTTATCTCCTGTAAGGCAAAGGAAAAAGGGATGGTCTTAGAGATCGGTGTGTGGCTCAGCCCCAAGGTCAAGGCAACATATCTCAAGGGAACTTTCCATTTCTACGGAATGATATAGCAGGGTTTGCCCACAAGTAGCACCCAGTCTCTCTCCCTGGGTGCTCCTCTCATCCCAGCCTGCAATGGCCAAATTCAACTCACCTGTAAGAGTCTACATCTGGATTCATTTTATGATTGCTCTTTTAACCAGAGGAGAGAAGCAGGTTCACAAAGGATGCGGTTCATCTCATCTTAATATTCAGTGTCTGAAGCAGCTCGGGTGAACTGCCCTCAGGATGACTCTTTGCCCTCATCAGTGAAAAGCGGAGTCCAGATGCTCAGATGGGGCTGTTCTCATTGTAGGGGCCTGCTTTTAGGTTAGGTCTGAGGAAAAATGTAGAGACCTTCTGCCCTCCAGTCATCCTTGCTGAGCTGGGAAAGAAAGAATCTCAGACACAGCGTATAAAACATTTCCCTTCCCACAGCCTTTTCCTCTCTTGTCATTGAGAAGATGACATTTATATTCACATAGCGTTTAGCACAAGGGACCCCCACTCTCATTTTATCCTTGGGCGCTGCTGTAGTAAAAATAATAAACAGTTGAATGTGGCAGTGGGGATTGGGAATGATGCCAGCTAACATTAAAAGGATGGGCCCGGTTATTTCTTGATGAATAACAGCATTTACAGAAGGCCTTTCACCCCGAGGTGCTTCACAAATTATAAACATACATCACCACATCACAGAACGGGCAAAACAGCCAACTTCAAAGTTTCGGCTGGGAAAATCCCCCACACAGACCACTGCAGGGAGCAACTCACCTGCCAGATACCAAAAGGCAAGGCAGTCCTACGCACAAGGGAGGGTTTGCTGCTAGACTCAAGGCATGTGCAAGCTGCAAGGCAGACCATAGGATCATCTTTGTCCTCTCTGGAAATTATTTGGATCATCTTTGAGCATCTGTGTTTAAACAATGTTACTCCCTCACTGCCAAAGTTGAAACCATCTGTTTCATTTTGTTTCAACATGTTTGCAAGGTCCATGTGATTGTTCACCTTTATTTCTTCTCCAGACAAGTGTTCCTGTCCGTTTTCTTCACATGCGCTCATGCCAGCAACCCCTTCCTCGCAACCAGCAGTCCTGCAACACCACACGAGTGCAAAGACCCAAAAGAGAAACTAAAAAGATCATGTCTGTATAAAAATGACAGCTAAAGAAACTGTAAAAAAGATGATTCAGGAGTTTTAGCTGAGAGTGTGTCAGGAAAATTCAGCTGCTAGGATTTGCTTTTACACCTTCTGAAAAGCTTAGAGAGTGAAAGAGCCTGAAACTGAGTGTGGAGGCGAGGAGCATGCCCTGAAGGTGGGTCTGGAAGGACTTCCAGCCACCTGCCCTGAGTGTGCAGCCACCTTCTCTCTAACAGCAAATGTGGGACTGAAACAAGACCGTGCCATAGACAGGCTGCATCGCGGACATTTCCCAGCATCACTGACCACCCAGGTGTTTTTCCATCCCTCTTCAGGAGCCTAGATAGGGATCAGCAAATTGAACCTCATGCTCCAATTAAGTGACACTTTTACAGAGGAATCACAGGATACAAAGTATACAAAGTGTGTAAAAAGCCAACAGTCCAGAGAGAAACTTCAATGTCTAACTGGCATCCTTTAATTTGCATTCACCAGTTTATAATGGGACTTTCTGCTTTCCACAGTGCTCCCTGCCTGTCCCAGTGAAGATCAAGAGGCTTTGGTGCTGGTGGTGAGTGCAGAGGCTTTACAACCAGGATTTTTCTCCTGTGATAGGTAGCGCAATGCAGGTTCATTCATTCTCAGCTGGAGTAAACTGAATTAGCAGATAGATGGGGCAGTAGAAGAACACCATTACAGTCAGAAGTGAGTGGGGAAGAATAAATTGAAGTATTTGGATGTAATTGTCCAAAGGAAAATGCAGATTGTGCAAAAAGAAAAGCTTCTCAACAGTGTAATTTATGAGACTACAAAATAATCACACAAGTGAAATATGGGAAGCCCCAAATTAGAGACATCTGAGCATCTAGAAACCATCTGAATACTTTCTTCCTCTCCCTAATTTCCCCAGTGCTCTGATTGCACAGTTAGTTCTGCAAGACCAGGTTTGTTTTCAGAGTGATTAACGATTAGTAGCAGCAACAATTTTTTTCAATCCCTTCTGCAGATCAAGGGAGGAAAAAAATGCAGCTCAGACAGAATTTCTGCCTCACGCTTCCTACTCTCGGTGGGGCCAAACTCTCCAAACAGCAAAGGCAGCTACAGGTGGTCGCAGTGAGAGTATTACCAGGAGAGGATTTGCTCCATCTCATAACTGACCCACCCACTCATCCTTTCAGAGCTGATGTTCCTTTCCTTTTATTTATATTAATGAACTCCACCCCAAATACTTTGCTGCGTGATAAGAACTTGGATAATCTATTAACCACCTCGTGTCGGGTGGCTGCCCCTGTTGAAATGAGATTTTCATGTCGTCGGGCACGCATTCCTGCAATTCAGAGCCTCCCCTAATTGCATTCTCGTGCATATTAGCATGAATTAAAGCCTGGTTGCAGAGATCTTGCCTTCCTATTTTGTTCCTGTAATCGTTTTTGTTCTGGCTGTTGCTGCTGAATAATCCCTGCTTTGGCAATCAAACTGAACCTGAAAACATTATTGGACTTCACAGCAAACGAGTCCATTTTAGGCAGCAGATAAAGTTTCCAGTGGAAAGCATTGCCCTTGATGAGTTAACCTCCCTCTGCTCCAGTGTTTCCTGTTTTCTCATTGTCCTTTAAGCTTTGTACTTAAGTTATTTATAAGCATTAAATTGGAATTTATATACACTAAGAAATGTTGAAATTATAAATAACCTAATCCTAATAAATGTATAGAAATAGATAGGTATGGAATACTGAAAAGGTACCATTAGAGTTTATCCTTTTAAATAGACAGCGTAGAAGACATTATTATGCATTCTTACACCAAGAAGTGAGACCATATCATCCCTAGACATTATCTCATTAACATCCTGTTCATTCCCAAATCTAAATCCAGATTACAATTGTTTAATTTTGTGAGTATATATAATTTGTGGGTTGTCTACCTTTTGGAGAAGTCAAGAGATCCAAGGCTACTGCAAATACGTGAATTTCCATTCCCACAGAAGACTAGCATATTCCACGGGTCCTTTCTTGAGTTCAAAAGGTGTCTTTGAAAAGGACAACTCTTTGAATTACCCTCTTTGGATCCAAGGAAATGACTAAATTTGTACTGACCATACCACTTAAAGGTAACTAAAGATATATACCATGACCTAAACCCTATTCCATTCATCTCTAGCAGGGCAAATACATTAGGAGCATATCATGTAAGATGCTGCTGTAGCTGGAAAAAAGACAGTCTGATCAACCTCATTCCCTGATAAAAATCACACCAAACACTCTGGGAGAAGAGGATAAACATCCTGCCTCAAAGTTTCATTCTGCCTGTGTTGCCCTCCAAGTGCTTGAGAAACCAGAGAGGTGCTGCACTTCGTTGATAGCCGAACGGAAGGCTGAGGTTACCTCCAACACGCCAGAAATTTTTTTAAACACCTTCAGCTTACAAATCTTTTATAGAATTATAAACGAGAGAGTCTCTGGTTACAAAGGGGTGGCATTAGTCCTGGGAAAACAGACTCTCCTCCAGGACGTCGCTCAGTGGATCATATAACCAGCTTCCGAAGAGAGAGCCTGAAACACCAGCACCGTCTGCAGCAGCTTTTCA
Source organism: Ciconia boyciana (assembly GCF_034638445.1). NCBI lineage: Eukaryota > Metazoa > Chordata > Aves > Ciconiiformes > Ciconiidae > Ciconia > Ciconia boyciana. The sequence continues at coordinate 4,559,519 of NC_132935.1, forward strand.
CCTTGCCACGAGCAAGGCTGCAGGGGAGAGCAGGGGGCAAAGATAATTTATATAGTGCCGTACTGGTGTGCCCACCTTGCTACTGATACTCAAACAAGGTAGTTTAACGCTGTTATAGGTCTCCCTGCACTATGCTGCTGTGTAGTGGGGCAGGTATCTCCCGTTACCCCATTTTTTAATGAACCTCGGGGGAAGTTTGTGTAAGATTACAAGTTTGGCTGATGAAGGATTTGGTGTTAGGCTTCTGTAAGAAATGTGCCTCGTAACAGTACAGCATGTTGATGAAGTAACTAAAACAATACAAAACCACTGTAAAACATATTAAATGGATTAAGAATTGGATAACTTCAGGTCTCAAATATAATTATAACCAGAGAAATTTTCTTTGAGTGGGTGTGTGTTTGGAGAGATCCCATAGGAACTGGTTCTTGGCTCTATGCTATTGTATTTTATCAACAGCTTAGAAAAAAAAACCCTTAAATCATTATCAACAAATTTTTCAGATGAAAAAGGCTGGGAAAATGGTAAAAAGAAGGAATACAGGTCACTGATACAAATAGGTAATTGGTAATCTCAAGGTAAATAAGTACAACCAAATTAAGTCACAAGATCGGAGAAAGACGGTATTTGCCTGGTGGGGGCTGCAGTGGTTCTACACTGGAAAGCCATGACCAAAAAAGGGTTGCAAGTCATAGTGAGTAATCAACTGTCCATGAACTGACCCAATCTATACATGTATAAGCAGAGAAAATCCAGGGAGAAGAGGAGGATTATGTTGTCTGAGTATTCCCCCTCTCCCAAAACTGCTGCCGACACATTGTGCCCTGCTCTTGCATCCACAAAGCAAGTGGGAGGTTGAAAAGCTGGAGACAATTCAAGAAAGAGACACAAGAATGTACACAAATCTGAGAAAGATGACTTGCAGGGAGAGATTTAAGGAGCTTAGCCTATTTAGCTAGTCAAAAGAAAGCTAAGGGGTGGCTAGACACTGATCCAAGAACCTCCAGGGAGAAATCCAATATCAGAAGTTGTCTTCAGTCTAGCAAACAGAAATGTCCCATGCCACCAGACTTGTTCTGAGTTCCCATACCAGGTGCACACCTTGTCCATGTCCTGCCACCATAGGTGGGGAACAAACCAACCTTTCTCTCAAAGAGAAATCCAGGTGCCTGGTCCAACCAAGAGCTATGGCATGCTCTGACAGGTCCTGCTATCTAGTCAAGCCAGGAACTGGGAGCCTGTTGCGCACCAGATTTTGAGTGCGAATGTGGCCAAAGAATTTGGGTCCGGGATCCTCCAGCTCTGTTTTCATTCTGTGGTTTTTGTCTCTTTCTGATCCCAGTGCCAAAGAAATGTTGCATTGTTTGAGAGATTTGAATCTGGTGGCATAGCCTGTCTCAGCACAAGCACTTTCAAAGCTCTCATCTAATCTCTCAAGAGAGAAGCTAAACCAAGAGACAAAGATAGCAGGCTCAAGCAAGAAAACTGCTGTGTCTTTTCCCCCCAGATGAAGGAAGGATTATGCATTGACCAGTTTGAGCAAGAGAAAAATGGAAAGGCTGGAGAGCAGCAATACTTTGGAACGCTGTACATGAGGAAGACATTAAAAATAGCAGTTATTTACTGGGCCCATATCTCAGCAGCATTTATTTCCATCGTCCTACCTGCCCCTTTTGGAGGCCTCTTATCCCATCACTTCAAAGGCCAGTAGCCAAACGTGACAGTTAAACAAAGGTCAGAAAGGGGTGGCTAACATCAGACTGACTCAATCTGGCTGCAGATACTGCCTTGAGTGCAGTCCCTCCCTTTTCATGTGTGTGGGTTTTCTTCTTCAGCTCTACTGGGAGACGGCTGGAAGCACAAAGACGGGGAAAAATAACCATTGAATACGTAACAGGAACAATTTGTTCTTGGATTTAGAGCTGTCTATGGACAATATCTAAGCCAGTGTTTTGAGTGAAGTATTTGACTAATGATCCCTACAAGGAGTATGGAATAATTAATGCCTGGAAGTGATATACAGGGATATGGGGAAGTTGGAAGTGGGTGTAACAGAGTGGGATCATGGTAGTATTTGAGAAAAGTCCACACCGTTGGAGGTAGCTTTTCATGGGGGAACAAGCTGTGAAGAAAGTACAAGATGAAGAACAAGCTGGATGCTTTAGCACACTTTTAAAGTGTCTTTAACACATTATAAGAATGTGTTAAAAACAACGTTCCTGTATTTTGCAAGCAATCACAATGCTAGCTGCATATTTTTAATTGCAGCAAATTATTGACTTACACAAGCTTTACAAAACATTGCTGAAACTCAGGCCATTATACTTAAGAATAATTGCATGAACTACTTAAATATTCAAACACTGGTGAATGAATGAGTATTGTTCTGTATTAAGTTCTCAATGAATTGTTGCTTCTTCTGGTTGAACCTTGTGTTCACTGTAAAGACTACTTTCTTATGGCACTTCTAAAAGCTTATGTGCAAGTGCAAGTGCAACATATAATTTGAGGTCCTTTTAGTTAATTGCCCACACAGCTGAATTCTACATAGATGCTAAATTCCAAAAAGGCAAAATTTAAGTTGTTTGTTTATTTTCTCTTCAGTGGGAACTAAGCTTTTTACTAATCAGTGACTGCAGCTGAAATGAATTCCTCATCACAATAGTAAAACAAGAAGTGCATTCATTTAACAGCACGTTAAACTGTGCATGCATTTTAGCCCCTTTGCAATGTGGTTGCTATGGCATTTGTGGGTGGTGGTGAAGATGACAGGAGATTCTCAACATAAATGCCAAACCACGCTCTAATATATGTCATACTGACCTGCTATTAATTCAGTGGCTGCTCTTTTATCCTAAAAAAAAGATCAGCTCAACTTTCACTTCAAGAATGGATGTGAAATTCAAACCAGCAGTGGCTATAAGAGTGTAAATCACATGACAGGCACTGTAAAGGTTGGGTTTTTGTGTTGCTGGGGCTTTCTGAAGCTCTAGAAGGATTATAAGAAAATGGGAATAAACTGACAATCACACTAAAAAGTTGGGCTGTGCACCTGTCTATGGACTTAGTTCTAGCAATTTCATCTTGCCATAAAATGTTGATTGTCAGGAACATATATTAACTTAAATATGAGGTTTTAATTCCCTGCGAGTTTTTTCTAGGTGGATGTGAAACTTGTAGCAGAACTGGGTATTTCTTTGGTCCCATGCTCTTTATTTACAAAGAATTTGGAAGTTTGCTTTCCTTAACCTCGAGAAGAATCAAATAATGAAAAATCTCTTTCATGGTCCTTTTCCTTGGGACTGTGCTTATCATCTTTGTGCCAGGGTCTGGGCCTTCTTTTTCAGCTGCATGGAAGCCGTTCTCCATCCACACGTCCTGCACATGCCTTTGTTTGGGCAGGGACAGATAACTGTTTTGTGTAATTGCCGCTAACGTTTCAATTATCTGTGTCTTTAACGAAGACTACTGGCTACTTACAGTTATATTAACTCTAAAACAGTCTTGTGAAATAAAACATAATTACATAGGGAGCAGAAGGAATGGATTTGTGTTTTCTACTCCAGATTAGCAACCCCATGAGCAGCCTGTCTGGACCATACCAGTGGCTGGTGGCTTCTTGCTCACAGGAAGGTGACACCCTTCCTGCAGGCACACATTTCTGCAGCTGCTCTGGAGGCTGGATATCAATGGACATTTAGAATACGCTGGCACTGGACTCTTCCCAGGAGAGCAGACTGCCTTAAACCTGAGCTTCTCTGGTGGTTGCAACAGGCTGTCGTATGGTGAGAAAGGTGGCGATTAAGACATTGCCTGCTGCTTGCGTTGGCAGGTAAAATACTGCCAGAAATAAGTTCAGCAGAGGATGCAAAACCATCTTGTAGGTGCCAAGGCTTGTTCCTCTTGTCTTTCCCTGCATTGTTTTCTGCCCTGCAGATCCTGACCAAGGTCACAGCCGGCGATATGCCCATTTCCGTCAGCCCCCAACCGTAGAGCGAGCCTGAGCAGTGAATACTAGGACTATTCACTGAGAGCACGCAGGCTCTCTGCACAGAGGCAGCCACAGTTTCTCTTGTTCTGTCTAAGCATTTCAGCTCATCTGGCATTCTTCATTCACCAACATTAACCTACAGTCCAATATAATTATGTACTATATAGTCTTAAATTTTTAATTAGTTACATGCACTCGAAAGCAAATGGTCTCGTTTTTCCCCTGATAGACACATATAACTCCTCTCAGCATTAATGGGATTTACATGGGTTTATCAAGTGATAATAAAAGCCTAAACGTCAGCTTCTGCTAACATTTATTATGTAATTTCCTGCTCTCTCAACACACAGGGAGTATAACTATGCACTATTAAGTGCAATGTAACAAGGAGGAAAAACATTTAAGGTTAATGCTCAGCTTTACCCATGTCATTGTTGGAAATCTGTTATATAGGTGGTTCTTTTTGAAGTGTTATGACAAATCACACAGAACGAAGCAAATCAAAGGGAAAACTGATTTAAAAGTCACAGATGGGTCTTTTTCCTCCTGCAAAAGGGCACATCTGTACTTTGAAACATCTGGGTGAGCAGAAGTCTTTGTAGGAATCTGCATGTTGGAGGTTGCAGCAGCAGAAGAACAGGAGGGTCCATGCAGCACCTTGCTCTTGCTCCGAGGGAAATATATGGAGAAGATAACACCAGCCGGGCTGATTTAATCTATTATGTGCCTCCAGTCTGCCGTCAGGCAGGCGTGAAACAACAAGTCCCTCAATGGTACCGTGGCATTCCTTGGGGCTGGAAACAAGGTTTAGTCCCAAAGGGTGGGACTCACCTCTCGCAACTTCAGCTGTCTGCAGCATAGGTGCCTCCCATAACCTTCTTGTCCCTCAAGTGCCTATGTCTTTCCCCTGAATACTAAGGAATAAAACTAGCACACCTGAAGTTTGGTGACAGCAATTCCACCTGAACTGTGCATGAATGGCCCTGGTTTCTCCATGATTCCTAGCTACAAAGCCGTGGCCTGTTTCTTCCCCTGGAAGTGCCCTAAGAAACCGCTACAAACAGGTGTGCACAAGGCTTCTCTCACCCCTGTTCCATGCAGGCAGTCTTAGGGTGGAAAGGGCAACATTATAAACTGGATTATTGAGTCATAGCCATTTCTGCAGTTGTTCAAAACAAACCATTTTACAATCTCTTCATAATGCCAGTATATTTTAATGCTTTGAGGGCTGAATTTTGCATTAAGAACTTTCTTTCTGTGAAGGCTTCTCATGCAACACTCAGAAACACACAGCCTGGATACATTTTCTATGCAGTTTCAGTGTAGAGTCTCAATATTGTTCTTCCAGCCATTTCTTACGTGCCACAGCAGAGGTGACTTGTAAAGAGGAAGTTGAATGGGAAGGGAGTATGGAAACATGAGCAATTTTAGTAACTGCTAATACAAATTCTAGCCACATACTTAACCACCTCCCAGAGAAAATCAGATTAGCGTTAGCAATAACACCGTGCAGATCTGTTTATTGGAAAAATCGAAAAGGAAAACCTCTGTAGAGGGTGACTGCTCCAGGCTGAACTTCTGTTGGACAGATGCTGAAAACTGATCTCCGCTAGCACCCTACGGCCAGAAGGAGTGACACGCATTTATTACAGTGCCACTGTAATATGACTTGATGGAATAGCCATGCAATTTGCTGCCTTTTATCTAGCAACTGAAATAAAATAGGAGAGAGGCTTGTGTTTTTTTAAACTTTCATACTAGAAAGCTTGCCTGTTCTAAGGGGAATGTCGTGCAGGCTCAGCTGCAGGCAAATACGGCCAGAGGCATCCCACACACATACCAACACATACATAGGGAGCCATACACAATATGCAAACACCCTGAAATCCCAAATAAATATCTTGAAAATCAGTTGTGCTCCAGGGGAAACAAGGGGCCTGCCCACACACAGAATTAAGAAGTTAATTAGTGTTTAAATATTTCCTTGCAAGCTTTGGCAGTATTACTGCTTCAATGAGTATAAAACTAGCAAGAACAAGTGACTGTATTGGAGAAGAATGACTCTGTTTTTCAGTATGCTAAGATAAATGATGAACAAAAATCATACAGGTACACAGTTTTTTATTACAGCTTTAATATGGTATGATTGGGAACTGAGGGTAATACTTGTTTTTAAAAGCATATTCATTTTGATCTAGCAGTGACCTTGTAATATGTTCAGGTCCCTGCAGGGGAGATGAAGCTACTTGTGGTCTTCTACAAGAAAGGATGAAGAAAAAAAGGAACTTCAAGATCACATAAAATCAAGGACCAGCCATGGGGAAATACATTTTCACCCTCTTAAGTATTTCACCAGACTTGATTATCTATTCATTTTGATACATTCCCCTGTATGACCTCAAGGTGGGACGGGTTTTGTTGGGTCTGCCAAGAAGACTCATCTGTCACCTATAGTTAGAGAAGAACGGGGTATCTCTACTATAGCTGGCAGCAGACAGATGAAATACTGCTTACCCATTCCTGTAGTAATTTTTAGATTTACCCATCTGGGAGGGAAGCTATCATTTTGTTTTGTTATCTTGTTTGAGTGCCACCAGCAGATAGCTAATATAGGGCTGGGGGAATCGAAGATGTCTAAGGCACCTTGCTGAAGTTTTTACTCTCCTTTACTTTTACTGTACAACTCCAGTGGGAATAGATGGACAGTGGAAAAGAGTACGGATTTATAGTTTACTCTCCACACCTTGGGCTTTCGGATTTTCCTTTTTTGAGAATGAAATGGAATGGAAGAGAAGAGAGAAGAGAAGAGAAAGAAGAGAAGAGAAGAGAAGAGAGGAGAAGAGAAGAGAAGAGAAGAGAAGAGAAGAGAAGAGAAGAGAAGAGAAGAGAAGAGAAGAGAAGAGAAGAGAAGAGAAGAGAAGAGAAGAGAAGAGAAGAGAAGAGAAGAGAAAGAAGAGAAGAGAAGAGAAGAGAAGAGGAGAAGAGACTATTTCAGTTGTAAGGGACCTACAACGATCATCTAGTCCAACTGCCTGACCACTTCAAGGCTGTCCAAAAGTTAAAGCATAATATTAAGGGCATTGTCCAAAGTTTTTTAACTCATTGGTTTCTAATTTACCTATAGGCCAACTTTGCACGTTGCCTCTAATGGTACAGCAATTTCACTGCAGATATTGAAGCTATACATTTCTCTTCTCAAGCTTCTAGAGACGTAGTTATAAGCTAGGTGCTTCTGCTTCCAGAAACATGACTAGCATGTCAAAATGGAAAGATCCTTGAATACTAAATTTAAAAAAAAGCATGAGTGATGGAAGGTTTTTCAGGCTGAAGTACTCCGTGATCAGAATATGTGCTTACCAAGCTAAGAGTCTAGCAAATAGTTTTACATAGGACCAAAGCTTTATGGAAACGTGCATCAAGGATGGAGAGGAAAAACATCACCACTTTAGTGCTTACTAATTGCTGCCTGCATTACAGTTATGACAGCCTAGCATTTTCCAGTTCGCTTCTCTTAATGGCTGATAAATGGTTTGATTTTATGTGGATTCTTTGTCTAGAGAAGTTCACTCGTATCAACAAGAATAAGATCAATGTTCCCCGAGCACAGCTGCAGCAAGGCAGCTGGCTGCCATGAGTACATATTAAACTCACCTCTCAAAGTTCTCTTCCAGCTTTGCCACTGACTCATTTTTCTGACCTTGAGCGGGATGTTTTATCTGTTGAGGTACCACCTGGCGTGCCTGCAGATGGGAATCCTTCTTACCTTTCAGAGACCGCTATCAATTTAGCTAAACCTGTATCTATAATGTGCTTTGAACTCTTCAGATGAAACATCACAGAAACGCAGGTATTACTGAAACACACAGGTAGAAGCCATGGATAAAACAGTCTTTCTGGAAATGACTCTCATGGTCTTGATTGCCTGTATGCAGTATTCGTCCTCAGCGCATTCTGGACACAAAGGTCTGAACGTGTTGTTTTCTTTTAGACATGAAGAGGTGGATCAGTAATGAAAATATTCCTTTATTTTATTAGAAACTGATGCTTCTGTTTGAGTAAGAGGAAAAGTAAATAAATGGAAGTGAATCTCCATTTTTTTTCCTCCCTTCTAGCTTCTGCAACTGATATGCATGTTTGTGTGCATTTATCTTACAACTTTTAACTATATTTAAGAAAACTGTATAATGGTTGAGAACCTCAACCTGTTTTTTAAGCCAGACAAGCTCCACAGTCCAGTTCCCAACCCAGCCCCTCAAGCATCTTTACTGATATGGTTGTAGCAGCACGGGGCTGGAGTGAAAAGCATGGAATGAGAATACTTTGAGTATTGCTGTTGAGGACTCAGCATCTTAAAACCCCGGCCCAAAGGACTCTCTTTCATCAGGGAAACTGGAAGCCTGACAATACTAAGGATGCTAAATGTATCCGCCCCAGTGAATGATCCCTGGCCCCTACGCAAGGAAGTGCAAAGCAGTGATGTACTTTGCCCCACCATGGTTCAAGGTCAGGTTGGACGGGGCTCTGAGCAACCTGATCTAGTTGAAGATGTCCCTGCCATGGCAGAGGGGTTGGACTAGATGATCTTCGAAGGTCCCTTCGAACCCAAACCACTCTATGATTCCATGATGTGCATAGTTTTCAGGGCTAAACCCTCTCCAGAGCAGACTGACACATCTACTTGGGGCTCCTCCCTGTTGCCGTAAGGCCTAATTGAATTTTCTTTTGAGAGTGTAAAGCCTTTTAGTAGAGTGTTGGAAGACTGTATAGGACAAAGGGAGATAAACCTATAGAACTGCTTGTCCCGTCCCCTGGGAGTGGTCTTTGAAGTGAACAAACCTAAATGCTACAGCTAGTTTTTATTTCAGAGGGAAGTATCTGAGTGACTCCCAAAGACAGCTGGGACCGAACTAATGTTTTCGCATTGTGGATGCTCAAGGAAGAGAACCCAAAAGTGAATGGGGAACTAAGTTATTTAAGAGGGTGGAGACACCTTAAAGAGGGGAACTGGCTGCTGCCTGTAGATACAGAACAGGAGAAAAGAAGGGAAGGAAAAGAACTGTTTAACCTAAGGTACAACCTGGGGAAAAAGGCAAACACACATCACAAACGTACGGTGGAGACTGAAAGAAGGTTTCTCACTCGTGACTAGTTTACGTAGGACTGGGAAGTTAACTGTTGTGTCATTGAATTTGACCAATTCAGGATCAGGCTCATGCCACGAGGCAGTTGGTGATAGCAGGGCACCGCACTGATGACTCATGAGCTTCCTTTCAGTCCCAACCTTGCTCTTTGCAGGATGGTCCCCATCTATGTGTTGCCATACTTTTCTCAGGATAGGTCCCCAAGGCCTGAGTATTTCCTTTCATAGAAATAATAATAAATGCTAAATAGTAGCATTTATTTTAAAAGAAATAATAAATATTAATAAAAGCGTAAGATAAAGGGCTTGCTCCTCAGTTGGGATGAATAGGGGCAGTTCTGCTCACTTCTGTGGCCATGTTATGGCAACAAAGGATTTGGTTCAGATAGATAAAATTAATCACCAAAAAAAGGACTTGATCTTCTTTTGGACTAGCAGTATCATTAGCTCCTTCCCTAGTCTGCTCTTCCAAAATACTGCTGAACAAGAGAGGAAGAAGGATGAATCATTGCAAAACTGCAAATATTTGGCTGGTTTAACAGTAGTAAAAGCTATTCTCCTATAGTAATCTCTTCCTCTGTGGGCTCACGTCGGATTATTTTACCTCATGAATGAATATATCAAGTATGTCTCTTGAAATTCAAGACAAACATTTTAATTTAGAGCAAAAAGGCAAAATAATGAAGAATTGTTGATCTACATACCTAAAAATAAACATCACCAAGCCTGTATTTAAGTATGTCAAATATTCCACAGGTGACTTTCCAATAATTTTAATACTTGACACTACAGCTGCAGTGTAAGAAAGACAACAGAAGCCTAATGGACTCTAAACCAGTCCTCATTTATTGTGGTCAATAGTCTAGTATTTGTATTATTTTTACTGAGGGGACATTGTTCAGAACAGTAGCTTAAAAATAACTCTACTATTGCTACTGAATTTGTTCTTTTTAATTTTTGTTTCCTGTGGAGTACTTCTCAGGCAGAGACTGACCGAAGTGGTGCAGGGACTGCATCGATCCACATAAAAACTAGGGCTGTGAACTTTCTCATCATTTCCGCTAGATGTAAATAAAACTGCTCCAACTCTTCACCAGCCCTAGAGAAAGGGTGTTCTCTCCACTGCAGGGAAATTACAGATAAACTTGGAATTCCAGAAGCTTTCTTGCCAAACTTCATGTAATATTTTATCTAAACTTCACATTTCTCTCTTTCCCACATGCACAACGACAGCGCTTTCAAACAGTTCAGTGGTTAAATCTCTTAGGTACCATATTAAAGCAAGCTTTGTACAATAGTAACTCTGTGCACAAAACATCAGAAGTGAGATTTTTTCTAATAGAGTTTATTTAGAAAAAGTTAAATAATGGTTTTGAAACTTTTCAACTCACAAAGAGAAATCCAAGTGCAAGACTGAACACACGCATTTGAGATCAAAATAGCAACAACTGTAAAATAATTAATTTTATTAAAAGATACAGTTTCGTAAAAGAAGAGTATGAATTTACACCATGATCCAGTGGTACTTAAAAGACACTAGCACGTTGTGCTGTATTATGGTTTAAAAAGTTAGCTGCAATTTGTCTTCAACAAAACAAAAACTTCAGAATTAATTTAAAAAATCGGTAAGGTCGGTCTCAGCTTTATCACATGGCTAAGTAAAACTGTGCATGGCTTGGCGAACTGATAATGGAACCAGAAGCCAGGTTCTATGAAGGGATTTTCAGTAAATTATTCCTCTTTTCCTATCTATAACTTTTAGAAATCTTTAGAAATCTATTTAGTGTATAACTAGACATCTGAAAACGTGCTAAATTCAGAACTTCTCTAAAACATAATGTTGTTTTCATTTAGAGCTAATAACACTACAGTGAAATCCTACTTTCTGCACTAGTTACATATACTCCTTACATTTACCATACGCATTTTTCCCCTCCCAGTAGCACGCTATAATCATGCACACATGCAGGTAAGAACATTATCGCAATGTGCATATTATACGTGTGCACAAACCATATTACATTATGGCAGTTGCTATAGTCAGGTCCTTAACAAAGCCAATTGCTTTTCGATGTACTCGAAAGCTTCTAATTATTCTGGAATTCTCACCTCTGAAACTTTATAAAGATTAACAGAGACTGCCACTCTTTAAACAGATAACCATATAAACCTAAAGCCCACAAGCGGTCTCTTGCTATAGGAAGGGTAGGAGAGGTAGACATGCCAAGGAGCCCAGATGCTAATATCTGGAAGAAATGCGGCAAATGGCATACGGCTCTTTGTTTGCCTACCCAGGCATTTCAACTGATGGCTCTGCAGCTGCTTCCGAGTTTCTGAGCTAGTCACTGGAATACCTTGATATGCACAAGGAGCTTTTTTTCCTTACTAAATCTAATAATGACAAAATATACAAATATTCCCCAAAATATCATGTTTCCCAGAATATTTACATATTATTTCAATGTGAACTTAAGGAAAACAATATTCTCTGCAGATATATTAAGTTTTTCCTTGGCACCTGGTTAGAAGCGATGGACTTTATTTCTGTTCTTGACATCAGCATCTGTGAGTTTCTGTTTTCAGACAAATTGCAAGGCTCCTCTCCTTACAGTAAAGGGCAACCAATATGTACTTCTACAGACAAGAATTTGCTTTTTAAGTATGAAATCTCTCAAATGTCTTAACAGTATTTTTTCTTACATATTTATCACTTATTTTCATTACATTTTGGTTGCATTAATCTGATTTAAATCATAGTGAAAGACAGCATTGGGATAACTATCAGGAACTTGAAAAATCTCTACACTTGTTGCACCTGCTCGGTAAATAAACAAAGCAGCTCAGACTGTAACTAGCTTAACATAAACAGATTTAAAAAAAAAAAAAAAGTCTGATGCAGGAGCTGATCTAGTGTCACGAATTGGTGATTTAGATCACTTAAAAACTCGCCGTCAAAGGTATTAGCGAAAGTGGGTTTAATAAGATGTTGTAAAAGTGCGATTTAACAAACTTCGATGGCAAGGTTCCCTCTATTAATTACTGCATGGAAGAAACGTACAAAGGAACACTGGGTTACACTCGCGTTAGAATGATTCACAGAGAGACCGGGGAGACAAAAGGGTACAGAAGACCCTCCCGTTGAGTCACGAGGTTCAGAGAATACCCCCTTGCTTTCTAAACTCCTGATGGAGCTTAGGTGCAGCTAGGTCCAATCTTAGTTTCAGACTTGGGCAACGGTTTATGTCTAAGGGATCATATATGCAAAATTTATCAATTCAGCATGCAAAGTTACCAAGACAAAATCAAAGTTACCATACTGCAACGTTATGCGCGATATCAGTCGCTTACCGAAGATCTGCCGTTGGTAAAAGTTCTCTCTGCCTCAAGGAGCAACCCTGAGAAGTGTCCCAGCTCAAGGGGAGATCACCACCATACAGCCACGCTGCCTAGCAGGGAGAGCTCAAAGAACGCTCACTTAGGCTGTCAAATTTATAGGATAAAGTGGTTGGCTCGTAGTCAAATTACATGCGATAAGAAAGATATGCATAAGGCTTCTTGTACCCACAACTTTCTTTGTTCCTTGATAAATGAGTCTTGGAAAAGCCACCCGCTATTCATGCATGATCGGTGTTCCAAGCTATTTGGTATCAATGTTCTCTGTGCCACTTGGCTTCCTTGTGGGTTCTCAGAGAACAGACCGGAACCAGGAGTTCTTGGCCCGGACATGGCTCAGGCCTTTACCTCCTTTGGAGCCTGTACCAAACTACTGCTAGTTTGGTTAAGAGGTCGAGTGCATCTGTCACATCTAGCAACATCAAAACAAAACAGTAAGAAAATCTTTGCTTCTCCGTTACGTACAACTCCAGTCCTTCACTGAAACTGTAGGAGGTTTTTTTTCCTAAGATACAGATAAGAGGGTTTGGGAAGACAACAACTGTATAAAGAAAGAGAAAAAACCTTGGCTTATACACTTTGTCTTCAATGTTCAGGCAGCTTCAATCTCTTTTCTGAACCTCTCCTCCTTGTAACTCCCAGTATCTTCCCCTAGCTATCAAATTGCTACGCCTATTTTACAGGCTAGAACTGGAGGCATCAAAATGTCACTACATGACATTGAACCCCACATGAAGTTCACAGCAGAAGGAAAGACCTAACACTGCACTGCTTCTTCTAACTTGTAAACTCTTCGACAGTTAAATATCCTGTATATGTATTATGCCATTAAGTAATACTCTTACAAAGTTAATATTGTGATGTGTAAAAAATATGTTAATAAATAAATAATAAGAAAGAATCCACATCTGATTTACAAGGCTCTTTCCCTTCCTGCAGACCAAAGCAGCCGGGTAACTTTCTAGAGAGGCAGACATCCATAAGAAAGAAATGTCTGACTCTTTTCGAAAAAAGATAAATCCATAATTGGGCACACTCCTCTCTTGCTGTTCCTGAAGCAGCCTTTATTCAATGTAATAATTCTGTTATAAAGCTAAATACTCATACTTTTTAAACTGGTTCAATAAAAATTACTATTACAGGTTTTCCTTTGGGGGGGGAAGTAACATTTTCAAGAACAAATTCTGATGAAAAGCTGTGTTATAGATGATTCAGCTGCTGTCAATTCACTTTTCTATAGCTACTAGTGACTTTGATGCAAGAATGTTAGATTGCCACAAAGAACAAAAATCTTTGTGCAAACTGAAATGCATCTGGCTGCAATCTTTCCGTTATAGCAATTGTTTTCAGAATAAAGGAACCCAAGAGAAATATTTGTGTTTTTCAGTGCTTGCTACATCAAACTGAAATGGCAGACAACATGAGGATATATAAGAATGCAACTGTTAAGGAACGTGGTCTGTTCTTCAGAGGTTATTGTAAAGTACGAACTCACTCCTACATGTGCTGCAATCAACTCACTTAGTCCTGCAAAGCAAAATACACTGATTTAAGTCAAACCACAGGTCTTCTCTCTTACCTTTTTTATTGTGTGCAATATTCTTCCTACAAAGTAAATAAACTCAAGTGTGGTATTGAGGGAGTCAGATACAAAGGCACTTCACAGAACACCTCCAAAAGATGCAAAGTTTTGCCTGTACTGAGAAAACTAGGAGGCAGAACTGTGTGTAACAGGGAAAAGAAGACAATACAGAAAATATCTCTTTTTCTATACTGCAAACGCACACACGCCAGTGTGCTGAAGGGACAAAGAACAGGATAGCCACGAGTTTGAAAATCCTGCAAAGAAAGTATTTTCCAGTGCATCACTGTCTTCTAAACATATGTGCTATGATAATTGGCTCCATATTTTATCCAGTGCAGAGGCTCTCTTCAAAAACTTTATGCAAGAGCAGTATCCTTTCTCTGCAAAATCCTAAATCAGAATAAATGATCAATTTTTAATTAGGCAACTGAAGAGCAAGGACCTGAACTCAAGAAAATTACAATCCTCTCTTATTCCATTTTTATTCCAGTCTTCCAAGAAGCACAGTATGAGCAAATGCGAGGAATGACAGAAGCCTTCTACCTCCTGGCTGACTTACTTAAATTTATGAAGTGACTCATTCAGTGGTTCCCAAGTAATGACTTCATGTAGACAGCAGGGACCTTCTATGCAGCCATCATAAAATGAATTCATACAGGTCAGCAATATCTTGCCTATAACTTAAAGTAACTCTTTTTAACAAGAGGAAAATGTAATGCAAGGGGATTGCCTCTGAAACAGGATACAGGATAGGAAGATTCGCCCCACCCCAGAAGTAAGTGCTAGAACATGTCCTCTTCACCACGTCCCACAGCACAACACAGCTATCAAAGCCAACGACACCTGGTCGAATGGAGTGATTACAGCCCCTATCCCCCACTTGTGTTAGAGAGGAGAGAAAGAGTTAATTTCCAGGGCCACAACTTTAGGGAAGATGAGGAGAACCCTATAAGTCAGAGAAAAGGCATATGGAACAAGTACTAGTCCTGTATCCCGCTGCCAAAATCCAAATCAAAGTAGTATCAAAGTCTTCATGATTCTGGGATGGATTCCAAGATGACTGGTCACATTGTCTCATCAGAAGTCCTTCCACCTAGAATTAAAAATTAGGTTGATAACAAATTTGTAGATACTACAGTTGAATACACAGAGACTGGAAAATAAAGAAAACATGAGAAGAATCAATATTCACATACATTTAAAATAATTCACTTGAATATGAGACTGGTCAGCAATGACCATTAATAACCACAGAAAATAGTCTCCCTACTTAATGTATTTGGTTCTGTGTTTGAAAATAAATCTACAGAAAATTATCCTCTGATGTCTAAAATGCTATTTAAAGTGGCCAAAAGGATTGCAGAAAGATTTTTTTGCCATTTGCTTAGATGTTGGAAAAAATGTGAAAGAAAAAAAGACAAGTTTTCCCAAATGTGGTCATTGTAACCTTTTAGACAATAGGTGTTCAGAACATTAGTTAATCTTATCATAAATGGATAAAGCTTAACACAGTCTTAAAATAAAACCAAGAAGTTAAAATATTCCTCACCAATCATCCCTGCCCTCCTCGCTAGCTGGACTGATGTCCCATGGGCCCAGTGTCACTCTGTGAAGATCAGGAGGATTAGATCTATACATTCACATCTGACTGCTATAAGTGTGTTGAAATTTGCATGAAGTACAAGAACCCCTTTGATCAAAACATCGCATACATTTTACACATCAAGGGGCTCTACAGAAAAAGTGTAAGCTTACCAAAGCAGCTGAAGGGATTTTTGGGAGGGATTTGACAGAGAACAGAGTGATGATGCTACTGTCACAGTGCCTGCAAAAAGCTGACTTGATCTGATTCATGACAAAGAACCAGAACTGCATAAGGACAAAATTAAAAACAATTAGTGTTTTCAATACAGAAACAGAATTGTATAGGTTGGAAAAGACCTTTAAGATCATCGAGTCAAACTGTTAACCTAACGCTACCAAGTCCACCACTATACCATGTCCCTAAGCAGCTCATCCAAATGTCTTTTAAATACCTCCAGGGATGGCGACTCAACCACTTCCCTGGGCAGCCTGTTCCAATGCTTGATAACCCTTTCAGTGAAGTAAAATTTCCTAACAGCCAGTCTAAACCTCCCCTGGTGCAACTTGAGGCCATTTCCTCTCGTCCTATCACTTGTTATCACCTGGGAGAAGAGACCGGCACCCACCTCTCTACAACCTCCTTTCAGGTAGCTGTAGAGAGCGATAAGGTCTCCCCTCAGCCTCCTTTTCTCCAGGCTAAACAACCCCACTTCCCTCAGCCACTCCTCATAAGACTTATGCTCGAGACCCTTCACCGGCTTTGTTGCCCTTCTCTGGACGCGCTCCAGGACCTCAGTGTCTCTCTTGTAGTGAGGGAATACCAGTTTGACTAAATGAAAATATAAGGTTCATGGGTTGGCTCAGAACTGGAAGAGACGAAAGGTTGTATCTTTACTGGGAAAGCGACCAAGTGCACTCCTGGAACGTAAGTGCTGCAGCTCCAACCCTGGCTGTCCCACAAGCTAGCCCCGCTGATAGCACATACTCCTGAATACCCTCCTTCTCTCTTGAGCCTTTCTGAGAAAAGCGTGCAACGCAGCTCACGGCATCAAAATGGTAGAAAACTGCAGAAGTGAAGCCAAAGAATTCAAGCATTTCTAAATGTCCATAAGAACTCCATCCCTTTATGCTGCTTGGTCTCAACAGAATGCAATTTTTAAATGTATGGTTTGGTTTGGCTCAGCTACAAGTTTGTCTGAGGTTTGGTTGGCAAAAAAAAAAAAAGAAAAAAGAGAAGAAAAAAAAGAAGAAAAAAAAAAGTTGATTTCTATCATGGAAGCCAAAATAAAATGAGAAGAAAAGAATCTCTGATGAGAAGAACAGCCCTTTAGGATAGATCATTAATTTTACTTCCCATGCCAACACACCAGGGCGCCATCTGAGAGTCTTCTGGCTCTCTTGTGCTTTCATACCGACTGGACACAGAATGAATCTCTCCTCTTTCAATTTCCATTTCTTACTTGGAACCAGTCTAACTAAGCCAACGTGGGACCTTTCCGTTCTTCCTAGAATCAAAGCTACCAGTCAGGACAAAGATTTTGTTTGATTTTCTAGGAAGATAAATAAACTTCTTGATCCCATGCTTCCACCCAGTCACCATGCTGAAAGGCCAGGTAAGGTGGTCTACGTTACTGTTAGGGTAGCAACGCTGCAAACACACATCAGAAAATGAAGAAGCAGTACTTGGTTGCCATGTTTGTTTTTAGCCAGTTATATCCATTAAAAAATTGTCTTGTTTTTGTTTTGTTTTGGTTTTTCTGTTTCCCACTGGGAAATCTAGGAGGTTATTACCCTGCTTCTAATTAACACATTAACATTTGCTTTGGAGGTTTTAGCTAATAACAGCAACTCATCAAGTGGGTCCCCCAGCTGCTAATTAGTTTTTTCCACACCAAATTTTCTACCTGAAATTTCCTTCCCGATCCTGTGTAATTTTGCCGATTTCCCTCGGAGCCTTTCTTAAAAATTTGTGTTTTGTTTTGCATAAATTAGAAAAACCTCCACTGGTGACCTTCCATTCAGCTGCTACTCTAGACGCTGCCCAGAAATGCTAACATAATGGTTTGCCTTGTTTTTTTTTTTTTAAATCCAGAGAGAAGCAGAGATGTGCATATTAACATTATTAACATTTTGGTGCCTTTAATTGTTCAAGTCTGTACCTTCTAACCATGAGGCTGCACATACCACTGTGCCCCTAATTGCTGTAACACATCCTCCATCTGTGTGGCATTATTCACCGTTAAATGTAGGACCTGATCCCTCAAGGTAAACAATGCTGCTGACCCTATTGATTAAATAAGAAAACTCCCACATGAGAAGAACTTACAGCATAAGGTTTGCAGCAGATTGTAACTCTGATAAGATGGACACTATAATTTTATTTCTATCTACTTATAAAATAGGTATTTACTATATACTTTTCTTTCACCAGTGTCAGAGTACTATGTAGACTCCTTACGGACGCAGTTGAAGACTTCTTCATCTGAGGTTGATTTAAATGATTAAAAAAAAAAATTTCCTCTCACGAGGAAGAACGTTATTGTGTATTTTGTGAAATATTTAACATCTTGCCATTTTCTCCTTTTTTTCCAAACCCCCTGCATTTCATTGTCACAGCTGGAAATAGCCCTGCAGTTCAGAGCTACCTGTCTCTCATAAGCCTGATCACTCTGGTTGCTTTAATGAGTATTTACCATCTTGCAGAAAAGCTGAAGATGCCTGACAGCAACTGTGCTCCAAAACACCGGAAAGAACTCGTTCTCTTTAGAGCCATTACCCCCAGCTCCATCACTTAATAAAAGGAAAGACAATACATGCTACGCTATAATGAAGTTTCCTACCTTTTTGTTTATACCAATGCAGCACAGGTTTAATAACCACTGTAAATTAAATAAGTTAATGGCATGAACTGGACAAATAATACAATTAGTATTAAACTGAATGTCTTACCTCAATATTAATCATTCAATAATACATTATAGGGGATAGTCTTTTTTTCCACCTACCAACAATGTCTGTGTAGACAGAGTGGGCAAGAAAATTATTTTACTTTTCTGGGCAAGTTCTCAAGAATCAGAAGAAAACAAGAATCTTAGAAGACAAAGGTGCAAGTCACAACTTATAAAAGTTCAGCTATGTAAAGATTTAGGCTAATTACCTAGGCTCTCCCGTAGTCAATTGAGAAAAATAAGGGTAATCAGAGAGCGATTCATTGTATTCTCAATAGGTAGGATGGATGAGCTTCTGGAAGTGCCTTTCTCATAGGCAATTAGTTTGGACGAGATCCTGAAGTTGGAGGGGAAAAAAAACGGCACCTGGAGACAGAGCAGAGATTTGAATCCGGATGCTTTATAGTCCCTACAGAAGCCATGACTATCATCCTACTCGTGTCTCATGAGTTTCTGCTGAAACTATCACTTTGGATAATCATGTAACTTTTCACTGGATGTCAACACAGCTCTCCTCTCCCAGCTGAGAGCTTGAATCACCAGCTTTTATGGAAATTCCTCCACATTTGACTAAAAATTGCATTCTGTAACATGAGAAAGATTTCCCAGCAAGCGTTTTATCAAAACCAGTATGTTGCTGAAGGCTTCTGTTTTTACAAGCATTTTGCTGATGAAAGAAAGCAACAAGAAACCAACAAAAAAATTCTCACCAGGACCTGAAACAGAGACTTTTCAGGAATTGCTACGAACCATCAATTTGATATATTATTTTGGGCTTGCCTTCATCCCATTAAAACCAATGGGAAAGCTCCCAAGGACTTCAGACAGCATACTTCTTTTCCATATGAAAAAGTGTAACTATTAAAAGATTGAGCAGAAATATAAGAATCAGATTCACAGTTCTACCATTGCTCTGGCTTTACTCTGTCTGCTCCATAAATCACCCATGTATATCTTAAGAGTTTTTCCACCTGTAAAAAGGAGAGAATTGGTACATTGATGTTGTCCAGAGAACCCGCAGAGGATAAAGTTATAAAAACTCAGGAATAGTAATTATTTATTAAAGCAAGGACATTTGAAAAGATATCTAAATGAAGAATGTTTATTAAACTTGTATATAAAATCAATAGGATATACTATGCGGGACAGAAAGTAGGTATTGCTACTATCTTGTATGGGTAGGATATAGCCCTGGAGAGGAGCTATTTGCCTTTATGCCTGTTCATCCAGTGAATAATGTGTGAATTTGGCAACTCAAATACTGTCTCAGCTTTCCAGTGTAAAAAATGGGGATAACTATCTTCTTCACAAGTTTGCTCAGAGGCTAGAGCACTTTGACATCTTTGGACGAAGGCTGAGACAAAGGAGAAATTATTAATAATTGGGATCAAATGCTTGGAAGGGTCATTTAGTGTAATTTCCTGCTATTGCTAACAACCGTATCATAAAAAAATTATGAAGCTCCATTTTCGCTTTCATTTTCCCTTTCCAGTATTTATACCACTCCTTCCCTGTGTATTAATCAGAAAATATACTCCTGTTTTACTCATGCATTTCCTTCCATTTTTACTATCCCAGCCCTCAAGAGCATTCAATTTTTCCTGTGTGTTACTGTGAACATCCTCTTTATTGATGCCTCCCAACTTTCTGTCATCAGTAATTTTAATTAACACATTTCTACCTTTTCTGGCAAGAGCATCAATAGTCATCCCAAGACCAATAATTATAAAATAAGTGAAATCATTCTTCCTTCCTTCCTTCATTTCTGCATAGTGGTCCAGCTTCAGTAGAAAGGGTAGAGCGTATTTGCTATCCTGTCTAGCCTACAGCCTGCTGGTTAAAGGACTCTCCCAGGAGACTGACAGATTCAGGTATGAATCTCTTGGGCTAAGGAAGTCACTGAGTCTCCCATTTTGTTAGTAACTACTCTAATGGCCAAGCTTTTCTATAAAGATGGACAGGAATGCTGTACTGCTGTTTAAGAGAGTTTCTAGGACTTATTTTTATACAGTGCTCAATGCATTTGTATCATGTTCAGAGCTTACCTGACAGATTGGCTCCTGTAGGGGCTTGGGACATTTTAGGTGGGATTCACCTGAAAAACTGTATTTACAATCTAGGTACCTCCTTGTTTAGCATGCCTCCCTTGAGTCTCCTTGTTTCCTAATAAACATAGGGAAGTTTAAGAGTGTGGCTTGTCTTACCCTAAAGTAAAGTACCCATGTTTGATCAGATTAATCACATCCCAAATGCCATTGACTATATGGACCAGCTCTCCATCAACTATACAGGCAGCTAGCTCAGCTGCAGATGCGCTTAAACCGAAGCAAAATGCATCCTACCTCCAGTTTGCAGACACGCTGGCAACTTCCAGAGGTGGAGGTTCAGGATCTGCTCAAGCTCAGGCTTCCTGGGGCACACAGAAGTGCAAAAACTGAGTTCAACTGCCACTAGAGGTAAGCAATGGATTAATAGGGACATTTAAAATTACTATTTCAGACTTAGGTTATTAAATAAACTCAATGACTGACAAGCATGCCAACACTCTGGTCATATAGAGGTAAATATGCAAGTATTTCCTTGAAAGACAATATCCCAGCCTTGAAACAAGAGAACAATTGTGCCAACCGGTGCCACCGTGGAAATGAAGCAAGGCCAGAGCTCCCAGAAAATACCACAGAGCGAGTTTGTCCGAGGCGTTTTCACGCCTCCAAGCAGCTGGAACGCCCGGTCACAGGCGAACAGGGAGACCCCGAAGACGCAAGCTTGAGCGCCGAGAGCCGCTTCTGAAAAGCGGAGGACAAGGGGTTAAACTTCCCCTCTTCCCGAGCTAACCCCCCCTTTCCACCGGCCCTTCAGGATCTGCGCTGCCTCGGGAAAGGAGGGAAGGAGGGAGGGAAGAGCCCCTGAAGGCCGGCGAAGGGACGGCACGCACCCCGCCGCCATCACCATCGCCACGGCCACCCCTGACAAGATGCGAGGCAGCGGCGGGGTCTAACGGCTCGCACCACCTGAGGCCCGCACGCCGCGCGCCTGCGCAAGCGGGGCGGGGCGGCTCCCCCCGCCCGATTTGAGGGGCGGCAGCCTGACCCCCCCCCCATCCCCCGCAGCCATGTTAGTGTGGGGAGCGAACCAGGCGGGGAGGGAGGGAGAGGGCAGCCGCGCATCCCATGGTGCAGCGCGCCGGGAGGGCGGGGGAGCGGCCTGGAGTGGCCGGGGCGGGGAGGGAGGCAGGCAGGCAGCTGCCCGCGCCGCCGCGCAGACCCACCTAGAGCGGGGCGGCGGGCGGGCAGGCGGCCTCGGCAGCCGGCCTCAGCAGCCGGCGCTGGCGGGACAACTCCGCTGCTTCTCTTCCCCTCGCCTCAGCTCGCTGCCGCCCCTCCGCCCGCCGGGGGCTGGCCGGCCGGAGGCGGCTGCCCGCAGCGCGGTGAGTGCTGGCGGCAGGGGCTGCCTGAGGAGAGGAGGAGGGGACCGAAGGGGCGAGGGGGACAGGCGGAGTGAAGCGCAGCGGCCGCAGCGGCTCTAACTTACATAACGGGGTGGGGGGAGAGGGGGTGTGGAGGGGCACCGGCTTCTCCTTCCGTGTTCCCCCCCCCGGCTCGGGGTGCGACGGCGGCCCCGTCTCCCCAGGGGAAGAGCCGCCCGTTTCTTCTGTATCCCTCGGGAGGGGCTGCCTTGGACACCGGGGAGGGGGCACTGGAGGCTCCCCCCCCGCCCCCCTGCGGGGCACGCGTGTGTGCACACACGTACGTGCACACACGAACCGCGCGCCGTGGGTGCCCGCGGCCGTGGAAGCCTCCCCGGCTGAGGTGCGAGCGAAGGGCTCCGGCCGGCCGGGGGGGAAGTGGTACGGTACGGGAGGGGTGGTCTGGGGGTCCGGGCAGAGCCGCATCTCTCCCCCGCGGCGCCTGCGAGGCAGCTTCGTTGGGCGGTGTTGAGGGGACGGGCAGGATGGGAAGGGAATGGGAGAAGAGGAGGCTGCGGGGAAAGGTCATCTGGTGCACCGCCTGCTCCTTCCACCCCTCCCCGGGGCGAAGCCGGCCGCCCCCTCCGCCCTGCTCGCCCGCCCGGGAGGCTCAGCCCGCGGCCGACCCTCCCTGTTCCCCGGGGCGGCCGCGCCGGTCCGGTCCCACCGGATGTGGCGGGAGGCGGTGAGGTGCTGGCGGCTCGGCGGTGGCGGGGCCGCGGCTCAGCGAGGCGGAGCGGGACGGTCCGTAAAGTAAACAAAGGGAAAGGAAAGGGAGGAGGAGGTGTCCCCTCGCTGCCGGAGCCGGGCTGCCTGGCTTGCCCCTGCCTCTCTCTAGGCGTGCTGTTAAATCTGTGGTTGCCTCTTAGAGCCTGGGTGGGAGCGCAGGGGAAGTGGTTGAGGTTTCTTCTTTTTGTGCGTGTTGGGGTTTTTGGGGGTTTGGGTTTGTGTTTGGTGGTTTGTTTTTTTTTTTTTGGGGGGGGGTGTGTGTCCTGTTACTGCGCTCGCTGGAGAGTGGGGTTGTTCGATCCAAAGAGGAGCAGGGGCAGCTCTTTGGTAACATAACACCTTTTAACCCGGGGATAGCCTCCTAAATCTGTAGTAGTGGGGAAGGGGGAGCAAGTGTTCCTCAGCGTGGCTTTTGATCGACCCGGCTGGTGCCACAGAAGTTGGATTAGATAGAGGAGTCTTTGCACTTCTGGAAGAAATTTGATATTTTTTTCGGTTGTAAACCCGATTTTGTAGTATAATGAGAATGGTACTTCTGCGGCTGTATCTTTCTCCTCAAATCTCTGGGACTAATTTTGAAGCATATGCTGTGTATTGCCAATGTTCACATCCATTCTCTCTCCAAACCTCCTTTACTCAGATGATGCTTTTTTGGAACAGGGGGTAGTCGTTCTCTTTGATTTCCCCTTCTTTCTTTTTTTCTGGCTGAAAGACTGTTCACTACATTGTTTCTGTGTTAGTTGACTTGCAGTCAGTCTTATTTAAGCGCTCTGAAAGCAGAGTGTATCCTGTAGGCCCTAGCACTCTTGCAGCGTCAGCCTGCAGCTCAGTTTTTGGCAGTTTGACTAGGATAATAGCAGTGCTGTAGTAAATGCGTTGAACAAAAAGTTCACTTGAAAGGAGAAACACTTGGGGATTCATATTGAAGTATTTAATGTAAATGTTAGCTTAAAATTGAAGTGGTACTGCAATGTCCCTTAAAAATTCAGACTCCTTTGGCCTTTAGTTGTTTAATATCTTTTTTCTTTTCCTGTGTTAATTGGAAAAGTCCCACATTCCTCAAAGCTAATCTGCCTTTATCATCTCTGATTCTATTAAACCTGGGTAAGGTCAAGAGTATAACTGGATTGGGGCCAGAAAATATTGAATGTTACATAGTTATTTGGAACAGCTTGTTATCTTACCGATGTTGTCCACGTACAAAATTCCACCACTTCCACTTCCTTTCTCCACCTGGCTTCTTTTTTGTTACCTCTGAAATCAGGCTGTTACCCTACTTTGTATCTTTGTTGGAAGACCTTTGCCCGTATGGTGTAATTTGTGGATGGGGGCCACAGCCTTTGAGTTGCTTAAAGCAAGGTTTATGGCTGAGATTCTGTATAGAATGTGTATGTCTACCTTTGAGATTGGAGCCTATGCAATAAATTTAATGGACCTAGAATCTGGGGTACTGTTAACAAACAGAAGCCCCCCCAAAAGAGGGAGGAGACACTAGTTGCTGGGAAACATTTTCTCTCACAGGACAGTAAACTCTACAGGCTATTCAACAAGAGAAAAACAGTTCTGAAATTAATGTCTTTTGTGCTATGATGTCTTAAATCCAGTTTCTGTAGGACATGGCTTGGATTGATGTTTGTGTTGACCTTTTATTTTGCGGGAAGGTTAAGATGTACACATAAAAGGAAGATGGCATAGTACCTATTTGTCAAAAGTGCTAAGCTTTATTCAGCCTCAGCCTTAGGTATTGTTAAAAGTACTAAGCAAGTGTAGTTGACATAGCAATCAACTAGTAGTGTACTGGAGTACTTAGTCCAGAAATGAATATTCTTAGAATAGCACTCTTGTCTTGAATGCATAGTTTGCTGAAATAGCTGTAAAAATTGTTTCAACTTTTAGATATCTAGTGATGTAACTTTGCTTCAAAGTATGTTGTATGTTGTTGAAAGGGCTTTTTTTAAAAAATATAATGGTTTACCACATGGTGACTAATAGTTGAATGGGGGAATCTTGGTTTTGTAAATTCCACCAAGCTAATAGATATTTGGGGGGATGATAGGAGGAGAGAAAAGCAGGAGTGCTTTTTGGAGATTTAGTAAGCCAGGTGGCTTTGAGGTTTAAGAGATTGTCTTCCATTTTTTAATGCATCTATAAATGTGTTTTTTCAGTGAGAAGGTAACTCAAGAAACAGGAAGTTATTTCTTGCCATTTGTATAACAAAATGCTCGCTTTTTCCTTCCCCTGGTAGGCATTGCTGTGTGTAGCAGTATGGTCTTTCATATAATACAATGTTCATAGTAACAATACAGGCTATTCCCATTCCTTTTATATCTCTTAGGATTGGTGGAAAAGTCTCTTTCACTCTGACAGAGAACTTTCTGTGTTCTCAAAGTACAGTTCTGAAGTACGTAGTGTTGCTGGTTGTTCTTAAATATATGTATGTGTATTCACCTACAGGTTTTTGACAGTGCTACCTGCACTGATGTTTAAACAATAGCCATGTTTTGCAGAATATTGGTAACTATAAGTAGGTTGTAATTTTGCTGTAAAATCTGTATATTCAAATCTTGGTTTTAGTCTTGCATATTTTTTTGTCTTAAACTGAACATTTGTAGCTTTCATTTGATGTAGATTCGTGCATAAAGTGCCTATGTATTCTCATGTTCAGGACAAATTTCAATAAATTAGTAGAAGGTATTTAAAAAGGATGCCTTTATGCTAGAATTAATACTCTAGATCTTTTTTCTTGTGTTACAGCTACCACTCTGGGATGCTAGCAGTGAAAACATGGGTTTTATTTACTTCTTACCAGTAAGCTTTTGAGTCCTCATTTCGGATAGCTGTCAATGAAAACTCAAGTGTGTGACTGATACTTAGCTCCATCAGATGTGGTTTCCAGACTAAATCTGTTTTTCCTCTCATCTCGTGTTAGTGTAATTCTAAAGTTTCAAGTACCATTGCTGAGTAACATGAAAATATGGACATATTGACTTAATTTCTTGAAAAGGTTTTAATTAGAGGTCAGGACTTTAAAAACTGCAACAAACAAATCCTTACTGTATCAGTTTGAGCTCTTGTATGGAATGATAGCAGAAATGATGTAGGAACACACGAAAACTCTAAATTTTGAATGTCCTTATTTAGCACCTGAACTACAGTGATTCTTGTCTCCCTGAATGGTAACTTCTACAGGAT
This sequence comes from Ciconia boyciana, assembly GCF_034638445.1. Lineage (NCBI taxonomy): Eukaryota > Metazoa > Chordata > Aves > Ciconiiformes > Ciconiidae > Ciconia > Ciconia boyciana. The sequence goes on from NC_132935.1 coordinate 4,585,547, forward strand.
AGTTATTTTGTACTAAAAGCTGTCTTTTATTTTTTTTAAGTGTTTGGAAAAAAACCTAGAACTTAATGCAGATTAATCCAAGATTAGAGTTTGTAAATTGTTAGCAATTTCAAGTGTGTCTCTTGATTTGTATATGACTGCCACTTAGGAACCTTGGAAGTCCAGTGTGTTCTACCACAGTGTTCAATTAATGTGGTTTATTGTGTCTGTTAGAAAGACATGAAGTTGAGAGAATGGGAAATTAAATGGAAAATGTGATATCCAGATAGGTATCTGTTTTTAAATAGTCATTTTGTTGTAAGAGAGGAAGAACTTCTGTGGAGATGATCAACTAGATCTTTCTAAAAGTTCTCATTTTTCATGTCCTGCTCTCCCTATTCAGGCAGTGGTTGATAGCTAATCAGACGAACTGTTGAAGGAAGTGGCTATTTAGGGACTGAACAGTTTAAAAACCTGCAGGTTTTGTGTTGTAGGCTTAAATTTTTATTTTCCCTATCCCATTCCTTTGTAACTTTGTGTTCTTTCTACCATGTAAGCTTCCTAAGGTAGGAGTTTGTTGCTTGCTCAGCATTTAGTGTTCCTGACATTAGGATGCAAGTCTTCCAACTGGGGGGACTTTGGAGTGTTAGGTCTTCATCAAACAACCACAAGCACAAAAAACTTCAGCTGGCTTGCTCTGATTTTCTCTATTTGTGTTAAAGCAGACACAAGAGAGAGTTGTGATTACCCAGGTGTGTTGTGCTGAAAGGTGTATGAACTACTAAAATTTGCAAGGGGATGTTGTGAAAGCTACACGGCTGGCACTGATGATACTTGAAATCTGGAGATGCAGATCACTGGTGGTGTCTGTGGTTTGTAGATTAAGAAGAAATTGGAGAATAGTTTCTGAAATCTGGTTTACAAGCTTTGAATGCAATTTCTGTCAGGTAAAAATCAGAACGGAAGAGGTAAATAACAAAAGCTGAAGACAACAGGCTTTGTTAGCAAACATCTGATGATTCGCTTGCATCAGTGTTAATTGTGGGTACATCTACATTTTCTTCAGATCTGCAGCAGTCCATGGCTGAACTGGTAAAACTCCCTTGTATTGGATTTCCTTTGTCCCCTATGACTTGAAGACTTTTTTCCACCTTCGAACTCTCTCATTGGTCCTCTGCCCCTTTTTTTATCATGTTCAGTGCAGAAAGGACATACAGAGAAAGTTTAAGTAGTTTTTGTTAGCTTCCTATTGCACTGAAGTATTACTTTTTCTTTCTGGGAAGGGGAACTGACAGGCACTCAACTCAGTTTCATTTTGCTGCAGGGTTCCAACTTCATACAGTGTAATATAGGTCAGTTTAGAACTTAATCCTTAAGATTAATCTTGACCCTTTCCTTGCCCATGGAACTGTGGTTTAAAGTTGTTTTAAGCCACTGGACTAATTTCCTTCCTTTTGACCAAAAGTGTATAAGCAAAACATGTGCATCGGTTGTCCTGGAGACAGTAATGGGAGATTACATATTCTTTGCCACTGCTATCATTCTAGGTATGTTGATGAACAATACATTTAGATGGATTTAGACAGTGTGTATGTCAAGAGTCCTTAAATAAGGCACTTCTCATTGCCTTTGCAGAGATGTAGTGATAGAGCTGAAGCTGTCCTCACTGTTAGGGACAGTAAGGAAGAGGTCAGAGGGCTTTACTGACTGCTAACTACTCCTGCTTCCTGCTGCCGTGCTTGGGGTTGTTCATTGTTTACCCACACATGAAAATGTGCAATTCCTGCTTTTGTTTTATTTCATTTTGGGGGAGGGGAGAGGGAGCAGACCATCTGAGGCTATGAAGTATCTTTGGAAGGCAGAGATAATTTTTCCTTTAGTCCCATTAAAGTTCCTGGGAAGGATTCGAAGCAGCAGCTGATTACTTTTTTTTTTGATATGGGAAGGAGGAGCTGCTACTCTTTCTTGTTTTCTTGCTGCTAGGATAGCAAATAACTTGGTTGCAAGGGGGTGGCAGAATTCTGTTTTAGCAGAACCTCAAAATGAGGTAAATGATATATTTTGAAGATCTGAACGCACATCTTTAACCAGGTACCTAGTTTTTTCCCAGGCCTTTCTTAACGCTGCAAGGAGTGTTTACTGATACAATCCATGGGATGTACAATAGCCAGTAAGGTCTCGGGTCCATCTACATTTGATACTTAATTTCCTAGCATTGCGTTCAAGATTACTGCTACTGAAGATACTAGTAAGACTTAGAAATCCCAGTGTCTGAGTTACACCCAGTGGTGGGGATTTATATCAGTCAATACCTGTTTCATCCTGTCTGTTGTAGGTTTTATGTTCAATGTGGATGCTGAGGCAAGTTTGTCCTCAGTAATACTCTGTAGCATTGAGATTCAGAAATTCTGTGATCTTTAAAAGATAATTTCCTTTTACTGATTTTAGGCAATCTTAAATTCTTGTTCCATGCAAGATAGTATAAAAGCATAAAATCCACAGCCGTTTTCGTATTTTTACATAGGTATCTGTTCTTGATTTCCTTTTTTGGACTAGGCAGTCGTAATCTTTCTGTCCTTTGAGGGAAAAATTGTCTATGTTCTGGTTCAGAATATTGGAATTTTTATTGCCCACTTTTCTCAAGTAAAGGTTAATACAGAAAGGAGAAAAATAAAGTTAGTGTTTAAAAGAGTACAGTTCCTTTTTATTTTTGGTTACTTAACCAAGCTGTTTCCCAACTCTTTTTTTCCCCTGCTATTTCTAATACACTTCAAGCAGAAATTCCTTTTCCTGGTGGCTGAATGCTCTTGTGGTTCTTCTATACCTGCTTATACCTCAGGTTTTAGCAGTCTCCTCCTTCATCCCCTTTGCTCCTTTGCTCTTCTGTAGTGGAAGCTGTTCAAAGGCAGGGTTACTTCTTCATAATTGATTTTACAGTCCAGGCAGTAGCACACAAGTAACGTGTAACAGGTACCTTTATAGTTCAGTTGCTTGAACTTGCTCTTTGTAAAGAGTTAAAATTCGTACTTCTTTAGTTTTGTATTAGTCCTTATCACCCTTTCTTCACCCTTTCCCCCAGCAAGTTCCAGAACTTGATGGAGGTATTCTTGTATTTTTGCCAATGCCTAGGACCTCTCGTGCCTGATAGCACTGTTTTTGTTAACCAGTGGTGGAAAGAGATGGGAAACACTGACACAACCACAGTACTGGAAGTCAGGAGGCAAGAATCTTATTTCTACTTCTTCTGTGGCTTATTTTTTTCCCTTTTGATGGCTAAACTAATTTACCTGCTGTGCTGTTGTTTATTCCCCTTTAAAATAAGGACAGTGCTTTGCTCAGGCTTCATCCACTGGCATATAAACACATGGCAATTCTGAAGTGCTTTCTGTAGAGGGGTTTGAAGTACCTCTCACAGGGAATAGTAGAAATGATGATGTTGGATCAAAGTTGTTCATTTAAGGTGCCATCTTACTGCTTGGAATGAACCTTGGCATGGCCATTGCAATTAATTCACGTTTGTTAGTGTACTTGTTAACTTTACATGATGCCTGACTCGGAACTGCATTTGCATTTACTAAATAAAATGCACTTGCATTTTGTTTTATGAGTAGGAACAAAAGCTGGTTGATAATATGTATATTAAAAATGCACATTCCTCTGAGATGAGCCACAAGTTGGAGGGGTTTAATCTCTAAGTTCCATTTTTAATTGTATTGAAGACTGTTTAATTTTGTTACATTTTTAACTAGTTTTCTATTGCCAGCCTTCACCCGGGAAAGCTTTACACGCTGCTGACATGTAAGGGTCTCTTCCTTGCAGTGAAGCTCTCTGCAAATGTTACAAATTACGGTTTCTGTTCTTACTCTTGTGTTAACAGCACCGATATGAGAATTCTGTTAATGGCTAAAGAAGTAATTCTGAATTTTTATCAGCTCTCATTTTCGATTTCAGGCTTAAGCACTATATCCTAGAGGTTTCTAGATTCCAGTTGGTTCATTGATTATCTTGTCATTTGCACTTTAGTTTGTATAAATCACAAAGCTGGCTGTTTCCTGTACTTGTTCTGGTGCCTCTCAACTCCACAGCTTCTTCCTACTCCATATTTAGTGGATTTTGAATTTTGTTGTTCAAATGTCTGCTCAAAAGGTACTTTTCAAGTTCTACAAGAGCTGAGTAAGCAGTGATGTGCAGGTTATTGATGGAATGGTGCTCAGTTTGTGATTAACCTTGTTCTGCTGGTGCAGAAAAAAATGCTCTACTGTGGTGTAGCAAGGGGGTAAATAGTTGGAGTTCTACTGAATTTGGTACTGGTAGGATTTAGTTAGAATGCTATTGTCAGTTTTGGGCACTGTACATTGAGAGAGTTTTCCTCTCTTTTAGATGCTTTCAGTTAGCAGATCAGATACCTGAAGGATATGACACACAAGAATTGAACAAATTAAGATGTTAACTTTTTATCTCCACGTAGTCTTAAGTTATTCACATGCATTAGGCTACTACAAGGAAGAAAAAGATAAAGGTTTATGGGCACTAAAACAAGAAATAGTTGACTTAAATAATAGGACTGAAGACTTGTGTTAGTTACTTGGGGAGGAAGACTTCTAATGCTAAGAATAACAAACCATGGGACTAGATTAGGGAGGGGCCTCTTGTCACTGACAGTCTCTAAGATCAAATTAGACATCTGTCTGAAAGGAAATGCTATTTATCCGTACCTCAGGAGAGGATTGACAAGATGACCTCTTGAGTCCTATCCAGCACTGATTTTAGTGGTGGTAGCAGGTAAAGAAGGCAGGGTTGTTATTTTCAGGTTTACGCTGATAGTCAAAAGGTAGTTGACAGTAACCCCAGCAACTGATAGTTTTCTCTGAGCTCTTGTAAGCAAGTCCTCTCTGTTATCTTGTTAGCTATTGCCTGAGACACTGCAGCTTTGATATAAATCTGTTGCAGGTAAAGCATCTTGTATTTTCTTTGTGGAATGCTGTTCTCTGTTATGGCTGTAAAGGTCACAGAGAGAAGATCCTTTCCATAAATGAAACTGTCATGCTCTTCTATAGATGCAGATGTTACCTAGATATGGCTTGAAAACCAGAATTATAAACTGGTTACTGATAGTAGAACAGTTAGCTTAGTTGGCATTTTGTCGTACACTTACAAATTTCATGGAAGAAAACATGCAAGACACAAACTGTGCAAGCAAGTTAATAAAGTGGCCTTAGAGGGTGGCTTTTCTTATTCCTTTTGGTATTGCCCTTTAATTAATGACTATGTTTTATTACATATTAATAAACATCTATATTTTATTACATATTAATAAACTGAACTTTGCTTTCAGAATAATAGGAAATTCTGGTGGATCTGTGCTTTCTTCTCATGTGTATCTTTCACTCTTTAATATGATAGCTTGTATTTTGATGTTGCAGCAGTAGGGTTCCTCTTAATTGTAACTCAAATTAATCTGTTTTAAAGCAAGTCAAAATGTTTCTCAGCATTTTGTCATGGAAGGATTAAGTCCCTATTGAGACTGGGAAACAGAATTGAGTAATCTTTAGTGAAAACGTATATGGAGACAAATTAAAATGTGGTCTGTATGCCTTTCTGTACTCAGTACAGCCTCTGCTGGAAACTAGTATTAATGACACACCCTGCATTTGAGGTCTTACTTATGAAAGAATGAACTCATTGATCTCATTTAACACTATGTTAAAATTTAGAGGCCGATGCTGCGGGAATTAACATTTTAGTGCTACATTTGGGCTTTCAGGGAGCCTCTAAACTAAAAGGTGGAGCTAAGAGTGTCCATTTGTGCAATGTATATAAACTCTTGAAAGCTGTTTGCTATGGTCTGGGGAAACTAAAAGTAATTTAAAAACCTGTGTGGTGTGGAAGCAAGGCAAAGCCTCTTGCTCATCATTTGTATTGAATTCTGTTTATCAGTTATAAAAGCGCCTAGTCAGACTAGATTACTAAATCTTTGTTATCAGGATAATCTAATTATTTCAGTTTTACGTGGATTTCTTGTTTAGCATTGCCTTTGAATTGCATGATTTTGGCTATGGGGGGATCTCCTCCAAGGAGGAAGACAGCATTCTTATTATATACCTTAGTGTATATGTAAGTAAGTTGTTTGGATGTTTTAATTAATCAATGGTTATCAGGAAAAATCAATCAATTTCCAAAAGTGAATAATATTCCTTTTATTTTGCCCATGTATTTTGATGGTACAGTTTAAGGATTTAAGTTTGTAAGAGAAATAGGGGGAAAAAAGTATATGGCATGTGCTTCTCTTGCGGGAATACTCTGACTCTGTCTCTTCTTGAACACTTTGTGAATATTAGATTGAGTTTATTACTTGTATTTCTTAGGTTGTGGACGGAAACAAAAATAACATAGTCAAAGTCCCTGTAAAACTTAGCCAAGGAATGGAGTCAAAAGAAGGAGCAAGATATAACACCAAATACGCTTCTTTTCCGTCTTCTGTGTAGAGTTTGTGTCTGTTTTGTTTTTGTAAGAAATGGAGCTTTAGTTCTCTGGATTTCATTCTCTTGTTGCTGGAAATTTGTTACCTACATTAGATTAATAAACATCCAAGTGGATTTCTTCAGGAGATTAGGCACCTTTAGAAGAAGATGGTGTGCAGCATAGACAAGTAATTCTCAGATGGGGATTTAAATGAAGTGAAAGTTTAGTTGTGTCATGGGCTACAAAGTCCCTGCTTATTCAGCCTTAGTAGAAGGGGGAGGGTTTCTTTGTGTGATGGCAGTACTGCTTGTCTCATGCTGTTTCAGTGCTTTCACAACAGCTACTTTTATGCCTTGCTCTCTCTTCATCAAAAGAGGAAAGGGAATTCTTAGACTGGAGTGTGTATCATTGGCTTTGTTTTACACCTGAATCAGCTTTTTCTTCTCTTAAAGGCAAACAAAACCTTTAAACTGTTTCATAATCTGAGAAGAGTATTGAACACAGAAGCTTCCCTTCCTAGGAAACAAATTTTGGAGTTCTGTAATATATTTATCTGTGTGGCTTTTGGGAGATAAATGGCGATTGCATTGAAGTGCTTTGTTTCAAAAGTCGTTGTTACTTCTGTTGAAATAGGTATTGAACTACAATATTCTCAAGTGGGAGTAGGAACATTGGTCATATTACCCACAAATTGGTCATATTATCCACAAAGCAAGCAGGAGATCAGAGTGGAAGTATGGGAAGGGTGAGGACTGCAGCAAGTTGTGAAAATAAATGTACATAGAGCACACTTGCTTTAATACCTCACTCTCGAAGTTGATAGAAGTAGTAAAATAAGACAAGACCTTGTGGGTTGCTGAGTCGAGATCGGTTTTGCAAAGGCACAATTAAAGTAGTGAGTCTTGACAAAAGATTTGAAGCATAGTTAAAGTGAAATGGGGAGGGTGAAACTGTGGTGCCTATGTGCATATAATGTGAGTACTTAATGCACAGCTGTCACTTGAAATATGATCGTTTTTTGGACTGAGTCTGTTACAGCAGTTTTAAGTGGTATGTTGAACTCATGTTCTATGTTGTTAAATCTTTGTGTTTATAGCTGATTTTGTATGATGGCCCTTACGAATAGGAGGTGATAGTAAGTATAGACTCCTTTTATTTTTTTTGGTGTTTTTAATATGATACGGAAGTGAGATCTTACTGAAGTTTGCCCTTCTTTCCCCAATTAAGTTATAACAATCTGGTTAAAAGTTTCTGTAGAACTACTGGTGGTGAAGCTGATAGCGGCCATGTGGGTATGTGTTGTGGTGACATGCTTAAGGATCTATGTTTGAGTCCAATGACTCTGGTCCAAATTCTGCTTTATGGACTATGTTCTCCTGGTGTCCAAGCCACTAAGCAATGTTAAGATCAAGTTAGCACTTGCACACCAATTATCCCGAAACACTAAGGGTTTCAAGACTACTAAATCTTGACAGCATTGTATCCATGCACATAGTGCCTTTGAGTCAGTCTAGAATTCAGTAACTGCCTTGACTGTTCTGGGACTTCTCCTGAAGGCCACAGGTCATTCGTTAGTAGACTGTAGTCAGGGCTGTGTCGTACTATTCTTCTGAGTAGGTTTCTTGGTGCTACTACTGAAGGTGCTCCAGGCAGGTCCGTTACCCTCATTGCTCAAGGTGTAGAGAAGCTGTGTACATAGAGTTGTTTAAAGAAGATATAGGAGAGTATCTAAAAACCTATATGTACTGTATAACTAGCAGGAACAATAGCATTGCAGATTAACTAAGTTTAATTATGTCTCATCTATGCTAAAGCAAATATTACTTGTGTTCAGGAATTGCTGTTACTGTTCCTTCCCTGTGCTGGCAGAGCTCTTGAAGCCTTTCCTGTCTACCATGATCTTTTGTGGAGTTTTCCTGTGGCTTACTGTAGTGCCAAAGGGACATCATTAGAGACCAGATCTTATGTTAAATGCTTTATAAGGATAAAAATGTTGCATCACACCGAATTGTTTATTTGCTTTGTTGCTGTGGATCAGAGGTAGAAGGAGAGGGAAGTGAAACAAGTAATGTTGATCTTTAGTGGTCCATCTTTAGCTTTATAAGGCTTGAGATGATGAATCGCTGTACTGAAATGGAGTGGAGGATCTGGGAGAGAGTTAGGAGAGGAATTTGTGAAGAGTAAATTAATGGAGTAATGAGAAAAGAGCCAAGAGGACAAATTTTCTTGAAGAACATGATCGAAGAGCATCAAAGGTAGCTGAAAACATAAGGAAGCTGAGGAACAAGCTCCACGCCTAGAAGATATTTTAAGATTTGTCATCTTGGATAGTAATTGGTTTGTGTCGTCAGTGGTGTGCTTCATCAAGCAGTCAAACTGGAGAGGGAATGGAAAGATACTGGAAGACAAAACTTAATTTCAGACAGTGTATATGGAGGTTTAGATTTACAAGTAAGATGTTTTATCTTTTAACTGAAAAACAGGATTATGCGTGATTTTTAAGAGGAAAATAGTGATGGATAAAGCTGACTAAAAAAGATAAGGAAACAAATAAAACTGGACCAAATGGGTGACTTACAGCCACCAGTTGGAAAAAGTCTAAAAAGGAATAGTTTTATACCACAAAAAATACATTAAACTTAACATTTAAATATTGTCAGTTTACTGAAAACCTTTCGCTTGTGGAGAAAGGTAGAGAAATTTCAAAAGCTATGAAAAACCTCCCCCGATGTACTTGGGTTTTTTTACTTTAAAGAAACCATTTTGTAAGAGATACAGATTTTTTTTTTACAACAAGTTGAAATAAAAGCACAATATTTTGCTTAACCCAAACCACTTTTTATGTTTAATCTCCTTTTGACCACTTTAGAAGCTTTCAGCATTTATCCCAATTAGAATGAGACTAATTGATGTTTTAAGAAGTGTTGCAACTGGTCAGACTTGAGCATAGGAGAGCTCTTGTCATTGCTTGCTTCCTAAGTAATTGATGAATAAATTAAATTGGTAAGTAACCTGTGAGAACAAATCTTGGGAAGGTAGGCCTGGAAACAGCTGTCAGTGTGAGGGAGATGAAATGATCTTGTGTTTGGATTGTCTCTGACTGCATTACTGTCTTAATAGCTCATGACCAAAAGAGGGGCCCTTTAGCTGTGCTCTAGGGTTGCCATCCGACATCAAATCACAGTAGCGTGCGTTTGTATACTGAATTTTACGCACATGGGTAGTTCTATTGAAAATCAGTGGGATAAGTTGTGTGGAAAATTTAGCATGCTTGTAAGTGTTTGCATTATTGATGCCTAAGCAATTAAAATAATATTTTTTGAGTATTTGTGTTTGGTGCATTTTTGATGTTGCATGTGAGTAAGTCCAATGGTATTACACACACAATTATTTTAACAAATGCTTTAAAGGTGCTATTGACGTAACTTCCCAGAGCGGGGAAAGGTCATTACTGTTGGCCTTGGAAATTAAAAGTAGCTTTGCCATATCAGAAAACATCTTTAATTAAATCAATAACTGCATAGGTTTCTCAGTCTGAGAAACAGTCTCATGAGCTATTTCCCTTTTTGTGAAGGACTTGTCATGATGTCATTCCCATTGTGGTAATCGTTGGTGTGTTCACAAATTGTCCCAAATCATGACTAATTCCCTAAAAATACTCAGAGCAGACATGATTCTGGGGAAAGCTGTTGTTTGCCACTCAGTCTGGTAGAGTTAATGGGACAGCCAGCTGACTTAACAGATTTTGTGTTAACTTTAAAATTAGTATTTCAGGGCAGTGCCATTCCTCTTAAATCCACCATAAAAGCAGTTCAAGTTCTCAGTGATATTTTTCCCAGTGGTATGGGTGTGTGTTTCAGGTGAGTGTCTGGGGCTCATTTCTGTGGCTTACATGTAGAAATTTAAGTATTTTGGTTTTCTTTTTTTTCCCAGTTTATTATAGCTTAGATAACACTTAAGATAGGATTTGAGTGTTCTGGTTTTTATTTTAAAGATCTGCACAGTTTCTCTTAACTTTTTGTGTGTTACTTTAACTCATCAGATTCTCTTCTCTTGTGGAAATCTTTCAGTGGCCTCTGTGTGTGGGAAAAATTAAGTAGCTGAGGTGAATAAAGGTTCAGAAACAGTTCTTAAAAATTGATTTCTACGTGCTTAATATGTAAGGTTAGGCTTTCTACTGGTACAGCCTTTGTCCCTGGAGTATATATTTGTTCGAGAGGCAGAAGAGCAAAAACAACTAGCAAAATAGCAAAACCAACTCTGTAGATTACTCAACTCTGGAGTTCTTTTGGTTTGATCATTTCCTTTAAGGACAAAAACCACAGCTCTTTCTGGACAGTGTATTACGTGTGTGTTTCGAGCTAGATCTGTATGTATTTGTTACTTCAGCTAAAACCTGGCTTGGCTGCCCTATGATGCACGTACCCTGAGGAAATAAATGCTTTTAACTAGTTCCTCCCACGCACTTTTTTTCCCCCTCCAGGGAAGCACTCTTTCTAATTCTAGATCTGGATGCTGCTAACGTTTTGAATTGCTCATCAGGGCTTTCAGTACTCACTGAATTGTTGTTTCCATTAAATGTATATTAGCTGTATGAAAGGTTCCCTTCAGAATCCTTCTTTAACCCTCCTCCTTCTTCAAAATACCTAAACCATACAACTTATGAAATTTTTAGTTTACTTTCATGGGACCTACAGGATTTCTGGCAACTTGCTTTGTAAGGTATCTATTTTGAGTTCAAGTGTAAGCCTCTGGCTTCTACTTCTACAAACGCCTTTTGTGTGTGGGTTTTGGCTGGTTTTTTTTCCCTAAGGACTTCTAGCTAAATAATCTGCGCTTGCAGGGTATGTACTGCAGCTCATTCCTTTAGAAGGTTATCTTGTCTTCATAATATCAGTTATTTGCTTTTAAGTTTGGATATTTGACTACTTTGATGTTAGGTCAAGAAAATATCCTAATAAATTCTAAATGTTTATTTCAGATTTCATGTTTCATCCTATATTGAGCACCTGCTGCTGAGAGCTGGAAAGTCTACTTAAGGTATGTGGAATATCTAACGATTTCACTTCCACACAGGGTTTTATTCTGGGTTCACGTTGAGATTTTTTTTATTCTTTACTTGTAATTGTTGAAAATCCTGATTTTTAAACAGTGGATGTTAAAACAGAATTTCTTGGTTTGTCTTTTTCCCTGAGCCTCCTAGAACTGGCCTTTCTCTGACATCCCATTTATGGCCCTTCTATTCAGCCTGAGGAGTACAGAGGTGGGTAAGCCTGTGCAGCAAGTAACTTATTGTGCACGGGAGGAATTTGTAAGGTGTTTTCTCACCTATCAAAGCTACTTAGCTGGAAATTGTCTGACTAGACTGACATGCTGGCTTTGGAGCGAAATATTAATTATTCTCTATTTTCATTCTGCTTTTCTGTAGTACATAAAAATTTGTCTTAAGCAGAATCTTCACTGTAGGGGCACTTGGCCTAATCTTAAGTAGTTTTGCTATAAGCAGGAGTAGAGAAGTTGGGTAACCACAGTATTCCTTGTATTACAGGAATTTTTCGGATCTTCTATTTTTTTTGATTCCTTGTGACCCTCCCCTCTCCCAGGGTGGGTCCCCCACTCTTCAGTTTACCATATATAAAGGCCTACAAATCAGACCTACCATTTCAGGTTTTTTTACGCTTCCTTTAATTTTGTTTGACCTTTTAAAAGGAACAGCTATGACTGTCGTCATAGGCAAAAAGGCACACTTGTATGTTTTGTGAACTGAAGCCATTTGTTCTTTGGAATACGTGGTTTGTAAAAGGTTGAAGGTGTCATGGTTTTACCAGGATATGACTAACTAAGTATTTATTAGTTTGTTAGGTGAATATCTTGCAGTACCTTCCTAGATAAGACTTTATAGAAAACCAGCCCTGTGAATAACAAGGCTGTGAACATGGCCAGTAAGAAGAAACAGTGAAAGATCTTAAATGTAAATTGCAAGTACTTCTGACTTGTCAGGTTTACATTGAAGTATGTGTATTTTTTCGCACTGGGGATTTGGTAGGAGGAAGAGATTAGTGCTACTTACTCCTTGAAATTAGTATTATATATGCAAATACTAGAATGACAGTTCCAGTGGAAATTACAGAAAATGTCCTGAATCTCTTGCTTACCCAGCTGCTTTATAAACTGTTATTGTAAGTCTTGTATTAATATTGCAAAAATTTAAGCTCTTACGTGTATCACGATAGTCTTTTTGTTACATGATCACATACTTTGTGCCACAGAACCACTATCTTGTTTGGTACCAAAAATATACTTGTCTATTCACTGCACTCTTCAAGCCCTTCTCTTACAGGATGGATTTTTCCTGCTAAGTTTGCCATGGTAGTACTGGCTTTATCAGTTCATCTTATGGTATTATTAGCATCTGTGTTGGATGGAGTCACAGAATTTAGGATCAAAGGTTTCAATTTTAGGTCCCTGCTCAGACATGCCACTTTTTTGTTGTAACACTTAAAATTTGCACTCAAAGCAGATCTCTCACTGATTTGAATAGCACCTGAAAGTACTTGGCAGTTCTGTATTTAACCCCCCCAGATATCAAGGCATGTGTCCATGAAAGAAAAGCATGGTGATTGCAGAAAACTTGACTAAATGACTCTAACATAATTCAGAAACCCTGAATGCATAGATGACACTTAATTGCTTCAGCTCATAAGGTATTCTTTGTCGTCTTCCTGATGCTAGTTATTTGCTCTGATAATTTATTAGTGAGTGCAGAAGACATGTATCAATAGGAAGCGATTATGAGCAACTGAGTTCAGTTTAGTTTTATAATTCTGACTTACTCCTCAGGCCAGTCTTTATGCACTGAATTGGTGCAGGGGTTCTGTAGGTAAAAGTACATGTAATTGTATGGGTATTTAGTGTGTGTGTGTTTTCAGATATGTCAGATACCCATTGACAGTAGGTGGTGCTAGCACTTCCACCTAAGAAGCAGCTTCCAAAATACGATGTTCTGCTTGTATCCCTACTGCAAGTGATATCAGGTGCTTTCCAACTTTATGGTTTTATTTCAGTTGAAATTAAACTAGTATTTGATGAGCAATCTTGTTGTATCCAGCATAGCACTCATTTAAAAACAGTATGGCAGATCAATAAATTAATGTTCCTTTTTATCTCTCACAGTAAGAAATGCTTCCCTAATGAAATAAGTAAAGATCCATGATTTCTGTATATTTCAGATGTTATTCTTGTAATCTTGTTTTAATGCATTCAGGGCTTTTCCCTTCTTGATACAAAATCTGTTTCAAAGGATTTAAGTTTGCATTTAAAGAATAACCACTCTATTCTCAAGTGTCAAGATAATTAATGTATATGGCTGCTTGCCAGTAATGCCTATGTGCTTATAGCTTTTCCTGGCTTCTGAAAGTGGAATTTTTCTGGGCTTTCTATCTAGTTTATTATTTTGGACTTTTGGGGCAATGGAGAAAGATTTACTTTTCCACCAAAGTTATGGTAAACTTCAACTTCTTCCAAGCAGGCTGGGTTCACAAGTGTGTGTGAGTTCAGCAGTGGTTCAGTGCAGAACACGCTTTCTCTCTGGCTGGGTTCTTGCTGTGAAGGGCTCTGTGCTCTATCGGTATTGGCAGGCATCACCAGAGTTTTAAAAGCAATGAACTTGAATGTAATGAACACAAACCATGCCATGTGGTGCCTAATGCCTTCCTGAAGCCTGTCCTGGCCTTTGCTCTGCATAGTTGTTGTTTCTCAGCTTGTCCCCAGAGCAACTGTTGTCTTTTACATAGAAGTGGGCTGGGGGAAATAAATTTCAGTGCTTGTGATGTTCTCCTTAGTTGTCTCATCCCTCAGTTGGGTTTAATAAAACCTCAGCCTGTCTGGATTATCTTGGAATATGTTACTGAGGTATAATGAAGTAGGGTTTTAGTCTTCCCTCTGGAGGTGCCAAAGGTCTTCTGTATACCAAAGCAAATTATTTGTTTTGGTTGCTAGCCCTTCTGGTAAATGTGAATAGGGAAATACAAAGCAGAAAACAGTTTGACTCTGTAAATAGTACTCCTTTGTAATAAAAATCCTTGGATGGATATGTAGTAGTACATTCTGATGATGCCAAGCATAGCCACGTAATGCTGCTGCTGCTACCTTCTAGACTGTTTAAATTGCAGATTTCTGAATGAATGACTTGATTAAATATCCATGACGCTTTTCCCCATACACCAGGGCATTAGCCTGTACACTGCAGTATTGTTTCAGCTTGGAAATGTTGAGACCTTTTCACAGAGTAGATTCTTCTTCTCATCTCAGGGCAACTATTTTTCTTCATCCCAGCCCTGCAAACACATACTTGTTCAAATTTGTGCAACCATGTTGACATGTAGTTCTTGTATCTGATAAGTTGAGCATGCCTATACATGTTTTTTTAGCTATTATGGTGGTTGGCTTTTATTTATAGTCTTAATGAAGGTGGATGCAACCCATTTTATTCATCTAAAAAGCAAAACTAATTCTGTTTCACTATGGCTGTTCTGTTCCATCCCACTAGTGTATTTATCACTTCTCTAAAAATAGACTCAGAGCTCTTGGGAATGCAGGGCTATATTTGCAGTAAAGTTCACTGTAGCTATATTTCTATGAGAACATTTCACTTGCTCACTGGTAATGTATAATGCTCCTTTGAGCCTGTATTTTGGTTAATGGGTTAAGAGCTGTACTGCCTGTTATTTGCTGCAGGAAATACACAAGACTGTTTAACAGTGGCCTAGGGAAGTTTCTGAAAGCAGCAGGATATTCTGAATCATTCACCCAGACCGTTCTTATACAAGATAATCAATGGTAATGTGCTCCTCACTGCTAGGTGGTAGGATGACCTTCCAGTATGTCCAAATTTCAGACACTTGGCGGATCAATTCCATATCAGCCTTTGAGTGCACCTTGGAAAGTGTTACCTTCCTGCTTGTAAAAAGAAAACTTGAAGAGAATTGTCTGAGAGCATCAACAAGACCAAAATTCAAACCAGACCATAATCTTCTCAAGGCTTGACATTTTCAGTTTTTACCTGTAAACTGAGTTAGGCTTGCCAGGCTTCCTGTTATCCTTTGTGGTAGTGTTTGTTGTTGGTGTAGTATCTTGAGTAGTAGTTGTAGACCAGGTTGTAATGAGTGTCCTCGTGAAAAAAGGAAAGCTAGTGGATACAAACGTAGTAACAAGTCAAAATACTGTGGAAAAAAATATTGGCCAGCTTGATAGGCAGCAGGACCAGCAAGTGACAACCCAGGGGTTGACAAGGGTGGTTTGTGTGTGCTGTTGTAAAGGAAAAATCTGGGTTATTTCCTGGCAGATGTTCACGGAGAACTTCCTCTGAAGAGAAGTAGTCTCGAGTGCGCTTCCTGAAATGTGTTTTAATTAGCAGTGCCCGAGATGCAGGGAATTTCACTCCTCAGGAAATTCAGGGCTTATAAATATTGTGCTGTGCTCAAAGCGGGACCTGATACTCCAGCTTGACCCTTATGAGCGTTGTATAAAGTGAAAAGATTACTTGTCTCCCTTATGTTTGGCACCCCTTGTTCACAAGTCCCAACATAATATTAGCTTTTTATTTATTTTTCTCCTTCTCTCAGTAGTCTCAATAGTTCTTGCTCACTTTTGATTCACTAAAACCTCCAGATTTTTTGTGGTATTACTGTCTTCCTAGTAATCTCATTCTGGATGTGCGTGGTTGGTGGTTCTTACCTAGTTGTAAAGCTGGTGCAAAATCATGCGATACAGCGTTAGAAGCCTCTGTTGTGATGTCTTTCCTTTTCATGTATTTATAAGACACATTACCAGTTATATGTGAACAGCCATAAATCCTTTCAAATTGGTCTGACTCCTCTTTATGTCTAGATGCTTGTGGATAATTTGGTTTGCTTATTCTCTTATTTCTTTGGGGCCTTGAGTTGCGTAAGTCTTCCTAATGCATTGTAATTCTTTAGATGCCAATTTAGTTGGACACTAAATGCTTTGAATTTGTTTGCTAAGCTTGTAGTTGAGTAGAATATATTTATTAAAAAGGTTTTGTCTGTTTAGTGTGCTTGTGCTGCTAACTGTCTCTGTTAAAAATGTTCCAACTGGGCAACAGTTATTGGCCAGTGGATTTGTGGACCAAAAGAGTTGACTGTCAAGTTTTGGAAGTAATGCTGTGTTTTCATGTGCTTGAATTTCATTACATCCATTTACAGTAGCAGGAATTGTAAGAAACAGTGGTTTATTTTTTATTATATTGTGTACTGTCCACACATACTGCTATCTTGGGTATAGAGTAGATTACTATCAGAAGTGATGTGATTTCTTTTGTTTGTTTCTCACTGGTAGCTATGAATCAGTACTCTTTTTTTTTTTTCCTTCCTGTGGCAAGAAGTAAAGCAGGCAAATTTAATTCCCTGGGCAAGATTCTGGACAAATACAGCTTGGGCAGTGCTTCCTTATTAAGGAGGATGAAGAGGACGTGAGAAGGGAATAAGAGTCTATAACTGTACCCAGAAATGAATGCATTAAATGAAATATAATGCTCTGTACCAAGAGGAAGCCTTGATCACCTAGCAGGAGTTATTAATAGCTGTTCCAGGTACCACTGAAATACTGCCCTTTAACAACATGTGGAAGGTATATTGTAACACAGCCCACTCCCAGCTGTATTGTGGAAGGTGCAGTCTTTAAATTGCTAACTGAGATTCCCATTAAAAAAAAAAAAGGTCATTTCTTATTTTAGTAAAATAGTATTTAGAATGTGGAAAGGAAAAGGGCACTTAAAAAGTCATGGTTGTCAACAGGACACCAAGCTTGGCATTCCAGGTTATATTTTTATGTATTGTTAGCAGGTGGCTGTGTTGTCATTTCCCTTTTTCAGGATCAGTCTACTGGGTTTAACTTTCAGGATAGGATGATAAAAGCTTGGCAGAATCATAGTAGGTGTTAAGGTCCAAAGGAATTGAGGCAGCTGTGATCATGGAGTTCTTCCTTTCAGCCTATTCCTTTATTCTAAATGATCTCTACAAGAGCAATATCCAAAAGGAATGGTAGGCTTTTTCTAATAGTATAATACTCAAAATACTTTAACTTTCTCCTGTTTCTGGAAGTCTCTTTGTGTTGTTTTGCTAGTAGTAATATTCCTGGAGTCTGAACTTTGTTGTATCCTAGTTATTTTAAGTGGAACAATTAAGGTTGTACTCCTCTGCCTTTAACATATGCTGACTTTTACAAATCACTTTACCTGTAAATTTGAGTTGGACTCTTACTATGGTGAAAAATTCACCTTCTTAAGCCTCTGCATAATAACTTTTTTTGAAAAACAAGCAAACGTGATGTTAACTTGCACCTCCTTTTTGCATGGTGTCAGGGGCTATGGATTAATCCTTTGATACCTTAAAAAATTCCTGAGCACAGGATATATTTGTATCCAGCCTCAGTCCTTGTGCTTCTAGCTCTGTGCTAAATCCTAAACAGATGTCACCCTAAATGAAGGTGGTTGTTAAACCATGACCTCAATCTTTTTTGGGGAAGGCTTTTTTGGGTGGCTTTTTAAAATTTTATTTTGAATGCCACTTTTTCCAGGAGATCTTGTATGGATGTAAGTAGTCAATGAAGACTAAGATGTGTGGTGGTGGCAGTGAAATCTGGGCTTCAGTTCAGAGGTTTCCTGTTCATAAGATCTGAAGAGAAGCCAAGCCTGCAAGCCAAAGCTACCTGGAAGATTCACTTGTGGAGTGTTTGTGTATGTGTGTATAAACATATGTATATGGTGTGAGACTTCACCAGTTACTCTTCTGCTTCTTGAAAGAAAAGGTTAAGAGTTAGAGCTCTATACTAAACGCAGAGTTCAAGTGACATAAAAATTACTGAATCCTGATTCTAATACAAGGAATTAATGTTTTTTATGTTGCTTTTGGTAACAAATACTTCACTTTGGAGACACAGCATAAATGCAGCTCTCCCCCTGGGAAGGAGAAAGAATGACATAAGAAAAACAGCAAGTTACACTGCTTAATAAACTGATGGTCTCTGTATCCATAGTGATGACAGCAGAAAAACCTGCACAGAACGCTGCTACCATCACTGCAATAACTGTATACAAGCAGCATGACTAATGCGGGTCAGAAGATGCTATTTTGGCTTTTCTGAAATTTCCACTTGAGGGTGTTGTCATACGAAGAAAATTTGATGACTGTATTCAGGGGAGCATCACAGATTTAAAAATCAGCTGAAGTGCACACATACAGAGTTAATTGTTCTTTTACAATCTAGAGGTTTTCTAATGCAAGTTGTGCATCCCCTAACTCTTAGTGGGCAAAGTGTGGAAGTATTAAGGTGGGAGGGAGGGTTGTGATCAATCAGAAGGCTTACCTGTTTTTAAGTGCAAGACTACGTAATCCCATCTTCATCCAAGTTCCTCACCTGATTTGTATTTTTAAAGAAGATACTTAATCCCTAAATTTGCATCTGAACTGTAAAATACTTTTGTCAGGAAAAAATAATTTGTTATTTGGGTGAGTTGGGTGGAGTTTACTTTAAATTTGTTACTTTAGCATGAACTTTTTTCTTCTTTCTTCAAAAAAATTTTTCAACAGAAATTAGCAGGAATCTGAACATTTGAAAAGCAGTTTGTAGGAAAGGCCCAAAGCTTGGCCCTTAGGTCTAGAATTCTTGCTCTCATACAAGTTATAGTTATATATA
Organism: Ciconia boyciana; assembly: GCF_034638445.1. Lineage (NCBI taxonomy): Eukaryota > Metazoa > Chordata > Aves > Ciconiiformes > Ciconiidae > Ciconia > Ciconia boyciana. The sequence continues at coordinate 4,604,702 of NC_132935.1, forward strand.
GTATATATATAGTATAGACTTGTTGCTTTTGGGGATGATAGAACTACTGTTTTTCTTGGTCCTCTTTCATAAGTGGCAGCAATGCAGAATTTCTGCAAATTGGCACACTTTGGTTAATATTGGTTTTCATCTCTGCAGCATCCATATTTTCTGTATAGCTGGTCTGATGACTAATTGAGGTCATGCGCAGTCTGTTTAGGAAATCCTGGTAACTTTGCGTTTCCTTATTTTTGCTGTTCTCTCGTATTGTTAAAATTGCCCAAAATGTACTTTGAAGCAAGGACAAGTCTTGATTTATTTCTGCAATATCTCCAATTTCTGAAGAATGCAGAAATTTGAAGGAGAGAAGCAGTTAGGGATGTGAGCAGCCCAAGGAGAAAGAAACCTCTCCAAGCCTACTTTATTCCCTGTGGTAGAAAGAGAAATATGTGTAAAACAATTTGCTTTTGGATTTTTTGATTATGCAAATAATGGCACATATGTGCCATTTGTAGCTTAAATGGGGTGGTTATTCCCAAATTTTTGTTAAAAGTATTAAAAAAAAAACTATGTTGAAATATTCATAGTATATAATTGCAGAGGCTGTTGGTAGTGCATATTGGTATTTATTTCACTCTATCGTTTATAATATATACCCTTTGTAGATAACGTCTGTTACATTTTTAACTCCTATGCTGACTGCAAATTAAATATTGATTTGTGCGTTGCTGGTTTTTAAGCTTTGAGGCACTTCCGAGTTGTGGTTAATTGATCTCCAACTCCATACTTTAACACACAGTGGTGGTTCTGAAAGCAAGGCATCTGAATTGCAAATTACTGTACGTTTTACATATGCAATTCACACATTTAACTGATTTCATGAACTTGAGACTAGCCTGTTTTGCCATGCAAGTTACTCTTTGGAATGCTTGTAAATATGAAGGGAAAATAAGGATAGAACAAAATAAGAAATAAACTACTGCTAAGAAGTTTTCTAATGTGAAAGTAATGTTATTTGCATGTAAAATATTTTGGAAATTCCACACTCTTATCATTCACCAAAAACCCAAAAGTCAGACCTCAATTTTCTGGAGCTTTCAGTCACAGATGTCAGTATTTAGCCAGTAATCAGGGCTGTAATCCAGTCCATGAATGTTCCCAACATAGGTTTCAGCTATCTCATTCTCACAACTTATACATGTAAATTAAATAAATTTCATCATCTGTCATCATTTTCTTGAATGAGAGGATTTTGTCCCTAAATTTTTGTGGCTGTTATATGAGTTCATATCAGTTATTTTTCATATTTTATGCTACTTCAGTGCATTGGAGGCATGTTTGTTTTGGTTTTTAATCAGTTACAGCTGATTGCCCTTCATTTGAATAACGTACCTATTTTTAAAGCGTGTTGGGGTGGAGGTCCACCAGGTCTCTAGTCTTGGTCATGATGTAAAATTTAAAAGCCCACCAGGAACTCTGTTGCATAGATGGCAGCTGTTGAGTTCAGCAGTTGGAGAGAGCTGCTTACTACCTGGAAGTCTTGTCTCCAATAATGATGAGCTGATAAAAGTTAACATAACCGAATGAGATTGTCTTGACTCTTCAGCAAGTAGAGTGAGGGTTCCTTGTTTGTTCTTTTGTCTGAGATGTCATTGAAGAAGCTGATATCATGAGGGAGAGCCATGTTGGCCTTAGGGCATCAGATGTAGTAGACTGACTCCATCAACCAGCAGTTTATAAGGAGACAAGGTGTCTGTTATGATCTGCATGGAAGGGAGCACAGGTCACTGGAACCATTTTGTGACAAAACTACTATACTGACTTACCCCAACTGCAAAAGCAACATACTTGCGTTTTGAATGGCTTTAGTTTTAGGGTTTGGGATGGAGGCCAGGGAGAAAATGGGGAGTTAAGTCCTGCGGAGACGAACTCTTGGAAGCCTGAACAGAGATGAAGTCTTTAGTTTCTCAGTCTAGCTTGGTATTTTTGTACTTTGGGGAACAGATAGAGGAGTTGCAACTTTATATTCTCTTAGTATTAACTTCTTAAAAAGCCAAACAAATAGTAATTTTTCTTCAAACTTTTCAGAAATAGATGTTCTGGATGTAGGACTGGTCAGAAAGGTAAAACTTGGGTGGTCTTCCATTCATGTTAGTGCTTTGGAAAGAGGCCTCAGGATGAGTCATGACAAGTCACTGCTGTCTGCCCAGCCTCAAAACTGTACTTCATGATTTTTGGAACTGTGTCTAATTGATTTGTAGACTTCGAATTTGAGAGCTGTATGTAATTGCCAGATCTGTTGACGTTGTCTAACGTCTACAGACAGATGTGAAGATGTCTTCATTAGAAAAGTCTGTGTGGGAAAAACCTGCGATCTTTCTTTTTTAGTATTGCTTTTTCTGAGGTCACCTAAATGAGTTTTAGCTAGTATATTGTGATTGTACATGGTTGGGACAAGTGTTTTTATGTATGTTGTCTGTAAGAGGTAATTTGGACCAGATGATGCTCTTTTTTTCCATGCATAGAAAATCCCTTGGACAGAATGAAACCATTAGAAGTCACCACCCCGACATCATGCTTCCTCTCTCTCTACGGTCATGTTCTTAATGACAGTATTGTCTGTCATTACCTTGCTTTCCTTAATAATAGACTTGTGCTGCATACCATCTCTCCATTATCGTCTCCCCCACACTTTCTGGCCATAAACTGGTTCCTACCAAATCCAGCAGAGACGCAGAGGCTTCAAAACACAGCTGAACGGAGCTGCTGATTTCAGGCTGCTGACATCAGCGTGCATGCATGGTGTCCCGCAAGCGTACCAGTTTAGAACTTTGAACCATCCAGGGCACTGTGACACTTCTTGCCAACTGGTAGCAAGGTGAGGTTGGGGGTTAGCCAGAATGGCTGTTGGGAGGTAGGTAATGGCAAGTTGGATGAGTTTCATGAAAGGTTTGCTAGGGTACAGGTGCATTGGGATGAAGGGGCCACACCAGTGGTGGTTATCCGTTCTCCTTGCTCAAGGGTGTTCTGAACACTGTAATGGTGTTGAGTATATGGGTGTATGGGAAATAATGCTGTATTAATCTATTCAGAAAAGTTTCTTTTTATTTTAGTTTGGTATTTCAAACCAATGTATTTAGTCTAATATTTTAAGACAGTAAAATTGTGTTAGAAGTGTGTAAGGCGGTCTTGTGATCTTGGATAGCCTATTAAGCACCATGCTGTGCCATTCATTTGCATCTTAGTCTTGCTTTTTAAATTCGGAAGCTTTCTGGCATTGCTTTCAGTTTTCCTTTCCACTGTAAAAACAAAGTGATCTTTACAGCTGCTGAGGCAAAAATAAGTTTGAAAACTTAGAAACATCCAATTAGGGTATGGGATTCATATGGTTAAATGGGGTAGCAGGTGCAACAGAGTTGCCCAGTTTACCCCAAATTCTTCTAGAAGATTTCTGTGGTTTTTTCTCTTCTGTATACAAATGGAGACACACTCCATAGGTTTCCTTCTGGCCTCATGACTTTTGTCACTGCTCTGTGATTCAGGAATTGGGAGAAAGGAGATAAATGGAGTTACTTAAATTGCATTCATGTGGCAGCAGGGTTAACATCCCTGTCATTTAGGCTGAAAATAATTATTTTGTTCTTTGAGCTTCCTCTGGTTTGCTCTGAGCTTTCAGTATCCTGTTATTAAGAACTTTTGCATTTCTTCTTGTGTGGAGCTGCAGCAGACAAACACAAAGTAGAAATTATTTCAACTCCAATTCTGTGACATGTTGTTAGCATATGCAGCCTGGAATTCCTTTGTACTGTCACGAACGCTTAATTTGCAGAATGATGAAATATTAACTGTACCAGAGCTGACACTGGAGTAAGTACGCACTACAGTTCTTTAATTTGATCTCTTTCTGCATATCAGCAGATGTAGGATGTGTTCAGTAGTTCCTGAAATACTGGCATCCTCGTGCAGTAGCTGGATGATTTTGTGCCAGAATTACCTTAATGTTTTTGAGCAAATTTAAGTTCACATCCACTCTGAACCTGTTTAGATCTTGAAACAGCTTACACTGAAAATGAGTCTGTCTGTAATAACCATTGAAAAATTGAATAAGGTTTTTAATTTGGACCTTAAGCCATTTTGTTTCTCATTTGTAAGCTTGAACTTGAATGATTTTTTTTTTTGAGGGTGAGTTTTAGGATGCTTTCACCAGCAATTTGGAGAGGGAAGATTGGGGAAAAGAGATCTTGATGAACTCAATGTTGTTTCAATATTAATTCTAATTTTTTAATAAGCATTGCATATGTATTCTGCACATTATAGGAGACGAGATAGAAGATATTGTTACAGTGTGTTCTAAATAACTTAGTGTGCTAGGGGTACCTAACACTTCATTACATCATAATTTCAAAACTAGATCATAATGTAATTAGAAAATGTTCACCTTCTTAACGTTACTGAGGTTGAAAGTGTGTGAAACAACTGTCAGTTCTGTTCTTCATAATCATTGTGACCAAGTTTAATTCTTTGTTCTTATTCTTGTGGGGTTTGGTGGTATCTGACTTTGCCTTAAGTTACATCAGGAACAGAGAAAGCTGGGTAGCTTTTTTTTGCTGGTCTTTCCTTCTTCCATGCCCAATGAATGATCAGAAAAGGAAAAAGCTTTTTAGAGAATAGCCCTCACATAATTTATCCTTGAATGAAATAACCAAAGAGGGGAGCTGCCATTGGTTTCTCAGGCACACAGAACAGTGGGATAACAAATAAACTACAATGCCAGTGAAGAATTTCGAAAGCTTAACACTATTTTTTCTTGGTTTAGGCTTTATTATTCTTGTTGCCATAATTTCCTACAGGTTATATTGTGGTACAAAACACTTATGTTTTACTGCCTTCTGGCACTCATTGCTGAGGCAAAAGCACACATTTCTTCTGTACCCTTCTCTGTGGTCTTGAATTCTTATCTTTGTCCAGAAAATATTTGTTCTTTGAGTTCGACCTACACAGGGCTGTACCAAATACGCTTACATAATTGTGATCTCTGCAGTCCTTTTCTATTTAAAGGACTACATCATGTTTTTATTTCTGCCAATGTATGTTACAGCTAACTTGCTGATAAGGAATCATTGTACATCAACAGTGTACGTATTCACCATTAGCACTGCACTTTATGTATCAACAAAGTAAGTTCAAGTAAGATGTAATTGTGCAAGTATATACACTATATGATCCCTTGGCATAAATGGAGAAAGCTGTTACTGGAATATTTGACTATGTACCTTTCAAGTGAAACAGCACTGTTAACACTGGCAGAAATAGTAAATTTCAGACATTTTAACAGTAGATGCATTTCATATTGGAAAATTTTTTCTAGTCATGTCTAGATACAAAATTACGGTAGACTTAAAATCCATTTAAAATAGACCTTCAATATTCTGTAGTACTTAAATACTTATCAATATAAGGCAAGTCAGAGTTTCTAAGGAACTTGGCGATTTTTAGCAAAGAAAAGTAATGAGTGTGTTTTGTGAACAGCACTCCAGTCAGGATTCCTTTCCCTGGCCTGTTAATTATTTGTGTGGAAAATTGGCTTGACAGCCCTGAAAGCAGAAGTGTTCACTTCACAGTACAAATAGTGCTGTCATGCTGTAGCCTTGGCGCTGGGATGACAAGAGCTGCTTCTTGGAGAATCAGCTCCAGTTTTGCCCCAGGACCATTTGGGTACCTCCAGCTCTGGGGCTGCTAGGCAAGGCTGATTAGTAGATGTATCTCCTGTATCATGTTAACTTACCGCTTCAAACCGTTCTGTAAGGACCTCCAAACATTCTTATACAGCAGCTTTCTGTCACTGTCTTTTTATATTTCTGTGGATAATCTAATCAGTTTAAATCGAACCTTGATAAATTTTGGGTAGGGTTGTAAGCTGCTTGTTATCTCATCTAAGACAGCAGGGACCTGGACCTAGAACTCATTCTGTTCTGACCCATGCATTTATCCAACCTGGTTTTGTCCAGGAACCAACACAGGACATGAGAAATGTATATAAATTCAGAGTTGTCTTTGCTGTCCTTGTTCTTTCTCCCTAGCATCTGTGGAGTTTGTCAGTATTGTATGAAATAATATTTTATGAGATTTTAGTTTAAAAATTGCAGTCATCGCTTGTGTAGGAGGTGCAACTTGAGTTAGCTACTGGGGAGGTAATTGCAGTGTTAACTAAAAAAACCACAGCTCTTGGACACAGTATTGAGTCTACAGAATATAGAGTTTATAGCATATCTAATGTTTATCTGCTACCTCAGATGTAATGAATCTTAAATCTTTCTGCAAGTATTTCTGGTGGTCTTGATCTGTTTCATGCCAGAGGCAGAGAAAAATAATGCATTCAATTTTGTCAAATTAAGTTTTTACTGTGCATTAAGTTGATTAAGTAGAGCAGCAGATTAAGGCAAAAAATACTATCTTAAATGGCAATTCGGGACTGATAGAATCTTAATGATGCCAAGCTGAAGTTTTTCAGTGGGTTTGTGGATATGAGAATTCATTAATCATATACACTAGACTTTGTGTGCTCCTGTATTAGAAACAAACTGTGACTTGCTCACTTTGCTGATATGAGTAATGGCCGTGTTTGGGAGTCGCAGCAAGCAGAATATGGAAGTTGCACACGTGTTGTGTTCTGTCAAGTCAACTGTGTCTCTTGTTTGATCATGTTCTTGCAGGGAACAGACATGGTGGGGGTTTTCCTTTTACACGAACGACGCTGTCTTTTGAGAGTCGCTCTCCGACGGCTACATGACAGAACCAATTAGGAGAAGAAAGCCTGTCTCATGTTGTGTACAGAAATTCTTCTGTCTGCAGTCTTGTTCCCCCACTAGCCCTTTTTTCCTTCGTAATCTAGTTTTCGTCAGTCATCTCTTTTTTTGGTTTCTTTGTCCTGGTGTATGTGTGTGGTGTGTTTTGCTCGTTTTTTTTCTGCCTGTGGTTTCTCCCTACCTCGCTTGTCATTTTTTTTGCTGTCTTAATTCTTCCTCTGTCTCTTTCCATCTGGAAAACTGTATAAAAGGGGACAAAGAAGCAGAGGAGAAGCTAGGAAAAAGATTTTTCTCCATTTCTGCTGGTGTATCTGCCGGGGGGGCGGGGGGGCACCGACCTAACACAAATACTGCTATCATGAAACATAGCAAGAAAAATTAATTATGGCAGTTTAGATGAATGCATGATATATAGCTTTAAAACGACTCTCTTGCCCTTTCCCGATTTGTTGTCTTTATTTTTATTGCCCCTAAATTCCTATTTAAGACCCCGAGATAGGCTCTGTGTCTTTTTGGCTTAAAACTAATTACATATGTTTGTTTAACGATATAAATAATAAAGTTGGTTTTTATCTCCTTGCTAATTTTCCTTGCCCCATGTCTGCTCTGTTCTTCGACAAGTAATTTGTTTGATCTAGACAGTTCTTGAAACAATATTCTTTTGTGACCTAGGTTTTCTAAAGGTGTTTTGACTAAAAAAAAAAACCCCAACAAAACACCACCAACAAAAAAAACAACCCAAACCCCCCAAACAAACAAAAAACTAACAACAGAACACCCAAACCCCAACAAAACCAACCCAACACCAACAACCCCACTATTACACTTCACAGCATGTTTTGCCTCCAAACAATACAGTAGTTGGAAGCGTTGTAATCTGTGTCCCTAGCAAGACATTGTTGAAACAACACGATCACATTAAAGGAGTCTTCCCTTTGCCTGTGGTGGTACCTTTATTGGAAGTTTGTCCAGCATGCTGTCCTCAGTTCTGTTATTTCTTACATCGTTGTCACGGAGGTACACTGAAACCAACTCAAACGAGGGATAACCTCACACAACTTTTATTTCACAAAACAGCCAAAACCACATGACAGAAACCAATGAGAAACAGGGGTAAATCGAAATCAATTAACACTCCTGTAATAAAATTTAACACACAACCCGTTCGAGGTGTCAGTCAGCGTATTGTTACTGCACAGCAATCCACAGAAGAATGATGAGCCAAAGTGCGCGCACACGCTCACTCACAAGGGGGGAAACTCTCTCGTTGGTACCCAGGAGGTAGAACCGCTCACCCGCGTGTGTGTGCGTGAGGGCTCACTCAAGGATGTATTCAGAAGAAATCACTCACCACAGGAGGTGAGGGCACGCAGTCCCGGGAGGTTTCCTCAGGCGAGATGCCCCAACCCCAGGGGTGAGGTCCTGAACGCAGACCCGCTATTCTGAGAAGACCACACTCCAAGGGGAGTCTCCGGCGGCGCCCCATTTATACCCTGGGTCGGCTCTGCGCTGTGGTCATAATTGGGCATGATCTAGAAGCTTCTCCGAGCTAAGGCGCCTCATTGGCTGTAGACCCTGCCTGGTGACCAAAGGGTCCCGCCTCTCCTGCTCCCCCTGCCGCGGTGCACACGTGCCTAGGGGCAGGGCAGAGCACAAAAGGCGCGAAACGCTGGTGATCGCCATGCCAAAAGCCCCGATCTTTATCGGGGGGTGGTGTGTGTGTGTGGGGGTGTGTGTGTGTGTGTGAAGCGTCTCTGTCACAATCGTTAAGATCCAAAACTGTCATGTCTCACTGCAGAACTGATTTCAGACTCTCTAGCACTTGCTGCAAATGCCCGAAGCCATATGCTTGTGGAAATGCCCATTTGTTGTAAAGGGATGTTATGCTTCACTTTGAGAACAAGCTCTAACTGCAGCAAATTTTTTCCTCCATCCATAGTATCGCTATTAGGCTAAGAAAACACCAGTACTCTTGTTAAAAATAGATTTCGTCTTGTTTATTGGGGCAGATTTCTGTACAGAACAAAACTTCTGCAGCTGTTGTCAAGCTCGCTTTGAATGTCTTGCGGTAATCCTATTGAGATCAAGAAACCGTTTTATTTTTTAGGCACTAAGTTAATTTTTTCATGCATGCAAGTGTTAACTAGTAACAGCCCTTTTTTTTAGGTAGGTATAATGTATGTGCAAAGATGATAATCATCAGTTAAACTTTTGACAAAATACTTTCTGTGTGCTTTACTGTAAAGCTGTTCTTTAATTTTTTTTCCTTTTCCCTTCCTCCCTCCGTGCTGGTTGCATTGATTATCTTCAGCCTTCTTTCACTCGTCTTGAATGTTCTGTAACTTCAAATGAAAAAACTTAAAACTTTAATTCTAGCTTCTGAAAAACTGCTGTAACAATGGAATCCATGTGTGGGCCATAACCATGGAAACAGCATAATTTTTCAGTGGTGGAACATGAAGGGAATGACTCTCCCAACTTTCTAAGAATTTGTCTTCAAAAAAAAAACAAACCCCCAAAACCTTGGAAAATACTGTTTTAGTATTCCAAAAAGAAACTTTGAGTGGTTTTTTGTTTCTCTAAATCTTCTTAACTAGTTATCCTTTTAAAAACAAAACAACCCTCCCCACAAAAAAAAAAAAAAAAAAAAAAAGCAAGCCCAAAACAAGAAAACACCCAAGAAAGCCGTTTTCTCTTACATTGTGGTCTGGGATCTGTAGCTCCATTTGAGTTATTTTTTTAGTATTTCGCCTGAAGTACTTTTTCCTAACTCTCCCCGTTCTTGGTTGTGTCCTTGGTGTTCATTTCTGTACCTGGAAAAATGTTTATTTTCTATTCTGAAACATCTACATGCTCTTGCTGAGTTCCTGTCGTACCTAGAGTGTGAAACAGCTTTACTGACATGCAGTGCTAATTTGTATTTGAGTACAGGAACTATAAAATCCTGTCACCTTTTGAAAACGTGGGTGACTTGTCGTGGCACACTGCACATCATGAGTCCATCATGGAAAATGACAAGGGAAATTCAATGATAGCAAGCAATGTCAAGACAATGGTTTCTGAAAAAAATTCCACTAAACCTATCACTTTTAAGAACAAGCACTCTGTAGTACAAATGAGGGGGTAGCTAGACATGTATAGAGTGCATGTCTACAGCTTTCCCTAAGCTTGCCTGAGGGCCTGAATTGTTAGGTTCATAAAATGTCACAGTATTTCCATCGGGGTTGCATGATTGCAGGTCATAGTGCTGGAGATACTCCTGATAGATCTGAACTATTGCCAGCACATAGATGTCCCTCCTTAAACATCTTCAGCGGTTTTAAAGTTTCATGAGTTTGTTCAGAGTTAAACATCTCCTCTTTGCTATAAGCCGTTAAAGGAACCTTCCAATAATGTAGCTGACATATTCTTAAAACTGCACTTCTGATGGAGTAGGTATTCTTAAAGGTCATGTCTAAAGCTCGTGACTATCCTCCATCTTCACAGAGCCATGGTGGGGAGTTTAAGAACACAAGAGATGCTGCTGGATGAGACCAGTGATCCTCCAGCCCAGCAGTGTGCCTCGGTGGCAGCAGAAGATGGTGTTTAAATAGAGTTTTCATGTCTTGCCCTGTATTTCCTCAGCATCCTCATTGTGTCAGAGATGCCAGACAGTATCTCCTTGACTAGTCCTGTCATCTTTCCTTGTCAACCCACTGTGAATCTGATAACTGCCTTCAGACTTGCTGATGGTACCTGCTTCCACACCCTTCTCTAGCAGGAACTTCAGAAAGCTCACTGCCAGCTGTGAAGAGAGGCGCTCTTACTGGTTTGAAGCTGATCTCCGGTAGTTTCCTCAAATGCTTCCTACTACTCATACTAGCAGGATTTGATGAACAGTGGTGCTGCATTGATTTGCTTTTCCTTATTCTCCACCCCCGCACCCCACCTTGTAAGCTGTGGTCGTATCCACTGTGGGCCTCATGTCCTCCCAGCTGAGGAGTCACAGATTTTGTAGTCTGGCCTTAGATGGCAGCTGCTCCATCCCTCGATCACTTCAGCTGTCCTGCTCTAGACATTCTATAACTCTACTATGTATTCCTTCACATGCAGAGACGAGAACTGAACACAAGATGTGGATGCTTTATTGTTTTGTACAATACCATGTTTAAGTACCATGTTTTCAGTGCCCTTCCTAATGATACACAATGTTTTATTGCCTTTTTTTGGTCAGCTACTGCACTTTGAGCTGATGATTTCAGAGAAAACAGTGACTCAGCCTTCCTCCCACAGTTGGAACTGGAGAAAGTGCAAGTGTTAAGTGGTTAAGGAGGTATTGCTCAGAATATTTTCCCCTAGATGCATTACATCACGTCTACCTACGTCAAAAGTGTATCCGCTGTCTTTTAGCTACTTGCTTCATATTGTGAGATCCTTCTGGATTTTTTTTTTCCCATTGGCATGGCTTTTGTCTACCTATAAGAGCTTAATATCACCTGCAGACTTGAAGATTTCACTTACCCATTTTGTGATGCTGAATAAAACCAATTCTTGGGGACCTTACTCCAGACTCCTCTCTACCCATACCTCTCTTCCCCATAGGCAAAAGGTTTATATAGAACTTGTATAGATATTGAGAATAAATTATTTATCTGAGTTGCTCAGACACTGCGTGTTTTGTAACTCAGTGTGTAATGAGATTGATCCCACCTGCCCTCAGTAATGATTGAGTAATTTATTTTGCTGCTCTTAACCTCCTTGAATGTAGCTTGCATGAGAACTTTTTCATTTAATATCTTACTGTTAAGTATGCATGGTCTAAAATTTGGCTACGGGTGGCTGGATAGATGACTGTGGACATGCTGAATGATGTGGTGTAAATGAATTTAAAGTTTCTAGGTGCATGTTCTTTTAGTTCAGGGCAGAGCTCAGCTGAGATGAAGGAAAATACATGTGAATTACTCTCAGCATCTTAATCAGAATTTGGAATTTTTTCAATTTCAAAACCTGGTATTTAAGAACCGGAAGCAGAGTGATTTAGGAGGAGGCTCTTTCAGTGGGAGAGGGGAAATTACGATTGGAAACTGTTGAAGGACTTTTTATACATGCTATAAACTAAGGAGACTAAACATTGGTTTTGTTTTTAAATCACGGTGAGTGGGAAGCAGAAGGCAGGTATAAACAGAAGATTGTGGGCAGTGAGAAGGATGCAACAGTTAATTAGCTACTGATTTGTCGATTTGTTGTCAGGTATGGAAGCAAATATAAGCTGAACCTGTTCCTGAGGTACAGGACAAGTTAGCTGACACTGACACTTGGATTGCTGTAATAACATTATGCTCATGCGTGTTTAAAGCTATTTGAGGTATGTCAGATAAGGTGGTGATCACACTGTAAATGTGCCCAGTACATATTTTGTCAACCAAACATATAATCGGGAGGGGGAAGTTAGTGTTCTGTGCAGTACTTCAGTTGGTCCTCTAATTTTTCCTTGCCTTAATTTTATGTCTCAGGGGCAGCAGCTTGCATTAAAACTAATAACTGGTTGAACAGAACTTCTCAAAAATATAACATAGGCTGTGCACGTTTCCTGAGGAGGGTCTTGTAGCAGTTCATTCTTGGCTGTTTGCTGGTTGAACTTTTCAACAGACATAAATGAAAGCATCAAATCATTACTGCTGATATTTGCAGTTAAAGCAAAGATTTAAACAAAGATAATAAAGGACTACAGTGCAACGTGGATCTCCTATGAAGTAGGGTTGTAAACAAAAGATAGGTGGTTTTATAGACTGAATTTCTTCTGATCTGGCCAAAGCACAAAAAAATGCTGGCAGGTTTTGTGGATGGAGGTGTCTGTCCTATAATCGTCCCACCCTATCTCTCCCCATGGTAGCAGATAAAAATTTACAGTTAATGGTGGATATTCAGCTGCTGCTGTGCCTAAGGCAAATGCAATAAATATGTCAGTAGGGGAAAAAACTTGTCTAAGTAAGCAAACGGTATTTTTAGTGCTGTTATGATTGACTTACAAATACTGTGTCAGGTATTGGTGTTTGCACATCAGGGAAGCTACTAAAAGCAAAAACAGTTTGAGCATTCAAAGACTTGTAAGGGTGATCAAAGGTTTAGAAAAATGGGCCTTTATAGTGAGCCACTTCTGCCTCTCATTCTACATAGCTAATATAAGAAAAGATTTGATTGAATCACTCTTTAAAATTGCCCTAAAATTGCCTTAATGGGAAATGATATAATAAAAGGCTGTTAACATTCAGCTCTGCAGACTGCTAAATTAGAAGTAGGTTAGATTTAAGTTAGAAATAAGGGATGCATTTTTAATGATGAAGGAAAAAAATACATATATGGAACAATCTAACCGGTGGTTTATGTAATCTTTTAATCATATTGTAAAACTTTTTAACAGCTTTTTCCGTAGCGGGTGTGCTGTCAGAATGAATTCATCGTGTCTCCAAGGTCTTTGCTCGATAGATCAGATGATCATAGATAAATTCTTGAGTTTCTCAACAAATGTAATTTTACAAAGCAGTTTTTTTGAAGGGTGACTTGTGTTTTCTGCTTAATTATTTGCTCTTTAAAAAAAGAAAAATATTTTGACATAGACGTTGAGATCTCAACTTCATTAAAGATTAAAGGAACATCCAGCTGTCTTTTTAGTCTGCCACAGAATAATAAGAAGGGAGACTTCCAGGCTGTTGAATCCAGCCTCTAAGACAACATCCTTCAGCATCAGCCACGCAAAGGCTAAAAGCTGAATGTGCGCATGTATTCCTAAATGATTTTGGTACCGGTAGATAAATAGGAAAATTGCATCTTATGTTGCGTCTGTGATATTCCTCGTTCAGTTGGAAGGATTGTTGTTGAATGACATGTGCTACCCGGCTTCCTGGAGACTGTGGTCTGTGGTTCCTCGTGCGCTGCGAGCCTTTACTCTTCGTTGGAATGAGAGATCGGTTCATGAACTGAATATCTGAATTCATTTCAAGGGAATACTGTTAGGTTAGAGCCAGTCAGTTCCCGCTACAGGAGAACAGGATTAAATTTCTTGTGGTCTGCTGCTTACCACAGCATTGGAGAGAGATCAGTGCTGCAGATGGGGGTGAGAGTCTGAGCCTCTGTAGTTGTCCGTGGAGCCATATTCTCATTTTACCTTGAGGTAGGAACATGAAGCTCACAAAATATTCCTGTTTTCGATGATTAGATGTTACTCTTGGAAAGAAGATATTAAAGTTGTGGCTCCATTTCCAAGAAGACATTTGAGGAAACTCTGCAATGCAAAATGCATAGTTTCTTAATGTTGTGGTTTAGCCCCAGTCGGCAATTAAGCACCACACAGCCGCTCGCTCATCCTCCCCCCTTAGTGGGATGGGGGAGAGAATCGGAAGAGCAAAAGTAAGAAAACTTGTGGGTTGAGGTAAGAACAGTTTAATAATTGAAAAATAATATTAATAATTAATAATAAAAATTGTAATGAAAAGGAAAACAAAAGGAGAGTGAGAGAGGAACAAAACCCAGGAAAAAACAAGTGATACAACCATTCACCACCCACTGACTGACACCTAGCCAGTCCCCAAGCAGCGATCGCTACCCCCGGCCAACTCCCTCCGGTTTATATACTGAGCATGACATCATATGGTATGGAATAGCCCTTTGGCCAGTTTGGATCAACTGTCTTGGCTGTGCCCCCTCCCAGTTTCTTGTGTGCCCAGCAGAGCATGGGAAGCTGAAAAGTCCTTGGCTTAGCGTAAACACTGCTCAGCAACAACCAAAACATCAGTGTGTTATCAATATTATTCTCATACTAAAATCTAGAACACAGCACTATACCAGCTACTAGGAAGAAAATTAACACTATTCCAGCTGAAACCAGGACACATAAAAACAAATGTAGTGCTAAGAGATAGCCAGTAGTCAAGGCATCCATAAATCATAGGAAGAACTGTGACGGGATCCACAAAGCCTATTTGAGGACTGTACTGCCCCAAACCATCTCAATGGCCATAGAAGTAATAGTAGTATTCTTTCTTGAAAATACAGTCTTTTTTTTGTTCCTCAGTGACTTCATGTAGGTAATTGATTTACTTGGCAAGTTTTTTTTAGGCGAAGGAACTTGCTTATTTTGTAGCACCTCTCATGTTGTTACAGCTTCTTTCCTGTTCTGTTATTGTCATCTGTGTATGGTATTACAGAAACATTGGTTGGAAAGGACCTCTCGAGGCCATCTGCTCCATCCTCCTAATACCTATTTGGGAGAAAAAGAGTTTTCCTTGAGAACTAGTTAACCCTTACAAAGTATGTAAAAGTTTGTACAGAACGTGGTCCAAAAATTATTTTTCTTTCTGTCTATTCAAACTGACAGTTTGCTCCCTACCTAGTAGCACGGTAAGACATGTAAGAATATAAATGCAGAACATGAGTGATCCCTTGAAAGTATGAGTAGGAGAAGTGTGTGAAATCTGATAAATTTTCAATTTCACTTTGAAGAACTACTTTGGAGCAGATAGGAAGCGTAAGGTTGGTTCATGTTGTACAGCTGTATATGTGGTTCGTGTGACAGCATTCACATGCTTTCAGGAAACAAGTTGGAGGAGAAAAGTCAGTCCAGACCTCCATCGCATGAGGGAATCCTTACCAACAGGACAGCTCCCCCAAATGCCCTCAAGTCTCTCCTTACAGTCACAAACCAGATGAGGAGCCTAACTCTTGTTTTTTCCTTTTCAAATCTCAGTATTGAATGACTTTCTGCTATATAGAGATCTGAATGCTATAATGTGCCTCAAAAAGGGAAAGGTTTTGCACAGCAAAGAAGGCAGGTTTGTAAACGTGATCTGAAATGAGTAGCTACTTAAATGCATAGTCTCAGTTTACTTCTCAGTGAATGAAGTTTTTAAAATGTTGCCAGAATCCACTAATCTTTTTTTCAGTGTTAGATATTAAATGAAAACTATATTTGGAGAATAAAGCTAAGAAATTTCAAGCCAGAAAAGATTAGCGCGCTCTGGGGAGACAGGGTCTCTTACCTGAGGGTAAGAAATATCATCAAAGTTCCTGATGTGACTCTGCAGCTAATCCATGAAGGTAATGAACATTCACTTCAGAAACACACACACACACACACACACAAAGGTAGAATTGATACTTTTATCTTTGGAATTGTGACAGTGTTTGCTTCATTTATGCTATTATGAGTTGATATTTCTGTAGTGGCTGGTGTTTGCCAGAATTAAGGTGCGTTAGCCTATAGAGGCTTAATGGAAATCTTTGAAAAATATGATACAAGTCACTTGCTAAGTGCATTTATACAATTTTGAGTAGAGTGATATGACCTTCAGGCTTCAATTTCTTTTCTCCTACTTGTTTTTAAATCTAGCGTGTGTCAATTAATTGTAGAAAACCGTCTCTCTTACACTAAATTGTATTAGAAGAACGTGTACTTGCAGGAAGCTCTTCAGTATACTTGTCCCAGAGGTGTAGCATCTCTTCAGTTAATGCACTTATGGAACTAATATGCAGTGGAATATGGAAGTAAGAAATCATTACAGTGTTTGACTTAAATATAGTGACAGTGCTGATCCTGTAGGCACCCTGTTTGGTTAGGTCCCAGTGCAGTAATGGGATCTATGTGAATGCTCATGCCTTTGCGGGAGAGATCACGGCGGAAACAGCGGCTCAGGTGTTAAGGTCTAACGCTAGAATATGATCAGGACTTTCTTAAGTTAAAAATATGCATGTGTCCTAGCTGCAGAGCTTTCCCTGGAGGTGTTTGAAATTGCATGGCTAAGTTCCTGGAATGTAAATTAGTGTTTTCTGCCTATCTGTGTGTATATGATAATGTATTTTTCTGGTGGTTATGTTTACCATTATTTTCTTGAAGTCTGTTGTGTATGCACACTTAACCAAATAGTCTGCTTCAAGAGTAGTAAATGCTGTGATAAAACTTTTCCAGTACATCAAGAATTAGAAGAAAATTTAAAAGCAGCTTGTAATTTTTTGTAGTAACTTAACATTTTCAATATTCTTTAATTTTAAGTATAAATGGAACTTAGAGATTGGTTTCCATCACTGTAGAAAAATTAAAATAAAATGTGGTATTTTCTGCTCTGCAGTTTTATTTTAGTTTGTTTTACTCAAGTGGCTACAGTTGTTCATATTGTATAGGCTAGTGACAAGCAGGAATTTTTTTTGCAACTTTATAAAAAAATGCGTGGGAAGTATCAAACATCTGTAAACAAACAAAAAGATGCAACATTTCTCTTGATTTATTTAACTTTCCAAGTTAATTGTAACTGCAACATATTTTTCTGCTGGAAGGAAACGCCATTCCATATGCGCTGATCTGGATTCTGTGCAGAAGCTGTTGCAGGAGGTGACTTGAAGCTTTTCCTTCCTGCAGTTTATGCAGCTTCTTCCTGTCTGGTTTTCTCCTGTCTCAAGGCATTTCATATTACATAAGCTGTTTTTTCTCATAAGCAGACAGCATGATGAGCATCTTTTAAATGTACCTTAACAACTTTGTAAACTTTGCATGTTCTGCCAGAACAAAACATGCAATATTTTCTCTGCTGGGGTGTCCTATTCTGATTTTCATTTTGCATTTTAAGTGTATGTTAAATTTATTGTGCCGTTTCATTGTCTCTTCAGAGCACCACAGTTCAATTTTGAAAGTTTTAGTAGGCTGCCTTTAAATTTCAGGTGTAATTCTCTTTGGTATTCAAGTTTTATCATGTTTTGCAGCCACAAACATGGACTATAAATGAAAGCAAGCATGATGTTAACAATCTGTTGGTGAGAGCAGGGCTAATACATTTATTAAGCCTTGTTACTTCTTCTAATAGGTAGCAAAATAGCGGCCATCTGCTGTGATAATCTAGGAATCTGTTTCAGTTGCTACACCTGTGGTTAAAGTTCAGTTTCCATGTGGATTTTGTACCCAATACAACAATGTTATTACTCAACGTTGCTGTCTCCTTTTAACCACATAACTGTGCAGACCTTCTTCTTAGGTTCAGTTTCTTACTCATTTGTTTTACTAGTTCCTCTTTCTTGTCCCCCCATACTTGTATTTATTTCAGCTTTCGTTAACCCCTTGCTGTGTGTCCCCAGTCCTCGTCCTTACAGACTTTGAGTAATTCTTGCTTTCTAGTTCTTTGTGGGTTTTAGTTTCTGTTCTGAACTCTGATCAGCACCTCAAGTCCCAGTTACCATTGTGTGTGCTGAGATGACAAGTAGGTGTATGAAAAGCAGGCAGAAGGAATATAATGAGTTATCGTTTATATAATTACCTATTTAGGAAAATTTAATGTATATGCATTTATACCCGTCTTTCTTTAGGGTATGATTTTTAATATGATCTATTTACTCTGAGACAGTGGTTCTTGTATAGTTGAGTGCAGCTCAAGGCAGCCTTGGCATTTACTATAAAAATGTTTAGCAACCATGTCTCACGTGCCTCAGTGACAAAAACCAGTCTCCTTTCTTTTAATATTATTTTTTGTGTTCCATACTTACCCATTTGTAAGCTTGGCTACCTTTTCTCTAAAGGTTTAAGAATAAAGAAAACATACGATAATGTCTTCTTCATATGCAAAGACTAACCCTGACACTTTCAGCTCTGAAATTATGTAGGTGATAATGGTGAAATCCATATGTAACACTTAATTTGTGTGTAGTGACCTGTATTCTGCTGTAGTAATTACACTCATTGCCTAGCAGTATAATCTTTGTCCTTCAGTTAGGTGGGCAAAACGTAATCTTGTTAATGAACAGGGTGAGACAAGGAAAATGCTTTTAATTTGCATGTGGCATGCCTAGCAGCTAGTAAATTGCTTCAGATAATGTGCTTTATTAAACAAGTACAGCCTTGCAGAAAAATGATTAGGCCGATGCAATTTTAGAGCTATTTTTCCTTCTGATTCTAAATGTATTTCTTTATTGTTACAGATATTTCAAGACTTCCCTTGCCAACAGGTAAGTTCTCTTATTTATGTCTTGATGTGACAGTAGGCAGCTTTTAAAGGCTTGCTTGCAATATAGTCATGCTTTAATATAATCAGAATATTGGTTCTTATTGGCACTGTCATGGTACTTAGTCATGTGGGGATCTGAGGTCAAAACAAAACCTGTTGAGGTACAGATTTTTTTACATTTAAATAGTGTATTTTGACAAGGGGAGGAGGTAACCAAGATATAAATATATGCAGTTGTTAAATATGCGTGTGATATAGTTAATGCTTAAAACGACTCAGCACAGCGTGTGATACAGCTGTCAGAAGAACAGATTAGCAGCAGCCACAAAGAATATTAGCGGTGAATCAGAGGGACAATGTGCAAGGAAATGTGAATGGGTGGTTTATAGGTGGAAGGAATCTCCCCACGTGCTAGTGGGGAAGGTGACAGACACGTTCACTTGCCTGGGGTCACAGGTGACTTGTGCCAGAGCTGGAAATACCCCTCTGCTCTGTTGGACCCTGTGTCTCTATCAGTGGTGTTTAAAAATGAAAACCAAACCAAAACAACAACAAACCCCACCAAAAGAACCAACCCCACCAAAAAACCCCACCCAAAACAACAACAACAAAAACGGTCAAAAGAACCAACCCCGCCAAAAGAACCCCCCAAACAACAACCAACCCTGCCAAAAGAACCCCCCAAACAACAACCAGCCCTGCCAAAAAAAAAAACAAAACCAAAACCCAAACAACCAACCAACCCCACCAAAAAAAAAAACCAAACCCAAACCAACAACCAACCCTGCCAAAAGAACCAACCCTGCCAAAAGGCTTGATTTTTAAGAATAGCATTTTTTGTTTATCGTTTGATACATTTGGTCTTTAACCAAGTATTAAGAAGCTTTATAAATTCCCTTGTGCTGTGGGCTCAAGTTGTGGTGTAGAGCTCAGAATGATTATGTCTTCTGTTCCCCAGCATTTTGTCCATCTATTCACCATTTGTAATGGGAGTTCTTTGCTGGGTAAAGAACTGGCTGGATGGCCAGGCCCAAAGAGTGGTGGTGAATGGAGTTTACTCCAGTTGGCGGCCGGTCACAAGTGGTGTTCCCCAGGGCTCTGTGTTGGGGACAGTTCTGTTTAATATCTGTGTCAATGATCTGGATGAAGGGATCGAGTGCACCCTCAGTAAGTTTGCAGATGACACCAAGTTGTGTGGGACTGTTGATCTGCTTGAAGGGGGAGGAAGGCTCTCCAGAGGGACCTGGACAGGCTGGATTGATGGGCCGAGGTCAATTGTATGAGGTTCAACAAGGCCAAGTGCAAGGTCCTGCACTTGGGCCCCAGCAACCCCATGCAACGCTACAGGCTTGGGGAAGAGTGGCTGGAAAGCTGCCCGGTGGAAAAGGACCTGTCGGTGTTGGTTGACAGCTGGCTGAATATGAGCCAGCAGTGTGCCCAGGTGGCCAAGAAAGCCAATGGCATCCTGGCTTGTATCAAAAATAGTGTGGCCAGCAGGACTAGGGAAGTGATTGTGCCCCTGTACTTGGCACTGGTGAGGCCTCACCTTGAATACTGTGTTCAGTTTTGGGCCCCCCACTACAAGAGAGACATTGAGGTGCTGGAGCGTGTCCAGAGAAGGGTAACAAAGCTGGTGAAGGGTCTAGAGCAGAAGTCTTCTGAGGAGCGGCTGAGGGAACTGGGGTTGTTCAGCCTGGAGAAGCAGAGGCTGAGGGGAGACCTTATTGCTCTCTACAACTACCTGAAAGGAGGTTGTAGAGAGGTGGGTGTGGGTCTCTTCTCCCAAGTAACAAATGATAGGACGAGAGGAAATGGCCTCAAGTTGCGCCAGGGGAGGTTTAGACTGGATATTAGGAAATTTTACTTCACTGAAAGGGTTATCAAGCATTGGAACAGGCTGCCCAGGGAAGTGGTTGAGTCGCCATCCCTGGAGGTATTTAAAAGACGTTTGGATGAGGTGCTTAGGGACGTGGTATAGTGGTGGACTTGGCAGTGTTAGGTTAACGGTTGGACCCAATGATCTTAAAGGTCTTTTCCAACCTATACAATTCTGTGATTCTAGAATCATAACCGTAGTGCGCTTTGACTCCTTGGTTGAGCAAGTTTGGGATTAGATGTCTGTTATCAGGCTTGCTGCTTTTTGCCCTTACTCTGCGTTGGTGATTTTGCTTATGTATCCATTCTTTAATTTCTTCTTATCGAGATTTATCTGTCCACAAAACATCGTTTTACAAATGAGTATCTAAAGTATAACTACTTAGTCAACATGAATCTGCTCTGGAGGCACCTGCTCTTTCCCATTTCAATCCAATGGCAATTTTAATTAAAAGTTTGATAGCTGATATGCTGTAGTCTTTCCACAAGAACTTCGGAGTGGCTTTTCTGGGAAAAAATCATGTTTGCTTGAAGCAGTGACAAGAACTCTAAACGTAGAAAAAGTTGGTTTTTTTCTTTTAAGGAAGGCATCTTAAAAATGATTTTGAGTGCTGAGAGTGGTTGTCAGGAAGGCAAGTACTTGTGGAAAATATTGGAAGAATAAGTCTGATCTTTAGTCAGGCTGACAGGAAGATAAGGGGTGTTGTGTTTTCTCTGCAGCTTCTGAAACAAGGATGTGTGATGAAACTTCTTCCGAATTTCCATTTGGGACTTGAAGAGTTTGTCTGATACTGTGAAACTGAGTCACAATGAGGTTATTCTTTTCAATTTGGGTATGTGGGTGTGGGTGTCCTAATTGTACTTCTTAGCTGTGTCACTGAAGTACTGATAGAGGGCAAAATTTGCCCAGGATTTTGAAATGGAAACCTTTTTCCATGGTAAGGCAAGAGGCCTTTATAGAGGGTAGAAAAGCTATACACCACAGCCTGCCTATAGTGGGGATTTGACAGTATTCACTGATAAGCGAACTAAGGGAACCTTAGTTTTAAAAACACGCTTAAAATATTGTGGAAAGAAAAGGGTGTGTCAAATGGAGTCGCACAGAGGTCTAACTTGTCCTGTCATATTACAGTATTTTCATTAATGACCAGCATGACGGACTTTATGTGCCCGTGCAGTCTGCGAGTAACACCAATATAGAGTTAAGAGCATGTTGGATGACAGGATTAAAATTCAGAAGCAACTTGACAAATTGGAGAAATAGCCAGGATAAAAGATATAATGCATTTGAACAAAGATGAGGTTCTGTCTTCAGATGGGAAGTTTTAATCATCAGAACTCGTATTTGCAATAAATAACAGTATTTTCTTATTTCAAGTTGTGAAGAACTTTTTGTCTTTTTTTCTGGGTGCCACTTTTAGCAATGGACAATAGATGTCACTAGAAATGCTCTCACTTTTGCCACCTGGTTTTAGTACTCTAGATTTGTATCATAATACGGTGGGGGGTTTTGCAGTGTTTAAAGACTTTGCAGTAGGGAGGAGACTACTTAAAGTGGTCTTTATTGTAGTGTCTTGCTTGAGGTTATATTACATGTAAATTCATTATAGTCAGTAGTTTACCAAGGTCATCCAAAACACTGCCTTTTCACTTTGATTTCATAGCAAAATCTTCATGTGAAGAAGGATTGTTTGTGCACTGTTGGGTGCATTAGTTGATTAGGTCGCTAGTTAAATAATTATTTAGGAGAGTTATCCTAGATTAATCTGCATCACTGCTTTGAAGTCTATGGGTAACTTGGTTTTTTACTACCTTGTAATTGAGGCCATGGATATGAGCATAGACAGTTTTTGGAATGTGAACCAGTATGGGCTTGGAGGGCAACTTGCTAAAATATTATCATTTGAAAGCCGGATAGAGAACACAGTACACAGTACTCATGTCTATATGTGAAGTTATCTTGGAATATGAGTGTGTTCACAGTATGCCTGGAGGAATGAAAGACTAGTTTCCTTTGGTAAATGCAGTTAAACTTTGTCTGTTGGCACTGTTGGGATTAAAAACAACCCTGTCTGGATTTTGTCACCCTCTGAATTTAAAACAGGTGTAGCATCTGTGTGATGTAGGTGACATTTTCTTTAGACTTGGTCCTTTGTTCTATATCCTGTAGTGCAAATAAGTATTCACTACCAGAATCAAGAAATAGTAAGAAAGCAAAAAGATATACCAAAGAACTGTACCAGATAGGTAGAGCAGAATAAAGAGAAATAAAAGAAATTAGCATATATTGGGTTTTCGGTTAAAAATGGAACAAAACATTCTCCCAGAATGGAATCTTAGGTACAGACATTTGTTCCTCATGACTCTGTCCTTCAGAGAACATCTGGTGAGTTGAATAAAATCTTGCTATCTCCTCATATAAGGTATCGAAAAAGTAATAAGAAATTAGTATCCTTTCTGTAACTTAATTCCAGATATACGGGATATTTGAAGTCTGTCCGATGTTTTTGTGTGCATTCTTTTGATGGATAGTGTACAATTTAGGTAAGCACCATCCACACACAGTCATTGTTATCTTGAAATATTAAATGGTTTTGAACTATTTTTAGTTCCAAGTGCTCATTTGGGACCAAAAAAAGAAAAAAAATGTTACACAATTTCAGCTCAACCTAAAGAAGTTGTTCCTTCTGAAGTAAAAACATGTCCTCATTCAGTCTTTCGTTAGTGTGTATGGCCTTGCTTCTTACATAAGGCCTACTAGTGATGCATTTAATTAAACCAGATTAATCTCCTGGCACCTTCCACAGAAGCACACTGCCTCAAAACAACCTGCTGCTGCTTTTTTCTCTTACCCACCGGATACGAGGTGGGGTTTTTAATGCTATGCTGTGTAATTAGATCTTCCTTATCCTAAATCTACACCTGCCTGTGTGATGAACTTAAATATAGCAACTTGAAATGCAACATAGCTTTTCAGACTAGAATAAAAAAAACCCCAAACAATGACATGGATACTTTCTATGATGTTAAAAGATGGAAAACTAAAAATCAGTTGAGGAATTGCCAGACAAAGTTGCAGTAGCAAGAACTGACAGAATTGAGGATATACATAATTCTTAAAATAAATGTTCACATGTATTACAGGGGGTAATAAATTATGCAGCAATTATTCATGCAGCTGAGAACAAACTCAGTAACATGAGCAGAGAACTGTTGTTAATGTCTCTGCTTAAAGGGGAAAAAAAAGTAACTGACTGTGTGGTCAAAAGTAAAAAAGTACAAAATAGTGGCTTTTTGATTTGTCACTTCAGTTTTAAATAAGAACTACATACAAGCTGCACTAAGATTGTAAACAGTTCCTCTCATGTCAGAATGCCTGACGTGGTGCTTAAGGGATTACGTACGGAAACCTGCACTGGCTTTTTCATTAAAAGTCGTATTTTCAGTAATCCCTTTGAAAATCAGCATTTTTTTTTTTCCCCCCTAGGAATCTTTGCATATTAAGAATTCTGATTTTATCCAACAGTAAACTTCATGTTCATATATTTATAGTAGTTTTGGTTGTAATTTATTTGCACTTAAATTATAAGATACTCTTACAAATGAATGAGTATGGAACTGAGAACTTCAGTTTATGAAATGTTAGTGCTGTCAAGTTACAATAGCTGTCTGCATGCCCGTTATGGTTCAGAAGATGTGAGAAGGCTTTACTTCTTTTGGAAATATGCCTTACAGTTTTAATTCTTTTCACTACTAGTGAGGTATGTGCTATTTCTAGACTTCCAAATATTGTATCATAAAACTTCTATTACTATTGGATGAGATTATTGCTGACAAAACTTAAATGTCACTTTGAGGAGGTTTCCCTTGCTATTTGTGTGTTAAATCTTCCTATTTTTAAATTTTGTTGAGTAGGTTTAATAATCTAATAATAATCTAATAATCTGTACCTCATAAAATACATTTCCCCATTGTTCTATACCTCCAATACTTGGAAAAGCAATATATTTATCCTTTGTAAGCTATCACTGTTAGGTGTCTGCTTTTTTTTCACTAAACACTTTGGGGAAGTGGGGAGATGACAACTAAGATTTTGACATTTGCAAGCCTTTCTAGTGAAACTTTCTATGCTTATTTTGGCCACACTTTTCACACTGCCCTCTTCCCGGCACTCCCATCCATATTTTATAGCTAATGTCCACCCAGGTCAATAGCAACATCATAGTTTGGTAAGAAAAAGGTAATATTTTTATCAGTGAGCTATGTAGTAGTGTTGAGATGATGAGACACACCTCACTAAAATTTAGGTAACTTCGAATTCCTTATTTTCCCTTTAGAAATTGGTGTTCTTACTAATCTTTTATTTGTAGTGGCTGGACTTTATGCTGCTGATCACAACCCTTTGAGCCTGACAGTCCAGACAGTTTCCAGGTCATCTCACTGTCCATTTATTTAGTCCATACTTCATCAGTTTGTCTATTAGGATGTTGTCGTGGGAGACAGTGTTGAAAGCCTTGCTGAAGTAAAGAGAAGCAACATCCCCTCGTCCACCAAGCTAATACTTTCATCATAGAAGTCCATCAGGTTGGTCAGGCATGATTTCCCCTTCATCTATCCATGCTGACTACTTCTGATCGCCTTCTTGTCTTCAGATGTTTAGAAATGGCTTCCAGGGTTATTTGTTCCATCATCTTGTCAGGAATGGAGGTAAGGCTAACCCGCCTGTAGTTATCCAGACCCTCCCTCCTTCTCCTTCTTGAAGACAGGAGTTCCATTTGCTTTTTCCAGCTGTCAGGAGCTTCTCCCATTTGCCATGACCGTCTGTAAAATGGTTTTTAGTTAAGAAGCTTGCCCTGGCTGCAGACTGTTGTTTTCTGGGAGTATGTATAGGGATAGAGGAAGAAGGGAAGAGATGGGGTAGAAGGAAAGAAGTTTCAATATAGAGTATTGAGAGTAGGATTTAAAAAAAAATAATCAGGAGTATTGGAAATTATGTGGCACCCCTAGTAACTGCTTTAGTCTGTTTTGATGCTCAAAGAAGGTGAAATTTGATATATTTATCACTTAATGGGGCTATGACATGATTGCATGAGGAAGTAGATTACATGAAAGGTCCTTTGAGTCCTATGCCCTATGTTCCTATAAATGTTAACAAGCTGGGTTAATAGTCTGAGCGTTTAAAACAAAAAAATGAACAAAAAAAAGCAGCAGTTCAGCACATTCCTCTATCATTTCCTGCCTGTAGTTCTGGCTCACAAGGTTTTGGGGACATACACACTGCTTTGAGGATTGTTCTTGCTTACTTTTGTAAGCAAATTGTATCACTTGAATATATAGTATGTAAGATTTTTTCTTCTTTGTTCTAATTCATTGCTATTTTAGGATAATTTGGAAATTTTTATCTGCTTCCTTAGAAACTAATATTACAAATTATGTCTTTAGAATAGGAATTTTGCAGTTTGGAGGGATAAGGATACTCTTCCTAGGGAAAATTGTTCAATTTCTTTTTGAAATGATGGAAGAAGGTGTGGGTGAGAACCAGTGCTGCTCCGCTCTGGATAACTTGAAATATCCTGATTCCAGTTATGCAGTTCAGCTTTTAATTAAGTAATCTGCACAATTTCTCCATTCTTTTAGGTAGCTTACTTAATTTTACTCTTCGTTTGGCAAGTTTGTTTTAGAAATGCTAAGATTGTATGTATATTCTCTCACTGAGGATGACAGACAAGAAACTTGAGCTTTGATGTCAGACGGGCACCTGTTGACACTCCTCAGCCAGGTTTTCCAGGAAGAGGTTTGTTATTCTTCCATTTGAGAGGTGGGTAATTTATATCTCACATATTTAGGGGTGCAGGGAAGGGGGATCATCCAATCCTTTATTTTAAACATACTAAGAGTTGGCATTCTTCTTCTTAAAAAAAAAAAAAAAAAAGGCAAGCTTTTGACAGAGTTTTTGGACAAAATATAAAAGAAGAAAACCCTGAAAATTCTCTGGGTGTTTTTTGGTGGGGAAAGAAACCCACCTAGGACAGAATCTATTGAATTTTATGGATTTTTGTCAGTAGTAATATCAGAGGGATTGCAGGAGGACTTAGAACTCTGTACTACATGCTGTCAAAGAATAAATAACGTGGTAATGTTTTGCTTAGAACAGGATGCTTATTTGCTATGAGAAGATGTTTACCTGTTTTGGAGTCGAAGGAATACAGACTGAAAATAGTTTATTTGTGGGTTCTGTGCTGTTAAACTTTCGTTCTGTTGAAACAAAATAGGTGTCTAGGAACTGGTAGTTCAAGTTCAGCTGAGGCAGTCTGTAAGTGCTCTGCTGTGACTGACGTGAAGCAAGTTCATTCCACAGTGTACACCCATGTATGTTCTGGCAAACTGGCTGGCAACAGTAATGCAGAAAAAGCCAAAGGGGCATCGATGAGGGTTATTCAAGCGGTGTAGTTGATCTAGATCTAAAGTAGAATTTTGTCTGGACTCCACCAAGGTTACAGAAATGTGACATTTCTCATGTTTCTGCAGGAGAAACTGTAATCCTTGGCCTCAGGGAGCAGCTGTATAATGAATGCTGTTGCACTTCTCACAAGTGGAGGTTGCTGCTGGCTTGCGGTAGAGAGGTGGAGCTGGTGCACTCATTTCAATGGGTACCTTTGTAAAGACCTGAGTGAGCGTCCCTGTTCTAGATCAATATAGCAAACCCCGCTGGAATGAGACATCCTGATAGTAGCAGAGTATGCAAAACCTGTTGTCTGTTTTATACTTGCTGTGTGCAAACAGTTGAACTAATTTCCAGTTGAGCATCAGCTGGGGAGAGTTGCTTTTACATTGCAAGACTGGCTGTACTTCCTTTAAGAAGG
This sequence comes from Ciconia boyciana, assembly GCF_034638445.1. Taxonomy (NCBI): domain Eukaryota; kingdom Metazoa; phylum Chordata; class Aves; order Ciconiiformes; family Ciconiidae; genus Ciconia; species Ciconia boyciana. Next base: position 4,632,185 of record NC_132935.1, read on the forward strand.
GGGCACCTGCTCAGTTACCCAGGGACATTGTATGGTTGCAAATTTTAGAAGAACTTTTTAAGGGTATTTGGTAGGGGGTTAGGAACTTACAGGATTTTTGTTTGTTTGTTTTTCAGGGTGGGTTTTTTTTTTAGTTTATAGAAGTTTTTGTGATAGGTAATGTAAGGGGTGGCTATCTGCTAAGAGAACTGGAGACTTCACCTATCTTCTCTTACAGGAGAAGGAAAAAAAAAAAAAGAGCAGAGTCAGCCTCGCAAATGTAGGACAGTGAGCTATAATCAGGGTATCAGGATATTGTGAATGAGAGATTCTGTTGCTTCTTTGTAACACAAAACCTTCAGTGGCAGTCACTGAAAGTATCTTGTGCTGATGCAGAATTACTTAAGGAAAACACAACACTTTGAAGAAATGAATAATTATGGTACATAAGCACGTGTTCTTTACTCTGTCCTGTGAGCAATATCCAGCTTATGCCCATGATGCATTCACTCTGTTTTTATAAGACTACTCCACAGGAAGCACAGTTTCTGCTGATTTCTGTAACCCCTTCAACTCTTTCAGTTCTTTCAATTTACACGCATAATACACTTAACAGCTTTCTGTGCCAGTTTCTGTTAAATCCACACACCATGTTGGTCTCCTATCCGCTTATATTCGCATCCCGTATTGTAGCGTCCTACTGCAGAAGCAACCTAAATGAGCAATAACTGACTGAGCCTTGGTAACTTTTTCAAGATGTTACCTCTTTTTGTTGTTTTTTTTTGTTTGTTTTGGTTTTTTTTCCCTGTTGATAAAACACAAAGGTATTGGAAAGTAAGGTTTTCCCCATCCCTCCATTTTGTCAAGAAGTTAATACTTCTGCAGTAGGTTTTGATGAGACCTGAAGCTTTCTTGGATAAGTGCATTGGAGATGATTGCTATAGTATCCAAGAATGGTAGTACCTAAGGTTTTCATAGCAGCAACTATGTAGTAAAGGAAGAGTGGGGATGACAGTGTCACTGAAAGAAAGATGCTGAATATCAAGTTGGATCTTGTGTAGCTGGTTTATATAAAATGTTATTAGAGTGTGTTTTTTGTTCTGTGAGACCTGGGTTGGGAGTGGCTTGGGATCTTCTCCCAAAATACACATAAGCCTGTTTGAAGTAGAACATCACAGGCTGCAGTGAACCAAGAGGAAAAACATTGTGTGGCTGAACTTTTATCAACTACTTTGTTATAAGTTACGCCTAAAATGACCATAAATAAAAGATTATATGAGTTTTCCTTTAGTCTATTTTTACATCCTTGACAGCTCTTAATGTATAGCTCCACTGTTCTGCTTGTGTAGCTAGCTAATAACTTTTTATTTGTGCAGGGTTTTTTTGCTCAGCAGAAGACTGGAAAAAGGAAGTAGTAAGAAAAATTGTAGATATTGTACCTATGACTTCTTCCCACTCCTTCTCTTTTTTATTCTCAGAAGGTGAAGAACATATTTAAGAAAATATCCAAACAGATTATGACAGCTGTGATGTTTCCTGCAGGCCTTTCTCCTGTTGGGTAGGAGTTAAGGATCAATAATTTGAATATGAAAAACTTCAGAAGTTATTTTGTCAGGCATAAAGCTGATGTTCTTCAGGTTTTCATATGGAAGGGTCAAACAAAAAAAAGACAAGTCTGTTCTTGTAGAAGCACATTTTTCCTCACTAAATGCCTGTGCTTCCATTGGTGGGCTGGAATTACTTAACTTCTTAAGATATTCTTAAGAAGTTGTTTAACTGTAGCACAAAGATGTTTTCCAAATTATATCTTCATTCGCTAATTATTCCTTTAAAAAGATATTGAAAACTAAAGTTTCTAGTTAGTCTCCAGTCAGATTAGGAACATGGAATAGTTTCACATGGTTTGATTTTTTTATATTTATTTTTTTCACAGCAATGTGTGATAACTCTTTCTGTGAAAGGCTTAATATAGAGAAATATTGCAACTGTATTTCCAGGATTAATAGACTTTATCTTGTGATTCAGATTTACCTGCTTTTTTGATTAAATCTATAAAGGCTGGATGGGCCAGGGTGTAAGCACACATGGTTGTGGTTGCTTTTCTGCTTATTCTGCAGACACTTTACAAAAACGTCCAGCAAATTGGTTCTGTGTCTTAGTGGAGCAAACTTCCATGGACTCAGAGAGCAGCTGAACTACTAATGAAAACTTAGAATACAACTAAGGCTGAATTAGAATACAACTTAGAATACAATTTTAGTCTCTGTAACACATTATTGATTAGCATTGGAATTGCTGCTGACTGTTCCCTGGTCAACTATGCATCCACCAAGAGGAGGAGTAAAAGCTGTTATTGAAACTTGAGGTGCCTTATGATAGAGAAAGGTGGGGGAGCCAAATGATACAGTGAGATGTTAGAGGTAGTCATGATCGCTGAGGTCCTGGAAACATCAGTAACTGAATTACTGAGATTTTTATATAGGACTTCTTAGAGAAGGGTTTTATGTAGAAATTTGAAGGACAGTGATCAGGCTTTGTTTCATGACCTGTGTCCTTCAAAACTTGAGGGGGAGAAAGGAAGTCTGTCCTTCTACCCCAAGGCAGAATTGACTAGATTTAAGTCATTCCTGAATATATTTAACCTATTAAGATTGTACTTTCACAGCTCGTTCTGCAATTAAAAATTCTTACTATGCTTTCATTTCAGGGTACTTGAACTTCTCTACCACCAGTTTAAGTTTACCACATATTGTTCTCCATGTCTTGGTGGCAGGATAAGGCTTACAGTCTTCCTCTGTTCATGCATTCACTGATTTTTGTCTTAAGTCTGTTGTTCTCTTAAAAGCTTTAATACTGTGTCTTGGTTGACATGCATCAAATGGGATTGTGGAGACCAATGCCACAGGTTTTTTGGAAGTGGTGCTTGACAGCTCAGTACCACACAAGAGACGAGCTCTTGGCCTTGTCAGATGCTGTTATGTGCTGACAATGTTGTTCTGTGATGTTTGGTAATGTAGGTCATTCAGGCTGCTATCAGAAAGGGCTTTTTTTTTTAATGTTCTGTCTACCACTGCAAGACATTGGATATTTATTTAATATCTTTTCTACTGGATCGGAAGAAGGGCTGTGCCCAAAAAGTCAGCTGTATAAGCTGGTCTTGTAGATTTTGGTCTTGCCTAGTTTAATTTTTATAGGAGCATTCTTGAATGTGTCTTCAGCTTCATCAAAACACTGCCTTTCGTGTTTAAGTTGTCCTCAAGTCAACGGATGACGTTCAGTACACTTAAAGTTCAGTTGAATTTGGAGCTACAGAGAAGAGATTGTATTCATCTGCTGATAAATTGACGTATTATAGAAGGATACAGACTGGGGATATTTGCTGTCTTTGAAATACTGAGTGCTATTTCATCTAGTTTCACAGCTGGTTAGCTAAACTAACTTAAGCTTTATTTGGTGGCGAGCTCCTGGAAGGCTTTTTAAAAGTAAGCAACATGTGCTTGTGTTTTCTGAGCACTTTGATACCACTCTGCAGGCATTTTCGTAGGTAAACATAACTTGTTCAACAGAACTGTGCTGACAACAAACTGTCTTGTGTAATTGGAGGAACAAATGAGGCTACTTAAGGTGGTGGATTTTTGCATCAAGTAAAAGGTTTTGTGTTACCTGAAGGTGACCTTTGGTTCTCTGTAATAGAGCATAACATGACTGCCTGAGGAACTCCTCCTGGAAAGTTTATTGCTGTTCTCATGAAGCAACGATATAGGTGAAAGCTCTTGTAAAGTGACTGTCCCTTCTTGGTATACAATTGGAAGAGGGATTGATTAAAGTGAATTGGAGTTGAATTTTCTGTGGTTTAGAGGCTCAGCTACACCTGGACTCTACTTAGAGGTTCTCCTAAACAAAACATCAAACTCTATTTGTTGGAATTTCTCATGCAACAGTTTTGAATCCAGATTATGCTAATTGGAGAAGGAAAGGGGGATTATGTAAAAATGAGTTTTTAATTTTCTATTTTCGTAGATTTGAAGGGTGACAACAGTGTCAACATTGGCTTGTTGATTTGTTCTGTAACACTGGAACTTTAAAGTTAGATAGCTATTTGTCTTAGCCTCTAAGTGTTTATTTATATGTAGGGGATTTATGCTATGCTCATCCTTCGCTAAGAAGTACAATGTTAACTGTTCCACCAGTGTGGTTTTAAATATAAATAGAATAACGTTGCATTATTGTGAGCTCATGGATTATTTTTTATTCAGTTTGTAATTGCATTTAATGGTTTGGAAGTCTCAGGAATTGCTAATGTTATATTTGTGTTTTATGTAACACTGGGAGTCTTTGAAAATTACATGCTTTCTTCTGAGGTGCAGTGATATATAAATCAGGTACAACTCTTAGTTTTAAACATCTTTTTGGCACAAAGTTTTTGGTAAGCTCTTGTTCTAACTTTGTATTTAGCATATGGAGGAGAAACAGGATGAGGGAGACATGTCCAGACTACACCATTTCTGGTAAATTAATTGGACCCTCTGTGGCTGCACAGCTTTCTTACTTTCTTTTGTGTAACCAGTTATTAGACAGATGAGAGAGAAAGCAGCCCAGATATGAACAGACACTTAAGAGACTTGCTGACCCATAAGCAACTTCATTTTCCTACATCCCTCTTAGAAGATGTGACTAATTATTTCTACGTTACCCTTGAATTAACGAAGAGGCGTTTTAAGAAGCATCTGTAAGGTCAACTGATTCACTCATGGATCCCTTCCACACAACAAAAGTAATCCTTGCAGAATGCGTTTCCTTTAAACAGCATCAAAGGGGTGGGGTCCTCCCCCTTCAGATACCTTCTACTGTGTTTACCTCATAAACAGAAGGTTTTCCCCATAAATAGAGGAAGCTTTATAAGGTCAGGAAAGGTTCTGGTGACCTTTCTGGGATAGCTTTGTCTCACTCCTCCTCTTTCTCCCCATCTGAGAAGGTTGGAGAGAAGCAGTGTGAACCGATAAGCACAGCGAGCCTGTCGCAAAGCAAAATTATCAGACTTTATTTTGCAGTAAAACAAGGAGCAGGATCTGTAGGGTTCACTTTTTCTTCTCTTAGTTTTCCAGGTTTCCATGAAGCAGATTTTTGCTTTAAGCACTGGAATTGTGAAGGAACTTCTCAAAGATGTCTTGAGGATAGCAACAGTTTTGTTGTTTGTTTTTTTTTGTTTTGTAAATAGCCTAGAACATGAAGAGGCAGAAGATTGGTATCAGTGCCCTAAGGAAGGAGTAATTTTAAACCATTCTCAGCTTTCATGGTGCTGACTTTATACTTCTCTACAGTAAGCCTTCAAAAAGTAAATGGAAGGAAGTGGGAGAATATGACCGGATTAGTCCACCCACAAGAAAATCTGCTACAACTTTCATGCCTGAAAATTAATACAATCCATATGGGTTTAAAAAATGCCTAGTTGTTATTTATGAAATAATAAAAATAAAGTTAACTTAGTGGTCCTTCTAATATCTGTTGTCTTAACAACACGGGCTAGGAGGCTGCATGCTGTCTGCTCTGCTGCTCAACATCAGAGGATCCTTTGGGAAGGGGAAGTACGGGAAACGTCATTAACACTGTGTTCCTCCTGCTCTCTCCCAACATTCTGCTCTGTTCCCCTTCCCCACCTCATTACTACCAATAGGTTGAGATTTGAAAATAAAAGCAGTGAATTCTGTCAACTACTATTTTTAAATGTAGTTCAGAGGATAGTAATGCTAATAAGGTGACCATGGCCCAGAAGGTGAGAAAGGGTTGCTTTGAAACTCTGCATGTTTCAGGAATACCCTAGATGTATTCTACTAATAAAGCTCACCAAATGGAGGCAGATAACAATAAGTTTAGTATTGGATTGAATTTATGCCAGAATAACATCTTAAGCAGAGATCCAAAGCATTTTATATTCTAGAATGAGTTTACGTTGGGATACTGGCATCTTATTCTGGTCAGTTGAAGCACTGTAGTGTGAATCTTGCAGTGTATTTTCTTCTCTTCCTGGCTATCAACTACCCCAGGTTGAAGTTACGAAGTGTGAGCTTCACTCTGTCATACTCATTCAAATCTCGAGCATTCTCTGAGCAAGAAATCTTAAAGCAGGTGCCACTAGAAGTTCAAAATGAAGACTAAATTCACAAATCCAAATTTTTCATTTGATTGATGGGAACCTCACAAAAGAGCACTTAGCTTTACAGGCAATGGATGTTACTAGTAGTTTGTCTTGCCTTTTTTTTTTTTTTTTAATTGATTCTGTAAGGTTTATTTCCTAAGTCCTTGTTACCTTTTACCTTCAGGAGAAAAATGGCCTAATCTAATCTAGAGCATGGACTTAGAGTTTGTCCATATTGCAGAGAGTCAAATTAATTCATGGAGACGATGTTGCTTCTCAGTTGTTCTGAATTATTTCTGTAGGAGGACTGGGCTTGGGTTTTGACGCTTAAAGTGAAATGGCATTTGTCTTTCAGTTTTATCTGTCACAGTGTTCATAGTTAAATAAAAAAGAAATCTCTGGTGGCAGTATAATGATGACTGAACTTTGAGAAGTTCAGAGATCCTTTGAGTTCATGAAACCTGTCATCCTTGTTCTCTGTTGTGCCCTTTGGCAAAGGGTGTTCAGGAGAAGGCTGTATGCTAGAGAAGATGTGGGTGGAGGGGCAAGCGGTTGCGAGTGGGCAAGGATGATCGATGTAGAGACCAGGTAACCCAAGGCAGATTTGCAAGACAGCCTTACCAAACTTGAGCTTAATGTAAAGTAGACTTCAGGAGCCGTAATTCTGGTTATGATGTCGTGGCGATGCACCATTTTTCAATAGGTCCTGTGAACAAAGGAGATGTTTGACTCTGGCTAAAGGGAAACTTAGGGCAGCTAATGTTTTCCACTCTTAAGTATTACACACATGCACACGAAATAATTACAGTAATTAAAAAAACCCATAAGGAACAAACTTGAGAGAATGAAGATTACAGTGCAGTTTCAATGTTTGGAGAGCATCTTTGCAGAATTCTGGATACAAATACAGAAAAGCAAATGAATTAGGATGCAGAAGATTGTCACATGAGTGATAAACATGTTTTAATTTTTAGAACAGTCATCAGGCACTCTTAGCTTTACAGGCTGTTCTGCAGTTGTCTCAGTAAAAAGCATTTGTGGCTTTACAAAAAAAAATCCTCCACTTTTCCCGAGGGCAAACTTGGTTTGGAGCTCTCATTTTTTGTTAGCAAAATGAATGCAATGAAGAAATGTTCTTCTTCCATCTCTTACATCAGTATGCAAATCTTCTTAAAATAAATGCACTTGTTCTTCAACATCTAGTAACTACTGGAGGGATAAACAGTAGCCCATGAAGTGGCTAAGACTACGAATGATCAAGTCCAAAATAATATTAATAATGATGATGATGATGTGATTGCTATGCTCTAGGCTGTAGCTCTTCATTTCTGTCTTAAGCAAATGGGCTGCTCTGTCCTCTCTGTTGGAAGGAGATCTCTGTTGGAAGGAGATCTCTGTTGCTGGTTCATCTGGTAGCTGAGATCTTGCAGAAGAGGAACGAAAAACAAATCTTTATTTTTGCTGTCAAACGCTGCTTTGATGCAGATCTGTCTGCTTTCTTCACGAAGTTTCTGAATACTGAGTTTAGTTTGGTTTCTCAGGGCAATGAAACTCCGGCAAGTGTTCTGTGTTTGGCTCTGTCCTGTTACCCTTCCCAACAGTGCTCGAACTTGACAGACAGTTTGATCAAAATTTGATGAATAGAGATATTAACTGATGTGAAAATAATTGCTTGAATAGTGGAGAGATCCTAATGATGCCATTCACTGAGGGAGAAACTGTAGTTAGCGCTCTGCTGATTAGATATCCGAGACACCCCACAGGAGCTCAGTCTCTAGCCATAACTCTAGAGAAAGCCAAGCTTTGCCACTTCATCTGATCGGCATTTTAGATCTTTATTTTTGTTTGGATAAGTTTGAGTGGAAAAAATTATACAACCTTTTATGTGCCTCCCAGTTGTACAAAACTGTTGTTTAACCCCTTATTCCACGGGGCTTTGTGATTTTTGCAGTTGACTTCACTAGGAGACAGGATCAGCCCTGCAGGCAAAATTAAAACAAAAACTAAATGCCTTGATACAGTTCAAAAGCTTCTGACTTTTTTTTCCCCTTGCTTTCAAAAAGCTGATGCTGATATTCAGTACTCTTTAAAACCAGGCTGAAATTGAGCAACCAAAGTCATAGTCACAGTAGAAAAGTCTTGACTTGAATTTCCTTGGAGGCAAAATGCCATCTCTTAGCTGCAGACCTTGGCCTGTCTGTTATTATTGGGGTAGTCTGAGTTTTTTCTGGTTAGAACATGTATTCTAGGAAAATGGCCAGTGCTTCTATATGTTCTTAGTATAAACTGATGCATTCATTGTTTTTTAAATAAATATTTTTTAGACTTTTCTTTGATAGCTGTTAGCATCGTTGCTTTCACAGTGAGTGCTATGCAGATACTATCAGTGTATGTCAGCATACGCATCTTACACAAGAACGAACGTTCCTGTTCCACAGTCCTAATTTCTGACAGATGTTCCTTACCTCTGTAATTGTTTTAATCTGATTGGCATTACTTAAAACAGATTATTTTACATAAATGGTACTCGGATACCTACTTGATGAGCAGTATTTATAAAACGTTGCAAATACTTGGTGTTAAGTATACTAGAGAGATATTTAACTTTTCCAGGTTTGGTTTTTGGTTTTTTTTTGTTTTGTTCTGTTTTTTTTTTACTTTGTGCCTTGTCTTCTGCTCTATCCCTGTCCCCCTTCCCCCTCTGAAACTGAAAGTTTGGGGTTTCTGACTTTCTCCAGAACACAAATTTTATGCTTTTGGCTTTTTTGTACAGCAAAACTGATCATGTTATTTGAAAGAAGAGAATGAGCATATGTCTACTGTTTCCTTTTTACAACAACAAATAGAAATTAAGTAATTTTTTCAAAAAAAATCTTAGCATCAAAGAAGCCCTTGGCTTATTTTGAAAAATCTGTACTCAGTGTAAAATACTGGGTAACTTCTAAAATGGAATAAAAAAAATTCTCATGCTATGTAGTACTTTGTTTTCACCTTCATTTTGTAGCCTAATATTACAACAGGAAAGTATGTCCTTGAGGAGAATGATTACAATATTCGTATCATCCATAAGGATAGCTGTAATGAGCAGACAGTATCTCTTGACACTTGGATTGATAATCTATATTAGTCAAATCTGTTAAAAGTATAAAGAAAAATGTGGGTCCACACATTTCCGTTTATTAAAATTCTCCTTGGTAATGCACTTACCAGTTGATATTTAAAGCATTTTTGTTTTAATGAATAAAACTTAATTTAGGCCCTACCATTTTTACCTCTAGAATTTTTTTAGCTAGTTTTCTGCAAAATGCTTTATTTTTATGGAAGAAACACAGGCTTTTTGTATTTTATACCCTAAAGCACAGACCAAAACAACTTAGGGAAAACTAAAGAATTATTTGCAGCTTTCTGTTTTGTAATGAAACAAGACTGACTCACTCAAGGTCATCACAGAAACCCGTGGCAGAGCTGGATGTGTAAAAAGCAGCTTTCCTGTGCTGCAAGCTGCAGCTTGAACTGAAAGGCACCTATCCTGCGTCCATGCATCTTCCATAGACACACAAATACAATAAGTTGTGTTCTAAATATTACTAGAACAGGTTTTGCTTTATTATTGAAGGTAAATATAATCGACCTTGTTGCTGGAAGTATTTGGCTGGCTGTGTAGCACTTAGGGGCTTTGAAAACTTTATTGGGGGGGGAGGAAGGCATCCAGGCATGTCTTCAGTTCCCTTTGGCTTTCTTCAGCCCCAGAAAGAGCTTTGTGCCTGAGCAGTGATGCAGAACATCTGATGGGCCTGGCTGTGGCCTAATCTCTCTCTCTCTCTCTCTTCTCTTCTCTCCCCCCCCCCCCCGTGAATATTTTTTCTCCTTAAATATAGAAGAAAGCAATACTTCAAAAAAAAAAAAAAGCAACTGTATTTATCAAGAGTTTTGACATACACTGCTGTAGTTCTGCATAGCCAGTGTATTGAGAAATGAAGATGGCAGTATCATAGTAAAGAATGGTAATTAAACATACTCTATAGATGAGTGCATGCTGCTACAAGTAGGCAGATAGGTTAAGTTGAAGCCCTAGCTTTAGATTAATTCCCTTTTGGTTATAGTCTTGGATAAGCCTTACGCCGTATTGCTGAAGGCTGGGAGTGAGAAAAGATTACCATGGAATATATAAAGAGCTTTAATGATCTGTGTGTGAGTCTTGTTCCTCTTGATTTTTCATACAGATTTTAGCTGAATCAGTTGTTTATAATTTTTGTGAAACCTTTTGGTTGGAGTAAAATGAATATTTTCTTTATTTCCTTATACATATGCCGCCTGAATGTGTGTTTATAAACATATGCTGTTGCAACGTTCATACTCACATTTTTTAAAAGAAAAAAACCCCCATCGTTGTAAGTAGTTTTGATGTTATGTGCTGCAAAGTTAAGAAGAAACAAATGCCATGCAGCATGTGGTGGCTACGTTTGTGGTGACCTTCGCCTTTTGCCCAGAAGTATATAAAGAAGCCCTGGTTTAGAGCATGGCTAGATGTGGTACCGAGTAATGAGTGGCATGGGCTGTGATATTTGCTCTTTATTTAAGGCAAAGGAACACTACCAGGGGCCTTTCATCAATAATCTTGTAGTTGTGAAGTCAGGCAGGTGGTGATGCAGGGTCTAACCCCAACTCCTGCTGAAGTTTATGGAAGCTCTCGTGCGCTTTTAGGGCGTCGGGTTCTTTTTTCGGTACAGCCGTATGCAAGTATAAATACAAAATACATAAAAGCGATGCCAAAATGTGAGTGCGTGGTGGGGAAGGAGTGAGGTGCTGGAGCAGCCGCCGGCGCTCGGCCCCGGCCGGGCATTGTGCGGGGCTTCATTGTGCCGAGCCGGGGCAGGGGCTGGGCGGCCGGGGCCGGGGGAGATGCCGAGGGCGTGAGTCTGAAACAACAGCCGCCAAAAATGGTCGGGGGAAGCACATCTCCAGACACGACCCGGGTCAGGCTTGATTTGCAGCTTAGGCGCTTTCAGAAGCGGCTGTCAGTTTGGTAAACAGGAGGCTGCCGGGTGAATTGAACAGAAGGGGGAGATTAGCATATTAATGTGGCGTTTGCTAATCGCCTTCCCTCCTTCCTCCCCGCCTCCCTCCCTCCCGAATGAAGGCAGGAGTACGGGCACCCACGCTCACTCCGCTGTCTGGTTTCGCCCTCCTCGGCAGCTCACCCCCGGGAAAGGATGGTCCGAGCTTCCAATCGCCGGGGCGTGAGAAGATGAAGCGGTGGCGCAGCCTCCCCCCCTCGCCGCCGCCGCCGCCGGAGCGCGCTGCTCCGGGCGCGCTGCGGGGCCGCGCTCCCGCCGGCAGGTGAAGCCAGCTCAGCACGCCTGGGGAAGGTTAGCGGTTCTCCTCCTTGCTTGTGGATCCGAGTACGTTCAAGCGGCTCCCAGCTTCTACCCCCAATCCCCCCCTCCCTCCCCGCAGGACTACGTACTGCTGGAGCACTGAATTGGGACATTGTATGCCGAAGCCTGGCTTGAATCTCTATACGGTCGTGTGTATGTGGTTGCTGGAAGTGGCAGGCCAGCAGGCCCCGAAGCGAGCAGGTGCTATCTATATGGAGAAAAGCGGCTGTAGCCCATTCCCGATATGCTGGGCTAAAGGTACACATACCTTTTTTTTTTTTTTTTTTTAAATATTTATTCCTTCCTGCCCCCCGTGTTGATTTAATGTTTTACCACCTGTGGGTCTATAGGTTTTTTTCCCATCAAAGAAAAAAGCAAATGCTAGAAAATAAAATATTTTTATTCTGGTCATGCGCTTGTAATGTGAAGCAGTCTGCAGGATCTTCTTTCACCTGATGGCTGTAATGCTGCTTTTTTTTTTTTTCTTTGCTTTTCAGAATTATTTGAAATGAAAGAGCACTTGAGCTGTTTGGTTTTTACTTCCACTGATGTGAGGATCCGAGGGCTTTGTTTTTGATCTTTGTATGTTTGAAACCACTGCGAGTGTAATTCTGCTTTCACTTACCTTTTGGAAGAAGTAGTTTTTAAGTGGCTGATCGTAGGTAGTGTTCACAGTGGAAGACTAACATCTTTTTACTTGATGTTTTAGAAGTTGCCACCCCTGTTCACCCCCCAAAAGAGACAGTAACTAGCCACAAAGCATGCATTTATTACAATGAGAGGGTTTGACTTGAAATTGAGGCTTAACAATAATTAGATGGAAATGTAAAACTCATTCACGGGATTATCTTAGTTTGCATCCCAAGACATTGATAACATTATAAATATCCCAAGGATATTTACCCTATTATAATCTAGAAGGTATTTGTATGTTGGTGTTGTGTGTGGGAGTGTGTGTATGAAGATACAGTACAGGGATAAAGCTCGAAATTCTGTTAGTAGCCAAAGAATCAAATCTTCCTTAGATGGGAAACAACTGTAAAAGGTTGAGTGTTGGTGATTGTAAGCATAGCTTTCCTCGTGTTCACTTTCATTTCAGTGTACTCTCTTTTTTGGAAGAGAAACTGGCAGTGAAGTATTGCGTCACCATGATCTTGGATCACAGAGAGAGGCAGTTACTTCAGAAGTTCAGGGGAAACATATCTGAACTAAGGAGTTGGTAGGCATAGTTGATTATTAGTGGCCTTAAAAAAACCCCAGTAAATTTATTTAGAATCTTTATTGTCTCGTTATTTGCAGGAGACACGAAGGAGCATTTAATACTGTCTTTGTCTTGCATGCTTTCTGTACCTTGTTGAACTGTCCAGGCTAAACTAGCAGTTGCCACACATGGACATATTGTTTCTACTATATGTGCTACTATAACTTAAAAAGAAATCGCAGAACTTGAGCACCACATCCTGGTAACATCTCAGGAAGTTCAGAATCTGTCAGCTCACTGGGGAATAATAGTTAATGAAACAGTGAGTAACAGTAGCTGGAAACAAAGCTAAAACAAAGCTGTGCTTTGCTTTTAGTAAAACTTGTTTACCAGGAAGGGGTAATGGCGATGCCTACTCCTGTGTGTTGTAAATTGGATAACAAAAGTATTAGATGAAATTGGGGTTCATCTCCTTGGACTGTTCTGAGGGTCAGAATGAAGGTGCTTCTCAGAGAGTAACTTTTAAAAGTAGGGAAGAAAAATCTTTTCAAAGAAAAAGCGAGTTGTTACCATCTGTTGTGAAGGCTGCTTAGTATTGGGGATATCAGTTTTCTCCCTCCATCCAGCACCAGAGGATGACTACAGCAGGGCTGGCTGCTTCTTGCAGAAGATGGCTGCACTGGGCCATGATAAAAGGTATCAATTCCGCCTCCCCCCTCCCCCCCAGCAATTAAAATGAATGAAAAACAATCCTTCCCTCTTCCCCTGGTCGCCTGTGAAGTGTTCTCAGAACGTAACTTTGGGAAAGATTGCTTATCCAGCCTCCTGTGCCCCACAATGGAGAACAGCCATGTAATCTCCTTTTATTCCTGTTGGGGGGAGAAGGGGGACACCAGGACTTGCATAAGAGGACAAAGGCACCAGCATCTTCCAGGCTGCCAATTGTGGCGATTTCTAGAAAAAGCAACATCTCAGCCTCCAAAAAAAAAAAATAGGACAGATGAGAAATAGCTTGTGCTATATTTGTCATTGAATGGTGGCCATTCCTTAGTTGATGAATACTCTGTATACTGATCACCAGCTTAACCTTAGGGAAATGAAACGGATCTGGCCTACTTTGATAAGGGCTGTGAGATACCTACAGTCAAAGAAAGGTAATATACTAATGAGAGAAACATTTAATTTGTATAGCTTTATTCTGGGCCTTTGGCTTTTCTGTTAAAGCTTCAGGTTACCTGCAGCAAAAATTGATAAAACTTTTAAAAGTATTTTATAATGTCTTAAAATGTGATCGTGATGTGTATGTTTTATTATCCATAACTTTTTTCTAAATGGTTTGTTCTCTGTTTGAATGTGACAGATTAAGCTTTTGGTGTGTTATGTATGATCTCATAGCAAACGTTCGTTCTTTGAAAATGCTTTGAAATATTTCAGCAAGTCTGTGTTCATATAGAGTGTGCTTCTACATTTTATTTTTTTAGTGTTCTTAAATCTAAAATCTTCAGTCGTCTTAGTGATGCTATGTGCTGACCTAATTGCACCCAATTCTGTGTGCTCTGTCTATAGGACTGCATCGAAGAATAAGATAATATTTGCTTTTTTAATAAAGTATTTGTGTAATCTGCATTGCTAGGTTTTGACTCCTCTTTATGCTAAAGTCAGATCTAATGTTGCTGAATTCAGTAATTTAGTCTGGATCTGCACACTCCAGGTTTGAGACTATTTTGATTGGCAAATGAAGAGAAAGTGTGTATTTTGTTTACTGGTGTATTTCTTCTCAGCAAGCAAGTCTGTATTACTTTAGTAGTGATAGGGAGTAAGACATTTTTGGCTGCCTCCCTTAAGTAATTTGAAACTTAAAATCTCTGGTCTTGTGGAATAAACAGCCTCAAGCTCAGTTACAGCTTCAGGGGATGCTGAAGTGGGTGATTTGGTGCTAAGTACTGAAAATTTGTGCCAGTATCATACAGGAATGTTTTCTTTCTGACTGTAACAGTAGACTAGAACGTAGTCGTGGATTATGGAAAAACACCTCTAATCTTTGGTAAGATTTTTAATGGTGTAATGTATTGTACTTTGGTTTAGATACTTTTGCTAGTGGCCTTTTTTCCTGAGTTTCATGTGGTATGCCATTTGAAGCTTACAAAATAACTCGGTGAAAGAAATTTAAATGTAACAGTTAAGGATAGCTGGATAGCTCTGCTGTATAGCTGTAAATTATCCACCCCAAGAAGGAGGAAGTTTCTTGACTATCTTCCATGTGAAGAGCTCTGTTTAATAATTTACGAACAATAAATTATTGGCGTGATGTTAAGTGTATGTCATGTGACTAGTTAGCGAAGGGTGATCACAGTTCTTGAATTCAACCGTTCAGACTAACATGAAAAGGTCTATACTCTCTTAAGATAATTGAATTGTTTGACCAATTCAGTCAAAAACCTTGTCTTAATTTAAAAAAAAAAAATTACAAAATTTAAGCTAGCTATGTTGTGAAATGTATTTAATCAACTGGGAAGGAGTTTTTACCCTATTTATTGCAATCTGTTAACGTTGTAATCTTTCTTTAATGTGATAAGCAACTCCAAGTTAAATGTTTTTGGGTTTTTTGTTTTGGTGTTGTCGTCCGTCCTCGTCGTTGTCGTCGTCCCCTGTCCCCCCGTCCCCCGCCCCCCAAACCCTGCTGTTTCAGAAGGTGTGTTCAGATGGAACCTGCTGGTCATCTGTTGAGTATGAGCAAGATACTTGGATACATAAGAGAAAAGTTCAATGCTGTTTCTCCTTCATCTCCATCTCATAAGTCTCTGCTGTTTTCCTAACAGAAGAATACTCTGGTGATAATTTTCAGTCCAACAGACCCTTAGATTTTTAGGTGATAGGTAATAACTAAAAGGGACACGGTGATAGAAACAGAGCAAGGAAAGTTGCTGGTACAATGAAGGTAGGCAGGTATATAGTCTATAAAACAAGATACCTTACTTTTTGACACAGATGCTGTATATATAACGTAGGAATATAATAACTATTGTGTATTGGGAAAGAAAAAAAAGCCCCTCTGTCAGCATGAGTGTTCTCCTGCATCTTTGTGGTGACTTTCAGTTGAGGCGACTGGAGGGAAGCACCCACTCTTGCACTTTTTTGCAGATCTATAGGCGTAGTTCAGGAATGCCGTGAAGTGCTTTTCCCTTGGTTTCTGAGGGCATAACAACTGGGAAAAGAGTCTAGTCTGTCATTTGACAGTCTTGTTGTTGACTTACTACATTGGCTACATCAGCTGATATGACAGATCAGCCATTTTCTTCCAAACCATAAATTTGTCTGTACTTTTGTTAAACTTTATTAACTTAGTGGCTTCTTAAGCTGTGAGATTTGCAAACTGTTAAGGCATCTGTTATTTCAATTCATGTGTGCCTGTTTTTTTTGTTGGAAATCTTTGTAGAAAAAAGAAAAATGGCGTTAATCTCATCAAACCACTAATTTTCAAGGGCAGTTTAAAAACAATTCCTGAAATGCCTGTGTATATTTAAAAGTGGAAAATAGTCTGGAAAAGCAGAGGGGGGTTTCCCTTCAGTATTATGGTACCGCATGCGGTAGCGCTGATATTCTTGAAAATGTATAGGAATTATGCAGCTATGAGAGTACTGATGCATTTCCATTAGGGTGATTTGTTTCTTATTCAAAGACTACTGGAATAGAAGATGGAGCTTGAGATTTTTTTTACAAAAAAGGAAAGTGATTGTTTTAAGCACTGGGGGAGCATTTGGTGTTCCCTGTGTAATGGAGATGTATGATCTTATCAATTGTAGCTCCTAGTAATGAACCAGTGAACCAGCATGGAATTAAATTCTGAGCTGCCTAGGAAAAGCTAAAACTTATGCAAGGAAAATGAGATGTTTTAAATATCCTTTTGAAGATGCATTAGGAAGAGGCTGAAGAGCAAAGTCTGGATGTCGGCATTTGAGAGAATGGTGCATTGATTGAAACGATGAATTTTTGCTGAAAAGTCAAACAGGAGTTTGTGACCTTAATGGCTTTCTTATTCAGTTTATATTTGCAATTTTTTATCACAAGTCACATTGTGTGTGTATATATATTTATTTTCTGTGTAGCACATATATATACATGAGCATTCACACAGACTCAGCATCATTGTCCTTACACAGTTAGCCTGGGAACAGTTGCAGTATTTCGAAATTAGCAGCCTTAGATACTGAAGGTGATTCCTTAGCTGTTTTTGATGCGTTTTTAGTGAACACAATTCATTGGGCAACTGATCTTCATGCACAGCTTCTATTGGAAGGACTATTGTAATGAAATAAGCTTTTCTGACTGGTGTTACATTTGTAAGAAATGTATCAGCTTGTCTCAATCCTTCTACTTGCTGAAGTGTTGCTTAAATGGAATAGTTGCAAATTCAGGTCTTGTAAAAAAAAAAAAAAAAAATTCGGTGTGTCAGCAAATAATATGTACTTTTCATTGATTATTAGTCTGAAAAAACCCTCACTAGTATCCTTAAATTCATGACCTGATACAGATTTGTTCGTGGTAATCTATTAAAAACTGGAGACGTCTTAAATTAATATACACTATCACATTACAGTAGGCAAGCCTGTACAAGCTACTGAGTTCTATAAACTAGCACAGCAAACAAAAGACAGACATGAGGAAATGCCTTTGTAAATGTTACATTAAAACAAGCTTAAGTACAGCACATCATAAATGTATTTGGTTATGGCAGTTACAAAAATATTGTAGCATTCATTAAGATTTCATCATCTTGCAAAATAAATGAGATCAGTGCAATATCTGCTGTTGAATCCATGTTGAGAATTAATGATGCCAATTTTTTTCTGACGGCTTGTAAAGGACAAGGATTGCTGAGGTTATGGAGTTAACTGGTGGTTGCCCATCACTTGACGTGACACTTTATTTACTGGCATACAGGAAGAGGGTTGGATTTTCCTCTTCTGATATTGAATGTAGCTTAGCAAAGATGTTACAAAAAGTATTTCTGGGTGGAATTCAGTCCTGCTGAGTCATTTCATTGAAAATAATCTGTAAACAAACTCCATTTTGTTTTTTATTTGATAACCAAGGTTTGTTTCTTTGCTAGAAGAAAGATTGCTTATTACCTTTCCCAAGAACCATCACTGCTTTCCAAAACAGTGTTTCCCCTGCCAGTGATTTCAGATCCATAAAACTAAGCACTAGGGGGTTGGTTTGTCTTTTTAAATTTAAATTGGACTCACTCCATAAATTAAGTATTGCCCCTTGCTTTATTGAGGAAATTTCTAAGGAAAAACAGCTCTTTCTGTGGCCTAGGTCTCCTCATCTTGAATAAGTACAGGAGGAAAATTGGTGTGTGACCTTCAGTTCTGCCATTACTTGGTACAACTGCTCACAGCAACTGAAAACACTTTAGTGAAGAGCTATAGAGGGTGTCGCATCAACAGATGAAGAGCATGATAAACTGAAGCGTGGCATTTTGAGACTGAAAGCTAAACTTTGACTTCAATTTGACGTGCTGTAGAACTGCAAGTCTCTTTTTGTCAGAGGAAATTGAATAGTCTTAACTTCTCCTCTGCATGCAGTGTCTGATGGTTCATCTTACGTTAGCTGAATGGGCCCTCGGGGATGTGGCAGTTTCCTTTCAGAATTGGAAGAGGTACAGATACAATAATTTTGAACATGTCCAAAACAGTGATGGAAAGCTTTTGCTTCTCAGCCTTGTAGAAGATGCAGAGCATCTTCACTGTTGTGTTCCTTATAGTGTGTGACACCCTGGGGCTGTCCAACTAATGATTAAAGAATGGTAGTGCCTTCCTTTCACTGCATGCTTTTCTTCTAATTCCTGTAAGAATTTGGCCTAAGCCAATTCTACTTAAAATTGCCAGTAAAACCAGATTTTTCTTCATTTAAACGATGCTGCTTCTTGTTGAAGCTAGACTAATTATTTTATTGCCAGTATTTGGTCATGGATTCCCATACTGGTTGAACTTCCTCCTTCAGTAACTTTTATGGGCTTATTATAGCAAAGAACTTTTTCATCACAAGTAGTTGCAGGGTGAGTAATGGTCTGCAGTCCTGTTAAATATTTATTTCTAGGGAGGGGGATGGGAAGGAACTGAATATATTCCTGAAGCTTCTCAGCTGGCTTCTGAAGATAAGGGGCAATAATATTTAAGCTCTTCTCATAGGCTTTCTGCTATTACGTTTGCAACTCGGCAATCATCTGTTGTTCTTACTGTTCTGGGGAGTTACTAGAAAGAATCGTATTTCTGAAATCCTGGTGTATTCAACTCAAAGGGGGTTTTGTCTAGTCTGTGACATGATGGTTGGTCAAGATAAACTGAAGAACTGCAACAAAGATACTTTAGAGTAGAGCAACCTTTTCAATTTGATCATAACGGCTGATTCCCATACAACAACTTGTGTCGCCAGTCGACTTGAACAGCAGCTTTTTGTCCATTCAGGTGTTTGATTGCAATGGTTTTGAATCATACTGGCAGAATTAAAAGGCTGGCTTAACAGGTCTCTGATTTATGGTTGTATATAGCTGTACCTGTCAAAATGGAAGCATACGTGTGCTGTAGATATCCATCCCAAGCCTTTACCAGAGGGTAAAGGTACTGCTCAGATGACAGGGAGTTGTGTATCTGTTCTTCACCGAATGGTGTTGGCAGTGCAGTGCTAATTAGTATGCTGCTTTTATCGTGTGAGTAGCAAAGAAATCGATGATTTGCACCCTAACCTGTTCAGCTGTTCTGAGCAGAGTGCCCTCTGGCACAGAGGTGGGATGGGCAGGTAGCAATGGTGTCTGTCAGTTCAATATGTTAATGTTTTATCTACTAACTGTAGGGTTTAGCAGAAGGGAGGCTTTTCTGTATGTGTTTCTAAAGCAATGCTTTCTAATATTAAGGGTTTTTTTTTCTCTAGTTATAATGGGAGGAATTAATGCATGGGGTTTTTTTACACAGAGGTAGGAGAATGTCACTGCACTGTTCCTGTTCTGCCCTTGAAATGAGGGATTTGCACCTTCGTACTTCTGCTACTAAGTTCCTTCAGCCACATTGCTTTTACTTTTGTATTTTTTTATAGATATGCACACACTATTTTATAGAGTATATAATGTAAAATATGTAATATTTTATATATCTAATACTTACAAACTAAATGGATACAAGGCATAATCGGTGCTTGGATAGGAAAATGTCCATTACTTGTTCTTTCTTCCAGAGTCATTTTGGGAGTTCTATAGGTTCTGGTTTGATCTGATATTGAATAATTTTTTTGCTGGTTTTGGATACACTGATCTAGTTTTACTGAAACAAGCTGTGTGACCTGCATTGGCCAGTGGTGTTGGACGTGGTGTTTGAAGCACCAAGTTTGCACATCTAAACATAATTTAAATATCTTTCGTCAATCTGGAGGTGCAGTGAGAATTCATTTGGAATATTGCTCTTATCTGTCACGTCTCACTTCTTTTCAGAACTCTGTATGTGATATGTTTGTACAATTTAAGTACGCTGTCCCACAATGATGAAAAACAAGGGACTACAGTAGAAACAGCAGCACTTGCTAGGGCTGTAGCTAGCTAATAATTTCTGTGATAAACTCTCCTTCGGGTTGTTTTCTGAACTCAGGATTATCAAAGTTCTTATTGTTCAAGCTGAAGTTAAACTCTGGAATCTCTTTGCTCCAAAATTTCTCATTCCTAAAATTTGAAAGGAAAGTAGTTACGCTGTTTCTGTGTCCAGTCTGTTCTGCAAGGGAACAGTGACTGTTAGAGATAGGAGCGGGGACAAGCTGGTAGTAAGAATTATCTGAAATGAGGAACAAACACACCCTGGATACACAAAAAGGTCATGTTCATTATTCCTTGTTTTGTACTGGAGGAACGGCTGGGCAAGTTACTTGGTTTGGCTGGAGGTGCGATGAAACTGCACGGCGCCTTGCGTCTTGTGGGAAGCAGTGGGCCAGACTGCGTCTTGATCAGTGGTGCTGCTGTTCCTTCCTCTGAGCAGTGTTATGTTGGGCCCTTTCTAGCAAAATTTTTCTACAAGAGAGGAAAGGGGGAAGTAATGTATATTTAGTGTTTCTGTAAATACAGTGCAGCTAATTAGAATTATTTTACTCTTTTAATTTAATACTACTTTTTTGGGTTTACTGTCTCTGATTTTTTTTTTATTTTTTACTCCAAAGTTTCATCTAACTACGTTTCTGTTGTTCCCCTGTTCTAGTTAACAACCATGTCGCTCACTGAAAATATATACTAAGAAGGACTACTGTATAAGATAAATTCTTTTCTAACTGTTCTGGTTTTATGTTTGCTGGTTAGATGCGAAGTAGAAAATAGTTGCTAAACATTGACTGGAAAGTAGCAATAGATTTGAGAAAGTTGCTATTGTAGTGCAGAGCAATGATGAAAATAGCTGTAAGCATCTGCTCAGTACTTCTTGCAGGGCATTAGTTCAACAATTTAAAGAAAAGCATAACAGGTTGCTTTAAAGAAGAGTGAGAAAAGAGAGAAAATATAGTTAAGTGCTTCAGTAATGCTGTCGTTAGACACCAGCATTGTTTAAGTAATGAATGTCATATACTGGTATAAGCCAGTGAAGATCACAACCTGCACCTCTTCCTTTTCAAGTCGTGCACACCCTTACCTGATGTGTGATACCCACCAGCCCACTTCTACTTAAAGAAAATACTGATGTAGAGAATTGCTTTTCTGAAACATTCATAGTTCAGCAATTAAAGACAAAGCAAAAATAGTGAGTATGTGCCAATCACCGACCCAGTGTGAGGTTCTTGAAAATCGGATGTCTGCTTATTGAGCTGATAGAAATGAATTTGAGGACTTGTTGCACAGAAAGTTTGCAGTAATTCAAATATGTGATTTAAAAAAAAAACAAAACAAAAAACCCCACTAATATTTATCCAGCATAGAAAAGCAACAGCAGACACTCACTTCTGTTTAATCTAGATTTATCTCCAATATTTTTTTTTTAATTGTAAAATCATAGTCAAATCAAAGTAAAATAAACCAGGGTGTGAGAGTTTGGGCTTAAGTATCTCAGAAACAAGTACAATTCATCAAAAAGGGGAAAAATTCCTCATATTGGAAACTACATATTTGAAACTGGTTATAAGATGGGATCATACTTGGGTACATATTTATGAGTACAGAGGTGTCCAAAATTTTAGCTGCAGGATTTTTACATTCAAGTATCTCAAGTTACTGTACTCACTTGTGTAGCTGTGACGGCTTGTGCATCTTCAGGAGAATGAGAAATTAAGCCAGCTTTGAAACTTGCACTTGCATCTCTTCTGTCTTTCTTCAGTATGATATTGGGCAATTCAGAGAAGTTTAGTGTGAACACGCTGTATTTGGAGATGTATAAATGAGGGCAGACTGGTGGTAGAAAACCAAACCTCAACTTAAAATGGATTTACTTGTCTGTTAAGCGTGCTTGCCCGTAGTGTGTGTTTGTGGATCTACACAAGCTGTTGATATGCTGTAATGATTTATTTTAATGCTGCTTTTTTTAAGAATCGGTCATGGATGCCTTAAGCCAGTCAGTATTTTCCTGCTCAGTGATGGGAACGTAAACAAGAAGTTGAGTAAACTTCAATTCTTTTGAATAACACTACATTTGGTGGAGTGGGAACCGTTCCCTTTTGCTAGCGTGGATGGTACCTGGACAGAGGATGTGACAATTAGCATGAATTTTAGTTTTCTATCTGTCTCTGTGGTATATGTGATGCTTCAGCCCTGGAATAATCATATGAAGCGGGAGTTAATCTATAACTTTTTGTAACTTATTACCATAAAATTCTTGGGGGGGAATATTCTTCCTTCTTTTTATTAGACTTTCCTCGTTCTTTATATCCAGTCTACACTCAGATTATTAATATTGCTCCAGTTCTGTTGGAAATAAAAATACTGTCTTGTTCCTTTCCTGTAATGGGAAAAATATTTCTCGGATAGGACATAAGCTATTACCCTTCTGTTCTTGCAAGGACAGTCAACCTACTGTAATGCAATAAAGTTGCTCATAAAACGTGTCCTTTGTGACCAACTGTGCAGTTTTTTACAGGTTTATAGGGCTGGGTGCTTCCAGGTGTTGAATGCTTCCTCCTTCCTTACCTGTGTGCATGTACATATTCCAGTGCTTATCAGCTGAACATAAATATAGTGTTCTCACTTTTGCTCTTCCGATTCTCTCCCCCATCCCACCAGGGGGGAGTGAGTGAGCGGCTGCGTGGTGCTTAGTTCCCAGCTGGGGCTAAACCACGACAACTTGTGTGTTCAAATCTGCTGTTCTCCTGGAAATCCATAGGTATGGTCACTGCTTTGCAAAATTAAGGTCATACTGAAGAAGGGTGGATCCTGAATGCTTTATGTTGATGATTTGTTAATTATGGCATGTTTTCTTTGACATTGGTGGTACAGTGTAATTTGGCACTGAATTTTTAGTTGGAATATTATTTCTGGCTTTGATAACTACTTCTTTGTGTGCTTTCCTTTTTCCTCTCACTCCTTTCAGGCCGCAGAGATGCTGTTTGTTTTATCGCTGTGAACTGTTTCGTTTAGCATGTAAGAGTAGATTATATAAATGTTATAATAACTTCATTTATAAGTTCAGAGCTTTCTGTCAAAACAACACGTTCTTAGGAATATTCCCAAAGTAATTTGTTATAGCTCTTTAATCTTAATTTTGTTGCATTAAAACAAACAAGCAAGGAATTTAAGCCTGTCCTGCAAGATGTCCTGGAAGAATTGACAAACCCTATCCAAAATAATTTCTTTGTAAATACCTTATATTGGCATATACCTTTGTTAAATACCTTGGGGGGAAAAAAAAAACCACCCAAAAAACCAACAACAACAAAACCCACCAAACTTCAAGGTAAATCTATAAGTTTCAGTTATGGAATACATGCTGTGCAGCAATGTATTCTCTTTTTTAAATTAAACTCTGAAAGAAGAAATCCAGTTCTAAAATTACATCTTACATCTGGAAAATGAGGAACAAGGTATTTGGTCTTTTTTTTTTTTCTGGACATTTATCTGATTTATAAAAGCAACAACTCTAATTTCAGTTGGTTTTTTTTAATATCAAGTATTTGGCAGGTAACAGAAAATTAAACAATTGGAAGGCAGACACACCAGTGAAATAAGTTAACAAAAAAATTTTTTTAAAGTCCTCTCCTTTTAAATACTGTTAAAATGACTGAATTGCTATGTGCAATGGAAAATGGATAAGAGTTGTTTTTAACAAATAACCTAGTACATCATAAATGTGAAGTAAATAGAAACGGAAACAAGTTTTTGTTTAGTTTGGTATCAGTTGTCTTTGTCTCAGAAATCTTTCAGCTGTGAGTTTCTTTTGATTAATTAAAAAACCAAAGAATCTTCAGTTGTCTAGTTTAGAAAAATATCAGTCTCGGATTTGGGGTGAGTAACATCTTCCACAGTTTGAGTTGGCCATCGAAACCTCCATGAAGAAATCTGGAAAGAAAGGCAGCTTTCTGATCTTTAGCAAGAGCTCAGTATGGGATAGGTAAAATAAGTGAGGAAATGAGGGAAGGCTGTGCTGCCACTTTTGCAGTGAAGAAACAGACCAGTATCTATTTCTGAAGGGTTTTTTCTTACACCAACACCCTTTTTGTGTGTATCTCACTTTTGCTACAAAGTATAGCAGCGAATCAGTCTGTGCAGCTGAAGTTCTTGCTGTGAAAAATACATTTTTCACAAGAAGAGTGGAACAGGGATGTTGTAAGTCTGTTTATTAACTGACATCTTAAGTGAAAAATTAGTGTTGTACATTAATGAATCAGAATTTGCTGCTCTTAAAACTTTCTAAATATGTAGTCTTACAGTAAGTGAAAGGTGATGGCTTGGGGGTGTTTTAGGGGGTTGGTGGTTTTTGGTTGTTGGTTTTGTTTTGTTTTAGGTGTGTGGTGGTTTTTTTTTTGTTTTTTTTTTTTAACCTGAAGGGGTAAACCGCAACATCTCATCAAGTATGCTGCTCTGTACTCCTGGTTATATTAGCGAAATATTCTTCTAGTCACTCTTTAAAGTGGGTAAACTCATTTCCTTCTGGAGTGTGAAAATAATCTGCAGCTTATTTCTTCAGAGCAAATCTTATTAACTCTTAATGTCTCAAATTTTGCGTTTGTGTAGAAGGAATGTTGGCACTACATCTGCCAAAGCCCAGCAGCAGACCAGTGTGTACACTGCGTCCCGCAAGGACAGTTCCTCGTTGTCCAGGTGGAACAAAAATGTTCTCGAAGCCTGACAAGCTCTGCTTTTTGCTCTTTGCTTCTCTGATTGCCTCTTTTTGGTGTACATCATTCGTCTGAGTAGCGTTGTCTTTGACAGAAGAATACAGCTGCATTTTTAAATGAGTTTTTCCTCTTTGAATGCCTGTTATTTATGAAACTCACTTGCTCAGTGAAATATTCTGCAGCTGATTAAAATGTGATGGAATCATGTTTCAGACAAATGCTGAGCATCTTTAAACATTTACAAAATATTGGGAAATAATTAGAGGTTAGTTGTACTTAAATGCTGCCATTGATTGTGCCAGGCATATTTCAAATTAACCTTTTTCCTTTACACTTCATTGTAGTTACTTGTTCTGTCATGTATTCAAATGGTCTCTGGCCAAAAAGTTACTCTTAACAGATAATGTGGTGCTTCTACCACCTCTTTAAATTCTGATCCCTGGCTGAAGGTCTCTAGATAGTGCCATGATAGTTAACTATGAGATGCTTTGTTGATTCTGTTGCAAATTACAGGTGCTCATCACTGGCTGCCTTGTATCAGGTGCAAACAAGCCTTACTTGTCTCTACTGTTCCCCAGGAATTTCATCAACTTCTGCCCGTGTCCAGATTATTGGAATTAAGAATTTCATTGGTAAGAATGTATCAAATGATAAAACTTGCTCTAGTACCAGAACTACTGTCTCATCTGTTAGCAAATACTCTGCTCCTAAGCAAAGGGAAATTGTAATTGTTTTGAGTAAACTAGGTAATTAGACTTTTTTTTTTTTTCCTTTCAGACTGTGCCTTCGAGGCCTTCAGCTCATGTGCTATCTAATCTGAACCCAAAGTCAGGAGATGTCTCAAATTTTGATAGTAAAAATTTCTAGAGATATAAAATTCTCATACACTTTTGGAAATGTGTTTGGTATTTCACAAGTATACTTTCTGTACCTTGTTCTTCCTTCGCATACGTTTTGTAGTAGCATCAAAGTTGCATGTTGTAAAACGTAATATCGGATGGATTATTTTTATTTTTAAGAAGATAATTGTATCACAGAAGAACACGGGATGCTATAGCAGCCATAATTGTTGAGTTTGCAAACCTTTCAAACTGGGAAACTGCTAAAAGATAATTTGCTTCTATTGCTCCACTGTCAGGAAATATGAGACTAATCTTAAATTAATGATAAGCAATTAATGTATTTCTGATGCCTTACATTTAGTTTATTATATACAATCTTTTTACATCCGTTGTAGAAACAAAACTTTTAAGTTAAGCAAAGCCACTATTGTAAAAACTTTATTTTTCATAATTAAGACGTAACAAATAAGTCCTTTGCAGTTTCCGTTCTTTTTTTATTTAGTATGCAGGGTAAGGAGTAGGCATTATACAGGTCTGTCAGTAACATAAAGAACTGTTCATCTTTATTATTAAGGAGATGTACATAGGAGCTTTGTAGATCAGCAAGATCCTCTGTGGTGAGGTAGGTGAGTGTTATTTCAGCCAGGAAGCTGGACTCCGGTTTTTGAACCTGCTGCTGAATACCATAAAAGTTCATTCACTCTGCCTTGAGGGAGTTACTTGTTTTTCTCAGCAGCTCCTCCCTATTCTGTCTTCATGTTTGTTCCTTCTTCTGTCCACTCTGGCACTTTCTGGATATTTTTCTGTGCCATTTCAATACATTACTGTTATAGATTCTTGGTCTCTTATTTAAAATCTGGCTGTTTAGTTGGTCATACTTATCTGGGTAGCAGCTAATAGTTGATAAATGGCTTTAAAGGAAGGGGAAAAAATGAGGTTGAACTTGAAAATGACACTTGAATTTCTAATATTGGTATTTTGACCAAATTATTTTTGCCTTCTTTAATTATTACAGTGGAAGAGTTCCTCTTCCTCTCCTACCAGTGTTCTGCCCTCTCTCCTTCTCCCCTCCTACCCCCTGCCCCCCTTGCCCAGGTATTGAAAAATCAGTAAATGCTATTTAATACTTTAGCATCGGGGGCTTGGAGCTGTCAGATTTGGACTGCAAAGGATTTGTGCAGCTGTACTGAAAAAAGCAATTTCGCCAAAACAAAACTCAGTCATTTCTCCAATCCTTTTGTGAGTGCAGAGGAAGATGGTTTCTGTCTCCCATTGATGTATTTATTCCTCCCCCCCCAACATGTAGTCCAAGAGGAGCTGTGAGCTGACATACCAGCTTGCAGCTACCAAAAATGGGAAGCCTTCTCCTCCTTACTACTCACCATGTGCTTTGTGCTGGCTCCAGAGCTTTTCTGAGCCACTTCACCTCCTTTAAATGGACCTCCCCCCAAAAAAACCCAAACAAACCAAAAACAACCCCCCACCAAAACCAGAAAAAAGAAGCCTGGATTGATTTATTCTGTCTTCATAAGTAAAAGCAGCTCAAAAACTGTTTTAAGAAACAGCAGGAGGCCGCAGAAGGGAAGCAAGGGCTGCATAGCCAGGAAGAGTGGATGAGGAAACATTTGGCAGGGAGGAAAGGGGTAGCAAGCTCCGCAGCTTTGGCAGCAGCAAGGACAAATTGGTTATATTAAGTTGGTTCAGCAGCCTGTGGTGACAGCTTCCTTGCCTTTGAAAAATGAACTCAAACCTCTTTACAAATATATTCTTCAGAAATAATCATATGACAGTTCTGTAGCTTCTTACAGGGGCAGATCTGAGAAACCAGACTGAAAGTCCTTTAATGATATTTGAACATTAAACTATACCTGAGAACTTGAACTGTGCGTAAGAAAATACTTAACACTTTTTAAAAAACCTTGAAAATATTGCATGAGTGATGGGACATCTTTAATTTTTGTGGGTTTTTTAAACATACTTATATGAACCCTTATAAGGATCAGAATATACAGTGTAGGCTTTTCTGATGCATTCACAGATGTGCTTTTTTCTAGGATGGTTTCATTTTCTGATTTGTTCTATGCAAGAGAATCATCAAAATGTTATTTGAATTCTTTTTGTTTTCTGACTTGATGTCAGTCTTTTCCAAGCCTGGAGATCATCATCTTGCACTGGCAACTATTGACTTGATAAATGTAGTCTGTAAAACATAAGGCATGAGAAAGATCGCAAAGCTGGTATATCTGTATTTTCATCTCAACTTTCTGGAAGCGGTAACGGTCATATTTCAGCTTCAACAGTAGAAGAAAAAGGTTAAGCTTTTGTAGATGTTCTTAATGTAAAAAAAAATGTATCACATCAGTAGTCCACTCTCTTTGACAGCATCTCCTGCTTGTGACTGTTCCAGGAGACCACCTGAGCATGGCTGTTGCCTGCAGTCCATCCTTGTGTTTCTTCAGCATCCACTGCATTAGAGACTTCTAGAGAGTCTCTTAATATCCATTCATGTGCCTGTTGTCCATACCTTTCTGAATTTGCTGCTACCATCTGCCTCCACAGTCTTGTCCTAGTTTTGGCTGGGATAGAGTTAATTTTCTTCCTAGGAGCTGGTACAGTGCTGTGTTTTGGATTTAGGATGAGAATAATGCTGAGAACACACTGATGTTTTAGTTGTTGCTGAGCAGTGCTTACACTAGTCAAGGACTTTTCAGCTTCCCATGCTCTGCCAGGTGCGCAAGAAGCTGGGAGGGGGCACAGCCAAACTGGCCAAAGGGCTATTCCATACCATACAGCGTCATGCTCAGTATAGAAACTGGGGGGAGTTCGCCCGGGGGTAGTGATCACTGCTCAGGGACTGGCTGGGCATTGGTCAGTGGGTGGTGAGTGGTTGCATTGCTTGTTTTTCCTGGGTTTTGTTCCTCTCTCTTGTTGCTTTCCTTTCTATTATTATTATTATTTATTTATTATTATTATTAAACTGTTCTTATCTCAACCCATGAGTTTTCTTTCTTTTGCTCTTCCGATTCTCTTCCCCATCCCACCAGGGGGGAGGGCAAGCGAGCGGCTGTGTGGTGCTTAATTGCCGACTGGGGCTAAACCATGACAAGTCTCTGTCCACTACCTCCTGTTTAGAAAAGATCTTTTGCCTGAAACTAATACGGGATTATTTTAGGGTTCAGTTTATCCATCATTGTGTATTTTGTAAATATTGATCAAGTTCTTGGCTGGAGTCTCAGCTTTTTTAGGTTCCCCTCACATGGCTGCTGCTCTGCCCCTTAATCATTTTAGTTGCCCTTCTCTGGACTTTCTGGACAGTGCTCAAGATGTGGTGGAAATTCCATTGACTTTTCTACTCTGCTGCACCTTGGTTAAAACAGAATAAACTTAATACATACTTCTGTGCTGGCAAGGGATTGCATGATGCTGAAGATACTAGAGACCCACCCCTGGCCTGTAGTAAGCACTGACAGAACCTCTTCCAAGTTACAAGGATCCCAAAGAGCCAATTTCAAGCTAAAATTAATAACGCAATGAAATACCGTATCCTTCAGTTGGAATACTTAATAATATTTTATCCCTTTGTGTCATTCTTCCTAAAGCTATCTACTGTACCAGTTTGCATAGGGGTTTGAGTGACAAGTAGGTACCACCGACCTGTGAAATACTGCTGCATGGAAAAAAACGAATTGTTTGTAGTGTGGAGGGTGTATTGTCACAGCAATATTCTGGTTTTGTGCGGAAATGCATGTATTTTCATATATATTAAAGCACAGATGCTCCTTGTTGAAAGGAATTGT
This sequence comes from Ciconia boyciana, assembly GCF_034638445.1. NCBI lineage: Eukaryota > Metazoa > Chordata > Aves > Ciconiiformes > Ciconiidae > Ciconia > Ciconia boyciana. Next base: position 4,661,806 of record NC_132935.1, read on the forward strand.
TTCCTATTTTCTCTCTAGCTACTATGAAGTACTTATTTTAAAATAAATTTAAACATATTAAGATCACAGATTGCAAATATATAAAAACTCTTTGCTTCCTGAAGCTCATGTGCAAAGGTGTTTGAATTACTGGGTCCTCTTGTAAGAGATTGTATTTTCAGGCCAAGTACAACTCGGCATTTAAAAAACTGGACTTGTTTAAGTAACACCCCAAATTAATATTTCTGTATGTTCTAATAGGGACTGAAGGAAGATTGGATTGATAGCTCTGTGTATTGTTGGCTTATGGAGGTGTCTTGTTTGTGTAACACCAACTTAATTTATTACCACCTGTCATTTCTGCAAATGGTCAGATTGTTGTACACAAATTGCATATTTCATCACTGTGATGTGGAGAATTGATTTATTGTTTCCAGAGGAATAATGGAATAGAATAAAAATGCACTATAAAGTAACAGTTTCATCTTTGAGTCTTGTTAATGCTTACCTGTGATCAAGTATATTATAAAAAGATGCAGTAAATTCTTGTGGAGGTAGTGAAACCTGCTTACTTAATTTCTTCAGGTTTCCCCTAGTTTCTTGACCATGAGGATGTTACACCAGTCGTCCCACATGTCCTTTGATACCCTCGTATGATGAGGGACAACACACACTGGTGGTTTTGAACCTAAGTGAGTGCTGATAGATCTGTCGTTACATTTGTGCTCATTAGTTAGCTGATCAGCTGTCAAAGAATGTGTGAAGACTGAATTCTGCTGCTGATTTTTTTTCAAAATGTGCAGCAATTTAATTACCTGATATTTCTGACCCCATTCCACATTGTTTGAAATTAGGTAACTGTCAGTAACTAATAAATATCTGGATTTGTTCAGGTGGGATAAGATGGGTTAGATGAAGCAACATGATGAATGGAAGAGGCTGAAGCTTGTTGTGGCAAAACTGTTGCTGTATTTATTTCCCATGCATTGAAAAGCCTGGTATAGTTTTGACTCGGGACAGCCCCTAATCATGGAAGGGTAGAGGGGAGAGGAAAACAGTTCCATCCATACCATGATGGTGTATTCTTGAGATGTTCCTGCATGATGTCTTCCACAATTTGAAGTGACAAAACCGATGAAGCTTAATTGTAAGAAAACTTGTCTTGCTGTAGGGGACTGAACCCGGCTCTTCTGGATTCCAATTAATTTTTCTACCACAGACCAGTAGTCTTATCTTTTAAAGTATTAAGTTTCTCTTTCAGAGAACTTTCTTGAAGGAAGCCCTAAAGTAAACATATTTCAGCTGGTTAATACCTAGTTTAAGAATGGTTTTTTTCCATTGTTTAAAAACTTAAGGAAATAGTGACTCAGTTGTAAATAGAATGGTCTAATTGCAGCTGTTACGGTTCAACTCAGAAGTCTTAACCTTTTTGATGGCTTGTGTCTCATGCAAAGCTAAATCTCTGGCTGATCTGACATACATATTGGAGATGGTTATAGAAAAAACAGAAAATAGTTTTTCTAAAATCAGTGGTTTGTTAAACAGTTGTCTGTCTTTTGTCCTCATTTACTGAACGTTGAGGAGACACCCATTCTGAACCCAATTTATATCCTTATCAAGTTACCCAAGTGACAGCTTTCCCTTAAAATTCTGAATTCCTTATTTCTCAGTGCCATGCAAATGTTGAACCTCAGAACCTCTAGTAAATTAAACATGCTTCTTTTCTCCAAGTAATCTAAACTCAAGAAAGGGTCAGTAGCCCTGTGTTAGTAGATTGGAGGTAGAAGACTGAAAAATGCCTTTGGTGAGGGCCAAGGGTGTTTTTGTGTATGGTAGGAGTCTTCAGAGCTTTTCAGTGTTGATGGTTCAATTCAAAGACTTAATGGAGCATTCACTGGAAAAACCCACAAGAGTCAGTAGCATGAACATCGGTATTGAAAAGAAGAAAGGCAGTGAATGCCCCTCCCAGTAGATGTGCAATGCAGAGGACCGAAGTCCCTAGTTTTGTGGGGAGAGTGTGGGGACAGGGACTATGTCCAAGGAAGAATTCCAGCTGCAGTGAGACAGTGAGTGAAAGGGCAGAGGGTCCTGGGTTTAGATTCATCCCTACACAGCACATCAAGAGGATCCACCTAGGATGAAAGCACTGGTGGAGAATCCATAAATCTTATTCTGCCACAAAGCAATATGGAATCATTAATAATGACTCCAGAAGTCTGGAGAGGGCCCTGATGTACTGTTTTGAGTGGATCAAGTGTTTTAAATTGCCTTTTTAAGGCTATATCAAGTTGGGTATTTTTAATAACAAAAATCTTGGTGTGGACCATACAGTGTCTATGTATCTGCTCCTAGCTTGACTTCACCAGAGTACCGAGACTTATTAGTCATCATAGTAGAGGCTTGGACTTGTGCCTGTTTCATGATCATGTCAGTACATGAATCCTGGAGGCCACCAACTGATTTCTTATCAGGCATTATGCCTTTGATTTGACTGTTAAATGAAATGCCAAATTTGAGAAGGTATTGCCTCTCTTCTTTGACTAATTAAGCTAATTCTGCTTGCTCTTCTGTCTTTGGGTGCAGTAGATGGGAGACTTTAGGAGAAACCAGTGCCTAGGTAAAGATGATGTGGCCGGTGTTTAGGTCTTCAAACACAGCATAGAGTCTTGAGCTCTTGAGGAGCCAAGAGCTTTGATTCCTAGGAGGAATATCACAACTTATTCTGTTCTTCGGGATCTTATGTGAGGATGCAAAGAGACACATGGTACATGCCCAGTTCCAACAACCACAACTATAAAAATGACTGATTTTTTTTTTTGGTATGTGTGTGGAGATACACAGAAGCGTCATCTCAAAAAGCCTGTAATTAGAAGAATTATTATGATCAGCCTACATTGAACTTCCATTCAATCACTTGACTAAGAATCACTTTGTTCTTCATTTCTACCTGTATATCAGGGGCTGTAATTACTGGCTTTGGAAAACACTTAAGCCAGAATACGCTTAAGTAAAACTTTTTACAGGTCATTGATTTTTGTAATAGGCCATTGTCACGCAACACCACAATGTGACTGTTGTCATGCTCTGTTCCTCTTGAGCACTTAAGTGGCTTTGATCTGATGTGTGCTTCTGGTTTTCATGAAAAACAGGAATAACACAAACACAGTTAAAGCTGTATTAAAGGGGATCAAAAATTAAAAACCTATAAAGTTGAATGTTTTGAAATATAGGGCTGGGATATAATCTTTCAGTAATGTAAAACTAGGAAAGGCAGGTTTAAAGTCAAATGGTAGCCAAACCCAAATGTGTTAAGCTGTGATAGTGCATAGCCAGAATACCTTACTTATCATAACTGCCTCTAGTTCAGACATTTCTAGTTCTTAATTTCTGAGCAGCACACTTGCTTTATCACTAATTCTTTTTTTTTTTTTTTTTTTCCCTCTTAGTATTCTGGAAAGACACCATCCACTCAGTGCTTCTATTTACTTCTTGTAAACCTATTTAGAAGACCTTGTGCTATGTAGGGCCTCCATAGAGCAATATTTCAATAAGTGGTATTAAAAAAACATTACTTGAATTTGTACAGCTTACTTCACCCTCTTGTTTTGATATTCATAGGTAGGGCTGCTGCCAACTAGTGGTGCAACTTCAAAATAGAATTTTAACCTTTTTTTTAGAAATATGGATTTTTTTAATTTGCTTCTGTGGTGTCTTTTTTAAGAAAACTGCATCACTATAGTTTTCTATAACTTGCTAGAGAAATTCAAAAGATCAGCAACAGAAAATGTAAGGGGAGATTAGTGTTTACTTGGATTTCAGTGGTACCAAAGGACCACAGCGAAGGTTCGGAGTGCTATTGAGAAATGAAGCAAGTATCTAGCTGGATATGTTGTTCTAATTAAAGCATATGCAGACATTGATTTTCTTGTATTCCCAACACAACTGTTTCCTCATTACTAAAGTTTTTAACATTAAAAATAGAAATTGGTGCCAACTCCATAGGGAATTGCTAGTAGTGCAGATTATGCAATGTTACAATAAAATTGGGTTAAAGTGAGTATTTAAGGATTAAGTCCTCAGTTAAACTGAGGACTTAATCCTGTGGGATTCTTAGTGAGAAGGATGGGTACCATTTTGAATGTCGCAGGATGGACAGAGTGCAAGACATCTTGGTAAATTTGAATTGCTGCTTCACAGTGCAAATAGTTCAGCCGATTGTCAGTACTCTGAAACTTTTCTCTCTCTCTTCATCCCAAGGTGCAGTGCTACCCAAGTAATGGGCTACCTCTTCTGTAGCACTTAGCAAAAGCTTACAAGTCCTTAGGACAGCCTGCGTCAGTAGCAGCCATACATGGAATATGCCCTTGTTTCAATTAGTTTAGGTGATACATATATTTATTAATTGTTTTTTGTTGAGATAAGCTTGCCTTCTGTTTAACAGGCCCAAGGTTGTCACATTACTTTGGTTCATATGGGTCTTGTAGTTCATGCTTCCTCTGAATTCCTCCTTCATGCTCACCTGAATGTTTAATCTCCTAAAACATTCTTATAATTGAAATAAATTTTCCCATGTTGGCGACTTGCATTGCTAAACTTGTTTTGACTTTGGTCTGTGTTATCTTTTCATGTTGATTTTCTAGTGTATTTCTAAAATACTTAACTCTGCAAAGAAAGAAAAACTATACATTTCTGCTTTGAACGGTATTGAGACATAGAGTTAGGAAAACTGTTTAGGCAATATTCTCCCAGGGAAAAAAAACGTTCAGAGGAATTGCCAGTACTGGGCCGTTCTTCCATTTCATATCGATATAGTGAAATATTTGCTGTGTCAATTTAGACTAAAATAGATACTAACAACTAATTTTTTTTAAAGTTGTTTTAATGTGGCCAGCCAGGCCGCTTTATACTTTGACCTGGGGGCATTCATAAATGCTTTTGACTGCAATTAATGTACTTAAAAATACATATATATCTGGAGGAGGGGGGAGAGAGCAGTGACCAGGAGGGGATCAGAGAGGAGGCAGCGAGAGAAATAAACGCATTCTTGGATGTAGCCATAGCAAGTATTGCCAAAAAGCGTGAATATAACTGAAAGTTGTCTAAGGTGGAACAAAGGATTACTGCTTTTTTTAATTTTGTTTTTGAACATCAGTATTAGCTGAAAGAATGACAACAAGAAAAATAAACTCAGTAGGAAATAAACAGAGAATTTGCAATGCAACTTACAGAAATAGCTGAAATTATTGTCGGTTTCTGAAGGCAAAAGTGATAATAGGAAAAAATACCCTTTCTCCTCTCTTTCTATGTTTGTCCCTAGTTTGAAATCACAAACCCTAATGGTTTTCTGCAGGTTTCATCCTTAAATTTGCTTCCTTAAATGTCTAACAAGATGTTAACATCAGGTAAATACAAAAAAAGTTGTTGCGCACCTAGCATGCTTGCTGCTTCTTTCTTGTGGCATGTATGTGTTCTGGGGGTGCTGCTTTGACCACTTTGCTTTTTCCACCATTCCATTCTGTCTGGTCTTCTGGGAATGGGACTGTTGCCATAACCAGGTGGCTCCAAGTGTGCGACCATGCCACATGACCATCAACATGTAGTTGAATACACTATGACTGTTTTCGTAGAAGAAACGTGTCTTTTAAGTGCTGCGAAGAAGGATTTTAGTGAGTCATGCGCTTCATGTCCAACAGCAAGCATTGAGACCAGAACTCATTATATATATCCATATCTATGTATCTCAGGAGATGGCATACCAAAAGTCAGCAATGTGCTGACTCTTGACACAGACTTCTGAAAATACAAGCTTTGTCATGGGGAACATAGTTAAAATTGTACTTAACATCCTTGCTTTCTGTGAGGTTGAGATAGACAAGTTAATATTTGCAAGGTGAGCTACTGTAGGATTTAATACAAACTGTGAAAATGGATTGAGTTTGAAATTCATGAGATGTTTACTGTCTGATGTGAGACGCATTATGGATAATTCTAAGGAATTTGGAGTGTGGAAAAAATTCTTAATCACCAAATCACAAAATCGCTGAGGTTGGAAGGGACTTGTGGAGATAGTTTTGGCCAACCCCCTTGCTCAGAGCATAGTCAGCTACAGCAGGTTGTTCAGGGCCATGTCCAGTCGTGTTTTGAGTATCTCCGTGGATGGAGACTCCACAACCTCTCTGGGCAGCCTGTTGCAGTGTTCACCCACCCGTGTAGTGCAAAAGCTTTCTCTTATATTTAAATGGGAATTCTTGTTTGTCACTTTGCCCGTTGCCTCGGGTCCTCACAGGGCACCACTGGAAAGAGTCTGGCTCCATCTTTTACTCCTCCCCACCAGATATTTATGCACATTGGTAAGATTCCCCTGAGCCTTCCCTTCTCTAGGCCAAACGGTCCCAGCTCTCTCAGCCTCTCCTCATGTGACAGATGCTCAAGTCCCTGAATTTTCTTTGTAGCCCTTTGCTGGACTCTCTTCATTATGTCCATGTCTCTCTTGCATTGGGGAGCCCAGCACTGGCTCCAGCACTCCCAACGCCCCTCACCAGCGCTGAGTAAAGGGAAGGATCATCTCCCTTGACCTGCTGGCAGTGCTCTGCCTAACACAGCCCAGGAGGCTGGTGGGCACCTTGCGGGTTCATGGTTGGCTTGTTGTCCACCAAGACCTCCAGGTTCTTCCCTGCAAAGCTGCTTTCCAACCAGTTACTCTGGTAAAGCCATATTGTTTATTGAGGATGCAAGTAACCTAAAGGCTTTTAATTCTTTTGATAACTTTGAAATATTGAAGTATATTAAGTCTTGCAGAATTTTTTACACCAGGACCAGAGAAAGAAATAAACTCTGAATTTTTATTGTATTTTTAATAGATTCTTATATTTTTAAATAGATTTATATAGCTTTTTATAGGTTTGAATTAAGGTGGACCAAGTTACTTTGTGGAATTGCAACCTAGAAGGGGCATTATTTCATAGATATCGATGTCTTCAATCCTGAGATAGGGATCAGAATCTGGACGTTGGGCAAGATTTTAAAGCTTCATCATACCTACAAAGGACAAGATGAAGTCACAGTGTTAATAATTACAGCTTGGTTCCTTGTCACTTGGACTTGTTAACACTGTGTTGTTGGCCATGTGCCATTGCTAGTATGAGGAACAGTTTTGTTTGTTTATTTTTTTAATATATTATCAAACTGCTAATGTTGAAGACATTATTTGCATTGAAAAGATTTCCCTTATGAGATGACTTTAACTTTTCTATCAGTTTACAAATAAATTTTTAGTTAATTGATTTAAATACTTCTAAAATGCTTTTTTGACTCTCATTAGTGGAAGTGATTTAGTTTGTATGTACTCGGAGCTGGTAGTGAGACGTGACTTTGAACTTTGATTGTTTGTACCACTAAAAGTCATAATGCTGTCTTTATTCTTGATGTAATTAGCAAATACGGGGAATATGCATTGCTCATAAGATGTGTCAGCAGGAGTCACATTGAGCAGCAAATGACTTGCAAACAGAATTCTAGAAGGATTCAATTAGTTATCTCATCATTTTGTGGTTTTTTTTTAGAAAATAAAACAACTTTTCTTATACATTTCTAATGTAACTGGTACCTAAGTAATGAAAATGGCAGATATTTAAGACCAAATTGTATAAAGACAGGAGCACAAAAAAGCTCAACAGTGCTTTCTTGTAATTTACTTGAGAAGCTGTGACGTGCAGTGTTGTTGGGTTTTATTTTGTTTTTTGTTTGTTTGGTTTTGTTTTGTTTTTTTTTTTTTCCCTTAAGCTTTTAGCTTCTAATTTAATTTAACTGTCTCCCATATACTTTCCTAAACCTCAGGTATTCCACCACAGTAGAGCAAATCGTCTGAATGATAACACACATCATAGTGTGGTAACAACTGTAATATTTTAGCAGAGCCACTAAATATCAGCAGGCTACGTTTGGCTTACTCCACTCTGCTCCGCAAGCTTAGAATAAGTCTTTATAGTACTGAGAAATGTGGTTTTTGTAAAGTGTGAGCATTTGGATAACTGGGCCGTGAGCATTTGGAGTCTTTACTCTCAGAAGCTCAAAGGGATAGCTGGCACACAGCTTCACGTACAAACAAGTTGAAGCAGTCTTGATTTTTAGACCATTAGTCTTCAGGCACATTTCCCACTAGATCAGGTGGCTCAAAGTCCTGTCCAACCTGACCTGGAACACTCCCAATGATGGGCCATCTAAAACTTCTCCGGGCGACCTGTTCCGGTGTCTTACCACCCTCATCATAAAAAATTTCTTCCTTGTATCTAGTCTAAATCTACCCTCTTTTAGATGACTGTAGCTTGTTTCTGCTCCGTAATAGCATACTATTTGTCTGTTTAATACCAAGAGGACTAAAGCTGCTCTTTTAAACTGAGATCTGTAACGGCAGGATTACAAGCCAATCTGGTTTTAATTCAGAAAGAACCCAAGTAAGCATCCTAGTCTTGTAATCTTGGCTTTCTTTGTATCTTAAAACAACCAAGCAGATCTTGTAAAATAGTTGTTTAACTACACTTGCATCAAGAGCAGCTATGTTTTACAAAGTTTTGTCCTGGGGCTGAATTTTACAGTCACATTATAAACTCAAACCCAAGGGCTGGTTTTAGTGGGAATGTTAATAGGTCCATAACCAGAGATACAGCATGTGTTTCTATAACTTGAGCTATCAAATTTATTGCCCTTTTGGAACCTCATAAAGTAAGCATTGGGATTTTGTGAATAAGTTGTCACAAACCCAAAGATGATCAAATTTTGAAGGAAAACTGCTTTTCTAATTTTGCGTAGGAGGTTGTTTTACCTTTAAAAACCTCTGACCCGTAAAACCTTGTGAAAACTGACAATAACCTGTACCTCACACAGTCAGTCTGATGTTTGATTCTACATTTTCCCTTCATGTGATGAATATGAAAAAGTTGTAATAATGTTTTGCCTGAAATTACGCTGCCTAAGAGCACTTCTGTGTATAGGAACAGATGTCTTTCATTGCCCTTCTGTTTGCTGCTCCAAAGGGATGTAGATTTTCTGTATTAAGTCTGTGGTCAGGCATCTTCTAAATGCTTGTTTCTACATTTTCCTGTAGCTTTTCTCCCTGTTCTTTCTCTGCCAAATAAAACCTGATGAATGTGTATGTTAAAATTATATGCAAATTAATATTAAAGCAGGCTTTCTTTTAGTTCCTCTTTACTAAAAAATTACTCATCTCACTTTGGTTTGTAGCAAATTTTCTTGCTATTTGTGTGGGTAAGCTTGAAGTAAAGCTTAGCGTTTTTACTGGTGCCCCTGAGGTGGAGTAGGTTGTTCTGAAAGAGGCAGACCATAATGCAGAAGGCTTGAAGTGGCCCACATCTGAGCCTGAAAACTGCCATTTCATTCCTAATGGTTGCACTATTGAAGGGCTTCGGCTGGGCGAATTGTCCTAATGAAACCTCTCACCCTGCAGACATTTGGAGTTTCATGATGGCTATTTTAACCTTACAGGAGAGGAGCCCTGCAGTTAGGAGCATGTACAGTCATGTCGTCTTGGTATTAGTCTGCCACAGGGGAGATTTTTATACCTGCTTCAGCTTTCAAGTCAAGGTTTATATGAAAACAGCTCGCAAGCTCCTTTGGTGAGGATAAGTCAAGAGTAACGTTGCGGAGGGGTTCCTGGCATTTTTCACATCTGGATCTGTTAGTGTAGGGTGGGTAGGAGGAAAGATTTTAATGTGGGCTTAAGGTTGGCTTAATACATTTGTATTGATTGCCAGAAAAGAGAACAATAAAGCAAGGTACAAAAGCTATAATGGTTTATTGAGTTTTCAGACAGAGGCAACAGGGCTATGAAACTAAGCTAGCACTTGGCAGGTGGGGAAGTCCTTCCAAGGTCAGGCACTGGGGGAATGTTTGGGAGAAGTGTCTCCTTGGCCTGCTCTTACCATCTTCCCTGAGGGCAGGACATGAGAGGCCTTTTGTCTGACCCAGTACTGCCAATTTTAAGTTCTTAAAGTTCTTAGATGAATGCAATTCAACCATTTATTCAAGAGGTAAAGACATACTGCACAGATGGGCTGTTAGTTTCCTCTTTATCTTTTGGGTCTGAATTAGGCAGACACTTAAGATGTTGTATTAGACTTCAAGTCCTGTTTTAGCCTCTAGCAAATGTTGTTATCTACAGTCTGAAGATTTCAAGCCTTGATATTGCGAGTGCTGAATTCCTGTTAGCTGAGCTCATGGTGTGGTTTGACATTATTGGTGAACTGTGAACTGGTGAATGGCTAGCTGCTGCTGGAGGGGAGATGGTCTCCCCTTCTGCCCCTAGCTGCCGGCTGCTTCAGCTTCTCTTCCTCTGTGCTTGTCTATGGTGAGCGACTTCAGGCAGCTGTAGTATAAAACTAAGCCAATCCTAAAAACCAAATCACTTCCCCCTCCCAATAGTTTCCTGAACCCGTTGTCAGGGAGGTCAGCAGAGCACCATGGCAGGTGGCAGGTTGGTGGCTGAGGTGCAGGTTGAGACTGTGTTGAGGGGCAGCCAGGCGTTACGGGAGCTCAGCTGGAAGCCTGGGTCTTTCTTCTGCCTCGCAATGGAGTAAACTAAGGGTCAGTCGTGCAGTTTTGCTCTCCTCCAGCACCCTTTTGCAGGCCAGCTTTACTACCAGAAAAGTGTTCAGAATACTATGCCAAAAAGATCAAGTTTATTTTATTTTTAACATCTCCAGTTTTCCAAAACTGCCTTCTCACTGGCTGCTCATTGTGAGGAGGAGGTACAGAAATCTCTGCGCACTTGTCCAAGCCCTGGAGCAAAGCCCTGCAGTTCTTTGCTCTTTCCAGCCAGCAGACTGGAATGATGCTTGAGACTGTGTTAGGCGAGGGAGGAGGTATTGTTTGCTCCTTTTCTCTTGTACTGCATTGATTTCTCAGACACCATCTGCTTGTGGCTGACTAATTTGCAGCAGTAGCCAAGAGGCAATTTTTTTTCTTTTTTCTTTGAGATGCAGACTCATACCATGGTCCATGCTTTTTGCCACCAGACTTGGAAATCACTTAGAAACCGGGCTAGTCAATGATAAAACTTAGCTGCTTATTTAGTAGTTGATGAGAATGAGGGACAGTCATGTTCTTAATGATTCCTCAGGGAATAATGAATTTAGCTCTGGATGGTTTTGAGTCACACTGGTTCCCAAAATAGCACAAAACAAGTGATGTGACAGTGTCTTAGCGAGAGCCTGGTGTTAGCATGCGGCTTAGTAGTGGAAAGCCTCCAGTTCGGTGACTGGTCTCTCAGGATTTCCTTATGCTGATCTTTAGAGGCTTGTTGCAGGACCAGACTTGGGAGATGTTAGGAATGGGAACTCCTGTTAAAACTGGAAGGCACTATTTGGTCTTGAAGACTTTGGCAGGGGCCGGTGTTAAGTCATTGAGAAACTAAAGGAAGAAGTCTTGCCAAAGATACCACTTTTGTTAACGATTGTGTTGTTCAAATTTGGATCACTTGCTCCAAGGGGCTTGCAGTTTCTCTGGTAGTCATCTGGGTAGGTTTTTTATGTTTGTAGATTTAGTTTTTTTATGTTTGTAGATAGTATAACTATTTTAGGAGGGGACTCCAAAAAAGGCAACTAAATGTCCTCTAAAAATGAGTCTTTATGGATTTCTGGTAAATGCTTTGTATGAATCGGTGTAAGATTCAGGTATAACTAAAATTCATTTATTTTTTTGTTTCCCTTTCCTAGAATATGACAGATACCTAGCATCTAGCAAAACCATGGCAGCAGCTTACCTTGATCCCAACTTGAATCATACACCAAGTTCAAGTGCAAAGACGCACCTCAGTACTGGGATGGAGCGTTCCCCAGGGGCCATGGAACGAGTCTTAAAGGTTTTTCACTACTTTGAAAATAGCAGTGAACCAACAACGTGGGCCAGCATTATCCGGCATGGAGATGCTACTGATGTCCGAGTAAGTCTGTTTCTAGCGTTCTCATGCCATCTTTAGGTTAAGTGTTAACTTCATACTCAAAAAATGGGAGGTAAAAGTCTGGAAGCAAACAAACACAGAAGTTTTGCGGTTTATTTTAAAAGAATCTTTACCTGTTGTATATTGTGAGTAACTTCAGAAAAAGCTTTAAGAGGTACCAGCTTTCCTTGAGAACAAAGTAACCTGATGTATGATTGTGTATTATATTAAAGAAATGAGAACTCTTCCCATTTTTGCAGAATAGAAACTTGAAATTTAGAACAGTGGTTATCAGTCTAGATACCACTACTGATGTATGTCAGTTGACTTTTACCACTTTATGTTCCCCAAAAAGCCTGTGTGACACCTCATGGCAGGGATGAGAGCTGGGATGAAGGTGACATTAAATTACACTATTCATGTTTAAAAAAAACCCAAACAACAACAACAACAAAAAACCACCACCACCACCCCCCCCCATGTTTAAATGTAAGATGTGTATGTTTACATGTTTAAAATGTTTAAATGTAATGTGTACATGACTTTTTTTTTTTAAAAAAAAAAGTCTTGTTTGGAAACTCATTCCCCACAGTGTGGGGAAATTGAGCTGGAGTCCTTTCTCCCCCCCAGTAAGTCACTTGGTTCCTCTCCACCCCAGTAGTTACCTGCTGCTTGTATTTCTACAGTGTTGTCCTTCAGTTAGTCTATGTGGAAAAACTGAAGGCTGGGATTTTTTTAAGAATAACTTTTAAGTATCTGTAATCTTAGAGGTATGTGGATATATTATTTATGCATGAAAAACCAGTTTATTCTGAAGCATACATTCTCTCTAATGCTGAGACCTTTACTTACCATTTGCTGTGCTTATTCTTTAAATTTTTGAGGTGTTGCGGTATTTAAACTGAAATGAAGCTCAATTTAACATGTCAAATGCTTTTAAAACTTTGTGGTTTGCTTGTTTTTTAATTATCCTCCAAAAGCAGAATCTTGCATGGTGGTAGGTGGTGTGCGGGGTTGTTTTCTTCTGTGAGGTTCTTACTGTAGAAGCAGGTTCCCATCTGCTCATTCCTTCCAACATTTGTATTCTCTGCACGATACTTCAAATTCCACTGCAAAGACACGATTCCAATCTGCCGAAGGGAGAGAGTTGTCAGAGTTAAGGAGACCTGTTGTCTCCTTCTGCCCACTATTAAGTTTCCTTTGTGCAAGAGAAAACTAAATAAAAAAGACTAAAGAGTTTTGAATGTTTTCTCTTCCTTTCCTACTGTTTATTTTCTAGCATGGCTGCATATGAAAAGCCCTAACAGCATTCCTAAGTGGAGTAGATCTTGTGACAGTGATAACAGACCTGTGAAATTCAAGGATTTTCATTGGTGATGATCAGAAAATCTGTCTCTTGTCAATTTAATAAGTTCATATCTGTGTTTAGGGATAACTTGGTGAGCGGACAGATTAGAGGTACAACAACAGGAATCATTATCATCAATACCATACACTTATTTTACATGGAATAGGGGTTTTTGGGTGCCACTTGAAATATCTTTGCTCCCTGGCTTAAGTGTAGTGGTTTGATATATGTCTAGTGTGATTGATTTGTTTCATAAAGTATATTACTTGGTACAAGGGAAGAAAAACTGTGTCTCAGTATGTTTTTAACCTTGCAAGCCTCTACTGTGGACAAATGTCTAGGGTTCTTTATATGGTACTTGAAATCGAGGTTATCTTTCCAAAAAAGTATGTAGAAACTTGAAACACAAAAGCAGAGATTAAATCTCTGGTTTCTCCAGCTCAGAAATACCTGTGGTTATGGGCTTTAAGGATCCAAAACTTACAGTCCCTGTAAGAAATTCAGTGCTGAGTTCCATTTGCAGAGTTACATATCCTTGTTTTAAGCAAGAATGTGTCATTTTTAATAAAAGCAGGATCAAAAGAACAGGCAAGTAGCAGTTACTTGAGGCTTGCCTTAATTTTTAGTTTTCATATATGCACATTTAATTGGATAATTTTTTTAAAAGTAATGAGATTTTTGTATTGTTCTCCTTTCCTCATAAAGAAGAATGTGGTGAGTTGCTGTTAAACTTTGTTCTTTTAACAAATGTAGCTCTTTATTTTGTTAAACTGGGACAATGACTGTTGAATGTGCAGGTACTCCATAGTAAAGATCTAGCATTGATGTATTACCATGTCCTGACATTTATTTTAGAAACAGTAAACCCTTGTTGGAGTACAAGCCTGCATTCCATTGGAATGACTGCTGTTCGACCAAGCCGAATAATTTAAGATTAAAATAGCCTTTAAAGTTTTTATGCCTTTAGTTTTGCTCCCCCCCGCTCCTTTTGTGGAGGAGACGGTCTGCAATAGAGCTTCCATTTCTTCTGAATTACAAACTGAGAAGGAGACTGGTGCTGGGTTTGGCCTTTGGCTTGTTTCCAAGGAGCTCTTTAAGAATACTCAGAGGTGGATGTCTTTGAGACAAGTCTGCAATTAAAAAGAAAAAAAGATTTTTCAAGACTACTCTCTGGTTAGCACAGCTTCTGGGATGATAGCCGAGGAACCTTTCCAGTATTCAAAGGAAGTCAGACTTGGTCTGAAATCTCCAGAAGCACCAATTAAAGGTATTTCTGCTGGTAAAGTGTAGGACTTTGTGGAATGTACTAATACCAAGGGAAAGTAAGGGTGGAATTTTCTTTCCTGATTAGTGATTTCTAACATCTTCTGTTTCTAACAAAGTCAAGTTTGCCTTTGTCAATGGAAAGGATGTGTTTGACAGTCAAAGAATTGAGGAAAGGCCCTTTTCCCTTTTAAAAAAACAAAGATCTTTTATGACTTCCTAAGAGTGGAAACACTGCTTTAGCTGTATACATTATACACAAATCCTTGATCATGAAGGAAAACCCTTTTCATTAAAATCCTCATTTTGTTAAGCTCAGATTTACAGAAAACTAAGTTCTGTTCGAGTCTCTTAAGTGGCTAGACTAAAGGTACAATTTCCTTGCTATTTGACTTGAAATATCTTTAACCATGACAACAGTGTGGCTATATGTAGGCTTTACTTTGAGGAGAACTTCTGGCTGTGGACCTCTGTTTATTCTGGATGGATTTAGTCCCTCAAAGACAGCTGTTTCCTTTGAGGGATGAGCCTGTATTCTGCAAAGGATTCAAGGGCAGCTTTTCAATTCTTGGAAATACTTTCTTGGATTTCAAAGAACTGGCATGCTCCCTTTACCCTGTTTTTCCTTGGTGTAATACTAAAGACATGCTTCACTTCCACCAAAAAAAAAAAAAAAAAAAAAAAAAAAGCTTTTATGAATGTGCAAACAGTGATCTCCTACTGCAAAATGCATATATAGCAACACATTTACCAGAGAAAGAAAGGTTGTTTATCTTCCCGATTTATCTTGGTATGTCTTCATTTGGATGTGTTGTCTACGTGCATATTCACAGAGAGGGATTTCCAGGGCTTTGGGGTTGGAGAGGATGCAGGGCGTGCTCTGCCCTGTTCACAGCCTCAGGTGTGGCATGCAAGTAGGTGGGTGTTGCCGAGATGGAATTTCTTTGGTCTGAAGTGCACCCTGAAAGTAAACACTGCCACTGCATCTTGATCAGCAGTTACAAGTAAATCACCTTTCTGTTTTCAGAAGATGTGGTTTGAAGCAGAATTGTAACCACCATATTTGG
Organism: Ciconia boyciana; assembly: GCF_034638445.1. Classification (NCBI taxonomy): domain Eukaryota; kingdom Metazoa; phylum Chordata; class Aves; order Ciconiiformes; family Ciconiidae; genus Ciconia; species Ciconia boyciana. The sequence continues at coordinate 4,677,416 of NC_132935.1, forward strand.
TAGAGAAATGAATGCACTGCATTTAGCAGATTGAGGGGGTAGGGAAGGGTTGGGTTTTTTAGAAAACAGACATTTGGAAACCTTGTGTGAGCCCTTATAGATGGCTTTCAGTGAAGTGCAGTTCTGTTCCGTGGTCTGCGTTCCCACCCCGGAGGTGCCCAGCTTGCATCCATTACACCTTCTTTTAAACTTCTAGCCCTTAGAGCTTATCCTTGATTCTTGAATAGTAGTTGTGAGAAGTAAAGATGGCATTATTTAGGTGGAAATAACAACCAAAAGTCTCAAACCAGGTTATTGCCAGACATGAGTCACACCTTGATTCTTATACAGGTTTGTTTTCTTCCAATTTTGTAAAACTAGCTGACTAAAACATAAACTGCATAGAGTTAACATTAAAACTTTTAGCTGTCAGCTTTGTCCTTATTTCTGGAGCTAGAGAGGAGCATTGTTAGAAGTCTTTGACAAATAAAGATACAGTGTCCAGGGCTCTCTTAGCCTCTTCATCATTCAGATGTCTTTTCTTCCCTTTTTTATGCAGTACCACCCTGAAATGTCAGCTTCTTTAACATTGACAAAATAAGAACTCAAAAAGCTGGAGAAGAAAAGAACATAATTAGCTAAGGATAAAGATATATCTAACTTAATGGACCCGAAAAAGTTTCAGGTCAAGGGGCATGCCTTGGCTGTGTCCCATCCCTACATCAGGGAAAAAGACCAGAGCAAATTCATCAGCTTCCCTACCCACCTGCAGAATCTTATTTTTCACAGGTAGAAGGCATGGGTGCAGGGTTGGAAGACTCTGTATTCCAGCTAGTTCCCTCATTTGAGCTTTTTAGAAGGAGAAGGGCTGAAGCACATTCAGCCAAGACGTCACTAAAGCAGTTTAATAAACTGCATTACTGTGTTACTATTTGTTGCTTGCTCTTTTCCTGTTTGACTCTCCCCTTCTATCCGTATCTGATTTTTATCTTCCCAAACCATTTGCAATTTGCATGTCTTAGTCCATCCTACAGTGTCTGTATTTCATTCTGTTTTGGCTAGCTGTTTGTGCAGTATTTCCATTCCTTCCAGGTTTGTCTACATCGGGCTCTTGAGTTTTTGCTGGTGTTTCTGCGTTATGGGTGGTTGCTGTATTTTACCCAGTAATACAGGAGACCTGAGTATTTGATTGGAGATCCAGTTTGTGGTGGAGGAATGGAAAGAGTCTCTAGTGCAAAGGTCTACAACTCAAATGATATCCTAGTTAGACAAGTATTTCTTCTAGCAGCAGTGCCAGCTTCCTTCTCACGTTTTCTCATGCTGCCACCTTAGTTGTGCTGGCATAGGTATTGTGACTGTTTGGCAAACTCAGTCCAAGTTAAAATGAATGATTGTTTTAGTGTTGTTTTGAATCCAAATCAGTTCTGCAATCTTGTTAGCTGCATCGTCTTGCAGACTGACACAATTGAGAAAACTGGAGGAAGAAAGGAAATGCCTGCTTATGCTGGCACTGCTGCTCAGGTCTGCGGTGTTACTGCACCACCAGGGAATAGGCTATTAAAGCCTTATTTATGAGCATCCCTCATCATCCACTGCAGCATTCCTGGTTTCCAGGATGCTGGACTTCTCAAGGATATTGCCTGTCTTGAAAAAGGGCAAGAGGCTTGTCAGTCTAACCCTCAGTCACTGAGAAGACTAACTTCTAGCCACAGTTCCACCTATTCAGCTTAATCTCTGTCCTCCAAGTCTTCCCCTTTTTCAAACCTGACTTATTTTGACCCGATATCTGGACGAAAGGTAGTGGCTGCTGTGGCTGGTCTGGAGCAGAGCTGGTATACACGATACTGATTCTGATTGACTACCAGGTAGCCAGAAGTTGAACTTGCTGCTTTCCAAGTGCTGAATGGGCCAGATAAGCTTTATTGCTTCTTGGTTCCTCCTAAACCAAGCAGATAGCTTGAAGAGTTATAGGGGGGTTGGCGCGTGGTAGGGCTGTTCTAATGTATCTACTGCTATCTGTAAAGGAGAATGCAAATGTATTATACAGGATTTTTTTTTTTACCTACTGGGTTTCTCTTTTAAAATAGATTCTTATGATAATATAGTACAGGGGTAGCAGGTTGGTCACACAAAGTTCTTTCACATTCAGTGGAAAAAGCCTGTGAACACTATCAGGACTCAAAACCACGCCACTAAGTATTTTTGGTGTTAATTTGATAAATCTGCTGTATACAGCAATGGTTACATATCCAAATCTAATTTCTACATGTATGCAGTAATTTATGTGCTTTGAGGCAGTGGAACTTTTTGATGTATAGCTTCTCCAGAAGCAGACTGGAGCGCACTGATTTCTAACATCAATAAGATATGTGTAGAAATGTATAAAATCATTGTTGATCTAGTAAAAGAGCTAGAAAATAGGTATCACCTACTCCCCCCCCCCCCCCGCCCCCCCCTTTTTCTCTGTTGCCTGCCTACATGCATTGCAACAGGTGACAAAGCATAGTGGTATCGTTTAGTTAATATATGCCTCCCTTCTGTGAACTTGAAAAAAGTGCCAAGAACTCAAAACTATGGACCTGCAAATATAAGCAGCATAAAAAAGAAGGTAGTCAGTACTGTGATATTCAGACTAATTGTAACAGACAAAAAGACCCTTGGCCTTTAGAATGCCTGTTTTACTTGTGCAAAATACTCTTCATATCCTTGGGTGAGACACACATGCAAAATAACATTTTAAGAACCATATAAATAGCCCTTTGATGTTTTTTCTGAAAACACCTAGATCTACAGGTGGCTTCAAGTCATAGGATGACAGAATATCTCAAGTTGGAAGGGACCCATAAGGATCATCAAGTCCAACTCCTTGCAGGACTACCTAAAACTAAACCATATAACTAAGAGCATTGTCCAGATGCTCCTTGAACTGACAGGCTTGGTGCCATGACCACTTCCCTGGGGAGCCTGTTCCAGTGACCGACCACCCTCTCGCTGAAGAACTTTTTCCTAATGTCCAATCTGAACTTCCCCTGACGCAGCTTCATTCCATTTCCTCGTGTCCTATCGCTGGTCACCGGAGAGAGGAGATCGGCACCTCCCCCTCAAGTCAAGAGCACATCCTGCATTAAAGTTTAGCCATACAGGACTGGATCCAAGGAAGCTCCTAGACTTTGCAAGTGCAACTGAGGGTAGGGTGTAGTGAGTTCTATACATTAAGCTTCTGGAAAACTAAACTTATTGTCAACATTTAAAATACTGTTATATTTATTTAGGAAGCTATGCTAGTGGGCAGTAGGATCAGAAGAGTGCTCATTCAGCTGAGGAGACTGGAAAGCACGGCTGTACCGGCTCTGTTTGTCAATGCTATCGGTGTGTGCTCGGAGGTTCCCTATGGAATGATGTGTGGATGTGGGGACGCACTTTGGATGACTGATCTGTGTAAGGCTTAAGTGTGAAAGATGCTGAGGCACTTAGGTGGATGTGTTGCTTGAGTTGATGGTGTCTCTGGGCTTGCATGGTGACAAAATCCTAGGCACCAGAATAACGTGTTTTCAGGCTGTAGTTTCAGTAGATACTTGTTGCTGTGCTTCAGTGTCAGAGTTCTTGTTTGGCTGGATCAGTTCCCCAGTCTAGTTTATAATGTGATGTACAAATGTTTGCGCTGGATCAGTGCAGGAGAGAGCAAGTAGCATGATAATGAGAAAAAGAGGGATGTGGGCTTTTTTCTTTCAATGTCAGACATAGTGTCATCAGAGGACAACCTGCGTTTTGGTGTTGTGAGGGCATGGAGTTTTCTTTTATGGAAATTTTAAATTAGTTTTCCTCAGAGCTTTGTAGTTTGCTTTTGTCCAGCTCTTCATTTAAGGTCCCCATATAAATCTCTCATCAGCAGTTGTAATACTTGATATATAAATAGCATTTGACGTATTTGAAGTGCTTCACAAACATTAACACTGTGTCCCTATGTCGGAGGTGCTACGTGAAGACTTTTTCTAGTGCAAGTCACTTTCTCCTTCCTACTAAATAGGGAAATTAGGTTTGTAGTCACACTGGGAGTATATTATTCCAACTTCAATTTATTCATAGTAGAACATCAGCTTTGTTAATTTACGAGCAAGCAATTCATTTTCACTCATTTACAGAAGCACAAGGTATTATTGATAGATACTGAGAGAGAGCCTAGGGTATCCTGCGCCTTTCAGCCTTTCTTTGGTCTGTCTTGATTTTTCAACAGCTTCCTAAATACAATGTATTGAAATTCTACTTTTTGACACGTTCGCCTAATTTAGGACAAATATTAAACTATTTTTCAAATTAGCTGTGTTGAATATCTTTGGGTTCTTTAGACAAATGAGTAAAAATGAGTGCTATCCAGTTTTCTAGCTATTGAAAAAGCTTTTTTTTTTTCTTCCTTCTGGGTTAAAGGGAGGGAAGGGTGACCTATCACTTACCTATTATTGATAGGAAATTCCTCTAAGGGCTTCCCATTCTCTTTTGCTCAGCTGTACTAGCCTATTTTCTGTTCGGGATGTAAATGTTAGCTCTGGAAACCTAATTAAAGTCAATGTGATTACAGTAAACAGCATACAACTGGCACATGATTGTGTGACTTCCTTAGAGTTATAGGATATTTATGAGAGAGACAATAGACACATGAAAACTCCTCATAGAAATTTATATTCATGTAGGTATCCTGTGTACACCCAAAGTGGAATCTCCTTCTGGAGTAGGTTTCTGCTGGAGTCAAGCTCTCCTGCGAGTATTTCTAGCTGTGTTACTTTGAGGTCATAAGTTGTAATAAGGGTTGAAACTGTCGTGTTCCTTACCTGTTTTTTCCACTCAAGAATGCATCTGAGGAGCTTCCTGAGGTAAAAGGCTGATTGTAGTCAGGTCTGGAGAGATTTCAGATGTCTTTGGCTGTGCTTCCAGTTAAAAGGTTGTCATGACATATCTCAGCGGGATGTCTTAGTCGCTATTATGCAGTGGTTAAGCAGTTAAATTGTTTGTCTGGAAACTTGTGATTAAGCATTCTGATCACTACCACGAAGAACATCAGGCGTGCTTCTGGCAAGGCTACTCACGTTGCGACCATGAAAGATGGAGAAGCTGTCACCCATCCTGGAGTGATGGCGGTGGCTTTGTTTGACACTCCAAGCGTCTCCACTTGGTCTGTGGAGGCTGTCCAGAACCCAGGACGACTCTATGTGTTGTTTACTACCCGATCAGAGTTAAATACACTGACCCCATTATGGCTGCAGTGCCAGTGCAAGCCTTAGAGATTAATGTTGTACTGTTTGGAAATAGGAGCCAGATAAAACAAGCCCTGTCCTGCTGCATGGGAACTTACTATCCTGTTTATATGCTGCGCTTCCCCTGGTGAGAGTTCGTGTTGCTGAATGAACCGCACTGTTGTGGTGCTGGTTTATGTTGATTGAAGGTGTGGCTCGAAATGTTTTAAAATTCAGCTTCTCTGGTTTATTAATAAAAAGGTAAATAAGCAAATAGATGTTTTACTTGAGAGGCTTCCCCTGCAGACCAGCCATTTTGAGTGTCTTAATCACCATATTTCCTTGTTTCTCCATTTTTTCATTCTGGCTATGGTTTGTTAGCGTCTGGAATGAGCTCTGTGGCATTCCTAAACAAAAAAAAAAGAAGAGAAGCCACTTAACATCTTTGTTTCGCATAAAGCATCACTTCTTCCTTTCTGGGCATACATAAGTTTTTAGAATGTATTTTCAAACACTTGCATTTGACCTCCTTTGCACCAATGCTGCTATCTCCTTAATGTTTATGCTTAGTTGAATTTTTCTTGTGTTGCAGTATGTACTAATTGTTGCTAATTATTTTCTTGGGGTGATACCAACTACCTGGCCAGAAGGGCTGGGGTACCCATCTTATGTAATTTAGAAAATACATTTACTTTTTTTTTTTATTTACTTTTTTATTTACTTTTTGTTCTGTGATAGGTTTAGAATTGATTGGTCATATAAAAAGGATAGAGGCTTAAAAATCTCACTCGCTTTTGGTGGGAATTGAGACATCTGACTTCTTTAGTCCTTTCGAAATCCCAACCTGAAAAATTAGAGGGGTTCTGAGATGTCTGGCTTGATTCTTTCCTGAGTACATACTAATGGTTTCAGCTGAGCCTTATGCATCAGTATTCTTGGTGGTTCATGGTCACAGATAATTTTTTTTCTTTCCAAAGCCATTTCTTATCACAGCAGGCGTAACTATCGTTTGAGAACATGTACCCCCGTTTTCATTATCAACTGACAGCATCAGAGACAGGGGAAGGGGTAGATTTCAAAAAACAAACACTGCATGTTACGTACTCTATGCAGGGTGCAGAATGAGATGAAAATGAATGAATCTCTTCTGTTTGCATGCATATAGAAAAGCTGGCAGTGTTCCCTTTAGAGGAGAGCATGCCTGCCAAAATGTTAGGCTTTACTAACTAAGCAGAGATTGTCCTTTGGTTGAAGAAGAGGTTAAATGTGCCTCTGTCACTTCTGAGAGTACTTGGTGGTTGTTATGTGTTTCCCAGGATACAGACAACTGTTCTCCTTTGCGGTATTTGATACAAAGACCCTTAAATACAGGCAAGAAACAAACTTAACGAATTTTTGTATGCTGTGCTCAATACATTTAATTCAGTTTGAAAACTGTTCACTGACCTGATAATAGATCTTTGGAACTTGCTGGGTAAGGTTGCAAAAAGTTAACTGCTTTAAGAGGAGACAGGATGAGTAACTGGAAGAGTTTCATTGAAGGCTGGTGAATGACAGAAACAATGCTTGGCTCAGGAAATCCACTCAGATAAAAATAGTCAGAGGCTGGGAGAGCACTTAGAGGAAGTGTCGTACATGTTTGCCTGGTGTCGCCTCTTCCCCCGCCATCCATCTCTGGCCACTGTGGTTCTTCCTTCAGTTGTTTTACCAACATACCTGCAGGGAGGTTACTTCTGTTTGCATTGGACGTTTGTCCCAGCAACTTGGGCATCTTCTGGCTGCCAGGACTTGGCTGTTGCTGGTTAGTTTATGTGGTGCTGCCAGCTGGTAGCGCCACTTGAAAATGTTGATTCGCCAGTGTGTTTTGAAGTTTCCCTCCCACATGATACAGTCCTCCGTAAGCGTCTTGTATGCTTTGCTGTTTGTGTCCATCTTCCTTCAAGTGCAGGGCTTGTCATCCACTTTGCAGTTGATGTCCAGCTCCTGGGCATGGAAGAAGACAAGGGTATTGGGAGGCACTACTGGTACTGAAGCGAATGAAGCTTCTGAGGATGCTCACACTGATGCTGTTGGAGACAGGGTGCTGGGCTTGATGGAACCTCTTCTGACTCAGACTCCATGAACTTACTAAACACGGCTTGTGTTTCCTTCTTGTAGGCTTGAAAGAATTATTTTTTTACATTTCACTATGCACTGTGTTGCTTCTGGAAGATTATTTAAAGGTTGCAGTTTAGTAAGATGTGTGAGCTGAGCTAACAGCTTGCTATCACCTCACCAAAAGCATGATTCCACTCCTACATGTGTCATCTTCCTCCTCTATTCAGATTTAGTGCTTAATTCTCTTTTTGCAGTTAGTTTTCTTCTTGATTAATTTGCAGAATCAAGATCTTAAACAATTTCTTTGGGATATAAAATAATAAATTTCGGGAAACAATGTCATCCTGTAAAAAAAACAAACAAACAAAAAAACCAAAAACAACAAACAAACAAAAAACAAACCGAAACACTTTTGCCTAGCTCACCCTAGTAGCCCACCTCTGGCTCTTGCAGAACTTCCCACTGGCTACGTGTTGATGTTGTCTGAAATTCTGAGCAAGAATCAGCAGCTTGTGCATGTGTATGTGTGTGTATACACACGCTCACACATGAGTATTTTCAGTAGGAAATTTTCAGACCGTTGCAGGGTCAGAAGCAAAGGACTACGAATTCCTGAAAGAAGTGTCTGGGAGCAGTGATAGCCTATGCTCCTGCTGAGCTCTAAACTCTGTACTGGCAGGGATCTGCCGCCTTGCAGAGAGACAAGCCTTACCTTCCACAGGCTTGTGAGACAGCAACTGTGATCTCCTGCTGACTTTCTAATCTGGATAAGGGCAGGACAGCCTGGCACGTTGCACCTGAAACGTTGCTAATCCACAATCTACTAACACATTTGAATTTTAGTTACCGCATGTTAGGCCTTTCTAAGGTCTAACACGGAAGGGGAACAACAATCCGTTACAATTTTTTTTTGAAAGGTTCCTTTCTCAGGCAAGAGATCCTCAAACTATGGAATTTACCTCAGGACAAACAAGTAGGACATCTGTTTTGTTTGAGAATCTTCCTAAATAGTTGTCTCTTGCCTCATTTTATAAAGGCTGAATCTCAGGAGAAAATGAGTGGGGAGAAGAAGGGGAAGGAAACCAAGGGGCTGTGACACGATGTACCAAATCCTGGCTGTTGGGGCACTAAATAGGATGAAAGTCTTAAGACAATTTTCAAACTGTAGATGAAGAGTGACTTTTAAAGGCTGGTGGTGGGTTTTTTTGAACAAATGCATCTTGCTTTCATCCACAAATCTGATTTTTATATGTTGGCTTTTATGTTATTCTGATTTGTATAGAGGAAATAGTGGCTTAATTCTGATAAGACGGATGGAAATGTATTTACTGATGTTTTGTGAAGCCATGCCAGTAAAACTTCAGAAATTGTAAATGTTTGTCTGAAACAGCTTGCAGTCGAATATGTTTAGTATTCTTAATAAAAGTAGTATCTGATTTATTGCTCAGTATTTTGTATAGGGTATGACATCGTGACATTGTAAAGCCTTACTGTAGAATTTGTATAAAATATGTATTGCTTTTTACGGCTTGTAAGGAGTGTATGTTTCTCTGTTTTAGGGCATAATTCAGAAGATTGTGGACAGTCACAAAGTGAAAAATGTGGCCTGCTATGGGTTACGGCTCAGTCATCTGCAGTCTGAGGAGGTTCACTGGCTACACCTGGACATGGGGGTGTCCAATGTGAGAGAGAAATTTGAACTAGCCCACCCTCCAGAAGAATGGAAGTAAGAGTATAAATCTGTTCAGTGTCAAAATCGAGTCATATAAGTCTTTTTGCCTTGTCATGAAAAACAACTCTATAACTTGCTTTATTAAGGAAGATCCTCTTGTGGTGAAATAGAGGTGATGGAACAGGAAAAAAACCTACAACTTTTCACATCAAAGAGCTGTAAGCGGTGAAGAATGCTTTTTGTTGTTGTAAGGGGTTTCCTGCAAACTGAGGAGAACAGATAAGTGTAGCCTGGGATTTAGAGGAGGCATAAAGTAGGAGGAGAAATCTCCTGGTCATTTGTCCTCAAAAACCTGCAAAAGTTGTGATACATCTAGTGAACCAGCCCCATCTCAGGCTTTGTCATCCTTAAAAGTTTTAGGATAGGAATCCTATTCCTATTTGTGGTATAAGCACACTGCTGAAAATTTAAAATGATAAATCTTGTTATTTAAATGAAAACAAGAAAATATTGTTAACTACTGGTTGTATTTAGATGCAGACTAAGTAGGAGAAATGTAATTTGAAAAGAGTGAAATGCAGTGAATAGATCAGTTTATCCCTCTGCAGCAGTAAAACTTTTCAGTTTCAACTAAAAATAGTTGTAAAATTATTTCTTGGATAATGAATTGAGACCCAGAGCGATGAGTGACATCTGCCTTTCTTCTAACTGGGATCTTCAGTTATTCCAGGAGCAATGAACAAAAGAAAGGTAACCGCAGAACCTGGGGTTTTTTTCATAGCCTAGATACATTTGCTGAGATATTTTCATGATACCAGTTAGTTGGTTAAAAGAACTGGTATGACCTATGCTCTGTTGAAGGTTGAGTTCTCTTCAGCTTTTTAGCAGAGTAAGCTGATGGTACATGCTCAGGAAAGGATGTAGGCTGGAGAGAAAGACAGGAAAGATTGTCTGCTTCCCTGGTAGAAAGAGAAGAGGAAACTAACATTTATTTGCAGAAAGACACAATTGTCTACTAGAGAAGATGCAGAGCTCAGAGTTTTAAAATACCATTAAACCAAGTATAGTACTAAACTCATGTGGAAACACCAAAAAGTAGATTACTATGATTACTAGTTCATTGCAGGGGTTTTGTGCATGTTCTTCTGTGGTTTATGTTCATAACCAGAGTTTGTGCAAAAGTTGCTAGTTATTTTAAAGACTTACACATATCTTGTGCAGAATTATTGTAAATAGTCTATACTTAATTTCTTGCAAATTGAATTGTTATGTACTAGCAGATGTCACAGTTGGCAATCTTCAATTTATAAATTCTCTTTAGGGGCCTGATTTTAACAAATGTAACAAATTTAAACATTCCTAATTTGTTTCAAAGTTAGGTTTCGGAAATGTTGCACATTCTCTTCTTTGCATGTTAGATTTTATTGTTTTGAGGATGTGCATCACTCTTTTTCCTTCCATACCTTACAATAAATTTTTCATTGATAATGCTGTGAAATCACAGCTTAGGAAGTAGGGGATTCCTGAATCCTTTTCATGATGATAGTGCTGCGTATAAGATGTCAATAATTTATGCTATGGAAATTTGTTACATAGTCTATAAGTGTCAGTTCCAATTTTATTAGGTGGTGCAACTCACATTGTACACATTGCAGACCAAAGTTAATCAGTTCTAAAAGCAAAGTTAGAAGATTGTTTTGAAGTTTGTGGAAAGGTATTATATAAAATACTCATGAAAGAGCTATGGCAAGATGTAAATTATTCAATACCTTTCCAGAGTGTTGTTTAATGTTTTATCGAATACATGCAGCCTGACATACCTTTTAAACCCATGGAGATTTGCTGTGCATAATCAAAACGCTGCTGTCATATTTGTAATACCATAACACAGAGTGTTTGAGATCATATGACAGTACTTGTAAAAATAGTTAGATTAGTAAAGGGAGAGAAGTCTTGGCATGGTTCTTAAATTGAAAGCTTCCTATAGTGTTAATGAACCAGTAACTGACTCTTGTGTGATTTTTTTTTTTTTTTTTTTTTTTAAATCATCTAAACTAAAAGGGCTGTATATTTGGTGTTCAGAAATTGGATCTCAGACATTCTCCTTGACTAATCCAGATACTAGAAGTTACACTGATTGACAGTAGTTTGTAGACAAAAGTTACCAGAATAAAATCCATTTCCCGCATAGGCAGCTTGTATTTGGTGCTGTTTACAATCCTGCAGAGGATGGGCTAGTGAAGGGGAGAAATAGGGATATGACTCTGCTTCAGATCACAGAGCTGTAATTAGAGCTTAGGAAGAGTAAATAATAGTGGACTTTAGGGCAACAAGGTCACCCAGAATTCTGTCACGTCAAATTTTCTTCCTTCTTCCTATGGCAAACAGTTCAGTTGCAGGAGCACATACAATTTAGCTTTGCCAAACTGCCAGTGGATAACCTCAATTATGTCACAAAAGACGAACAGGAAATCACTCCTTACTGGAAGTCTTTTTTCCCCACCCTTATGTTTGCTTTTATCTACTACTTTGACTGTCTTCTTGCTATAAAAAGGTTTGTGTTTTGCATGAGATAGCAAGGGTTTGAACTATCTTGTGGTGGGCTTTTTGTTTGTTTTTGAAGAAAAATCAGTGAAGACCTAATACTTCATTTTTTTCTACAAAGAAGAAAGATTGGCACTAAAAGTCAGATAAAAGCCTTTTATTGACTGTGCCTGCATCTTTGCTGTACGTTTACTTTCGGAATGTTTCTGCTAGTTAACTGTATCAAATCAAAATCCCTTTCCCATTTTATTTTATTCTCTGGCAATGAAGATAATTCCATCCAGCATTAGAAAATTCCAAATGCGTCTAAATCAAAGTGCCAAAAATGATCAGAGGTATAATTATTGGAACTGCCTGCTTATTTGTTTGTGGTAGTTAGTTCAGGAAATAAATATTCTGGAGTCTGCTGTGTTTTATGTCACATTGGGTAATACTATCTTATTTCTTTGAGTTATGCAAGATTTAACACTACAGAAGCATTGTATAATTTGAGTGTAATTCCATGCAATTGCTCTAGAATAACTGTAGACTTCCAAATGCAGTCTGAGAGTTTTGTTCATTACCGAATTCCAATAATGCTGCTGCTCTTAGGTTTATCTTACAGTAGCATAAATTGTTAAGTCTTCCTTAAGCATTTGCTTGTATGAAGGCCTGTATACCTGTGCATGAGATGATCCCAGATGGCAAGTGAAATACAAACAAACAAAATCCCATGGCTTTTTTATGGGACAGCAATAAAGACTGGAGTGGATTTGTTTGCTTCAGGTTTCCTCTTAGCATTTATGTTGGCAAGGCAGACCTGGGCATGTGTTAAACTCACTTTTTAATGAAGAAATTAATCTTCACTTGTAGTAGTATTATTTTAATGACTGAATGTTTCCAAGGACATGAGGGTGAAAGATTAAAGAGCCTTTCTCCCTTAGCCTTCATCTTTACCCTGTACAGCTAGGTGAACTAGGGTTAGCAGGATGTGGGACTCTTAACTCATAGCATTGACCCTGGTCATTTTTTATAGTACTGAGCCTTCAACAGCAATCATGGCAGCTATCCTTTCTGTCTCTGAAAATGCAGTATGCCAAAGCACTGTTCCATTTGCTAGTCTTTTCTGTCCCGCAAGGGGAGAATCAAGAGGTTTGAGTAACAAAGTGTTCCACGTGGGGTAGACATCTTCCAGATCTATACTTAAGGTTTGTAGGTAAAGCAGGTCCTTATAACCAAGCACCGTTCGTGCTTTGGCTCTAACAGGTAGAAGATGTCCCAATGCTTAGCAGTCCTGTACTATAAGTTTTAATAGCTGCAATATAAATGCCTTGGCACTGACACAAAGGCCAGACCACCTGCGGAATGATTGAATGAGTTGACTAAGTTGATCTAAAAGCTCTGTACCTCTCCTCTCCACAGTCTGTCTTCTCCCCTCTCTTGCTTCCAGTTATCCAGTCCTTTCCCTTTTCTTCTATGTGCCTTAATGCTTGTCTAATCCTTCAGCGAGCTGATTCAGTTCATTAAATTCACACAAGGCTCCTCCTTTGTCTGCCCTTTTTGTTCCCATCTTCTCCTTTCTGGTTACTTTTCTGCTGATGTGAACTGAATTAGAACTTGCAGGAAGCAACGTACGTGGTTGGGACTGGTGAGATTATTTCTTTCAGTGCTACAAAATATTAAGAGTTGGATCATCCTTTCTGTTTTGGTCCACCAACTGCCCGGGTAGTGCTTGTTACTCAAAGGGAAGCTTCTAGAACTGGTCAGTAGTGTATGCTATGCTGTGGACAGGTCACTTCACCATACAACTTGTTAACTCTACTGATGCCCACCTTTCTGCAGGTCTGAGTGGAGGCCCATAGTGTGTGTCAGTGCGTGCATGGAAGCACGTATACCGCAGGATAGATGCAGAGCGGCAAGTAGAATAGTAGTCTTCTGGTTTTATCAAACATAAGGGAAATGGTCATCAGCTGGGATACTTGCTCAAAAACCAGACTTGATTTGTGAGAAAGGGACATGTCATCCTCATCAGTTGGCTACATTTCAAAGACAGTAGATTGAGAGGATATTGAAAATCAAGCCCATCCTTGAGTTGGCCTTTGGAAGTCAGCTTCTTCATTCCCATAAGCGTAGTCAGAGATTACGTTATAAATAGGTAATGAAGGTCACTCTCAGGGACTGTCCCAGCCAAGCTGTTTTGCCTTACCTGATTTTCTCATGGGATCCTGTTGCAAAAAGCAGTACTTGTCATGGGTCCTCAGTTAAGAAGACAACTCCTTGTAAAGGAGAAAGATTGCTTTTCCTGTATTTTTTTTTTTAATCCCAGAGGGTAAAGGTGTTCTACATCCGGGTCTAGATCAGGGTGACTGAGACAATATGTATGCTGCTGAAGGTCTGAGATCAGTTCCACATGCATTTCTTCAGGCCTGTCTGCTCTCTGTTGGCTTGTAGGATGACTGAATAGCAAAAGAGGTGGTGTGGAGTGACTACCAGTATTTAGGCAATATTTGTTCTTAGTATATTGGGAGGCCAAATAAAGGATTCTTTGCATTTGTATAGTGTGAAGATTACACCCCATCTTCAGTATCTATTATTAAATAAGATGTTTAAAACACATTTAATGACTCATAACACTGCCCTTCCAGGATTTAGAAGGTCCCCTTGGTCAGGCACCTGATACCCCTGTGGTTGGGTGACCTTGGCTCGCTGGCAGATCCAGGCCCTCCCCGGGCTGCAGGGTGGGTCTCTGCTCCAGCGGGGTCTCTCCAGGGCTGCAGGGGAGCCCTGCTGCGGGCCTGCAGCACCTCCTGCCCTCCTCCTCCTCCGGCCTCGGGGTCCCTCTGCTGCTGCTCCCTTCTTGGCTTCCTCCTCCTCTGCCTCTGCCGCCTTGTGCCCTTTCGGAAACCTCTTTTCCCCCAGGCACCCCCAGCTTGGCTGAGGGGCTCAGCTGTGTCCTGCGGTGGGGCCCTTGGAGCCAGCTGGGACCGGCTGGAACCGGCTGTGTCTGGCATGGGGCAGCCCTGGCCTCTCCTCACAGAGGCCACCCTGCAGCCCCACTGCCAACAGCTGGGCACCCAATATAACTCCTTAGGGCAGGTATGCTTACCAACTTATTCTTCTTTGCTTTGAAATAATTGAAAATACCTTCTCCATTAACTGTCCCCCAGAAGCACTCTGTGCTGGTGTTCTGTCTTGTACACAAACCAAGTATGTAGAAGTCCGTTCAGGTACAGCTGTAGCTTTCTGCCCAAGAAAGTGGCCTGTGTTAGTTTGCAAGATCCTTAATTTTCCTTAGTTGACTTCACTGATTTATAAATTCTCTTGTGCCATGCTAATACCCTGAAGTTGCATGTCAACCTTTGCTATGTGTTTGCCAGTCTCTCACAAAGATTACTTGAAACAATAATAAAAAAAGGTGCCATATTTTGTATTAACATCCAGTGATCTAACAAAGTGCAGCTCCCATGGGAAAGGACGAAATTGTGTTTTAATTAACCAGGAGATACTGCAATATGAATAACCAGTTACCCAGTCACCTTCAAATATCGGGTCAGTCAACTTTTCTTTGCTCAAAGGTTGGATCTTTACTTTTGAATACTCTTTTTTTCCTGCTTACTGTTTCATTCAGCAAGGCTTGGAAGGCAACGTGGAAACTTGCTGCCACGGAGAGGAATTCAGGTAGAAACGGATAAAGGATGAGGAGAGAATAGCGGGAGAAAGTGCACCTGGGAAGAGATGAGAAATCAATAAGAACAGTTTTCAGAGAACAGTATTGGTTTTAATCTTAAAACGTAGAAAGACAACTAAAATGCACTGGGTTATAGAACCGCCCAAAATGCAAACAGACTGCATACAAACCAGGAACACTTAGAATGAATTTTTTTTTTTTTTTACACAGTAATTTTTTTACACAGATTTGTTTTATTCCATATCGGTCTCTACAGTGGTGTTCAGTGGTAGATGGGTGTGGGAGAAGGGGGCGATAGGGAAGGCTTTGCTTTTCTGCTTCTGGACAGTGTGCTCGTGCTGCTTTTTCTCCCTAGCAGTGAAACACCTGCAGGTATAATTTGGCTTATATCTAAAATTTTAGTGAACAACTAGATAACTTCTATGTATCATGAAATGGAAACACTGATCAGCAATAGCAAGTGATTCTCTGTGCCTTCTCAATTAGAGTAATTTTTGAGAGTTTGTCTTAACTGTGACTTTGACTCTTTTTTTGTTTATACCTATCTGTGTCGTTGTTTCAGAGAACGGTTTGGGTTGGGAAGGACCTTTAAGGATCACCTGGTCCAATCCCCCTGCCATGCTCAGGGACATCTTTCACTAGACCAGGTTGCTCAAAGCCCCATCCAACCTGACCTTGAACACTTCCAGGGATGGGGCATCCACAACTTCTCTGGGCAACCTGTTCCAGTGTCTCACCACCCTCATTGTAAAAAATTTTTTTCCTTAGGTCCAGTCTAAATCTGCCCTCTTTCAAGTGTCCTCTACCTCTCTTGTATATCCTACAGTCTGAACACTCTTTTTAGTTTAAGAACAAGACTAAGCATGCATTTTCCTTTATGAAATAAACTTGCCATACTATGAAAAAACTTCATTCTAAGTGTTCCTAGTTGGTATACAGTCTGTGCACTTGTGTTTACAGTTTCTAAATGTTTTCCTTATTTTAATGATTTCTAACAGGTCAATGTATTTTCAATGATTTGAAAGCAAAGAATACTACTGCAACTTCTGTTTGCAGTGGAATCCTAAGCAACAGTAACTCCTAGTAACTTTTTATCAAATCCCCGTATAAATCTTGATTACAGGCAGCCAAATCACTTGCTGAAAAGAAGTTCTTGTCCTTGCTGAAACCAACACATTGAAATGTTGCAATATTTGCTCTTATCATCAGGAGTAGATTGTTAAATATACTTATTTTGGGGAAGGGCTGTAAAGAGTTTTATACTTAGGATATGCTGTATTGGCCCACCCAAAGGGATGAGGACATTTATCATCAGAATTTCATTGCAGGAATGTGTTAGAGAAGGAAGCGTGCAGTGTGTGTCAAACATACTGCAGGACAAGCAATAATACTAAATTTAGGGATTGGAAGTGGAAGTTTAGGGTTTGAGAAGGGATACAGATTTGGTATAGGTCATGGATCAAGGCTAAATCTCAATCTCCCTCACTCCGTGGTGTACTGTGAACTTGAAAAATGACTGTCACGTTGAAAACTGGTTCATTTGGCTTTTGCATGCATCTTGATGATGAAGGAGGAAGTAGGAGACCTTTTTACAGAGAAATCCCTTTAAAACCTTTGGAACAATTCAGAGGTGAACATTGCAGCACTTGGATCAGGGAAGGAGCGGAGTCATATTACTTGAGTAAGCCCTTGTTTTGTCTGTAGGATGTGGCTCTCTGGTGAGTAACACTGGTTGCCACTCTTACTTGGAGCAGTGGGATCTGTGTTTTAAGTACCATGCTTGTGATAACCAAAGATAAAAGCTGTTGCCAGAGGGTCATGTCAGTGGTGATGGCAGCTCTTCTGCTGTCATCACCTAATTGGGGCCTCCCTTTCTGTGCGTTTGGACCTGATAGCTTATCTGCTGCAAGTCTTGATGCTTCAGTCCTCACTGAAGCTTTGAGAAGGCAGCAGGGTTTTATGTTTGCTTCTATTACAAAGGTTCTTCGTAAACATCTTTATGAAATGTCAGGTACTGCATGCCAGTTTAGTTCTCTGAGTAGTCAAGAGGAAATTTTCCCTTAGTTTTCTGAACTTGCTTTGATTTTATCCTTATTTTTAAGAATGTTTGAAGATGTCTTTTATCTGTGAGGAAATCTTGATTATTATTTTTGTCTCACCAGTTTTAATTCTTTTTCTTGCTTTTCAGATATGAATTGAGGATTCGATATTTGCCAAAAGGATTTCTAAACCAGTTCACTGAGGACAAACCAACTCTAAATTTTTTCTATCAGCAGGTATGTTCAGTTCTACTACTTTTTCTTTTGCTAGCATAAATTTGGAAAATTCTGGCTTTGCTTATGCGGATAATATATTACTGCAGAAACAGAAATTGGTAAAATTTAAGGTTGCATATATAAAGCAGAAAGGGCATGAAGCCCATGGCATCTTTCTCCTTGAGAAGTGGTGAGGAATATTTTCCAAAGACAAAGTAATTCTGCAGTTGTCGTCATAACTCAGATAAAATTTACTGTTGTTCAGCTGGCTTCTTACAGTTATTTCACACTTTATTAAACTGCTGATTTTAGTTTTGCAAGCGCAAATAAGTGGACAATTTCACTACAACCATGGAAAGTTTTTTCCGCTCATATTATTAGGTTTTCTTGATTTGAGTATGTCTTAGTGATTAGTAAAACTGAATAATAGTAAAAGTTTCTACAAATTAAGCACCTAAATCTTCATTTTGTTCACTTAAATAATTTTAATCTGCTTTTAGACTAGCAAGCTCAAAGTAAAACTTCATGGGGGTGTCTTTTAGAGGAGTCTGGACTAGAATGCTTATAGTATCCCCTAAATTTAAGAATCCATGCATCTGTGAAAATTCAAACCTGAAGTTACTTATTTGCTACATGTTAGGTGGGTCTTTTCCAGCGTCTGGATGGTACAATGTTTGTGTTCATATACTGAAATATTGCTAGTGCTTAACAAACAGTTTGTGTTGCTGATGGTGACAAGTTTGTGAACCCGATGTGTTTTTATGTCAGAGTTTTAAGCAATACTTTATACTACTATATGGAGAGTTAGTTTTAATCTAGATTATTTAAAGGAGTCATTTTATGGAGTATTGTCATGATAGAGATGGGATAAGGTAGGAATGAGGGGTAGAGGGAGAGGGCTTGTAGGGCTCAGCTGAAATAGCAGAGCTCAAGAACTACACCATGAAAGCTCTGGAGTTCTGTTTTGAAATAGGAATTATTTTTTTTTTTTTACCCGATGCGTTTTGTTGTGTTAAAGGAACAACAATGTGAAGTGCCGATAATGTTACTCAAACCCCAAAGGCTTCTACCAAGGAAAACTGTTCCAATGGACTACTGTTCTTTTGTTGTGTCTCTGCCACATTCAAAAATATCCTGATCTTAGGGGGGGGCATATCATAATTCTTGAGCAGCATCCCCCAAAATTAGGGTATAACTGGAGCTGGTCCAAAGCGTGGCACTCTTCTGCCCTTGTGAACAGAAAAATTTGCAAGTGAGGAACCAGGAAACAGTAATTCTGATTAAATTTTCTTTTTAAGTTTCTAACATGATGAAAACATAATCCTCCCCTCTGTCCAGTACTTCATCTGAAAGCAGAATATAGAATTAACATGCTTGTACTAATTTCTTAAATATCTTCTATCCTTTATTGTACACACACACACACATTCCTGCCTTAGGTAAATGCCTTTTAATTTTTTAAATGTGTGATGAAATTCTTGCATTGATATATGGTGGAGCTGACTTCTGAGAAGACAATTCTAGTGCAGTGCTTATCTGGACTTACACAGATTAGTTAAACTAGAATGCTAATATGCTTGTTTCAGCCTAAAAATGTCTGGATTTTGGTGACTTTTTAGTACTGCCAGGGGTTCTTCTAGAAACAAGAAAATCATGTTCCTTTTTGCTTTAGCAGCAAGTGACTTTCTTCATGCTGGTTTTAAATATAGGAGATTAGTGTTTTCCATGATGCAAAAGTGGGTGATGAGCTCCAAAATAATTTCCTGAACTCCATCATTTACCTATCCAAGAGCTGGGAAGCCTTTAGCGTCCTCTCATTTCTGCCTCAGATAACTATTTCTTTCAAGTAAGGAATTTAAAATGCCAGAGGAATATTTTTTAGCATTTCCTGAGAAACACGTTTTTACTAAATTTGTGGAAATCATCAGAAAGAGATACAAATGGCTCAGAATAGCAAAAAGGCTTATGCAGGTCGGCAGGAACTGATATGCAAAGACGACAGCTGCGTGTATCTGACAATTCCCTGAATCCTAGTTCTATCATAAAATGAAAATCAGAGGTTCTTGTCTCCTTGCTCTGCACACCATACCTTTTTTTTTCTCTCTTCCCCTTTCTTGTTCACCTTATTGTGAGGTATTTCTAAATCTATTTCTTCAAAAGTCACTGTTCTTCATTCAGGGGTGCTGCAAGGTATTTGGGTCTCCATTGTCATGGAAATCAGGTGCACAACTTTTCAGAGCTGTCATTCTCTGTTCATGAGTCTGTTTTGCTCCATAAGTCTCACTTGGCCTCTTGAATAAATTAGGACAATTTCTTTTATCTGGTAAAGTGTTAAGGCAACCCCACGGACTTATGAAAAGAAGGCAGGAAAAGAATTTGAGCAATTATGCTGCATCATAAACCAGACCTAAAGCATAGGGGAATGTGGAAAAACAAGGAAAGATGATTTTTCACATTCTGTTCCTCTCTCATTGTCGTTCCTGCAACATTTAACATCTTCTTTTGCTAACCACAGCTCACCCTTCACAATCAGACACATCATGTTGTATACAGGCAAGAACAACAGAATGTACCTAAATCATACCATGTATACATAGATATCTTGAGCTTTCTGCACAGAAATAACTATGTCAGAGATAATGAATGTAGGACCCAGTTACAGAATTTTACAAAATCCAACAGAATAACACTTCTGTAATCAAATTGGCTTTTGTAGATGTAAAAGTCAAATATATTGGTGTCTCGTGTGTTATAAATGAGAAAAAAAGATTCTGAGGACCAGATGCTGCCTGTGACTACATCTTTTCTTTGCAAGATGAGGCTGAGAACCTATCACTAACTTGATAACATCTAAACACATGTTGTCTGACTTATTAAAAATGTAGAACATCAAATTAAAAAGTTCATGGAGAAGGAAAAGAAATACAGTGACCTCTGTCACCCATTAATTGTCCATGGATTTTAGAAAATGTAATTATTTTCTTGAATGTGAGTTGCAGAGCAGCAGTATTGTTGAAAAAGAAGCTGAAAGTTTGAGTGAAAGTTTGAGTGAAAGAGACTGAATCCCCAAGTGATCTTCATCTTCCAGAAAAGCACATAACATTTGTAAAGATTACAAAATGTTACCTTAATCGCTGTCAACAGACACAGTTTATTCACACAGTTAACCCAAACCACAATTATCAGGCTGTTAAACTGAAAACTGGCACACGTTTTTAACTTCACATGCATGACTACTCCCATTCACTTCAGTGAGTGCATTGCCCTGTATAAATTGGTGCAAGCATTTAAGTCTTCTCAGCTTGGACTTAATATGTGAAATTTTTCATTTTTTTTCCTTCTTCTTCTTCTTCTTCTTCTTCTTAATTTTGACTATTTTAAGGATGCTGTGACCTTTCTTTGTTTTGGATATTCTTTATTTTCCAGAGTCTTGAACAAATCAAGAACCTGTGACCAGAACTGTTTGTAGCTTGACGTAGAGCCGTTTGTAATCAGTGGCGGTCATTCTGCCATCTGCAGTGGGCGTAAGCTGTTCTAATTGGAAGTATAAAAGCAGGGCACTTAACGAGACTTTTCATAATAGTGTCCCTGGTTTGCAATCTGTACAGCAAAGGATTAAAATTAGCGTGTGTGAGGGGGGGGAACTATGCAACTTGTTTGTAACGTCAGAATTAGTCATACTAATATTGATACCGTGCAGTTTGTCGAAGCATCTGTATTTCAGGCTGTGCTTCAGCTTTGAGACTTGGGATGGGGGGAGAGGCTGATGCTTAAGCCATTCCTTTTCACTGGAGGAGTTGTGTGTTCAAGGCATGTCATTTTACATCCCAGTTGAGAGCTCTGATCAACAGACTAATGCTAGAATTGTGTCTTTTTTTTTTTTTTTTTTAACTGTTCTGTTTGGAAGGTAGTGGTTGACAGGTCTTCAGAGGTGTCTTCTCTTTTTTTCCATTAAGTGGAGCATTTAGGTGGTGGTATTGCATTGACTATATTGTTATTCCCCTGGGCCCAACTGCTTACAATTTCATCTGAATCAGGCAAATTGGATCCCACCCAGTGTTGTTTGAATGGTGAGGTTAAAGTATTAAAAAATCAGGAAGTGCCAGATTTATGGTTGTCTGCACAGCTGGCAGATGCTTTCTGCATAGGTTTTATGTGCCAGCCTTCAGTTGTGTCCCGTTGTATTGTATACCCAAATCTGAACTGAAGTGAACTCTATGTCCACCCCCAAAACCTTAAAGATGAAGTACACAAGCTTGCTGAATAAAAATACTGTAAGTTAATTTTTACCAGTAAGTAACCTCTTCACCCCCACCCCCCCCCGCCCCGTTCAGTGGACTGTTTTGTAAATCTCAGAAGAATAAAGGTATCTATCTTTTAGAGGAATTTTTACCATTTTCCCAGAAAACTTCAGAGGAAACAAGCATAAGGGTACGAAAGGAGAACTAAAAATTGGAGTTTTTTGAGTAATGAAAATTAGACTTCACATTTTTCTCGTACGTTTTGGGAGCATTTCCGGTTGCTTTAAATAAGTGTTGGTGAAATTCATTTGGAGTGTCTTCCTTTCCCTCTGTTCCAGTGACAAGGCTGTTGGGAGGTGGAAATAAAGGAGACGGACTTCTCTCTTTTCCCTTAATAGCTGAGTGAGGAACGAAAGCCATATCTCACATCAAGATAAAATACAGCTTTTAAAAACATTCATATAATGAGAATCAGACGTAAGCTACTTGAATTGCCTTCCTTTTAGCTACTTGAATTGCCTTCCTTTTATTGTGGGACAAGAGCCTGCACACATTTATCCTTGAATAACACGTTAGCCCCCAGTAATTGGAGATGGTTTATCCCTTGATGAAAAGGGAATAAGCATCTGTATGAGAGTGGGGAGGGAAATCAGGTCTTAGGCATCAGCTGTTCCATTGTTGCTGTCCTTGTGCTTCAAACAGAAGACTTTTAAAGAAACTTTTTGGGTTTTT
Source organism: Ciconia boyciana (assembly GCF_034638445.1). Lineage (NCBI taxonomy): Eukaryota > Metazoa > Chordata > Aves > Ciconiiformes > Ciconiidae > Ciconia > Ciconia boyciana. The sequence goes on from NC_132935.1 coordinate 4,699,831, forward strand.
TTAGATCCGTAAGAACAAGAAAAAGTCGTTTTTGTCAGTGTAGGATTTTTCTCTGTGCTGCCTCATTTAGCCTGCAGCGTAGAGCTGCCCTGGAGGTGTATATATATATATAATAAAGGAGACCATAGGACTGGACCATGTTTTGGTTTTGCTTTTTAAAATGAGCCAAAGTTTGTGTAATGCACAAGGGAAGGAATTGCAAGCAGGGAGAGGATGATCTCAAAGTTAGGGCAGGTAAATGATGTTCTGCAAAAATCAAGCTGAATTCTGTGCCACAGGGATTCTGTGTTTCACCAGGCAAATACAATGCAGGTTCATTTTCATAAGAAAACTGTTTTTAAAAAGAAAAGAGGAAAAAGGTAATACTTCTTTTCTTCTAAAAAAAGAAAAAGAAAGAAAATTCTCTAAAGAAAGAGGAGGCACAGTTTCTTGTGGACAAATGGCACTTTTTTGCTCTGTCTCTGTAGTATCTGTGAAGACAATGTTAACACTCAAAATGTATTTTCTGAAAAGAAAATTTTCTTTTATATTGTGGCAGATGAATGCATCATGCAAATATAAATTATTTTTACAACACCGTCCCCCAACATGTAGGAAATTTCAAGTCCAGGCAATTACTGTAATAACTTAATGATTAAAGTTTTATAAGGCTTAGGTGCATGAGATATAATTTGAAGTGCAGGCTGGGAATTAGACTCTTTAACCTAATTAAATAACAGCATCTCTTATACCCTAATAAAAATAGGAGACCTAAAGCAAATGACTTTGACAGGAAAAGCTTTGAAGAAAATCAAGGACATAGGGAGAAAAGCTGGCATTGTTCCTTATATTGGCAGCCTGTCTCAAACAAAAAATGAAACAAAAAAAGATCTTTCAGGAAGAGTTAATGGTTGACACATAAACTGTCCCCTAAAGGGAAGTGGTAATAAATGTAAGAATTGCAGCTGCTTAAAAAGATATTAAAAATTGTTTTTTAAAAAATTATAAAAATATAAATCAAACTGAACATCACCTGTTTGCTCCTTACAGCTTGTAAAAGTAATTGTAAGTGAGATATCCTTTACAGGGGTCGGTTTCTTGAAATTGCTGAAATTCACAATTCCTCATAAAGTACTCATTTTTTTAACTATAAAAGTTGATTTACACTCTCAAAACTATGCTGACATTCTTCTTGTAGATCTTGCTGTTTGTATCATTGTGTAGCTACTTTGGTATCTTCCAAATGTTCTGTGTCAAATGTCTGCTTGCTGTTAGCAGCGCTGTATGATAGGAATGTAAAACATACTTGTATTCCTAAATACCTCTTCAATAGTCAGCCAAGCTCAGTCCAAAGAAAAATGGCTGCTTTGATTTAAAATTTCCACCTGTCAACCAGAGTGGTGAAAATAGTGCTTGTGGGCTTTCTTGCAGTCATATGTGAATTACTCTTCATTCAAGACTATAAATTTAAAATGCTCAGGACAGGTTTCCATGTAGTGATGCATGGATATGTCTTTGTTAGTAATCTTGAACAAAATGTTATTCCCATTAGTGTATTAGTTGTATATATCAGACAAAAAAAAAAAGTAGTTGACTCACGTTGATGCTTGGACTCATTTGTTCTGGAAAAGCAAAATTCTGTGTTGGAGAGGAGAAGTACAAAATTAGCTGTTAGCAAGGCGTGCTTAGTAGGTTGAGTACTATCTGGCTCCCAAGAGTGTAGTCCTACTTTATCGGAGATCTGAGAGGCAGCAGTGTATATTGCAGTGACATCTGGAGATCAGCCCACTCGGACAGAAGGGATCATTTTTAGCCATTCTGCCCCTAACAATGCCTCGTCAGAAGTTGATTTCCCCCCCACCCCATCTCTAATGCCCTTATTATTAACAGAGGAGCATCCAAAATTAGTTAGAGATGTCAAAGTTCACCTCTAGATAATACAGAGTCTGTGACCTTGGAAGATGAAGAGGAGGAGCAGCTGAGGGCAGATGGCAAATGAATGTTATCCTGATACTGAATCGGTGCTTTTAACTCCACTAGAAAAGGCCAAAGCCTTAATTTTCCCTAATGTAGCCTTATCTCCTATAATAAGTCTAATATTATCAGATGGGTAAATAGGGGTGGAAACACATATGTGTTTCCCTCCTGTGCATATTTTAAAACCTACCATTACGGTCATTAAGGTGGCTCCTAAAAATACTGATGACATTAGAAGCATGCTTTGGGCTTTTGTGCATATGGTACTTCATTCAGAGCAGCTGAGGCACAAATCTTTGAGGGTTAATTTTGCGTAAGATTTCTCAAGCTGTAGTCATGTGGGTTGGGACCCTACTCTTTCAAGCTGATGATTCTGATTCTGTAGTGAAGAAAATTCAGTGTCCTACAGGAATGTGCTGTTGGTAAATGAGGGTGTACTCCGCTATGAAAAGTTGGAGGAGCCATCTCCTTTTGCAATTTGGTGATTACAGATATAAGCAATTATATAGGGTGACTGTTGCGCATTCATCTAATGATCTATCTGTCCCAGGGTACGCTACAGCATTTCTGTGGTACATTTAATGCTACAAGGCAGATTACAGAATATTTGAGATAATTATGTCTGATAGGGTACCACCACGGAAGAGCTGTGTCGTGGATCATGGTGGACTTGCGTGTCATACCTTCGTGTCATACACGAAACAAAATGCAGTCTGAACAGGAGTACTCTGAACACAGAGCAACTTTGTTCATTTTGAATGTGAGATCGTGGGGAAAACAAATGTGGTATATGCTTCAATCGTTGTCTTGGTCGCAAAAGTAGTTGCTGATGATCAGCTTTTCGTATGGATATATTGAGGTATTCTGGACTTTAATGTTACAGAAGTTGATAAATTACTGGAAAAATTTCACTGAACTTTCGTAGGACCGATGTCACCAGAAATGTTGTGTGTTAGTGTAAAACAAAGATCCTGATGAGCAGTTTCTGTGGTGGCTGGGAGTGAGCTATTACATACAAAAACCAAACACCAAAATACCTTCAGGTATTAGAAACTTGAATGTTTAAAAGCAGGTGCTAGAACACACCTGAGCTGCTAAAGAGGAGAATATAAGAATAATTATTGCAGATACAGGAAGGTTAAGAGGAAGGTTGTATCTGTTAATATAAATGCCATTAACTAAGCACAAGTACATAATTTCTGAATATAAAAAACACCAGCTAAAAATAGCTGGATAGAACAAATGGATAAGGACAAAATGATGTAATGCGAATATTTGTTTTCCATGCTTCGTTAAACTATTATAATTCCGATTCTTATGCTACTTACTAAATGGAGTACAGAAGACAGTTTGTTTCTTTCTTTGCTTATCTAAGTATCTTATATGCTGTGGTGGTGATTTTTTTTTTGTTATACACTTAACTCTTCAGGAGGTACTTAATCACTGAAGTGCTGTTTAAATGCAGTTTTCAAAGTAATGCCAATTTGAAAAAAAAATAAATAAAAAAGGACTAAGTTGTGTAAGTAGGTCATAGACATTGAAAGTAAAGCAAGAGAAATAGATTGCTTATTTTTAAACTGTCCTCCTGAAAAATTGGAGATTATCCTGTGGGAAATTTCCTGGTAACATTATATGATCTGGGAAAGCTAGTGTAGTGGCTAATTATTGGTATTTGCCCTTATTCAGACACCATTTGATACTACTGTTGCTAAAGAATTTCCACAGTAGTTAGGCTTGAAAAGAAAACTCCATAGAAAGGTTGGTAATTTTTTTTTAATAATTTCTAAGGAGCTAAACAAATTTAAACCTAAAATGTGTTTTTAAGACACAGCAATATGTGGTTTTAAAATCCCTAAACTCCTGGAAAGCACTCAGTACTAAGTTCAGAATGATTTTACTCCTGTTCTTAATAAAGAAATTTAAATCCAGCATAGTGTTTTCATGAACTGCACTGGCAAGATGGCTTGTCAGCCTGAGTGAACGTTTTTCTGAAATACTGCAGCTGCATAAAAAAATCGTGTGCAGAAAAATGAAGCAGATGGCTTTTGAAAGTAGCAGCTGGTATATAAAATACAAGGCCTGTGATAGATTTCTTCTTAAATCATGTGTGCTAGCGTAGGGCTATTCTCTAATTTCTTCATGTTCACAAACATGGGCTTTCCTCTGTCTCCAGTTTTTATTTTGAATAATACCAGCTGGAATTTGCTAGCCATTTATATAGCTAGGAAAGTGCCCATTATTTCCTAGTAAATTTTGAGAAGTTACAAGATGCACCATCAGTAATTTGCCCATTCAAGTAAAAAAAAAATATTTTCAAAGTCTGACATCAGAAATGAAACTGGGCTTTTGTTTACATGCCTGTCTTCCTTGTGGAAAAAGCTTATTAATTCATGGTTCAGTGTTCACCTCCTTTCTTTTCTTATGATTTAAGAGTATCTTTGAACTTTTATTGCTCAAAAGACTAGAGACATAAGAGAGATTTTTGTTCTGGCTAACCAATGAAGAATAGTGATGAAAAAATATTTGAAAATATTGGTCAGCATGGAAGGTAAATAAACAAAGTGAGTTCTCGCTGAATATCAGGACATTAATATGTCAAGAAATACATTGTGGCATAGGATTATGTTGAACTTTGAAATTCTTATTTGTTATAAATACTACTGCCCTTTCTAAGCATGTATTCACTGAACACAGACAGTGTACGTTTGGGGTGGGGGGTGGCAGTTTTGTTTCACTTTTTATTTTATCAGGACATGTAAAAGACTTCTTTTTCCTACCTCCAAGAGGTGCATGGTGCATTTATGCTTGGCATTCATGTTTTCCACATAGTGCATCCCTTCCTTCTAGTAGACTCTTTGTAGCTGTTGTGACCGAGAAGGTAACTACAAATGTGAAGTGTAGGTCACACTTTGATTCTTATTCGCCAGCCTGCGAATGAGCAAATGCAAGTACAGTTACTTCTTCTAACACTGACATTGTAGTAGTACTTGTACAGAAGCCTGAAGTAGTTTGCATTTCCGTTATACCATGTTTAATGGAACTTAAATAGATTAATCTTTCCCCCCTCCAAAGCGTAGACCTGCTTGACTAAATCTGATTTAAACTTGTTAGAACATTTACAAAAAAAAAGGGGAGGGAGGGAAAAGGTGCTTGAAATCAACACCATAGTTTGCAGCAATAAATTGTTTTTGTCTCTATCCTCCTTTAAACTGTTTTCCAATATATTTTTCTCTGGAAGTTGAGATAAGCACATTCTGCTAGAATGCAAAATGGGTAAGTAAGTGGAAGCAAGTGTGTTGCAAGCAACATAAACCAAAGTGATTCACTTAAGACATAATATTTTGGGATTTTGATTGTTACCAAATAAAAAGTACGTAGGCTTTTAGCAATCTAACATTTGAATTCATAATCCTAGTGTAAACCTAAGTATTTGCCTTGTTAATCTTTATGCATTTTTATTGCTAAAACATTGTGACCGTGAAGCATTTGAGATGACTCCAGGCTTCACTAAGTCTTATTATTGCCAGAGGATCTGGTCTCTAGTATGTGGTGTAACTGAAGTAACACCACACAGGTTTAGCAGGAGTACTTTGAAGGCTTCATTGTGTTGGTGGAAATCTGTAAGGAGTGCTGCTTTGCTGTTTCTTGTTTGGCTGGTTGTTTTTTTTTGGGGTGGCTTTTTCAAAACCAGTTTTGTGTGAAAATTTTATATAAATCAGAGTTCTCTTACAAACTAGGTAACATTAAGTTATATTAAATAGCATCCTACAATTTTTTCTGATTTAGCCTTTGGAGAGATCCCATTCTGAACAATTAAAATGGGGAGCAGAACAGCAGCAGTGGTACTTGATCTGCTTGAAGAGTATATATATCTTGATGACGTACTTTTCAGCTTTCCTCCAGGCATTGCTTACTGTTAACTGAACTTCCAAGCCGTAAGTAAAGGTCTGCATGTACCACCAAGGAGGGCAGTTCTGTAGGTGTAACATCAGCTCACAGATAACAGTATCTCCAAAACCCACAGATCAGGATTCGTCCTCCCTCTTAATATACTTATTCTGAATTCGTAATAAACAGAAAAAACTGGTAGAATTCTTTAAATTTGTCAAGAGTTTAATTTTTGTGTCTTTGTATGTATATAGGCTTTATGTGCTTAAAGATAGGGCCTTTTTTCTCTGAAACAGACAAAAAGGTTCTCGTTTCTCTCATTTAACTATATTAACAACAACAATAATAAAAATAATAATTGAGTAAACACAAAAGACTTCTAGGAAAACTATTCAATTGCCCTGTGGCAGTGTGCTTAATTACCATTAAATTATCTCTTGCGTCTCTTCCATTTAATATTTGTTCAGGCTTTTTCCTTAGGAGGTTATGCAGCTCGTACTGAGCCTCTTGCAAAGTTCTTATCTAATCTTTGTACGAGCATTAGTTCATGCGTTGATCTAATGCCATCTCAAAGAGAATAGTCAAGAAAAATTAAAGGTGATAAGAGAAGTTCTCATTAGTATTCTGGGAGTAGAAATGGAATTGGCTTTTTTTTTTTCCTCCCCCCTTAGACTTCCTGAAATTTAAAGGAGAATGTGTGCAGGCAGGTTTCTGAAAAAAAGCAAGATAAAATTAATTCCTTCTATCAATTTATTACCTTTGCTATCCATAATAGGACACTGCTCAATCTAATTAGACCACAAGATTATGGCCATAGGGTTCCTGAAGCTTATAATCTCTTCGTATGCCTTCCATAGTTTAAATGCAAAAATAAGTATGTGTATATAATGTATATGCAGTGCTTCATGATAATCGAGCGTAGCTATTAATTTTCATGAGAGGATGTCATGACTGATTTTGTGAACACTGCTATTAGTCACTTGTGGACACAGAAGGGGGATATTTTTTCTATGTTTTCATCTCATTTCTTAGGCGGATAAAGGCATTTTTATCCCACTCTTCAGGTTGAATAATGTAGTGAATTTGAAAGACTTGAAACTCCATATTACTGTACCAAGGAACTTCAGAAACAACACCTCCCCCCACACACCCCACGCAATAAATTAGCAAGGGAGAGTCTCTGTTGGCTAAAATGGGAGGTGGAAGGAATATATGTAATTTACTCCACCTTTATGAAATATCTGTGTTTGTCCATCTCTTCTGGACTGGGATGTGCAAAAAACCCCTCTTTTCTCTGCTTGTCACACTGACAAAATTATGCAGTCAGGTAGGCAGCTGTCTGCTTGCAGCATTAAGGTGAAAATGTCTCACCTTTGTCTTGCAAATAAGCTGAGAATTTTCACAATACTTTTTTTTCCTCCAAATTGTTGGGATTGGAAGTGTTTTTAAAATTTTCTTAGTCAAGTTCTGGTGCCTGTAGTTGCAGAGTCAAACTGGGAAAACATGACTGGAATTTGTGAAAGCTCACAAGCCAGAGGGGAAGAGGAAAGAAACTCCAGACTTTAAAAGTTTGGGTAATGTTGCTTATTTATTTATGGAATAGTACTTACTTGAGGCTAGCAGCATTTTAAAACGTGTTTGCATGAAACCGAAGATGTTCTTAAGCTGTTTAGTTTAACAAATTAAGTACTTCAGTACTGGGATCTACAAGGCAGTGAGCTGTGAAAATAAATTAATACAAATTTGATCATGATATAGTAGTAGGCTCAAATTAGCATAGTTTCTGCAATGGGAAGTTTTATATGTCAGGATTGAAAAAATAGTTTGCTCAGTCAGTTCTTCTCAGTTTCTGAATGCCTCAAGGAATAGGTGGATAACAGCTCCGAAATTTCCTGGTGATGCGAAATTGTTGAAATGGTTCAAAAAATTGAGTGTGTAGTTTAAATATAAGTGAACTAGCCAATAGATATTTGATTTGGGTGGATGTAAGGCAGGCTAGCTAATGGGTTTCATGAACAGGTATGTTAGCTTTTTATGTGAAGTAACTTGGGCTAGACATGAAGGTGGATTCTCAGAAAAAGGGTAGGAGAATGAAATGAAAAGTTTATAGTGTAAAGTACAATTCAAGTTCATTAAACCTCAGTATGGATGATATAAACAAGAAGTAAATGGATTATAGTTTCTTTTAACTTGATACATTTCTGGAATATGAGCATCCATATAAGAACTGAACTCACGTAGAATTTGCATTTTCAGTTTGTTTCTTTCTTTTCAAATACCCCCATGTAGACTTGGGGACAGAGTACTGTTGTTTGCCACGATGGGTACTGCAGAGGTCATTTATGGTAATAACATCGGAGCCTGAAAATTATATTCCTGATTTAAATGCTCTGAGCTTGGGTCTGACAGTTTTAATGCAGGACAGGTTTGATGTTCTCACTGATGAACAGAAGTTCTAATTTAATTTTCTGTTTAAGTTACTACGTTGTGCCATTTATGAAGGCATCTAGATGGTAGTTCTGATTTAAAGTTAAACAAAACCTTGGTTATAGAAGATTTTTCTCTTAGAGAAATACTATACCATTACTAACAGGTGCAGTTCTGCAGTGGAATGAAGAGTAATTGTAAATGGACACTAGTTGAGATAAAATACTACTCAAAATCTCTGCATTTTTTGTCTTGTTTCCAGAAGTGCCCTTTCTGGGGAAACTTCTTCCCATTTTGGCACTTGATGATACTGAGCGGTACAGGCTGGTCAGAAATGCCCAAACTTCTGGATTGCCAAATGTCTTGAAAATGCCTCTAGGCATTGTAATGACTTAGAGTACAGGAGAGATCAAGGTTCTGCAGAGAGTCCAGTGGAGGCCCATGAAGATGATGAAGGGCCTGGAGCATCTTTCCCCTGAGGAGTGTCTGAGAGAGCTGGGACTGCTCAGCCTGGAGAAAAGAAGGCTCAGGGGGATTTTATTAATGTATATAAATACCTGAAGGGAGGGGGCAAAGAGGATGGAGCCAGGCTCTTTTCAGTGGTGCCCAGGACCAGAGGCCATGGGCACAAACTGAAACACAGGAGTTTCCCTCTGAACATCAGGAAACTTTTTTTTTTTTTTACTGTGAGGGTGACCGAGCACTGGCACAGATTGCCCAGGGAGGTTGTGGAGTCTTCATCCTTGGAGATACTCAAAAGCCATCTGGACATGGTCCTGGGCAGCTGGCTTTAGGTGGCCCTGCTTGAGCAGAGGGGCTGGACCAGGTGACCTCCAGAGGTTCCTTTCCTGCGTGATTCTGGGTGATTCAGGTGGGAGAACTCTTCAGTCACTTCATAATATGAGGCAGTGTTTTACACTTGATGCTGAAGAATAGGACCTTAAATTCCCCCTGCAGAAAATATTTCTGCAATGCCTTCTTTGCCGAGTCTTTCAGATGAATGGAATGTATCTGCCATCTCTTATAAATAAATAGATAACATGATGTGTACTGTAGATACGCATAATATGTGTGGTCATGTAACTGACAGTTCTCTCTGATTTATACATGGTTGTTTGTAAATGATTTCATAAATTAGAAGATGTTTCATCCATTAGAGCAATGACTGTTTGCTTGGCTAACACATAGGAATCTGCATGTAGGGACCTTAATGGGTTTGAATGAAAATACAGAATCAACACATCTTGACGTCCTGGAAGATGCATCTCTCTCTCAGTTTATATCACTTACAGCCATTGTAATTACCAGATATATAGAGTCTGTGGCTTTGGGGGGCTTTTTTTTTAACCTTTAATCAGATAAATCTTTGTAAATGTTACCAGAAAAACTCAAATAGAATGCTGTTTCACATGAGAAGTTACTTTTTTAATTGTAAGCATAATGAAGAAAAAGACTGTTATTAATTCTACATATTTTAATTTGTGTATTGCTACCATGGGAATACAGAATGACTATTTCTATATGTATATACAAATTGCAAACTACATGATGCTGAAGGACAATTATTTCTTCTCTCTCATTAGTATTTGTAGGAGTTGAATTGAGAAGAGTTAAAAGCTTATTGTTTTGTGATGTTGAGTACCTGGATGAGTCCAAATGCAAGAAACTTTTTCCTAGTGTTGCAGCTATTGGAATAATTCATATTCTCACTCTTTCACAGTTTATCATATTTCTTCTCTCACATCTTTCAATAACAAATTAAAATTTCTCATGCACTTCATAACTAGGAAGGTCTCATGTATTTGTTGCTTTGTTGTAGTCTAGGGCTGGAGCCAGCTGTCATATTGGTGGTGAGGGAATGCTGTGGTGCATGCTCACGTGTTACTGGGAGGATGCTGACTGGAGAGGACCCCCAGCTGTTGAATCTGCTGCTGTACTTCCTCATCTTTTAAATTATGAATTTCATAGCGGTAGCAGTTTGGAATAGTTTTTCTTACAACTTGTCATCACTCAAAAAACATTTTGTGACGTGTATTTCTTTCATAACGTATAATCTCCTCTTTGAGTTGTGGATTTTTGTGATACTTCAGGACTTTCTGCAGCTTTAGGATCTCAATAGCAAGTTTATGATTTCATAAGATAGAGGATAACATGAGCCGTTAAAGAAAAGTTGTACTTCTGCAGAGATATGTTACTGGTGAAAAATGCCTGTTGCACACAAGACAGGATTTGTGGACTTAAGTTCTTCAGCACTAGTTCTGTTCTCTCGTTTTGCCCTTTTTTTTTTTTTTTTTAATAACTGTATAATTTACTTACTCCAATGTGGTGAAAGTGTCACCTAAAAAGTAGACTTGCTGCCTACGTCGATGTTAGTAAATAAAACAAGTCCAGGATGCGTGATGAAGCTTTGACCCACCATAATCCATCTTGTTGAATACTTAGCATGCTCTGTGGTACATGTTTTGCACATGCCACTTTACCACTCTTCTAGACTGTGCCCGAGCAGAGCTGGGGCTTGTTGCATGCCAGCAGTGGTCCAAATACGCTGGTTTGGCCCAACCGTCCTCTTCAGGAGGGATGACCATTTGGCCATAGCATTTGGCCTCGAGGTCAAAGCACACTCCTTGGCCTGTTTTATTGCTTACTGTAGGTGGTAACCATCTAGTTACACTCTTGTTTCTTCTTCTTGCTAGTTCAAACATTAAGTCAGTACGTAGCATGATTTTCACATAGTACTCTTTTTACTTACTGCTATTTTTATTTTCACAGTAATGCGTGGACAGTTGTCCTGTTTTATATGCATGATTAGATGCACCTACAAAATTAAAAACTATTGACCAAGATGGTTCAAGAATACAGCATACGTTCACATATCTTGAATGCAGGTGCGACCATCTGCTCAGCCTCCTGTGTAGATTTTGATTATATTTAATAAAACATAGGTAATATTGATGTAGATAAGGAAAATTTTTTTATCAAGTTCATTGCAGTCGAAATGGGTTTCTTACAAAAGTGCAGCTGATTTGTGGAGAATATGAACGTAACTTCTTTTTTCTCTTCATGCATTGAAAATAGTCATTCCAAAAAATTAAACTTAAGACATATTTATTCTAAAGTTGTTTGGGCAGTATTTTAGTCTGTATCGGCACTGAACTGATCTTTCTGTGATGCGTACCTACTTCTTTTGCTGTAGGTGAAAAATGACTATATGTTAGAAATAGCAGATCAAGTGGACCAGGAAATTGCTTTGAAACTAGGTTGCCTTGAAATCCGGTAAGCTGATAATTTCATTTATTATTCAACATTTTTCTGACAGAATATATACATTAATTTTGAAACTGCTTATAGTTAGTTCATCGGTTTCTGACCAGTATAGCTGAATAAAACATCCTAAGACTTTTTTGCTACAACGTAGTTTGAAGAAAAATTGAATAGACTGTATTGTAACCAATTTCTAGTGATTTTTAAATTAACATAAATTTTAAAATTTTAATTAATTACATCTTGATACTGCCTTTTGGGTGAATTCTTTGTCTGAATAATTCAAAGGTCTGTAGAGTATAGCGAAGTATACTAAAAAAAAAAAAGCATCTGTGGTGTTATTTAGCAAATAGTCTTGTCGTTGTGCATATATAAATCCTTCAGCTAAAGAATATAATTACAGATAAATGCTACTACCTTTCCTCTCTGCAGTTACTCAATTTTTAATGTGCTATTTTCAAATGATTAAATCCTAAGGATTCTTTTGAGTGTTTTTGGTGTTCTTGTCAACTGTATAGACAGCTGGAAAATAAAGATAAATTTGTCAGATTAAGAGATCCTTGAGAGAGCTCCCAGCACAGCTTTTGAAATGCATGTTTTGGTTTTTGCTAATTTATGGAGAATTTCCAGCCTGAAACATTTGCTTTATTTATGCTCTTGTCTCGCACAGGGAGATTAGGGAAGAAGTAAAATTGATAAGAAATTAATGGCAAATGTAAAGTTGTTAGCAGAGAATAAAAGTGTCCTTTGAACAGTACTTTCCAAAATAGAACAAAATTTAGGCTGATGAAATTGCCTAGGTATCGTAGGAGAACCTGGTGTCTTCGCTAGAAGTTTTGCCAGTAGCCCCAGAGAAAACAAAATTCTTTGTGTAACTGCGAACTCCTTACACACTTACAAAATTGTTGGTGCCTTATTTCAAAACATGTAATGAGTATACTCATGATTATTTTGTCAGTCAAGTCTTGCTTTCCACGGTTCTCATGCTGTGGCTCTTCAAAGCATTTTCATGAGGTATTTCTAGTAGATGACTACTAAGACTGTCTTACCATAAGCATTACTAGTCCACTTTCTCAGTGAAAACAATGATCCCAGCCCTCTCCCAACAACACCTACTCATTCTTGGATATATTCATTATTTTTTTTTTTTTTAATGTGAACATGTCTGCATTGAAGGTGTTAGTTTTCATCATTCCCTGCTTCTCCCTGTTACATGCACAGACATGAGTGCTGTCACAAAGGAGCGAGATACTTTTGGAGGTAGCAAGGAGCTGCTGAAGGGCAGGTTAAATCACTACTTTTGCTAGCGTTGTAGTTAAGCTGGTTTAAAGTGGTTATAAAAATGCAGTACTGCTATAGTCCTGTGTGATGTTCCATACATGAAATTATTTTGTAAATGAAAATCTGATCTGTTGAGGTAGGAGAATAAGGTACTAATATTTATACTTGAATTCATTCTGCCAACGTTTTCTAATGGTAAGTCTCTGAAAGATTTGACTACATTGATGTTGTAGTTTTAGGCTGGATCATCCAATAATTGTTGCTTTCAAATATTTTTCCTGACTTCAGGAGATCCTACGGAGAGATGAGAGGCAATGCATTAGAAAAGAAGTCCAACTATGAAGTGTTAGAGTAAGTATTGTGTTCTAGCTTGAGGTTTGAACTGTTTCTTAATCAGGAACATTAAATTCAGTTCAATAACAGAACATTTCTGTTATGATTATTTTTTTTTATTCCACAAAGTTTGTTGAGATCTTCGAGTGCTTTAATATAAGAAAAGGATGATGAAACCTATCAAGGTATAGAAGTAGGAAGACCACCTTTAACTCTGGTCCAGGGAAACAGGGTTGGAGTTGTTGAAACTTGATCATGAGGCTTATTATGATTTTTTGCAATTTTGCTAATGTTTATGGGTTCCTCAAGTCTAGTTCTAAGGTGATTTTGTTTCTAAATGGTTTTCTGTGTATAGTTGCATTCTTCAGTTGTGACTCATCTGTGTTTTGAGTTACTTGAAAATGTTTGTGGTATTGTTTTTTCTTGTGTTTGCTCAATACGTGGATTTCCTGAATTGTGACCTTGCAATTAGCAAGTTTAGTATTTATCTATGTATCACAAATTTTAAGACGACCAAGAGCATCCTCATACTGAAAGTATTTTGTTTCCTTAATGATGTTGTACAGTTGATGGCTTCAGTCCAGAAAATCCGAAGTCCTTTAGAAGGTTCAGGGGTTGAAAACTTGGCTTTATTTGTAATAATTTAGTGGGACCATGTTTCATACATACATACACCAATGATCTGCTCTTCACTACTGATTATCTTTGTGAAAAGATGCTGTACAGTTTAACATAAAATTGGGATTGGGATAAAAGGTTGGTGTAGCAGTGAAGTCTCTTTTTTATTTTATTTTTAATAAAACACGTGTGCTAACTTTTAGAGGTGTGAAATTAGAGAGTTTGGCAGTGCAAGATAAGATTTTTCATCATAATGTGAATAAGTTCACAAGGATTTTTGAGGAAACCATATTATTTTAATAGGTAAAGATAACTTTAATGAATTGCCTGCTTATTTATATAGTGCTTGCTGTTTATATAGTGCTCCTCTATCTATGCAGAATTTTTAAAGTTTTGTTTTTGTTTGAATTGCGGTTTTTTTGAAGGACTTCAGTTTTCTGTCAGTAGCCACTAGTAGAAATATCCTGGTTGAGGAAATGTGTAACAAAATGAGAAAGGACTAATAAAGATGAACAGGATGAGCAGATAGACAAGGCTAAAAGGTGATATAAAAAAGATTTGAAAGTCCTGTCACCTGGAGAAATTCGGATCCCACATCATCATCTTTGGGGAAAAAGGAGCTTATGAGTTACAGTGGTTGCAGTTTGCATCTGTTCCAGCAAGACCTTGAGAAAGGTATTTTTAAGTCTGCAACTCATAAGCTACAAACCTTAGTAATTAGGTTAACAACTTTGGAAACAATGAGACAAAGGAAACAAGGATCATAACAGATGACACAAAGTATTAATTAATAATTGTAACAGGTGAGAGTTCCTGGAGGACTCAGTATGGGGCTGCTTCCAGTTTAAGAGCGACTTGTTTCTTTCAGTGCATGTGTTTTCCAAGCAGTAACTGTTTTGGTAGGAAATAACTTAATTGTTGCTGTGAAAGACAAAGCGAAGCAAAACCCTGATATGGAAAATTGGAAATGTAGAATGGTGCACTTAAAGATTATTTTTAATCTTTTTTTTTTTTTGAGAAGCAAAATGTGTTTTGTATGAGATTTAGCTGGGAGAGATAAAGGCTAAAAGCACCTTAAAGTGGCTATAGATAATTATAAGCTAGTAAGAGTGCAAAAAGTGCCAGCGATCCCCAAAATGTACTCATTCGCTCTTACCACCTTAACAGCCTATAAAGGTTTATCTACACAAGTAATATTTATTTCTCAAGTGAAGCTTTTTGTTTGTTTTGGGGGTTTTTTTTTGCTAGTTTTAGTACATCATGAGGCACTTAACCAGCTGAGTGCAATTTTTAAATGGCACTTTTTTGCGTTTGGTGTGATTGCTTCTTTGTCAGATGTCTATTTGATGTATGTTCGTCTTTGATCAGATTTTCATACAAGAGCAAATCTGGATGGGAAATGGTAGATAGAATCAAACAGTTAAGTAGCCTTTAATAGTTGGGCCTTCATGTAATGAAAGAAGAATTTTTTCATAATAAATGTGAAGCCTGTTAGCATAGAACAGGGATAATTACAAGTACAAAAATGGGAGCTATATGAAGGAACAGCTGCAGCCACAATTTTGTAAAAAGCATGTTAAAGTCTATTATGTTAATCTAACATTACTTTTTTGTTGTAACTCCAATTGAGATGAAAAATAGAAATAAAGATATATGTTGCTTAAAGCTGCTTATCATTATATGACAAGCAGTATCATCTATCTGTAGTTGGTATTTTATTAATCCTATTGAAGTTTATGCATGAAGAAAATAAATTTACATTTAAGCCTACAAGTAGGATGGAGTACATGAGGTTAAACACAAAGCTGTAGTAGAACTGTATGAACCAGGACCGCGATACTAATTATCTCCTACTGGCAATCAGAAAACAGATGTCTGAGTTCTTAATCTGGAGGACTGAGTTGGTGTGTAGCCCAAGTTGCCCATTTTACCCCCGCAGTGCAGCTGAGGAGGGAAGGGAAAGGAGTTTGTAGGGTTGTGTGTTTAAAACTGTTTGTATGTTCCAATTTCCAATGCTTATTCTCTTATTTATAGGTACCCATAGTTTGTTATTGACCATGGCATTAAATCTATATGCTTCTTATGTTAAATTCTCTTCTAGTAAATAAATTTGTCGTTTCAGTTAAACACAGGATATGCTTTATTAACAAATTTTATTAAAAGTTGTGTTTTGTTGTGCTGTACGTAAGAATTTCTTCTGAATTTGTTACATACAGATCTGTACAAAAGGCTACTCTACAGCTCTTTGTAATAACAAATTGCATCAGATTGTCACAGCTATGTGCTGCAGTACTGTTAAAATGAGTAATACTGGAGTGTTGTAGGGTGCTTCATTTTTGAAAACGCCATTTCTCTCTCAAATGCTTAATGCTAAACTAATATATTCCTTGTCAAAATGTCTTTGCATGTTATTTAGATGGTAATAGTGTATTAGATTTATTTAACTGTGTGGGATGATAAACTGCATATCATTTGCATTTGAGAAGAAACGTATCAAAGGAATTAACATTTATGAAAGTTTTATAATCTTTCAGCTTACTGTCATTGCACATATGCCAGTGTTCGCTGCTGCGCATGAACGTTCTGCTCCTCTTAGTTGAGGATGGTTTTAGTATGTTTTGTGGAATTGTGTACTACTTGTCTTTAGAGGGCTTTAAAAATACCCTGTTTTATTCTTTTGAGTAAGCTTTTTATATTAACTTTAATGTTGGCTTTCTCCTTGTGCTATTAGGTAGCAGGAAATATATAAGTATATCTCAGGCTCGCTAACAGCTTTGCTTTTCTTTGCCAAATGTAAGAATGCCAGATGTGTTTCTGTTTATGTTCAAAGCACGCAGTCATGGAAAGCTTTCTTTCATACTCATTTCAGAAGCAGATGAGGGTGTTTGTTTAAAAGATATTGTAAGCTCTTAAATTTAAAGGAAAAAAAGTCAGTAACACCTTTGAGAGGCAAGGATGCAAGTCCTTTACCTGTTCACATTTTTCTTTTAGTTTTTCCTTTTTCTCATGCAAATTTTCTGCTAATATTGTACAACTAGTTCATGGTCATGCAACATTTGGTATACCTGGTTATATAATGATCTCCTCCTGCACTAACATATCTCTGGCAACTTCTCAGGCATCTTTATTGAGCTAATGTTTAGTTGTAGTGATACATATACATGTCAGACATAAGCTGAGCCACAAAAATATTTAATCCTTATGGCTCTGAGTTTCAAACTAGGGCTGCAACCCTATTTACAAGTGTGAAAGTGAGCTTGGTGTAATTCAGTTTGCAAAATCTGAGCTCACAGACAGAATTAGGATCTTGATTTACAGGTGCAAAAAGTGAGATTACTTGCAGTAAAAAGCTGGGAATTTTAACATTAGATGCTCAATATGAGGAAAAAGTGACTGTAGAAATTAAAAAAACTTTAATTATAGTGCTGCAAAGGGTAAAACAGTAGTGGAACGACAGTCAACATGCTTACTGAGGTGATATCGTGGGAAGTCCTTTCCTTTATATTGTGTCTCCTACTCAGTTCTAATAGATGTTTATTAGAATTTACCATTTTCATGTTGTTCCCTTCTCACCTGACTACATGCTGTAAGAATATTTTTTCAGTATTCTTTAAATTATTAAAACACGTACAAAGAACAGTTTTTATTCTCAAAAATTCTCTGTGCTCAAGCCAACATTTCAAATAATACACTTTCCACACCAGGTACCTGCTGTAAATGCGATATCCTTTTGAGTTTAAACTAAAAGGTACTGCTAGCCTGCATTTGCTGTGGAGTGGCTGTGGTTAGCATTTTAATGGTACTGTGTTTGTTACTCTGAGCTTGTCAAGAACCTTAGTATGAAAATCGTTTACTATGTTGCATGTGGTCATTAAAAACCAAACCAAACCAAACCAAACCCAAAACACCACCCTGAAAAAGAGCAATATACTGTTGCACAATGGTTTTTATATTGATGCTGTGTGTTTTTTTGTTTCAGGAAAGATGTTGGTTTAAGACGTTTTTTTCCGAAGAGTTTACTAGATTCAGTGAAGGTAATTATAGTTCCAGTCAATTGTATACTACTTAAAAAAAACCTAAGTGTCAGAAATCTGAAATACATAATTTTCACCATATAGTTGTAAGGGAACTGGTGTGCAGTTGTGCTGTCTTGGTGAAAAAATATCAAAGCTATCTTACCAAATTGGTAGGATATAAATTCCCATAGTATAGGTGTGCAACTGGCAGAACTAAGATAGTAGTGATTTACGTGGCCTTGCTGAGCTACTGTGAGAGAGGTACACCTCTGCCTCTCAGACTTTGTGGCCAAAAGTTCAAAATGAGTCCTCAGACCCTCTGGTACCAAAGACACCCCCACCTCCACCCCTCCACTCCCCTTTTTTTTTTTCTTTTTTTTTCACCCCTAAAAGAGAAATGAGACTCCTGGAGAAAGAGGAAGGGGACGTGTAAGAAAACAGCATATTTTTAGTGGCAGCTCGATAAACCAAATTCTGCCTTTCTTGCTCAAGACTGTATCTGACTCATTCAAGGAAGATTTCCAGTAATTTCCACTTATGTTAATCCTAGTTAACGCTATAAACATTAGACGAATCGTGCATCCATTGAAGTCCATATGTTCCCAGAGTAAAAAAATGCAAATTTTTCACAACATGTTTTGAAAAGGGGGATTAAGAATGGTCACCAAGTATTTTTACAGCTATAGCAGTCTTGATATGAGTGTCTTGCTAGAATATCTCTTACCATTCATACATGAAAGTATAAATCATAAATTGATATTTTAGAACTGGTTTTGGTAAGCAGTGATGGTTTTATAGAAAGAATAGGATTCAGCTTCAGATTTAGAAAGTTTCTACATTGTGTTTAAGTGGATAAACAGAAAAGGTCTGTCATGAAGAGGTTTTGTTTCAAAAGACTTGAAAATCAGAAGCTAATGAAGTCAAGTGGATTTAAGTAATCCCCCTGCATTTTAATTTAAGCAATTATCTGAAACTGTATTCTCTGCTAAAGGGAGAAATTGTGGTGAAAGGCTCCAGACGTAAAAGAATGAATAGCTATCTCAAAAATTATATTACGGAGCCAGAAAACTGACCAACAAAGAAAACTGCTCTTTAGAAATCATGAAATTGAGAGGATAGCCGAAAGAAGTAGCAAGAATTGCCAGAAGGTGCAGCTGAGCAGAACCTTGCAAAGACATGAAAAAAATGTTGGACCTATGAAGAGGAAAAACAAGGGAAAGAAAAATGGGTCTGCTTTTTAATGAAAATGAAATCCCTATTAAAAATAATCTAGGATTGGTTCAAATGATTAAATGACTCTTTCACTTTGTAAAGACCAGTGATTTTGAACTGGCAGGCAAAGGAGGGGTCCTGTTGGCCATGAAATATAAAATTAATTATTTCTCTCTGTTAGTGAGGTGAAACTTAGAGTGTAGTGCAGTGGTAATCAAATTTCTTGATGATATACATTTAGGAGATGCCAGCTATACAGAGGATATAGCTTTATGTATAGGAAGACCAGAAGGCTGGAAAAATGAAAATCAAAATATTTAGCAGTGCAAAGTATGAGGTGATATACAAGGGTTTAAAAACAGAAAGTTCAGCTTTATTTGGGGAGCTCATTAAATAAATTTTAAAAAGTCAGGAGTTTAAAGACATCTATATATTAGCTGATCCACAGAGTGTCTGTAAGACATAACGTTGTAAAAGAAAGCAAGTGCTGTCCCAGGAGGTGTCTAGGAAGGTTTCTCCAGGAGGAAACATCAAAGTCATTGGACAATGCACTATATCTCATATATGTTGCAAATAGTTCTGTTTATCCGTGTTCAAGAAAGAATAAGTCAGCCTAGTTCAAGTACAGGGGAGAAGTTGTTGAGTCAACAGGCCTTCCATTTTCATTACTTCACTAGAGAAGAATAAGAAATCTCCCTGCATTTGGCTTAATAAATTAGTAAATGGTGCCTCTAAGATGACATGACTGCTAAGCCATGCTCTCTGATATCAAGTATGCAAACACCATGGGGAAAAAAAATCTGCTTATACTAAGCTAACAATTGGGAGTGGGGAGAATGTGGGGAAATGGATGTAAGCCAGATTGTGTTTGGTTTGCAAATTAGGAGTCTTCTCTGTCACTCTAGAGCATGCCTTGAGCAAAAGTGGAGAAGAACAATTGTTCTTAGGAAATATTTTAAGAGCAAATTTTCAGTGCATTTCCCTTGAAGTTGTCATTTGCAGATACTTCTCATGAATGGCTCTCTTCTGCTATGGAAGAGGTGTGTTTTTCTAACTGACTTCCTATGTTTACACCATATTAATGATCTCAAAGTTAAAGTGAAGAGTAAGTCTTCTTTGCGGACTTAAGCGCCAAATAACGTATGCCGTTATGTGTGGAAGTCAAGATGATGCTGAAACAGGCCAGGAGGACAAACCATGGGCAGAATAAAGTATCTTTCAACAACTGAGTGGCGGAAATACTTGGGACAACTTGAGCTAGCAGATTTTTTTCTTTTTGTAGTGTCTTGCTCCTGGTATTTGCCAGTTGTTCAGTTAAGGCTAAGTTCTTGAATTCCCTTAACGTCAGTTTTCTCTGTAAAAAGGAAGATAACAGCAAGGTCCAGTATAGTATGTTTGAGTCCTAACAAAGTCTGAGGCAGCTCTGGGTGCAGTAGGGAGGTCTCCTGACTGCCAGATGCTTTCTTTATCCTACCCAAGTATCCGCAGCCTGTTAGAGTAATGATCCACCTGATAGTTGTTAAAAGTGTGTGTTAAAGTGACGCAGTAATTTGAAACTACAACAAAATGGCAGATTTCTTCGTTAACTTTAGAACATCAAGTTTATGAGCTGAGCTGAGGGGGTTTTTTCAGCCCATATATGTGTCATTGCAAAACTGATCTTCATTTTCTATGTGAATATGCAATGCCCTTGGATCACCACTGTTAGAGTAACTCTTTTCTGAACACTCCTTTTAAAAAATTCTGGCTATTTAGAGTTCTGTATGTTCTTTAAAGGCTTATTAAAAATGAATGCCTAATCTGGCTGGAAGTGCTAACAACAAAAGGAAGTTTATATTTGTGTAGTGCCTGGAGCTGGTATAGGCAATGTGAAAGAATGAAGAGTTTTAATGCTGTTACAATAGGACATTCAGATATGTTTTGGTAGAGGAACAATGGTAATTCCTGTCTTAACCTTGACATATTGCAAAAATAAGCATGGTTTTGCCTTCTATCGTTGTTGTTAGTTGGAAGATATATTAGAAATGGATATTACGAAGATTTTTTAAACCCATTCAGTCACTTTAGACATGGGTCAAGCTTTGCCAAAGGGAACAAGAATAGATGTGTTTGTGGTTTTGAGATTTTGGCACTATGTGATGTAAACGGTGGGTCACCTGGCCCTACACTATTTACAGAGCATACCTGTACTCTTAGGTCTTTGCCAACCTAAATGATTCTATGATTCTTATGATTAGGACAGATGAGGAGAAGGCACTGCACTTTTGTCTGGATTAATTCTAGTGTTTAGAAACAGATGTTTTTATTCAGGATTCTTGATTGCTTGTTCAGTTTTGAGGCATGTTAAAGAGATTGCTTCTCAGATTCTGTTTTTATTTTCATATGAATGACAGCCTTGCTGGGGACTGTGCATTGTATAAAGGCAGATACTTCACTTTTCATAAGTCTTAGTTTAGTTATCTTTTTTTTTTTAAATGCAGTTGTTTGAAAGCCTGCTTGTATCCTCTATGTGCTTTCTTTTTCAGGATATGTAATTAGGTGTCTTGCTCTGTCCCACTGTCCCAGATGTTGGGAGGATGATTTGTGCTGCTCTAAGTGGTTATTTCTTCCTTGAAAACAGTTAATAAAATGATATGCAATATAGTTAAAATAGTTTAATTTAAATGTTTGTTGTACTTTTTACATTAATTTTTAATTTACTATTTAAGTTTTATCTTCTTATATGGAAGTTATTTTGCTTATTACCAGACTTTAAGAATCCACTATATTATGGATAAATTAGGATATTGTGCACAGAGATTAAGATACAGCCACAGCTGAGTTGTTACTGAGCTAAGAGAATGGTGATTTAAGTTTAAAACCTAGTATGAAGGTGTAGGTTGCTGTGTTTTTGTATTGGTACACAGTTAAGAAGTTGGGAGAAATGAGGAATCTAGAAAAAATAGTTCCTGCAAAGGTTAACATGTTGTCTTTTATGATAATTTATTCAAAACATTATTAGTTAGATAATCCCTCTATAAGATATAGCAGAAATAATTTTGTTCCCAAGCAGAAGTTAGAAGGCAGAACTGTTCCTTAGATTTTGAAGCTTCTTTTTTCTTGAGAATTGTCAGCATCTCATTGATAAACTTTTAGTGATACGAAGTGACTGAAACTCTTAAAGTGCACTGTTACTGATTAGATTTAAAATAATCAATCTTTAAACATTTTAATACACAGGCCAAAACACTACGAAAATTAATCCAACAAACATTTCGACAATTTGCCAACCTCAATAGAGAAGAAAGTATTTTGAAATTCTTTGAGATCCTCTCTCCAGTGTACAGATTTGACAAGGAATGCTTCAAGTGTGCTCTCGGTGTAAGTAGAGGAATGTGACAGTCACCAGAATACATTCTGTAGTTATGAATCTAACTGGTTTTGCTTAGTTCTGCAATTAATTGCTTGCTTAGTTCCTGTTTTGGTGTAGAGATGAGTCCTTGGATTTCATTAACGACAAAATGTATTTATTGGGTTTATTTAGAACTTTCTCAGTTGACTGTTAAAAAAGCACCATTCATTAGTGCGGTAAGAATTTTACATTATTAAGTATTTTTATTGGTGCTTCATTTGTGAAAGTCAAGCAATTTTTAAGCTGGTTTCGTGAGGAAGTGAGACTTCTCAGCTTCTTCGGTTTGTACGTTTTCCTCTAATGCCTTTTAAGCTCTACCAATTTCAAACAAATTTTGAGAAAGGGCCTTAAGTCTGCAAGCTTTGTGAAAATAGACACTGAAGTAGAAATTAGAACATGAACATCAATGTCCATGAGGAGAGAAGAGGAAATATAGGAAATTTATAGTTCTCGTGTAGACCCAAGATAAAAAACATGGAAACGCATTTTGAGTAGCAGGGATCCCCAGGAAACCAGTCATGAGGAGTTTTGCTACTTACAGAATTACTTGATTTTAATATATTTTAAATTGTTTGAAGAGTTCAAAAGCTTCTAGAGATTAATTACTAAAACCTGTAATTATAACATTGGAGGATAGTGTTCCATAGCAAGGTCTTGTCTTACTATTGAAATTTTGCCCTGTCTTTCTCCTTCAATTCTGAAGTCAAGCTGGATTATTTCAGTGGAACTGGCAATTGGCCCAGAAGAAGGAATCAGTTACCTTACAGACAAGGGTGCAAATGTAAGTCTCCTTCTGTTTCTTTTCTCAGTTACTGTCTTAACAACCATGACCTGTTGTGAACGGAACTTCAGACAAAGGAGAATGACGAGTCTAATCTTTGAGTTAAACACAGAAGAGCTGGGAGATTCAGCATATACAGCTGTTATTCAGATATTAACTCATGATTTGGGATCGGAGAAAATGCAGTTGGGTTAAGTAGAGAGACAGTGTCGGCCTTAGCACTGAATTTGTTGGCTTTTGTACCCAGTGAAGTACTCACTTGCAGAATTGGAAGCATTAGTGGTGACTTTTTAACAATGAAACATGCGAATTATTCTAAATTATTTTCCTTTTTCTTAGGAATATGTAAATGAAGAGCTTGTTTATTCAGTTAAGCGTTTAGCATTTGTGCAGTCATTGCTGGCTTGTTTGCTTTACTTCATACCCATAATAGCCTTTTCATTACCTGATACTGACTGTATTACAGTACTTCCTGTACACCTCCGTGGTGCAAGGAAGTTATGTTCAGACCGTTTCTTCTAGCAAAATGTCTGGGACCTTTACAATCATGACTTAACTGAAGCCCGTGTCCAACTTCTGTTGAAATTAATTCAAAGGTAGTGAAAAGGTTTGGAGATCAGGAATACTTGGCTAGCTAAGAATATACCTTTTACAGCAGTCTGGAGGTATGTTAAGTATGCTGTGAGTGCAGGTTCCATGTGGTTAACCTGTTGAGCTTTCTGTCTTGACCCCCAAGAGGTTGTTTCCACTATGTACTTTAGCATGTGCCTTGAGTTACTCAACAGTGACCTCTGTAGGCAAACTTGGGTGCTTGGTTTCATTTTGCAAATACTGTGGATGTTTGTATATGTTGTTAGCCACAGCCTAACGAAACTGTAGAGAGAAGCAGAAGAACAGATTTCTACAAGGGTAATCTGAAGATCAAAGTCTACATGTGCTTTTGCAACATCAGGAATAAAGGCAAAGTATTTTGCTGTAATTTTGAAATTTTCCCCACTTTTTCCATTGCCTTTCTGCAGCCAACTCATCTAGCAGACTTTAATCAAGTGCAAACTATTCAGTATTCAAACAGTGAAGACAAGGACAGAAAAGGGATGTTGCAACTCAAGATAGCAGGTGCACCTGAGGTATGGTATTGACAGTTGTGATAAACTTACAAGCTTTGGTTTTCCTGGGAAAGGATGGAAATTAGTATACTCTTAATGAAGATATTCTGTATATTGTGCTTTCATTCTGGTCTGTAACTTTCTCGATTTTTCTACTGTCAGTGTAATTATGATATACTAAAAGTATACTGCACTTCTGCATGTGCATGTTTAAGCTGGGGACTGCCTATCTGTTTATGTGTACACAGACTTCAATTACTTTTAAACTCTCTTGCTCCTCCTGTAGTTACAGCCGGTGCATTATATTGTAACATTTTGCATTCCAGGCATTCTGCAGTTGTTTGATTTTTCTTGTTCTTTAAGGGAAAAGGGAAGTTGAGTGTGAGCAGTTGTCATTATACTAGTCTAAAATTTTTGTTTTAAAAATAGATTTAGAGCTCATTACGTGTTTTAGGTTTTACATCTGGTGCTTGTATACTTTGATATTTGTAAAAGAAGCTTAATTTAAAAATGCTAGCCCTTAAGTGCAACTTAATAGTAGCCTGCATATATATATGATGCTACGTCCCAAAGAGGAAACTGAGCAATTTCACTTTTGTGAAAAGGGGAAGTACAAAAGAGGGAAAATCTATTCCCTCGTATTACTTGGAGGCAGAGCTGGAAGTGAAATCAAATCTTTTCCTTGGTCCAATGCACTAGTTGGCAAATCTGTGCAGAGGATGATGAATGTTGGTGGTATTAAAATTAATAGCTTGTCTGTATGTGTGTCATCTCTTTTTCCACTGTCCATCTTTTTTTTTTTTTAAAACTTTTTTGAAATTGGAAGGTTACCTTTTAGGGCAAAGAATAAATTGCTGCAAAAGGGTAGAAAAAAGGTACCACCTGTAAGAGTTTTAAGGAATAAGCAGCTTCTGCAGAATTATCATAATTATAGCCATAACAGACATAGCAGTTGTAATGAACAGTGGTTGACTGAAAGTTTAGCTAGCAAGCCACTTAGTAAACCCAGATTAAGATTACATTTGGGTGGAGGGTTTTATCAGCTGTGCTTTCTGAACCTTGTGTTTTAAATTTACTACACAAAAGGTAAAGCAAGAATCTGATAGTTCTTCACTCACCCACATTTTTCTGTTTATTCTTTGCAAGTGCCTGTAAAGTTCAGATGCAATGACACAGCTGTTCTGTTCTGTGTTTGCAACTCCAATAATACCTCTTTGTTGGTGCCTTGTTTTTTTCCTTCTTTAGCCTCTGACAGTGACAGCACCATCCTTAACCATTGCAGAGAATATGGCTGACTTGATAGATGGATATTGCCGACTGGTGAATGGAGCTACGCAATCTTTTATTATCAGGCCACAGAAAGGTAAGGAGATGTTTCATTCTCGTAGTTGCTATGCTCATATCTACTGATAGATTATTTTGCATTTGAATAGAAGACACGAGGTATTGGGGAAAAACCTCACTTGGAGGCTCTTGTCTTTCAGGGAGGAACCATGAGGTATTTTTGTTATGAGAAACACTGATAGTAAATGTCACTCCATCAAAAATTACTTAATGGCTGATAAATTAGACTAGTTTTCAGTAATCACTGCTTTACACTATTGTAAACTTAACTAGCAGCTGTAAATAAATTGTAATTAAAGGCACTCCTAACAAGGATGTGTTATCTTGAAATGTGATTTCCTAATATACAAGTGGAAATTCAGAGCAGTTGGTTAGAATGCATTTGGATAATGTTCTGACTAGTGATAATTTTTTAAAATTTCTGTCTTCCTCCTAGTTACTCAAAACGTCTCTGTTTAAAAAATAAAAATTGGGAGAGAAGTCTCATGAGCTTTTCTCATAAAATAGAACTAAAGCAGAGATGCATTTTGTAGTGTTGATCAGTTGTTTTTGTAGCAACCCGCAAGCTGGAAGCAGTGAGACCAGAGTGCAGGTACCCCTAGCTTTAAAGAGAGAATTTTAATTAAATTTCATTAGAATTTTTTCTCATTTCGGCCAGCTTTAGTTATTGAAAAACTTCCAAGAAAAACTGCTTAAGAATGGAAATTTCTGTCCTCCTGTACTAATCTTTACTTGTGGAAATTCACCCAACTTTTTTGGTTTCTAAAACAATGAATAAACTATTTCCTTCTTACCTATTTGTAATAAAAGAAAGTACACAAACTATCCCAGAAGCTCTCCAATCTGAAGCTGAGTCCCTTTTTAGCCACATTTTTGCTTTTTTGTGCCACTGGTTTTCCCTGGTCTGTAGTTGTTCAAATGGGGTAACGTTATTAACATAGTTCACATCTTTCCGAGGTCCATGTATAGCATCCTGCCTGTGCATGGCAGAAAAAAAAAAAAAAAAAAACACCTGAAACTTGGTCATTCGGTAATGAAGAAATGTGATTGTAAGGTGTTAGATGTTTCAATAGCACTTAGTAATTGTTCAAATGATTCTTAAATTTGCATGTTTGTTTATTATTTCTCACCCTTAGCATGTGTGAGTAACCTTTAACTCCAACACAAGCAGCTTTGTTAGAATTTGCGTTAGTCATGCAACCTTATCTCCACACAAAGGGAAATCTTCCTTCGACGCACATTCAGCTCTTCTAGCCAACTTAGTGAACAACTAAGTGATGATGAACCATTGGCACCAAAATTTGACATCAAAAGGATAAGCTAACATCAGTGATAATGCTGGTTTATTGTTCTAAAAATAAAATAGGCATCACAAACCAAGATTTGCATTTCACTAGTCTAGTCTATACGTGTGAGAGATTGTCTTCTGTGCCTCCTCTTTTCTGAAAAATTGTGGTTCGAGGTTTGTTGCAATCCTTATTATTCACTCTCAAAACTTTCTGTCTAATACCCAGTGGATTGGCTATTTTTCAACCTGAACTATAGTAGCCACAGTTGAGCTTTTCAAACTTTTCCATATCTTAACACATTACCTCTCCCCACCTCTCAGTCATACTGAGTTGATGGATAACTCTGACACTGTCCTTTGCTTTTTCTTTAGAGGTACACATGTAGAGTACGTTCAGTCTACATTACCAGTGTTGTTACAGGCTTGCTCCTCTCCTGTTAGAATGGCTTTCCTTTTCTTACCTATACGTAAATGCTCTTAACTCCACAAAATACCACCCCCTGATGATTTCCAGTTCTGTCATCACAACAGCAACCACAGGCAGTCAAAGCCTTCATCAGGTATTAGCTCTGTTCATCCAGTGTGCAAGCTTCCAGTGCAGTGCATTGTGGCACTGATTGTGCTCCAGCCACGTGTGTTTCCATTTCTCGGCCAAACCCTGCCCTGCTGTCCTCTATGCTGTTCTTGCCCAAGCAAGGGAGCAGCTCCCAGTCAAAATCTCCACAGGATTTACCATGTCCTCTTCAATCCTTACTCGTTTCATGATGCATACAAACAACTGCCATAAAAGATGAGCATGGCACGTGCGTCCTGACTTACTGCTGCTGTAGGTGGCAATAAAAATTGACCCACTCTGTTTGCACTTTTTCTTTCTAATTCTTGTCTTCCTCTGACCTTCCTCTGAATGACCTTCCTTGTCATTCAACTGTTACATCTTCTAGACTCACTAAGCTCTCTTAAGGGCAAGATCTCTGATTTTTTTCTGTGTTGTGCAGCACTAGGCACAGCTATGCTTTGCACTGTGGTTTGCCGGTAGGCATGAATGCACAATAAATCAGTGCATTTAATGGAGTGTGTTTATTTGTGTGGTATTCTTATTTGTGTATTTTAAGACAGAGCAAATGAGCAGTGATTGAGTTAAAGAAACATTAGAGAGCACTTTGGGAGCACTCCTCTTTATGCAAACATTAAGAGAATCCCTCCAGTTAAAATAAATTGTGGAGTTCCTTTATCTGAGATTTCTTTTTTTGAAGTACATAGCAATACTCAACATATTAATTAAACATTTCATAGAAGAGCTGTCCCCACCATGATCTGCATTCCCAGATCCCTCCCACGGTGAGCTTTGATTATACAAGACACATCAGAAACAAATCATGTAGCAACTCTCGATCCAACAGATGTGTTTTCTCCCCTCTTTGAGCTTTCCCATCCCCTCTTTGTTGTAAATTTACGTGTTTATTGCAAGTCTGCTCATAAATTATCCTTCTTGATTCCTAAAAGAACCTGTGTTTTTATGATATCATCTGTCTCGCTATCCGTTAATAATCCAGTTTCTCTTCATTTGGTGAGAGCACTTGGTAATGTTTAAGACCTGGACAGTGTTTGGCATATTTCCATTCAGTTTGTTTTATTTTTCATAAATATTTTGGTATATAGGTCCCTTTAGACCAATGTGGAAACTTTAAACTTAATATTTGTGTTTCCATTATCACGGTTAACTCTTACAGGCAAAGAGCACAAATGAAGCAACTGATAAAAACTTGAATTGCTACTAAGTCGCTATTGACTGATTGGACTATGCACTAAGTAGCTTTCCTGTGATCTAAGTCTAGTGACTGAATTTTGTAGCTATTAATCACTTTAAACAAGCTTTATAGGTAATGCCAAATTGTCAAAACTCTTATAAAAGGCTAAAGGGACTCTGGAAGAAAACACCTGAGCAACTGAAATAGTTATCTGATTGTCATTCCTTTATACCAGAACTCACCTTTACATTGAAACATTCCCTTTGAATCTGAAAGGATTACAGCTAAATGAACACTCATAATTTTGAGGTTTAGAATACCAAAATTAAATAATCCATTAAGTTCTCCAAATAACCGTTTTCTGTTTTCACACAAATTAACCATGAGCACTGTTTCCATTTTAAAGGAATGGCAACATGTATTCTAATTCTTACGATACTGCTACCACTTTGGTTAATTTGACCCCTCACTGATTTTGCTTTTGCAATAATTTCAGTCAGGTGAGGCCAGTTTACATTGTGGTGAATCAAAATACTTGAGAGTTCTTTTCATGTCTCCTGGAGCCAGGGGTTATAGGAGTGGCGGAAAGGTCTGGGTGTACGTGCCAAGGTTTTGGTAGTGGTGGGGCTGCAGGGGTGGCCGCTGTGGGCACAGACCAGGGGTTGCCCTGTGCTGGTCACGGCTGCCTCCATACCATTCCACCCCTTGCCTCTGTGACACACACACTTGGTAATTACCATTAAAATACATCATCACACATTCTTTATGACCTTCACTTACATCAACAAGAATTCCCGACATCAAAATCATCATCACAAAAGTGTATCACCATCACAAAAGCAAAAAAAAAGACAGTATATACACAATAAAACTCTTCTCCTTGACCCATCACCACTTTATGATGACAAATTCCCAACACCAGCATCCAAGCTCCCCCCAGTTATTGCACTCCCTGGTATTCTCCAATCTGACTTTTGGCCGCTACCTCTTTCAATTACTGTTGCTGCCTTGAACTCCTGAAGCCCTACATTGGGCACCACAAAAGTGGGTTAGCCCTGGCCAACAGCCTCCCTCAGCTGCGTGCTCACTCCGCCTCCTCAGCAGGACAGGGGGAGAAAATAGGATGAGAAAGCTCATGGGTTGAGATAAAGGCAGGGACATCACTTACTAATGACTGTCAAGGGCAAAACAGACTTGAATTGGGGAAAATTGATTTATTATATTTATTAACCCCTGCCCCTCTCAGTAAGAGAAGGACATTGAGTTGCTGGAGCGTGTCCAGAGAAGAGCAACAAAGCTGGTGAAGGGTCTGGAGCACAAGTCTTATGAGGAGCGGCTGAGGGAACTGGGGTTGTTTAGCCTGGAGAAAAGGAGGCTGAGGGGAGACCTTATTGCTCTCAACAACTACCAGGAAGGAGGTTGTAGTGAGGTGGGTGTTGGTCTCTTCTCCCAAATAAAAAGCAATAGCACAAGAGGAAATGGCCTCAAGTTGCATCAGGAGATGTTTAGATTGGATATTAGGAAAAATTTCTTTACTGAAAGTGTTATCAAGCATTGGAACAGGCTGCCCAGAGAGGTGGTGGAGTCACCATCCCTGGAGGAGTTCAAAAACTGTGTAGACGTGGCACTTCGGGACATGGTTTAGTAGGCATGGAGATGTTGGGTTGACAGTTGGACTAGATGATCCTAGAGGTCTTTTCCAACCTTAATGATTCTGTGATTACCAATTAGAATAATTTGGGTAGTGAGAAACAAAGACAGAACTTGAGGAACAACTTCCTCCCCACCTTTGCTTCAGGCCCGTCTTCACCCCTTCACTCCCAACTCCTCTCCCCCTGAGGGGCACAGGGGATGGGGATGGGGTTTGTGGTCAGTCCATCACAGCCCCTCTCAGCCGCTCCTCCCTCCTCACCCGTCTCCTGCTCCAGCGCGGGCCCTGCCCCGGGCTGCAGTCCTTCAGGGACAACCTGCTCCCGCCCGGGCTCTCCACGGCCGCAGCTCCTGCAGGAAATATCCCCCTGCTGCGGCGTGGGGCCCTCCCCGGGCTGCAGGGTGGGTCTCTGCTCCAGCGGGGTCTCTCCAGGGCTGCAGGGGAGCCCTGCTGCGGGCCTGCAGCACCTCCTGCCCTCCTCCTCCTCCGGCCTCGGGGTCCCTCTGCTGCTGCTCCCTCCTTGGCTTCCTCCTCCTCTGCCGCCTTGTGCCCTTTCGGAAACCTCTTTTCCCCCAGGCACCCCCAGCTTGGCTGAGGGGCTCAGCTGTGTCCTGTGGTGGGGCCCTTGGAGCCAGCTGGGACCGGCTGGAACCGGCTGTGTCTGGCATGGGGCAGCCCTGGCCTCTCCTCACAGAGGCCACCCTGCAGCCCCCACCACCAACACTTGGGCACAGACACCCCAATACAATCATGCATATCCCATTTTTTTAACTGAATATAGAATTGGGCGAAATGTTGTGGGTTTCAACTTGTGAAAAACAACATATGCTTTTACTGGGATGCTGTTAGTAGCAAATTTTGACTTCAGACCTACCAGGGTACTAATGAATGTTTCATATTTTATTTGGGATATAAGCTGTAAACAGATGAGCACCAACTTGAGAAACGCTGCCTGAAGTGAGCAGTTTGTATCCAGAGAGCATGTCATCATGTAAGATCAGCTTTGATATGCCGTTTCAACAGTAGTTCCATGCAGATGCATTTTTCTTGAATCTTCTGTGAAAGGGGAGGCGTCTCTAATACTATTTGATAGTAGGTTTTTATTTCTGGCTGCCTTTTTTTCTTTTAAATTTACTTACTTTTCCAGTTCCCCCCTCCGTATCTCGCCCTCCGCTTGATGCATATCTCCAGCAGCCAAAAGGGGGATGTTGTCCGTGTAGCCAGTCAATGCATACATCAGATTGTGGCTTAAGAGCGGTGCCGTGTGGTCTTTCCTTCTCCCCAGGGCTCAGTGTGCATTGTCCACCTCTCCCACTTCCGTCAACCCAGAGGACAAGGGCCCAGTTCTGGTCAGTGCATGACAGCGCGTTGCTCTGCTGCTAACGAGAACAAAATCAGTCATGCCTCATGGAATTTGGCAAAGGACAGTGAAAAGGAAAATGATCAGAAATAATGGCGGTTTTAGTTATATTGGGCCCATGCGTGCTGGCTGTTTCTCCAGGCAATCTGGAAACAAACATTTAACTTGGGTTAGAGTCTCTGCTTTTCTCTCTCCATCCCCATCATTTCCTCTCACCATTTTCCAGCCATCTTCAATTCCTTGCACCTTTGTCACACTCTGCTCGTTAACTGTATCATACTACTACTCCTCAACTAACTACATAATACCACTTCTATTCGCATTCTCCTTATCTCACAATACGTGTAGAATGGGTTTACTATTAAAATGGTATCAGGATTTTGTTGTGAAAGAGGTGTGTTTTTACCATCCTCGCTTTATATTTTGCACCAATAGGAAGCTGTTTAGTTAAGTCAAGTAGGGACTTGCAAGAACAGAATGGGAATCTCATGGTTAAGGAAATTTAATACTGGACTGGAAAGTTAGATTCTATCTTTATCTCTCAGATCCTTTTTGATAGGTAGCAATTGGCTTCAGCATACGCTAGCAGTTGCCTCCTATGGTATTTCTCACTTTTTTTAGAGGTTGGGGTCTCCATTTGCAGGAGAGGAAAACAATCTGATCTGCAGCTGAGGTCAGTACTTTGAACATAGGAAGCAGTGTGGCCCTGCAAGTGTTACGAAATCACTCAGTCATGTTTCTGAAGTCCCCAAATATGATACTGATGTGCTCTGCACAAAAAAAAACCTAGAGGAAATTAAAAGTTCTATCTTTAGAATACAATTTGAATAGTGTGCAGTTGATGTGCGGTGGTGCTACATATTAAACAGCAAGGAGAATTATTTTGAATAGCTGCTCATTAATTGTGCACCAGTTATCTTGATTTAAAAGTATCGAATTATGAAGTTAACTTTGCAGTTTAATAAAGTTATTTTAACACAGAGGTTTGTATGTTTGTGTCATTTCCCAAGTGTTAAAACCAACAGACTACCAGTATGTTTTACCAGTAGCACACGTGATTCATCAGCAACGTCTAAACCATTAAATCCATTGCCAAATGTAGGAGCAGTGTTGGAATAACTAACAGCAGCATCATAACTCGAAGGACTTGTGAGCCATGTGATGGTTGGAGGCCGTCTTGGGCAGAGTGATCACGAAATGATAGAGTTTTTGATACCTGGAGAAGCAGCAAGGGGGGTCAGCAAAACTGCCACCTTAGACTTCCGGAGGGCAGACTTTGGCCTGTTTAGGAGACTGGTTGACAGAGTCCCCTGGGAGGCAGGCCTAATGGGCAAAGGAGTCCAGGAAGGCTGGACGTTCTTTAAGGAGGAAGTCCTAAAGGCACAAGAGCAGGCTGTCCCCAGGTGCCGAAAGACGAGCCGGTGGGGAAGAACACCGGCCTGGCTGAATAGAGAGCTTTGGCTAGAACTCAGGAAAAAGAGAAGAGTCTACGACCTCTGGAAGAAGGGGCGGGCAACTCAGGAGGACTACAAAGGTGTAGCAAGGCTGTGCAGGGAGAAAATTAGAAGGGCCAAAGCTGAGCTAGAGCTCAATCTGGCTGCTGCTGTAAAAGACAATAAAAAATACTTCTTTAAATACATTAGCAGCAAAAGGAGAGCTGAGGAGAATCTCCAGCCCCTAGTAGATGGGGGAGGGAACACAGTGGCCAACGATGAGGAAAAGGCTGAGGTGCCTTCTTTGCCTCAGTCTTTAATAGCAGGGCCAATTGTTCTCTGGGTACCCAGCCCCCGGAGTTGGAAGATAGGGACGGGGACCAGAATGGAGCCCCCATAATACAGAGGGAAATGGTTAGTGACCTGGTACACCACTTAGACACTCACAAGTCTATGGGGCCTGATGAGATCCACCCGAGAGTACTGAAGGAACTGGCAGATGTGCTCACCAAGCCCCTTTCCATCATTTACCAGCAGTCCTGGCTCACTGGAGAGGTCCCAGTTGACTGGAGATTAGTAAATGTGACACCCATCTACAAGAAGGGCCAGAAGGAGGATCTGGGGAACTACAGGCCTGTCAGCCTGACCTCGATACTGGGGAAGCTGATGGACCAGGTCATCCTGAGTGCCATCACACAGCATGTAGAGGATAACCAAGGGATCAAGCCCAGCCAGCATGGGTTTAGGAAAGGCAGGTCCTGCTTGACCAACCTAATCTCCTTCTACAACAAGGTGACCCACCTAGTAGATGAGGGAAAGGCTGTGGATGTTGTCTATCTAGACTACAGTAAAGCCTTTGACATGGTTTCCCTCAGCATTCTCCTGGAGAACTGGCTGCTGACGGCTTGGACGGGTGTATTCTTCGCTGGGTAAACAACCAGCTGGATGGCCGGGCCCAAAGAGTGGTGGTGAATGGAGTCTACTCCAGTTGGCGGCCGGTCACAAGTGGTGTTCCCCAGGGCTGAGTATTGGGGCCAGTTCTGTTTAATAATCTTTATTAATGGTCTGGATGAAGGGATGGAGTGCACCCTCAGTAAGTTTGCAGATGACACCAAGTTGTGTGGGAGTGTTGATCTGCTTGAGGGTAGGAAGGCTCTCCAGAGGGACCTGGACAGGCTGGATCGATGGGCTGAGGTCAATTGTATGGGGTTCAACAAGGCCAAGTGCAAGGTCCTGCACTTCGATCACAACAACCCCATGCAAGGCTACAGGCTTGGAGAAGAGTGGCTGGAAAGCTGCCTGGCAGAGAAGGACTTGGGGGTTTTGGTTGACAGCTGCCTGAATATGAGCCAGCAGTGTGCCCAGGTGGCCAAGAAGGCCAATGGCATCCTGGCTTGTATCAAAAGTAGCATGGCCAGCAGGACTAGGGAAGTGATCGTTCCCCTGTATTCGGCACTGGTGAGGCCGCACCTTGAATACTGTGTTCAGTTTTGGGCCCCCCACTCCAAGAGAGACATTGAGGTGCTGGAGCGTGTCCAAGGAAGGGTAACAAAGCTGGTGAAGGGTCTAGAGCAGAAGTCTTCTGAGGAGCGGCTGAGGGAACTGGGGTTGTTCAGCCTGGAGAAGCAGAGGCTGAGGGGAGACCTTATTGCTCTCTACAACTACC
Source organism: Ciconia boyciana (assembly GCF_034638445.1). Classification (NCBI taxonomy): domain Eukaryota; kingdom Metazoa; phylum Chordata; class Aves; order Ciconiiformes; family Ciconiidae; genus Ciconia; species Ciconia boyciana. Next base: position 4,734,591 of record NC_132935.1, read on the forward strand.
TGAAAGGAGGTTGTAGAGAGGTGGGGGTCGGTCTCTTCTCCCAGGTAACTAGTGATAGGACGAGAGGAAATGGCCTCAAGTTGCGCCAGGGGAGGTTTAGACTGGATATTAGGAAATTTTACTTCACTGAAAGGGTTATCAAGCATTGGAACAGGCTGCCCAGGGAAGTGGTTGAGTCACCATCCCTGGAGGTATTTAAAAGCCGTTTGGATGAGGTGCTTAGGGACATGGTGTAGTGGTGGTCTTGGTAGTGTTAGGTTTATGGTTGGACTCGATGATCTTAAAGGTCTTTTCCAACCTATACGATTCTGTGATTCTGTGATATAAACTAGAACATGGGTTGCTTTCACAAATAATAATGACAGCTGGTGTAGATATCAGGTGTAACTTAAGGTTCTTGAGTCTTCTTCACAACCCTAAGGAAGCCCGCACAGTAGTGGGCAGGACTCTTCTGCTTGCCCAGCTCCATCCAGTGTGAATCCTCTACTGCCCATTCCAGTGTCTCTTTTTTGGGTACCTCCCCCACCATTCTTTTTATTGCCAGGCTGTCGGCTTCAAGCATCTGATCTGATACTTGTCACTCCACACTACCTTTCAGGATCTTTGCCTTTCATATCCTTTCCCAAAAGGTATCGTTTACCCTAACATCACAATAGTGTTATCTCCCACCTCATGCTTCTTGTATCATCTTGCTATCCTTCCTCCGCCCTCCGGTTTCAGGTGCTTGCTCTAGTCACTTTCCCAAGCTGGTCTAGGTCATCTCCCAAACCACAGGTCTTTTTTCCCTTCTTTCCTGCATCTTTCTTTTCAACACCCCCCCCACCAGATCCTGAGGTGCAGCTCTTTCGCCCTTTCTGCACTTAACGTGGGCCCACTTGTTCTTCATCACCTTTAAGTACAATTGACCCTGTCTCTCTCTATTCCCGTGTCCGAACCCACTGGGAAAGATCTGACTTTGTAGCCCTGGGCTTTATTTGGAGCATGTGGAGCCCAAGTCCAGTGCTGGAGTCTCCTTGCTGAGGAGGAATTTAGCTCTGAGGCTGTGTAAGATCTCTACTGAGCATGCCTGCACTGCAGTGGGGTTTTTCCCCCCCAAAAAAACCCTGATAGCTTGACTAAAATTAGGCAGACTTTAATTGAGATGGTGAAAGGAAACATCCTGATACAACACCCATCTCGTAGTGCATCCCTGCTTGAAACTACAGAGGCTTGGGCAATTTCCAAAGGGGTCTTCGGTTTTTCTTAATGTTAAAAGGTCTGATCAGTCCCCTAAAAGCCAGCCAGCCTGCAGCAGATATTTAGCATGGAAGCAATAGACCTGATTGGTGTAAGTACAGCAAAATTGTAGGAAACAGAAAATAGATCTCTGTGAACTTAACAAGTCATGCTGTTAGCATCATTTATGATTTAAACTGTTTCGAATAAACTTAAAAACAGACCTAGGTTGGTGAGCCAAACTATGTTGTTCTACCTTTAGACAGCAAAAAAATTGTAACAAAGTACTGTAGTTTGCCATGTTGAGCATGGCATCTGCATATTGGGCATTTCTCTACTCAGTCCCATAATACACAAAGGCGAAACTGTAGTTTTCTTTTATAAGGTCTGGAAATTTAAGATATTTTAACGTAGCATGAGAACAAACTAGAATTTACGTGATTTTTCTGTAACCAGTCTGTATCACCATTTTCTAAAAGTGTGGCTTTTCCATTTCCTTTCAGGTCACTTTATCAGTACTACAACGATTTAGAGAGTGATACACATTTTAATTGCCCCCTGTCTCTCCTTTCTGTCATACTTTGATCTACTGTAAATCATTGGTGTTTTACTAAAGGATTAGTAACTTCCCCATTATCCTTCCCCACAAGGATACCAAGTGTCTCATCAAATCCAATAGGGAAAAAAAAAAGCTTGATTAATACCATTATCAAAGAAAGAGTGGCAAAGATTTGAAAATAGTTTACAGAAAACCAACTTAATCTCTGGCTACTAAGCATTGTTATTGTATTATCTCAACCAAATGTGAAATCAATATGATACGTTACGTGCTTTAATGATTTATTTCAGTTGTCTTGCTTGGAAGTCCAAGTTGGCTTCAATTGTTTTATTTGTATGTTAGCACTTAGCACATCTTGGCGATAAAAGAAAAGCCTTTCTAACTAAAGAGATGAGATACTGTCATCCTTTCTGCAGGTGATTTATCAGAGTTACTTGTTAAGAATAAAAAATAACTTTTATATTCTGTATACGTTGTTCTTGCAGATAAGAGTTTGCCAAAAGGTCTGTATCACTGGTTAGAAGGAGTTGTGTTGATACGCTGCTCTTAATATATGTATAGAACAGTTTTGAATCAACATAAGTTTCCCTGAGAGATTGTGATGATTATTGTTTCAGGCATGTATGTATTGCACATTGAGAGAGGTTATTTGGAAACTTGAAAAAAATTTAATCCTGTTTTCTTCTTGTTTACACAGAAGGTGAAAGAGCTTTACCATCAATACCAAAGTAAGTTTTATGCTTTCTTTTCGTATATATTAAAAAAAAAAGTTTTGAAAAATAGTTTTGCTTAAGTGACGCTTTAGGACTTTTTATACGTCCTTAATTTTTATTGTCGCTTTTGGGTTCTAGGACAAACAGCATGCGGTCATTTGGGACCATGGGGCATAAATGCAACATTAAAGTATAACGATACCAGAAATAAAATCTGAGGAAAAAAGTGCATAATGCATCGACCATATTAGACAGTAACAAAAGAAGTATGTTTTGGAAAAGACTTGACTGGGATTCAGGCTATTTATTTTGAGTCCATGAGTAAATTTAATTATAGGAGTGATGCTAAACAGTTTTTGAATTGTGGGTTTAATCTGTGAGTCAGTCTATGCTCTTGTTTTTCCTATTTGTCCCCTTATCTGCTTATGTGAAATACAGAAAATATTTTTTTTCTCCTATCATAAATCTGTCATGTCACCTTTTGTTAATAAAATTTCCATAATGGGGCTAGTCGAAGTTGGGATCTTTAGGTCCAATATAATAAAGAATATCATTTACATAGCAAATACTTTTTAGTCTCTTTTTAAAAATATAGTAATGTAGAAAAATTCTTCTCTGCTAGTAATTATGGATTTGTAGAAAATGCTAATTTATGTCAGGCAAATAGAGTTGCATTTTTTTTCTGGCTAGTTTTATGGTGATACTGTATGCAAGGTATTCTGAGACATGCTGTCTGCATCTAATCATTCTTACATAAAGTATGCTAAGATACCTCTCTGCATTTTTCTCGTTCCTAAGCTTTAAGGTAAACAAGAAAAGACTTCTAATCTAGCTCTGTGTGAACTAAGAATGCTTCTTACGTTGTTGGAGTTGGTAGTCCATAACGCAGTGGTAGGCAAACTTGTTAATTCTTCCTGCTGATTCTCTACACTCCTGGTGTCAGTGGCTGGGTCTCCATCCCATCTGGCAAGTTGTGATGGTTCTCTCCCCTTTCCATGTGCAGTTTCTTATTGTGGCCTCCTAAACCTCAGTCCTCTAACCAAGCCACTTTTTTTTTTTCTTGTTTGTAAGCTGACTGGTTTCTCAGTAGCCACATTCAGACCCAGTTTAAAGCCATGTCTCATCAAATGGTTCTCCTTGAACCTTATCAGGCAGTATTACCAGTATCTAGTAGCAGGAGGTAACTGTTGAAAGACCAAATGAAACCTAGCAGTTTATAGTGACTTCTCTCTTCCTTTTTCCTTTGGTACACAGGGACTGTGCCTACTTTGACCCAGCCACCTCATTCTGTTTGTTCCTTGGTTCCTGGAAGGAGTCCAGAATTATTATTATTACTTTTTTAACTATGGGGTGGAGTATGGAACACAAGTTGTTCCTGAATCTGCAAGAAACTAGCCACTTAGATACTAGTGGTTGCTCTTCCTTCACAGGTCCTACTGCAGTCCTCGCTAGCCAGGTAGCTTTCTCATGGTGCCGAAATAGAGGAGTTAAAATGCAGGGAGGAAAAGAAATTAAAGTTGAGGCTGAAAGCAGTAAAATTGGTAAACTTAGTGTGCATTCCTATGGAAGAGGAAAATTTGTTTTTACTTAAATAGATACAACTGAGAAACGCAAAATAACTTTCTAATTACATAAATTTTGTCCTTTTTTGTTTGTAGGGATTTCTGGGATAAAATAAGGTTTGAAGGAAAAGTTTCTTTCCATTTTTGGGGCAGTTTACCAAAACTGAATTTCTATGCCTGAGTCTGTTTAAACAAGGGCACCACGTATGCTCTTAAGTTTGGCAGCAGAGGAATGAGCTTTTGTCAAATACATAAAACTACTACCCAACACCATCTCGCATCTGGAAAGATTTGCCTTTGCCAGATGAAATTCCAGATTTCTGAAAGCATGAAGTGCAGTACTCTGGCTGTCTTACGATTAAAATGATGTTTATGTATGTACATGAAAAAAAAATTTAGAAGAATTCATTGGCATTTCTGTTACTAATGAACATTTATAGCTAACTACTTCTAAATTTAATTGTTTTTCTTAGTTTACTTGACATGTAAATCAATGTTAAATTGTTGTACAGGGTAAGTCATCTTGCAGAGAAAACCTCAATTCATACTTCATTTCCAGTAAAGTAGAAGCACCACCAAGTTACATACATTGACAAATTTTAGACATGCGTGGCTTGATCTTAAAAGTTTGTAAAACTTAGGTTTTGTTTTTTCCTGGAAATTCGCTCTGTCGTTGCAAATCAATATGCTAATTGAAATGGTAATGCATTCTTTCCGCTCTTACTCCCCCAGATGGGTTTGAAATGGTAGATTCCTTTCTGACTTTTCTCCCCCTCAAAATCTGTCACTGTGGGAAATGGATTGGCCCTGCTAATTACAGTAGGTGCCCTGTTAGGATGAATTCCCAGTGTATGTGACCGTGAAGAATGTACAGCATTCAGCGATTCCAACCTCTGTTTTACAGGCTGGCCAACAATGAGAAGCAAGGAGTAAGGTCACACACAGTCTCTGTGTCAGGTAAGGCTCATAAAAAAAAAAATGCAAGTTTATTTATAAAACTAGCAGATGGTTAGGCAGATTTTTCACTCGCACTTAGCTGACTTCTTGCTACATGGCTATTGACTTTCCCAAGACCGTAGCTGTGCTGCCTTTGTAGTGCAGTTTCTAAAGAGAAACTTTTTGCAGCTATCCTATGCAGCGTCACTTGCGAGAGCAGCCGTATCCGTGCAGTAACGTAGGGCCAGAATACTTCAAAGCAAGGCTGCTTGTCAATATTTTCACTTAGCTTTGTAATGAAGTAGAATGTCGTGGGCTAGAACTTAAATTACCTGAGTATGTGTTAATTATGAAGGAGCAGCTTTGAAAAGTGAAATAGGCAATTAAATATTAATCATCACTTTTCAGAAAGAAGAAACTTAATAGCTGTTTTTTTGTAGCTGCTGTTTAGATCAAAGCACTTAATTTTTGCTATTGAAAATCACAAGTTAATTGAAGGATGAGCATGTGAGGTAATACATGTTGTTTCTGTAGCTTACAGGCTTCTAAGATTTCTGTTAGTTACTGTGCAGTTTTTTAAGTTTTTATAGTTGAGAGAACATTTTTCTTTTACAGAATCTTAAAAAAAATCCTTTTGAGGGATTGATTCAGTGTCTTAGTAGAAAATACTTTTCTAGATCATTATACATAATATTTATTAAGGAAATTTTCAATGCAAATATGTACTGATATTATGATAAGTTCCTATAGATTTCTGGTATTTGGCCATGAACTTCAGGAACCAATATTGTGACCCACTGAAGTGTCCACCCCTGACTTATAGGGAGGTTACAGCCCCACTTTAACATTTATGTGAGCACTTAGTGGCACATGTTGAACAACCCAACGTATTTCATTCAAGAAGGAGGAAAGATACATAGATGTTTAATTAATTTCCTACTTTTCAGATTTCTTTCCCCACCCTTAACCTTTTTTTAAAGATGTTTGAGATTCACCCCTTGGCATAGGAAGCCCAAGTAAACAGACCTTGTGCAAGACAATAGATGAGAGGATCTGGAATTAAAATGTGTATCAAGCTGCAGAGGTGTAATAGAGCTTCATCAGTTACTGTTACCTCTCAGAGTCAAATAGCAGCTCTTCTTCCTTCAGTACCTATCAAGCAAGCATGGTAGATAAGCATGAAGCATGGTCAGCATGTTCTCTCTTGATTCTTACCTGTGTGGCTCATTTTACATGTTAGAAAAAGTTGAAATTTTTTAAGTGATTAGTGCTGTGCTTTTTAATCACTCCACTCACACAAAAATAAGCTAATCTTCAGGACAAAATAGTCATACACCCCTGCCACCTCAAATTTTCACCCTTTCAAGTTTTTGTGAGAATGCTGATATACTTTTACTATTAAAAGCAGTAATAAATGCTTACTTCATGATCCTTCATTGCTGTCACTTTGACTTTGCAAATTTAGGTATCTTTGGCTTGATGCATTATATCTGAAGTACTGTTGTGTGTCAGAGCACAAACTCGCTTCTCCTCTACTCTTCTGAAGTAGTGTTTTGATATTAATGTAGTGAAGTTAGTTGTAATACCATGTAACTGGCGTTTAGGGTGTCACATAAAGGTCAGTGATGGGAAAATGAGAGCTTTGCTGTAGCACCACGGAAGATACAGAAGTAGCTGCACTGGAGATGAGCTGGTTGTTCCAAGTGACTGTCAAGGAAGCTGTAGGGCGCAAAGCTGGCTCCTGATGCCATAAGCAAAACAATCAAATTATACCAGCAAATGTCCCTCCCTTTCTTTCCAATACTGAAATCAAAACCAATTAGGTATTTTTCTTGTATTGTAGTAAGGTTTTGTATCTTTCCACAATGAAATCATTGTGCTTGATTCTTGTTTTTTATACCATGTTACAAACCACTGGAAACACTGACATAATACTGGAACGATTCAAGTCATTGCATTTATCATTCATTCTCAAGGGTTCTTCTTTTTAATAAGGGTACACAGAACACTGGCATACTTTTTTTTTGTTTTGGTTTTGGGTTTTTTGCCCCAAAATTATTTGAAATGCATCGAGTGTGGCATGGATGTTAGTATATTAAATTTAAACCACAAGCGAATTGTTGAGATGAAGTTGTGTGATAAGGGGTTTTCCTCGGGAGGTGCTTTCTGTAAGAATCTCTGAGTCCCCAAAGGAATCAACTTGTTATAAATGAAGTAATACTTCATGTAGATGTGAAGAAGTGTCACTCCTGTTGTCACATGTAACTGATCCATCAGTATGGAACAACAGAGGCAACAGATGTACATAATGTTCAGTTAACCCGAGAGTTACAGGTCAACAGAGTCTGACAGCTGACAGCATCCAGTGCAAAGCCGGCTGTGGGCGGTGCTATCTTGGTTTGCAGAACAAGAGCTTTTCTCTGGTGACATTTAAAGGACTTAGAGCTAAAGGCTTCAAATAAGACGAGCTTTTATAACTCACTGACAGCTGTAACATCCTTCATGCCTTTGATGGTTTAAATCATAAATTAACTCTGCTGTTTGTTTTCAGTGAGATTGCTATTCTTTCTTTTAACCTCTTCCAATGCTGAAGCTGAATAGCAAAAATCTGAGACAGATATTCATCAGGAAAATTAAGCAGTCAGGCATATTTATAGCATTAATACCCTTAGCTCTTAAGGAAAGTTTCACAGTGAGTTCCCCACCACACTTTGGAGAAACCAGCAATAGTCAAAAACGAGTGTGGAACATGATTTGGTGGTCTAGAAGTTCAGGTATTTGTCTGAAGTTTTGTAGGTTTAAAAATGAGCCTGTTCATGAAAGACACCGTGTCTTTCTTTTTGAAATATTTATTAACATACCTTGAAATGCTTCTGGTCTAGTGAAATTAAAACTTGTTCTTTCCAAGTGTTTTAATATTCCAAAACATACAAAGATAGAGGGGTTTTAATATCCCCCCCCCCCCCCCCCCCGCCCTCTAAATAAAGGCCTTTTCAAACTAGTGAAGGGTGAAGTTGGTTTCAGGAACCCAACCAGCAGATTACTGGACCTGAGAGCCAAGAAGCAGCTTCTCTTACAGCTTTGTGTCACTGAATCAGGTTTCACCACACACCTCTTACTGCATGCTTCTTTTTCTGTTTCTTCTGGTATTGTTTGTCTGCCTTGCTTCTTCAGATTATATGTTCCTTGCAGTGGGCACTGTCTTTCGCTGTGCGCGCAAGCAAGACGCCTGCCAGACTTCCCCCATTTTTTAAAGCATAGTAATAATTTTATCCCTCAAATTTTACGTTTGCGCGTGTGTAGGATTATAAATAAGAAGCCAAATTAAATGAGTTGGATTTCAGATTTCTTTGTTATACATCTGATGTTTTGGTTTACGTTACTGTGATTCTCCAGAAGCAATGAGTGTTTTAGGTAATAGATGGGTAGTTCCAGCTTTTATTTCCTTCTCCCTCGACTTCTCTGTCTTTACATTAAAAAAGAATTCTTTGTACTCAGCCAAGAGTATATACCCAGGAAACAGTAAGGCTAAACCACTTGCTGTGTGCAAATAGTGTATTAAATTTGTAAGAAGCAGCATAGCAGTTTACTATAATTTCATTGACTAGATTTCTTCCTGTTTTGCTTGGAGTCCCCATATTAAAATGCTCTACTCTGACCCACGGCAACTTACTTTGGCCAGCAGTTTGTTTTGATATAGCAAACACTAGCCTTAGTAAGGTGATGCACGTATTTCCTGATATACATATTTCCAAAAATAATAATTTACCTAGTCAATTATGTATTAGAAAAAGTTCTTCATAAAATGAAATCAATAAAGCTTTAGTTTACTTGCTCCCTTTTTACATAAATTCTTTCTGACACAGAGTTCTTTGGTTTTTCCTGCCCCATCCTGGCTTATATAAATATGACTAGGAAGAATAAATATGCTTTTGCATCCTTTGGCTAATCGTTGTGTCTCTTTTGCACTAGAGAATTCTGTGGATGTAAATGTTTTTAATCGTAGCTCAAACGTTGCTTTACATACAGTGCTACAGAACATGATATTTCAGGCCCACTTGTTCCAGCGAGTATTGAACAAGCAGAGTATTGAACAAGTCTTGGCAGTGTTAGGTTCTTGGCAGTGTTAGGTTTACAGTTGGACTCGATCTTAAGGGTCTTTTCCAACCGAAATGATTCTGTGATTCTAAGCAGTCACTCTTGGCTTTTAGATATTCAGGTACTGATGAATAAAATAACGTGTTTGTGGAGAGGGAGTTTGTAACTGGAAAGATGACAGTAAGGAAGAAGCTGAGCCATTCTGCAGGAGCCAGCACAAGGCATGTGCCTGGAGGGGGTTTTTAGGCCCTGCCACAGGGTTGGTCTTGCTTCAAAGCGGGTGCTGGTTTTGCAGCTTTAGTATGTGCTTAGTTGGTGAAGGAAATTGAAAGGTGTTTAAAAATATGGTCACTGTTTCAGATATTAAGGCAGGCTGCTCAAGCCATCTGAGTAATATACGCCAGGACACATGCCTTTAATAGGGAAATAGGTATCTTAAAGAGACAATTGTTTCTCATCTTGTTCCCTAGCTGATGTGGCTGTTGTTACTAACACAAGTAGCATTTTAAAGTCAAAAGGGGTGTAGCTGTAAGTGCATGGTAATATGATGGCATAAGCTTCTAATAATGCTGGTGTGCCATTGCCTCTCTATAGAGGAAAAAAAGAACATTTGTTTGCTTATAGTGACTCTGTAAGAAATTATAAACTGCATCCCATGGTTTAGATATATCCAGTAACGTGCCCTGTGAAGGAGAAATCGGATCTCTCGGAGAGAGCTTCCTTATAGGAACTGAAGGATTTTAGCATCCTGAAAGAGAGGCTTCTCAGCAAGTTTCCAGGTTCTGCCTTAGAATCACAGATTTATAGTATAAAGTCATTACACTTAAATTGCATACTGTGGTTAACTCCTGATCATGGCAGTGAAATGGCGTGAGAGTTCTTCTCTAAGGTGCTACTTATGATCAGATCCTGTTTGAAGTAGTTGCCAATTTAGTCATACCATTTAGCTGAAATTTCAATTTGAATGAAAAAAAACCTCATTTAAAGGAGATAGGCATGATTTAAGTGAGATTTTAGCATGCAGAAAAAAATTATATGGTATAGTTCATCTGTGAGAGAGACGTCCAGTAGGTTACCTAGAACAAACTGAAATACAGCAGGAGCCAAAAGTCAAAACGCAAGAAAAAGGAGAGAAAAAAATAATATATTCCCCTGCTTTCAGTATTACAACACTTTAAAAAGTTTTTAGTGAAGGAGATGTCAGCATATGAAAGGACCTGAATGTACAGGTGAATGATGCGGGCTAATCACAAGCAAAGCTGTGAGTAAAGATGGAAAGACAAATACAATTTTATTGAATCACTTCTGCTTGCAAAGCACAGTGCATGCTCTGTTTCATGATTTCTGTGCTCAAAATGAAGGTTTGCCCTGTGCTCAACTCTGAAAGAGTTTCTTGTATTTCCTAGTTCCATTTGAATTAGTCAGTAGGGGAAAAAGGTGCTCTTTGCTTGAGGTTCTAAAGTTGGGGTTTTTTTCATGTTCATTTTATCAAGTCACTCCAAAAAGACAATGCTGAAAAGTGTAATTAAATTTTTAAGATGAAAAATTGTATCTTGAGTGCTTATAACTGTGTCTGCTAGCTCAGTTACATCGTACTCTACAGCTCACTTCTTCTGACAAGAAAGAGTAACAGTCAGCATAAATTACATAGTTATACATTCAAATTTTTAAGTAATTGGAGGAATATAAAGGCTCTGCCATATGGTCACAGGACTGGGAGACATTCAAGCCTAAGGTTTACTGCAGATTAATTTTACAAACCTTGAGCAAGTCATTAGTCTCCAAGTTCACAAAGGGAGTTACTTGCTTCTTAACTCACCCAGCTATTCCGCTGATTTAATAAGATAATATAGTTAAAAATACCCTTAATGCTAATAAATTACAATATTTCAGATTCCCATCACAGTTGAATAGACTGGTGTTGTTATCTTTTTGTATTTTAGACTGACTAAAATGCTTCTTTTTGTGCATAAGAAGACCAGAATGAACCATGATGACAGTTCAAATAGATTTGCTCCATATCAGTGCCTAGGAAGTTACTGCATTGATTTCATGTGATTTCAACAACTGTGGTGTTGGTTCAAGAGTTCTTACCCTGCTATCCTCCTCCTTTGTGATCCATTCATTTGATTTGAGCAGACACTTTTGTTTTGGTAGTAATAACACTGTAGTATGACTAAAGAAATGTGCCATGCAGTATTAGGTTTGGGGTTTTGTTTTTTATGTATAAACATACTTGATATAAAATAAAAGGAGCATAATGCTCATTTTATTTCAAAAGCTTGAAAACAAATAGATTTATTCCTTCTACAGATTTTTTTCAGGGTTTTCCCTCAAACTGGTTGAAGAATGTATGACTAAAATAGAATGGGACATTATCAGTTTCAGCCTTCCAGTGTTGCTTATCTACTCACACAGTCCTAACGGGGAGCTTCAGTAGTAACTGCCCTCTGGCCTGGTCACTTCCTTTCTAACATAGTTTGTTGCATAGCAAGTGATTTGTTCTTTTTTTTTTTTTTTACACACAATAATTTTAGTGAATTCTTAGTATTGAGAAGAGGAACTAAATAAAAAAAAGAAGTCCAGTGCAGTTTTCAGCAGCATTTCTGAGCTTTATGGGCATTTAGGTAGACACCAGTGGTATCCTGCCTGGAAGCTGGTGTGGTATGGTGGGAATCCTTCTAAGTAGTATTCATTTCAAGCAGGAACTCTCTAAGCTCCTGAAAAAGTGTTGGAACGTTTTTGTTTTTGTTTTTGTTTTTGTTTTTTTTTAAACTTAGAATTTTAATAAACTTTCTTTTGTAGCTAGACTTGAAGACACGGTAAGTTTAAGACAAAGCAGTCTTCCATTTAGTCTGGCAGAATAGTTGAACAAACTTTAGACAGTAAATCATAAAGGCAGAGTTTGAAATGCAGAAGACAAGTTGGACTGAGGATCACAGGGCATTGGACATGTACATGATGAATTAAAAACACCTTTGTCATTTTGGTGTGCCCTTCATATGAAATAGGTTCGTCAGGTTTCAGTCAGCTTCTGCTACCCATGTATCAATGTAAGAGTGAAGAGCATTTCAGCATGTCAAGCTTAAATTAGCTTTGTAGCCTGAGCAGACAGGTCAAGAGTTGAAACACCTCTTCCCTTTTAGATAGCTTGCATTGCTTCCAGTGACTCTATACCTGTTCTTCTGTTTCAGTACAGAGTATTGGAGTCCTTTATTTTCATTTCAATACCTTTTCAGGAGTCTCTTAACAAAGCTGTAGTGTTTTTTTTCTTTTCTTTCATACTATGTCTAAAGCTTTTTATGAATGTTACCTCAGGTTTGTGTTCGAATGATAGTGCTGAAAATTGTGCTATGTGATGTTAGGAAGATAAGTCCCTAGGATTGCAGTAATGTGGTATACACAGAAATACTGATACACTAACTTCTTCAATAATTTTGCCCTCTCCTTGCACCACTTCTAGTTTTTAGCATTGAATCTGATTAATGTTCTGTCATTTTCAATGAGATATATATACATTTTCACAACTGCGGAATGATTTCTGTTTGTTTAATCACCCCAGCCGGTTTTATAATGGTACTTTTTTGTTGCTTAGGATACAAAGATAAATCTCACCCACTTGTTTTAACTTTGGATTAAAATTGCCATCTTCGCAAAGAATGGGTTGTACATAGTAGTGCGTTACCCATTAGATTTGCATGCGTGAAATTCAACATGCAGCCTCCAGATTGGACAGTGATCGAACACACTTAATACACCTTTTAAAAAATTCTGCACATTATCCCACAAAATCTGGCCACTAAACACTGCACAACGATGTATAAGATGGTGCTTTTGTGCAAGTATAGCTGCTTTGATGGTTCTTAGGTTTCCAGAATCTATGAAAAGTGTGAAGTTACTTTTATTAAAAGGTAATTGTCCTTTTCCACCGTTCCTCCACTCCTCCCACCACTGACTAGTATGCTGTGCCAGTATGCTGCTTCTGTGCTACTGGGCCTCTCTTTTAACACCTGTACCTCCAGCCTGTATAACTCAAGGTGGCTGGACCTCACTCTTGAGTTTTGACTGGGAAGGACTACCAGCAACAAGATGCGGGTTTTTAGTTGATTGGCTTTTTAAACCACCTCTCACATTTCTTGAGATAGAGGAGAGAGGGAGAAGAGGAAAGCAGAGAGGAGCAAACAGATAATAAGAGGAATAAAAGGAGCAGCTGTCCTCAGGTTCTTAGTGTCGTCTTGTGTCCTTCTTTCTCACCTTGTGAAATAAGTTGTGGCTTTTTTGTATTTTCTCCTACTCAAAAATCTCTCTCCTCCTGATAAGCACTTTGCTAATTAAATGCAGCAGGGTGACTAGGAAAGGGGACAGTGCGGACAGTACCATGGGGCGTTTGCCCAGAGATCCTTGGAGAGCTAGAATATTAATTGACAAGACAGGTCTGCACTGGGGATAAAACTCCAGTGGCAGATTTTAGGTCATAAAACATGTCAGTGTTGTATTTCAGTGGGACAGAGAAACTGTGTTTTTCCTTGTTCTATGTGAACCCTGCTATGTGAAATACTTCTTTTGTGTTAAGTTCTTTTAAGGGTCCAGAAAGTCAATACGTCCATGTTTAAGTCTGGTGACTGCCACTTAAATCAGAATTTAGCTATAGCACAGCCTAGTGGAACTTAGATGGAGAGCTTGCAAAAGCGGGTTACACTTCTGGAGTAGACAATGTCCTCTGCGTTGTCAATGGATGGTATATATAGTTGGCAAAAGCTGACATTTTAATAGATTCTAGTCTCACTTTTAAAAATTGAAATAAGAATAACTTTGCTGTAGAAAGGAATTTGAAGGAAAATACCAAATATGCTTTAGAGTTTCAACAACATTTGTATATCCATTTACGTATACAGAATTGTAATGTAAACCTTTACTTTTATGTTCATTCATTGTAGATGTTCTCTCCAGTCTCTTTTCTTTTATTTCCAAATAATTTGTTTCTGTTTTTCTCTTTCCTTTTCTTGCCTCTTTGTAAAGGAGTCAATCACTGTCAGCATAAAGTAAAGAAAGCTAGACGCTTTCTCCCTTTCGTCTTCTGTTCCCATGAGCCGCCGCCTAAGGGTACTGCACTGCTCTTTGTATAGGCTGCCTTATTAACCCAAAAGCTGAATATACTAACGCAGTTACTGGTTTTTTACTACTTTAGCCTCAGGTAAACAGAGTTCCAAGAATAATTGCATTAAATTTCTGCTACCCCTTTCCTCCTATTGAATTGGATTTTCATGCAGTGTCACAAACTTGCTGGCCCCCATTTTTATGGGGGACTTAGTTTTAAGCATCATATTCTACAATGACAAACACATTAATAATTTCATTTGTATAGCTGTGCAGCCCCTGTATACCCATGGGGGGTTTGGTTAATATATTTTTACTTCATTCTTGGACCCCTGATACAGCATGCTTATGAATGAAATAGAATAGCAACAATAAGCATCAGCTAAGATCACTTTGAATTAAATATTGAATACAGTGATGCTTTTGGCTGCATACTGGTTCAGCATTTGGTCTGTACCAGTTTGGCTTTGTTAGGGGTAAGAAGAATCGGAGTAATAGGTGCATTACTTTTACATTAATGCTCATTTTCCTTTTATTTATAAATAATGTCTAAAGTGCATCAGCTTGTGCTGCGGGTATTGGTGTGGAATAGGGCCACTACCATAAATGCGGAATATGGTGCTTATTTGAACAGCTTCCTAGTAGAGTTGCTCTGTTTGCCACTTGTTTAAATTTCAGCTTTGTATAACTGCAATATGCTCTGTATAATTACTACTTAGATGGTTCCATGTCTTGCTCATGTCTTAGTGATAGCACAGGAGTGCATTTCCTTTGAAAGGGTGAACACCAACTAGTTATCCAAAGTCCTAAGTGTGTGTGAAAAGTCAAATTGAACTGACTCCTCTGGCTGTAGGAGATCTTTCTTGTAGTGAAGTATTGACTTAAACCAGAAATTGGCCTTTTTTAACAATGCACTAAAGCAGTTCCACTCCCAAATTTAATTTTTGTGTAAATTTGTGTTTGAAAGTCATTAACTCTGTTTCATCATACAAGCTTCTTAGAACATATCTTTGTCCCTTGGGTTTTAGGTGAGAAGTCTTAAATTCTGCTACTTTTCTGGTTTCTCTTGAGTCAGGTATATAATATAACTGCAGTCTGAATACTTTTGGATTACTCATGAATTTAATAGTATATTTTCCCCTCCCCCTTCTCTGTCCCTTCTCTCTCCCCTTCTGTTTTTCTCTTTTCCTTGCATGCCACCTGGATCTGCAGATGAAATTAGTGGGGACGGTAATATGTTTTCTAGTCTGTGTGTTACTAACGTGCACTATGCAACTCTTATATCCATATACCACTTAATGCACATTTCAGTAATAAATTTTATACAGATTTTAGTATTAAAAAGCAGTCTGCTTTGGACATTAGCCAATAAATATTGTACTTTACAGGCTGTGCAACTAACACTTTCTGCTAAACTGGAAATGAAAAAGGAAAAATATTTCAGACACACAGGGATGTGGTATTGCATGCGTTTACAATGAGAGTTCTGGCATGATGCAAAGAAGGTTCCTGGGTTTGCAAGAGTGTCCATTCAGTTTGATTGAAATGGTTGTATCACAGGATTTTTTTGGTCAGTGGGTGAGATCAATGGATATAACGTGAGAAATGACTCTACTAAGCGATGGTTTAAAGGCATGGTAGCATCAAAGTGCTCTGTAGTCCACTCCTGCTGCTTGCATAAAAAGAAGCTGTGCAAGATAGATTAATGTAGATTGAATACATGAAATATTAATCAGGTTTCAGCTACTCAAATTGCTAATTTTAAAGACAGATTTAAATGTTTTTCTTCAAAACTGTGAAACTTATTACAAAATACTTAACTTCTCCAGACTCTATAATCTTTTTTGCTAGAAAATATTGACTTGCTATCGTCTGAAAATAAGTTGGGTTTTGTTTTTGTTTTTTTTTTTTAAAAAGAGATTTTTAGCTATTTTTTTAAAGGATTCCATCTGATGTTGGAAAAAATCAAACTGCTACTACTGGTAGTGTATGTATCTTTATTCTTATAAGTAGGAGGTACCAGAAGCGCATAAAAAGCAGTATGCAAAGGAAGGCAATAAGAAGAAATAGAGATAACATCTTGTGGCCTTCCTCTCAGTAAAATGTAAAAGGGGTGTATAACTTTTCATCTCCTTTCTCTCCTTCAGATATAAATCAAAGATAATACTACCCCAATTTCCTTTCTTTTCTTAAACATTAAAAACTCAAAGGACTTTTTTTCTGTCATAAATTCAGAAATTGTATTTTAGATACTAACCCTAGCTTTTTATTGATGCTTATCTTCTTTTATAAATTACAGGCTCTGATAAATGGGAAAAAATCATGAAAAGGTGGTTCAAACAGGTGGTTAAGATCATGGATTAGCTATTATGGATATAACATCCTAGGATGTTTTTTTTCTACCGTTTAATAAATGCATTCAGATTTAGTAAAGCTCCAATTGGCTCATTCACCTGTACCATCAACGCTGTATCTTTGTCCAAAAGCAACCTATTCGTTTTTCCATCTTAGAAGAATCTGGGGTTGACCAACAGGTAAAAAGGTTCAGTGCTGGTTTTAAAATGTGAGAGAGAGCAGCAGTAATGAGCCC
This sequence comes from Ciconia boyciana, assembly GCF_034638445.1. Classification (NCBI taxonomy): domain Eukaryota; kingdom Metazoa; phylum Chordata; class Aves; order Ciconiiformes; family Ciconiidae; genus Ciconia; species Ciconia boyciana. The sequence goes on from NC_132935.1 coordinate 4,751,361, forward strand.
TATTTTTAAATCTTAGTTTTTCTAGACTTACCAAGGGCCTCGAAGATAGAACATCTCCTGGAATCGCTGCTTTGTTGTGAGTGTTTAGCTCTTGAAACTGCTGTAGCACATCCTTCTTCGTAAAGCAGCCTGGAGAGCCTTGCCCAGCTGAGTTTTGCTTTAGACTCTGTGTGGGTTCTGGACTACCTCTTAGCAGACATAGTCTTAGCAGACTTGGTAATAGTCTCATACTATATGACTCTAATCGTGGGGTAAAGACTGCATGTGAGAGAGGTCAGTTATCTTTGTTGCAGAACACTTTGAGCACATCACTGTTAGTGCCTTGATTGAATTTTCCTCTAATTCCCCAAAACAATACCAGACATGTATAGGAATTATTTTCTGAATTCTTCTTATAGATTCCTCTCCAGAGTGTTAAATGTGTAACAAAAAATATTTGTTTAGTTAATTGCATACATTTAATTTATTTGGATTGGCTACTGAAGACCCTTTTAGTTTCAGGACTGTTTTAGGCAGTGTATCAAAACCATGTAAAGTGCTCTGTGGTGTTCTGATAATGCTTTTATTATGAATTATCTTCATTAATTTAAGATAGAGAGATGAACAAGCCAAGCCATTTATGACATTTTTGTAAGCACTGTTCCATAATCTAGTGTGACAAATGTTTTGTTTTTTTAAAGACCAGTGTGGCACCAGTTCTAGTTTCCAAACTTTTTAAATTCTTCTCAAATAAGTTTATAATATCTTTCAGTCCATTTTTTTTACATAGATTAAGAACTTCCTGGTATCCTCAAATATTAGCTTGTAACAATAGTTGATATATGTCACACTTAACAAAAGCTAAAAACATCTTACCACAATATTACAAGGAAGCAGAGTGTTTTATCCCCATCACATTGGTGTCACGCTAATGATTTCTTTCAGACCGATGTTTATATTTTAGATCAAACTGGGTCTTATTTTCTACAACAAGAACTAGTTTATAATGTAGGGAGGAAAAAACATACCAAGAAAGAGATTAGTGTCTCTGGAGTATGCTGCCTGTTTAGAATTGTGCACTGTCTTTATAATTAATTGACTTTTCATTAGGTGACTCTGGTTTGCTGTGTCCTAAATAGAAATTGCCTAGCAAAAATTTAAATGGCATAGAATTTCCTGATCTGTTTTTACAAGACACAGTATATTTCCTACAGGAGTTCAAAACTAAAATAGCTTTAATTTTATTTAAGTAGTACAAAGTTAGGATCATAAAACTACATTTACTCACTGAAGTGTGTTGAACTTCAAAGGTTATAGGCAACCTGTAGTTTCCTACTTGTTGAGTATTCAGTTTGTATGAAAATGAAGCCTCTTGTTTATGTATGTGTATAATATATCAGCCTTGCTCTGGTTTCAGAGTTGGCTTAAGTTGGTTGAACTGAGGGCTGCTGCCAAAAGGGATCATCCCATCCTTCTTTCCAGTCTCACTGTGGCTTTGTCCCATTCACCGTTCAGAAACCATACCTCGAGAAATGATGCCAGGGAGTTGTAGGGATATACATATGCTCCAGGGCAGATGGGAGTAAATCATGCCTTTCAGAGGTGGTCCAATATGTGATCACCTGAAACCAACCATGAAAACTGCATACTGGATTTGAAATTACTCAATTTTGAGAACCTCTCTATGCATTTAAAGTTTGTGAGTAGAATTTAACAACCTTGCAGTGGAAAATTATCTCACTGTTGTGAACTGGTTTTGTAACCCTTGGAGGAATTTATCTGACCTTTAGGAAATGACCTATGCACACTGGAAGTTCCTTAGAGCAAGAGAGGGACCTTCTGGTATGACTTGACACCATTTAAAGCATGTTGAGAACAGATGATGTAAAAGTCATAAGTTTTAAACAGAGGAAGAAATACACTATCAGTTTTCAGAAAAATTTGAGAACTGGTTGTTTTCAAACACTGTCCATGAGAGGAAAATTAAGACCAATGCAAGAAAAACGGGTGTAAGGTGAGAGTGTGACCTAAAAGATTTTTATGCTCTAGAAAACTATGGAAAATAACTCACCTTACCACACTGTCAGTAGGTAGATGCTGCCCTGGAACATCTTTACTGTCTGTTCTGCCTTTTTGACATAAAAAACTAGCAAGCTATTATTCACACTTTATTGAAGGTAAAGCAATTTAATCCATTAATAATGTTTTCTCCTTACTGCAGTGGAATTTGCTGTTAAAAAGATTTTCTTTTTAAGTCAACAGTTTAGATGGGTTTCAATTACAGAACTTGAACTTTTTTGAATACAAATGGATCTTCCTTTTATTCCTTGTTGAATGCATCTATATGACGTAGTATAATTGGCACTGAAGGTCATTATCATACCATAAATTATGCATGAGCAAGTTTTATTCATGCTATTGTAAATGCGTCCCAGCAATGTTAAAGTTGGGAGTTGTGACATATCAGCCATGATAAATTGGAGATACTGTTCTGGAGAATTGTCTTCATCTGCTTTTCCCGAAACTCTTCAATTCCTCCCTTTACAGAGACAGATGACTATGCAGAGATTATAGATGAAGAAGATACTTATACAATGCCATCAAGTAAGTATGGTAGTTAACTTGGGAACTTTTCTACCCGAAAGCTTCTTTGGTTTAGCAGGGACTGAGTCTTACATTTCAGCCCTAATTAATATGTGTGCAAAGACAATATTCTTTACGATGTTTTGAAAACTCATAGATTCAGTGTTTTTCAAGTTCAGGTTTTTAAGCAAATAAAACCAAATTCTATTTTGCTGCTGTTAGTGACTTCACAGTGCAATTCCTTTTATGTCTCAAAATGTAGATTTGTTTTAATCGTGATGCTGAACACAACACTTAAGAAAGAATGGATAAGGTTTCGATGATAAGAGCAAACAATTTGGAAAGCTTCTGTGTATTTTTGTCTAACTGTATCTCACCCTTGCTCTATGACAGACTTGCTGCTCTTGAATTCCGTGATAGAGGAAAGTCATCTGTACCGCATGCAATTTTGTTAAAGATGAAAGACTTTAGGAATAAAAATAAAAATTCCAAGTTCTTCTGAGTCTTCATCTTTGAAGTCTAAAAAGTGATGCATTAGCCACCACAAGGATTTTGTCTTATGGCATACTTGAATTACAATATAATCTTAAACTGTGAAGGCTGACTAATTTAATGTGAAAGTCTAGTATACTGATTTTAAAAGTTGTGTCTGCGAAATTACAGTTGCGTTTTGGCAACCAAGGATTTCTCTAGAAGTGGACAATCCGTTGATATGCAGACCTGCAAAAACATCAGGTTTGGTTAGCGTAAGAGGGGAGGATGGTCCTAAACTGGTACCATGTTCTGCTGAAGAACCATGAATGTACGTAAGGATTTCTAGAGTTTACCATGTGGCAGGAATGTGTCACTTCGGTGTTTACAACATAGTTTCCGCTACTGTGGAAAATATTTGAAAAGCAAGAATATATGTTTTCCAGAAATAAACAATGTCTTTTGAATGTCTTGCAGTAAGTCACTACATGATTCTACTAAAATAATTGCAGGATCAAAAAGTACTGTGATAAATTATACCCTTTATTTTTTGTTAACATATTAATGTTGTGTGATTTATATTTTTTTTTCCTAAACTTTTCATTTAAATTCTCATGGAAGCAATTACTTGTGGGCCCAGCCCTGGATGATGCTGAACGCTTAAGTATGCCTTCAATTCAAAGCCCATGCGATGGGCTGTTGAAGTGAAATTCATTAAGTGCTTTGCTGGCTTGAAGTGGACTCAAGTGTTCAGCTCTCAAAGGACTGAGTCAGTAAAGATCACAAGAACAGACCTGTGACTTCTGCTAATGTAAACTTAAAATTGCATCAGTATATTTCTTCATTTTTTAAAACAATGTTAAAAAATGTTTGTCCTTGTCTTGATTTTAAGAAGCTATATCTAAGTAAGCATTTGATTTTTCTCTTAATTGCACTGCAGAAAGCTATGGAATAGATGAAGGTAACAGGAGACCCTTTACCCATCCCTGTATGCTTGCAATTTGGAATGATGTGGAATTTTTAAGTTTACTATTCACTTCCATTTAATAAACATTATTTATTTATAGTTAAACCAGTTAGCTTTGGGATTTTAAAGAGGAAAATGCAGTACTTAAAAAAAGAAATGAAAAAGGCATTTATCACTTTGTTATGCATCTCTAGATGACATTATTTCTGTAGTGTTAATGAAGTCAAAATCATCAGTCATGAAGTCCTAAGCTGGTTGATGATATTTTTTTTCTCTGACTAATACAAGTAGAGGTGAAAACATATACTGCACATGCTTTTCTGCTATTCTGAAATATTTTTCCATGTCTGCTAGAAATTAAATTGCAAATGAAGTAATTCAATTGCAATTGATTAAATGTTTTGCTGAAGTACTGAGCCATTTTTATCAGTAATATTCTCAGTCTATTAAACAACCAACTTAACAAAATTGCGTAAGTTCACAAAACATATCAGTTTTACTTCAATTACACACTGATAGAGGTGTAGTGCACTCAAAATTTTGCTCTTTCATTTTATCTTTATTTGCCATGCTCTTGTTTCTGTTTTTTTTTCTTGCAGTTACCTCTTTAAAAATTCTCCAGGCTCATTTTTGATGGTTCCAAAATCTAAAATACCGCACAGTGGAGTTCTCTTAAACATATAAAGGGATGTGTGCTAAGGCTGTGTTTAATATAATTGGTATTGCCCTAGGCTATTTGTGTTCTTTGTCTTTTACTAGCTATAATTAAGAAGGATTCAATTATGTCTATTGCATTGAAATAAATAATGCGTATTAGTTAATTTAGCAAATTAGATTTCACAATTCCTTTTTCATTGCTTTGATTCAAACATTTGTTTAAGAGGTTTCCACTGTGTGTATACAGCATTTGTATAGGTTGGTGTGCAGCAAATGTTAATCTTAGCTATTCATATGTGAGACATTTGAGTGACTTACTTTGAGTTTCGTATCTTGTGGATTATTTCTTTGGCCTTCATCAGAAATTTGATATTTTAAGTGCATTATATTCTTATAGCCAGAGATTATGAAATTCAAAGGGAGAGAATTGAACTGGGGCGCTGCGTTGGTGAAGGACAGTTTGGAGATGTACACCAAGGAGTTTACATGAGTCCGGTAAGCCTCCCTTCTGAAATAAAAATAAACAAACAATAAAACCTTTCTAGTTAAAAAATAAAATAAAAAAGAAATATATTCCTTAGATGCCTTGGTCTGGGTCTTCCAGAACAAATAAACTTTGACTTTGTAATTTATTTTTCAGAATAATCAGCATGTAGAGAATATTTCCTATGTTTCAGACAAGTAGAAAACTAGCTCCAGAGTAGTTTCTCTGCTCCTATATTCCCATTTTTTTATAGATCGGGAAAGGAATCAAAAGAGCCAAGTAAATTATTCAGGACTGTACCAAAGCCACTGGCTGAGCTGGAATTAGAAGTCATTGCTTTTAACCCCAGCCGTACACTTTCTTCTTTATTTTGAATGTGTCCAAGCATGGTAAGCACACATCCCTTTGGCCATACTCCCCTATTGAGCGTTCAGTGCTTTAGAACCTTTTCCAAAGTTGAAACCAGTATTTATGGGTGTTCAGCCTGACTTGGTTTTAGGTTCAGCGTTCAGTGCAGAAGCTGCCAACTGTGTCAGGATAAGTTAATCTAACTTCTGTGCTGAAATACAGAGAAGAAATTTTAGTCTGTTATGCTGGAAGGGCAGTAGCCTACAGCAGAGGGACAATAATGTTAAACAAATGTGTCTGTTTCTCCAGTGAGCATCTCGCTGTATCTCTCATGAAGAAGCTTGTATGTTAATAAAGTTGCTACTTTTTCCTGAAATAAAAGATACAAAAGCCTTGGGCACTGATCCAGCAAAACCCTGATGCACAAGAGTCACCTCAGTGAAACCAGTGAGGTTGGCGGGACTTGTGTAATTTAGGCTGGTGCTTATGTGTTTTTCTAGACTGCAGCCACAAAGATTAAGATTGCAATTTAAATGGATGAAAAATTAAGTTTGTGGCAAAAAACAAGAGAAAGCTGGAAAATTATTTAATTTCAACCAATTTCAAGCTAATAATAAACTAACTGTGCAAGTGTAAAATCAAGATTTATTTCTCATTTGAAGAAATTAAAAGTCTGGATTTTCAATAGATGAAGTAATAATTCATGTGGAAAACAATCTAGTTCTAACTTCAGAAACAGTATTTCCCAGAAACAGCTGGTTAGTGTCCTGGGCTTGGTGGGTTAAATAAATAAATCTTTAATGCAATATTTAAGCAAATAAATAAGGATAAACCTTATATATTTCAGACAAGTTTGAAGTCTGTTCTGACACCTTCATTTAGAAAAGCAGTTCTGATATATTTTGCATTAAGAGAGATCCTTATTTTTCATTTAATCCTGTCCAAGTTAACAGAAGTACTTGAGGAGTAGTGTGTCACTGAACTTGGGGCACAGTGGATAAATCTAGTGCTCTGTAAAACCAATTAAAGACCCCTTTTCTTAGGGACTATTGTTTTGAAAATGCTGTCTCTCTCCCTTCTTTTTCTTGAATTGGAAAACAGATTTTATTCAGTCATCCTGTGTCTACTATAAGTTTTTTAAATGGCAACCTGCTGATTATTTTTATTAATAAAATTTTACTACATTTAAGACACTTGAATATGTGAAGGGAAAACAGAAAGGTATTATCATTACATGTTAATGTAGTAGTCACAGAGCGTAACTTGAACTTTTGGAAGGAATCTTACAATAGGTAAAAGATGAGTTACAATAACATGATAGCGTTTCCATCCTTTTATATATTCAGCTCGCATGCAAAAATACAGGGGAGATTTCTGGCCTCTTGTTCTGCTAGCTCAAATTTAAATCTGAAAAATCTCATTTATCCCTGTTCATTGCACTTGTAAAGTTCTTATTCTAGTGACTGTGCAGCATCCACCTCTTCTTGAATGCTGCTTACTACTAGGTATTCCTGAAGTATCACAACCAGCCTGTATTTATAGGATACTGAACGGAAAATGTATGTATACATCTAGGATCCTGTTGCTCAGATGTAAGCAATTCAAATAAGACTGTCTTTAAAGGCTGATTTACTGTGGGACTAATTGAAAAGTGTCACTTAAGATGGTGTTTGCTGCTCAGTACACAAACTGTTGCCAATCTGATATATCCTCACTGTTTTGTCTCCTTATCCAAAACCAAAAGATCAGCAAAACCCTGATATCAGGTCTTTTCCTATATTTATTTTGCAAAATGTCCAGAGTCTTTGCTGGTTGCAGACACTGAAACTTTTCCTTTTCATGCTAATGTTGGCTATGAGATGTTTCAGAAACTCTTGTCTGTAATACCAGGAGAGGGATTGGTCTGGCTGGCCTCCAGAGGTCTCATCCAGTGCTGATTACTGAATCCTGATTTCAGAAGGGAATAAAATCATATTAATTTACCACCAGTTTTTCAGTCAGTTCATGGGCATGTTTAGTATGACAAGGTTTTAATATTTTCCTGCAAAGTCCACCTGAAGAGCTATGTTGTGAGTAACTTCGAAAATAGACATTTAAGCCTGAAAAATATAAATATTATTCTGATAATGTTTGCTGTAAAAATAGATTTAAAATAGAGCAAGCATGAGCAGACATAGAACATAACTCTGTGAATCTTCAGCTCTCACTGGCCTTAAAACCTAGGTGAGGACATACATCAACCCTGTAGCCTTTCAGGGACAGGTTCGTTTGTAGTCTTCCTATTGAACAATGAGCAATTCCCAATTTACCAGTTGGAATACTGTCCTTGAGCAGGCCGATACCTAATGTAGAAGCTTAATTTTAAAACACTTCAGCTGCTTTCAACCCTTTAAGAACTTGTATGAGTGACTTCTGAGCACTGCGTGTTACGGTGGAGATACACTATGTTTTAAAAATACAATTTTCTAAGGAAGTTGTGGTGTTTTGAATACTAGTGAAGCTCGAACACCTAAAGCTTCTTTTCAGGAGAAAAATGCTTGCAGCTTCTCTGTGCTGCCTGTAACTTATGGAAAGGGTATTTGTAAAACACACCAAAGCAAGAGAAGATGAAAGATGCCGCCTGAACCAGGAGGCCTCCTTTGAGCTGTCTAATTGCTGCTCATTTTTCAGTATTCAGAGGATAAGCAATCAGATGGTAAAATCTGTTTCTGATTTTGAGTACATGTGTTCTGTTTAACTGTGTTTTAAGCCCTTGGTATAGCTGATTGTGAAGCTAATATGTAAAATCTTTGGTTTACTTTCCTTTGTAGTTTGAGTTCAAAATTATACCCAGTCTTTGCTCTGCAAGAGCCACAAAAAGTCCTGTATTGGGCTTTCCAGGTTGCTTGCTTGCATAAGCCAAGTGTGTTTTTTAGGCATGTATCTACTTGTTTCTTCTGCTTTTGCTAAATATTGTCAGGAGTTTACCATCCTCAATAACGCAAAAAGTTTACAGTACTATTCAGTTAAACTTACTGTCTTTTGTCATAGTTTTTGTGCAATTTAACATAGTTTAAAACAGATTAAATATTTCCTAGGTGCATTGTACACTAGGTGTCTTGATTATAATAATATTTTGACATTGAAGCTTTCAAAAAGTAATTTCTTAAGATATTTTAGTTAATAGTAATTTTCTCTAAAGCAGTTTTGCTAGAATTTTAAAGGACTTAGCTTTTGGTGGGCTCTATTTCAGTTATTTCTCAATAATGTCTTTCAGGAAAATCCAGCTATGGCTGTTGCAATCAAAACATGTAAAAACTGCACCTCAGACAGTGTTAGAGAAAAATTCTTACAAGAAGCCTGTGAGTATTAAAATACTTCTTTTGGAGTAGCTTCTGTAACTGGTCCTTGCAAAGAGTGCAGCCATCTGTGCCAGAATCTTGTGATACTAATGTAAACCTTTTATTAATCTATAGCATGACCTTTTCCTTTCCTGCACTATGTGCCAGGAAGACTGCTTTACATCCTTGCATTGCCCGTGTATATGTGGGTTCTTTGATTTTCTAAATTGAACAGTGATGTCTGACTCCTGTAAGGCTTCAGAACCAGTTTTGGAATATTAGAGATCTGATCCTCTGTATCCTTCTTTCTTTTTAATGAATTAAAAAAAACATAGCACTTGTTTTAGTGTATTACTTTAGAAGGTCAGGTGGTTGTCTGTGTTAACAAAGTTGCTAAAACCGTTATGTCTAAGAGAGATCTGTTTTGAAAATTCAGAATTAAAAATTATGATAGAGTAAACCAGTTTTCTAAATTATTGCCCACAAATATTGCATTCCCCAAAGGGCACATTTGATCCATGGAGGAAGGCTTTTTGTTGAGATGAATACTAACAGAAGACTTCTATAAGATTGTTGTAGTTACTGATTTCTCTACTGTTTGGCTTTGTAAGCAAATTAAGATACGAGACTTAGGCCTTAATTTTTGCCTATTATCCTCTCCTATTGTATAGCTATAAATCTTGTAAAGGTATTGTATTATATCAATAAATTATTTGGTTATGGCCAGATGTTACCGTATACTTTTATTCACTATTCCTTTGTTCAAGGATGTTTTTCTAATTGTTCAGAAAATCTGTGTTTGTAGCTAATGGCTTCTTATTTTTGGATGTCAGATTTTTCTTAAATTACTATAATTTTTTCCATTACATTTCTAGCTGTTGGAAAAGTAAATACCATTGCTTATAGTAATAACTTAGCAGTCAAAGATAGGCTGCTGTCTCTTAACAATGTAGAAAATAATTGCTCATTGAATGCTCCTTATTATGCTTTGAGCTTGACAGATTAGGAAATTCCAACGTAGCAGACAGATAAATAATGCTTTTCAATTTTGATTTAATAGTTTTGCCATTTCTTCTTTCTTTTTTTTAATTCTAATTGCCATCTGTTACCTTTCTCCTGTTTGCGTTCAGATTGCAAACTCTCTCAGAAGATACTGCCTCCTAGTTTTTAAGAGCACTCTTCAAAAGGCCCAAATCCAACATCTGGAGAGGCACAGTTGGTTATTTCACTGAATTAAGAAATTTATTTCCTAATATATTATTGGAATATTAGGAATATTAAAATATTTTGGGGCTTCAGTTGTTTGCTTGTGGTGGAGTTTTCAATGCTGGAAAGATTTAGAATTGATTCTTGCAAGGAGGAATACCTCAGAAAAAAAGTAGATGAAAGAAAGTGTTTTTACAAGCAGCACCTGTCTCTTCATTTCTGTCCGCTTTTGTGTAGCTTTTATGTATTACTGTTAATGCATTTGTATATGCTAAAATACAGACCACCTGGTTTGGGGAGATTTTTATTGATCTTCCACTGGCTTCGGTAAATTGCTCCTTTCTGCAAGTAGTTCATTCTTCTAGAAGCTGGATGGCAAAATGATGTAATAACTCTACTGCCTTTCTGAATTTGTGAGCTTGTCAGCTAACATTGATTGAATTAATTTCTGGGAATTACTTTCCAACAACAGAGTATTTTATGTTTAAAACTGGTAAGACCATATGATATAAAACTATTTGTGTTAATTGCCTTTCCATTGCTTTGATAATTAAATCTGTATTCCTGCTTCATTTTTACATCAGTGAAGCAACATTTCCATGTTATAAGACATTGTAAATTGCATTGAGTTAGATTAGCGCAAGAGAACCCTAAAGCTAAATAATTGGGGTTTGTTTGGAATATACATTTTATTTACCAAGATCTTAATACTAACATTGGATTCAGATGAACTATTTTAGCAATGCATATTTTTCAAGGTGTCAGAAATAGCTTCCCTCTCTGAAATTCCATTTACTTCAAAAGGGAAGAGGGGAATTGAATGATTTAGGAATCTAGCTTCAATTCTGTGTAGTATTTTAGAAGTTGTTATTGCCCATTTGACATTTCACCACATTATTTATTCCTTTTTATTAATGCATTAACCTATGTCATTGATAGGGATGTTTGTTTTACTGATTTTTTTTCTGTATTATTCATAACATCAATATTTTAAAGAATATGTTATCTTAAATTTGCGCATATAAGTTTCTTTGCAGGAAAATATGTTATTGAACTATTATACATTAGGTCTTATAAACATCATTGTCCAAGGATTTTTCTTGGGGTTTGTGGTGTTGCAAGATGTGTTGGTTATATGGCTGCTGTGTACTAGTGACTGAAGTACAATTCAGAGCTCATCAGAATAGGAATTCAAAAACACCTGCTGGTTTTAGCTTGTGATTAATTAAAAGCCAAAAGGTAGTGTTTTTTATTCTTGTCCTATTTTAGGCAAACTGAAGCAGACTTTCCAGTTTGGTAATTACCATGTATTTCTGTTGACACTATGAACTATAAATGTAAAAGAGATACTACTTCAAGATTAAATTAAGGATATTTGTCAAGAGTAAATTAAGGATGTTTGTCATGCTTATGTTGGAAGAGACAAACTTAATCAGAGGACTGATGTTTCATTTAACCTACCAAGTACACCTCCCCAAAACACCAGTAAGCATTGAGTCAGTCGCTGAGGCGAGCATCTCCGGTGCCAGCACAATTGGCAGCGGAGCGCTCTAGTGCGGTGCACAAGGGGCTTTCCTGAACTGGGGGAACCTGAGGGGAACCGAGACCTGGCAGGAGCGTGCAGCTTGCATGACAGCGGGTGAGGAGACCTGGGCGGGGCCAGGAGCCATGGCAGGAGATTTAAACGCGGTGTAACTGCCACTAGCAGTCTCTTGCCCAGGTGAGCAGCTCCCTGCCGACACATTCCGCAGCAGAGCGAAGGATGATATACAGAGGGGTTTCCTGAACCGGGGCAATGCCAGGGTCATGGAGAGAGCTGCCAGGAGCCAGTTGTCGTGAGAGCAGGTGACGAGGCTGGGCAGGGCCAGGAGCAACCTTGGCCAACCCTCACATCTGCAAAAGGCAGCCCCTAGGGAGCAGTAGCGACGAGGGCAGGCAAAAAGGGTGTGTGGAAGGGTGCACAGGGAGGGCGGCCCCCGGCAAACGGGCTATTTTCTTCTGGGAGCCAGACAGAGGTAGCCTCCTGTTGAAACAAAATGGTTTCCACCAGCTGCAACTGCAAATCTGTGACTGAAACCCAAGTGGAAGTGATAAAACCTCCCTATGTGAACACCTACACATAGACTGACCCCCCAAGAACTGAAAGAGCTGCCCAGACCCAAAGTTGCACAGAACTCCAGAACCTGGAAGTCCCCTAGGGTCCAGAGGCAGAGATGGATGTCATGGGTGTAAGCATGCCCAGCTGGAGGAACTCTTCAAGCAAGTGGCCATGTCACAAGAGGAGCTTAACAGGCAGTGCAGTATCCAGACATCTGAGTGAGAGATCGATGCGTGGTACTGTGTGCTGTCACAAGCAGAGCGACAGCCCTGCCTTCAGACTTTGCAAAGGAAAGGTAAGCTTGCTTCCAACCCTGAGGTGACAGACTCAACCAATTCACAGGACAAAGGAGACTGGACTCTCATCTCTGCTCGGGGCAGGAGGAGGAATCTTCCCCTTCTCCCTGAAGTGCCCCTTTGTAACAGGTACGATGCCCTGGGGCTGGAGAATGGAGAGAGAGTAACAGGCAAGACCCAGGAAAGGCCAACCATGCAAAGTTGGTCCACCCACCCACCCACATTAGAACCAGTGCCAGCAGAAAAGTATGTAGGGTGTTAGTAATTGAAGACTCCTTGCTGAGAAGCATCGAAGTGCCCATTTGTCACCCAGACAGAATCTCTAGAGAAGTTTGCTGCCTGCTGGGAGCTCGCATCTATGGTGTCACGGAGAGGCTGCTGAGCCTAGTAAAGCCTGCGGACTATCAACCTGTTCCTACTGTTCCAAGTAGGGTCAAATGATCTGCAACAAGGCGACTCAGAAATATCAAAAGAGACTTTATGTCCCTCGAAACGATGTTAAAAGGATCAGGAGCACAGGTGGTGTTCTCCTCTGTTGTCCCAGTTGGAGAAGGGGATTCAAGAAAAAGGAGACAAACAGGTGAATGACTGGCTGCGTAGCTGGTGCCATACTCAAGGTCTCGGCTTCTACAATCTTGGACATACCTTTGAGAAACGAGGCCTGTTGACAGCTGACAGGGCTCAAGTGACCAAGTGGGGCAAGAGTGCCCTGGGCAATAAGCTGGCTGGACTTAGAAAGAGAGCTTTAAAGTAGATTTAGCAGTGGAAGAGGATGGTGTTCTAAGCACTCAAGAAGAGGCAGGGGCTGCTGAAGCATTAGGAAGCTACAGGGAAACACCTGTGAATTGCCCCAAAGCTGAAGTGCCTCTATACCAATGCACGCAGCATGAGAAACAAACAGGAGGGGCTGGTAGCCACTGCCCAGATGGAAAACTATGACCCGATTGCTGTTACAGAAACTTGGTGGGATGAATCGCGCGATTGGAGTGCTGTGATTGACAGCTATAAACTATTCAGAAGGGACAGGCAAGGAAGGAGAGGTGAGGGATTTGCCCTCTATGTGAAAACCGGGATTGATTGCACAGAGCTATCTTTGAAGAACAGCAGTGCGCAGGTTGAGAGCTTATGGCTGAAAACTGGAGACCAAGCCAACAGAAGAAATTTTGTGGTTGGTGTCTACTACAGGCCACCCGATCAAGAACAGGAGGTTGATGAAGAGTTCTTTCTTCAACTGCAGGAAGCATCATGCTCGCAGGTCCTGTTCCTGATAGGGGACTTAAACCACCCAGACATCTGCTGGAAAAGCAGCACCACGAACTGCAAGCAATCCAGGAAACTACTGGATTGCATTGAGGACAACTTCCTAGTACAGGTGATGGAGAGCCGGACCAGAGGAGAGGCACTGCTGGACCTGTTGCTCACTAATGCAGAATAACTTACTGGAGAAGTCAAGATTGGAGGTAGCCTGGGCAGCAGTGATCATTCTCAATCTTGGGGGGTACAGGATGGGTAAAAAGTAGAGTCAGGACACTAAACCTCAGAAAAACAAGCTTTCAGCTGTTTAGGGCAGTAGTGCCTGGCACCCCTTGGGAAACTGCCGTCAGAGGCAAAGGAGAGAATGAGAGCTGGGAAATACTTAAAGACATTTTTCTTAGGGCGCAAGAGCTCTCAACCCTGATGTGCAAGAAGTCAGGCGGGGGAGGCAGGAGGCCAGCTTGGCTAAGTCAAGGCTTTTGGCCAAACTAAAACACAAAAACAAAATGCATAGGCAGTGGAGGCAGGGATATACATCCTGGGGAGATTATAGGGATATAGCCTGAGAGTGTAGGGAGAGGATCAGGAAATTCAGGGCACAGCTGGAGCTGAACTTGGCTAGCAACATAAAAAATAATAAGAAGGGTTTCTTCAGGTATATAGGACAAAAAACGAACTTGAAAGAAACTGTACCCCCTTGATGTGCAAAACAGGAGACCCTGGCTACAACTGACATGGAGGAGGCTGAGGTACTCAACAATTTTTTTGCCTCAGTCTTCATCAGCAAGTGCTCTAGCCACGCTGCCCAATTCACAGTATCCAAAGGCAGAGGCTGGGAGAATGTAGTACTGCCCACCACAGGAGAAGATCAGGTTTGAGACCATCTAAGGAACCTGAATGTGCACAAGTCCATGGGACCTGATGAGATACATCTGAGGGTCCTGAGGGAACTGGCAGATGAAGTTGCTAAGCCACTATCTATCGTATTTGAGAAGCTGTGGCAAACTGGTAAAGTTCCCAGTGACTGGAAAAGGGGAAACATAAGCCCCAATTTTAAAAAGGGAAGAAAAGAAGACCCACGGAACTGCAGGCCGGTCAGTCTCGCCTCTCTGCCTGCCGAGATCATGGAGCAGATCGTCCTGGAAACTATGCTAAGGCACATGGAAAACAGAGGTGATTGGTGACAGCCAACATGGCTTCACTAAGGGCAAATCATGCCTGACAAATTTGGTGGCCTTCTATGACAGGGTTACAGTGTTGGTGGATAAGGGAAGAGCAACTGACGTCATCTACCTGGACTTGAGCAAAGCATTTTATACTGTCCTGCACAACATCTTTGTCTCTAAAATAGACACGGATTTGACAGATGGACCACTTGGAATTTGCTGGAGGGTCACACTCAAAGAGTTGCAGTCAATGGCTCGATGTCTAGGTGGAGACCAGTGACCGAGTGGTGTCCCTCAGGGGTCTGTATTGGGACTATGGAATCATAGAATCATTCAGGTTGGAAAAGACCCTTAAGATCATTGAGTCCAACCGTTAACCTAACACTACCAAGTCCACCACTAAACCATGTCCCTAAGCACCACATCTACACGTCTTTTAAATACCTCCAGGGATGGTGACTCAACCACTTCCCTGGGCAGCCTGTTCCAATGCTTGACAACCCTTTCGGTGAAAAAATTTTTCCTAATATCCAATCTAAACCTCCCCTGGTGCCGCTTTTGGCCTTTTCCTCTTGTCCTATCACTTGTTACCTGGGAAAAGAGACTGACAATCACCTGAGGTGATTCTCCCTCTCTACTTGGCTCTCATGAGAACCCACCTGGAGTACTGTGTTCAGCTCTGGGCCCCGCAGCATAAGAAAGACATGGACTTTCTCAGGCAGGTTGAGAGGAGGGCCACGAAGATGATCAGAGGGATGGAACACCTCTCCTATGAGGACAGGCTAAGAGGGTTGGGGTTGTTCAGCCTGGAGAAGAGAAAGCTCCAGGGAGACCTTATAGCAGTCTTCTAGTACTTAAAGGAGGCCTACAGGAAAGATAGGGAAGGACTCTTTATCAGGGAGTGTAGTGATAGGAAAAGGGGTAAGGGTTTTAAACTGAAAGAGGGTAGATTTAGATTAGATATAAGGAAGAAATTTTTTACTCTGACTCTGAGGGTGGTGAGGCATTGGAACAGGTTGCCCAGAGAAGTTGTGGATGCCCCATCCCTGGAAGTGTTCAAGGCCACGTTGGATGAGGCTTTGAGCAACCTGGTCTAGTGGAAGGTGTCCTTGACCAAGGCAGGGGGATTGGAATGAGATGATCTTTAAAGTTCCTTCCAACCGAAACCATTCTATGATTCTATGATTTGTATGTCTTATTGCATAAAATATATTGTGAAGGCACTGCTGAGACTGAAAAGCTAATTGAGTCTGTGGAAAATAAAATGGGATGTGAATGTAATCATTAAATGAGATTTTTGTTTGTGTCATAAACTGACACACATTTTTTCCAGACATTGAATTATACATACTGTTTTTTCCTTCCTCCTCTTCCAGTAGAAAGGCACAGGTTAATTGGTCGCAATAGGTCATTATGTTAACTTATGTTATGCTCAACCAGGGTAGAAGAGCCAGAGAGCCTGACTTGCCTTGCACCTTCCACAGCAGTTTACTTTTTGTGAGTGAAGAATAGTACCACTAAAGCAAGCAGTGTTTCGTACTGCCCGCAGAACATTAAATGACCAGACATTATTGCTTGCAAGTAGTTGTTTCAAGTTTTGCAGAACTGTGATTATATTTTCTTGACATAGACTAAATGCTTCTCATCTGACATTTTTATTTTTATTTTTAAAAAAGGTTTTATGTAACACCCCAACTTGTTTCTTTTCCTTTTAGTAACGATGCGTCAGTTTGATCATCCTCACATTGTGAAGCTCATTGGAGTTATTACAGAAAACCCAGTTTGGATAATCATGGAGCTCTGTACACTTGGAGAGGTATGAAAAATCCTCATGCAACTTTGGTCTTCTCTCTTTTAGCTCACAGATACCTTTACAAAAGACTGAAAAAATCACTTCTCGGTACTAACACAAAGGCGCTCTCCTCAAACGTGGTATCATACTTGTTTGTAGAATTATGGACTCAGAAACAGGAGTGGCAGAATTTGCCACAAAATCCTCCACTGAGGGAACTGCATCAGCTCATACCAAAGTGATTTAGTCATAGTTTTCAGAAACTTCAATTGCTGTTCCAGAGTGAGAGCATGACCTGTGTCAAGATGATGATAATGGAATATAATTTAAACAGCATTTGCAAACATACCTTCTAGAAGTGAAATTATGTGGTACATCTTTTATTCTTCCTGAGTAATACTGCGTTTTCCCTTGGAACACTGAATTTCTTAGGGTTTTTTTTCTGTACAGTCTCTGCAGCAGAGACCCTAGATAAGATGACTTTCCTCATTATTATGTCTTTTGGATGAATAGTTTAAACAAAACTAGGTCTCGTTTTTTATAATTGATTTGTTTTCTATGAGCTATGTGTTTTTGAAAATGTGAGCTGAAGTGATATTTCTTACTGCACTGTAAGGTAGTCATTGTAATTATCAAACTGCAGTATGTTGTCCAAGAAAAAAAACAGGCAGAAAAACCTGTAGTGCAGGAGTCCTTTTGTGTCAAAAAATGACAGATTTCCTTTGCAGTGCCTACGTAACTTTTCAAAGCCTTGTTTTAATTTATAATGAGACTCTAGTGCCACCTTCCATTAGGTCCTAACTGCCTTATACTAGGAATATAGCTTATAAAAATTCTGCATTGATATTGACTACTCTGAGCTAAATCCAGTTGTTTTAGCAAATGTAGATTAAAATTAATGCTTCCAAAACAATGCTGATCTAATCGGTGTTTGGATTGTCCAGGTACTGTTTTGTTCTGAAGTTATTTAGGCCAAAAACGTGCATGGTTCTCAAGAGAAGAATGCATAAAAAGTCCAGGAGTGCTTTACTCTGGAACAGCAGCAGTATATGCTGTCAGTCTTCAAAAGGAGCCTGAAAGCAATGCAGAATTTTTTTTTTTGTTTGGCTAACAGTTTTCATGTAGAAAAAACTGCTTGAATTTAACCCAGAGTCAAATTTCTTTGTGGCATATGATTTTCTCTCCTCATCCGGTCTTAAGGGAAAGCATGCCCATTGATTCTCGTGTAAAATTTACAATTTGAGATATACCTTGTTCAAATTTGTTATTTTTTTGTCCTAACTCCTTTCCTTTTTCTTCCTCCTTTGTGCAAAAAGTTGAGGTCGTTTTTGCAACTAAGAAAATACAGCTTGGATCTGGCCTCTCTGATACTGTACGCTTACCAGCTTAGCACAGCACTTGCCTACTTAGAGAGCAAAAGATTTGTACATAGGTAAGATTTTATACATATATATGTGTACATGTGTATTTTTATATGTAACTACTTGAAATTTCAGGGAATACGAGGTGTCCCAGATCACCAGATTTTTGACTGGCAGTATTCTGGCTATTAGATACCCTTGCTCAAGTGAAGACAAGACACTCACAACACATAGTTTGATTCTTTGAAGCCTTCCTTTTCTGTTTCTTTTTCTTGACTTATGATGAATGTGTAGCAGCAGTACTTTGAACCTCCTAAAATCCATTTACGTGTTTTATTTCAGTCTCCGTATTAATTAGTATGTCATTTTTTCAAATGCTGTCACCAAAATTACGCCCTTTTCAAGAGTGACACCTGCTGGCCCACACCGAGAGTGACTCGGAGATGGTGCCACATTTTATTCAGAATAGATTTCAGCTGAGTCGTTGCTTTGTGGTTACAATATTTTTTGAAGCTGTTATCTTCCAAATACAGAAAAGCAAGACAAGGGGCAGCCGGCTTCTTAAGTAAACAGCAGGGAAAACAAAATATTTATAGAATACAAGTACTTGCTTAGCCAGAAAGTGAACCTACATTTCCTTCTAGGTATGTTTTGAATTTTATTCCCTTGAATTTGAACATGAGCTTTCTAGGGAGAAGAGACTGGCTTTAGCCTCTTATTGTATGCAATTAAAAGTTCACAGCACTCCAATTATCATGTACCATTTCATTTTGAACTTGAGCATTTTATTTGTGTTAAAATACTTACATTCAAATTCTAGATATGTGTTGTATTTATTGTGCATACAAACACATGTATATGTAAGTATTAGGTATGTATATATACATAGATACGTATATAAAAACATTGTAAATAACAGACCCTTATGATTGTTACAGATACCAGAATTTTGGCCAAGTAGCTGTTTATTTTAACTCTAGCAATAAAATTTCAAAATACAACTTATTCATACCGTACTGAAATGGGAGGAAGTAGCACCGCTCAGTTTGCTGTACTTACTTCACTGCTCAAAGCTCAATCTGTCAATCCTTAGTCAAGCCTGCTGAAATCCAGAATCAACAGACACATAAGGCGGGGTGTCTCACCTGGGAAACTGCAAGAGAAAAATGCCCAAGTCTTTTCATAATCCCTGTGGCATCACTAAAAACTGAGCTTCTTATGAGGAAGCCTCTTACAGGACTGAGATCTTAAACCAATTCCTTACCTTTGGAGGGTCAGGAGGCAGATTTTCTTCTTTCTGTCAATTCTAATTGCCAAAAATTGTTAGCCTGTGATATTTAAATAGATGAAGAATAAAACTTTTTCCTCTGATGTTGACATTGACAGTTATACTTCCGGACGACACCTATTACTCATAAGGATCAATTGTACTGCAGCATTTTTGCAAGCTTCTCAGAATCAGTAGACAAATATGTAGTCGTCTTTTTCTGTACACGCACACACAAACCGTGACTAGAAAAATAATTCAGTCCTTTCGAAGGCGTTTGATACTTCTGGGTTTTAATCGTTTTTTTCAAATTATATTTCACCACTTTAAGTTTTTAAATTACTAGAAATAATGTCTCCTCTGTTTGGCAGGGATATTGCTGCTAGAAATGTGCTGGTATCTGCCGCTGACTGTGTGAAATTAGGTGACTTTGGTTTATCCCGATACATGGAAGACAGTACTTACTATAAAGGTAAGTTGACACTCTGGATCCTTCTTGCAGGCCAGTTAGAACACAGTTGCTTCTCACAATACTGAGTTTGTTGTCAAAAGGAATTAACCAGGTTTTCTTGGTCTAGCTGTTCTATTTGTATAAAAAGACAAGCTATTCAACAATTTAATAGATGGCAGTAAATTCCTACATGTATGCTTAAGAAGAAGAATTACAAGGTCTGCTTTAAGTTGCAAAAAGTAGGAAATTCATGTGTAGGTAAAATTCTGCTTTTTAGGATAAGCTTATAGTGCTTTCTTCACTATTTTTAGAAGATTATCCAGATTTGAGGCTTGTTTGAGATAATCATATTCATGGCATAATATAGGTAGCCTATAATGAGTTCAAGGTTACCTACAGATAAATTTTGAGTTTGTGCTGTCATTGTATACTGCATACTTCAAATGCCACTGGACTAGGGAGTTTCAGTACAAAAAAGTCTTTGAAGCCTACTTTTTCCTCCATTTTGGATGGAATATTGATCTTAAGTGGCTCCAGCAGCTGGTAGATGTCCTGCAGTGCCTGATAGATGGGAAATACAGCAGGGGAGTAGAGATTGCATGTAGGGTACCAAACAGTATCATTTTAAATCTGGTGTATATTATGAAACCATGTATTCAGAAATCTAATCTTCAACATATTTCTAGTTTCAGTCATGTATTTTTAAATATCCTTTATCTGTCCCCTTACACTTCATTATGTTTCGTGGTTTCATTTGTCTCGTATCACTGTGAGCTATATATCGTCATTTTAATTGCTGACAGGAGAGGGGGAATACTGTTGACATGATCATTTCTTGTTGTGCTTTTGGGGTTTGTTGTTGGGGGCTTTATTGGGAGGTTTGGGGCATTATATTGTTTTTTGTTGGTTCTTTTTTCTGTTTTATGTAAGGCCAAACAACCTACCCTTTTTTTTATGAATCATTTAAAAACGCCTACTCCCTTGCTGAGATTTTGTGATGGTTTCAGATTTGGTGGCAGTACCTTCTTAACTGCAATAGTTGCATCTTGAAATAAGAATTAACTTAAAGGAGCTCAATCGGTCTGAATATTTAGGCAAAGTGCTGCTCTTCTCTCTAGATAGAGGACTACCAGCAGAACTGGTCAGCCAGTGCAGAAATCTCTTGTACAAAATTTGATAGTTGAAGTGCTTCACTGGAGATGGGTTTTGCCTATGAATTATTTAACTGAGAACAAAATGTTATGTTTGAGCTCAGTAGTAGGAATAAAAGTCTGCCTTGTCTTGCCTTCCCTGTAGCTTCCAAAGGAAAATTACCTATCAAATGGATGGCTCCAGAGTCCATCAACTTCCGACGGTTTACCTCAGCTAGCGATGTGTGGATGTTTGGTAAGTGAATACCAAATGGTGGGGTTTCTTAAGTGTTCTGTTAGAGAAGTGTGATGTTTCATTTTAACTTCTGTAAATGAATAATTTCCAGATATTTGGCACTGGTTTTACTGTACTTTCTGAAAATACGGTTTCTTCCAGCACATTTTCCACCTCTCTATTTTTATTTCCTTTTTCTACTCAGTAAGCCTAAAGTTTCATGTGCCTTTTTGCCTCTAATAAGAAGCTGACAGAAATGGAGGTACAAGGAAATTAGGTCATAGTCATAACGGAGTTGGGTTTTTTACTGTTGTTTTCCCCTCTGATTTATTTTTGTTACACCATTGTTATTTGCTCTTTCTATTTTATATTTTCACTTTTATGGCCATATGCCTGCTTCCTTGCTTAATGCATACATAGATCAGCTTACATGATGTCCTGTTTCCAGATCTTTAATGCTAAATTCCCACTTAATTTGTCTTTCATAGCTCCTGCTAGCTTACAATATATGACCAGAAGCTGAGTAAAAATAAGGGTAAATGGGAATATCCTGAAACCTTGATCTTTTTTCCTAAACACGCAAGTTTTTATATGAATCTGATCACCTGTGCTCAAACTGGTCCAAACTGCTGGTCTGGACAGACCAAACAAAGATAGGCTGTGTAAAGGAACAAAGATGATGAGACTTGAAATAAGAGCAGGACAGACAAATAAGGGTTCACCCTCTTTACAAAATAAAATTTGAATGTTTTTAAGTGAAGGGTATGTGAATTTTAGCAGGTTTATAATAGTTTGAAGAAAATTCTAGTACAGTCAGAGTTAGAAAAATGAAGTCTATGGAACATTCTGGCCAATCCTAAACGGACAGACCATTTTTCCCTTTGTGCTTTTAACATAGTTTCAACAGAAACTGCTTTATTACATAGTTTCAGCACAAAAAATTTGGATCAATGCCAGCATTAAAACACCCTCAAAGTGAAAATATGCTCTACGTGTTGAAACAAGCCAGTTGGAACTAGTCAAAGGGAAAAGCAAACACAGCTCATTCTACTACCTCATAAAAAAGTAGATTTGAATATGAGCAACCGTTCTGATTTACAGTAGGTAAAAGGTAGCTAAATGTGAAGCCAGGCTGCCGTGAGCCAGCTGTGGGTCATGCTTCCTCATAAGTAGTTCAGGTTGGTACTGCCTGCATAATCCTACTGCACATCACTCCTCTCTGCTGCCAGACGGTAAGTCAAAACCGATTCCCTAGCTAGACATTTCCGAAGAAATAGCATTGTTTGGCTGTACAAAGTGGGGGGTTGTTTCTTTTTTTAACACGTTTTGTTGTTTGCTGACACTGGGGAAAATTTTTTTGTGTGTGTTTCTCAGGTGTGTGTATGTGGGAGATCCTAATGCATGGGGTAAAGCCCTTCCAGGGAGTGAAGAACAATGATGTGATTGGGCGAATTGAGAATGGTGAGCGGCTCCCAATGCCTCCAAACTGCCCTCCTACCCTCTACAGCCTTATGACCAAGTGCTGGGCATACGACCCTAGTAGACGACCCAGGTTTACTGAACTTAAAGCACAACTCAGGTAGGGTTATACTTCTGAAAGGTCATTTCCTTGTTCAGAAATATTTATTTTCACTGTATCTTCTGTTACAGTATTTTGTTTCCGTGGAAAATGCAAGACATAGGGTATTAAGTTTTATCTTCAGAAGGCCAGGTTGTTGGTACTCTTTTGGAAATCTGGACTTTATCTATTGGAGAAAATTAGACTAGGCAATAAATTCAAATAATTGGAAATATGAATTACCTTTCTTTCCCAAGAAAAACTACAGATTTTACTAGCAATTTGTTTATAATTTTAGCTATGTGTGCCACAGTCCTTGGGGAGGGGGGTGGAAAGAATTTAGAATGATTACTTAGTCAAACATGCAGTATACAGTTTTGGGGTAGAAATGTATCCTTTCTTAAATTAACCATCAGATGAGTACTGTTGAAAGTTATTTTCATAACACATGGAGCACACTAGTTGCCCTGTGGCAGCTGTGTCTGCGCAGTTGCAGAGCCTGCAATAAATGCAGTGTCATTAACTAGAAATTCCTTTGCCCTTTGTAAACCAGGATATAGACTACCTTATGTTTATCTTGGAATAAATGTGAGCACACACTTTTGAGACCAGTTTAAATTCACACCGTAGTTGATTCTGCAATAATTTCTTCCAGTGTCCATATCTCCATTTCACCAGCCACAAAATGGGAGTGATAGTTAAATTTTGAAACATCACTGAGGTACTGTGTAGACAAATTTGATATTTGTGACCACCGTTAGGATTTTATGAGTGCTCAGTATCTATTTTGCCTAAGTCAATATAAGCTTCAAACAATATGTAGGTACTGTACACGGTAAATCCACTCTTGGATTTGTTGTAATTCATTGCCAAATTCTTCAGTTTTATCTTACATCTTGTTTCAAAGTTATGCTTTGTGGCATGTTTTATTTTCATATCATTTTGTGCTGTCACTGGATGTTCATGGTACAAGATAATTCATAGGTGGTTAAAAAAAAGGACAATTTAAATATAATTATGATGCTGTTTCAGAGTTGCTGGATGGATAACTTAGCTACCTTTAAGTTTTTTCCTATTTCTTAAAATGTCATATGGTTCTGCCATCTGTTACTCTGGGAGGTCCTGCACAGACTAATAATTTACATAGCTAGAGGACAACGTAGCCCTTCTCACAAAGAACTTATGCTATTGACTGCATGGAGTTAACTGCAAAGGAAGGAGTGGTAAAGCTTGGTAGGGATTGCAAGGAAAAGATATGACACAGTTGCGTGATTTGGGTAATAGGTGGCAATTGGCAATTCACTTGCTTTTTCCTTTTTTTGGCCCTGGAAGAATAGGATTCTGTTTAATTTGCAGTCAGATTGTACTGACAACTTACAGCTGACTGGCACGGAGGAGAATGAAGCCCTAAAAAAATGTGACTAGGAAGATTACTACGGTGTGTAAACCCAGGCAGGGAGAGTATCTCATCAGCAAGTGAAGAGGATGAGTAAATGCAGAGTAAAAGTAATTGTGTTGGGGGGTGAAATAAATGTAGGCTGTACTCAGAGAGAGAGTGACAGCAGCAACACTTATAATATAACAGCATGAGTCTGGAGGGGGAAGAGGGGGGAAAAAAGTGAAAGAGGTGGAACAATATTGCCACATAATAGGATAGATCAGTGCCTAAGAGCCTGACTCTCCTCAGAAATGCGCAACCAAAGGATGGCAGCCAACACTCACGACATGCAGCAAGGCAAATTCTCATTAGTTATAAATCAAAATGTTTCCCAGTGTGAGTGGGTAAGCTCTGAAACAGGTCACCCAGAAAGACTCTGGATGCTGGGAGACTTTCAAACCTTGGCTGGAAAAGGCTCCAAGCAACCTGACCTCGCCGTGCATGGGGCCCAGCTTTACCAGGAGATTGGACTCAGAACCTCCAGGAGTCCCTCCAACCTAAACGATTCTCCGGTTCTAGATGGAAAATGCAGTGAGGGGGGTGGTTTTTTGCTCCTTTAGTCATGCTAGGAGATTTGAAGCATTGTTTAGAGGACAAGCTTTCTCCTGGGGCCACAGCAACCCTAAAATCCAGTTTTTATTCTCTTCTCACCAAAGCAGAGAGTTTTCTGCCACTCCAAACTGGTGACCTTTATCTCCTGGAAGTTAGGCAGCACGCTTGTCCTTAGGGCTTCTTTGTGCTGCTCACAGACAGTCAGCCTCTCGTTGGAGAGGTTGCCAATTCCCTTATGATGAGGCAATCTCAGGCAGCTAGGAAAGATTGTGTTTCAAAACTCAAATTCCCATGAACTTACAAAAACAAGCTATTTCCCTGGTGGCCTTTTCTGTGTGGTGTTGCTGCTGCTCATTCTGGATCCTATCCAGGGTAGTCTTCTCAAGCTGAGAGCAGACTAGTTGTTTGCTTGAAGCCAATGATACAGCACCGCAACGTTCCTCTCTGTTTTAATGAGAAAAAGTCCATGGCTTTGGGAAAAAAATTATTTTCTGCATCTGAAATAGCACTGATGGGAGCATAAGCATTTCGTGTGTTCTCTGTTAATTTGATGCTTTTCCCATTTCATAGTAACATCTGCTTTGCACAAACTTTATTTGCAGCTGCTTGAGCAATGCAAAGATGTTGATTTCTGTAGAATTTATATAGTGTTATTAAGGTAGTGATAAGGCCTGATATTTTATAGCACTGAATCTGTCCAAAGTGGATAGGGATGAGTTAGTCTTCATAGCAAACACAGAAACAAATGAGAAACAAATGGGTGGATAGTGGATTTTTTCCAAACTTAATTCCTCCTCGCATCCTAGGTCCCTTTTTCAATTTTGGGGGGTGGTGAAAGTGAGACTAAGTCAGGAAAGTGTGGTGCTACCCTGCTACTCCTGCGATTCTGTCACTGACTGGGCCAGAATTAGAATCTGTGGTATTTTAATCAGGAAGCATGTGTTGCCTTGCTGATTTTTGTGTAGAAGAGATTTTTAGTCTTGCACTACATGGTAAATAATATAAGAGGCCCTTTGCAAAGTGTTTAATGTACCCACATCATGCAGTATCACTTTTACAGCATTTCTCCTCAGAATGACTCCTAGCCGCTTACTAGAACCGTACACTTACTATACTATATTCATACACTCACTATAACCGTAGACTATCTCATACATGTGTGTATTATTAAATTTAATTTCTACTTTGCTATGTTCAATATGCTGCAGGTGTGTATTGCTAAAGTAGCACCAGTATACTCACAGGCTTTCTTACAAGTCAGCTCCCAGGCTTGTGCTTGCAAGTTGTGGTGCCCTGAGCATCCCTTTGGTTGGTAATTCTGTTAAAACTGGGGGTTTTTGTGTTGGAGGTGACGCCTGATTTTAATTTTGAGCTTTCAAATTAATGTAATTGCATGTCATTTTCACTGCGTCACTGAATGAGTTTTATATAAAGTAGCTAATGCTAACGCTTTCTCTCTACTAAAAATAGCAAAATAAAGAGCAGTTGTATCACCTGCTGCTGTGGTAAGAGTGTGAGTCCGGCCCTCTGTTGGTCACTGATGAAGAAGCACAGGTTTTAACACAGTGGATGACCCCACTAGCATCGCAGTGCCGCAGGTCACATACTAAATACAGCTCTAAAAAGAATGCAAAAAAAAAAAAAAGGAAAAAAAAATAGTTATGCTTTTAAAGTCTGTTTTTATGACAACAGTAAGATAATTAACTGATGAGAACTGGACTTGAGCCTTTTTGTGACTGCATTTGATGTAGGTCTTGAGAATGTGTGCTGGTTTGGGCTGGGGTAGAGTTAATTTTCTTCACAGTAGCTAGTATGGGGCTATGTTTTGGATTTGTGCTGGAAACAGTGTTGATAATACAGGAATGTTTTAGTTGTTGCTGAGCAGTGCTTACACACAGTCAAGGCCTTTCCTGCTTCTCACTCCACCCCACCAGCGAGCAGGCTGGGGGTGCACAAGAAGTTGGGAGGGGACACGGCTGGGACAGCTGACCCCAGCTGACCAAAGGGCTATTCCATACCATATGGCGTCATGCTCAGCAATAAAACTGGGGGAGGAAGAAGGAAGGGGGGGACGTTTGGAGTGATGGCGTTTGTGTTCCCAAGTAACTGTTATATGTGGTGGAGCCCTGCTGTCCTGGAGATGGCTAAACACCTGCCTGCCCATGGGAAGGAGTGAATGAATTCCTTATTTTGCTTGTGTGTGTGGCTTTTGCTTCACCTATTAAACTGTCTTTATCTCAACCCACGAGTTTTCTCACTTTTACTCTTCTGATTCTCTCCCCCATCTCACTGGGTAGGGGAGTGAGCGAGCGACTGTGTGGGGCTTAGTTGCCAGGTGGGGTTAAACCACGACAAGATTTTGCTTGTAAATAAAAGAAACAAAACTGGTAAGAGTGACAGTAGTTTGAGTGCTCTCCTTTCATGGCATCCTGCCAAAAAAATATTTTAGCAAGTACCTGAAATACAGTGATGGAAGTTGCAAAATGCTTTGTTAGCCTTTTGCTCTTTGACAGTGACCATTAGGAATAATACCCATATGAAAGTGCTTTTAAATTAGGGCAGTATGGGAAGATCCGGAGACCACAGAGAGAAAAAAAGAAGCTGCTTGTTCAGGGTCAGCGCTTACTGTTGGCTCCTGCACCACCATAGCAGCAAACACTGGTATTGCTGTGCCTTTTGAAATGTAAGGATACATTTTAGTATTTCAGATAATCCTACACTGCAGCTCCCAGTAAATGTTTCCTTTTCAATGTCACAGGCCAATTTCAGTAAAAAGATTCTTTGTAAATGAAATAAGTTAATCAATTATGCAAACATTTAATAGTTGAGATTTTTCATCAGACTTAACCTAGCCAAGAAGATTAGTTAAGTTTGTCTGTACTACCTCAAGATTTGCTAGGGAAATCATATGAATAGAAACACTTCTCTGCTTGCTCCTCTTTGTTGCTAAAAATATGTGCAGTTTGGGAAAATATGCCTAGATCTGACTTCCCTGACCTTGTGCAAATTCTAATAAACTGTTCAGAGTACTTGAGCAGCTATATTGAGAAAAGGTCAAAAATATCTCTTGGCACCCTTTCACTCCATCTATGGATTGGTCTTCCCTTTGTAAAAACAAAGACATTTCTGTGAGTCATTTATATTCTTTGTGTTTTTTCGAGTAATGCTTCTCTGAGGCATTTCTATTTTATATTCTTGTCAGCAGTACTCAAGGGCATCCAAGTACAAATTCTGCTGCAGCTGATCAGCCTTTGACCACGCTACTTACTGGCTTGCTGGGGAAGGGACCTCCTTGATGATACAGGCGACGAAAGAGTAGGGTGGGATGAAATAGAGTTGTAAGGCAAAAAGCTGAGCTGATGTTATGAAAAACAAGTAATTTCAGGCGAAATTTGTCATTTCCAGTGATGTGATTGAAGTTAATGGTATTGTATTGAATACTGTGACACCACAGATAAAACAGCTTTGATAGCAAGGCAGATAGGTATTGGTGTTTCATTCCTTTTTATGGAAAAACAGGACTGTGCTGTGACAAATTATACCCATGGCCCCAAATTGTCAATAAGCCATCTCTAAATTTAGTCAGCTGCTTTTAGCTGACTCCTGTTCCATTCTTTTGCTCAGATTAGAGCAACTACTGTATCAACAGCTTTGTTTAAAATCTGTATTTTATTCATGCAATATCTGGGTGGATTTTTTGGTGTTGTTTTTTTGTGGTTTTTTAAAATCTTGAGGTATTTCTTGAAAGATCATAATCATGGCTTATGGCTATGGATGCATGTTGGCTGATTTCTCATGCTACGTAAAAATGCATGCTGAATATCTGAAGTGTGACCTAGCTTTAAAGCAGTGGGGTTTTGCTAGTTCTTCATGGGTTCAAGTAGGAAATATTTCATTTTCCTTATTCAGAAGGGAGAGGTAAAATAGAAAGATTTTCTCTTTTTACTTCCCTCCATTGGGCTGTAGCTGTGTTTCCGTGGTAGTTATATCAGGATGACTTTTGCAAATAACTTGTCTGATTTTGTTTTTGTTCCACATTCTTGTGTTACTTCAGCAATGATGGATTGAAATTGCAGCAATACTTATAAACTTGGTTTAGCTGCAGTGAGATGAGATGACTTCCGTGCTTTTTAGAAGTGGCATAGATTTTTTTTTTTTTTGGCTGAGTAAGGAAAAGCAAAGTTCTTGTCTCCAACCAAGCAGGAATTTATTCTTGAAATAAGCAATAAAGTTCCAAGATTAGAATAGATTACTGTAGTTGATCTCATCCCCTGCATGAGTAATTCTGGGTGGTTATTTAGCAGACTGAACAGGAGATGATAAACTCAGAACCTAGCTTTGTTTCTCGAAACTCTTGAGTGATAAAGAAGCTGAAATAGCTCCTTTACAGGATTATCTTTATACCAGGGATATCGATATGTAAATAATCTACCCTACTCACATCGCCAGAATATCCATGTAGCATGCAGCTCCAACGAATTTGCAGCTCCCTATTTCAAAGCTTCATTCTGAGTATTTTTCAAATGGCAAATATCCAACATTAATAATCCACATAGCAGAACTGGGAGGAGGCTGCTGTGGAGGCAGCAGTATCACGTTGAACTTCAAACAGTCTTTTTAATAGTCAGAACAGTGGTAAGTAGCAAACTAGTTTTACTACTGTCTTGTACTTTGTTGAAAATGTAGCCTTTTGACCTGAATGTTTAGAAGCTGAGTGAATACTGTCAGATATTTCTGTTTTGCTAAATTTGTTTGCTGAATGTGTTCCTGGTTAGGCTAAAATGTAAGAGCTGAAGACATAGATTTAAAATGTTTTCTGACTGCTTTGTTGAAAAAAGAAAAAAAATCCCAGTGAACTGAAGCTCTGTTGAGTTTCAGTAAAGAACATTTTCAGTTTGTTTTGAACCTTTGCAGCAGTTCAGTAGAATATTTTGTTGTGAAAAATAAGTTTTCATGCAAGTAAGTGCTCGATTTATTGTCTTTGAGGATTTCTCTGTGTAATTACACATCAAAAGAACTGTTAACATGCAAAAAAAATTTTGTACAAGATCAACCACGGCTTTCTAAAAACTTGATGCTGCTTCTGTTCTTAAAAGCACGCTGGTAATCCTACAGAAGTATTTCTTCCTGATACTGATTTTCAGAAACCTAACCAGTATAAGTAAAATAAGTTTGTGTTTCAGTTCTCAATCACTTTGTCGAATAGTATTCATTAGTCTGAAAAATGTGGGAGCTCTGGAGAGGTGTTTGTTAGACATCGAACTGGAGTTTTACTTAAATGTAATGTTTTTCTTAGTACAATACTGGAGGAAGAGAAACTGCAGCAAGAAGAACGAATGAGAATGGAATCCAGGCGACAAGTTACGGTATCCTGGGACTCAGGAGGATCAGATGAAGCTCCTCCCAAGGTAGCTAAGACTGCAAATTATGTTTGTGTTTAAAAAACAAACAAAAACCCCCTTTTTATTCCATTTATTTCTTCAAAGCCTCCTTTGGTGGGTTCATTCAGACAATGGCATTCTAGCCAATTTTGTCATCATGTGCTAATACTTGCCTGAAATGACCCGTCTCTACTTGAACTGTTATTAGAACTGATCCATGCTATAATATTGCACTAATGATTTTCTGTTTCTTGTTGTTTAACTTGTAAAAGACTACCATAGTTGCCACAAAATTGTTTCCTGGCCTTTTCTTTATTCTTCTTTCTTGTAGCATTCCTGTGAAATGTTAGCTAGTGAGCTTTCAGACCACTCTGAAGTCTATTTATAACACATCAGTGAGAGGATAGAAATCAATTAATTGCATTTTCCTTATTCTGGACAGAAAATTAGGGGTTTGCTTCCAAGGACCTTATGTGTTTTAGTTTACACTTCATTTTGTTTCATTACATGTCTGTCCTGTTTGGATGTCGCTGATGTGTTCTGCAGCTGTGGTAGTCTAAGCTCACCAGTTGCTGAGCACTCTCTTCTCTCAGTAACTTGTCTGCTTCTCATCGGAGTTATTTTGCACTTTGAAGGATCAAGCCTGTATTTTGAAGAATTTAATTTTTTGCAGTCACCGCTGTACTGTGGAATATTATCTGCATCCTGATCAGTTTGCGATGAATTCCTGTAGCTCTCTACACAAGCTCTGATGCAGATAATGATTTCGGTAGTACTCATGTGGCACCTTCTGCTGCCCACGTCTCCCAACAGATGTAGGAAGGCAGTGTATTTTTATTTTGTTTAGTTACCCCATACCCAGGTGGTTGCCTGATAGATTTCCGAGCTTGGTTCTGCCTTTTGATACCTTTATGGCAACCAAGAAATATGGGGACTGGAATTGTTGCTTTCATTTCAGAGTTAAAAACAGCAAACAATCCATCAACCCATTTAGTCATCTGAGATTAACTAGCAGGATTTGGTGTATATATAAACAGATAATGTTCCGAGTTACAGAAGCAGATAAACTGCATAAATTGGAACAATATGCTACTTAATTATGACAACCTTGTTTGAAGAATTTGTTTGGTCTTCAGACTTTGGGGCTAATCCAAACAGAATAAATAGCTTTTATTAATGTAATATATGAGCTACACCGTGTTAGAAATGATCATTGTTAGAGCTTTGGGTGTGATGTATGAACTGAAACACTTGACAAAAGATGTGTTAAGATTTAAATTAATTCAACCACTGCATATCTTTTTTGAGGGGGTCAGTATGTCCTCACCGTATATGTGAGGCAGTTGTTGGTTAGGTTTTTTTTATACAGTCTTTTTGTGTAAAATACGGACGTGCATACTAATGACATTTGAACAAGATGAATTTCATAGATATGGGATTTTAAGTATCTCTTATTATCTAATTTTCTAATGATGACAACTGATTTTTTTCTTCCAACAGTTCATTATGCAAGTTTCAGGTCTTTATAGGGCTTAAACTCTATTTCATTTATAGCCTTAAACTTCTACATGTTCTCAAATAATTCACAGATATCACAATTGGTACTATGAAATTACTTGTGTCTCACAGTCATTTCAGTTAGAAACGTAAGACAAAAAAGATCCTAGTACAGAACGATAATGACATTTTTCATAAAGTGATGATAAAATTCTGCAATCTCAAAGTAATGTGATGGTCATCTTTAACTGCCAGAAGGACTGAAGGAGCCCATTTGCAGAATGATGAGGTTTAGCTTTTTTTTTCCCTCTCTTGGGTTAGTTTTTCTCCTCCTGAAACACCCAGCAGCACTGTTCCTTATCAAAAAAAAACCCAAATACACCTTTGGAGGTTAATATCAAACAAAATAACGGAACACTTCTGCTTGGAAGATAAAAGTATGTTGTTCTGAGCAACATTTTCCAACATTACTTCTTTCAGTAGTGTGAAATTTCTATACCTATTCTGGCAAAAGAATGAGCTGTTCAATGTGTGCAGAAAACCAGGCTCCTTTTAATGCAGTTTTTTGTAATAGTGCTGTCTGAATTTTCTGGTGACTTTTCTCCTGTATTCCTGTGATTATACATCTTGTTTGTTTACGTGTAAAATATTGCCCTTCTCCTGAAGGGGTAAAGCAAGGTAGTCAGATAAAGACTCTTGATAGCTGTTCTTTAGCTGTCCTTTCTAATAGAAGCTAGTTCTTGTCTTGTTTTTTCTAGGCTGGGAATGGGTTGCAAAACAAAGCATGGATAATGAAGTGGCTATGGAGTTCAGACTATGATCAAAAGCACCTTCCATGTTGAGGCAATTAGTTACACAAAAGTTAATTATCAGAACTAACTTTAGTCTTCAGAATAACACATGGAAATACTCATGCTAAACCAACCAGTTTGATTTGTGTTCTGACTGAAGCAAAAGAATTTACTTTTGGGAACAGTCACAAAAGCAACAAATTAATAGCAAAACTTTATGTACTGCAGATTGTGAACTTAGAAACAATGCAATATTTGCACCTGGAAACTTGATTTAAGAATTATGTTCTTAGCTGATGTCTTCTCTAGAGTTGAACAGCACAGAGCAGGTCATTTAGTGCAAGCAATTAAATATACACAAAGAATTCACAGAGCAAGCATCATTTATTAACATACCTAGCAAACAATTCAGCTGCTTCCATTTCAAAACAAAAATGGAGGAAAACTTAATTTTAGTTGCTTAAAAAAGCCTGTTAGTCATTTTAGAATATTTATTTCAGGGGGTTTTTGAGCTTGCTTTTGTGGTGCACCACCTATAAATGTTTGTCTCACCAAAGAGTAATTTTCTGGGTTTGGTTTTCTGTTTCTAAAGAATCTAAAAATTCCTTTACGTTTACAGCCCAGTAGGCCTGGTTACCCCAGTCCGAGATCCAGTGAAGGGTTTTATCCAAGTCCACAGCATATGGTACAGCCAAATCATTACCAGGTATTACATTTAACACTGTGCATGTATTTTTTCAAATGTGGCGTTTATAACTCAGTTGCAGCTGGTGGGATTGATTCACTTCTTACGCGGTTTATTTTTATTCAGTTCTGTTAAATGGTTTTTGTTTTACATCAGAACAAACCCCAAACTGAGCCTGGTAGTTTATTCCAGATGGCAGATATTTTCATATCTGATACGGTGTTCAGATTCCTAAAACTGCAATGAAACACGTCAGACGTTCATATTTATTGAAAGAATGTGGTATTCTTGTTAACATTTGTGCTAAGCTGTAAAATTACTTGCCTTGTAAAATGGCATTAACTGGTGGACTTTCCTTGGGCTTATTGATACTCTGCTCCCTGATGATTCTCTGAAACATTTTTATTTTCTGTTGGCTGGTAGCCACCTTTAGATCTACAACATCATATACTCGCAGGTTTTGCTTTTCTTCCTAACACTGCTGAAGAAATTTAAAACAAAAGTTTGTCATGAAAGTACTTTAAGCATTCTTGGGTTTGTTCGAAGCTACAGCCATATACAGCAGTCTCGGTTGAGATTTTTTTTTCTCCACGGAGAGGGGGAGGTTTTCAGTGTTTTAATGAGTACTTCAGACTCATTAGAACTACTTTGATTTTCCTGTGGAGAAGTTCTCAGGCCATGCAGCTAAGCACACTAATTACATGCTGTCACTCAAGACTTAAGCTTGTAACATACACTAGGGGGTACATTTTTATGTGGCTCTGTAGGGTGGTGTGTGCAGGCTCCTATTAACTTGAATAACAGCTCTGCATGTGTAGCTCTTACAAATGTATCAATAGGTTTATTTTTGTTCATCAGAGGCCTTTGATCTTCTTGGCCGCAGAGGTTAAAACATACTTTCTAATGCTGCTGTTTTGATAAGCATCCTCAAATAGTTATAGTTATCCTCAAAAGTTATAGTTCTATATAACTACAGTATATAGTAGGTACTGTTATGATAGGCATCCTCAAAGACTTAAAAATGACGTTTTGTGTCATATTTTGGCTTGGCTTCCTTCTTCTGATGTTGCTTCCCCTCCTCCTCCTCCCTCTCAGTGACTGCTTGAACTGAGTCATTTCTGCGCTCTCATATTTGCTCCCTTGGGGGGGGAAGCTATTAATTATGGGGAAGCATAGGTCTTTATTAATATAACTCTTTCTTTTTTTTTTCTCCCCACCCCCCAAAGGTGTCTGGCTACCCTGGTTCTCATGGGATACCAGCCATGGCAGGCAGCATTTATCCTGGGCAGGCTTCTCTCTTGGATCAAGCAGATTCCTGGAACCATCGACCTCAGGAAATATCAGTGTGGCAACCAAACATGGAGGTATCGTGAACTGATACATCTGTTGTTGCGCTCTGTACAGTAAATACACTTTTTTATTATTTAGGTACATCTGGAGATTATTGTAGGAAAATTGTTTCTCTGGTATTTTTTAAATTGCCTTACTGCAGTGGGATGGGAGTCATGACTGAATTCTGTTCTTTTTGAAACAAATCCTCCTATGTGAGGTTGGGCACACAGTGTACTCTCTACACAAATTCTTGATGAAGTTATTACTACTTATTATCTTAACTAAGTGAGTGATAGCAAATATTTTGCATTTGTTAAAAGAAGGCTTTACTGAAACTTAATGCTGTTAATAGAGATGGGAACATTAATGTAAAAATATGTGATATCATTACTGTTTAAAAATACCTCTCGTGGGAGATATCCAGCATAGCTAAAGTATCTGAGGCTTCTCTGTAACTTATCCAGAACAGAAAATGAACTGGTCTGCAAAACTGTTATTGAGCTGTATTCCTGTTAGGTGCTTTTCAGCCTGTCATGATTTCACAGAGCTGCTGCAACGAACATCAAATTAATTCCCCCTTTAACCTTCTGTCATTTTTTTTTCTGTTCTCCTCCAATATTTTATACTTTTTTCATTCCATTTTATCCTCCCACAAAGATTCACTTTGTGCAGCTTCTGTCTTAAATCCATCTCCTCTCTAACCAATGCTCTATTCCCTGTGCCTCTGATAAACATTTAAGTGATAACTGAGGCTTACTTGTTAAATACAGGCGAGCAGATAGGTGTCCAGGTCTTCAATTTGCCTCTGCTTACTCTTGGTTGATTTGGCCATATATTCTGCCATTGCAACTTGCTGCTGTGCTGTTGTTGTTCACACTGTATATAGTTTAGGGTTGTAGTCCCAAGTAGTTCAACATCCCTGTAGATTATTGACTGTAGAAACAACTTAGTCTAACTATGTCATGCTTGAATATAGTGTTGGTGGAAGCATATAGGATCATAGAGTCATAGAATGGTTTTGGTTGGAAGGAACTTTAAAGATCATCTCATTCCAACCCCCCTTCCATGGTCAGGGACACCTTCCACTAGACCAGGTTGCTCAAAGCCCCATCCGACGTGGCCTTTAACACTTCCAGGAGTGGGACATCCACAACTTCTCTGGGCAACCTGTTCCAATGCCTCGCCACCGTCATAGTGAAGAATTTCTTCCCTATATCTAATCTAAATCTACCCTCTTTCAGTTTAAAGCCATTACCCCTTGTCCTATCACGACATGCCCTTGTAAAAAGTCCCTCTCCAGCTTTCTTGTAGGCCTCATTCAGGTACTGGAAGGCTGCAATAAGGTCTCCTCAGTGCCTTCTCTTCTCCAGGCTGAACAACCCCAACTCTCTTAGCCTATCCTCATAGGAGAGGTGTTCCATCCCTCTGACCACTTTCATGGCCCTCCTCTGGACCCACTCCAACAGGTCCATGGGTCTTTCTTATGCTGCGGGGCCCAGAGCTGAACACAATACTCCAAGTGGAGTCTTGCAAGAGCAGAATAGAGGGGGAGAATCACCTCCCTCGACCTGCTGGTCCCGCTTCTTTTGATGCAGCCCCAGGATACTGTTGGCTTTCTGGGCTGCAAGCACACATTGCCAGCTCGTATTGAGCTTCTCATCACCCAACACCCCCAAGTTGTTCTCCTCAGGGCTGCTCTCAATTTGTTCTCTGCCCAGCCTGTATTTGTGCTTGAGATTGCCCCAACCCATGTTCAGGACCTTGCACTTGGCCTTCTTGAACCTCATGAGGTCCGCACAGGCCCACCTCTCAAGCCTGTCAAGGTCCCTCTGGATGGCATCCCTCTCCTCCAGCGTGTCAGCTGCACCATGCAGCTTGGTGTCATCAGCAAACTTTTTGAGGGTGCACTCAATCCCACTGCCCATGTCTCCGACAAAGATGTTAAACAGAGCTGGTCCTAATACCAACCCTTGAGGAACGCCACTCGTCACTGGTTTCCACTTGGACATCAAGCCATTGACCGCAACTTTTTCAGTGTGTCCATCCAGCCAATTCCTTATGCACCGAGTGGTCCATCTGTCAAATCCATGTCTCTCCAATTTAGAGACAAGGATATGAATGCTTTGCATGTGTTCGTAATAGTAAGTTACACCTAAAGTTTTCACAAAAGCTTGGGAAGTTGGTTACCTAAAAACACTCTCAGTGAAGTTTGTTACCAAACTCCCCTTGGGTTCTTTAAGAATACTGATTTATATACTACTTGCTAATGATTTCCAGACAGCATTGGGATATGTTATATTCAGTATTATAAGCTTAAGACATGTATAAAAACTTATTAAAAAATCATTTAAAATGTTTTTGTGACCTGCTTTGCAAGTGTCAGCTAAAACTGGAAAGCATGTTTGTTTTGGGTGAAAAAATGTGTCTTGCAGCTTTTAACAGCTGAATAGTTACATTATTGCTCAAGACCAAGAAAACAAAATTGATAAACCTGTTTTTGTTGTCCAACTTAAATGAAGTGCAATATATGAAGTGACAACATTACTGAAAAACAGAACAGAATTTTTCAAATCTTTTTGGTTCCAGTGATTAGGAGCAAGGCAGATAAAATGTTTGTAGTTGGAAGGAGTTTCTTCTGATGGTCTGCTTCAGCTTATAAGGAGTTGAAGGAACTCTGCTTGACTGCTGTTGTGGATTTGGGCTTTTAAAAATCTGTTCTTTTATAAGTTCTTGCAGCTGTTTATACAAATTGTGAGACTGAATAAACTCTGTTTTGTAGGATTCGGGCACTTTGGACATACGAGGAATGGGCCAGGTTCTACCCACACATCTTATGGAGGAGAGATTGATACGACAACAACAAGAGATGGAAGAAGATCAGCGCTGGCTTGAAAAAGAGGAACGATTCCTGGTAATACTTTGTTTCATAGTGCTTCTTAATTTATTCCGATTTTTCTTGTTTTATTGCAGCTTGCTAAAACTGAGCACTTCTGTGAAATGAGAGCATTTACTGAACATAGGAGTCACTACCAAAATGTAGGTTTGGAAACACTTTTTAAATTAAGTGTTCAGATAGTAAGTGAGTCCTGTATTATAAATACCTTGAACAGCTGGGTTTTTTTAGTCAGTCTCACTTTATCCAGCTGAGTATTTATGTGTGGGAAGTTGTGGGTATAACTCTGTGCCAATCTGGAGATTGCCTCTTTGTTCTTAAGGAGATAGATCTGTGCATACTCTACCCCTAAAAACAGAATAACCATCAGCCATCTAACAACCCTGACTGTAGTAAGAGTTGTAAGCAGTCTTGCACTGGAGGAATAATGAGACACATTTGTGGGAAGAAATAATTTAAGAGAGAGCTCTGTGAGGTGGGGAAAAAGCTCTGAACATCACCAGGAGGAGAAAGAAGAGATGCATTGGTAATGGGATCTTCTGTTGCTGTTTCTCTGCAGTTCCATGTTTTCTTGTTGTCAGTGCCACTGGTCTGTGTTTTTTAGTTCAACTCTGGGTTCCCAGTTGTCAAAATTCAAGTTCTGTGTTAAAATTCTCCTACTCAAGACCGATGGCTACAGGTGCAGCAGAAGATGGTAGTAGCATATTACTCTGTATAGGCTCATGCTGGGGAGCCTATAGGTGTGTGAGCCTCACTTGACAGGTGGATAATTTACAGTGGTGTGGTATGGGTTGTGACAAATATCAGTCGCACATTTGGTCTTAAGAAGCATATTTCAAGGAGTGTTTTGGTTTGGAAGCCTTTTATGTTGTACGTAGGTATAAAACGTGCCTGTATAAATGCAGGTGCCATAGGTTTGTTACAGGAGGTAAGTTTGAAAAGCAGATGGTGATAATGGTCCGTGGTTTCTGTAATAGTTCTCTGCACTGTCTAGAGCTGGTCTCCAGGAAAATCTTAGTTGTACAGATGAATTATTTTTATTTTAGACACAAAAGTTGCTAGTCGTGATTGTCTCACAGAACTTGAAACAGTCTTTTAGGGATCTTGAAGCCAGGACATTGAGTTCCTTGAAAATAAGAATTTATGCTTTATTCTACAGGAAGCCAGTGGGCGGGAATGGAGAGCAGATCTTGTACGTAGACGATGTTACCAAGACCTTACTCCTTGCCAATTGAATTGTCTTAGTCTCTCAGGGGTTTAGTTATGTGTAGTATTCAGAACTGTTCAGAACAGCTGATAGCTGTGAAGACAACCAAGGTAGGATAATTCTCTACTAGCTCTTGAGAGCTACTGATAGATGTCCCCATGTCCACTACATGTTCTAGCCAAGATCTAGATTGTGCTGGAGTTAAGACGTTACTTCTGATAAAAGGATGTTGAAGCTTGCTCTTGACTGGTTTCCTTGTTAAGTGCACTTGGGAATTTGCGGTTTGCCATTGGATGACCGTAAAGAAACCACTGTACCCAGATTGCTTTGTCCAATTTATTATGAGCTGAAGAGAGGGAGGGGAAAGGAAAATTTCTTCCCTAATTTAGGCATTAGCTTTTCCAGTCTTGAGTGGCACCAGTTGCGTGTGACTTTCAGAAGCCCAGGAGGTCAAATTGATCCATTGTGGGTTAAAACTTTCAAGAGTGTCAAGAACTTTTTGAGGAATTAATGTATTTACTGAGAATGAGGCATTGTGATTTTAGGTGGTGGCACTAGATTGTGTGGGAACTTTCTGCAGAAAACTTTCTGAACTTTCTGACCTTTTCTGCAGAATAGATGACAATTATTTGTAGCATTTGTTATTCTGCTTTGATTCAGCCTCTGGACCATTAAGCTGTTCGCGGTCCTCCAAATTGCTGTTTGAGGGGGGACTTTTTGACTTTTCTTTTGATCTGTAATGCAGTCTTAGCATAAGTTTGGAAAAAAATAGCTGTGTTTTCATTATGTGTTAGTTTTTATTGCGATGAGACACCATCTCTATTGCAACCCCCTACTCAAAGGAGAACTAGCGCTGATGAACTTCTGAGCAGCTATAGAGCTCTGCGTCTTTGTCAGAGCTGGATTTGGTTGATGTAAACCCTTAGAGGGTTAAAAAGGCAAAAAAATGAGAAAGTTTGAGTGGAAGTAAGCATGAATTTAAATGGCCAAAATGAGGAATTGGAATCCATAAGAGACTTCAGTTCTTTTTCTTTCCGCACTAGCAGTTTGACTATACAGACTTTGGGGTTTATACTTGAATGCCTGTAACAGATTTATACACTGTGTCAAAAGCTAAACAAGCTAATGATAGCCACAGGGTGTATTTGAACCCATAGCACGATGTATGTCAGAGGAATCTTCAGTTTATAGATGGGTGTTCCTTGGAAAAGGAATGTGGTTTTCTAGGTTTAGCCCTGAAGAAATCAAGATGGTAGAAAAGTCACTGTGGGGAGTCACTCTTGGAGGCCTTGCAGATCTCCTGAAGGATATCCACAATTCATACATGAGAGTCCAAACAGAGGTCCAGTGTAGAAATAATCCATATATTGCACGCACTTCTTGTCCTGCGTCCTCTAGTGAGTGACTAGTGACATTCTCTTGGGAGAAGGGCCTTCCCTAATTTCACTCCAGGTGATTTAGAGGGGAGAAGCAACTTATTGTTTTCAAAATTGATGTCACGTGCCTCACTTGCTTTGAGGCGCCTTTCTGCACTAACCTTTAGATTTTGAAAAAATTGTTTTGCTGAAGTGTGGCTCTCCCTTGCCTGCTACAGGCAGGTTTCAGAGGAATATTTTTCTTTTTGAGCACAGAGAACAATAGAGAGAGTAGAGCCAGAATGTGATTTTTAACTCATGTAACTAAACAGTGTAGTGTTCTCAGTTAAAACTGGCTACTTTCAAAAGCTGCTCTATTTACACAGTCTTCAGGCTCCTACAGTATATCTCACATCTACTATTGAGAATTGGACTCACAGGGGAGTAACTGCAAATCATTTAATGTAAGACACTGCAACGAGAAGAAAAATCCCTAGCGGGGTTTCTGTTAGTACAATTTTTCTTTCCCCTGAGTAACACCAACTTGCTCATGACTTGAAATTTATTGCTGCTTCTACAGGGAAAAAGTACAACTCAAAGCATGTTAATACAAGTATAAACAGCACTGATGCTGTGTTTGCTAGAAGAGACACCCCAGATAAAGAATTAAATTGCAGTGGCATTGAAAGGGAAATTTCCCAGTCTTCGGAGAGGTTGTTATCTGTGTAAGCAGTTTGCCTGAAATTAGTCCTTTGGGAACATGTGACTAGTCAATACTTGAAAGGAGATAGAAATTTTGTTTGCAAGCTGCAGCCTTAACAAAATCCAGAATTCTGAAATTCTACTGAAAAAAGAGAAAAGAAACAAATCTCTCTTCATGGGAAGCTCCTGAATGAAAATAACTCTGTTGTCTAAAAACCGAAGAGTAAAGAAGCATTTAATTTTGAATTGTACCAAATAGATCCATTGGGAGGTGAGAAGAGAAGGGGGGGGAGTGTGTGCTTTGATTTTGGGGGACTTTTTTTCCAGGACTGACAATCTCTCCCACCCCCTGATAGACAGGGGATGTTGCACACTAGTCTGGTAGCTTTAATGGACACTGAATAAACTTGTGGGCTTTCATACCCTCTTGATAAAATTGCTTTGGATATCAGCATCTCCAGGAAGGAGGACAGAAATCTCGGAATTATTTTTGAGGAAGCTGAAGTGAAGACAAAGCATTACTGCAGTTAAAGCTTGATACAGGTAACTGTAGAAGACGTCTCTGTCCAGGACATAGGGTGAAGGGGTGAGATGGCTGCATAAACACATTATGTCAAACAAGTGGATGTCTGTTTGGCCTTCTGCATAAGGAATCTTACTGGTAGGTCTTTTTAGGTGCAACAGTCCTGAGGACTGAGTTCTTCACTCATCTTTTATATCCTGTGATGTTTAGACCTCAG
This sequence comes from Ciconia boyciana, assembly GCF_034638445.1. Classification (NCBI taxonomy): domain Eukaryota; kingdom Metazoa; phylum Chordata; class Aves; order Ciconiiformes; family Ciconiidae; genus Ciconia; species Ciconia boyciana. The sequence continues at coordinate 4,792,557 of NC_132935.1, forward strand.
CAGACAAGCAGAATTACAAGAAATTAATGAAGTTCTCATTCTGCACTTTCTCCTGAGTTGTTTTTTGATCATATGGATATTTCCACCCCCAAAAATAAAACTGATGAAGATTAATCAAGATTTTACTTGTACGTAGTGCATAGCGTATAGAAGCTGAACAACCAGCCTCCATCCCCAAAAGCAGTGCTCCACAACTGCGAATGGCCTCTCTGCTGCTGGCACTTGCAGCTCGCTGTAACTAAAAGATTTGGCCCATTACCCTGCAGTCTGGCATGCATGCTGCGATACTTGCACTTACGTCCCGCATGCTGGCTTTCCTTTACAGTATTTGCGCACACAGAAAATCATCCCATAAGGATGAAATTACTCCATTAGGACCACAGTATGTATATGTTAATCTTCCAGCCGTGACTACTTGTGTGTAGAATTAATTTAAAAGCAGATCAATTAATTCATTGAGTTAAAATAATTTTTAAAGGCCCCCTGAGGAGGCTTTTATTTGTGGGTTTTGACAGAAGTTTGGAACTGCCAAAAACTATCCTGATATTTAATTTTTTTTTAATTGGTTCTAGGAGAGAGAGTATACCTTCTGTATTTTAATATGGAGTTTGATCCAAAAGGAGAATCGCCTATAACCACAGATAGAAAACCCATGGTGGTGGTGATGCCATGAGAGAGCCTACTGAAGTGGTAGCTAGTTAGTTTGCTTCGCAGAAGTTGTGGGAAAAAACCTGCGTCATTCTGTGTCTTTTCAAGGTGTCCTTTTAAGTTCAGCAGTATGGTGAAGTTAGTGATTTTTATGCTGTAACTTTTGGCACTGTCGCTAACTATCTCTGAATGTTTTGCAGAACCCTTTTCTTCTTTTGGGCCTGTTTAATTACCTGCTTCCTCATTTATATTTAATTTCCAGTTTGAACCTTTCTTTGTGGCTGTATTTATGTTATGTGGCATTGGTTTTAATCATATAAAATAAAGATATATATGTGCATGCAGTTCAGTAACTCCTCAGCAGACAGAGCAGTGTTGTGCTAAGAAATTTATAGTCCTTTCCTTTGATAGGTTAAGAAGAAATAACTTGCATAGTTTCCTTATCATGTTTCGTTTTGTTTTTTCTGAAATTCCCACATAGTTGTGGTTTTGTCCTCTTTTGACACTGAGAACTGCAATTCAAATATAATTGATGTGAACTGTTGCTAAAATAAGATTTTAATTTTTAGCCTGAGAAAATCCCACCAAGACATTACAATTTGGCATGTCCTGAGAATGCCAAGACTTACATGTTCTTTTATTAGTGAGTAACCAGAAATACTGGAAATAAAGTAGATTATGTTCCACTTTAGCAACATATGCATCCTGTCTGAAAAGTCCTCTTGACGTTTCCAAAGATTTCAGATAGTAGACTATTTATTAGAAAAAAATCCATTTACTTTTGAAGGATTTTGATTTTCTGCAAGATTTTAATAACATACAGTTCGTCCCTTAAATATGTATCTGTAATGAATATAATAGTAGAAAAGGCTTTGCTTAAACTTGCATTTTAGTTTAGTACAGTCGGCACTTTCACAAAAAAAAAAAAAATTCAGAGCCTTACAGTTTGTATGCTTGAGAAGTCCCACCATACTATGAGTATGAAACACATTTGAAGATGATTTGTCATCATAGTCGGTCACTGTTGAGCTTCAAGGCTTGAAAAATATATTCAGAAGTGACAACTTTTTCAGGTGAAGCTGAAATCCAAAATCTCCAGTTTCCCAAAGGCTTAATTTTCTGAAACAGTCTTACACTGCACAAGAGTGTTAAGCAGGGCCTTTGTAGATATATACTCTTACTAGCTGCGTTCAACTTTGGGGCTTCACAACAAAGTGGATGTCTTCAGGCTTTTCCCTCCTCCAACTCATCTCCCTGTTGTATATACACCCTCAATACAGTCGTTCTCCAACAGTGCCAGCAACGTTCTCCGTAAACGCACGTGCGCTAAGCTCCTCAGCACCCACCACCTCGTTTCCAGCCTCTGTAGCTGCCTCTCAGAAAGGATCGTTTCCTGTCCAACCAAGAAGCTCTGTATATCTAATGGTATGGCCAGTACCAGGATGGGAGAATCATTCCAAGGAGTCTCTGCGGTTTTCGGGAGGGCCAGAGCAGGGCCTGGAAAGATAGAAGGGTGTGTTTTGGGGCTGTGAAATGGTGTGTAAAGTACAGAACAGGTCAGTTTTGGTGTGAGGCTTATTTTTGACCTAGAGAATGTTGCATTAAACACATCTGAAGGATCTCAGTACTAAAAATTCAGCAATGCATTGCTATGTAATGCCAGCATGAGGCTCTAAAATTAAAGAAGCATAAAATATGTATGCATATGTAGAAGCATAAAAATTGCTGCTCAATAATATTTTAAAATATAATGGGAATTTGATCTTAGATATCACCTTTACTGTAAAATAGTTTGTCTCTTGAAATTTCCACAGCCACACGAATTAATAAATCAGAATATCATTTACTAAAATGGGAGTTGTTAGAATTTATTAGAACACAGTCAAATCACTAGAAATATAATTGGGTCTCTTCTTTGTCACTGGACACAAAAGTGTGTTGAATATTTCTCTATTGTTCCTTGTCTTTCAACTATCCGAGTTTTGATGGGGCACGAGGAGGAAAGCATTTGGACTTGCGTTTACGTGCCACTAAAGATTTTCAGTCCTTGTTTCTAAGATGTAAATATGCAGTTCACCGATGCAGGTGGGTTGTATAGCTGTACAGACTGCTCGTGGACCCTCTGGTTTGCCATTACCCGTTGGCACTTGGTATCTTCATTTTCAGGTCAGGTTCTTGGAGATGCCTGCGCAACACCCTGCCTTCCATGGCTTCGCTTGCATGGGGGTAGTCAACAGGACTCGGTATTCTTGTTGGCAATGTGTGAAGCAAGTGTTTGTCAAGTTAATAATGCTCATTTTAGTAATATTTTATGTGTAATTTCAACTTTTCTGTGAAACGATTCTTAGACTGTAGCTAGGTGGTTGTGTACTGTTCATGTATGTGATGTCCTGAAGTCCACTCATATGCTGCACGTTTGCTGCTGGTGGTGACTTGGGTAATTGAATTGCTGCTGTGATGTGAGGTTGTAGAATTTTACATTTAGAGAGTTTAGACTCTGAAAGGGAGGACCTTGTTAGTAAGACAAGGAGGGGAGGAGACGGCTATTATGTCTGTTAGTTTAACGTTTTTCTTATAATACTAGAAAAAAACCTGTTATTTGGACTAGTGTGTATTTTTGTGCTTCTGAAACTTTTAAAATGCTCAATAATTCATTATATTTGGAGTCTGGTTTAGGGTGCATTTCTGGAGTAGTAAATTGTTAAAAGTGCAAAGAGCATTAAAGACCTCTGTGATAAAATAGTCTTTGACTATTCCCAAAGACTTTGGGCACTTCCCTGGCTAGAAACGAACACGAAACGAAGGCAAATTGTGAACATCAGTGTAATAGAAATGTAGTTAGTTGTATGCTTAGATAAACAAGGATAGCTATTTGCTTTAGCTTAAAAATATAATGAGAATCACGACTGACTTTAGACATCTAATGAAGTATCTAACATACCCATAGCAAATGAGACTTCAATTAGAAAAAATTCCTTCATCATAATAAAGGAAATAAATGGGAGGTTTGTCAATGGTAGGTTTCGTCATAAAATTTGTCACAAACTCCTGGAGAAACATTGGGAAATCGCTTGCTTGTGTCTGCTTCAGTTCTTCATGTTTAAGATGGGGTTAAATATTTCCCCGTCTAGTATGATTTGTCTATTTTTAATCTGCAAGTTCCTTCAGGCAGCGACTGTCTCTGTGTCTCTGGCTGTGCCTCAGTCTGTGGAAGGCTGAATGAAAATCCAAAGTACAAGCCCTTCTGACAGACTGCCAGCACAATTGGAGTATTTTTAATGATAAAAGATCAATGTTAGTGTATCTTTGCAAGTGCCGTTTGCCCTGCTTTTTAGAGTCATTTATCAGGATGTGCGAGTTGGAATTATTCTTTAGTGCTTTTAGAAAGAAAGAAGGAAAGGGATCTGGAGTAGCTTTAAACAAGAAATGGATATATTTGTCCCCCCAGACTGACCCTGAAAGAACATGTATCTGTTCATGGGGTCAGTTTGGTTACAGACAATATTCACATGCATGCCTGCATTTCGCTAAATAAAAAATTTTCATTCTCATTCTGTGTGTGTCCATTTTATATATATATATATCGTTACAGACATATGAAATAAGTTGTATTTATACTGATGCAGATGTGCATTTTACCCATTTTCTGAAGAGAATGAATTCTGAGTCTCATAGGATAGTGAATTGAAGAGTCAGAGAAATCCTTTTTCTTTGTTGTTGTGTGCCAGAATTAGCGCACTAGAAAAGCATCCTCATTTTGCTGAACTTGTATCTTCAGATCAGCGTTAACCTTTGTTTCACATCGGCTCTTCCTTTGTCTTTCCCTGGACTTAATGTTGTCCTCGAAGAATAAGCATAACATATCTAGATTTGCTGGGGAGATGAGAAAAATGACTGGTTTCTACGTGAAAAAATTGGGCCACTCTTATTATTACATTTTACAACAACTAATCCCTGAGTTCCTGTATCTCGCTTAAAACGTATAAAATAATAGAAATTCATTTGTTTGTTGCTTGTATCAGGAGAATAGTGCATCTGGATGTCTTTATTAGCTTTCTGTATCGAAATGCAGTGTTTAAAGAGCTCCAGTAATTGGCCCCATTTGCAGGCTTGGAGAGAGAGCCAAGTACATATAAGCCATCCTCAAGCAGGAAGCGGGAATTAATGCGCAGCATTTCTCATCCCGTGGTTGAAATTTTCCTGTTGGGAAGCAAACAATTTAAAAAAAAAAAAAAAAACAACAAAAAACCTACTTTTGCTGCCTTTGAGAAAATTAAAATGCAGGTTTTCCAATGTTGTGTTAGGGAAATGGTACTATCAATATTTATAACAAGCATTTTTACATGTGGGCTAAGAATGGGTGGTTGAGAAGCAGTCGAGAAGGCTGCCAGGAGTTTCAGTAGCTGCAGTTGCAGAAGCGCGTAGTCGCAGCAGCGGGGGTGTATAGACTGGAATGAAATGACATCTGTATTTGTCAGTGTAAATTTTTAACAGTATTTTCCTGTCTTTATAATGACTTTAAGCCTAGGTTGCGTGAATCGGTAAGCAGAGTACAGAATGAAATTTTTCATTTTTGTTTTAGAAACCTGATGTGCGGCTCTCCAGAAGCAGCATCGACCGAGAGGATGGAGGTCTCCAGGGCCCAGTAAGTATGCGTGGGATCTTTTCATCTCCCAACTCTTTCTCCTGTTTCCTGGTAGAACATGTTGTACGCTGTCTTGATTATGGGAGATGATTTAAAGTTTTTGCTAAATGTTTCCACTATTATTACATGGCTCTACAGCTTTCCAAGAGGCTCAGCTTCTGTGGAACAGCAGCCGTGGCAAACTTGTTCATGCAGCAGTTTGGGGGATTTGGGGTTTGGTTTTGGTTTTTTTCTTTTTTTCCTTGAAGCTGCTGTTGTAACAAATACTAAAATATTTCCACAAATATGTTGCAATAATTTTTTAATGTTCATGTGCTGTATAATTGGGCCTTTTATTTAAAAATGTGGATAGTTTTCTGAAAGTTCTGTCAACAGGAAGCAGGATTGAAATAACTTTTGCAGTTGTTTAAATATCTGAAGGGTTTTCTTCCAAGGAATGTAAATGTAACTGTTGTATTACCCTGAAATTTGTTTGGGGTAAATGATCCGCTATGAAACAAATGGAATAAACCCCACAGCCATTCATTTATTACCAGACAACAGCTGCAGCTGTGGTATTCTTTCTTACAGGCTTAACTTCTGTCTGTTTAACTAAAAATGTCTCTCCAATTGTTTAATTGCCATTGGAATCTCTGAAACATACGGATCAAAAGGAGTGGTTAGGCTAGGGACTGTTAATGCTAGAAACCTGATGCTTCATCTACTGTTTGTCCCCAGGGATCACCTTTAAAATAGTTAATATTTTACATTCACTTTCCTAGTTCATTTGGGATGCGATTGTAAACTCCTAGTTTGGCTTCAGTATTTCTTCACTACCTAAGAATTTAGGGACTCTTCCTGCATTTGCAGCCAAAGTACAATCATGAATGAGTATGTTAATGACACACTGCAGCATGGTCTCTAGAGACATTCAGGTCTGGAAGCTGCTAAGATTTTTTCCACGAAATCGGAGAAGACTATTAGTTATTGTTCTGTCTTTGCTCTTGTTGCATCTTTACGTAACAGCCAGTCGAGTATCGCTGCATTTTGTGCTACTCATGAAGATGCTTTGAGATAACCTGGAGATTTTGAAGTCATGTCAGAGGTTTGATTCAGGTGGCTGTCAGTGGCAATGGGTTTGAAGTACAGCTTCTTGCAGCCAGCTGTTGTCTCTGACTGCTGCTTGATTTCAGCATGACTGCCTGGGGTTAGAATAAAAAATACAGCACCCAGATCCCAAACTACTTGTAGGGGAAGTCCTGTCTTCCCAGATGAGGTAGTACCATTTCACACCCCATTTGAAGGAGTGTGAAGAAAACACTTAGTGATCATTGACAAAATAAGTTTTAAAAGAGACTCTAATTCATGATAACTACATTTCTAGTTCTAGAATTTGATTTTGCATTTTTGTAGTCCTTAATACATTCGGAACGTAACTCTGACTGACTTTGCAGTGGGAAATGTCTAATGCTTCTGTGAATCAATCTCAATTTCTCATCTAGAGGATGAGAAATAGGCAGTAGTTATTTCTAGGAGAACTACGATTAAATAATTGTCCAGTGTAACACAGATTTCTGTGACAGTGGTGAGGACAGAATCCAGTTCACTGAGGTGTCATTTATGTCTTCCCCACAAAGTGACTTTTTATTTGAGTAGTCGTTGTGGTAGTTGGAATGGGAGCAGAAAGCACAGCAGCTCTGATTTCTGCTGCGGAGCAGCATCTGCGCAGTTTGGGGACACTGGGAGGGAGAAAGGAGTCATATATGATCCTGTTCTTGGATGTGGTGGTGCAAATGAAAAGTTATCACACACATTTTAGTAGTTCCTAACTGATGAGCACGTGGCTGTATAACTTTGTGCACATTCTTTTAACGTATACTTTTAATACGCAATTTTCTGGAAGTCAAAATGCTATAATTGTTTTAGTGGAATTTTACTCTCCTTCCTCTCTTCCCCCCTTTCTTTTCCCCCAGGTTTGTCAGATTTGAAATAGTTAGGTTAACAACACAAATCAAAGTTAATGACATGACTGATAGTGCTGGCAGAAACAGATGTTTTTTCTAACTAGTGAGGGCAGCCGTATGACAGTGTGTGAGATGATCAGCCAGTGGGTTTCAGAGGTTTGTTATGATAGCAGAAGAGTTTCAGGGCTTTGGATCTTTGATTTCTACTCCTGGTTCCTGAAAGTGAAATTTGATTTTTTCAAGTCTGTAGTTACAGACTTGGAGTAGGCAGGGTGAATATGCTCCTTTATTTCTAGCCATCATGTTTCTGCTCTAAAGTATTAAGTTGATAGAATATCATCTACGAAACTTAGAAGAACTTCAGATTTCTCCCTGTGAAATACATTTTTATGTGACCTTACTTTCTGGAAGTTGTGCGTCTTGACACAGTTTTCCATAGCAAGCTGACAGAAATGAACTTGAAGTAGAGTTAGTGTGGGAATTTTCATTTCATACAGTTAAAATTTGAAAAATTTTTCAGCATCTGAAAGCAGGCGTCATGAAGTGCTAGGCAACCTTAACCATAGGAGCCACTGTCAGATCTGTCTGTAATCTTAAAACCATGACACAAATTTCTAAAAATGCTAGGCTGAAGCTTTGAATAAATGCTGAACTACAATCATGAGTATCCTTCGAGTTTGCTAATGAGTTGGTTGCAAGGCATGAGCTTCTCGGTTCAGTTCGGAGGATCTCCTGCAGACTTTCTGCGTGCTGTTGGGCAAGCTGCTTGGTATCCTCACAGTCGTCTAGCACTGAAATGAGGTGATGGTGGAGTTAGAAGCTAAGGAATAGTAAGTGTACTGCTGTTGTCCCTGTTACGTGGGTGTGTTTCTGAAAGTAGAGAATGTGAGACATTCAAAAACAGTTGCTTAAAAGGTCAGAAAAGAAAGTTAATGAATTAACATTCTTAGATGGTGATTTATGATAGCATTATCCAGAGCTGAAGGTGAATTGAAGCAAATACTGTGTTTTCCTACCACTAAAAGTGAATCCTAAGCAGTATGAATGCCATCTTCAAAGTGTTGAAAAAGCAGCTTCCTTAGGTCTGATGCAAAGAAGTAATCTGACTTTGCAGAAAATGGTCTTTATTTTATAAATAAATGCCTTTTTGAGATGTTTCAGTACTACGTCTATTAAATTCTAACTGCCTTCAGTGTTTTACTTTGCAATGGAAACTGCTTTATACAGATATGCTTGCATAAAATGTGGCTCTGTTGGGACTGTAATGCTTTTTATGACACAACAACTGCAAGTTTTGTGTAAAATATTAATTTGGTTGTGACCAAACAGATTTTCATCTTTCATAGAATGACAGAATATCTCAAGTTGGAAGGGACCTATAAGGGTCATTGAGTCCAACTCCCTGCTCCTCGCAGGACTACCTAAAACTGAACCATATGACTAAGAGCGTCGTCCAGACGCTCCTTGAACTCTGACAGGATTGGTGCCATGACCACTTCCCTGGGGCGCCTGTTCCAGTGATCGACCACCCTCTCAGTGAAGAACCTTTTCCTAATGTCCAATCTGAACTTCCCCTGACGCAGCAGCTTCATTCCATTTCCTCGTGTCCTATCGCTGGTCACCAGAGAGAGGAGATCAGCACCTCCCCCTTTGCTGCCCCCCCTTGAGGAAGTTGTAGACTGCGATGAGGTCACCTCTCAGCCTTCTCTTCTCCAAGCTGAACATGCCAAGTGACCTCAGCCACTCCTCCTAAGTCTTGCCCTTGAAACCTTTCACCATCTTGGTCACCCTCTTCTGGACACACTCTAATAGTTTGATGTCCTTCTTATACTGAGGTGCCCAAAACTGCACACAGTACTCGAGGTGGGGCCGCACCAGTGCAGTGTAGAGTGGGACAATCACCTCCCTTGACCGGCTAGCTACGCTGTGCTTGATGCACCCCAGGACACGGTTGGCCATTTTGGCTGCCAGGGTACACTGTTGACTTGTATTCAACTTGTCATCAACCCAAACCCCCAGATCTCTTTCGCAGGGCTGCTTTCCACCCTCTTATCCCCGAGTTTTTATGCATAACTAGGATTACCCCATCCCAGGTGGAGAATCCAGCACTTGCTCTTGTTGAATTTCATACAGTTGATATGAAATTAGTGTGGAATTTCATATGGTTGGTATGAAATTTCATATAGTTGGTACAGTTGGTACGCCCAGCTCTCTAGTCTATCCAGATCTCTCTGTAAGGCCTCTCTACCCTCGAGGGAGTCCACAGCTCCTCCTCGTTTAGTATCATCGGCAAACTTACTTAATGTATTGTGTCCAGATCATTTATAAAAACTCTGAAGAACATTGGCCCTAAAATCAAGCCCTGGAGAACCCCACTGGTGACGGGCCACCAGCCTGATGTACCCCCATTTACTAAAACTCTTTGAGCCCGACCTGTCAGCCAGTTGCTCACCCATCGTGTTATGGACTTGTCTAGCTGTGTGCTGGACACTTTGTCCAGAAGGATACTGTGAGAGAGGGTATTAAAAGCTTTGCTAAAATCCAAAACCAACCACATCTACTGGCTTCCCTTGGTCAACTAGATAGGTGAACTTGTCATAAAAGGAAATTGTTGGGTAAGCAGGACTTTCCCCTTGCGAACCTGTGCTGACTATGGCCAGTGACTGTGCTGTCTCTCAAGTGTTTTTCAGTAACTCCCAGAATAACCTTCTCCATAATTTTACCAGGCACTGAAGTGAGACTGACAGGCCTGTAATTATCGGGATCTTCCTTCTTACTTTTCTTGAAAATAGGGACATTTTTCAGCTTCCTGTCGAGTGGGACCTCTCCAGACTCCCAAGACCATTGAAAAATAATGGAGAGAGGTCCCACGATAACATCAGCCATCTCTTTCGCTACCCTGTGATGAATCCCATCGGGCCCCATAGACTTACATTCATCCAGCTGGAGCAGCAAGTCTCGAACAAGTTCAGAGCCAGCTGGGAGTTTATCATCCCCCCAGTCACAGTCTTCCAACACAGGGCTCTGGGGGTCCCAGGGCCCATCATCGGTGTTGAAGACAGAGGCGAAGAACGCATTAAACGTCTCTGCTTTGTCTACATCCCTATTTGTGAGGTAACCAACCTTATCAAGCAACGGACCAATGTTATCTCTGAGCCTCCTTTTGCTGATAAATTAAAAAAAAAAAATAAAAAAACCCGTTTTTGTTGTCCTTCACAGGGCTGGCCAGCTTGAACTCTAATTGAGCTTGGCCGCATGAATTTTCTCCCTACAGTGGCAAACAGCATCTCTGTAGTCCTTCTCTGTCACCCATTCTTGCTTCCAATGTCCATACACTTTCTTTTTCCACCTAAGTTCTAGAAGAAGATCCCTGCTCAGCCAAGCTGGCCTTCTGCCCTGCTTGCTTGAGTTCAGACATTTTGGAATTGCCTGCTCCTGCGCTCTTAAGAGATGACTCTGAAAAAGTGACCATCCTTACTGTAAAGACATTTCAAATGTGCTCCAGTGTACTCAGCACATCGTGGAGCAGACTGAAGGCCCTTGCTAGCACACTGTCCCTCAAACATTGGCGTGCTGCCCCCAGGCTTATCTGTAGCAAGCCTGGTTTTATCCCTTTCCCCCTTCAAATCTAGTTTAAAGCTCCGTCAATAAGCCCTGCTAACTCCTGCACAAAGCTCCTTTTCCCCCTTTGAGACAGGAGGACCCCGTCTGTTGCCAGCAGGCCTGGTGTTGCGTAGACTAACCCATGATTAAAAAATCCAAAATTCTGCCTGTGATACCAGGCTTGGAGCCAGGTATTGATCTGCTGGATCCTTCTGTTTCCTCCTTCACCATTCCCTGCAACTGGAAGGATAGAGAACACTACTTGTGCACCTGATCCCTTAACCAGGCGTCCCAGGGCCCTGAAGTCTCTCGTGATTGCCCTTGGACTTCTTACAGCAACTTCATCTCTGCCTACATAAAAAGGCAATAATGGATAATAATCCGAGAGCTGTACCAGGGTAGGAAGCTTTCTCTTCACGTCTTTAACCCGGCCCCAGGGAGGCAGCAGACTTCCCTAAGAAGTGGGTCCGAGCTGCATGTTGGGCCTTCTGTTCCCTTCAGAAGGGAGTCTCCTCTGACAATGACGTGCCTTTTTTTCCTTTATAGAAGTGGTTTTGGCACAGGGCATAGGCCGACTTAACCTTGGTGACACCTCCAACCTAGATGAACCATCATCCTCATCATTGTTTGGTTCCACTTGCAGAGCCTCGTACCTATTATGCAAGGGCACCTGGGAAGGTGGGGTGGTCACAGAGGAGATGCACCTGCTGCGCCGGGCAGGAACTTGTTGCCATTGCCCCCTATCCCTTAAGTCACTGTGTTCTGCGGGGTAGAGAGAGGATAGGGAATCCTCTTTGTCATGTGTCCTGTCTGCCTGTTGGGCCTGTCCCAGGGATGGTAGGGTGCAGTTCCAGTAGTCCATCTCTCTCTTGCACTCCCTGATACTCCTCAACCTACTCACCTCCTCCCAGAGCTCTGCCACTAAGCAGAGGAGTTCCTCTACCTGGGTGCACCTCCCACAGGTCTGCTCACTATTGCCATCTGGTACTGGCATGAGAGCAGGGCACACCCTGATGACACCTGGGTGGCAGCATGTTCCCATCGGAGCTCTGTCTGGGAAGCTGCGTCAGTCGTGGTGGGTGCAGAGCTTAGAGAGGCCACGGCTTTCTGCCGGGTGGATACCATTGCTCCCTGTCCTGGTTTCAGCTGAGATAGAGTTAATTTTCTTTATAGTGGCTGGTATGGGGCTATGTTTGGGATTTGTTTCTGCACAAATCCCAAACATAGCCCCATACCAGCCACTATAAAGAAAATTAACTCTATCTCAGCTGAAACCAGGACACTCCCTGGTCAAGCTGGCAGAGCTTCAGCGCCCTTCCTGCGTGCCCTGCCACACAAACTGCCGTGCTACGCCCTGTTTGCCTACCCTGGTCGCGGCGCTCCCCATGGGTTTCTTTCATACATTGGGGGCGGGGGGGGGCTTGGCCGCCGTTGCTCCAGGTCCTGCCCAGGTCTCGTCAGCCACTGTCGCAGGAGCTACAGGCTCCTGCCAGATCCCCCCGCTCTCCTGAGGTTTCCCCGGTTCAGGACACCCCACCCCCCCATGCACCGTGCCAGAGCGCTCCGCTACCGATCCTGCCGGCACTGGAGCTGCTCGCCTCAGCAACTGAGGTTGGTGTGAAGGTTGTATAAATATAATTACCAAGAAAAGTCACTTCAGTCTATTATTAAATATGTGCAGATGAATAAGCAAATTGACCTTGACTAAGAGCTTTGCAACAAAACCAAAAAGTAAACCAGCTTAGAAAGGTGTTTCCATTATGGAAACCATTCAGCAGTGCAGAAATACCGTAGTCTTCTAGTTGTTGCACTGCCATTTCTTCTTCACCACTGTGACTTCTACAGTTTGATCTCTGAATACAGACTAAAAATGATTGTGAATATACCACCACATTTGATTAATATTGAAGGATAAACTGTAATGTAGAGGCCAGGGCTGTTGTGAGTGATACAAAAGAAATGGAAATTATTTTCTTACTCTCTAAGTAATACACCTGTAGTTGGAGCTTAGCTAGAAATGGTGAATACGGGTGTGTTTTTAACTGTTGGGAAATGTGCTGAGAACTGGCTACTCTCAGTGTTTGAGACTGTGTTGATGAAAGTTGTGAGCACTGTAATAACTAGTCTAAATGTATATTTTATTTTATAGGCTGGTAACCAGCACATATATCAGCCTGTGGGTAAACCAGGTAAGCAGCAAATTCATACACTTGAATCCTTGATTACAAGTCTTCTAGTAGCAGTAGTGAACAAAGATTTTTGCCAGTATTTTTATACAAGGCGTGGATTCAATTCCAGGTAACTACGCATAGGTGTTTCAGTGCACTACGTGTTTAAATTCCCCGTGCAGTCCCCAGAGATGTAGTCAGCAAAGCCAAAAAAGTGTTTCATCAACAGGCGGGAAGTGTCTAGAGGAAGCTGAGTCACTGTGTAGGACTTCACCATGTGTGGAGTTGAGACATGTAAAACAAAAGTAGACACCTAAATTTAGGTTTCTCAAAGTGAATCACACCCAGGATTTCTGCCATGAAGAAGTCCAATTTTCCCAGACATACGCAGCATGTCTGGCACTCAGCTGTGGTACGAAGGGGTGAGGACTTCTTGGGGCAGGTGTACTGAGATGAGTAGCAGTTGCCCCACAAAGGGATTTTCGAAGTGTCTTACTAGAACAGCCGTGTTCTCATAATTGAACTGTTCAATATTTCTCATAATTGCAAGAAAACTTGATTATTTCCCCAACCTTCTGTCTGCATTTCTTCAGTAGAAGTACAGATTAAAGTGTAGCTCCTACAAACAGTGGATTTACTATAAGACACATTAAGATGTACATCTCCTCTGCTAGTACAGTAAAGCATGTGTAGCCTTTGTAGTGTTGACAGACCAAAATTATGCAGATACATCTGATATGTTGGTCCCCTAAAATGCAAATTGTTTTGTTAACCAGATCATGCAGCTCCACCAAAGAAACCTCCCCGCCCTGGAGCCCCCAGCCATTTGGGCAGCCTTGCAAGCCTGAACAGCCCTGTGGACAGCTACAACGAAGGCGTGAAGGTACGTTGCTCAGTGTCACATGAAATATGCCTCAGAAAATTAAACATTACCACTCTGAGATAGTTTGCTGTTCCTGGAGTAGAGACCGTGGAAAGCAAAAGTGACTAAACTTCCCAAATAAATGTTGTCACAGGGCAAACATGCACTGGCAGCTCTCCAGGGAAGTGGGGAGTTAACTGGTAGGCTCATATCCTCCATTACTGTGATTCAGCATGTTCCTCACCTAGAACCTTTCCCAGGTGAGCTAATTCTAGTTTGAAGAGCATATGAGACCTTCCGTAGGGACTCAGGCTCCCTGCTCAGCAGCTTTGTTAAGCAGGAAGGAGCACACCCAGGGTTCCCAGTTACTCGGGTAGTACAAGTGTCTCCTGTTCTCGGTCACAGAGAAGTGAGGCATGTCTGAACTGTGGTGCTCCAAAAAGCTCTTGTTGCAGCACTAAGACTCCTAAAACCCTGGTAGCTCTGGGGAACAAGGGAAGAGGGGAAGTGGGCGGTCTGACCTGTGATTGAGATACCTTCTAATGTGTTCTTTCATCATCAGTAAATAGGCAATAAAGCCAAAAATGAAACTTTTCAGTTTTCTAGCAGAGAGATGCTGCAGGGTGCAGTGAAACACAGCATCCTGTCCCCTGTTGCAGTTGGTGTCAATGGAACTGCTCCTTAGTATGTCAGTCACTTTTAAAATCGTGCCTCTAGGTGTTGTTCCCTACCTTTGGGACTCCTTTACCTTTCTAATCTTCAGGAAACAAACCTGAGTGACCTCAAGGCCTCCTGAGGGGAACCAGTGGAGCCATTTCTGATGCTAGCGGTTTCCAGCAGCTAGATACAATAGCGGTTGGGAATTCTCCATCAGTAATGAATTCTCCGGGGAATTCTCCGTCAGCTGATCTATACACATGGCTGTTTTATTTCACAACCTTGCAGCTAGACAAATATGCCTCCACAAAGACTGTTGGTCTGACAGCAGGATTACTGACCAGAGCATTAAAGCAGGATCACTCCTGCGGCCGCTCCCATTGTCAGTTGGTGCCATCAGTAGCATCCAAGGACGTGATGTATTTGTGCTCCGTCTGTTTCCCAAGAGGAGAGAGATGGGGTCTGCCGTAGAGCTCAGGCTTCTGCAAATACACCGGGGCAATCCCTGCTGTAATACAACAGCTAGGGCTAATAGTACAGCTCCTCACAGAAGGAGAACCTCCTGCTAATATAAGCCCTGCTGAGCCTCTGGTAAAGAACAGGAATCCATGTTGTGGTAGACACAGCTATTGTGATAAGCGACATTTATTTTAGGTGGTTTAAGAAAATACAGAAAAAATCCAGTTCATCTGACCACGGCATTCAAAACTTGCCATCGAAGCAATATGTTTAGCACAAATCGATCTCAGCCACTGCCTGCCTGTCTCACTCTTGCTCTCTTGTTCTGAGATTATTGGAATATTTGCGAATCAGCGTAGACAGCAGTGGCGAATTTGAGCAGGATTATTTATTATAAACTGATGCCAGTGCTTTTGAAGCTGCCAAGCCTCAGAAGATGTCAAAAAGCAGTAACAGATGTGTTACTAAACTGGGCTTCTCTAAAATTTCCTTTCTAAATGCTGATACTGGAACATGAAAAATGTTTTCTGAAATAACATCCTTTTGACAGCAAACAAACCTGAGCAGCCAAAGTCATCAGTAATAACAAGTGAATGAGATTCGTGTACTAAATAGCTTCTTCAGTAGAAAAGAAGGGCTGATTCTTTTTTTCCTGTCAAGAGTTTTCTTCAAATTGGATTGGTTTATGCCCCTTCAAGAAAACAGCCCATTATTTTTTAATAGCGTATAGCTTTGTTAATGTCTGCAGTCCTAAACTGAAGATGCTTCTGCGGTTCATTTCAGACTCCCTTTTCTGTACACCCATTTCAGTCTCCCTTTTCTGCAGAATACAAATTAAAATAAGAGGATTTGAACTGCTTGTCCTCAGGAGGCATTAGGGCATGCACCAGGAAATACATGGGTTTGTGTTACTTGCTGAGGCAAAAAGTCAGCCAGTCCACACAAAGAAACTCCTGACTTCATAGTCTGCGGAGCAATAGTGTTGATGTTGTGTATAAACAAAAAAGCCATGAGTGT